>NC_072438.2:12690833-14027500 GCF_028878055.3 Symphalangus syndactylus
GGGAGGCCGGGGCCATGGGGGCTGGGTCGAGTCAGAAGAGGCAGGGCCATTCCCCAAGTTGCCTTGATGGAACCCCTAACGCCGAGTACCCTCAGTCCAGGGTGGTTGGTGAGCTCCTGAGAGCATCCTAGAGGCCTGAGAGCACAGCCAGTCCCCTGGGGCTGTTCTAGAAGCTTCCAGGGAGTGGATGCACCCCACTTAGTGGTGCTCTAGGAAGGGGGCTGGGGGAGGGGTCGGAATGGAAGATGAAGCCCAGTACCAGCTGTGTGTACCACCCACCACGGTGCCCGCTGTGGCCCCAGGGCCCACCACACCTCTGCATTCACTGTGCCCCCAGGACCCAGCATGAGCCCACGTCCACCCTGCTCCCAGGGCCCACCACGCCCCCGCATTCACCGTGCTCCCAGGGCCCACCACACCTCCATGTCCACTGTGTCCCCTGGGGCCCATGGTGTCAAGCTGGGTGGTCGGTGGGTGTCCATTCTCTCTCCCTCTGCACAGATAGGCAAATGGGGGACAGAGAGAGGGGGTTTAGGGTATACAGGGAGGCACCTTCAGCCCTCGCTGGTCTCCAGGCCACAGTGGTTCACTTGCCCCTCCTCCCACCTCGGCATCCCTGGGATGCGGCTGCTGACTCGGGGAACCTGAGGCGCCGTGGCGGCTGCCTCAGTATTGCAGAAGAGGTTCCTCAGGCAGCTCTGCCCACAGCCCCAAGTCACGAATTCCATGACTCCAGCTCCATCCGGGTGGCAGTGGCGTCCCCATCCCAGGCCCCAGCGTACCTGGCCCAGGGTTGTGCTTCCGCAGACTTGGCCTGGACCATCCAGGTGGCGGTGGGGAGCTGGGGTTGGAAAGGCTTTTGGAGTGAACTCCTGGGTCTGTGTGGGAGTTGGGGAGGAAGGGACACTCTGAACATTGCCAGGGGCTGCTGGGGGGCCCTGGCCACCCCCAGAGCCAGGATAGGCAGGTGGGGCAGGTCTCAGGTCATCATGTGCTGCACTCAGCCATTGCGTGGCCCCTCTCCTCCCTGTGCCTGGCCTTTTGGCCAGCCCTGGGACCACCGAGAGGAGGCAGCACCGAACCCTCCAGGAGCCCCCAGTGCTGCTGTCTGTGGGACAGGGACAGTCCCATCCCCACCGCTACTGTCTCTGCTGTGCTGGGCGCAGGGCTGGACACCTCCAAGGCTCAGCACCCGTGGTGGCTCTCATCATGGACGATTCACAGGCAGATGGTGGCCAGCTCTGTGGCCTGCAGGGACTGGGAGCTGTGCCAGACCATCTAGGCCCCAACCTATCTGTATTATCCTGGAAGACTTCCTGGAGGAGGCTTCTAAGCTGAGGCCCAAGGACCGTGTCAGGTCTAGGACTAGGACCCGTGTAGGCCGAGGCCAGAGAGACAACTGGGCTTCCAGGTAGGGTCAAAGTGAGGTGGGCAGCAGGTGTGGGGGCCAGGGGACTCGGGGACTTCCTCTCCGGCTGGGCCCGCCTGACCTGGGAGGCAGCCAGGGTTAATCATTGCCACGAAGCCTTGACCCCTCCTGCCTTGGCCGCTCTGCTCCCGCCTCCCACTGCCCCTCAGGCCAGCTCAGGAGCCATGGGGCGCTGGGCCTGGGTCCCCAGCCCCTGCCCCCTACCGGGGCTGGGCCCCTTCCTCCTCCTCCTGCTGCTGCTGCTGCTGCCGCGGGGGTTCCAGCCCCAGCCTGGCGGGGTGAGCAGTGACCTTGTCGCAGTGCGACCAGAGGTTCCCTGTGGCCACTCGGGGTCCTTGGGAGGAGGCCAGAGGGAGGGTCACTGCAGAGCGTGGGGATTTGAGGGGGCGGAGGTCTGAGCAGGGGGCTCACGTTGAAAGCTGGCCCTCACAGGGCAGGTTTGTGCTGCGCTGGCCTTGGAGGCTGGGGCCTGGGCTCACAGACCCCCGCCTGGGGGCTGTCATCCCTGTGCGGCCTGGCCTGGGCCCCTATGGGTCTGGGAGCTGCCCCCTCTCTCTGGGCCTTTGTCGGGTCTGGATGCGTGAGGTTGGGGGAACCTCCGAGGGCCTCCTAGCTGCTCCCATCACCGAGAACTGACGTCAGGGTTGAAGCCTGGTGGGTAGCAGTGCCTGGGCCTGGGCAGTGACCCTGAGCAGGTGCTAACTAGGGGCCGAGGGTGGGGAAGGTGTCAGGGCCTGGCTGAGGCCTCAGGAATGTCGTGTGTCCTCCAGGAACCTGCTCCGAGATCTGGGGGCCCCAGTATGGAAACAGGCTCAGGGCTGTGACCTCCTGCCCGGCAGGACCTCAGTGTGAGGATCCGTCCCACACTGACACCCTTTCTGCTCCTCCTAGAACCGTACGGAGTCCCCAGAACCTAATGCCACAGCGACCCCTGCGATCCCCACTATCCTGGTGACCTCTGTGACCTCTGAGACCCCAGCAACAAGTGCTCCAGAGGCAGAGGGACCCCAAAGTGGGGGGCTCCCGCCCCCGCCCAGGGCAGTTCTCTCGAGCAGTAGCCCCCAGGCCCAAGGTGGGTCAGGTGGGCCCGGGAGGGGGTGTCGTGCTTCACCTTGGGGCTGGGTGGGAGGAGCATGGCTGCTGTGGCTGGACGTCCTGAGGGGCTCAGGTGCCCCTCAAGGGAGCCCTGACCCTGCCACCCCCTCCCCACAGCACTCACCGAGGACGGGAGGCCCTGCAGGTTCCCCTTCCGCTACGGGGGCCGCATGCTCCACGCCTGCACTTCGGAGGGCAGTGCCCACAGGAAGTGGTGGGTCCAGGCGGCCGGGGCGCCCGAGCTGGGGTCACCTGCCCCACGCTGCCTACTTCTCTGGGAGCCGGGCACACAGTAGGCACTCACCACGCAGCAGGCAGACCCAGTGAACCCAGACCCTCCAGGGTGGTGGGGTGGGGTGGGGGGCCTCTGCCTGGGACCCCCATGCACGCAGGTGTCGCCCCCCAGGTGTGCCACAACTCACAACTACGACCGGGACAGGGCCTGGGGCTACTGTGTGGAGGCCACCCCGCCTCCAGGGGGCTCAGGTGGGTGCTGGGTTGGGTAGCCTGGGGCGGGCAGGGGGCGCTAGGCCAGGCCAGAGGGGCCAGGGGAGGATGGGGCGGACCTGGGCAGGGGTCCTGGCTGGAGCAGAGCAGAAGAAGAGCTCCGGTGTTAACCCCGGTGGGTGCCACTTAGGGCCAGAGCCTCTCCCAGGCCGGACCTGCGTCTCATGGTGGCTGCGTGGCCATCGCTGGGGCCAAGGCGCCGCCTGGTGGTGAGGCCAGGCCCTGCAGCCACACAGGCGTGCCCCGGGCAGGGGACAGGTGGGCAGGGTCTGTGGGGTGCGGTGCCAGCCGCCCTGCTCACACGGGTCCCGGGACACATGGGAGGGGGCTGCTGCCTGACAGTGTGGGTGCCGGGCTTCCAGAAAGCCACATGCACAGCTGGGCCAGTGGCCCAGGTGCTGCGTGGGGGACGCTGGGAGGAAGGGGAGGTCTGTGCCCCTCCCAGGGACCTTGCACCCCGAGGGGCGTGGAGAGGGCCCCTTTGCTCTCAGAACCCCTCACTGGGGCCTGATGGAGGCCTTAGCAAGCAGGGGATGTCGCAGAGGGACCCTGAGGCTCCCAGCCTGCCCCTCACGGCCCCTCCCGCATGTCCCCAGCTGCCCTGGATCCCTGTGCCTCCGGCCCCTGCCTCAATGGAGGCTCGTGCTCCAATACCCAGGACCCCCAGTCCTACCACTGCAGCTGCCCCCGGGCCTTCACTGGCAAGGACTGCGGCATGGGTGAGCTGGGCCTTGGAGGTCCGCAGGGGTCCAGGGGCTGGAGCAAGTCCCGGGAGGATGGGAGAACAGGTGGCCGCCCGAGTGCAGGGCAGGGGCCCTGCACCGGGACAGCGGGTGGCCAGGGTGTGAGGGCTTACTGTGCACCCCTCAGAGAAATGCTTTGATGAGACCCGCTACGAGTACCTGGAGGGGGGCGACCGCTGGGTCCGTGTGCGCCAGGGCCACGTGGAACAGTGCGAGTGCTTGGGGGGCCGGGCTCGGTGCGAAGGCACCCGACATACAGGTGCGCCATGGGGTGTGAGCTGTGCCACTGACCTCTGACGGGTGTCCCTGTCCCCACCCGAGTGGGAGGAATGGCCTGAGGTCACCCAGAAACGAGGGACAAGGGGTGGACCCCGGCCCCGACTCTGCTGTTGTGGGCACTGCGTGGCCCCTGGCCCAGCTCCTTGGCCCTGCCCCCAGCTTGTCTGAGCAGCCCTTGCCTGAACGGGGGCACCTGCCACCTGATCGTGGCCACCGGGACCACCGTGTGTGCCTGCCCACCGGGCTTGGCCGGGCGGCTCTGCAACATCGGTGAGTGGGTCAGCCTCCCTGGGTGCCCTGGGGCAGTGCCGGGTGGACCCACCGTGGGCCGGCCTCACTGCCCCTCTGCCCTCAGAGCCTGATGAGCGCTGCTTCTTGGGGAACGGCACTGGGTACCGTGGCGTGGCCAGCACCTCAGCCTCGGGCCTCAGCTGCCTGGCCTGGAACTCCGATCTGCTCTACCAGGAGCTGCACGTGGACTCAGTGGGCGCCGCGGCCCTGCTGGGCCTGGGCCCCCACGCCTACTGCCGGTCAGCACCACGCCACTCCAGGCCACCACACGCGGGGCAGGCAGGGTTTGTCCTGGGGAGAGGCCCCCTGGCTCCCTAGGACCCAGGCGGGGCCAGCTCCATCCAGACAGGCCCTGGTACCTCTGCCTGGGAGGCTGCCCGAGGGAGGGCCGCGCCCTTCCCACTGCTCCAGGTGTGGGGAGCCACCCTGCTGGGGATTCCGATGCCCCCTCCCCATGCCCTCTTCGAGGGGCAGTGTGACTCCCCGCCAGCCCCCGCTCGTGCACCGCAGGAATCCGGACAATGACGAGAGGCCCTGGTGCTACGTGGTGAAGGACAGCGCGCTCTCCTGGGAGTACTGCCGCCTGGAGGCCTGCGGTGCGCGGCTGGTGGGGGGTGCTGCCTTGGGCCCCACCGAGGTCACAGCAGTTTTCCCCGTGATCCTCCTAGCCCCTCCCCACACCTGGCTACTGCACCTCTGACAGATGGGGAAACTGAAGCTCACAGGATCAGGCTGGTCCAAGGTCACGCAGTGGGTCGGTACTGGGGTCACAGTGGGGAAGCAGCCCGCTGCAGGGGCCTGGTCACCAGGCGACGGCCTCGGGGTACACCCGCCCAGCCTGGACCATGCCCAGGATGGCCCCAGAAGCCTTTCAGGGAGGTGCAGGGAGGACAGTGTGCAGGCTCCCCACAGGCACCCCTGGCATCAGACCCTGGGCGGGCAGCCCCCCCAGAGGCCACCTGCTTCCTGCCCTGGGGAGAGGCCCCCCGGCTCCCTAGGACCCAGGCGGGGCCAGCCCGGGGCTCTCATGTGGGGGTCTCTGACTGTGCTGGGGCTGGCTGTGGGGTTCCAGGCTGCTGAGGGGGTCACAAAGGCCTCCGTGTGTCCAGCCCCTCTGGCCCTCACAGAGCCTCGGGATTGGGCATTGAACCCCATTCTACAGATTTGGAAACTGAGGGCAGAGGTGGGCGGGCGCCAGGGCCTGAGCAGCTTGGACAGGGGGTCCGGCCATGGCCCTCTGCAGCGCCTCCTGCCGGGTAGGGCCTGTGTGTGGAAGGGGGCTGGCCCTGTGAACCCCAGGGGTGTGACCCGGTGACCTTTGCTCCCAGAATCCCTCGCCAGAGTCCAACTGTCACCGGATCTCCTGGCGACCCTCCCTGAGCCAGCCTCCCCGGGGCGCCAGGCCTGTGGCAGGAGGCACAAGAAGAGGACGTTCCTGCGGCCACGAATCATCGGCGGCTCCTCCTCGCTGCCCGGCTCGCACCCATGGCTGGCCGCCATCTACATCGGGGACAGCTTCTGTGCCGGGAGCCTGGTCCACACCTGCTGGGTGGTGTCGGCCGCCCACTGCTTCTCCCACAGGTGCACCTCCTCTGGGCCCCAGTCACCTGCCCTGAGGCCCCACACGCCATCCAGTGTCACTATGCTCCTGTCCCCACCCGCTTGCAGACCCCATCCTGGTGCCTCCGCTGACCCCTTCCCGGGGTCCCCGGTCACCCTCTCTGACCTCTCTGGGACTTGGGGCTCAGCCCTGAGCTGGGCATGAATGGACACTCCAGAAACCCTGTCCCTATTTAGGGAGCCCAGGGGTTGGGGTGTTTCCACAGAGGACCCGGCGCCTGTGGAGGGTGCAGTGGGCCAGGTCCTGTCCTCCCCGCAGGCCCCGCCCCTCCCAGAGTCCTGGCTGTCAGTAGGGAGCCAGGGAGCGCAGTGACAACGCGTCAGAGCCCTAGGAGCCCAAGCACAGCCAGGGAAACTGAGGCCCAGCCCACTCAGCCGGCTCTCCTCAGTGGGGGCGCACAGCCACCCAGGCCCACACTCTGGGAGGTGGGCCTCCAGTGGGGAGACCCTGAGACGGAGCAGCCTGGGCCAGACGCCCTTCCACCTTCGATGGGCACCCCAGTAATTAGGGGCAGGGGTCCGGCCAGCCGAGGGTCTGGCAGCCTTTCAAGGACCACGGCTCCCAGGGTGGGGTCCTGCGTGGCCTGCGGAACCTGCAGCGGGCGGCTCCTGGGCCTGCAAATGGGGCCAGAGCCCTCCTCAGTGTGGAGAAGTGGGGTTCCCCATATGGAGCCCAGGGCAGGAGGCCGAGGCAGGGTGGAGCGACCTCCACACAGCAGATGGGAGCCAGGCTGACCCAGGGGCCCGGGCTGTGTGCCCAGCAGGAGTGAGGGCTGCATCTGGGGACCCCACAATGTGGATGGAAGCTGGGGCAGGGCCTTAGCAGGCCAGGTCTCTACCCACTCGGGTCCGGCCTTGCAGCCGATCCTGCCTGGGCTTAGCCTGAGACTCCCCCCAGGGCTTGTGACCAGTGTTGTCCGGAGGGATGGCACCGCACTTCAGCTCCCATGCCCGGATCTGGGGGTGACTGGCAATAGCCCCTGCTTGGTGACCCCCGTCTCCCCCATATCAACAGCCCACACCCAGGCACCTGCTCAGACCTCTCCCCGGGACCAGGGTCCCACACCGTTGGCCTCTGTGGGCCTGACAGGGGGTGGGGAGAGGTGACCCTGGTGGCCAGGGGAGGGCTGGTCCATGCAGCCTCCAGCCCCCCTTGCACAGCCCCCCCAGGGAGAGTGTCTCCGTGGTGCTGGGCCAGCACTTCTTCAACCGCACGACGGACGTGACACAGACCTTCGGCATCGAGAAGTACATCCCGTACACCCTGTACTCAGTGTTCAACCCCAGCGACCACGACCTCGGTGAGCTCCAGCGTGTCGTGGCCGCACTCTGGGCAAGTGGGCCCTGTGTCCCCCAGGCCAGGCCCAGACAGGGGCAGGAGCTGGGCAGACATGTGGTGTGGGGGAAGCTGGGGGCAGGGCAGGGAGGACAGGGCACCACTCCCTTCTAGATCTCCCAGGCTGCCCCTTGGAAACCACTGGCTACCCTCCCTCCATCACGGGCCCCGACAGCCTCCCGTTCAGCCTGCACACCACAGGCTGACCCTGGCCGCTCTTCTGATCAGTCCTGATCCGGCTGAAGAAGAAAGGGGACCGCTGTGCCACACGCTCACAGTTCGTGCAGCCCATCTGCCTGCCCGAGCCCGGCAGCACCTTCCCTGCCGGACACAAGTGCCAGATTGCAGGCTGGGGCCACTTGGACGAGAGTGAGTTGGGAGGGGGGTGCCCAGCACCCCGCCAGGGTGGACAGTGGCCAGCCACGGTGTGCGTGTCACGCTGAGGGCACTGTGTCCCGTAGACGTGAGCGGCTACTCCAGCTCCCTGCGGGAGGCCCTGGTCCCCCTGGTCGCCGACCACAAGTGCAGCAGCCCTGAGGTCTACGGCACTGACATCAGCCCCAACATGCTCTGTGCCGGCTACTTTGACTGCAAGTCCGACGCCTGCCAGGTGAGCTGGTCCCCGCCCCACCAGGACCTGACTGGCCTGACTGGTGGGGGCTCAGCTGGTCCTGAGTCTCCGAGATGCTTGCCCCTCGGGAGCCCAGAGCCTGGTGGTACCCCAACCTGGCAGGGCCAGCCAGGGACCCCTGGGCAGGGAGCACACTTACTGTCGGTGGCCAGTACCCCAGGGCCACTCAGACCTCTGCCAGAAGGGCGTCCTCCTCACGCAGAAGAGGAGACGAAGGCTCTGAGAGGGGCCTGGGGTCCCACAGAGCCCGGACAGTTCCCGGTCGTCCAGCCCAAGGCAGTGCTGTCCGTGTGACACCAGGCACCAAAGGCCCCTTTGCCCCGACTTCTCTCAAACCAGCTCTTCAACCTTCAATAAGCCCAACAGCCCAACCACATCCTGGGCTCTGCAGGCCTGTGTGCTCAGGAGGCACGGCAACCCTGGCATGCGAAAGCTCTTTTATCCCCTGTTTTATAGCTGGGGAGCCTGAGCCCCAGGCAGTCAATTCACTCTTCCAAGGCCACAAAGCCCAGGGGTGGTAGAGTGGGTGGGGCTTGCCACTGGACCTTGCTAGGGGAAATCAGGATGGCTTCCTGGAGGAGGGGGTGTTTGCACTGGTCCTGAGGGATGTGTAGGAGTTTGCCAGGGAGTGAAGAAGTCATTTCAGGAGGTGCTGGGACACAGGGTGGCTGTATGGTCCACACAGGGTGTGTGCTGGTGGGGAGAGGGGGACCGTGGCTTCGGGAAGGGGAATAATGTGGTTGGATGCCCTGGCCCAGCCAGTGCTTTCCCCAGGGAATGAGACACTTTTCATGAGGTTCGGGAGAGTGGATCAGCTCCCTTGCTCAGAAATGCCTTTGTCCTCTGTCTGTAAGCTGCCACTTGGGGGAGAGGGGGATCCCTGAGCTAGGCCCCTGGGAGGGTGGCTCTGACCAGCGTCTCTGCCCAGGGCGACTCAGGGGGGCCCCTGGCCTGCGAGAAGAATGGCGTGGCTTACCTCTATGGCATCATCAGCTGGGGTGATGGCTGCGGGCGGCTCCACAAGCCAGGGGTCTACACCCGCGTGGCCAACTATGTGGACTGGATCAACGACCGGATACGGCCTCCCAGGCGGCTTGTGGCTCCCTCCTGACCCTCCAGCGGGACACCCTGGTTCCCACCATTCCCTGCCTTGCTGACAATAAAGATATTTCCAAGAACCCGGCCCACGCTGCCTGGCCCCTGCCTGCGGCCCCGCCTTCCCCTCCAGGCCACGACTGGGGCCCAGGTCTATGCGCAGCAGGCCTCAGGCTGCCGTTCTGGAGCCTGCACGGTTCTCAGTGGAGATGGAGCTTGTGGCCCCACAGCGGGGTCTGGCCCCACGGCCCAGAGAGTTGTCAGGGGATCAGGTCTGGGTCTCTCCAGGCCCCAGCAGAGTCCAGCCCCCTCCCAGGCCAGCGCCAGGCCAGGGCTCAGCACCTGGGTTGTCCCAGGGCAGGAAGTGGAAACCAAGTCCAGGCCCCCAGGTGTGGAGGGGTCCGATCCACGTGGTGCACGGAGTATTGAACCCGAAGAAGAGCAGCCGCACGGGAACACCTGCAGGCCGTCATTGGCCTTCCAGATGGCAGCCCGCCTGACCGAGCCTGGGCTGCACTTCCCGGGAGGGAGGAGCCTGAGGGAGGGGCCCACGTGCCAGATGGGGCCCAGTTAGAGGGTCATTGCTGGGCTGGCAGAGGCTGTACCCTCCCTCCAGCCAGGGAGGACAGGAGACAGGAGGAGGTGGGGCCAGAGGGCAGAGAGGGCGGGAGTGTGGCGGGTGGGGGGCAGGCCTTCTCCCTGCTCCGAGGCACCCAGGACCCTCTTTCCTGGGCCTCACCTCCTTCCTGGCGTCCTGGTCTCGGGGAGGCAGCGGTTTGCAGTTACAGCTGTTCCCTTTTGTTAGGCGCCCCTTCCCCAGCAGATTGGCGCTGCCCTGGCTGCACAGGAGGCTGGGAGGGCAGGAAACGGGGCATCGGGGCCACACAGTTACTGCCCCAAGCAAAGCCCTGTTCTGAGCAAAGAGGGAAGAGAGACACGGCCAGGCCCTTCTCCCCACGGCCCCTGCTGCCGTGCACGGGCCTCAGAGCCTTCGAGCTCATGGAACGAACTCGTCACTGAAGACCCCTGCCCCCGCCACAGTGTTGGTGCAGCCTGGGCAGTGGCTGGGGGACTGAGGCTGGCGCCCGTGCCCCAGGATCCTGAGAGTGGAGCTGCTCTTCCTCCTGAGTGTGGGGGCCTCCAGCAGCCGGTTCTGGGGCTCTGAACCGCACGGCTTCAGCCCCACTTCACCCACATCCGATGTGAGCCATCCCTGACCCTTCCCCCATGAGCGGTGAGCATTTTCACACGCTTCCCCCGCCTCTGTTGAGATCAATGTACACATTTTCCCTTTGGCTCCACTAACATGATGACTTCCACGATAGGTTTCCTTCCTCCCTCCCTCCCTTTCTCCCTCCCTCTCTGCCTTTCTCCCTTCCTTCCTCCCTCCCTCCCTTCTTCCTTCCTTCCTTTTCTTCGTTTCTTTCTTCCTTTCTTTCTTCTTTCTTCTTCTCTCTCTCTCTTTTCTTTCTCTCTCTCTCTTTTTCTTTCCTTTTCTCTCTTTCTTTCTTTGTCTTTCTTTCCTTCTTTTTCCTTCTTTCTTTCTGAGACAGGGTCTCGCTCTGCCACCCAGCCTGGAGTGCAGTGGCACGATCTCGGCTCACCACAACCTCTGCCTCCCAGGCTCAAGTGATTCTTCTGCCTCATCCTCCCGAGTAGCTGGGATTACAGGTGCCTGCCACCATGCCGAGCTAATTTTTGTATTTTTAGTAGAGATGGGGTTTCACCACGTTGCCCAGGCTGGTCTTGAACTCCTGACTTCAAATGATCCACCCGACTTGGCCACCCAAAGTGCTGGGATTACAGGCGTGAGCCACTGTACCCGGCACATGATAGGTTTTCTAACTCAGGTTGGCCTTGCATTCCTGGAGTGGACGGTATTGAGCTGGAGTGCGAGCTGGGGTCTTCCCTTTGCCCCTCCCGCTTGTTCCCTGCTTGTTCCCCTTGTGCTGTGCCGTGGGAGGCTGGTCTCTGTGGTCTGCAGTGGGCTGTGCACTCTCTGGTTTCTTCGTGGGCTATTGGGAGCTCCAGCAGGAGATCAGAGGCAGGGGAGACAGACTGGGCGTGTATTTTCCTGGCTCCCTTTCTTTGGGGTCACCTCAGTGTTTCAGGTGGAATTATGTCCTTCTAGAATTCATATGATGGCTGGGCGCAGTGGCTCACACCTGTCATCCCAGCACTTTGGGAGGCCCAGGTGGGAATTCAAGACCAGCCTGGGCAACACGGTGAAACCCAGTCCCCACAAAAAAATCAGCTGTGCGTGGTGGCACGCACCTGTAGTCTCAGCTACTCAGGAGGCTGAAGGGGAAGGATCACCTGAGCACAGGAGGTGGAGGTTGCAGTGAGCCAGGATCACGCCACTGCAATCCAGCCTGGGTACAGAGCAGCATCCTGTTTTAATAAATTAATTAATTCATATGTTGAAGTCCTAACCCCTAGTAGCCCAGCATGTGACTATATTTGGAGATAGAATGTTTAAAAAGGCAATCAAGTTTAAATTAGGTCATTAGGATGGGCACTAACTCAGTATGACAGGTGTCCTAATAAGAAGAGGAAATTTGGACTGTCCACCTGAAATAAAAGGATCAGAATCCAGTTTAAAAGAGCGTGTGCAGGCGTGAAGCTGAAACAGCCACGTGGGACACACAGACTGCAGAGGATTCGGGCCCGCAGCCCAAAGCCAAAAAGTGAAGGTGCTGCTTCTACAGGCAGAAAATAAACAAACTGAACAGGGTTACAGTGCTTCCCATGCAAGGCTGGTTTATGAGTCGCAGCAATTTGATTAATCAGCTTGTTTTCTTTTCCTTTTCCAATTTGAAAGAGTCTATTGAACGTTCTGTCTTAGACAACGTGGTGGCCAGTGAGGTCTCTGTGTAAGAGAAGTCAGAGGGGAGCAAATCCACAGTGAAGATCAACATGAAGACAGAAGGGGTCTTCCCTGGTGTCCTGTAGTCTTTTATAACATTTTACAAAGCAACGTAGGTAAAGAAAAGGCTAATCTATAATCAGAGGAATAAAGGTTACAGCTGCCTAAGCTACAGCTGCCTGTCATATGCAACTCAGGTCCTATAATCATGTTACTTGAAGATGCAAAATAATTTAAAGTTCCAACAGCTTTGGTTTTGAAGGGCTTCTTTTTATAGGATGCAGACATATACAGCGGGAAGGCGATGGGACACACCTGGAGAGAAGATGGCCATCCACAAACCAGGGCCAGAGGCCGGGAGCAGGTGCCCCCTGCCGGCCTCCAAGGGAGCCAAGCCTGCTGCCACCTGGGTTTTGGACTTCTGGCTTCCAGAACTGCGAGGTGAGAAGCTTCTCTTGTCGAAGGCACCCAATCTGTGGTAGTTTATTATGGTCCCGTAGCAAACAAATACCCTCAGGTTGGCTGCATCCTGGGAATGAAGGTCAGTGCTGCTCTCAAGATGTAAATGACTTTCTCCTTCTGAGGCTCCGCGGTCCGCTCCTGCCATTGCCAGCATTCTAGAACTGGTGTGGCCCCTCCACCTTAACCATCCCTGGGCTCCCAAGTTTCTGACTGTGATTGTCCACATTTTGACCACAGCTTTGTATATAAAAACCCTCCTTGAACTGTTCCACTGTGTGTGCCCGCCTATTGGGACCCTGACTGATACATGCTGTACTGGTTTTTAAAAACTTTTTAAAATTTATATTTTATTTAGGATTTTGCACGTACGTTTATGAGATTGGCCTATAATTTTCCTTTCCTATATTCTCTGAATGACTGTTATCAAGGCTATCCTAGCCTCATAAAATAAGTTCTCCTTTTATCAAAATTCACTGGAAAACTCTCTATATAGTTAGAAGGATCTATCCTTTGAAAGTTAAATGGAATTCTCCCATAAAATTACCTGTCTTGGTGTTTTCTTTACAGGATTATATTTAACTACTGATTCAATGTCTTTAATAGTTATGGGACTAGTTTTATTTCTTCTTGAGCCAGTTACAGGAAGTTATGCTTTTATAAATACATCTGTCAGCCAGGTGTGGTGACTCACGCCTGTAATCCCAGCACTTTGGGAGGCCGAGGCAGGTGGATCACAAGGTTAGGAGTTTGAGACCAGCCTGGCCAACATGATGAAAGCCCATCTCTACTAAAAATACAAAAATTAGCCGGGCGTGGTGGCAGGTGTCTGTAATCCCAGCTACTCAGGAGGCTGAGGCAGGAGAATCGCTTGAACCTGGGAGGCGGAGGTTGCAGTGAGCCGAGATCCTGCCACTGCACTCCAGCTTGGGCGACACAGCGAGACTCTGTCTCACAGAAAAAAAAAAATTCATCTGTCTAATTTTTTATATTCATTGACATAAAGTTGTTCCTGGTTGTGATGGTTAATATTAAGTGTCAACTTGACTTAATTGACAAGTTGAAGGGTTGAAGGATATAAATTATTGTTTCTGAGTGTATCTGGGTGTTTCTGGGTGTTGCCAGAAGAAATTAACAATTGAGTCAGTGGACTGGGAGAGGAAGACCCACTCTCAGGAAGGTCCACTGTGATGTTTAACACTGAGTGTCAGCTTGATTGGATTGAAGGATACAAAGTATTGATCCTTGGTATGTCTGTGAGGTGTGGCCAAAAGAGATGAACATTTGAGTCATTTGGCTGGGGAAGGCATATCCACCCTTTATCTGGGTAGGCACCATCTAATCAGCTGCCAGTGTGGCTAGAATATAAGCAGGCACAGAAACGAAAAGACTAGACTGGCCTAGCCTCCCAGCCTCCATCTTTCTCCTGTGCTGGATGCTTCCTGCCCTTGTACATTGGACTTCAAGTTCTTCAGTTTTGGGATTCAGACTGGCTTTCTTTGCTCCTCAGCTTGCAGATAGCCTATTGTTGGACCTTGCAATCATGTGAGTTAATACTTCATAAACTCCCCTTTATATGTGTATATCTATCTTATTAGTTCTGTCCCTCTAGAGAACCCTAATACAGAGTTTGGTACCAGGAGTGGTTCTAGAAGAACAGAACATTAAGGATGGAGTTCTTTTGTTGCTTTTGGGGTTTCTGGAGTTGGCTGCTTAATATGATTCGGCCCAAAAATGCTAAGGACTCTACTTCTAATGGTATGGAGAACAATGATAGTCCTTGGCATGAACTATTTAGAGAGTTAGGCAAACTAAATGCGTTTGATGCTCTTGATTCACTACTCATGAGAGGCGAGGAGTTTAGTGACTCTATACATAATATCTGTGACCATATGTGGAGAACCAAAGAACTAATGAAGCTGGTTGGTTGCTCCTAAAGTTCAGTGGACAAAGTGATGAAAGAAAATGATGAACTCAGGGATTCTCACTCTCAGCTTCAGAAGCAGATACTGAGCCTCAAATCTTCTAAGACTGCCCTCAGTGAGAGTCTTATCTCCTGTAGAGAAAGAGCTGAAATCGTGGAAAAACAGACACAAGCTCTTACCATGGGAGTGACTGACCTGCAATGAAAGGTACGTGCACAGCCTCGCCAGGTGCCCACTGTTAAAGTGAGGGCATTGACTGGAAAAGAATAGGACCCTGCAACTTGGAATGGGGATGTGTGAGAGGACCCTGATGAAGCTGGGGACACTGAGTTTGTAAACTCTGATGAACCTTTTTCACCAGAAGAAACAGCTTCCCTATCCCCAGTAGTGGCAACATTCCCTTCCCAACCCAGGCTGCCATCAGCCTTTCCACCTTTGTCTGAGGAGATAAATCCTGCACTGCCTGAGGCAACAGTGATGGCCTCCCCTGAGGCAGTTGCCAGGCAAGATAATGTTGATTCTCCTGAGGAGCCACCCCTAACACCCCTGTTTGTTTCTCGACCTATAACTAGACTAAAGTCCCAGTGGGCGCCTAGAGGTGAGGTTGAGAGTGTGACCCATGAGGAGGTGTGCTACACTCGAAAATAACCATTTGAGTTCTCTAATTGATATAAACAGAAATCTGGAAAACAGGCATGGGAATGGATATTAAGGGTGCGGGATAATGGTAGAAGGAACATAGAGTTGGATCAGGCTGGATTTATTGATTTGGGCCCACTAAGTAGGGACTCTGCATTTAATGTCACAACTCAGGAGTTCAAAAAGGTTCTAATAGTTTATTTGCTTGGTTGGCTGAAATATGGATTAAAAGATGGCCCACTGTGAGTGAGCCGGATATGCCTGATCTCCCTTGGCTTAGAGGAAGGGATCCAAAGGCTTAGGGAGATTGGGATGGTGGAGTGGATTAGTCACTTTAGGCCTACTCACCCCAGCTGGGAGGGTCCAGAAGATATACCCTTGACCAATACCTTGTGAAATAGATTTTTGAGGGCAGCACCTGCATCTTTGAAGGGCCCCGTAATTGCTCTTCTCTGTATGTCAGATCTAACAGTGGGAACCACAGTCACTCAACTACAAAATTTAAATATGATTTAATGGGATGATGGGAATAACTGGATCCTGAGGTGGCAGGGGCCAAGTGGCGGCACTCAACCATCAAAGGCAAGGTGGGCACAGCTACTGTAATGGACAGCAGAGGCAAAGTGGCAATCAGAATAATCTGACTCGTGTAGAGCTCTGGCATTGGCTAATTAATCACGGTGTTCCTAAAAGTGAAATTGATACAGAGCCTACTGTAATCCTGCTTAATTTATATAAGCAGAAAACTTCTAGGTCAAATGGACAAAAGACTACTATGAATTATAAAAACAGAGAATCACAGCCCTTCAATCAATTTCCAGACTTGAGACAGTTTATAGACCCATAACCCCTTGAATGAAGGGGAGGCTGGGTCCCCTTGAGGAAGGACTCCACTACACTACTGACAATTTATACTGTTAATCTTTCTTTCTTTCTTTTTTTTTTCTTTTTTTTTGAGATGGAGTCTTGCTCTGTCACCCAGGCTGGAGTGCAGGGGCGCAATCTGGGCTCACTGCAAGCTCTGCCTCCTGGGTTCACACCATTCTCCTGCCTCAGCCTCCCAAGTAGCTGGGACTACAGGCGCCCACTACCACACCCAGCTAATTTTTTGTATTTTTAGTAGAGATGGGGTTTCACCGTGTTAGTCTGGATGGTTTCGATCTCCTGACCTCGTGATCTGCCAGCCTCGGCCTCCCAAAGTGCTGGGATTACAGGCATGAGCCACCACGCCTGGCCTATGCTGTTAATATTTCTCCCATCCTTCCCCAAGGAGACCTCCAGCCTTATGCCAGGGTAACTGTGTTGGGGAAAGGGAAATGATCAGACATTTTGGGGACTACTGGACGCTGGCTCTAAGATGACATTGATTCCAGGAGACCCAAAACTTCACTGTGGTCCTCCAGTTAAAGTAGGGGCTTATGGAGGTCAGGGAATTAATGGAGTTTTAGCTCAGATCTGACTTACAGTGGGCCCAGTGGGTCCCCGGGCTCATCCTGTGGTCATTTCCCCAGTGCCAGAATGCATAATTGGCATAGACATACTTAGCAGCTGGCAGAGCCCCCACACTGGCTCCCTGACTGGTAGAGTGAGGGTTATTATGGTGGGGAAGGCCAAATGGAAGCCATTAGAGCTGCCTCTGCCTACAAAAAGAGTAAACCAAAAACAATATTGCATCCTTGGAGGGGTTGCAGAGATTAGTGCCACCCACCATCAAGGACTTGGAAGACGCAGAGGTAGTGATTCCCACCACATCCCCGTTCAACTCTCCCATTTGGCCTGTGCAGAAGACAGATGGTTCTTGGGGAATGACAGTGGATTACCGTAAGCTTAAGCAAGTGGTGACTCCAATTGCAGCTGCTGTACCAGATGTGGTTTCATTGCTTGAGCAAATTAACACATCTCCTGGTACCTGGTATGCAGCCATTGACTTGGCAAATGCCTTTTTCTCCATTCCTGTCCATAAGGCCCACCAGAAGCAATTTGCCTTCAGCTGGCAGAGCCAGCAATATACCTTTACTGTCCTCCATCAGGGGTATATCAGCTCTCCGGCTTTGTGTCATAATCTTATTCGGAGAGAACTTGATCGCTTTTCGCTTCTGCAAGATATCACACTGGTCCATGACATTGATGACATGATGGTGACTGGATCCAGTGGGCAAGAAGTAGCAAACACACTGGACTTATTGGTGAGACATTTGTGTGCCAGAGGATGGGAAACAAATCCAACTGAAATTCAGGGAACTTCCACCTCAATAAAATTTCTAGGGGTCCGGTGGTTTGGGGCCTGTCGAGATATTCCTAAGGTGAAGGGTAAGTTGCTGCATTTGGACCCTCTTACAACCAAGAAAGAGGCACGATGCCTAGTGGGCCTATATGGATTTTGGAGGCAACACATTCCTCATTTGGGTGTGTTACTCCGGCACGTTTACCAAGTGACCCGAAAGGCTGCCAGTTTTGGGTGGACAAGGCTCTGCAACAGGCCCAGGCTGCTGTGCAACCTGCTCTGCCACTTGGGCCATATGACCCAGCAGATCCAATGGTGCTTGATGTGTCGGTGGCAGATAGGGATGCTATCTGCAGCCTCTGGCAGGCCCCCATAGGTGAATCACAGCAGAGGCCTCTCAGATTTTGGGGCAAGGCCCTGCCATCTTCTGCAGATAACTATTCTCCTTTTCAAGACAGCTTTTGGCCTGGTGTACTGGGCTTTGGTGGAAACTGAACGTTTGACTATGGGTCATCAAGTCACCATGCGACCTGAACTGCCTATCATGAACTGGGTGCTTTCTGACCCGTCTAGCCGTAAAGTGGGTCATGCACAGCAGCATTCCATCATCAAAGAGAAGTGGCATATATGTGACTGGGCTCGAGCAGGTCCTGAAGGCACAAGCAAGTTTTACATGAGGAAGTGGCTCAAATGCCCATGGTCTCCACTCCTGCCACCCTGCCTCCTCTCCCCCAGCCTGCACCAATGGCCTCATGGGGAGTTCCCTATGTTCATTTGCTGCGGTTTGCCATGGTTACTAAGGGACTGAACAAAGGAGGATGAATGTAGAAATGAAAACAAGAAATAAAAGAAACTATTTTAAAGGAAGGGCAAGGGGAAGAAGAAGGCTCCCAGTTTCTAGTGAGCAAGGGCAGCCACCCTGAACTTCTATAGCCCTTCATATTGGGTAGAAAGAGCAGGGAGCAGGAGGTAATGATTGGTCAGCTCCTTAACTGATCACAGGTTCACATGATTGCTAACAGGCTTCATAGTTGCCTAATCACAAGAAACACTTGTGCCTGGGTCGTGACTGCTCTCAGCAGTCCTTCTGGGCGGCATATGCAGTTTGTCAGTTCAGCAACAACCTGCTTTTATGAGAACAGTTTGCTGTTTGCTCACATAGCCTCCAGTGGTATACTGAGTTGATCATGACCCTCACTCTTTCGGCCTGCAACAGTCATTTGACGGAGGAAGAGAGGACTAGTGCCTGGTTCACAGATGGTTCTGCACGATATGCAGTCACCACCCAAAAGTGGACAGCTGCAGCACTACAGCCCCTTTTTAGGACATCCCTGAAGGACAGTGGTGAAGGGAAATCTTCCCAGTGGGCAGAACTTGGAGCGGTGCACCTGGTTGTGCACTTTGCATGGGAGGAGAAATGGCCGGGTGTGTGATTATGTACTCATTCATGGACTATAGACAATGGTTTGGTTGGATGGTCAGGGACTTGAAAGAAGCATGATTGGAAAATTGGTGACAAAGAAATTTGGAGAAGAGGTATGTGGATGGACCTCTCCGAGTGGTCAAAAACTGAAGATATTTGTATCCCCTGTAGTGCTCACCAATGGGTAACCTCAGCAGGGGAGGATTTTAATAATTAAGTGGGTAGGATGACCTGTTCTATAGACACCACTCAGCCTCTTTCCCCAGCCACCCCTGTCATCGCCCAGTGGGCCCATGAACAAAGTGGCCATGGTGGCAGGGATGGAGATTACACATGGAGATTCAGCCACATGGACCTCCACTCACCAAGGCTGGCCTGCCACTGCTGAGTGCCCAATTTGGCAGCAGCATAGAGTAACACTGAGCCTCAATATGGCACCATTCCTCAGGGTGATCAGCCAGCTACCTGGTGGCAGGTTAATTATATTGGATCTCTTCCGTCATGGAAAGGGCAGAGGTTTGTCCTCACTGGAATAGACACTTAGTCCTGATGTGGGTTTGCCTATCCTGCACGCAGTGCTTCTGCCAAGACTACCATCCATGGACTCACAGAATGCCTCATCCACCATCATGGTGTTCCACACAGCATTGCCTCTGACCAAGGCGCTCACTTTACAGCTAAAGAAGTGTGGCAGTGGCTCATATGCTCATGGAATTCACTGATCTTACCATGTTCCCCATCACTCTGAAGCAGCTGGATTGATAGAATGGTGGAATGGCCTTTTGAAGTCAGAATTACAATGCCAACTGGTGACAATACTTTGCAGGGCTGGGGCAAAGTTCTCCAGAAGGCCATGTATGCTCTGAATCAGCACCCAATATATGATATTGTTTCTCCCTTAGCCAGGATTCACTGGTCCAGGAATCAAGGCACTGAAGTGGAAGTGGCACCACTCACCATCACCCCTGGTGATCCATTAGCAAAATGTTTGCTTCCTGTTCCCACGATATTATGTTCTGCTGGCCTAGAGGTCTTAGTTCCAGAGGGAGGAATGCTGCCACCAGGAGACACAACTATTCCATTAAGCTAGAAGTTAAGATTGCCACCTGGACACTCTGGGCTCCTCCTACCTTTAAGTCAACAGGCTAAGAAGGAGTTACGGTGTTGGCTGGAGTGATTGACCCAGACTATCGAGATGAAATCAGTCTACAACTCCACAAAGGAGGTAAGGAAGAGTATGCATAGAATTATAAAAGATCCATTAGGGCATCTGTTAGTATTACCGTGCCCTGTGATTAAGGTCAATGGGAAACTACAACAGCCCAATCCAGGCAGGACTACAAATCACCCAGACCCTTCAGGAATGAAGGTTTGGGTCACTCCACCAGGAAAAAAAAAACATGAACTGCTGAGGTGCTTGCTGAAGGCAAAGGGAAATG
This sequence comes from Symphalangus syndactylus, assembly GCF_028878055.3. Classification (NCBI taxonomy): domain Eukaryota; kingdom Metazoa; phylum Chordata; class Mammalia; order Primates; family Hylobatidae; genus Symphalangus; species Symphalangus syndactylus. The sequence goes on from NC_072438.2 coordinate 12,710,835, forward strand.
GTGGAAGATGAAGGAGCAAAGGCACCTCTTACATGGCGGCAGGCAAAGAACATGTGCAGGGAACTGCCCTTCATAAAACCATCAGATCTCACGAGACTTACTCTCATGAGAACAGCACAGGAAAACCCCACCCCCCGTGATTCAATTACCTCCCACTGGGTCCCTCCCACAACACATGAGGATTACGGGAGCTAATGAGATTTGGGTGGGGATACAGCCGAACTGTATCAGGCATCCTATGGGCAGGCCAGAAGTGTTGGTCACCCCTTCCACCCATGGTTTACTGGCCAGAACTTACTCATTCAGCCTTACCTGATTGGGGGGGGGTGGGTGGTACTGGGAAACGTGGATGCACGAATGGGTGTGACCACAGGGTACAGTGCTTGCCATGCTCAGCTGACGTGTTTCTCTCCCACACACCAGGCCACTTGGAGATGCAAGACAAAGCAGCCCACCCCTGGTCCCCATCATCCCCTTGGAATCACCTTGGAAAACCCTGGATCATTTTGAAAGACGCTCATGGACGTCATCTCACTGGGGCTCATCACAGTATCAAGGTAGAAGAGGAAGCTGAGACCAGTAAGATAACATGGTGGCTAAAGGTGGTGTGGCTAGTCAGGGACAGGTCCCTTGGCCACAGAGCCACTGGCGGGTGGCAGTGCGCCACAACCATGGGGTCTGGCAGAGTGGCAGTGTGCCTGGCCACAGTGTCCAGCAGCAGCATGGCAGCCGCAGCAGGGCTCTGTGGTCAGACAGGGGTGCCACTGTGACCTGAGACTGTGGGCTCCTTTGAAGGTGGTGACCCTGCCCCTCGTGTGGAGCCCAGCTGTGCTGTGGGGCCAGGCTATGGTGTCCTCCTGTCTCAGGATGTGACTCTGTTTTCACTGCCCACCAGCTCTCCAGCCTTCCCCTTGATTCTTGGAGACCTGATTTGCTTCCAATCAACCCCTTCGTACTCAGTGGCCAGCCTATTTCTCCATTTGCAACAAGCAACCCTGGCTAATAACTTGTGGGGAAACTTCTGGCTATAACTTCTGAGGCACAGAGCGGGGCAGGAGCTTGCCCAGGGTCACAGAGCTCTTGGCCAGTCTGGGAGTGGCAGCCAGGCCACCTCCTCCTCCTGCAGGAAGCTTCCTCCACCTTTCAGCAGCCCTGGAGCCGCATGGAGCAGGGAAGGGAGTTGTCTACCCTCCGGCATCCTGTGTGTTCCAGGCTGTGTGGGAGCAGGTGCAGCTGCCAGGCATGGCAGGAGCCTGGGCCCAGGCCAGCACTCAGGAATGCAGCGGGGCCCTGCCCCTCCCTGTAGGGATGAGCAAGTGCCAGGCGCCCAGGGCAGCGGATGTGTCTGCGGCTACAGCCCCAACGGCCCCCGCCTCCGCACCGGCTGTCCTGGGCCAGCCCCTTGGGGGCCTGGGATGTGTGGGGAGCATGAATGGGGCTCTGTGGCCCAGCAACTGTTCTGCGGAAGGCGGCTGGTGGCTGCACAGGTGACTGCGGGGGTGGGTGGGGGATGCAAAGATCTGCTTCCTGGGCCTGGTGTCCCCCGCCTTGCATGAGGCCCTGACAAGACATTACCGAAGCATAAAAGCCAACCCTTGTGGCCCACCAGAGACCTGTCTCTTGGATCACAGCGGCAGTGGGGAGGGGCGCCCAGGGCTCCCGATGCCTCTGAGCCCTGCTCTGAGGTCAGCCGATGTGGCTCAGTCCTGGCTGTGAGGCCTCACGCTGCCCTGATTCTGTTTCCTCCTCAGTACGAGGCAGACAGAGCCCAGCCTAGGGTCTGGATGGGATGAAATGAAGACGTCTCCTCCCTAATGGGACACGGTCTACCCCTTCCCTCTTCTCCCCTGAGAACTGTTAGCCCTGTGAGGACGGGGTCTAGGGTAGAGCATGTGGACGGAGCTTCGCTGTTTGTCCAGGTGCTTATTTTCTAGGGTGCCATCGCCCCTCCCCACTGCTGTTCCCGCATCTGCCGGGTGTCCCCAACCCCAGGGTGGTGGAGGCCGTCTCTCGGATGGGGCTGACACCCAAGGCATGGACCTGCCAGGTCCCCCAAAGCACATGGCCTGTCTCCAGAAGGACCTGGGTGTGACATCTGATGCCCAGGCCAGAGCTTGGGGACAGCTGGACTGGAGCCACAGGGTCAAGGAGGGGGAGTCCAGAAATGCAAAGTCCACCCAGCTGGGAGGGCTGCTGGCGGGTCCTTTACAAATCAGGCAGCTCCTCTGCCCATCGGAGCCGGCTGGCCTAACCAAGGCCTGCTCTTGCCTGGGGTTGGGGGCAGAAGAGGTGGAGACCTGGGGTCCCGAGGCGGCACTGTGGGTCCTGGACCCGCCCACCCGCACTGGGGTCCCTGCAGCCTTTTAATGGGAACAGAAATGGAGGAAGAGACAGAGTCTGCCAGGGGCTCCCTGACCCCTACTGCCTGCCTGGGGAGGGGTCACCTCAGTGTGGGGGAAGCCTGGGGACGTGAGAGCATCCTAGGCCTGGGCTGCCTGTGGCCAGTCTGTTGTCGGGGTGTCTGGTGACCCCTGGGGTAGTGGGAGGGGTAGATGCCAGTCTGGGAAGCCGGATTGGTTGAAGACCAACTTGAAAGTTGGGAGCACTGCCCAGAGCGGGGCCGATGTCTGCTGGGTGGTTTTCTCTGCTTTTTGAAAAACAAGCCCCCGCCCGACCCCCCCCCCCCCGCCCCAGGTGCTGGTCTGAGCGTCTGAGCCCAGATGGTGCGCTTGCTCCAGAGGGCGGGCGGCTCCGGTGGCCGCCGCGGGACGGTGGGGCCAGAGGGGCCCGTGGGGGTGGGGGAGCCGCCCGCAGGAGAAGGGGCCCCGCCCGCGCCGGCCCTGGAGTCGCCGGTGTCGCCGCCCTGCCTGCGGTCCCGCCCTCCTGGCCCAGCCCAGGGCCCTGGGAGCTATTTTGAAAGTGACCCTGGGCTGGGGCGCCGGGGCGAGCGCGGCGGCGCGGAACCATGACAGAAGATGACCGAGGCGGCGCTGGTGGAGGGCCAGGTCAAGCTGCGGGACGGCAAGAAGGTCGGGGCGCGTCGGGGGCGCGGGGGGGCGCGGGCGCGGGCGGCGGCTCACGCTCCCCCCTGTCCCCGCAGTGGAAGAGTAGGTGGCTGGTGCTGCGCAAGCCGTCGCCGGTAGCAGGTGAGCGGGGCGGGCGGCGAACGGTGGGCGCGGGGGGCCTAGTGACATGGGTTACCGAGGCCTGGGGCAGTAATGCCAGCTCGCCCGAAATCGCCGCTGCTGTCACCCTGCCGGGAAACCCGAGAGCCCCGCGCGGACCCGGACCCCACGGCGCCCCTGGGAGCGCAGGGGGGGGGCCAGGACGGAAGAACCCTCTTTCCAGCAGGGCAGACTGAGGCCCGAGGGGCTGCCTGGTGGCCCTGTAGGCGGAGGGGATGCAGGCCCTGAGCCCCCCAGCAGAGCAGCAAGGGGCCCCCCAGAAGCAAAGCCCCACATGCCTGAGGGTTGAGCTGTGCTTGTGGAAACGCTCAGAGCAGGGCCCCAGAACCCAGCCTCCAGGGGTGCTGCGTGGGTGAGCGCTGACCCTGGGCCCCTCCCAGGCAGAGGAGAGGCTGGGCTGCGGTGGGGCAGGGCAGAGTGACTGCGACATTGCTGGGGGAACAGTCCTCTGGGAGGAGGCAGGGGTCCCCCGCAGTCCCTGCCCTGAGCCAGCACCCCAGCTTGGGGAGGGCCAGCATGGAGCCCCCAGGTCTGGCAGCCCAGGCTGCCTGCAGCGCTGGGCCTGTAGGGAGGGCTGAGCCGGGCCTGCAGCTGCTCCAGAGGACAGGTGCGGAGGAGCCAGCCAGGCCCGGTCTGGGTGGGATGCTCGGCCTGCGTGCATGGGGGGCTGTACGCCGTGGGGCTGCCAGAGCGTCCTCCAGGATGGGTGTCTGTGGCTCCCAGGGAGGGTGTGGGGCAGGGATCCCTCCTGGGTCCCCTCTGCAGGGCCTAGGTGGTCCTGGAGGAAGGCACTTCCTGCCTGCCTCCGCCTCCCCTTGCAGGGCCTGGGCTGCACGCTGGGCACTTGTCCACTCAGCCCTCTGTGCCCAGACCTCCTGCCTGGAGCTGTGGGGGCACCAACAGAGCCTGGGAGGGTGTCTTTGTCCTCAGGGGCTGCAGGGACCTGGTATAGGAAGGGATGGGGTCTGGGCAGAGTGAGAGTCCCTGCCAGGCTGGGGCGGATGACAGGCTTTAGTCAGCTGTGGCTGGGCTGGGGCTGTGGTGGGGCAGGTGATGCTTGGTGGATGGTGCTGGGCTGGAGCTGGTGCAGACCCTCCAGAGAGGCCACAGCCCAGGAAGGCACCTGGGACAGCAGCCCCCAAAGAGGAGCATCGGGGAGAGGTCTTTGTCCCTCTTGGAGGGCTTTTCTTTCTGGATCAGACAGTCCCAGGAGGCAGGGCCTGCCTGCCTCAAGAGGGTGTGCTCCCCGGGCCAGTGAGTGCCTGAGTGGAGTGACAGGAGTTTGCAATGGGCCCCGTATCCCGCGCAGTTGAGATCTGCAGCCTTGTGGGGCTGACGTGGGAGGTGATGTGGGGTAGTGGAAGGTGCCATGCCCCCTCTGAGTGGATGTTCATTCCGAGCCTTGCAGCCAGGTGTCCCTAGCACCCACTGACTCACTGGTCTGGGACCCATTGCTTTGGACACCTGCTTTCTGTGTTGGTCACTCCAGCAGCCCGGGGCTGAAACTGACACCCTGTGGGGTTGCCCAGAGGTGGGTCAGATGAGGCGATGGGACAGAACAGAGTTCTCACACCTACCTCCCCACCCTGACCAGGCCAGCCTGGCACCTCCTCTCTGCACAGAGGCCCTGATGCTTCTTCCCCCGGCCCCTCATGAGCCTCCCTGGATGCCACCCCCTTTGCCTTCACCCAGCTGCCTTCCCGCTCAGCGCTGGAGACCACCTCCCTTGTGGATGGGCCCGGCGTTGGGGGAGCAGGTCCCAGCCCTGGAGGAGCAGACAGCACAGACCCCGCGCTCCTGGTGTGAGGGAGAGAGGAAGGGTCCCGTCTGCTTCCTTGTAAGACAGGCAGGGTTCTTGTTGTTACCAGCGGTGATTTCCTTCTGGGAAGGGCCCGGATGTGCACCGTTTCCACTGGCACCTTTCTCCTCACGTTTTTCTCAATCATGAGCACGTCTTTCTCTTATGACAAAGTTTAGCGAATGAAAGGGAAACCCCTTTTATCAAAGGGCTGCTCAGCCGCGGCACCCGGCATGGCCAGTGGACGTCGGGCCGTCTGCCTCGGTGTGGGACTGTAGGGTGCCCTGCAGTGGGACCACGTTCCTCGAGGTCTCCACCGCATCCTCACTGCGGAACGCGTGTCTGCGTCCCCTCTCTGGGCAGGGCCCCGGGAGAGGAGGGTGGTCTGTGTCCGGTCGTGGCCCAGGACTCACTGCTGGTGGCCCTGCATGCCGGCGCCTGGCGCAGCCCCTCTCTTCTTCCTCCCTGGTGCGGTGGCTGGGGGTGACGAGGAAAGTGTTCTTGGCATTGTGTGGAGGGTGTGGCCCTAGGCCAGACGCTTGCGGGGGACCCGCTTCCCACGGGGCTGCCGCTGGGGGCTTCATCCAGCTCAGAAAAGCCACCGGGAGGGCCCGAGTCCTGGAGCTGGCAGGGTCTTGGAGTCACCGTGGGGGGGAAGCTGAGGTGCAGAAACCCGAGGGATCTGGCCCAAGACACAGACTACTGGGCAGAGCCCAGCTCCCCGCAACCAGCCCAAACCTCGCCCCCCACAGCTGGCTGGAAGTTCCGCGCCTGCCCCCGGGCTGATGGCTGGGCGCTCGCTTAGTCTCTCCTATCCCTGCTCTCGGTTCTAACGCTGAGTTCCTGGAGGGCAGGGTCCCCAGTTCCACGTCGCCCTCAAAGGCAGCCTGATAGGACTGAGCCCAGCCTGCAGAAGGGATCCCACGGAGACAGCGCAGGAGCCGGGAGCCCCCTGGCAGGTGCCCCGTGAGCCCCGGAGCTGCCCCATGGCTAGTGCTGTGCTGGGGCCCTGCCCTCCACAGTGGGCAGCTCTGCTAATGAGGGGCTGGGGGTGGAAACTGGGTCAGCCCTTCCTGAGCGGAGCCTTCTGGCCGTGGATTTCCTGTGCCTCTGCCTCCTTCCCCAAGGGACTGGGGCTGACATCCCAGCTGCGGGCTGAAGATCGGGCGTGGGTGGTGGCCAGTTATCCTCTCCCCATAGAAACATCAAGAACAGGGCGACCTTCCCTCAGCCCCTGTGTCAGGACAGGGAATCAGAGAGCTGGAGTTCAGCTCTCAGCTCCACATGTGGGAGTGGTGACCTGGGACGGCTGCTTCCCTGCCTGCGTCCTCATCCACTCACAGGGCTCTTGAGGGCGATGGAGAGGTGGGCGTGAGGGCCCGGCCCTGGCATCGGAGCCTCGTCCTGGGCTGCCCCTGGTGATGCCTGTGGTCTGGGGGGCCCACCTGCACCACACCGCCAACACCTGTGCCGGGCAGGGGCGCCCTCATGTGTTTCCTTCCCGAACCACATTGTGAATGGGTCCGGGGCTAGGCACTGGATCTTGGTCTCGTGTGTCCTGGCTGTGGCCTGGCCCGAGGAGGCACCAGCAGGCCAGCCTGGTCGATGGCCGCCCCCCTCGCCCCTGCCCGGCTTCTGGGGGCGGCTCCAGGCTGCTGCACCCCCAGCAGGGTCTCCTCAGGCGGCTACCACCTGCGCTGCTAAGGGCACAGCCTCAAGGTCACTGTGACCTCCAAGGGCTGTCCCACAGCCGCTTCTGCGGACTCCCATCGTGTTCAGTGTGGGCGGGGACTCCCCCACTGTGTCCCCGGCCCACACACGCCCCTGCCTTCCCTGGGCCACCACGCCTGCTCACTCCATCTTCCCTGCGGCTTCTCCCCTCCTCCTCCTTCCCTCCCGCCCTCCCCGGCCCTCCGCCCTGGCTGTGAGGCCTTCCGTGTGCTCATGACTTCACGGTTATTTTTACATCTTCAGACGCCTGCGTCCAACTGCCTGTGTGCATCGCCGCCCGGCGTCTGGTGGGCTTCTCAGCCTCACGTGTCCAGGAAAGACCCCCCACTCCAGCCCCCACCCCAGAAGGGTCCCCAGGCATCCCTCCCCCACCCAAGTCCCAGGGCTCATCCTGGATTCCTCGTTTCCCTGTGGCTGTGGAGGTGAATGCAGAGGGAGCATGTGTGCACGTGCGTGTGTGTGTGTGAGGATGTACATGTGCACCTGTACACACCGTGGGAGCGTGTGCACGTGTGAGCAAGTGTGAGCATTTGGGTAAGAGTGAATGTGTGACTGTGCGCTTGTGTGGCTGTCCTAGCTCAGGCGGCCCTTAGCGAATGCCACAGCCTGGGCGGCTCAGACAACAGCCAGTCATTGCTCATGGTTCTGGGGGCTGGAGGCCCAAGATCAAGGCAGCCTGGGTGTCTGGTGAGGATCCGCGTCCTGGATGTCTCATGAGGACCATGTCCTGCTGCATAGGTGGCGCTTTCTCTGTCCTTATATGGTGTAGGGGGACGAAGAGCCCTGGGGTCCCCTCATCAGGCACTGGTTGCATTCTTGAGGCTCCACCCTGATGACCTCATCACCTCCCAAAGGCCCCACCACCTAACCCATCGCCTTGGGGGTGAAGATTTCAACACCGGAATTTCAGATTCAGACCCCAGCACTGAGTGCATGAGTGCACGTTTCTGTGTGTGTGTGCACAAGCATGAGTGCAAGTACATGTCTGTGTCCATGTGTGTGTGTGCGTGCATGTGAATACCTGTGTGTGGGTGTGTGTGCAAGTGTGTGTGCACGCGTGCATGTGAATACCTGTGTGTGCGTGTGCATGTGAATACCTGTGTGTGGGGGTGTGTGCCTGCATGTGAATACCTGTGGGAGTGTGCGTGTGCACATGTGCACATGCACGTGAATACCCGTGTGAGTGTGTGTATATGTGTGAGCTCAAATGCTTGTCTGTGTGCATGTCTGTGCAAGTGTGTGCTGGTGTCTGCATGGGTATGCATCAGTGTGTGTGCCTGTGTGTGAATGTACGTGTATGAGTGTGTGTGTGCCTGTGTGTGAATGTACGTGTACGAGTCTGTGTGTGCCTGTGTGTGCATGTATGAGTGTGCATGTGCCTGTGTATGTCTGTGTGTATGAGTGTGTGTGCCTGTGTGTATGAGTGTGTGTGTGTTTGAGTCTGTGCATGTATGGGTGTGTGTGCCTCTGTGTGTTCATGTATGAGTGTGCATGTTCCTGTGTGTATGCATGTAGGAGTGTGTCTGTGTGTGCATGTGTGTGTGCACGTGTATGAGTGTGTGTGTGTGCATGTGAGTGTGCCTGTTTGTATGAGTGTGCATGCCTGTGTGTGTGTCTGTGTGAGTGTGCATGCCTTTGTGCACGTGTATGAGTGTGTGCCTGTGTATGCGTGCCTGTATGTGCGTGTATGAGTGTGTGTGCTTGTGTATGTGCATGTATGTGTGTGCTTCTGTGTGTAGGAATATGCATGTATGAGTGTGTGTGCCTGTGTGTGTGCGTGTGTGTGTGCCTGTGTGAATGTGCATGTGTGTGTGTGTCTGAGTGTATGTGTGTGTCTGTGTGTGAGTGTGCGTGTGTGCCTGCTTGCTTCACATTGGTCTCCGTGCCTTGGTTGGCCTCTCTTGGTGCCTCTTCCTTGTTTGTCTCCTTTCACCATCATGACCCGGTGCCCTCCACCCAGCCCAGTGCTGCCTGCCAGAGTCCCGGGGACCCTCCAAGTCCTGCAAAAGCCTTTCCTGGCCAGGTTGCAGCCAATGCCCAAGGGTGCGGAGCAGCCAGAGAGTGGGTGGGCAGGGCTGATGGTGGTTCCTCAGCCGCTGGGCGAGAGACTCCCAGGTGCCCAGGGCTCCTGGGAGGGTGTGGCTGGGGTCCTCTGGGCCTGGCCCCCGGGGAGCTGGCCGTGGCCATCCACTCCTGAGTCCCTCAGCCCCGTGTCTCCCCGGCACACGTGCTGTGTCCCAGGGAGAGCCCCTGTGTCCTGGAGCTCTGGTGTCCAGGCCCTGACCCGGCTTGGTCCCAGCTTCCGTCTCTGGTGCCAGTTCCTTCAGCGCTTTGCCCCCTGGCACTCCCTGATAAATGCGCTTTAAAAACAGGATCGATTTATTGACTGTGATGAGGAGAAGGCGGCCTGAGCATGAGGGGGTGGGCGTCAGCTGCCGGAGAAGCTTCCGCCAGGCAGGAGGGGCGAGCAGGCCCCCAGCTCTGACCTCTCTGCTTCTGTTCATGTTTGAAAATGAAATCGGTGGTTTGGGTGGTCGTCAGTTTCCTGTGGCTGACAGAATAAAGCACCACAGCTGGGCCTTCAGACTACAAGAATTCGCCCTCTCAGTCCTGGGAGTCGGAGCTCTGCAGTCGAGGGGGCTGTAGGTCCATGCTCCCTCCAAGCTTCCCAGAGGGGCTCCTTCCTGCCTCTCCCAGCTCCTGCTAGACACAGGTGTCCCTTGGCTGTGGTCTCAGCGCTCCAGTCCCTGCCTCCGTCCCCATTCAGGTGACCTTCCCTGTGTCTGTGCCTCCTGTTGTGCCCCTTACAAGGACACTTGCTGCTGCGTTCAGATAATCCAGCATCCTCAACTTGATTACATACGAGTTCCCAAATAAGGACATACAGGTTCCGGGAGTGGACACGTCTTGCTGGGGGCCACGCTCGGCCCCTGCACGTAAGCGCTCCTGGATTCTCAGGTGTTCCCAAGGTGCAGGCTGTGAGTCTGCATTTGTAGACAGAGTCCAGAAAAATCAGACAGGCCGAGGGGTGGCGTCTGTGAATCAGAAAAAGGTCTGAGAGTCGAGCGTGGGTTCAGCATGCGCCCCACCACCAGCCTTGCAGCGGTAGACGTCGAGGGTGGGGCCGGCTGGCTTGTGGAAGGTGTGAGAAGCCGTCGTGGCAGATTCAACTCTCGGCCAGGAGTCGGCTCACTGTGGTCTCTGGGCCAAATCCCGCCAGAACTTGTTTTTGTAAATAAAGTTTTATTGGCTCGCAGCCATTCCCACACGTGTCATCTGTGGCTGCTTTCCAGCTAAGTATCGTAATGGAGACTTTAAGCCCAATAAAGCCAAAAGGGTGATGTCGGGCTCTTTACAGGCAAGCTCCTGACCCCAGTCTTGACTGTATTATTGGGAATGTAACTTGTTGAACAAAGGAGGCGCTGCTTGGGGGCAGTGGAACGAACTGGTTGTCATCAGGTGCCGGAGCTGTCTGCGAGGGTGTGGCCAAGGTGCCACCACCACAGAGCAGGCCACAGGGGAGGAAAGGTCCCTGCCTGGCTTCTGGGCGATCAGCCCACCAAGGCTCTGAGGAAGCTGAGGCCCTCGAGGTGGAAGGTGGCGGATGGTTGGCCAGTGAGCCCTTGCTGAGCGCTGAGGGTGAGCCACGGGCGACCTGGTCCCTCTGTGCATGGGCAGCCAGATTGCAGGGAAGCCAGCCCGGCCTTACAGCTGGTAATGCAGACAGACGTGTACCTGAATATGCAAGCATGTATTGAGCGCTTACTGAACGCAGGGCCTCCACACCTTCCTGCAGGTGGTTCTTACGGCATTGCTGCAGGTGCGGGTGCCACTGTCCCCAGGACACAGATGAGGAAACTGAGGCCAAGGGCCCAAGGCCATGCAGCTGGGAGGTCAGAGCAGGGATTCCCAGGGGCCTCGCCCTTAGGGGAAGGGAGTGAAGGGATGGTCTGTGTGGTGTGCGTTTATCCTCGGTGGAAGTTTCTGCCACTCTCCGCATGGGTGTGGCTGAGCTTTTTAGGGTCCCGAGAGGCAGAGGTGGCCCGGGCCCCTGCAGCGATCTCACAACACACTTCAACTGCAGAGGGTGGAGGCTGCGGTGCAGTCACAGAGTCGGGGGCTGCGGGCTGTCCTCCGGCTCAAGCGGCCCTGGGGTCCCCGTCCTGCGCGGAGCCACCCCCGTGTTCATGCTGTTCCCACACACCGTCATTTCTTGGGTGCTCTGGTGACGCATTTGGGGGACATTGCTGTTATGGCAAATTCTGATTACGCCGCTGTGTTTGATTTCTCTCTCGGGGCCGGGCGTCCTGCTTCCCGCCTTGGAGTTTCCAGAGGGGGCCAGGAGATTGTCTGGAAAGCCTCGGCTGGGCAGGCGGAGTTCTGTAGGTGCGGGAATCAGGGGGCTTCTTTCTCAAATTGGGAATGCCTAGCTTTTTTCTAGCTGTAAACGTTTCAGACACTGCAGACAAATCCTCCAATGGGAAGTGAACGCCCTGTTGCCGCGCCCACACCGCGCCTTGCTTTTGTGAATCAAGGGTGCTGGCATGCAACTGTGCCCATGGGTCTACATACGGTCTGAGGCTGCGTTCACGCAGCAAGGGTGGAGGTGCTGAGTAGAGGCCGCAGGGCCCGTGTGGCCCTGAAAGCTGCATGCTTGCCCTCTGGCCCCTGGCAGAGGAAGCTTGCTGACCGCTGGCCCCCGTGGTCACACAGGCCCCCTGGCTCTGCAGGCTGCAGCCATGTGGCCCGGGGAGGTGGGCACGGCTGGGGGTGGGGAAGCTGAGCACCGTGTCTGCTCTGGACTCCATTGCAAAAATGAGTGTCTGAGTCAAATTCATTTGGGATTTTGGTTCTCATGTGGCTTTGTAGGGCCTGTGTGAAGAGTGAGCACCTGCTAGTCAGAGCTTCAGATGACACGTCATTCTGCAATTCTCTTCGGGGACATTCTGCCCCATCTCCTCCTGCATGCTCACAGGGATCTGGGGTGTTTGCATGCGGTCCCAAAACCTACACCCTCGCTGAAGCCGGGTATCCTGGAGCCCAGCTGCTGGGGCCTAGGTGGGAGGAGGCCTGGTCGTCAAGCCTGGAGCCGTGCCGGGAGGGCCGGGAGTCTTCCTGGGCCGCCCTCTCTCCTCTCTCGGGCAGACCTGCTGCCCCCGCCATTCACAGGAGTGTCCCTGGGCCAGGTGGTTCGCCCAAGGCCACACAGGGACTGTGCTGTGCTGGGTTTGAGCTGCACCCGGTGGAGTGGACGGCACCTGCCGGTTGCTTGTGGTGACAATGACGTTGGAAAATGGGAAGGTGGCGGTGGGGACGGGGACCCGAATTGCCCTGGAGGGTCCGGGAGGCAGAACGCAGGCAGGTCCCCAGCAGCCGAGGAAGAGACCAGGGCCTGCTGCGCTGGGCAGTGGCTGGGTGGATGGAGGTGGGACCCAAGGCCCATTGACCTCTCGCACTCCTTGGGGCTGAAGCTCAGCCACACCCTGGGAACTAAAGGAACCAGGAGGGGCGGTGGGTCTCGAGGCGGCAGGGAGCAGGCACAGGTGTGGCTGGCAGGGTGGCAGGGTAGGAGCGGGCTGGCAGAACCAGCAGCCACCCGGCAGGCCCCACGCTGGGCCCCCAAGCCCCTGACCACAGATCCTGCAGTCCTCAGTGTGGCCCAGGGGGCTCCAGGGCCTGAGACAGGGCGAATCCGCTGGTGAAGGTCCAGAACCCAGTCATGGGAGCCAGCGTCGGGGGCCGGGCACAGACATGAATATTCTGGGTTCGTTTCTGCTCTTGCGGCCTGTAGGTCTTGCAAGGGGAGGGGATCGCCCCATTTTGTATGCCAGGAGTCGAAGCCTTGGTGTGGCTGAGTGGCTGGCTTGAGGTCATGACCCCAGCCCGGGTCTCTGCACTGTCACGGCCTCCCTGGGGACGCCAAGGGCGAGGGCAGGCGGCGCTGGCTGGCGTCCCTGACGGCCGTGCTCCTTGCAGACTGCCTGCTGATGCTGGTCTACAAGGACAAGTCGGAGCGCACCAAGGGCCTGCGGGAACGCAGCAGCCTGACGCTAGAGGACATCTGTGGGCTGGAGCCCGGCCTGCCCTACGAGGGCCTGGCCCACACGCTGGCCATCGTCTGCCTGTCCCAGGCCATCATGCTGGGCTTCGACAGCCACGAGGCCATGTGTGCGTGGGACACCCGGATCCGCTATGCACTTGGCGAGGGTGAGTGATGGGGGCCGGGTCCGGGCGGGGGCTCCCTGCTCAGATGTGCCGGGGCCCCTCACCAACTTGGGCCGCAGAGGCGGGAGCGGCTCCAGGGAACTGTGCAGGAAGATGGGACATTCATGGGTGCCTTAGGGTGGACTGAGCTCCAGCCTGGGGGTGCCCACGAGGGTTTGGGAGTGGGAGTCTGCTGGGCTATGGTGTCTTTAGAGCTCCCTAGCCTGACCGTTATTTACAACTGGAGCCTTTAACCCAAGCTGGTGGCCTTTGGAGGGATGTGGCCTCTCAAAGCCCTGCCTTTACTTCCTACACTGGACAGTGGAGCCCAGAGCCTGGGTAGGAAGGAGAGCCCCAGGCTGGGCGGTCCCACCCCAGCTTCCCCCACACAGGATGGGAGGGAGGGGAGGGAATAGAGGGAGGGAATAGAGGGAGGGGAGGGAATAGAGGGAGGGGAGGGAATAGAGGGAGGGAATAGAGGGAGGGGAGGGAATAGAGGGAGGGAACAGAGGGAGGGGAGGGAATAGAGGGAGGGGAGGGAATAGAGGGAGGGAATAGAGGGAGGGAATAGAGGGAGGGGAGGGAATAGAGGGAGGGAACAGAGGGAGGGGAGGGAATAGAGGGAGGGGAGGGAATAGAGGGAGGGAACAGAGGGAGGGGAGGGAATAGAGGGAGGGGAGGGAATAGAGGGAGGGAATAGAGGGAGGGGAGGGAATAGAGGGAGGGGAGGGAATGGGGGAGGGAACAGAGGGAGGGGAGGGAATAGAGGGAGGGGAGGGAATAGAGGGAGGGAACAGAGGGAGGGGAGGGAATAGAGGGAGGGGAGGGAATAGAGGGAACAGAGGGAGGGGAGGGAATAGAGGGAGGGGAGAGGAGGGGAAGGGAGTGCTCCCCTGCAGAGCTGGCCCTGGAAAAGGTGGAACCTCAGTCCCAGCCCTGCAGGGGCTTCGGATGGGTGCCTGGGGGCCTCTGGGGGCTAAGCTGCCCTGGGGCTGTGAGCAGAGGTGGGTGGTGATGGGGCCCTGGGCACTCAGCGCAGAGCAAGCATAATCCTGCATCCCCTAAGAAACCCAAATCAGTGCCAAAAAACCTGTAATGAGCGAAACAGTAAAATGTCCCCCGAGTTGAGTCCTGGTCCTACACTGGCACCCACCCAGTAATCCCAGGAGCCCCAGCTGCCCTCGCTTTACAAACTTGCTATTTTAGGCCGGGTGCGGTGGCTCATACCTGTAATTCCAGCACTTTGGGAGGCTGAGTGCAGGAGATAGAGACCAGACCACCCTGGGCAACGTGGCGAAACCTCGTCTCTACTTAAAAATACAAAAATGATGGCCAGGCGCAGTGGCTCATGCCTGTAAACCTTGCGCTTTGGGAGGCCAAGGCGGGCAGATCACCTGAGGTCAGGAGTTCGAGACCAGCCTGGCCAACATAGTGAAACCCCGTCTCTACTAAAAATAGAAAAATTAGCCTGGTGTGGTGGTGGGCACATGTAATCCCAGCTACTCAGGAGGCTGAGACAGGAGAATCGCTTGAACCTGGGAGGCAGAGGTTGCAATGAGCTGAGATCGTGCCATTGCACTCCAGCCTGGGCAACAGAGTAAGACTCCATCTCAAAAAAAAAAAGAGCAGGGAGGTGGAGGTTGCGGTGACCTGAGGTTGTGCCACTGGCCTCCAGCCTGGGCGACAGAGTGAGACTCTGTCTCAAAAAAACAAACACAAAAAAACTTGCTATTTTGATCAGCATGGACTCTGCATAACTTTACTTTTTAAAGTATTGATTAAAATATCCTGGCCCTTGATGGCTGGGTTCTTTGGCCTTGGAGGTGAGTGTCCTGCTCCCCCAGTCTTGGCCCCAAGGCAGCAGCCCCTCCTGCTCCACTGAGGGGGAGAGAAGCTGGGGGCTTAGTGGGAGGAGGTGCGGGCAGCTCTGCAGGAGGGCGCAGGGGAAGGAGACATTAGGAGGGAGGAACTGCATCTTTCCAGAAAGTTTTCCCGTTGGGGGTTCCCTCTAGCCTGGCTCAGCGGCATGGGTCTGCTTCCTTCATCCGCTGGGGCAGGGCCATCGCACAGAGGCCGCTGGGCTCTGCCCAGGGAGCTTCCTCTTGATAGAACGTGGCCTGACAAGGATGCACCTGAGGCCACAGCTTGGAGCAGGTGGAGGAGGCAGAGGAGGGGGAGGTGGGATAGGAACGGGGGTCCCTTTGGCTCTGGGGGTTGGAGATGGAGCAGGTGGAGCCCCTGGTGGGTAGGCTGCTGTCTGCCTGGTGTGCTGACCTGGGAAGAGAGGGTAGGCGGGGACAGCACTCAGGACCACTGTCCTCTCTGAGGCTTTCAGGGGCAGGGGCCTGGGCAGAGCCAGTGGACAGGACCATGGGGGTGCTCAGGGTTCGGGTGAATGGCCACCTGGATGGAGAGAGGGCCTGTGGTGCCCTGAGATTCCCGTGGCCAGGCTGGGGCTTCGATGCAGACTCCAGACTCTCCACACCCAAACTGGAGGCTGGGGTTCCCTGAGCCTCGGTTTCCCCTTCTGTGATGGAGCCACGCAGCTGTGCAGAGAGTCTTCCCGGAGAGGAGGTGCTGGGGCCGGGAGCCCAGCCAGGGTACTCAGCTGCCCTGTCCTCCCCAGCACCTCCGTGGTGGGAGGGGAGGGAGGTGGAGGTCCGAGGTCGGGCCCCTCTGGGACTTGCTTGCCCCTGAACAAAGATAGTTCCTGGGAGGATGGCGAGGAGAGAAGTGCAGCTGCCAGTCCCCCTCGTGGCTGTGAGGAGTGCCATTTGCTCATCCTGCCGTCGCTGCCTCCCCGGCTGACACCTGGGCGGCTGCCCCCACCTGCGCCAGCCTGGCCCCTGCCCCTGCTGCCTCCTCCAGTGATGCCCTCTCACCCCACCTGTCCACAGTGGCCCCTGTTGCCTCCTCTCATGATGCCCTTTCACCCCACCCACCCGTGATGCCCTCTCGCCCCGCCTGCCCGTGATGCCCTCTCACCCCGCCCGCCCGCAGTGCACAGGTTCCATGTGACAGTGGCTCCAGGCACCAAGTTGGAGAGCGGCCCAGCTACCCTGCACCTCTGCAATGACATCCTCGTCTTGGCCAGGGACATCCCCCCAGCTGTCACAGGGCAGTGGAAGCTGTCTGACCTCCGGCGCTACGGGGCCGTGCCAAGCGGATTCATCTTTGAAGGCGGGACCAGGTGTGGGTACTGTAAGTACGGATGCGTGGGGTCACTGGGCAGCAGCAGCACCCCCCGCGTCCCCCGAGAACTGCTGGCTTCGGGCCGACCGACCCCATGTGCAGGCCGGCCTGCTGGCATTTCCAGAACGCACCGGCGGGTGGACGGAGTCTCCCCGTGCTCGATGTCCGAGGTCCTGTGCCCACAGGAACCTCAGTGTGGAGTGTCGAGGCTGGGCCTCGGCTACCTCTGCTCTTTCTCACTGGAGGGAGAGAGTTCACGGATGCGAGGAGGGGCCCGAGGCCACAGAGCCTCAGAGCCGCTCATATCCAGATTTCATGGAAAGGAAAAAACAAAGAACAAACGCATTTAGCAGCGGGGAGTGTGAGCTCCCGCATGAGCACCGCAGAAACACATTCCTGGACCAAGAATTCCTGGTGGGCAGCCCAGAGCTGCCCTAATGTCCCCAGTGAGGTGGCCAGGCCATGGGTGGGGATGGCCTGAGTCCTTTGGGCCTGTGAAGGCCTGAGAGCCGCCCTCAGCCAGGGGAGTGAGGGAAACGGGAGCAGGAAGGCACCCGGCCCTCCCCAGAGTCTGAGGTGCCCGCCAGGGCTGCTGCAGGAGCAGGTTGTTCCAGCAACCCCCTCCACTTTCTTCCATGTTGGGTGCAGACGCGCCAGGTTGCCCTGTGGACCTGCAGTCCCCACGGAGGGTGTGACGCCTCCTCTCTTCTCTCTGGAGGGGCAGCTGCTCATTGGCCGGGCTGAAGGCGGGCAGAGGGACCTCCTGTGGGCCTGGTTTGGGGCTGAGAGGACTGAGGGACTGCACTTGGCTCACACTGGCCGGGGCTCTGGCTCACACGGGCTCACACTGGCGGGGGCTCTGGTGGAGCCTGGATGTGTCTGGGTGGAGGAAACGCGGGCAAGGACATGGGCCACACTGGCCGCCTGGGACGTCATCCTGCATAGGCCAGCTGGGGCACGGGTGCAAGCCCATCTGGGCACCACATTCCGCCACCTTCTGCGCTGGGCGCTGGGAGCAAACCCAGTGGGTCTTGTGGCAGGACCCAGCCCTGTTGGGGCCTTTGAGGAGATGACATCTGACCCTTGAAAGGGGAACAGGGCAGCGAGGCTCAGGCTCCACGGAGGCAGGGGCGTGCACAGCCAGCTGCAGGAGGTGCGGGGGGCAGAGCTGGCCCGGAATCTCAGCCCCTGGGGCTGGCAGGGGCCATAGCCAGAGTCCAAAGGGCCTTGGCCCCTCTGGGATTGGAGAGCCAGTATGGATGGGCAGGGCTGCTGCCTATGCCAGCTCTGAGCTGGTGCGGGGTGGGGGGGGTGGTTCCCGGGAGAGCTAGAACACCTGTCGGGGTCCCATCTGCCCCCAGGCCCTCCCTGCGGCAGGCCGGAGGTTCAGCACTGGGGCTTCGGGAGCCACTGGGGAGTGGGTTGGCAGTGGCTGGGCACAGTGGGTGGGCCCAGCATCCCTGTCCTTTGTCGTGTGGGAAGCCAGAGCTGCAGGCTGTAGTTGTCCTGGCACGGGCAGCCTGTCCTGGCTGTGGTGTGCTAGGTTTGGGGGTGCCTGGAGGAGGGGGACTCATACCTTCCTTTCTGTCTGTGGAATTCCTTGGCACGGGCAGGCAGCCGGCCGGGGTGGCGCCGTGTGCTCACCC
Source organism: Symphalangus syndactylus (assembly GCF_028878055.3). NCBI lineage: Eukaryota > Metazoa > Chordata > Mammalia > Primates > Hylobatidae > Symphalangus > Symphalangus syndactylus. Next base: position 12,728,591 of record NC_072438.2, read on the forward strand.
TCTAAGCCGGGACACGGCAGGAGGACCCGTTTCCTTGGAGACCTGCTTATTTTGTCTGGACTATAATGGAATGGGGCCACTGGATGTTTTTCCTCTAAGGCTGTGGAGGTTCACATCCCTGCCGAGGTGTGGGTGGCCCCTTTTCCGCGGGTAAACAATCCCACACCTGGGGCTGTGCTTCTCCCCAGGGTGAGGCTGCTGTGCCGTTTTCCTGGGCTGCTCAAAGGCCAGGGGGATCTCTTGTGGGGACGTCTGTCTCGCTGCTGCCTCTCTGGGGCAAGCTGTTAGAGCAGCCCCACCCGCAAACCTGCAAATCAGGCTGGCCCCACAGAACCCGCAAACCTGCAAACCGGGCTGGCCCCACAGAACCCGCAAACCTGCAAACCGGGCTGGCCCCACAGAACCCGCAAATGGGGGCTGGCCCCACAGAACCCGCAAACGGGGGCTGGCCCCACAGAACCCGCAAATGGGGGCTGGCCCCACAGAACCTGCAAACCGGGCTGGCCCCACAGAACCCGCCTTTGCAGCTCAGTGATGAATGTTCTCGAACCCGGTGGGACCCTGGCCTGAGAGAGGAAGGGCTCTGGGAATTCGGTCACTGACGGCTGCACACTCCATAGGGCAGGTGGCTTCTGGAGGCCATGCTGGAAGGCTTGGCCGAGCTGCCCATCGCTGTTCCCAGCAGGCCCTGCTGGGCTGTATCCTCCTGGAGACAGGCGTGGCCACCACCCTGGGTGGTTTAGGCTGGGTCTTAGACTCGGCCAAGTGATGGTGTTCTCAGCACAACACGGAGTGCAGGCCGTGTGGCTGGAGGGACGGGGCGTCTGCGGCACGTGTGGGCAGCCTTGGGCCTCCTGCGGGAGGGAGCCGGCAACTTGGGTGGTCCAGGGGCAGCGGCATCAGCTTCCTGGGGCTTCTGTAGCAAATGACCCCCAAGAGAGGGCCAAGTGTCCAGAACGGGTTCCTTCTGCAGCCTGGAGGCCGGAAGCCCCAAATCAAGGGGTCCTCAGGGTCGGCTTTTTCCAAAAGCTCTTGGGGAGGACCCATGGGAAGGTCCTTCCCACCACTTCCAGCTGCTGGTGGCCCCGGCGGCCTCGGCTCATGGCTGCGCCTCTCCGGCCCCTGAGCCTGCTGGCTCCTGTGTGGGCGTCCTCTTCAGTCTCTTGCAGTCCGTGGACTTAGGGTCCACCTGGATGACCCAGGGAGACCCCATCCCGAGACCCTCAATTCCATCCGCAGAGGCCCCTGTTCACAGGCCCTGGTATGTGAACACATTTTGTGGGCCACCATTTGGCCCACACCCGGGGCCACTGGGACGGAGAAAGATCCAGAATCTGAATCCCAATAAGTCTGTGGGTGTCGTCACATTCAGTCTGGAGGTCACAGCTGGGCTGGAGTCATGGGAAGGCCCTGGAAGGTCTTGGGTGTAGGAAATTCGCATTCCCTCCTTCCCCAGGGACAGGTCCTAGCCTGGCCCCCGATCCCCAGAACCGCCTCACTTGGCCCTGCCACAGCCAGCTCTGCAGAGAGCAGAGAGGGTGACCCTGGCCCAAGGCGATGGCCACGCCTCACTCATCCTGAGACACTGGGCATGGCTGTGCATCACAGGGGCCCTGGTGGGGGTCGGGTGGAGACAGGCCTGGCTGGGCTTGGTGCCTGGGAGCGGAGGTCTCTCTGTGGACAGCTGCCTGTTCAGAATGGGACAGGAGGTGGCTTGGTGACAGCAACCCCCGGGTCCCCAGCGTGGCCCAATTCCCTGTCTCTGTCGGTCACGGGCCTGTAGTGTGAACTCCTGGAGCTTGGCCTGAGCGCACTTGGCACATGGCAAGTGACGGTGTGTGGACAGCTCAGGGCTGCGGGCTCCAGCCTCACACACGGGCGAGTGACTGGGCCCCGCCTGCGGGGATGGACTGTGCGTAGTGCAGAGTGATGCAGAGAGGGCCACTCACCCTGGGACAGGCTCAGCTTGCAGCACAGAGGGCGGTGGGCCCCAGAGAGGGTGAGCCCACCCAGAGTCCAGGAAGGGAGGGCTTTGGAGGGGCAGGGGGACATTTGAGCTGGGCCTCGAGGGTGAATGGAAGCTTTTGGAGGTGCTCCCTTTCCCCCCTTACCTGCTCTCTCCAGCTGGGTCCAGTCCAAGGACCACATCTGCCTCTTCGCCCAGCCTCTGGGAGCCACCCGGAGCATTTGAAACTCATTTTGACTTTTAAAAATGATTAAGAATGTGGCCAGGCACGGTGGCTCATGCCTGTAATCCCAGCACTTTGGGAGGCGGAGATGGGAGGATCACCTGAGGTCAGGAGTTCTTGACCAGCCTGGTCAACATGGTGAAACCCTATCTCTACTACAAATACAAAACGTAGGCAGGTGTGGTGGCAGGTGCCGGTAATCCCAGCTACTCCAGAGGCTGAGGTGGGAGAATCACTTGAACCTGGCAGTTGGAGGTTGCAGTGAGCTGAGATCCCGCCATTGCAGTCCAGCTCTGGAGAGTCCCCTGCCGGCCGCCTTTGGCCACTGCAGCCTGCGGGGGCAGCCTGGACAGAGCTGGCTGGAGCCCTGGCCTGTCAGGCAGCAGGGAGTGCCTTCAGCGGCTTCTCGTGGCCGGGCACTGGGCCTAGGAATCAGATGCTCCGGCCTCAGAGCCTGCGTGAGACTGAATGAGGCATTTTCAGTCCTCAGAGGGTGCGAGGGGAGCCAGGAGGGGCACAGACCCCAGGCTGGGGCACTGGGGGAAGCTCTCTGGAGGGGTGAGCCTCAGGGGACTTCTGCAGGGTGAATAGGAGTTAGCTCAGCTGTCAGAGGGTAAGGGGTGGAGGGGGGTGAAGAGGGCATTTCAGACATCTTTGAGCATGAATGGGTGTCCCGAAGGGCTGTATAGGAGCCCTGTTAGGTGGAGATAGGAGGCGTGAGGGTAGAGGAGGAGGAGGAGACAGGCTGGGTTGTAGAGAGTTGGCTAATTGGACCAGCGTTTGCACTGTTGTCTTGGAGTAGCAGGGAGCCATTGAAGGTGCTTGAGCAGGGGGGAGTATTTTATATGCTAATGTTGACCCCAGGGTGCAGATGAGCGTGGAGGAAGAGGCTGGCAGGGGCCAGAGAAGGTTCTGGTTGAGGTCCAGAAGATGGAGGGCGAGGCTGCCCCAGGCAGCAGCTGCCTGGTTGGGGGATGGGAACCCTGTGGATTTCAGGAATGTTAACAAGGTGGTGATGGACAAGGGAAGGAGGGGCGGCCCGGGAAGGGGGGCCTTCTAGAGTGGTGCCCCTGGACTGGGGCTGCTTCAGGAGGGCAGAGGAGGGGTGGGAGCCAACACCCACTGCCAGGCTCCAGGCCTTCCTCCGCCCGAGACCCACCAGGTGGGGCCACTCCCAAGTGTAAAAGAAGCTGCCACTTTGGGGGATGGAGAGGGCTAAGGGTCATGTTATCAAGACTTCTCAGTCCTGCCCATGCCTACCTGGCATGAGCCATCCAGGACACCCTGGTCACCCTGATGTTTGTTCTCTGAGGAGCTGGGATTCTGAGCACTTAAGATTCTGACATCAAGGGGCAGCCACGAGGGCACTCAAGATTATTGAAACAGAAACCATCTTAGATCTAATTGGCTCATTGAATGTCTGTGTGGAAGCCACGAGGGCACTCAAGATTATTCAGATGGAAACCATCTTAGATCTAATTGGCTCACTGAATGTCTGTGTGGAAGAGCATTTTCTTTCTCAAGCCGGTGAGTCCTGGAGTTAGTGCAACAGCTTTTTCACTGGAGACGTGTTTCTTAGGAAGCAGGTGCGTCTGTAACGTGGGTGAGGTTTGCCTGCAGCTCAGCAACCCCAGCCTCTGTCTAGAGTTGGGGCCACCCTGAGCCCCCACAGGTCCTGGCCTTCTGCTTGTGTTCTGCTGACTCTGTCCTGCTTCTCTGCATCTCCCATGCTCCTTCCTCTTACCCTCACGCCTCCTAACCCCCCCAACAGGGCTCCTACACTGCCCTTTGGGACACCCGTTTGTGCCCAAAGATGTCTGAAGTGCCCTTCTCACCCCCCTCCACCCCTTATTCTCTGACAGCGGAGCTAACTCCTATTCACCCTGCCACACCTAGCGGCTGGCGGCTGTTCCCTGGCTGGCGATTCTGTGGGCCAGGGATCTGGATGGGGCTCAGTGGGGACAGCTAATCTCTGCCCCATGAGGTGCTGCCTGGGGTCCCTCAGGCAGTGGCATTTGGCTATGGTGGGGCCCAAAAGCCCAGGAAAGTGCTGTGCCGGCTGTTGGCTGGGTTGCCTCAGTTTCCCTCCAGGAACCTCACCCTCCGATAGGACACCCTGGGCTTCTTAATAGGTTCCAAGAGGGCAGAAGCAGAAGCTGCCAGGCCCCTGATGGTCTTGGGGCAGGGCTGGGAGAGCATCCCTTGTGACACTTTATGCCAGAGCCATCACTGGCTGGCTCCGATTCTGGGGAGGAAGTGGACCAGCCTCTCGAGAAGGGGTGGCCTCCGAGGGCAGGGATAGGGGAAACAGTGGCCGGCTTCGCTGCAGCCACACCTGTGTGATACGGCAAAATGGGGCAGGCGCTGTTCTTCCCCCCTTTCCCCAAACACACAGGCAAACAGGAAACATGCGCACGCTGTCTTGGGGAAGGGGCTGGGGTGGCGGGGGGCAGGCGGTCAGCAGCCTCTCACCTATGTCTTTCCACCCAAGGCTGAGCACTGGGGGTCTCCTGGTTATGGGCGCTTGGGTGGACACTGAGACCACAGACGGCTCGGGCTCCCTGCCCGCAAGGTGCTCAGCCTGGCGGCCGGGACAGCAGCAGACGGGGCTCTGCCCCAGAGGAGGCGTCCTTGAGAGCATCACAGAGGGGCTGTTGGGGTCAGGGGACTGAAGGGGGCCGGGGCCAAGAAAAGCATCGTGAAAGATGTCGTTATGTGGCCTGAGTCTGGAAAGGTCCGGGGTGTTCTAGGTGGCCAGGGGTGTGGAGGGTGGGGATGGCAGCCTCCTGAGTGGAGATGGCAGGCAGATCTGGTGTGCAGAGGGAACTTTGAGCATTCCCAAGACTGTGGGGGGCTGGGTGGGAGCGGGGAGCCTGCGGGCAGGGGTGGACTTGAACCCAGGGAGGCCTAGCTAGAGCCCAGCCGTGCGGTGTCCTGGGAGGCCATGGCCCAAGACCTTGGCAGGCCAGCATTGGAGATGGGCATCTTCCTCCAGGGCCACTGATGTCAGCTCTGCTGGCGTGGATGGGGGTGGCTGGCGAGGATGCCGCACAGGCACGTGGGAGCCCGAGGCTGGCAGCTGGCGGTGGGCTGTGCTCCAGGCCTTGCCCGGTTGACCGTGTCTTCGGGGTGAGTGATGCTCCGCAGACGCCCCGTGGAATGCGGGGCCGGCTCCACTCCTTCCGTAATGCGGTTTTTTATAGTTGGGGGACTCATTGTCCCGCGGCCACTGCCAGCTGTCTGTAAGCTCAGGATTAGAGAGCCTGGCCTTTCGTGAGAGCTGGGGCTGGGCCGGCTGAGCCCTTCACAGGGAGGGGTGGACCACAGGGACGGGGAGCGACTGCCTGGCACTGAGTGAGCCAGCCAGCAGAGAGCATGATGGCCTTCTCCTTGCCTGCCCCCAGAGCCTGGTGCGGGCTCTCTTCTGCCCACCCTACCCGGCTTGGGGGCCCCACCCCATCACAGCCCTCCTGAGCCTCTGGGGGCGTCCTCCTGGATGGCATCGTGATGAGCACTGGCTTCCCCTCCGTGCCCCACCTCCACTTCTGGTCAGGAGCACCCCTCACCCACAGCAGGACTTGGAAGCTCCGTGGGGCCAGGAGGTGCCCAGGGGGCCAGGGGACTTGGACTTGAGTCCACCTCGTGGCTGTGTGACGGTGGACAGGTGGCATGCCCTCTCTGGGCCTCAGTGTCCTTGTCGCTAAAGCAGGAATGGCGCTGTCCCGTGACCTGGTTTGGGGACACTACGTGGAAGGAAGCATCCACAGCACAAGGTGCCACTCACCCTCGTGTGCCCGGGGTGGCTGCCAAGGTGCCAGCAGCATCGCCACGTGTCGGGGCTGGCCCGAGTTCCGTGTCCCTGGAATCTACAGCCTGCGTTCCGTGAAGGTGGAGCGTGACCGGGCGGCAGGCAGCGGGGGTTCTAATGCCGAGATTTCCCTTCCCCCCGACTCCTGCCCACCCCAGCGCCTTCCCTCCTGCATGCCTTTCTTTGGGCAATGGGCAGAGGCCCTGGAGCGGGCGGGATTCCTGTGAGGTGACGCCAGCCGGAGTGTCCAGCCGGGTGCCGCCCGCCCAGTGGCCCATTCACGCGGCTGCCAGGGCTTCATTCACCCCTGGCCGGGAGGGCAGTGCCCCCGTGACTCGCAGCTGGGGCTTCTCCACGGGTGGAGGCCGCATCGCTCTGCCAGTGATGCCGGGCTGGTCCCCGGGGGCCCTCCTGCTGTGGGGGTGCAGAGGTGGGTGCTGGCCCCAGGATGCTGCACACAGCCTCAGGGCGGCACCCACACACTGGCAGCTCCAGCTTCCCCCTGAAAGATGACTGAGGAGGTGGGGAGGACGCGGTGCTGGCCAGCAGTGACGGCCGCGGCATGTGTGGACAGGTGCCGTACTACACCTTTTACAAACAACCAAAAGCAGCCCTCACGACAGCCCGGGGGAAGGAAGTGTGGTCACAGCAGCCGTCCTGGGATGTGACCCCGGCTCCAGGTGGCACAGTTCCCTTCCCCTGTGGCCGTGGAGCCCTGAGGGGACCCTACTTGATGTTTCTGGGGTCTCCTGGCTGCTTCATTTGCCTTCAAGACGGCTGTGGGGGCAGGGTCGCTGGGACCTTGGGGCAGAGGAGGGACTGATCAAGCGCCTGCTGGGGGCAGAGCAGCCACATCCCCCCATCCCCCCAAGCAAGCCTGGAAGGCAGGAGTGTGGACGGGGGCACCCATCTGTCCAGGGCAGGGCACCCCCTCCCTCCTCCTCCCCATGCCCTGTGGGCTGCAGGACCTAGGATGGGCGGGGCGGCACTCACCCCAGCGCCCAGCAGCCCAAGCCGTTCCAAGATGCTGCCCAAGTTTGAAGGGTGCAGCGGGGTCCCTGGGGAGTCCAGAGGCTCTGGGGATGCAGCTTCGCGGGGCCAGGCGGGCTGTCGTTGTCGGCTCTTGGTGGAGTTTGCTCCGGTTTCCTGCATTCCTCCTCTTCAGAGTCCCCAGCCCGCGCTCGGGCCAGGCTGACCTGTCTCTCCTTCCTCTGCAGGGGCTGGCGTCTTCTTCCTGTCCTCGGCCGAGGGGGAGCAGATCAGCTTCCTGTTTGACTGCATTGTCCGAGGCATCTCCCCCACCAAGGGCCCCTTTGGGCTGCGGCCGGTTCTCCCAGGTGCGTGGGGGAGCCTGGCCGGCCGGGGAGGGTGCGCTTGGCGGGCTGTGCGATGTTCTGGGGCCGGGGGCCGTGGTGATTTGTCAGCCCAGTTAGGTGGCTGCCTTCCCCACCCCCAGCTAAGGAACCAGAGGCTTTCCAGGCCAGGACTGCAGCCTGGGCTTCCGCAAGCCCTGCTGAGGGATTCAGAGCAGCGGGGACTGGGCTCATACCTGCAGGTGCTCTCCCTCGGGGGTCCGAGCTGTTGGAATGCTTGGGCCTAGAGCTTTCTGGCTGGGTCAGCCAGCCACAGCTGCCACTGTGCAGTAAGAGACCTTCTGACCCACCACCACCACCACCTTCCACGCCCAGGAGCAGGGAAGGCCTTGCCCGAGCTCGGTGGCCCGGGGACAGTTGGTCTGACTCTGCAGCTGGGGTGGGGACTGGCTCTGCCTGAGCCTGGTGTTTAGGCCCAAGGCCACCTCGGGAGGTCCCCTGGCTGTGGGGTCTCGTCTTGTTTCACCCACACTTCCTTGGCTGTGGCTGTGGCTGTGGCTGCGGCACTCTCTGCAGGAGTCCTTGGCCAGGGATGTTGCTGGACCCCGGAGGGGCTCTGGTGCCTGGGCACGGTGGGGCTCCCCAGGTCGGGGCAGGTGCTGGGCCAGGTGCCTCCATGAGCTCTCTCGAACGCTCCTCTAGCTCCACGAGGGCAGCGTTTGACCCAACATCCAAGTGAGGCCAAGGCCTAGGCCATGTGGCGGGTGAGCAGCAAGCTCACATGTGGCGCCTCCTGGCACTGGTACCCCTGGGAAGGCAGTGGCGAGCAGCATGTGGGGCGGGACCTGGGCCTCCCTTCTCCTGGCCACAGCCCCCTGCCCACACCAAAGTCCCGTTGGGGGCAGCCCTGGGAGTGGGGAGGTGGCACCTGTGGCCAGCGCCCTCCCCGCTGCCCCGCCATGCTGGATGGTGCGGCTGCACCCCTGCAGGTGTCTTCCTGCCTAGCGGCTGCAGGCAGGTGTACATGGTATGGTCGGCGTGGATGACGTGGTCGGCGTGTTTGGCTATGCAAGGTGAGGGTGTGCAGGGCGCAGGGCGGGGACAGTGCTGGGCAGGGGCAGCAGGAGGCTGAGCAGGGCTCCCTTCTCTCTCCTGCTCCCCTCAGGCGGTTCCCGGGGAGCAGAGGGAAGCAGGGAAGCAGTACTGGGCAGAGGATGCCAGGGAGGGTTTGCCTGGGACAGCCACTAGATGGGACAGGCTCCACCGCAGGCAGCAAGTGGGCCAGCCCCAGGCAGGGCCATTGCTGATGGCCGGAGGGGGTTGGGCTGACCAGAAGTCCCAGACCCCACTCCAAAGGACGTCTTTGTCAGAGTTAGCTGGGAGCTCTCAGAAAGCTCTGTTGTCAGGGCCTCGGCCTGCAGCTGTGCCCCTAAGCTGTGCCTCTGCAGGTGTGTGGGGGCCTCAGGCCACCCGGAGGTGCTGGTTGAGCTGGGACACTATGCTGGGCGGTACCCTGCCAGAGAAGCCGTGGGCCCAGCCCCTGCAGGCTGGACTTATAGGAGGGTCTGGGCTGATGGGTTCGTCTGCCTGTGCCGGCAGCACACTGGGGCCCCGTGATCACAGGGTTCCCACGAGAAGAGCCCTGTGGGCGGCGTCCTCACGCTCCGGGCTTTCTGCCGTCCTCCTGTGCTGAGCCCGCTGTGACCCACTGGAGGGGCCGAGAGATGCAGGAAGTCCAGCCCCTTGGTCTTCCGCACGTGGACACCGAGGCCCAGAGGCACTCAGACCCGCTAGGAGCAGGAGGGAAGGGCTCAGAGGTCCGGGGCCCACCATGATCCGAGCACGGTGTGCATGTTACCTTCTTGGCCCGGCCTCCACAGGGGTGCACCATTGCTGCACCCCATTTTGCAGACGAGGGTGAGAGGCTCGGGGTGCGTGGTAGAGCTGGGAGTCGATCCGTGTCTTGCTGGCCCACCAGCTACTGGACGGGAAATGGTGGGAGGTTGTGTCCTGCGTCCTGACCCTGGTGTCACCGAGGGGCCGCTCTTCGTCCCAACTGTGGGGCATTGGCTTTGGGGGTGGCCCTGGTCGGAATGTCCCAGGGCTGAGGGGCAGTGGTGCTGTCCTGTCACTGTGCTTGTCTTCAGCCTGGACCCTCAGCACACCAAGGAGCCAGGACTGGTGCCTGCTGTCCTGCCCACATGGCTGAATGTGTCTGTGAAAGCGCCAGGAGCTGCTAAGCCGCATGGCCTGTGGGCTCCACGGCCACCAGCAGGCCGTGTCGGGAGGGACTGGGGCCTGAGCTGGCACAGCCTTGGCTGCCATCGCCTTCCACCCTCCCAGGCACAGGCAGGGAGGGGACAGGAGAGAGGCTTGTGCCGCCCCCATCCCTGTCCCTGGCAATGCTACAGACAGGGCCACAGGGTCTTGGGCTGGCAGGGCCCCAGGCTGACCGGGGCAGTGCCTTGGGGCGGCCATACCCAGAGGCTGGGGGAGGCTCCTCCTGGGCCTGGTACTGTGAGTTCTCGCCTGCCCGTGGGGAGGGCCCTGTTCTAAGGTCCTGCTGGGGCCTCCTGTTGTGCTCAAGGGCCCCAGCTGGGCGTCTGTGTGGGCTGAAGGTGTCAGCAGAGGACAGTGTCCTATCAGGGACGGGGCCTCTTCAGCCTAGACGTGAACCTGGACAGGGACACCACTGCTTTCTCTGTTTGTTTCTCCGGAACCCTGACTATGGGGTTGGGACATCCAGCCTTCGCCAGGCTTGGTTCTGTCTGCTGAGGCTCTGATCTAGGTGTCCCAGGCTGGGGACTGTACCTTCTGGTCCTCTGTGTGCTGCAGAATTTGGTGTAAACTTTTCATGCTGCCACTGCTCCTGGACTTTGGGGAGAGCAGGTCCTTGCACCTGTCTCGGCTCAGTCCTGCAGGTGCCCCCAAGGTGGGTGGCAGGAGGTGTGTCCTGGAGGCCCAGAGGAGGCCACCTGGAGCAGGACGGGATCGGTTTGCTCTTGTGGGTGTGGCTGTGGCTTCCCTGCCAGGGAAACTCTTCGGGATGGCTGTGGTCGTGGGTGCTGTGGATGTGGAAGGGGCAGGGTCTTGAGCCCTGCTGTTTGGAGCAAGGCAGCCACTCGGCCCAGTGTTCACATCACTTAGTGCCTGGGACATCCCAGCATGGGCAGGGGCTTGGGGACCAGGGCAGTGATGCTGAGGCTGGCGGCAGCGGTGCTGAGCGGCCAGTGAGAGGTCCCACCCTGCCTGGGCAGGAAGGGGAGGTTTCCTGCCATTCAGTCCCAGAGGACACATGGATGACAACTAGAGAGGGCGAGGCTGGTGCTCCCTGGATGCAGCCCTGAGGGGAGGGGCTGGGTGGGGCTGAGGGTCCGCAGACCAGCATGCTCTGAGGCTTGGGCACAGTGAGTCTCCATCCGAGACCCCAGGGAACGGTGGGGCCGCCACAAGGTGGGCAGGCATTTCCCCAGGTGGAGGGGATCCTGTGAGAAATGGGCACCGTGAATCAGGGGCAGGCAACCCCTCTTGCAGCGAGGCCAGCCCTGGGGATGGGGGAGGGGCTAGTCATTTTTGGAACAGAAAATTGAATAACTCGGTGGTGAGGAAGAGGGGTCTGGCTGGCGCGGGGTCCTGGTGAGTGGACAGGTGGCAGGGCCATCCATGGGCACAGGGACCCAGCTGGGCGGATGGTGGCCTGGATAGGGGTGGTGTGGGTGCCTGCGTTTGAGGCCCAGCGACTGGGATGAGGCATCGGGAGGAGCGGGGACTCCCAGGGGACTGTCACTCCACAGAAGGGGATAACCACTGAGTAAGGCTGGGCCTGGTGCCTGCGGGTGAGGGTGGGTGGTGGGGGCCACCTCCTCTACCAAGTCTTCTCTCTCCTGCAGACCCAAGTCCCCCGGGACCCTCGACCGTGGAGGAGCGTGTGGCCCAGGAAGCCCTGGAAACCCTGCAGCTGGAGAAGCGGCTGAGCCTCCTCTCGCATGCGGGCAGGCCTGGCAGTGGAGGTACGGCCAGGGGCTGACCTGGGCTGTGGGACCTCGGCTAAGCCTCCAGCGGGAGAGCTCAGGAGGCATCCATGCATGTGTGGGGGCTGCTGGCTCCCTCTGCTCATTCATTCATTCCTTCTCTCTCCTGCTCATTCATTCTTTCCTCCCCCCGACCCTGCACCCGCACTCATTCATCCTTCCTTCCCCCACCACCCCGCTCATTCATTCCTTCTCCTGCTCATTCATTCCTTCCTTCCCCACCCCCCTGCTCATTCATTCCTTCCTTCCCCACCCCCTGCTCATTCATTCCTTTCTTCCCCACCCCTCCCCGCTCATTCCTTCCTTCCTTCTTCCTCCTACTCATTCCTTCCTCCCGCCCATTCATTCCTTCATTTCCCCCCCACTCATTCCTTCATTTCCCCCCACTCATTCCTTCATTTCCCCCCACTCATTCCTTCATTTCCCCCCACTCATTCCTTCATTTCCCCCCACTCATTCCTTCATTTCCCCCCACTCATTCCTTCATTTCCCCCCACTCATTCCTTCATTTCCCCCCACTCATTTATTCCTTCATTTCTCCACACTCATTCCTTCCTTCTCCCCCTGCTCATTCATTCCTTCTTTCTGCTACTCATTCATTCCTTCCTTCTTCCTCCTGCTCATTCATTTCTTCCTTCCTCCCCTGCTCATTCCTTCCTTCCTTCCTCCCCTGCTCATTCCTTCCTTCTTCCTCCTGCTCATTCATTCCTTCCTTCCTCCCCTGCTCATTCATTCCTTCCTTCCTCCCCTGCTCATTCATTCCTTCCTTCCCCACCATGCTCATTCATTCCTTCCTTCTCCCCCTGCTCATTGATTCCTTCCTTCCCTATCCAACTCATTCATTCCTTCCTTCTCCTATTCATTCCTTCCTTTTCCCCCTGCTCATTCATTCCTTCATTCCTTCCTTCTTCCTCCCGCTCTTTCATTCCTTCCTTCCCCAATCCGCTCATTCATTCCTTCCTTCCCCAATTCGCTCATTCATTCCTTCCTTCCCCAATCCGCTCATTCATTCCTTCCTTCCCCAACCTGCTCATTCATTCCTTTCTTCCCCTCATTCATTCCTTCCCCCCTCATTCATTCCTTCCCCCCTCATTCATTCCTTCCCCCCTCATTCATTCCTTCCTTCCCCCATTCATTCCTTCCCATTCATTCCTTCCTTCCCCCCATTCATTCCTTCCTTTTCCCCCGGCTCATTCATTCCTTCCTTCCTCCCCTGCTCATTCCTTCCTTCTTTCTCCTGCTCATTCATTCTTTCCTTCCCCACCATGCTCATTCATTCCTTCCTTCTCCCCCTGCTCATTGATTCCTTCCTTCCCTATCCAACTCATTCATTCCTTCCTTTTCCCCCTGCTCATTCATTCCTTCCTTCCTTCTCCCGCTCATTCATTCCTTCTTTCTTCCTCCCGCTCATTCATTCCTTCCTTCCCCAATCCGCTCATTCATTCCTTCCTTCCCCAACCTGCTCATTCATTCCTTCCTTCTCCAACCTGCTCATTCATTCCTTCCTTCCCCCCTCATTCATTCCTTCCCATTCATTCCTTCCTTCCCCCCCTCATTCATTCCTTCCTTCCCCCCCATTCATTCCTTCCTTTTCCCCCTGCTCATTCATTCATTCCTTCCTCCCCTGCTCATTCCTTCCTTCTTCCTCCTGCTCATTCATTCCTTCCTTCCCCACCATGCTCATTGATTCCTTCCTTCTCCCCCTGCTCATTGATTCCTTCCTTCCCTATCCAACTCATTCATTCCTTCCTTCCTCAATCCGCTCATTCATTCCTTCCTTCCCCAACCTGCTCATTCATTCCTTCCTTCTCCAACCTACTCATTCCTTCCTTCCCCTCCTCATTCATTCCTTCCCCCCTCATTCATTCCTTCCTTCCCCCCATTCATTCCTTCCTTCCCCCCCTCATTCATTCCTTCCTTCCCCCCCTCATTCATTCCTTCCTTTTCTCCCTGCTCATTCATTCCTTCCTTCCCCCATGCGGACTCATTCATTCCTTCCTTCTCCCCACCCCCACTCATTCATTCCTTCATTACCCTCTTGCTCATTAATTCCTTCCTTCTCCCCACTGCTCATTCATTCTTTCCTTCTCCCTGCTCATTCATTCTTTCCTTCTCCCTGCTCATTCATTCTTTCCTTCTCCCCCTGCTCATTCATTCCTTCCTTCTCCCCCTGCTCATTCATTCCTTCTCCCCCCATTCATTCCTTCCTTCTCCCCCCACTCATTCATTCCTTCCTTCTCCCCCCGCTCATTCATTCCTTCCTTCTCCCCCTGCTCATTCATTCCTTCCTTCTCCCCCCGCTCATTCATTCCTTCTCCCCCTGCTCATTCCTTCCTTCCTTCCCCCCTCGTTCATTCCTTCCTTCACCCCTTGTTCATTCCTTCCTTCCCCCATCGTTCATTCCTTCCTTCCCCCATCGTTCATTCCTTCCTTTCCCCCCCTCATTCATTCCTTCCTTTTCCCCCCTCATTCATTCCTTCCTTTTCCCCCCTCATTCATTCCTTCCTTTTCTCCACTCATTCATTCCTTCCTTTGCCCCCATTCATTCCTTTTTCCCCCTGCTCATTCATTTATTCCTTCCCCCCAGCTCATTCATTCCTTCCTTCCCCCAACCCCTGCTCATTCATTCCTTCATTACCCTCCTGCTCATTCCTTCCTTCTCTCCCCTGCTCATTCATTCCTTCCTTCTCCCCCTGCTCATTCATTCCTTCATTTCCCTCCTGCTCATTCCTTTCTTCTCCCCCCGCTCATTCATTCCTTCTCCTCCTGCTTCATTCCTTCCTTCTCCCCCCGCTTATTCATTCTTTCCTTCCCCCCACGCATTCATTCCTTCCTTCCCCCGCTCACTCATTCCTTCCTTCCCCCCCTCATTCATTCCTTCCTTTTCCCCCCCTCATTAATTCCTTCCTTTTTCCCCTGCTCATTAATTCCTTCCTTCTCCCCCTGCTCATTCATTTCTTCCTTCCCCCCACCACGGCTCATTCATTCCTACCTTCCACCCACCCCCACTCATTCATTCCTTCATTGCCCTCCTGCTCATTAATTCCTTCCTTCTCCCCCTGCTCATTCCTTCCTTCCTTCTCCCCCCGCTCATTCATTCCTTCCTTCTACCTCTGCTCATTCCTTCCTTCCTTTTCCCCCTGCTCATTCATTCCTTCCCCTCATGCTCCCCCTGCTTCATTCCTTTTCCCCCTGCTCATTCATTCTTTCATTTGCCTCCTGCTTATTCATTCATTCCTTCTCCCTCTGCTTATTCATTCCTTCCCCCCACCCCAGCTCATTCATTCCTTCATTACCTTCCTGCTTATTCATTCATTCCTTCTCCCTCTGCTTATTCATTCCTTCCTTCCCCCCACCCCAGCTCATTCATTCTTTCATTACCTTCCTGCTCATTCATTCCTTCATTACCTTCCTGCTCATTCATTCCTTCCTTCTCCCCCTGCTCATTCATTCTTTCCTTCTCCCCCTGCTCATTCATTCCTTCCTTCTCCCCCTGCTCATTCATTCCTTCCTTCCCCCCTCGTTCATTCCTTCCCCCCTCGTTCATTCCTTCCCCCCATTCATTCCTTCCTTCCCTCCCATTCATCCTTCCTTCCCCCCATTCATTCCTTCCTTCCCTCCCATTCATTCCTTCCTTCCCTCCCATTCATTCCTTCCTTCCCCCCCATTCATTCCTTCCTTTCCCCCTTGCTCATTCATTCTTTCCTTCTCCCCCTGCTCATTCTTTCATTTCTCTCCTCATTCATTCCTTTCTGCTCCCCCTGCTTCATTCCTTCTCCCCCTGCTCATTCATTCCTTCCTTCCCCCCACCCTGGCTCATTCATTCCTTCATTTCCCTCCTGCTCATTCACTCCTTTCTTGTCCCCCTGCTCATTCACTCCTTCCTTCTCCCCCCACTCATTCACTCCTTCCTTCTCCCTCCGCTCAGTCGTTCCTTCCTTCGCTGCTCCCCCTACTCATTCATTCCTTCCTTTGCCCCCTGCTCATTCGTTCCTTCCTTCGACTCCCCCACTCGTTCGTTCCTTCCTTTGCCCCCCTGCTTGTTCGTTCCTTCCTTCCCCCCCGCTCCTTCGTTCCTTCCTTTGCCCCCCCCATGCTTGTTCGTTCCTTCCTTCGCACCCCCCTGCTTATTCGTTCGTTCCTTTGCCCCCTGCTCATTCGTTCCTTCCTTCTCCCCCGGCTCATTTGTTCCTTCCTTCTCCCCCTGCTCATTCGTTCCTTCCTTCTCCCCCTGCTGATTCTTTCATTTCTTCTCCCCCTGCTCATTCATTCCTTCATTTCTTCTCCCCCTGCTCATTCATTCCTTCTTGCTCCCTATGCTCCATTCCTTCCTTTCTTCTTCCCCCCTGCTCATTCATTCCTTCCTCCACCCCCCACTCATTCATTCCTTCCTTCCCCCATTCATTCCTTCCTTCTCCTCCTCCTTCATTCCTTCGTTCTCCTTCTGCTCATTCATTCCTTCCTCCGCCCCCTGGTTAATTAACTCCTTCCTTCCCCCTCATTCATTCCTTCCTTTCCCCCCCCTTATTCATTGCTACCTTTTCCCCTTGCTCATTCATTCCTTCTTTATCCCCCTGCTCATTCATTCCTTCCTTCCCCTCACCCTGGCTCATTCATTCCTTCCTTCCCGCCACCCCCGCTCATTCATTCCTTCATTTCCCTGCTGCTCATTCATTCCTTTCTGTTCCCCCTGCTTCATTCCTTCTCCCCCTACTCATTCACTCCTTCCTTCTCCCCTGCTCATTCGTTCCTTCCTTCATTCCCCGCTCCTTCGTTCCTTCCTTCATTCCCCGCTCCTTCGTTCCTTCCTTCATTCCCCGCTCCTTCGTTCCCTCCTTGGCCCCCGCTCCTTCGTTCCCTCCTTGGCCCCCGCTCCTTCGTTCCCTCCTTGGCCCCCGCTCCTTCGTTCCCTCCTTGGCCCCCGCTCCTTCGTTCCCTCCTTGGCCCCCGCTCCTTCGTTCCCTCCTTGGCCCCCGCTCCTTCGTTCCTTCCTTCACCCCCTGCTTGTTCGTTCCTTCTTCCCCCTACTGATTCATTCCTTCCTCTGCCCCTGCTCATTCATTACTTCCTTCTTCCCCACTCATTCCTTCCTTCTCCCCCCGCTCATTTGTTCTTTCTTTCGCCCCCGCCCCTCATTCTTTCCTTCCTTTGCCGCTTCCCCTGCTCATTCGTTCCCTCCTTCTCCTCCTGCACATTTGTTCCTTCCTTCGCCCCCCGCTCGTTCGTTCCTTCCTTCGCCCCCCCCGCTCGTTTGTTCCTTCCTTCTCCCCCTGCTCATTCGTTCCTTCCTTCTCCCCCTGCTGATTCCTTCATTTCTTCTCCCCCACTCATTCATTCCTTCCTGCTTCCCATGCTCCATTCCTTCCTTTCTTCTCCCCCCCACTCATTCATTCCTTCCTCTGTCCCCTGCTCATTCATTCCTTCCTTCTCCCCCCGCTGATTCCTTCATTTCTTCTCCCCCGCTCATTCATTCCTTCCTGCTTCCCATGCTCCATTCCTTCCTTTCTTCTCCCCCCCACTCATTCATTCCTTCCTCTGTCCCCTGCTCATTCATTCCTTCCTTCTCCCCCCGCTCATTCATTCCTTCCTCTGTCCCCCTGCTCATTCACTCCTTCCTTTTCCCCCCCTCATTCATTGCTACCTTTTCCCCCTGCTCATTCTTTCCTTCTTTATCTCCCTGCTCATTCATTCCTTCCTTCCCCTCACCCTGGCTCATTCATTCATTCCTTCCTTCCCTCCACCCCCACTCATTTATTCCTTCATTACCCTCCTGCTCATTAATTCCTTCCTTCTCCCCCTGCTCATTCATTCCTTCCTTCCCCCCACGCTGACTCATTCATTCCTTCCTTCCCCCAACCCCCGCTCATTCATTCCTTCCTTCCCCCCACACTGGCTCATTCATTCCTTCCTTTCCCCCACCCTTGCTAATTCATTCCTTCATTTCCCTCCTGCTCATTAATTCCTTCTCCCCCCTATTCCTTCCTTCCTTCTCCCCCCATTCATTCCTTCCTTCTCCCCCTGCTCATTCCTTCCTTCTCCCCCTGCTCATTTCTTCATTTCCCTCCTGTTCATTCATTCCTGTCTGCTCCCCCTGCTTCATTCCTTCTCCCCCGGCTCATTGAGTCCTTCCTTCTCCCCCCCGCCCCGCTCGTTCGTTCCTTCCTTCTCCCCCCTGCTCGTTCGTTCCTTCCTTCTCCCCCCTGCTCGTTCGTTCCTTCCCTCTCCTCCTCTTTCATTCCTTCCTTCTCCTTCTGCTCATTCATTCCTTTCTCCGCCCCCCTGCTCATTCATTCCTTCCTTCGCCCTCATTCATTCCTTCCTTATCCCCCTGCTCATTCATTCCTTCCTTCCCCCCACCCTGGCTCATTCATTCCTTCCTTCCCCCCACCCCTGCTCATTCATTCTTTCATTTTCCCCTGCTCATTCATTCCTTCCTTCTCCCCCCACTCATTCATTCATTCCTTCTCCCCCCTGCTCATTCATTCCTTCTCTCCCTGCTCATTCATTCCCTCCTTCTCTCCCCCATTCATTCCTTCCTTTTCCGTGCTCATTCCTTCATTTCCCTCCTGCTCCCCCTGCTTCTTTCCTTCTCCCCCTGCTCATTCATTTCTTCATTTCCCTCCCGCTTGTTCATTCATTCCTTCTCCCCTTGCTCATTCCTTCCTTCCTTCCCCCCACGCCAGCTGATTCCTTCCTTCCTTCCCCCCACCCCCGCTCATTCATTCCTTCACTTCCCTCCTGCTCATTCATTCCTTCTCCCCCAGCTCATTTGTTCCTTCTTTTGCCCCCCTGCCGCTCATTGGTTCCTTCCTTCCACACCCCCCCCATTGGTTCCTGCCTTTGCCGCCGCCCACCACCCCCACTAATTTGTTCCTTCCTGCTACCCCCGATAGTTCATTCCTTCCTGCTCCCCCCCCCACGCTCGTTCGTTCCTTCCTGCTCCCCACCCCTGCTCGTTCGTTGTTCGTTCCTTCCTGCTCCCCCCGCCCGCTCGTTCGTTCCTTCCTGCTCCCCACCCCCGCTCGTTCGTTGTTCGTTCCTTCCTGCTCCCCCCGCCCCGCTCGTTCGTTCCTTCCTGCTCCCCCGCTTGTTTGTTCTTTCCTGCTCCCTCTGCTCATTCCTTTATTTCCCTCCTGCTCATTCATTCCTTCTCCCCCTGCTCATTCCTTCATTCATTTCCCTCTTGCTCATTCATTCCTTCCTCCTCCCCCTGCTTCATTCCTTCCTTTTCCCTCTGCTCATTCATTCCTTCATTTCCCTCCTGCTCATTCATTCATTCCTTTCTTCTCCCCCTACTCATTCATGTCTTAGTGTCCCTCTTGCTCATTCATTCATTCCTTCTTCCTCCTGCTCATTCATTCCTTCATTTCTCTTGCTCATTCTTTCCTTGTTCCTCCTGCTCCTTCATCTCTTCCTTCTCCCACCCATTCATTCATTCCTTCCTTCTCCCCCTGCTCAGCTCATTCATTCCTTCCTTCACTTATGTTTCCACATTTACTAAACTCTGGTCTGAGGTGCTGATGGGAAGGGTTGTTCTGCTCTGAGAGCCTTTGAATCCTTTCCTGCCCACCAGCTTGTGGCCGGGGGAGACCAAGGCCCTGCGTGTTGGTTTTACCTTCTGTGCCCAGACAAAAGGCTCTCAGGCAGGTGAGCTGGCTGCCCAGGAGCAGAGGCACCTCCTCAGCTGCCAGTGGCTCTGGCTCTGTTGCCATTGTGGGGAGAGGAGGCGGTGGAAGGGGCTGGCAAGGCAGGAGGGGCCGCTGTGCTCCCAGAAGAGTGGCTGCATGTGTGACCTGTGTTCCCAGAGCCAAGTGCAGGAGCCATGCTGGTCCGGCCAGTGCCCTCTGATCACTGCCTGTCCCCCAGAGGGCACTGAGCAGACAGTGGTCATTTCCCCTCCTGCCCTGCCCCAGGAGGAGGGGACTCAGGTTTGCAGTGAGCTTGTGCCTTCCTGAGGGTGACTCAACTGCTTTCCACTTGGGAGCCCTGGAAGGCAGAGCAGGCAGCTTAGAGACGCAGCAGAGATGAAAGTGGCTTTCCCACGAGCACGAGAGGCCTGGCCTGGCAGGCGGGAGGCAGCCTGGGATCTGCACTGGGTGTGTTTTTCATCCCCTGTGGGAAGGGAGACCGGGAATGAGGCAAGGATGCCAGTGTGGTGAGGGCAGGGGGCAAGTCGAGATGTGTGGGCACAGCTGGGGCCTCATGTCCAGGCTGGCAGGGCCTGTGAAGTTCTCAGGGAAGGGACATCCAGGCCAGCCTTGGGGCCGTGACGGTGCGGAGGGCAAGCTGCCCCAGGTGGCCCTGGAAGGTAGTTGGGATGGCTGGGTATGGAGTGTGAGTCTCTTAGGCAGGGAGGGTGGGGAGCTCTAGGGCAGGGGTGCTGAGAGGGAGGGGTGCAGGCCCTAGGAGAGCAGGTGGCGAAAGGGCAGGAACGGACAAAAAACAGGAGTGGATGAGGGGCAGAGGGGCTGTTGTTGGTGAAGCCAGATTTCTGCTATAGCCCCCGGGGGTTGGGGGCTGGGAGGGGTGGGGGGAGACCAGAGAGTGCTGGCCTGTGGGGGTTCACCAGGTGTCAGCCACACCCTGAGCCCTGCACCCCCCCAGCTGCCTTGGCTTCCTGCCCTGTCTCAGGGGATGACCGCAGCCTGTCCAGCTCGTCCTCAGAGGCCAGCCACTTGGACGTCAATGCCAGCAGCCGGCTCACCACATGGCCAGAGCAATCCTCGTCGTCGACCAGCACGTCACAGGAGGGGCCTAGACCAGCAGCTGTCCAGGCCCCCGGGGAAGCCATGCTGGGTGCCTCAAGGCCACCCTCTAAGCCGCTTCGGCCGCGGCAGCTGCAGGAGGTCGGCCGCCAGAGCTCCTCAGACAGCGGCATCGCCACTGGCAGCCACTCCTCTTACTCCGGGAGCCTCTCGTCCTACACGGGCAGCAGCCTTGACGTGTGGCGGGCCACGGACGAACTGGGCTCACTGCTCAGCCTGCCAGCAGCGGGGGCCCCCGAGCTCAGCCTGTGCGCCTGCCTGCCCGGGGCAGTCGAGTATCAGGTGCCCACCTCCCTGCGGCCCCACTACGACACACCACGCAGCCTTCGCCTGGCTCCCAGGGACCACAGCCCCGCCTCGCAGGGCAGCGCCGGTGACAGTGCGGCCGGGGACTCAGGCGGCCAGACGTCCGCCGGGTGTCCCTCTGGCTGGCTGGCCATGAGACGGCGGGGCCTGGTGATGGAGGCCCCCCAGGGCAGCGAGGCCACACTGCCCGGCCCGTCCCCCGGCGAGCCCTGGGAAGCAGGTGGCCCCCACGCGGGGCCACCCCCGGCTTTCTTTTCGGCATGTCCACTCTGTGGAGGACTCAAGGTAAATCCCCCTCCTTGAGAGCTGCAGATCCGGCCCCGCGGCTGCAAAGGGGCTGAATTTGCCCCCAGACGGGAGAGGAGGTGGCGCCGGCCTCCTTGCAGACAGGCACTCTGCGTTCCGTGGGAGGGACTGGGGGGTCTCCCAGAGAGGGGAGCTGGAGGGAGCGCCCTGTGGCTGCCAGTGGAGGAAGGGGCTGACTTGGGGAGGTGAGTTCTGGAAGGCAGGGGCTCTGGGTCTGGCAGGTCGGGGTCACCAGAGCCCCAAGGCCCAGCTGCTTCACTTCGTGTCCCCCACCCCTGAGGATCAGGCGAGTGCTGCACCTCTGCTGGCTCATGCCTCGCACTGGGTGCCAAGGGTGGAGGCCCTGCTGCTAGCTTTGTCCTCCTTGGGCCTCACGCCCCCTTTGTGGGTGGCCGGTTCTCCCCATCACCTCTCTGGTGCAGTCACCTCTTGGTGCACCACCTGTTAAGCACCAAGCCACCACAGAGGCTCTGGCCACCTGGGCTCCACCAGCCCAGCCCCTGAGCTCTGTGTGCGCTGGGCCTCATCCCCGTTTATGGGAGGAAACTGAAGCTCAGGAGGCTGCGTGGCTTGCGGGGTCTCTGGGTTCTGGGCCCCACTGCAGCCCTCGTGGGAAGGCTCTGGGAGCAGGTGCTGTCCTCGGAGCAGCCTCGCCTGCTGACCCCGCTGGGAGAGGCCGCGTGCCCCAGGCCCCTGGTGGGAACCCCGCTGGCTCCCGTCTGCACCTCCTCGCGGGGCCAAAGGCTGCCTTGGTATCTATCTGGAGGCTCCGGGCTCTGCCTGTGTTTCCCCTGGCCCAGGGCTCAGCCCCGCTTGGTGCCCAGCAGCTCGGCTCACCTGTGTTGGAGGCGGGGCTGTGTTGGGCCCATTGTCCCCCGCCCTGGGTGGCTTCCTCTTGCACAGCCTGGAGCTTGCCCTGACCACGGCTCAGCAGCTCCCTGTGAACACCTCACTTTGTCCCTTCACTGTCGGCCGTTTCTAAACCCAGACACTGTAATACATTCTTAGACTGGAAATAAAATGTTCTTTTCTTACCACCTTGTCCTCATCCGTTGCCCAGCCCTCTCCGCCTCCTTGCCCGCCCTCCACGCGGGGCCTCTGCCTGGATCCGAAGTCCCCCGGCCCTGGCCTCCTTGGCCTTTCTCTCAGAGAGTGCGAGAGGCCTCGTCCGTCTTGTGAGCCTTGGGCCTGAATGCTGTGCGGAGAGGCAGCTCCGGGCAGCCCTCGGGCTGGGATGTGCATGTGTGGTGTGTGTGTGCATGTGTGGCACGTTCCTGGGTGTGTCCTGGAACCACAGTGGGGTCTGCAGTAGTCCCTCAGGCTCAGGTACGGGGCTCCTCAGGTCCTGGTGAGGGCGGACCTCAGGAGGGGGCTGGCTCTGAGCCCAGGGGCCCTGCCCTCTCCCTCTCCCCCATATGGGGCCGAGTTCCAGGCTTGTCTCAGTCACCCCTGCACATCTGTGTGGGTGCCTGCCTGCCCCCTCGCCTGCCTCCTTGCCTGCCACCCTGTTGGAGACCGACTCTGAGAGGAGAGTTCTGGAGGGCTTCTGCAGCAGTGCCTGGTGAGCAAGCGTGGGCTTTGAGGACTGAGTTTGGGCCACATCCACTACCTGCTGGCTGGGTGACCCTAGCAAGCCCCGTCCCTCTCTGAGCCTCAGTTTCCTCTTGCAAACGGGATGAGAGACCCCGCCTCACTGGGCTGCACTGAGGGTCTGATGAGGTCACTCTTCAGGCGCTCAATAGCTTCCCGTCACCATTGCCCCTGCTGCTGTCACCTCTGGAGGTGGCCGCGCCAGTCTTGTTGCAGGACGAGTGAGGCTGTGGCTCCTTTGCTGGGGAGCCAGGCCCTTCCCGCCAGAGTCCTCCTCATCCACGCTCAGCCCTCTGTGTTCCCATGGGTCGCCTGCCCAAGGCTAGTGGGGGCAAGGTCCCTCTGACGAGAGCAGACTGAGGCACCCCACGGTAGCCTGGGGTCATTGGGGCCTCTTGCCTGGCGGGGCTGGGCCCCTGGACAGCCTTTCCCTATGGGGATGCGGCCTGGCTGTCTGCCTCTCCTCACTATGCTCGTGAGTGGGCCTCGCTCCAGGCGTCTGAAGGTTCCGGCCACCACCTGCTACGG
The DNA here is from genome assembly GCF_028878055.3 of Symphalangus syndactylus. Taxonomy (NCBI): domain Eukaryota; kingdom Metazoa; phylum Chordata; class Mammalia; order Primates; family Hylobatidae; genus Symphalangus; species Symphalangus syndactylus. Next base: position 12,751,427 of record NC_072438.2, read on the forward strand.
CAGCTCAGGGTCTCCAGCCTCGGTACCCAGTTCCCAGGTGGGTGGCCAGCGGGCTGGGGGCTTCTCCTCAGGCCAGGGGCAACCAGATGGGGCGGACACTGGTTCTGTTTTCTTGACGCCCCCGGAGCATCTGGGCCTGGCCAGGCAGGGGACAGGGTGGACCTTTGCTGGTTCAGGCTGCACCATCCGCATCTGCTGGCCTGGCCCCCCGGAAGCAGCTGGGGAGGGGCCCCCTCAGGAGCGTGTGTGTGTGATGAGCTCGGGGGGTGTCGGCCTGTTGTCGAAGGTTCTCAAGGTCTAGACCAGCCCAGTTTGCTCAGGGGGCCTCGTGTGAGGGTCCTAGCCCTGTGAATGACTGCCCTTGAGTCTGGCCTGGACCAGAGCTAGGTGCTGAGCCCCCCATTTCCAGCCTCCCAGCTCCCACCCACATGAGGCCCCTCAGAACAGGACGGTGCTGCGCCCTCTTTCTGGTCGCTGGCCGCCGGAGCCCATGTGGGACATTCTCTTGGGCTGGCCCCGCTTCTGCTCGTCTGGGCTGGAGGCGGGCAGGAAGCCTCTGTGCTCAGCCGTGGGCTGCCGTCCCTCCAGCAAGCTCACCTGGGGCCTCCCCGTAGGGTATTTGCCAGGGGCACCCCCTGCGGAGCCCTCCCCACCAGCTGCTGAGAGCAGGGCCACACCCTCAAGGATGGCAAAGGAAATCGCAGCCGCCCTCGGAGCAGCCGCTCAGTTCTGAGGTCGGAGCCCAGACACCACCTTACATGGGCGTGGTCCTCCTCCGATAAAGCTCTAATAGCAAAATAGTGAGGCTGGACTGGGCCTTGGGGCTCGGAACCACCCCCTCCCCAGATGCCGAGGCCTCCAGCTCCCCCATAGGTGGTTATGGGGGCTACCGCCAGGCTGGGTGGTCAAGGCAGTGGGTGGCCCTGAGATGCGGGGGCTGTGGGGCAAAGGGCCCTGGAGAGAAGGCATCAGGGATGGTGGGCTGGACTCCTTGCAGGTGGCCCAGGTCCCCCAGCCTGTGTCACTCGTGGGGGTAGTGTCCTTGTTCTCAGGGGCCCCGGGCATAGGATGAGGGGAAGACTGACAGGTGCACTGACCTGGGTTCTCTTTGGTCTAGGAAGCGGCCGCCTCAGCCCCGAGACCTGTGACAGCACATTCAGGTAGGCACCTGGAGCCAGTCCCCCAGAGCTCAGGGACAGGGAGGCGGGAGTCCGGGTAGGCGAAGATGGCAGCCAGAGTTTGGCTAGATGGGGAGGGTGGGGGGCCCACTGCCAGCGGGGTATGTGGGCAATGGGGTGACAGTGGATGTTGGGTGGCAGTGGGTGTTGGGTGACAGGTGGCAGTGGGTGTTGGGTGGCAGTGGGGGTCCCAGCCCAAGTGTGGACAGCAGGGCAGTGGATAGAGGGCAGGCTGCTGGCTCCATGTGGCCTGGATGAGTGTGGCCTGTCTCAGGAGCACCTGCTGAGAGTGGCCAGTGGGCGGCTGGAGGATGGACTGAAGGTTGGAAGACACAGATTGGGGTCCGTGGGCCCCCAAGCCCTGAGTGTGGACCTGTTCCTGGGAGGGGCATGGCGGGAAGGCAGTCAGGGTTGGGGTCCAGGGGCCCCAGCTCAGTAGGAGGGCCTGTGGAGGCTGGGCTGGTGGTAAGCGACTTGGCGAGGGGCAGGGCATTGGTGCCCTGGCAGGTGCAGTTTTGGGGCCAGGTGGGGAGGGAGGGCCACGCAGGGAGGCAGTGGGAAGGTGCCGATCCCCAGGGTCTCCCTAGAGAAGCCTGGCAGTCACTGGGGGACAAAGCCCTGCTGAAGGTTGGGCAGGGCTGAGAGAGGCTGGAGATGAGGGCGGCTGGCCTGGGGTGGATGGGTGGCATCAGGGCCAGTTCTATGCCTCAGTTTCCCTGTGGAGTAGGAGCCACTGAGGGCTGAACCTTGGATTCCTCAATCCCTTCTCAGGCAGGTGGCACGTACAGGAGGGCAGGGTCCAGGCAGGCCTGGAGGGGACACCCAGGGTTGGGGATGGGGCCCAGGCAGGCCTGGAGGGGACACCCAGGATTAGGGGCGGGGCCCAGGCAGGCCTGGAGGGGACACCCAGGGATGGGGGCGGGGCCACAGGCAGGCAGGGGCAGCTCGGGAAAGCCCCCGCCAGTTGGCCTTCGCCCTGGGCTGGACACCGATCCTTGCAGTCCAGAGGGCTGAGGCAGCCACCAGACCAGAGGTGGTGGGGCCAGCCCTGCCCCAAAGGTCCTCCTGGGCAGCCTGCTGTTGCCTCCCCGAGGCCACCCATACCCTTCAGATGTCTTTTACCCAGACAGGGGTGCCCTGGGACACAGGTGTAGGGGTCAAGGGGACAGGCCCAGTATCTGCTGGAGGATGTGAATCTTTTCCAAGAGGCCAGGGATTCAGGAGGGGCGCCCAGGGTCTGTCATGGGACAGAGGTGAGCCAGGCCCGAGTGGTAGTGTTGGGCCGCCAACCCAGGGCGGGGTCTGTGAGGAGGGCACAGAAGGGCCAGCCGATTCCCCGTTGCTCCTTCACCAAGAGTATCCGAGGTACAGGAAGTGATGGTCACACAAGCCGAAGCAAAATCCAAGTCCCAAGGAGGGGACGGGAGGAGGAGCACTGAGGTCCCTGGAGCCAGTGGCCTTGGGGGAGATGCAGATATGGACACACTGCTGGCCCAGCGCTGCTTACAGCCCCCGTGCGACTCCAGGTGGTGGTCAGGCCTCATGCTCCTTCCTGCTTCCACCCTCGCCCCTCACCACCCACCCTTGGAAGCAACCTTGGAAGAACAGATGCAATCCTAAAACGAGGTACCAGGCTGCAGGGGGGTGTCCAGCCCCGCCGTAGGCAAGCCCCAGCCCTGCCCCTTGGCTTCGATGTCCCCGTTGAAAGGGGGCCTGGCCCTCCTTCCAGACACCAGGCCCTGGCGCTCCCTCAGCTCTCCCCAGGCCCTCACCACACCTGCCTCTCCCACCACCCCTTCTTGGCCTCAGCCCCTCAGCAGTGCCCCCTCTAGGCAGCTGGCCCTGATGCCCCTGTCCCTGCTGGCCCAGGTGCCTGCCTGGGCACCAGAACTTGGCGGCTATGTTCTGTGGCTCATCTTGATGAAGGGGTCCTGGCATTCTGAGAGGGGACCAGCCCTCTAGGACCACACATTTGCAGGGGTGGGGGTGGGGGTCTCCCCAGGGCCTCAGGGCCAGGTAGGGTTGGGGCAGAATTGTGTTGGTCGCTTTAGTTCATGGTATCAGGTGAGCGAACCCGCGTCCACCTGGGCTCTATCTCGCTCTGTCCCAGCTGCTGCCTGCAGAAGCAGCGAGTCAGGTCTCTCTGGCCTCAGTTTCCCCACTGGGAGCAAGCAAGTGAAAGTTCCCCACCCCTAGCCCTGCTGCAGGGAGTGACAGGGACAAGGGTGAGAGAAGCCAGGCAGAGTGGACGTCTGCTGCAGGTGCCGGGCAGTGGGTGGCCACAGGAGAACCTGGGTCTGCTGCAGATGCATCCCTGGGGCAGGCAGGCCCAGCCTTGAGTCGGGCCCCTCCTCCTGGACAGGCAGGTGTTTCAGGGAGGCCAACCTGCAGGGCTGTCACCCCCTGGATCCCAGCCCCTACCTGAATTCTGAGGGCTCGGAGTGTGCTGGGGGTGGGGAGGTCACCGTGGGTGGGGCTTGGCTGTGTCTCCCAGCCACTAGCTCAGGGAATGAGGTGGGGGACTTGCTGTCACCTCCCCTGCCTCACGTGGCTGTGCGTTCCCTCATGAGGTCCTGATGACAGGAGTGGGAGGAGGCACTGGAGAACGGGGTCCTTCCTGTAGGACCTCGTTGCCCACGGTGCAGAGCCCTCAGGCCTGCAAAGGAGGGGCCAGTGTGCGTCCAGCCCCCTAAGGTGGGAGCCTGCCTCAAGTCCCACCCAGCCGGGCCTGTGGGGTCCCCTCCTATCCTGCTCCTGCTCTGCCCTCCCCAGCACCAATGAGGTTTGCAGACGGAACCATCGGCTATTAGGAAGGGGGTCGCGGGAAGGGAGTAGCTCCTATGAGGGGAGAGAGGGTGTGGGGCACCTGGGTGTCCTGGAGGGGACACAGAGGGAGCGTGGGCCTGTGCGCAGGAGAGGAGGGGGTCCCTGGAGCCTGCAGCAGGTAGGGTGATCCAGGAGGACAGTGAGGGGCAGGTGCTGGGGGCCAGGACAAAGCAGGGCTCTGCTGGCCCGGGAGGGTTAGGGAGAGAAGGTGCTGGGACAGCCAAGGAGGGATGGCTGGTGGGGAAGAGAGTCGGGAAGGTGCGGGGCGAGGGGCGCAGGGACAGAAGAGTGGGCCTTGGGGGGCCCATGGGGGGTCAGCAATTCCTGCAGGAGAGGTGGCACAGTGGAGGGGGCAGCGCTTCCTTCTGCTCTGTGGGTACTTGGATGTGGACAGTGTGGGGGGGCCTCAGGATGGGGCAGCACTGGGCCAAAGATGGACGGTCAGGAAAATGGAGCGGGAACCTCCAAGGCACAGGAGAGGCGGAGCAGGGAGGAGGGGCTGGGCAGGGTGGGCAGCTCTTTACTGCACAATCTTTGGGATCAGTGACACTCTCGGTCCCCACCGGGGCTTCACAGCCACTCCCCCAACAGGATCCTCAGGACCCGTGGCTGTGGACAGCCCAGGGCCAGAGAGGCCACGCGGCGAGTCGCCCACGTACATGAACATCCCCGTCAGCCCCGCCTCCAGCAAGCAGCTACACTACATGGGCCTGGAGCTCCAGGAGGCCAGTGAGGGTGTCCGAGGTGTGTCCCCGCCCTGCGTGGAGGCCCTGACAGTGGGGGGCTGGGACCACAGCCCTTGGCCAGGGAGCTCTTCCTACAGCCTCCCCCCAGGAGGCAAACGTCCCCAACTCCATCCCTGGCCGGGCCACATCCCCCGAGGGCGTTCCCACTCAGATGCTTCCGAGGGCCTGGCTGGGGGACTGGTGTGGAGGGGAGGGTCTCGGGCCTGGGCAGCTCGGGGGTGTAGGCTGCCGCTCACCGCAGACTTCTTTCAGGGGCTGGCGCCTCCCTCTATGCCCAGATCGACATCACGGCCACCGAGACGGCGCACAGAGTGGGGGCGCGGCATGCACGGGCCCGGGAGGAGCTGCTGTCGGAGCTGGAGCAGAGGAAGGCAGCCCCGCAGTGAGGTCACAGCGCCAGGAGCTGACCGCAAACCCAGCGTGCTGTGCTGCCCCGCAGCCCCTGGCAGTCCGGCCCCTTCTGTTGGCCGTGGCCTGGTCCCCAGGGAGCCCCCAGTCGCAGGAGCGGGCATGGCCAGTCTCCGGGCCATGGTGCAAACAGGAAGAAGTCTCCAGGGCCCACGGACAGGCCTCCCGCCTCACGGGTGCCTGGGGCTGACCCTTCCTTTGGCCTGAAAGAGTTGCTCTGGACCCCACGCCGACTGAGGCCCTGCTTCCAGGCATCAGGCAGCTCTGGTCGCTGCTGTGGCGTCTCAGGCAGAGGCCGCTGCCCAGGAGTGAGTTTGGAAGCATGGTTTGTGGTGCCTGGGATGCAAACTGCCCTCTCACCCTGGGGGTGACTGCACGGATGACAGCCGTGTCCTGGCAAAATGCTCATCCCTTCACCTGGGTGTTGTGGTCCTGCAGAGCCAGGAGCCAGTGCCCGCTCCCACTGTTGGCACCACGCCCGCTCCTGAGACTGGCGGCTCAGACACTCCCGGCGTCCCCTCCCCGCCTCCCGGCCATCCTGCCTGGGCCACCACCACCCTGCACCTGGGGATGGAGCCTGGACTCTCCCAGCCGCCTGGCTGCTCCACTTCTTGGGACCTATTACATACAGCCAGTCATGTAAAGAGCTTACAATCCTGACTGTTGTTTCTGACAATGCCTATTTTCTCTCTCCTGGTTTCTGCTCCTGGACACGGGTCTCATGTCTTCACATGGGGGTGCTCGGGGTTGGGGTGAGCAGAGATGCTTTCCTTGGTGGCACGGGGTTGGGGCTTCCTCCTGCGTCAGTGCGGTGCTGTGGCTTGGGGGTTGGTGAGCCGATGGGGCTATGTGCATAGGTGGTGGGCGTCCTGCATGCCCTCAACCCCTGTGGCAGGAGGAAGCACCGGGCAGGCCCCCTGCCTTGTTCCTGGAGATGGGGCTCTCTGCTCTGCATGGTTCCACCCATATTCGTCCCTTTCATCTTCCTGCCCGTCCTTCCCCCGCCCCTCCCCTACTCCAGGAGCCCACCAAGGACCCACAGAGTCTGTGGTTGGCCTGCCCTGGGGACGGCAGGCAGCTGCCACTGCTGCTCAGCGGGGCCTTCAGTGGGCAGGCTCAGAGCACTGGCCCTCCTGGCGCCCCCACTCCGCATGTGACTGCTGAAGACGCTTGGCATCAAGGTGGCAGGATGCAGGGACAACCCGGAGCCAGGTGGGGCCAGGACAGAGATCTCCTGCTTAGACACAAAGGCCCTGGGGAGCGTTCTGACAGACAGGGCAGGGCTGGGCTCTCAGCCTGGAGGGTCCATGGACAAGACTTTTGGCTGCAAGTTGGGGCAAGGCATGGCCTGCACCCTGATCCAGGGCTGCAGCCGTGTCGGGCCCTTAGGGTGGCAGAGTTGAGTTGAGATGTCCACCTCCGGGGCTGGCCGCATGCACCAGCTCAGACACGCAACCTGGGTGGCACAGCCCCACCCCTCCCCGTGACCCTGGCCTGCTGGAGCTCAGGCTTCCTGTTCACAAAGTGGGAGAAAGGGTCAGCCCCTCTGCTGCTGATGGGATCGTGGGGTCGGGTTTGGAGCCTAGACCCAGTGTGTCTGGGTGTGCCTTGGGCCACATCCCCTCGGCACGATGGAGTGGCCAGGCCATGTCCTGGGGAAATGGCCGCATGAAGAGTGTGGATGTGGGGCTGGGGCCAGTCCCACGGCTGTGGGAAGCCAGGAAGCAGGGGTCAGGGTCAGAGTCAGACCTGGCCAGGGTACCACGGGTGGGCGTGGTATGGGGCTCAGGTACACCCAGGCCTCCAGCAGAGTGCCTGGGGAGGCTGTGATGGCCCACGCTGTATCGGGCACCCGTGGGTCCCAGTTGTGTGGTCGTGGGAAGGGGCCGTGGGAAGGGATGATGCTGGCCAAGGCGGGGTCGCTCTGATCTCAGGGCAGCTGCCCTTGGCCCAGGACAGCCACTCAAGGCCAGAGCTGTGACTGGACAAATGCCTTACCTTCTCCCGGAGTTGTGACGAGCAGCCAAAGCCCGACAGGGTCATCTCTGCAAAACTGTTGAAGATGTGAGGAGGTGGAGCACACGGGCCATCGTGTCTCAGGCACGCTGGACTCACTCCAACCTGTGCCTGCACGGGGCTTCCATCCCTGGGCCTGAGCCTGCCCCTGCTCGGCCCACTGCCCTCAAGCTGCACCACCCATTCGGCTGCCACCCGCACCCTGTCCTCGTGCTGCCCCTCCTGGTGCTCCTGCCTTTCACCTTCCCTTTTGTCAGAGCAGGAGCCGCTGCCGTAGACCGCCCCTGTTCAGCAGGCCCAGGCTGGCCGCTCTCGGCACCCGTGCCGCAGGAAGCCTGGAGCGTCCGGGACCAGGCGGGGCCCGTGCAGACCCGATGGCGCCGCACACTCACGCCCCACACACGGATGGGACCTGGACTCAGCCCAGCTACCAGCAGCTCACATGTCGGGTGTGGGGACCTCGCCGTCCCCATGTCCCAAGCAGCCAACGCTGGCACGGGTGAGCATCTGTGACTCTGGGAATACCAGTGCCAGGCAGGCCACGTTATCCAGAACCAACTTAAATGCCTATCAACAGGAAGCTCGTCACATCACCGTGGCCCGTCTCTCCCTGTGACGTGCAGCCTCAGCCTCCTGGGTTCAAGCGATCCTTCCCCCGCAGTTTCCTAAAGTGTTGGGATTATATGCGTAAGCCACCATGCCCAGCCAAAGTAAGTACCCTTAGAAACTTAAAAATACACATGGATCAAAGAAGACATCATACTTGAAATGAGAAAATATTTTGAACTGAATGGCAGTGAAAATACTACACATCAAAACTTAGGGAAATGTGGTTAGCGTGGTACGTTGAGGGAAACTTATAACCTCACATGCTTGTTTCATAAAACAACAGCAGACAACAGAGATTTCTAATTCCAGCAATGACAGGCTAGGGTACCTGGACGAACCATCACACCGAAAACAGACGTGCTGCAGTACATACTGAATTTCTCAAGAGCTGTGGGAATCTGACAACCCAGGGAGGTAGAAACGAGCGAGAAGTGAGGGACGCAGGGGCCCAGGAAGGTTGTGAGCGCCAAGCACCCAGTGCTGCTGCCCCAGGGCGTGGCCAGTCCAGGCTTACAGGGCTCAGGTCCTGGGGGGCTGACCAGCAGGGTGGGGCGGACACCAGGCTCCAGCCCAGCCTCAGGTGAGAGTCTGAAGGGAGCACCTATCTGCAGCAAGCTGAAGCCCTCAAATCTAGGCCCTCAGGGTGAATCGGTACCAACCCCCTCGCCCTATCCTGAGTGTGAGCGGGGAAAGTGCTCACCTGGCAAGATCTGGCCTGCGGCCCCTCAGGGCTCAGCATGACTCGTGCGGGTCAGAAAGCCTCAGCCCCAAACCCGATCTCAGAGGCTAAGAACCCTCTCCAGGAGGATGATCCATGTAACAGCTCCCAAATAAGCCCCCAAATAATTCTTCACAAACACTGAACAGTTCAGCCTGGCCAACATGGTGAAGTCCTGTCTCCACTAAAAATAGAAAAATTAGGCCAGGCATGGTGGCTCATGCCTACAATCCCAGCACTTTGGGAGGCTGAGGTGGGCGGATTGCCTGAGGTCAGGAGTTCGAGACCAGCCTAGCCAACATGGTGAAACCCTGTCTCTACTAAAAATACAAAAATTAGCCCACTGTGGTGGTGGTGGGGCCTGTAATCCCAGCTACTTGGGAGGCTGAGGCAGAATTGCTTGAACCCAGGAGGTGGAGGTTGCAGTGAGCCAAGATTGCGCCACTGCACTGCCGCCTGGGCAATAGAGTGAGATTCCGTCTCACACACGCGTGCACACACACACACACACACACACACAAGCCGGGTATGGTGGCAGGTGCCCATAATCCCAGCTACTTGGGAGGCTGAGGCAGGGGAATCGCTTGAACCTGGGAGGCAGAGGTTGCAGTGAGCTGAGATCACACCAACGCACTCCAGCCTGGGCAACAGAGCAAGACTCTGTCTCAAGAAAAAAATAAGAAATAACAAAGAACAGAAGACAACATGACCCCACCCACAAGTGAACCAGAGGGAAAGACAGGAACAGACCAATGGAGACTTTAGGGATGGCTAGCGATACCAGAGGCTAAAATAATCATGCACCCTACCACGCACACAGCCACGGTGGCCCGGGCCCTACCACGCACACAGCCACGGTGGCCCGGGCCCTACCACGCACACAGCCACGGTGGCCCGGGCCCTACCACGCACACAGCCACGGTGGCCCGGGCCCTACCACGCACACAGCCATGGTGGGCTGGCTAAGCTGCAGGTTGTGCCTGAGCTCATGGACACGAGGAAGAAGGCCGACCGCGTCCTGGACAGCCTGGCTCGAGGCTGCTCTTCAGCCCCAGCCCCTGGGGTCCCGTGGCGGCTGCGGTGGCAGTGGTGGGGGAGAAGGCATGGCACCCGGAGCACTGGAGCCCAATGCAGGGTGACCCTTCCCCCCAGTTCCAAATCCAGCATCCCTCCCCGGCACCTAGCCCTTGTCAGGCTGCTGGCCCCATCGTTGGGAAGGAGTGGTTTGACCCCTCACCACTGAGAGGAGTGAGGTGTACTTCCTTGTCAAGCACAACTCCGAGCGGCACTTCTTCCACACTGTGCAGCTGCCTGTGCCTGGCAGGGGCCTCCTGTGGCCGGAAGGTCCCCTGCCTCCCCAACTGCACCTGGCACAACACCATGGCTGAGGTGTGCTTCCAGCTGCACCACCAGCCCACATGCCTCCTCAGCACCACTATCAGCTACCCCAAGACCGTCTATACCACCACCCTGGATTACAACTCTGCAAGATGCTGGGGAGGTTTCTGTTAGGGTGGAGCTGGAAGCCACCGAGTTCCTGGGTAGAGACGACCTTTCAGATGGATGCTGACTCAGCAGGCTGGGCTGAGCTGGGCCCAGCTCTCCCACTGCCCTGCTCCGAGCCTGCTGTGGTCAAGGTGGGCGATGCTGCCCTTCATGTACTTCCAGCCTGGAGGAGCTGAACCTAGAGATATCTCGAAACCCCGCTTAGGGAAGAAAAAAAAATCACTCACTGCATGTCATAATTATTGAGATATGTTTTAATTTTCAAGCTTTTTTTTTTTTTTTTTTTTTTTTTGGGACAGAGGCTTGCTCTGTCATCCATGCTGGAGTGCAGTGGCGCGATCTCGGCTCACTGCAACCTCCGCCTCCCGGGTTCAAGTGATTCTCCTGCCTCAGCCTCCTGAGTAGCTGGGACTACAGGTGCCTGCCACCACGCCTGGCTAATTTTTTATTTTTAGTAGACATGGGGTTTCACCATGTTGGCCAGGCTGGTCTCAAACTCCTGACCTCACGTGATCCGCCTGTCTTGGCCTCCCAAAGTGCTGGGATTCCAAGCGTGAGCCACTGTGCCCGGCCGGCTAGAGCTGTTTCTAAGAGGATATATCCTGGTTTGCTGCTGTGTAGTTTCCCCAAAATCTCAATTTGATGAGAAAATAGACCACTAGAATGGAAAAATAAAAAATAAAAATCAGATTTCATGAAACTGGAAACCTTTGCTTCCCCAAAGATAACCATTAAGAAAGTAAAACAGCAAGCCAGAGGATCGGAAATTATTCACAACACATATCTGAGGAAGGACTCACACCTAGACCTGGAAATAACTCTAAGACCAGGCTGGGGGTGGTGGCTCCCGCCACCTGTAATCCTGGCACTCTGCAAGGGGGAGGCAGGTGAATCACTTGAGACCAGGACTCCGAGACCAGCCTGGGCAACACAGCGAGACCCAGTCTCTACAAAAAAAACCCTTTTAATTAGCAGAGCATAGCGATGCATGCCTGTAGTCCCAGCTACTCAGGAGACCGAGGTGGGAGGCTCGCTTGAGCCCAGGAGTTTGAGGTTGCAGTGAGTTATGATCGCACCACTGCAGCACTCCAGCCTGTGCGGGAAAGATCCTGACTCAAAAAAAAAAAAAAAGAAGACAAGACTTCCAAGACCCAGTTTTTTAAATAGGCAAAAGAATTAAGTAGGCCCTTCCCAAAGAAGACGCCCAAATGGCCAAGAGCAGACAAAAAGGTGTTGCGCCTCTGGCACCAGGGAAGTGCAAGTTACCACAAAACGAAAACAAAAAAATCAAATGGATGTAATTGTCTTTTTGTTACTGATTTCCTCCTCAATTGCACTCTGGCCAAAGAATGTGATTTGTATTATTTACCTACATATCATGTATTTATACATTATCGTCTGCGAGTCACTGACATCTGCTTCGGGTCCTCGTACCTGCTCCATTTTTAAAAGATTCCATGTGTGCTTAAGAATGTTTTCTCTAATGGGCACAAGTAGACCAAGCTTTTAACTGCACTATCCCATTCTTTCATATTCTTCATCAATGATCTAAGCCTCTATCATAAGAACCTAAAACAAGGACAGCAAATTGAACACAAAATAGGTAGAAGAAAGGAAATCTATAAGAGCCAAAGTCAATGAAAAAACAATAGAAAAAAATCAACGAACCCAAAAGTAGGTTTCTTTGGGGAAAATACCTGTGAAAATGATAAACTCTCAGCTAGTCTGATCGGGGGGAAAGAAAACACGAACGGCCCAGAGGATACCGTGAACGATTTACGTAAACTGTTTTGATAACTTAGATGAAATTCTGCGACAAACCTATCTTTAAAAAAATGACAAAGGAAGAAACAGAAAATCCAAAAGCCTCATGTCCTTTTTTTTTGAGACAGAGCCTCGGTCTGTTGCCCAGGCTGGAGTGCAGTGGTGTGATCTCAGCTTACTGCAACCTCCACCTCCCGAGTTCAAGTGATTCTCCTGCCTCAGCCTCCAGAGTAGCTGGGATTACAGGCACGCACCACCACACCCAGCTAATTTTTATATTTTTAATGGAGACGGGGTTTCACCATGTTGACCAGGTTGGTCTCAAACTCCTGACCTCAGGTGATCCATCCACCTCGGCCTCCCAAAGTGCTGGGATTATAAGCGTGAGCCACCATGCCCGGCCTCATTTCTATTTTAAAAAATCAAGTTCTTAATGAAAAAACCTAAGCAAAAAGAAAATGGCAGGCAAAGATGGCTTCAGCTATCAAATCTCTACGAAACAAGTAATGCCAATCCTATACAAACTATGGCAGAACTTGTTTCAAGAGGCCAACTTAATGCAATATCAAACCATGACAGACACATCCCATGACAAGACAACATCAGAGCCCAGTGTCCCTCATGAGCATTCCTACACAGGAGGTCCTTAGCCCAGTATGAGCAAATCTCATCTGGCCATGCAGAGAAAAGGCCAATGCACCACAGCCACAGGGACTTACCCAGAAACACCAGGTCATCTTGGCATAGGAAAGTCAGCGTAATTCACTACAGTAATGCGATAAGGAAGCGACCTCGTGAGCATCTCACTAGGTGCGGGAAAGGCAGCTGACCACGTTCAACACGGATTCAGGAAATGCCCTCAGCAAATGAGGAAGCTCCTCCGCCTGTAAGTGCACCAGTGCAAACCCGACACTGAGCCGGGAGAGACCGAGCCCATGTTCACCGAGACTGGGAATAAGATAAGCAAGCACCGGCTCACCTCGCCAGTGCAGTGAGAAGCCGAGGCACAGACTGACAAGGGGAAGCAAAGCCACGGTCAGACAGAGGACACGCGTACGCCCATGGAAACCCCGCGAGTCCACAGAAACACCGCCATGGCCAAGGCCGGAGTTTAGGGCACAGGATTAAAGCACCACGCACAAATGAGAAGTGAAATAAAAATACCCAGTCCTCAATAGCATATTGAACACCTAAAGGAAAACATGCTAGATGCATGCACAGAAAATGCAAGTCCATTGTTAGGAGAAGTTGAACTCAATACCTGGAGTCACACACGGCAGTCAACGCGTGGACACTGGAGACTGCTGAGACGCTGACTGGAGTCACACATGGCAGTCAACGCGTGGACACCGGAGACTGCTGAGACGCTGACTGGAGTCACACACGGCAGTCAACGCGTGGATACTGGAGACTGCTGAGACGCTGACTGGAGTCACACACGGCAGTCAACGCGTGGACACCGGAGACTGTTGAGACGCTGACTGGAGTCACACACGGCAGTCAACGCGTGGACACTGGAGACTGTTAAGACGTCGATTCTTCCCAATGTGTATTTAAGACATTTGGAAAAAGTATTCAAAAATGTGTTCAAGGGAATTGCTATTGAAATTCCAGAAGGCTTATTTTTTTGGTAAAAATTGAGACGCTGATTGTAAAACGTATATGGAAACACCAAGGACATAAACAGCCATAAGAATCTTTAAAAAGAAGAGTTGGAAAATGCACATCACCTTGATTCAGGGTTTATTATAAACCCAACTATAGCCAAGATAGTGTGGTGGCCGGGCACCATGGCTCACGCCTACAACCTGTAATCCCAGTAGTTTGGGAGGCTGAGACGGGAGGATCACTTGAGCCCAGATCAAGACCCGCCTGGGCAACACAGGGAAACCCCGTCCCTACAAAAAAAAAAAAAATCAGCCGGGTGTGGTGGCACACGCCTGTGGTCCCAGCTACTACCCAGGAGACTGAGGCAAGAGGACTGCTGGAGCACGGGAGGTTGAGGGTGCAGTGAGCTGAGATCACGCTACTGCACTCCAGCCTGAGGGACAGAGCAAGACCTTGTCTAGAGTGTGGCAATGGCAATAGCCTAAGGACAGACAGAAGCAGACCCACACAGGTAGGTCAGTTGATTTCCGACAAAGGCGCCAGATTAGGAGAGAAAAGCACATGCAGCAAATAATGCTGAAAGGTGAGGGGGGAAATGGACCGACTCCAACCCACACTGGAGACGCAAACACTCCCGAGTAGGGACTGGATACACACGCGGCACACGCCCACACGACAGGCCGCCACGCAGCAATCAGGCGTCCGCCGCTGAGCCACGCAAAAGCCTGGGTGAATCTCAGATGCTGAGCGAACGTAAGCAGATACACGCAGACGTACACACAGACGCACGCAAAGACAACAGACTGCCCAGCGCCATGCACGTGGAACCCATGGCAGGTGGGAGGTAGGGAGCTGCGGTGGTGGGACTCAGAACGGGGACCCCTGTGGGACTGGCTCTGTGGAGTGGAGGACGTCACCTATGTCCTTTGTGAGTGCGCACCATGACCAGCCACACCCATGGAACTAACACTGGGTATCTGGGCTTTTCATGTAACTGCCTCCCCTCAACACCATGGTCTCCCACATACAAAAGAGCCTGTCATACAACAAGACGCGGTACTCCACAATTAGACACCACGCAACGCCGGCCAGGCTGTCCGTAATTAAAAATACCGAGCACTGGGGGGAGGGACAGCATTAGGAGATATACCTAATGCTAAATGACGAGTTAATGGGTGCAGGAAATCAACATGGCACATGGATACATATGTAACAAACCTGCACATTGTGCACATGTACCCTAAAACCTAAAGTATAATAAAAAAATAAAAATAAAAAAAAAATACCGAGCACCAAGTCTCAGCAATCCGCTAGTGTTCTCCTTCCACCCAGCCAGGAGAAAGAAACACAGTCCAACCACTTTGGAATCATCTCTATACTTGGACAACACACTTCGCAAGATCCATTAGGTACTCCTAGAGCCAGCCCCCACCCCCACCCCCACACATGAGTGTCCACCACAGCTATTTCTAAGTGAGTGTTATTACCCCAGAAAGGAAGCAACTCAAATATCCACCCACAATAAAGTGCATTAAAATCACGCAATGGAATACTATACAGCAATGAAAAGGAACACGCTTCTGCTAGATGACAGGGCTGAGTCTCACCAACACACTGAATACAAGAACCAGATACCTTAAGGCTCTCAGGATAATGGGAAAAAAAAGAACCAGAATCCACCCCCTGCCCCACCAGCCACACACACACACACACAAGTACACATGGTGTCCTTTCATTTCTATGAAGTTCAAACAGCACAACTGAACTGCATCCAAGTCAAGAGGCACACTCCACTCCAGGGAAGAGAGATGGATGAGCAGGGTGCACTGGGGCGGCCAGGGCCCTGGCAGGGTCTACTTCACTGGGCTGTGGGCCCCACACAGCTCACTTCACCAAGCTGCATGTGTGTTTCGCACGCTTTTATGAACACGTTTTATTTTATACGATTATTTGGAAGTTAGAGGAAAATGCAGTCACAGGTGCTGTCTCGGTGGGTGGCAGTAACAGCTCAGAAGGACACATCAGTCTCTCCTGCAGAGGGAGTTCCCTCTGCTGCCGACTCCGAAAAGGGCAAACTGAGCCAAGGGACCTCCACTACTCGCTGTGTCCTGGGCCCAGCCCCACCCTAGGCCTTGCACCCCCGCCCCCATGACTGTGAAGGCCCCAGGGCTGTGCTCTGAACATGGGTTCCTGCCCTGGAGCTCAGAGCCCTGACGGGACCAACGTGGAGATCCTGGCAGACAGTGCTTCTCTGGGCCTCAGAGGCCACGTCTGAGTGGACGGTCACCCCAGCCCTGCCCGAGATGGACAGTATGGCGGACACCGTGGGGCGGCCTGGTGAGGATCCTGTGTGGAGGGGAGACACAGGGGTACTGCTGGGGCCGGTGCCACTGGGCCAGGCAGAAGGCCACCCTCCCAGGACTCCACATAGGAACAGGCACTCACATGCCATACGCTGGGGCCCTTCCAACCCTGATGCGCCAACTCCCGACATGCTGCCTCTAGCCTTGACCTTTCTCAGAAATGATAGCTAAGCCAATGTTTGGCAGATCTCAACAGTCAAGCCAAGATCCAGCTGCAGCCAAAACACAATACGCCTGGTGGAGCCTCTTCCAGGTTCAAACGCGGGAACCACGCTCGGAGCTGGACCTGAGCCTCTTCCAGGCTCAGACACGGGAAGGGACCCACGCTCGGAGCCGGACCTGAGCCTCTTCCAGGCTCAGACACGGGAAGGGAACCACGCTCGGAGTCAGACCTGAGCCTCTCCCAGGCTCAAACACGGGAACATGCTCGGAGTCAGACCTGAGCCTCTTCCAGGCTCAGACACGGGAAGGGAACCACGCTCGGAGCTGGACCTGAGCCTCTTCCAGGCTCAAACATGGGAACATGCTGGGAGCCGGACCTGAGCAACGGCCAGCCCATCAGCTATGGTCAGAGGAAGGCCTCCATGGCTGTCTCTACCCCCGTGAGATGGGGCATTTACACAGCACACTTAGGGACACGGAGGCCCTGCAGGTTCACTGGGGTCTCCCGAGGTCCCTGAGCTGCAGAGGTGAGAGTTGAAAGATGTTGCCCCCAGGCCACAGTCTCTGACTGTCCACGGAACCACACGCTCCTCTCTCTGCCATCTTCCCCTCAAACTCAACTCAAGCGCTCCTGACTTTAAACCAGGCCAGGCCGTCTCACGGGAAAAGGAGGTTGGCTGCAAAGACTCATGGGGCCCAGAGGGGAAGCTGGCTATGACGCGACCCCTTCACAAGCACTGGCTCTGGCCCCAGCCGCCAGGACACTTAGTGACCAGCCAACAAGTGGGTGGTTTAAACACTGCACTCTATTTTTTAAGGACTCTGAACATAGTATTTCCGGTGGCAGATGTGTAAGATTTCTTATGTAAGTCGTGTTGTTTTAGCAGGACTATCAGACCCGACAGCAGCTGGACATCGAGGTCCTCACTGGGGTGGTGACTGCCACGCTGATGGCTGAGTGGAAGCCAAGCCCCCTCAGTCAGAGCTGGGCCAATCTCAGACCCAGACGCTACCACCACCAAGCCCTGTGTCGCGACGGCAGCGGCTGCAGTCACCAGAAACAATCCTTCCTGCCTCGACACCCGTGCCAGCCCCAGCCACACTCACGGCAGGCTGTCCACAGAAATGCCACGGCCAAGAGCCCAAGTCCTTCATACCGGCCTCTTCCCTGCCAGGCCGGGCTCCCCAATGCCTTCAGAGTTCGTTGTGCCGAGCTCTGGAGATCCTGCTGGACAGGTCCTGCAGATGCTTCTTCACCTGTGGACGGAAACATCTCATCAGCTGGGGACAGCGCGCCTCGAGGCCGGCTCTGTGAGCTCAGCCTCACATCGGGAGATGCGCGATCCAAAAGGAAAAGGCGCAAGCCCTGCACATCTGACTTTCCAATTCCACACCCATCCAGAAATGCTCAAATCACAAAAGCAGCTCAGTGCTAACTAGAAAATCCCACCAAAGAATGCTAAGAGCCACCAGCCAGGAGCAGTTCATGCTGAAGTGGAAAGCTCAGGGCCTCTGTGATAGGCCCATGGTATTATTTATTTACTTATTGAAAGGGTCTCGCTCTGTGACCCAGGCTATAGTGCAGTGGCATGATCTCAGCTCACTGCAACCTCTGCCTCCCAAGCTCAAGTGATCCTCCCACCTCAGCCTCCCATGTACTTAGGACTACAGATGCCCACCACCATGCCTGGCTAATTTAGAGATGGGGTTCCACCATGTTGCCCAGGCTGGTCTCGAACTCCTGAGCTCAGATGATCCACCCACCTCAGCCTCCCAAAGTGCTGGGATTACAGGTGTGAGCCACTGCGCCCAGCCCCACAGTGTTATTTTTAAAAGCAATGACCGGAGAGACTGTGACGGAGCTCTGGGAAAGGCGCCTTCCTCCTCAGGGCCTGGGAGGAAGGAGTGGGACCTCCAGCTCCTCACATCACAACCGCCCAGAGCATCCCCACAGATACCACCCCAGTGGCAGCAGGTGCTGCGTCAGCCCAGCCTGGGCCAGGGCCACCGTAGCTCTTCCCAGATTCTCACAAAACCCCGCTCGTGGGCGCCGCCTCCCTCTCCACATACAAGCCCATGGCTCAGGGTGAATAACTCGCCGAAGGTCTCTCCTCTCAGCCGCCCTCTGACCTCCGCCCCAACGGTGTGGGCGCCACACAGCTTTCCTAACCAACACCGAGCTTTGCCGTGGTCAGGTGAAGGTAGGTGCACGCTAGCATTCCATCCCCGCGTCTCGCGGCAGCGCCCTGCAAACCCCACATGGTGGTGCTCACCCTGGACCTGAGCTCCTGCCCACGGGCAAGGGCCGCAGGCTGCTCTCCTGCACGTTCTTCCAGGCAGACCTGCACCACCCTCTCCTATCAGAACTTCTGCCTTCGTTTAGTTTTTAGGCCTTTCCTATTTTTGAATCGGTAACACATGCCTGCAGTTCAAAGTTTAAAAGGCACAGATGGGGTTCCTGACCCCCAGCTCCCTCCAGAAGGAACTGGCATGAGCTTCCAGGGTTTTCTGTGCCTCTGTGGCAAGGCCGTGCTGCTGGCTTCGGCTTCTCCTGGGCTCTGCCCCTCCTCTCCTCACATCCCAGGGGCTGTGGGGAAGGCGGCTTGCCTGTCTCAAGGGCTGGAGAGTGCCCTGACTCGTGGGCTGGCTGTGGGTATCCAGGTCACGCCCCATCCTGGTCACAGGAGGACAAGGCAGTGGCCTGCCAGGGCCTGCGCTCACACCTGAGGGTCGGGGGACTGCACTATAAGCCCGTGGGGCTCCCCTAGCACAGCTGCCGTGGCCTTCAGTGCCCCACACACTTGTGGCCCTGGGGTTCAACTCGGCCAGGGAAGACAATGGCGCGGGGCCCACACCCCGTCTACAGGAAGCCCTGGGCTGCACGTGGGCGGCCCCATCTTTCCCGTGGGGGATCTGTGGCCTCCCACCCGCGCGCACCGTGTAGCCCAGCTCCTTGGTCCGCCCCTCCAGCAGGGCGTGCTTCTCGCGGCTGCGGCTCACACGCTCGCCGTCGCCCACGCTTTCCGCGTGCCTCAGCTTCTCGTGCGCAATCTCCAGCTGCTTCTGGTAGTGGTTGTGCTTCTCGATTTTGGCTTCGAAGTGCTTGAGCTCCTCCTGGAACAAGGTTTCCACAGGTGAGTGTTCCCTTCCCGTGCTCGCCACGCCATCTTGTGGTCCCGGGTGAACTGCAAGAACGCCAAGGGACGGCGCCATACCTGGGGCAGGACAGGCCTTGCGGTGACATGGGCTATGAGGGGGCAGCAGCTGGGAGGCCATCACACCAGCAACGGGTCCCAGCCCGCGCTGCCTCGGCAGCCCTAAGCCGACCCCTTCCCTGTCTCTGCAAATGGCAACCCCCCCACCCCGAATCTGGGGGGCCTCCAGTTCGTTCCCGGCCAGACCCCATGTCCAGGGGCTGTGCTTCTGTGGTGGCTGCCTCTGCACCCTGCCCCCAGCCTGCCTGGGCTCCACTGCTGCTGGACTGCAGCTCTGTCCCTGCTCCTGTGGGTGCCCTGCCCTGCCTTGACCCCACACTCCAGACCCAGGGCCCTCCATGTGGCCCCACCTGCCAAGCCCCATGCACACGCCTGTGCCCAGCTAAGGTGCCCCAGCCCGAGGGAAGCTCCTGACCCCTTTCTGGGAGAGGTGCTAAGGGCCCTTCCTGGAGCCAGGGAAGTCCCAAGTCCTAGGAGGGCAGGACCACGCCCACCTCCCTCCCGACAGACACCAGCCATAGGGGCCCTGGGTGAACTCACGGCCCGATACCAGACACCAGCCATAGGGGCCCTGGGTGAACTCACGGCCCGATACCATGCCCAAGGCTGCCCACCCAGGACCCCTGCTGGACTCCCCACTCCTCACAGCCCTGCTGGGTGCTCACCGAGCTGATGACTTCTCCACCCTCAGAATGATCTGGCACTCCACACGCCCCAGGAGCCCCTGCCACCTGAGGTGGTCTCCTTCCTTCCCTGGGCCTCCATCTCAGGAAGCGGCGACACCCCAAAACGATCCTGGTAGTGTCCTTGGTCCCCTCCCCCAGGCTGTGGCTGGGTCCCGACCAACTGTTGACCATCCACAGGACCCGCACCAAGGCCACGCTCAGATGTGACCACGGACAAAAGAACCAAAGCCCCTCCCTCCAGAGCCTGGCCCCGCCCCTGAAACACGAGTTCCCACGCAGATGAGAAAAAAAACGCAAACAGGTTCACTGAGTGGTTAAGGAAGAAACTGCGAGAATCTTCAAGAGAGAGCTCGAAGGAGAGGGCTGCATTTCCTCACTTGGAAACTGCAAGAGAATCTTCAGCGCAGGAGAGAGCTCGAAGGAGAGGGCCGCGTTTCCTTACCCGGAACGCCTCCAGCTCCTTGTCCGTGAGGTTGGCAGACTGTGCCAGGTCCCACAGGTCAATCACCCTGGGCTCCTCGAACTCTGCAGGGGAGGAGCAAGAGCGGCCTCAGCAGCACCCAGGGTGCACACCACGGCCAGTCCCGCGGCAACCACGCTGAGTGTGAGTGGAGCCTATGAGGGTGTGCAGGTGCGACTTGCATGTGTGTGAAACACGGGTGCGTGCACTGAAAGTCTTATGGGGCACAGAGGGCATCTGCTCAGTAGCTCACATGACCTCGCTGAAATGTGGCTTCTCTGTCCCCTTGGCCAAGCAACTGCTTCTCCTTTGTGTCCAGAAACACCTGCCTCCATCAGAGCCTGGGAAGCGCCACAGCCCGCCCTGGCTGCCTCTGAAGCAGGAGGCGGAGGGTGGACGTTACCTGCGTGCAGAGGCTGCTCAGGACCTCGGGTGGGGGCGCCTGCAAGTTTAGCCAGGTCCAGAGGCAGGCACAGGCCGTTTCCCTTCGGTCCTGCTCAGGGTGTCCAGGAGGACATTGTGCTCGTGAAAGTCAAACATTTGGGCACCTGGGAGGAGCCAAACCATGACGGCTCCTGGACCCTGGTGCTCACGAAGGGACGCAGTGAGAGACTCTGGGGCCGTCACCACTCTCCATCCAGGAGCAAGTAGTCCAGAGCCGCCTGCCCAGGGAGCCCCGCAACAGCGGCCCCTGCTCCCTCCTCTGCTGACCCCTTCCTGCTCAGGACCCTGAGGACCCTGGGCTGGTGGGGCTTGCTGGAAGGCCCAGGCAGACCCGCAAGAGAACTGCCGCTGGACACAACCGCCTTGGGGACAGCCCGAGGTGGGAAGAGGAGTGTGTGGGGCTGAGTCGCCCTTTCCTGCATGGACTGTAGCCAGGCTCATCCGGGTCTCTCCAGTACAGGCACTCAGCAAACTGCATCGCAGGCCTACAAGGCGGTCCAGCCCCCAACACTACGGCCAAAAGCCTACGGCTGACACAGTCACCAGCACCAGGTCAGGCTAAGGGAGCCTGGGTTTGGGGGTGGGTGGTGAGGGGTCTTGCCCAAGGGCATACAGGTGACAGCAGCACAGCCAACCAAGGGGACATGGGCCCGCGTGGACACATCTGACTGCTGTGCTGGAGGCTGCCTCTGGCCAGGCCATCCTGGAAAGGAGGCAGTGGCTCTGCCTGGCACCAGGGACAGAGACCAGCCCTGCTGTCTTATTACCAGTTGGGCACAGATGCCATCTCCCGGCGGCTGCTGCCTCCTTGAGCCTAGAGCAGGGCTTGGCACGCAGCCGGCGCTCGGTGTGCACGTGGAGGATGAAGTACAGAATCGGAAGCTGTGTGAGTGAGGCCAGCAGGCTGCTGGTAAACCCTGCACAAGGCTCTGGGCCTGGGTCCTGGGCAAGAAGCAGTGGTGCAGAGCCTGGCCACTCAGGGCCTGCAGTGGAGTGAGACTGAGCTACTGAGATGGAACCACAAGCTGTGGCCTCAGCGGGCGTCCTGCCCCTGCCGGGCTGAGGGGGACTGGTGGACAGTGCGGGTGGCATGAGATGGAGACAGAGCTGTGTTTGACAAGTGGTCTCTGTTTTGGCCAACAGCAGCATGGTAGGGGCCGTGCTGCTGAGGCTGGGGAGACGCTGGGAGGGGCTGCTCCCAGGCCCGCTGCCACCAATGCCCTCCGCCAGTCTCCAGGAACAAGGCTGGGGACAGCGAGTGACCTTCACAGAGCAGCTCCTGGGAGCGAGGCCCATGACCACCCCTGGGTAGACTGAGCGCGCCGAGGGTCTCCGCTGCGTCCACAGGCCCAGGTTCCTGTCACTACAAGCACCTGCCCGCTCGTCCCCAAAACACAACAAGAGACAGCCCCACCCTCGGGAACCGACAGTCCCAGGCGGGCACTCACCGGCCTCAGTGCTGTAGCCCTGGTGGCTGACCCTGCGCAGGCGGTCCAGGCCCTGATTGATGCTGCGCAGCTTCTCCTTCAGCTCTGTGTGCCTGCTGTGCAGGACATTGCCCTTGATGTCGCTTAGGTCCGAGGGGCTGATGACGTTCTCGTGGATTTCTGTAAAATCGAAGGCAGGACGCCATGAGGCTGGGAGTCCTCGCCCTGCCCGCCCAGAGCACTGTCTAGAATGCCCACTGCTGGGGAGCTCAATCTCGCTCTCATTTCTGGGCTGAAGATATCCCCCTTCCGCGGTCCTGCAGCGCCGCAGAAACGACCATTGGCACAGCTTCCTTTCCAGGTGAGACAGGCGAGACGCCGGGACACGCGCACCAAGTGGTGCCTGGTGGTGACGGGTCCCCCGGGGGCTGACTCTGGACCCCTGCCCTGCCCCCACTCTGCTGGGTCACCCTCCATTTTACTCCAGCTTTGTAGGGTGGGAAAGTCACACATTTGGAGAGGGTCACGAGTCCAGAATGAAGGACCCATCAGCGAAGCTCAAGTCTGGCAAAGGCGGCGGCTGTGCCCATGGTGGGGGCAGGCGCCGGTGAGACTTGGTTCATCCAATGCAGGTGGGCGACTCTCAGAGCCAGCCCTGCCTGCACAGCAACCTCCCCACTCACAAGTCCGGCGGAACCCTGGGAGAGGGGGTCCAATGCTGCCTCCCCACCCCTGCTGTGTCCTCGGGGGGAGCCGAGGCTGCCCACTGAGCACAACGAGCCTCAGGTGCAGGAGGGGTGGGGGGCAGGAGGGGGTGGGGCGGGGGGCACCTTCGGTCCTGCTCAGGGTCTCCAGCAGGACGTTGTACTCGTGAACTTTCTCTTTGTGATGCAGGAACTCCCGCCAGAGCTTGTCCAGTTCTTCGCTGGAGAATTTCCCAGAGGTCTTCGCCTAAGAGGGAAACAAGGCCTGGAGTGAAACCCGCCGTGGGCTTGTGTGGCTGGGGCCGCTCTTCAGCCGACCACTCCTCATGGCCAGGCAGGCCCTTGCCTACGTGAGTGCTGGGCCCGGTTCTTGGCCTCAAGAAGGGCAGGAAAACAAAAAACAAACTGGAGAAGAGCTGCCGGCAGGCAAACACCCTTCTCCTGGACGTGTCCAGACTCAACAGGGGAAGGCTACTGAGCTGGCTGGGGTGGGGAGCAGAAGATCCCAAGGAGGGGGACAGGGCAGCAGCCTGGCGACCCTGGGCTTGCCTGGCTCTCCTGGCTGCGGGTGGTGAGGACAGCAAGGCCATGTTCCTAGGGGGACCTCTGCCAGCCCCTCATTGTCATCCCGCCTGCCTCCCGGTTGTGGGGTGACGTGGATCACATACGTCCAGGGAGGCCACACAGGGCCCTCTCTCTCTCTGCCCCCTTCTATGGACTCCATCTTTCCTGGCCAAGGACAATGAGCTGCGACTGGGCTGGTACAAGAAGTCTAACTGTTGACCCCAAATCAATGCGATCCAGAGAAACTGTTCTGGAGCAGGAGCCGCTGGAAATGGGGGAGCTGAAGCAGGTAAACACCCTGCCGTGGCCCACCAGGCCCTGCTGGGTCCCAGCGCCTGGCCCCGCACCAGGACCCCACACCCTTCCCAGGCACAGGGTGAAAGCCCAGCCCCACACACGAGGGCACCTTTCTAATCACAGAAGGACGTCCACAGCACCACTCACTACATCAAAAATCCAACACGGAGTCAAGAACTCAGCCCGTGCTATGTCACGATCCCATAACCACACATGACCCGAGCTGAAGGTCTGACAGCTGCAGGCCAAACAGAGCTCCTTTACTCAAAGAGCAAGAAATTTTCTAAACAGGAAAGCTGAAAATATTCACAGAAAAACAGTGGAATGGCTTCCTTAGGAAGCCACTGTCTTCCCGAGACTTCCCCAAACCCCAGCTCCCATGCAGAGCAGAGACTGCCTCTCACAGCCCCCCGCCTTAACACTCAATGTAACGGCACCAATTCTGCCAGGTATGCAAACAATCAAGGAGTACCTTGTGCCACAGCTTTTCCAGCCTGGGATCATCCAGCCCGTCTTCCTGGGTGCCACTGAGGGAGTTGCTGGTCACCTGCCGAGCGTCCTTCTTCCCGTCCAGACCATACTTGGCCAAGATGACTAGGAGAGAGGGGAGGTTCTATTTGATATGGTTTCCTGTGAAAAACAGTCAACAGCCAACACATCTGGGTTGCCGCAGTGGGTGAGACAGGTTTGCCTCTCCTCTTCCAGGAGTTTCCTTTCACCCGTTTCCTGGACGACCACTGGAGATCTGGCAAGAACAAGAATGTAAACAAGCGTGGGGGCTGCAGTCTCCCAGCGCTTAGGAACGGGTCTGGCGACTCACAGGACACCCCCAGGACCTCCCTCTTTCCTACCAGGGACACACTGGCTGGAGTCCTCCATCAAGCTGTGTCCCCGAGACGCAGCTGTCGGAAGCAGCTGGTGGGCTGGGCTGTAAGAGTGGTTACCGATTGGCCCGTCTTTAGAGACCAGCTGCATGGATTTTCAAGAACAAAATTTGCAGCCTCACCTGTTGCCATAGGGCAAAAACTCTAAGGACCACAGGGCAGAGGCCACCTGCAGAGTGTGCAGGGTGGCAGGGCTTTCTGACAGCCCACATCTTATATTTATTGGGAGGAAAAAGTTTCTAAAGGAGAAACGTGTCAGCAGTTTCTAACAAAAAGTTACTGGTGGCAGCCGGGAGGAATAATTCGTCTGCAGTGTGCTGTGGCCCAGCCACTCGGGGAGCCCTCTAGGATCTGCCCACGCGGTGCTCCCCAGCCCCGCTTCCCTAGGGGAAACTCGGCATCTGTGGGCTGTGTCTGTCACCACACGCTGCCGCCAACATATGAAAGCAGGCGCTCGACGCAGGCCCTGGTGCCGACAGGACTCAGCTGTGGACAAGTCCTGCACTTGGGACGTGAGAGCAGAGCCTAGGGGCTGGCCTCGCCCTCCACGGCAGTAGCTCTCCCAAGGCCCCAGTTCCCACTTCCAAGCCCTGCGCTGTGGCTCTGTGCGACAGGCCCTCTACTAGGTCCCCTGGAATCCAGGGCCCATGCAACCCCGCCTGCCTCCTTAGCTGGTGGTGGGCTTGCTGCCTGCCCTTTCCTGGGGACAGGGGGAATTCTCCCAGGGCCCCGCCTCCCACAGAATGGGGTCCTGCCTTCCCCTCTGGGCTGAGAGGGCCCCGTGTGGGCGTCTCCCAAGATGCTGGGCATGGAGCCTCCCTTCGCCTCACACTTCCCCTCACCCCGAGGACCTCTTCACCCAGACGGTGACTCCCGGACCCCAGCACCTCCTCTGGGCCTTCACCGGTGACCCTACTGGACAGAACTACTCCCAGCGGGGCCTCCACATGCTCCGGGCTCAGCAGGTCCCACCCCGCACCTCTCCCAAAGGTCCATCCTCTGTCACTGCCAGCCCTGGGGAGTGTCCCTGCTCCAGGGACACCCCAAAAACCTCAGGCCTCCTTTCTCATCGACGCCACCCTGGCCTCAGATCCCTCCTGTCTCATTCCGTCCAGAAGCCTGGGCCACGGGGGTCTCAAGGCCACACGCAGCGTGTGCTTCTCGTGTTCCAGCCTGGAAGCGCTTGTGATCTTCCTAAGCGTGAAAAACCAGCCTGTGGTCTTGTCCCTGAGGAAAGCCGTCTCTCCTGACAGCAGTCAAGAGCTGCTGGCGCTGGGCGCGGGTCCCGTAGATGCACGCTTCAGAGCTCAACCACACGCCGCGCCTGTCTTCCATGGCAGGGAATTTATACCTGAGATAACTATTTTAGGCCAGGCGCGGTGGCTCATGCCTGTGATCCCAGCACTTTGGGAGGCCGAGGCAGGAGGGCCGTCTGAACCCAGGTGTTCAAGACCAGCCAGGGCAGCAAAGTGAGACCCCGTCTTTTAAAATAAATAAATCATTAAATAAATAATACCGGCTGTGGGGGAAGAGAAAATAAATGAAATAAATACATACATAAATACACAAACTTTTTAAAAAAGTGGCCTGGATGCCTCCTGGCTGTAGAAAGCCAGTGCCGGGCCTGCCTGTGAAGGCCGCCCCGCCCAGCCCCCGAAGTCCAGCCACTGCCAGGCAGCACTGAGGCTGTGCACCCTGAGGCCGAGAGGAGGAGAGGGGGAGACAGGGAGGGTGGGCCACGTCCTGGGGCTCTGAGGCTTCCTAGCTGGAGCCAAAAGCCCTGAGCCAGAGCCTAAAGTAGCTGGTCAGACCCCATCAAAAGGCAGAGTGTCCAAGGCTGCAATCAGCAGCAGGGACTATGGAAGGTTCTGGATTCTGGAGGTGCTGGGTTCTGCATGGAACAGAGTCACAGAGCACTGAAGCTGGAGGTGGCCTCAGGAGCACCGAGCCCTTAGAGCTCCTGGGGAGGACGAACATGGCCCCACACTCCCTGCCTGGGGAGGATGGACGCCGCCCCACACCCCCTGCCTGGGGAGGACGGAGGCCGCCCCACACCCCCTGCCTGGGGAGGGAAGTGGCCCTGGGGGCGCGGTGGGGGTAAGGACAGCAGCGAACCCCAGAGGAGAGCAGAGCAGAGCAGAGCAGGGCAGGGCGGAGTGGAGCGTGGCCCGTCTGTCTCAGGGTGGACCTCAGCATGGGGGGTGCGAAGCGCAGGCACACCTGGCTATGGTGGGTCCGTGTCCCCCAGGTGTGGTATCAGACTTGATAATGGCACTGGGGACCTCGGGGGTCCAGGGGCCACACCCAGAAGATGGTGGGCAGCTGGCCAGGACAAGCCTCTCTCCTGAGTGTGGGCAGGGTCTGCTTCTGGGACGCCGGCTCCTAGAGTCCCACTAAGTCTTCTGCCAGGTCACTCGGCAACGGCAGAAAACAAGACAGCTCCACTTGGGCCACAGACCTGGACACCCTGCAAGGACACTGCCTGGCCTGGAGGAGGGAGCTGGTCCTTAGCCCACTTCTGTGCCCCCTGCAAACTCCTCCGTCTCCTCCAGGCCCCGAATGCTGCCCTGCTGCATAGCCAGTCCCTTCTTCCTGGGGTGCACCTCCAGGACAGGCTCTTTCCTGGCCCTTGGGAATGGCCCACTAGACACGCTGGTGGGGATGCGACCATCCCGAATTGTTTCAGCCATGTCTTTGTTTCCAGGCAGTCCCTGCCGCCATGTCTTGGCTTATGTCCCACCCAGACTCTTGAACATGGTGGCATAAACCAGCAAAAATGAAGCTGGGCCTCTGTCTTTAACCCAGATGCAGCCATATGACATGTCTACTGATGCCTGCCAATGGGAGAAGAGGGGTGGCTGGGAACAGACCGCCTGCTCAGGAGTCAGAAAACCCTGGCTCCAAATCTTTGCTGCACTACTCGGCTCTGCAACTCCAGACAAATTACCCTCTCTGAGCCTGTCAATGGGACGACAAAGAGTTCTGAGAAGTAGGTGTTAGAGCATCAGGCCTAAGGAGGAACTCCACAGACACCTCCTCTCCTTACCAGAGACAACCCGAGCGCTGCAATGCCTGAGGCCATCAGCGCATGTGAAAAGCAGGGCTACAGCAGACTCCAGACATAGCCAGGGCTCTGGGGCCACCCTCACAACAGCAACAAATGCCATGGCAGCCACCCCCACCCCCAGTGGGGAGTATCCTACTTGGTTCACAACCACCGTCCTGTGAGATAGGAGGAGGAAACGGAGGTGGGGGGCGGGGGACTGTGCCGGGGGGCCCAGGTCACACAGGGAGCAGTGGCAGCGGGGGAGAGGACTGGGGAAGGGGTGCCTAGGGTCAGGCCCAGGGACAGCAGTTGGGTGGAGGCGCAACAGCTCCCAGGGCTGCTACACATAACTTACAGCAGGCGGCTGAGCACTCGACTCCCTGGAGCAGCCCCAACCCCAGTTCCACGGGCCCACCTGGTGTGCATCCTCTGCCCGGCAGTGCCCTGCCGACAGGCCCGTGGTGAGGGAGGATGGCAGAGGAGAGGGGTCCAAAAGGAATAGTCGCAACTCTGTCATTTAAAACCCTCCTGGCTCTGAGGACACATCTGTCTTCTGTATGCTGGTACCAAGCAGGCGACTGTCCTGCCTCTTCTTGAATACCCACAGGGACAAGGGCTCACTAACTGCATCACAACTAAGTGTCCATTCTGACACTTAGAAAGCTATTCTGACAACATCTGGAATACGTCCCCAAAACTTCAAGATGCTAGGGCAGACCTGCTTCCTCCTCTGGGTGACAGAGCCTCCTGCTGTCCTCTGGCCCCTTTCTGCACCCAGTGCCCCTGCCTTGGCCCTCCCTCTGGCGTGCCAATGGCACCTGTGACAGCAAACCAAGACCACGGCCAAGGGCGCATCTGTGCTTGCAGGAGAGCCCCCTGCAGGCTGTGCCCAATGGGCCCCTTGGCCAAGAGCCAAGGAGTCAGAGGCGTAGCCCACAGCACTGAGGCGAGCAGCCACCATCCCTTATGAGGGTTAGCCCCCCCAACCACTGAGGCCAGTGGCCACCTCCCTCACGAGGGTGAGCCCCCCCATCCCAAATCCTAAGCTTTCTGGGCACTCAGGATGCTCAGGGGAAAGACTCATTTTGGATATCCAGATTAAGCATAATGCAAATATTCCCAAATCCAAAAACAAAATCCGACATCCAAAACACTGCCGCTCTCAAGCATTTAGGAAGAGGGATACTCGACCTGCATTAGGAAAGAAACGAACGTACCATTGAGGTTGCGTATGAGTCTCGCTTCCTTCTCCCCATCTTTGTCCAAGCCATCGAGCTTTAGTTTCTTCCAGGCGAGTTCGTCCCTCTCCTGTATCTTCAGATCAGCGTGGAGCTCAGCCAGCCTCACGGGAGGAAGATGCAGCTGCGAACGAAGGGGAGGAACCTGTGAGCCATGAGCAGGACGGACCAGGACACAGCGGGAAACTGACCTCGGAGGAGGCTGGCCACCGGGAAGTGCCGGGAGACCAGGAGGAGGTGGAGTCAGGGTAACCGTCAGCAGGATTCAAACCCCACAGGTTTAGACAAGAACGCGGCATGGACACCAGTCTCTAGGCCTGTCTGTATACACGATGTGGAAACCCCAAGTCCATCAGGGGCTCCCCACCAGCAGCGGCTGCTCATTCCTGTCTGGCTGTAACAGGACACCCACCCTAGCACCTGGGGACAGTCATCGGGCACCCGGATAAACAGGGCAGGAAGAAGATACCCATTGCATTACCACTGCAAGGACACAGACACCTAGAAATTCTTCTCTAAAAAAATCAGTCATCTCAGATCTGCCCCATCTTCATTTCCCAAAGACCCTTAGTCACCACCTCTCAAGTGTACCACGATCCGAACTGTCTTGCTGAGACGGTTCTCACACAGCCCCAGATCCTTCTGGAGCAGGAATCTGTCACCCTCTCACTTACCTGCTGGCGTAGACCACACAGGCAGGGCCCCGCAACGAGCTGCCGCACTGGGGCTGAGGAACTTCCCCACCCCACCCTCATACCTCTCCGCAGGGCAGGCCACACTTCCTTCATCCCACGCCTGCCCTCCCAGCTCTGGGACCCTGGGGGAGAGAAGGAAGTGAGGTGACCGCTGGGCACACTGCTTTTTGGTTGTAAAGACAGGATTTAGACCAAGAGTGTCCCCACGTCAGAATGACTGGGCCACAAAGCCAGGCAGCCGAGGCAAGCAGCAGAATGAAACCCACCGGCCAGCTCTCATCAACTCTGGCCTCGGGGCTGGCCCGGCCGCTAAGAGGCGTGCGCTGGGGCAGGCAAGCCCTTCAGGGAAGCGAAGGCTCTTCCGTGCAGAGCAGCCCAGCTGCGCGAACCAGAACGTGTCATGAGGTGGGACCGGGGTTCACGGAGAGAGGGTGCTGTCCCTGGCTAACTGGGGAGGCTGCACCACATGCCTGTCATGACGCCAGCACGTTCAAGCCTTTGCGGAGTCCTGCAGCAAAAGAAGTGCTGGGCACTGTGCAGTGCAGACCCCCAAATCTCTCGGCTCTCAGGAGGGTCCCCTTCCCTGAGCACCTGCATTCTCACATTCCCCTGGGGCTGGTCCTCACGAGCTGCCCGTGGCTCTAGGAGGGAACCCCAGCTCCTGCCTCTGAGCACCAGGTGCCCATCACCTAACGCCTGTCTCTGATCATGTGTGTTTCAATATGGAGTGTTTTCCCTTAGAGGTTTGAAATACTAATCTTTTATCTATATTTCATTAGCTATTTTCTAACATAAATACAACACAAGCTAGTATCCAAAGTATGTGTGTTATATTTCAATAAAGTTTACGTAAAACAGTGAACACCCCCAGGAAGCATCGAGAGCCGGCTGCCTTCCCAGTGTCCCACGGCCCACACCGCCTTGTGGCCTGAGACCTCAGGAGGCCCGGCCCTCAGGTCCACGCTGTGCAGGGCCACATGTTTCTTTCGAGACTCGCACGAAGCTAATTCTGTGTGTTTGGCACACCCTGCACTCCGGAACCTCCTCACCTCACTCTGCCTGTATCTAGACTGAGCCCATCCTGCTCCCTGCAGCTCAGTCTGTGTTGGGCCTGGGAGGAAGGAGACCCCTGACCACAGGCCCTGTCTCCAGCTGGGTGCTGGGGCTGTCAGCTCCACCCTCTCTCCTCTCAGAAGCCCAGCCTGACTCTGCGGCCGCCCTAGCCACACAGGCCCCACCCTCCAGGAGTTTAAAATTTAGTTAGGGACAAATTCAGATCACTGAGCCAAGATCCCCAACAGTAAAAAGATAGCAAACGGTAGGCACAAAATGAATGGCAGGGCCTAGGGCAGAGGAAAGCTTCTAATTCTCTAGAAGGTTCTCTAACCCTTGGTGGGTGGTCCCAGGGCAATCTTTTGTCTGGGCCCTCCTGGTAGATGCTCTGCGCCCCCATCTCTACAGGGGCTGCTTTCCAGGATTTTCCCGACCTGAAAACCCTTTCCCTGGCAGCCTTCGACACCGCGCTACCTGCGTGCCTCTTCCCCAGCCAGCCCCATCCACCCAGCCCCTCTCCCCAGAGCTCCACCCCGTGCCCCTCTGTGCCCTGGACACTCGCCTGCAGCGTCCACTGGAAGGCCCTAGGAGACCTGAGGTCTCATCTGAGCATTCCCAGCAGGAGGACCCAGGACAATGAGGCACCTGAGTGATGCTGAACTCTCAGGAGGGGCAGTCTGTGCCTCAGGAGGAGGGGGAGCCCACATCTGCCTACCTTGTTTGTGACCCAAACTCCTGGAGGAACAGGTCTGCTTCCATCTCTACTTCCCTGTGGCTGCTGCTACCCTGTAGGCGTCTTACTTACCACGCTGCACTGCCCGGGAGGGTCCGAGATGCGAGGCCCACAGTGATGCTCTGAGCCAGAAGCAGCACCCTGGGGCAGGCAATCCAGGCCCATGCTCTCAAGTGTGTGCTGGCCTTGAGGGGCCCCGGGTCTGCCCTCTTTGGCTGCAGGCGAGAGGAGGCAGGTGTCCCGTGACTGCCCATGGGCTGCCCGCTGGAAAGCGGAGCTGAAGACCCCGGGCTGCTGAAGTCCTGGGCCCGTCCTGGCAGGCTCACAGCCAGGCACCAACCCCTGTAACTTGCGGTCCTCACTGGCTTCCTCCTCTCTGCCTCCCCAGGGTGCTGGGAGAATCAAGGGCAGGTGCTTCGCGGACTGTAAAAACTGCAACCCACAGGGGGAAGTCATTTTCTCCCTCTGATTCCCCAACTCTCAGGCAACAAGGGGTCTAAATTTCACACTGCATGTCTCACAAAAGCCAGCTTCCTTTCCCCTGATATGTGGCTGCCAGTGCTCAGCGCGGAAGGGGCCAGCCTGGCGGCACCATCATGGAAAGCAGCCCCAGCTCCATGCAGAGTAAGACCAGCAGGTCACGTGCAGACCCCCAGACCCCATGTCTGGATTCTTTCACCTCTCTCAAGTTAAATGTTAACGCATCAAGTTAGAAGTACCCTGTGGAAACCAAATGCAGAAAATAACCTGTCAAACCTGAAGCAGTGAGGCAAATCATCAACAACCAGGGGACACATGCAGGGAAGAAAGCCGGCTCAGCTGAACAAACGACTCTGGTCCTGTGTCCTCAGACACAAGCGGAGCTGACCATGTCCTCCTGACCAGACCTAAGGGCCCAGCACTGCTCGGGACCTCAGCAGCGGCCCTTCCCCACACAGCACCACCCGCGTGCCAGCAGAGCATTCTGGAACTTTCCAACAACCTGCTGCTGCTTCTCAACGCCCCAGGAAACCCAGGCCAGGGTCCACAGCTAAACCACTGGTGTCAACCTGCACACACAGCACAGTTCAGGCTGAGCAGGTTCCAATGCCACCAGGACCGCCAATGGACCACCTCTTCTGAGGGCACATGCCATCCTCCCAGCGCTCACCTGAGTGCCCATGCCAGAATGCAAGGCACCCACCCTGAGGAGCAGGCTGTGGTGGTGACCAAGGCTTCCTGGCACGCTGCACCTGTCTCACCACAGCAGGTGGCGCTGCACTGTCCCAGCCCAGCCACTGTGCTCCAGCTCCTTCCACCTGAGCTCCATGGACAAGGGCATGGCCGTACCCGCCTTGAGCTGCTGTGAGGTTGTGCATTGGCCTGGCAAGTCCTAGGTGCCCATGGAGGCTGCTGGCTGGCCCATCCTCAGAGGCCCTTCTCAAGCCAGGGAGAACGCTTGAGAGATGGGGTGGGGCTCTGAGGGCTCCTCTCTGCAGACCTCAGTTTCCACTCTTCAGACCTCTGAGAACAATTCTTCACACACTCTCATTGCAGTCACCATCTGTGTCAGAACTAAGGACCATCTGGGTGCGGTGCCTCCTGGGATTACGCCTGTAATTCCAGCACTTTAGGAGGCAGAGGTGGGAGGATCACTTGAGCCCAGGAGTTCGACACCAGCCTGGCCAACATGGTGAAACACCATCTCTATGAAAAATATAAAAATTAGCCGGGCGTGGTGGTGCATGCCTGTGATCCCAGCTACTCAGGAGGCTGAGGCACGAGAATCACTTGAACCTGGGAGGCGGAGGTTGCAGTGAGCCGAGATCGCGCCATTGCACCCCAGCCTGGGTGACAGAGCAAGACTGTGTCTCCAAAAAAACAAAACAACAACAAAAAAAACAAAACCAAAAAAACTAAGGACCTACGGCCAAGCACTCTGAGCTCATGGCACCGTGCAGCCCAGGCCAAGAGGTACACGAGTGTGTCCCTGAGCGCCGCAGCCGGACCATGCGGACCCTGGGGCTTACTCCTCAGCATCAACACAACACACAGAGCTCTGAAGAGGCAGTCCTCAGAAGGCATCTGCAAGCACAAGGGCTCTGCACGGCCTCCGACCTCCAAAGCTCCAGGGACAGCCTCTGCTCAGGAGTTTTGCAACACAGCGGAGCCCACCTGTGAAAGAGGAACTGGGAGAGTTCACACAAAGTCAAGGTTCAAGGCGCTCGAGAGGATGAAGCAGCACCCCCCGGCCGGGTCTCGCCTGACTAAAGCGGGTCTCGGCATCTTCTTGGCGGCACCCACCCCTATCTGCGCCTCAAGGCAGGTCTCACAGCCCAAACTCATCAAAGGCAAAGGTTTCCTGAGACGCTCCCTTCACCCTATGCCTACTGACACACTAAGCAATCCTATATGCCAGGATGTGGCTTTACATGCAGAAAACAGGGACGCATTGTTTTCATGAAGCAAACCAAAGAAAGGACAAGACCGTCCTGGCTGTCGAGCGCAGGTCACAGGAGGCTGAGAGCAGCGGCTGCAGTGCCGGGCGGGATGTGCTTCTCTGAAAAAGCAGCCCTCGCTTCCGTTATCTTCCAGGTGGCGATCCAAGACCCCGTCTCCGTCTGATACCCACCTAGAGTGGCGAGTCAGGTGGGGTAAGAAGCCGACTGCAGTGACTGCACAAACAATTCTCTGCCCCTACGTCTGAGCTGACTGTGGCTCCTTCTGCCTCCTGACCACCCTGGGCCCTGGCATGCTCGGCGGCAAGAGCCACAGCACGAAGACCACCCGGGATGCACTGCCGCCAGTGATAACCTCAAAAAGACCAGGATGGGTCTGCCGCCTGCACACTCGGCTCCAGGATAGAACACCCTCACAGCACCGCCACCCTCCAAGCTTCCGTTATCTGGAAGGAAAATCAAGACGAATGGGCTCTGCAGGCCTGCCTGCCATAGTACCAGGCTCTCTGGAAGGGGGGACAACACACAAAATCCCCCAAAACACTCTCACCCTCGAAGAACTTCACATTCTGTTCAGCAAAAAAAGACTTGCCCACACAACTAGAACTTCAGGACTTAAAGGGACCCGAAAGACCATCTAGTCCAAGGCTCAGTCCGAAGTGGAGGTGAGCAGCTCGCCCTACCGCGGTGCCCAGTGAACCTCAGGGGAGGTTCAGGAGAAATGACCCAACCCAAGACTGAAACCGGTCAGATGAGTGGAGCACCCAGCACCGGGGGACAGTGCAGGGGCAGCCCGAGGGTAGCCGTACCGGTGCAGGCGCAGCCCGAGGGCAGGCGTACCGCTGCAGGGCACCTGGGCTGACAAACACGGACGACCAGCTGGAGGTGGCTGCAGCTAAGTGGAGTGCACCAGGGCGGCCCTGCAGGGCAGGTGGAAGACTTGGGCCAGGACCCAAAAGCAAAGGGAGCCGCTGGGGTTCCTGGGCCCGAGTGCACTTCCTCAGTGGCCCCTCCAATTGGTCAGGGAGTCTCTTTCGGGCTCCCCATTCCTCATGGGGAGGGTGGACTCCACCCACTCAACAGATGCCCAGCGCAGCGGGCACGGGGAGGCAGCACTGCACCCCGGCTGCTCCTGGTCACACTTGTTCCCTGCTGCTGGGAGGCCATCACCACATCCAAACCGAGCCGTGTCCCCAGCCCCTCCAGAATCCCTTCCTCCAAGAAGCCGCCCTGGCTCCAGCCCAGAGCGTTCTCCCACCTCCGCAGGCTGAACATTACGCGTGGGGCTTGACTGCTGGTCCCAGGAGTTCAGGAAGGGCCTGCGGAGCTGATGCCCAGGTGTCAATCCCTATCCCCACGCAGTCTTATAACCGTCTGTCCCTCCCCCACCTGTTTCTCCTCTCCCTTTTCGTTCCAAAAGTTCCTTCTTATTCTGCAAATCATTTACTTTCCCTCTCAAAGACTCAGGAATGCTTAAAACTAGACTATTGAGACAGAGACCTAATCTGACTCCTGCATTTGAGATGAGATACTGAGGCCCAGATGGTCGGCATAGTTCGAAAACACCCATTTCAGGTGTTTTCAGGAACACTTAACAAATGAAGCAACCGTATCTTAATGAAGAGAGCAGCTGGCCCAGGGTCACAGGGTCACGCACCAATTAGGAAGCTGTTGTCCCGGGGGCCCCACTGGCCGAGCCACCTTGGGGGTGCCCTTTCCCCTCGGGGCCTCCGTACCCTCATCTCTCAAATGAAGGAGAGGTCTGGTAAGCGCCCTGTTAAGCATTCCCAAGGTCGCGTTTTATGTGCTCTAAACCGATCCCATCTCCTCCGCTCATTTCTCGCTCAAATAAACAAGCACGGGCTTGCTACTGGGATTCCTTCTGCCCCTGGACACGTCTTCCTACCCAACATTTTGTTTTTCTTGTTTCCCCACATAGGGAGATAAGGTTGAGGGAACAGGCAAAGGCTCGGGAGGCAGGGGACCCGTGATCTAGCCTGGTTCTGCCCCTACGCTCGAGTCGGCAGGCCGCCCAGGCTGGGGAGGGCGACACTGACCCTCGGGGTGCCGGCCGCTACCTGCTCCACACGGCGTCGCCGCCAGCACGGGTACCTTTCCCGCTGCAGAAGGGGTCGGGGTGCCCCACCTGACACTTGGGGGAGGCTGTGCCAAGGACAGAGCGCGTGGGGCGCCTGCGCCCCCCCTCCGCCTCCGACCCCCGGGCCCCGCTCCAACGCCCCCAACCACGGCCCCCGCCCCCAGGCCCCGCTCCACCGCCCCCGGGCCGCGCTCACCCGCTGGGCCTTCTCCCACAGCTGGTTCAGCTTCTCCATGCGGAACTCCTCTCCGGACTCGCGTTTCAGGGGCGGCTCGGGCTGGTTCTTCTCCCGCGAGTACCTGCCGCCGTGGCTCGCCGCGGGCCAGGGCCCGAGGAAGAACAGCAGCAGCAGGAGGAGCGCCGGGAGCCCGCGCAGAAACGACCCCACTCTCCGCGGCGCCATCTTCCTCTGCAACTGGTGCTGCGCGGAGAGACCCTAGCCGGCCGATGCCCCGCCCACTACCCCCGCCCCACCCACCGCGCGGTCTCCTGGGAATTGTAGTTCCTCCGTGCGCGGCCGGCAGCAGCGACCGGACTCCAGCGCCCAGGAAGCCCTGCGCAGGCGCAAGCGTTTCCCAGGCAACCATGCCGCGGCCCGAGGCTGCATACCCAGGCTGGGGATACAACTGGGGAATGAGGGTGGCCGGGCGGGAGCAGGGACCAGGCCTCACCCAGAGCCCGGAGCCCGCACGACTCGAGTCTTCTTTCCCCCTCTGCCCCGCAGAAAGAGCGGAAAGCCCAGGAACCGGGCCGTGTTTGGCTGAGCCTGATAATGCTCCGGCTTCACGCGCACTGAGACCGACTCTTGCGTGCCCGGTGCCGTTGCGGGGTTAGGACTGCGGCCCCGGCCTGGCGCTGAGGAGCCTGGCCCAGCCCGCTTCTGCCCTCCGCGAAGCGCCTGGCCGCGGGTGAGCGCAGGCCGGGTTGTCCCGGGGACGCAGGGCCGCGCAGACGTCCCTCCACGTCCCGGGGCCCCTGCCCCAATGCGCGCCCCAAGCGCCTGCTGCAAGGCAGGACTTCGCGCGCTTTTCCCCAACCCACGACACTCTAGGAAATCCACAGAGCCAAAGTTAGCATAGACCGCTCGTTGGGGGCTTGGCCAGTGAGTTGGGAAGTGCCCTGGAGGTAGCGCGGGAAACAGAAGCTGGCAGGGCCAATTCCAATGCCAGGTCTCCGGGTAGAGCACGCTCCGGAGGAGATGAGAGTCCGGGTCCCTGTGGAATGGACGTGGAGCCCTCCAGGGGCATTGAACTCTATAGATCTGCCAGTCAGGGGCAGAGGGGTCCAGGGGAGAGGAGACAGATCTGGGGACCACCCACGAAGGCACAGTAGGCAGGGGATGGAGCGCTCTGGAGGGAGCCAGCGCAAGGGTGCGAGAAGGAGCTTGCAAAGGAAGCGGAGTGGCAGCCAGGACAAGGGAAGGCACCCGCGAGGAATTGGCCTGCAGACCCCAGGGTCGAGTAGGCTTTAAGGAGGAGTGCATGGGGAACGTCAGGCCCCTCACAGACTGAACGCACAGAGGCTGGTGTGGATGCCTGTGGCCCCTGCCCTTGCAACAACCTCTGTCTTGGGTCAGGTTTCCTGGAAGCAGAGCTGAGATGGAATTCCTGTGGAGGTGATTATGGAGGGGGTGCTCCTAGGAAAGGAGAGTGGGGGTAGAGAGCCGGTGCAGAGAGCTGAGCAAGGCTGTGACTGCTTCAGCCTCGTTGGATGAAGGGAAGCTCAGGAGCACTGCACCTCAGGGCTATCCCTGCCTTGAGGCCAGGACCATTTTGTGCCTCCTCTCCCTTCCCCCATCAATCAGGCACTGGGTTGTGGGGGAGGGCGTGACCTCCTGGGTGAGGCAGTTTTCCCACTTGGCCTAGGGCAATGAGTCTCCGCTATCCTCAGCCAGCCACCATTGCCTGAAGACAAGTGAGACCCCATGTGCTTGGGCAAAACCAACCCCTTCCCAGCTCCCAGCATGCAGGGAGGGTCTTTGAGTAAGACCACCCTCAGCTGCCTCGTCTGCTGGCAAACTCCCTGACTGTCACTGCTTCCCCACTGTCTGCCACTGTACACCCCAGGACGAAGCTCATTATGCTGCTTCTCCCTCTGTATGGAGAGTTCGAGTCCCCCAGGCCACCCCTTGCCCCAGACAGCTCTGTATATCCCCTTCTCAGACCCCTTCCCCCATCCCCAGTTCCCTCAAACCCTCCCACTCTCGAACTCCTGACCAGCCATGAGCAACATCCCCCATATCCTAAACTTTTTGTAAACCAAAAATAAAATTCTGAGGCCCCCCCCCACCCCCCAGCCATCTGAATGGCCTTCTTCCTCTGCCAGGGCACTCTTAAACACTCTTAAAATGTAACCTGAAAGACTGGTTCAGGCCATGATACGGACTTGCATGAGTATCGCTGCAGCATTAACATCAACACACTTTAGTCTGATAAGAAATATTTTACAGTCTATTCTCTCTGAAGCCTGCCACCTGAAGGCTTCTTCTGCAAATAAGAACTATGGTTTCCACAATCCTTTATCTTAACCCAAACATTTTCTTTCTATTGATTCCAGGTCTTTAAATCAACTCAACCAATTGTCACCCAAATTTTTAAATCTACCTATAGCCTGGAAGTCCCCCCCCGTCACCCACCCTCTGCCTTCTAGTTCTGTTGCTTTTCTGAACCAATTTATTTCTTAAAGGTATTAGATTGAAGTCTTATGTCTCCCTAAAATGTGTAAAATGAAGTTGCACCCTGACCACCTTGGACATATGTTCTCAGGACCTCCCAGGGGCTGTGTCATGGGCCATGAGCACTCAGGTTTGGTTCAGAATAACTCTCTTCAAATATTTTACATAGTTTGACTCTTTTTTGTCGACACTTTGCGCATCCCCTTGACTGTGCTGTAACTGGAGAAGGACACCCGCTCGCCCCTCAAGGACTGCATCACTCTCCAGCACTCCTCCTCTTCTTATAACTCTTGGTGATTTCCATTTCCAGGGGGTGATCCTGCAAAACCTTGGCCTGCTCTCTTTTGATGGTCTTGACCTCAAAACTACCCCAGCCCTCCTCTCCCATGGCCACACCCTAGATATTGTGGCCCATAACCATAAAGTCTTCTCTCTCCATGAACACAATTCCAAGTGGCCAACCAGCAGCTGTGACCTCCTTGACAGAGCAGGAGTATCGCCATCTTGGACGAGCACTGCCATTTTAAGTTCACCCTGATCAAAAACCGCCTAAATCCAAAGGGCATCAGCCTAATGGCTCAGGTCAGCATGACCATAAACCACAAATAACATCTTGGACCAGAAACGTTCCAAACCCCTCCCTCACCAGGGGCATGCCAGCCCCGAGATAACCTCCCCTCCAGCCAGAGATATGTCAGCCCCAAGGCAGCTTTTTGTGTTTCTTTCCTCTTTCTTTAACACTTACACTCCTGATTGTGTCCGGCTGACTTCTCCAGTGCCTCACCTAAGCATTCCCTTCAATGGCTGGGCTTACACTCCACTGATCCCTCCACATTTTCACTGTGGTCACCCCTCTGTCCTCCCTTCCCCCTCCCAGGTATTATGGTGGGCACCAAACATTCTCAGCAGCATATGCCAGTTCCTCAAGTCTTCTCTTCATTAGACCAATGTCCGCAGGCCCCCAGTTTTTCCCAACAGGATGTGGACCACAGATCAGCCATGTCCTGGCATCTTCACCTGGTGCTTCTGTCCATGTCTTCTTGTCCCTGGAAAGCATGTTCTCTGAGAGCAGAGATTGTGTTTCCTGCATCTCTGTCTCCTGTTGCTCAGCACAGAACTGGTGCTCAATGAAGATTTGAACATCCAGATGAAGAATGGATGGGTGGCTGAATGGGTGGGCAGATGGATGATGAGTGGGTAGATGGGTAGGTGGATGGGTGGATGGGTGGGGACAGATGGATGGATGGAGATAGATGGATGATGAATGGATGGATGGATGAGTGGGTCGATAGATGGATGGGGATGGATGGATAATGAATGAATCGGTAGGTGGATTGGTGGGTGGATGGATGGATGGGGATGGATGGATAATGTAAGAATTGGTAGGTGAATGGATGGATGGGGTGGATGGATAATGAATGGATTGGTAGGTGGATGGATGGATGAGTGGTGGATGGATGGATAATGAATGGATTGATAGGTAGATACATGGTTGATGGACAGGGATGAATGGATAATGAATGGATTGGTAGGCAGATAGATGGATGAGTGAATAGATGGGTCGATAATGATTGATGGATGGATGGATGGGGATGGATGGATAGATAAATGGATTGGTAGGTGAATGGACAAATGGATGGATGGATGAGTGGGTAGCTGGATGGGGAATGAGTGGGTAGGTGGGAGAATGGATGATGGATGGATGGATAAATGGAGGGATGCATGATGAATTTCTCCCTTGTTCCCAGCCTGGTCCTAGAATATGTTGCCTCTTCTCAAAAATAAGGTACCACAGGAATAGATGGTGAATGTCTCATACCCACTTTGGATCCAGAGCAGGCCTAGGAGAGACTCAGGTGGGATCTGCTGCTGAGGAAGGGGGTTGGGGCTGAGGCTGGAGGAGGAGGGCAGCTCTAAATCACCTCTTCCTGGCTCTAGGCCTCTCAGGCCAGACAGCCCCCACCCGTTTCTGCGGATGCCAGCATCGTGGTCCTGAAGGGATGGGGACCGGCCTGGAGCCTTTCCCCTGTGGTGTGTGGCTATAGCGGGGACATGAAGGGGGTGTGTTGGGGATGTAGTGACCACTCCCTTCTACCATCAGAGATCCTGCTTCCCCCTGCCCCCTGCCCCCTGCCCCTCCTCGGGTGCCCTTCATAACCCCCCACCCACTCCCCACCTCCCTCTCGTGTGCTTGCAGATCCAGGAAGCACCTACCTGGGTACAGAGATCATTGCTCGGTGCCTCGCCCCT
The DNA here is from genome assembly GCF_028878055.3 of Symphalangus syndactylus. Lineage (NCBI taxonomy): Eukaryota > Metazoa > Chordata > Mammalia > Primates > Hylobatidae > Symphalangus > Symphalangus syndactylus. The sequence continues at coordinate 12,792,237 of NC_072438.2, forward strand.
ACACAAGGGCGATTAACTTGTCTGTTATGAACTCCTACTTAGTAATTCCGACATGAAACTCCCACTAGGCTAAAACTTGGCACAGAACAGCAATTACTGAAAACACATTTTTAAAAAGGTTGACGTTTTGTAAGAGTTCATCCTCCTCCACTCCTCAGCCTCCCTCAAGGAGACACATATTTAGATCTTCTCTGTGTGAGTCTAACTTGGAGACTGTGAGTTGCAGTTTAAAAGGGGGCTCTGGGGCCAGGTGTGGTGGTGCACACTTGTGGTCTCAGCTACTCAGGAGGCTGAGGTGTGAGGAACGCTCAAGTTCAAGACCAGCCTGAGCAACATAGGGAGATGGCATCTACCCAAAACATTTAAAAATAAGGCTGGCATGGTGGCATATGCCTGTGGTCCCAGCTACTTGGAGGCTGAGGCAGGAGAATCATTTAACCCTGGGAGATCGAGGCTGCAGTGAGGTATGGTTTCAACTGCTGTGCTCCAGTCTGGGAGACAGGGCAATACTCTGTCTCTAAAAAATAAAAATAAAAATAAAAAAATAAAGGGCTCTGAGCCCAGCCCCCTGGCCAGGGCCTGGTGCAGTGGCAGAGGCTTGGGTCCCTGCCAGGTCTCCTGAAACGTCTCCAGGGCCCGCTGGGGCAGCCACCTGGGTGCTCAGTTGCTCTGTTAAGCAGCAAAATTCCCAAGTCCTCATCTCAATGAACCACTGAAGCCGGTGAAGAGGGCCCGTCTCGTTTAGGACATGAGTGGTCAGGTGGGTGCCACAGGCCCTTTTCCTGGTGACAGCAGTGCCATTGCATGGTTCCAGGAAGGCCACACCATTTCCCGGGCTTCGTAGGCACCTGCGGGGCGGAAACAGTTCAGCAGGGCCCTCCTGATCACAAGGACGAGGTCATGCTGGCTGCTGCATGGCAGGGCTACACTCTGCCAGGGAGCGTCCTGGGAGAGAGGGGCTGCACTGCCGCTTTACCGATGAGGAAATTAAGGTTCAGAGAGATGAGGTCATTTGTTAGAGCCCAGACAGCCTCCTCAGCCCATTTCTAAGGTTGTTTCTGTGGTATTTGCCATAAAGCCATAGGTTCATTGATTTGTTCTTAAGTAGTTCTGAGCCCTTACTGCGTATCGGGCAGGGACAAACAGGAAAGTCCCTGCCCTTGGCAAGTGCGGGGGAAATGAAATGATTTTGCTCAGCCTCATCCATTGGTCTGAACAATCACCTCTCATGACCCCAAGGATGCGGCTTCCCCTGAACGCGGATCCTAGGCCAGGCAGAAGCAGCATGGGTTTCCACTCACATGGGAGGCGGCTGTGCGATTTCGTCCGGAGTCCCCGGACCCCTCCTCATCCTTCCCAGGGTTGCTCTGAGGCCATCCCTGGTCATCTAGGAGGGGTCCACGTAAAAGCATTTATATACAGCTCCAAATGGGAGCCTGGCGCGCCCACCTTTGGAGCACTTTTCCCTACTGCAGATTTATCTACTGCTCGTGAAATCTCTGGATTTAACTCTGATGAAACACCAGAGGCTGAAGGAGAACTTCAATATCATATATTTTAAAGGTTGACGCACAGTTTGGAGCAAGAATTAAAGAACCACGAACTTCAAGGTAAAACGGGCAACGGCGTTGGGGCAAGCCTCTCTGCAGCCAGCGTGTCCAGCCTCTCCTGCGTGCCAGAAGTCCCCAGGCAGGAGTGTGGTGGGACATCCGGCTGGGGTAAGGACAGGCACCCTCCCACTGTGTCAGGGCCCAGAGAGTGGGTGGAGAAGCTCTGCAAGAGACCTGTGCAAGGGCGCCTTGGAGGAGCCTGCAGTCCCCACAGGGGTGTTTGTGGATAACACTTGGGGAGCCCTAGCCTTTTGGGGTCACGGAGGGCTTGGCCTCTCACCTCAGAGCTGCGGAGGAGCCGCTTCTACATCAGGACATCAGAAGCTAGAACGGGATGGCCGGCGAGGGGCCTCTTGTTGGGGTCACAGAGATGGGTCGCAGAGATGACCCGTGTGGAAGATTGGATTCTCACCCCACCTCTGCCCCTAGATGTCCTGGCGACCCTCCCCTCTGTAGTCTTGGTTTTCTGCAAAACAGTTATGACCTCCTGCCATACTGGGTCCTTTGCTTATGTATTGTGTTTACTCTTTACTGTGTGTCTCTCCTGCTAAGGTCTACAAAGAAGGGTCTTTGTGGGTGGGGTTCTCAGAGGCATCCCAAGTACCAGAAGCAGTCCCTGGACTAAGGTGCTCAATAAATATTTTTTATTTATTATTTTTCTTTTTGAGATGGAATCTCGCTGTCTTGCCTAGGCTGGAGTACAGTGGCACAATCTCGACTCACTGCAACCTTCGCCTTCTAGGTTCAAGTGATTTCCAGCTAATTTTTGTATTTTTAGTAGAGATGGGGTTTCACCGTGTTGACTACGCTGGTCATGAACTCCTGACCTCAGGTGATCCACCCACCTCAGCCTTCTAAAGTGCTGGGATTATAGACATGAGCCACCCTGCCCGGCCAAATATTTGTCAAATTGAATTTGTATTTCCATACAAATTTTAGGCTGGATGAAGTGGCTCATGCCTGTAATCCAAGCACTTTGAGAGGCTGAGGCGGGCGAATGGCTTGAGCCCAGGAGTTTGAGACCAGCCTGGAAAACATAAAGAAACCCTGTCTCAATATAAGAAGAAGAAGAAGAAGAAGAAGAAGAAAAAAATCAAAAACAAAAACAACAAAAATTTTAGAGTAAGTATTTTAAGTTCCGCAAAATCCTGGTTAGGATTTGGACAGCAATTTCTTTAGTTCTACAAATCAATTTGGAAAAAATTAATTAATTTGGGAAGAATTCATTTTGAGTCTTCTAATCCATGAGCATGGTATCTCCATTTGTTTAGATCATCTTTAATGCCTATTAATAACATTTCTGTATAGTGACCTTGTACATTATTCTTAGATTCTTGATATTCTATGCTCTTATGTCTTTTTATAAATTTTATTTTTCCAACATTGTTGCTAATATATGGTAAGAAAATGGAATCTTGCCTATGGATTTTGAACCCAACAACTTTGCTAAACTCCTCTGAATCCTCAGAATTTCCCTGTGGATTATGTAGACTCTTCTGCATACACAACCATATCATCTGTGAATAAAGACACTTTTGTTTTCTTCTTCACAAACTTTACCCAACTCACTGTGCGGTCTGCCACATCCAGGCTGATATTGAATAGCGGTGGCACTAATAGGTGTCTTTGTCCCCTTGCCAATCTTGTAAAGAAAGCTTTCAACATTTTCCTATTAGCTCTGTTGGCAGCTCTGACTTTTCCATAGATGGCCTTCATCGATGGGCCTTCCATTTCCATTTCCATCGTTGGCCTTCCAACAACGGGCCTTTTCTTCCCAGAGGGCTGAGCTTTTCCTTAAGAACAGACAGTGAGTGTCATCGAACACTCGGCCGCATCTGTTGAGATGGTAATACGACTCGTGTCTCTTCCTGTGTTTGTGTGTGAACTCTCTCTGGGTGTCTGAGAGTTCTTGTGGCTTTCACAGAAGAACACAATTTACCCTCGGGTGTGGGAAGGGGAAGGAGGCAGAGGAAGAAAGACCCCAAGGGCCCCTCATCCCCACTGACCTTCCTGCTGGCTTCATCCTTGATCTGTGCTTCCTTAGATCCTGCGTTTGACTACTTGTGGTCATGATGACAGGGCCAACCTCCTGGCCAGGGCTGTTGGCACCTCCCCTGCTGCCCAGAGCCCCTGCTCCAAACCACTTCCTTCATCTTCTCTCCCCCCAGCCAATATTTCCTTGCCCAGTGTCAACCAAGGCCCAGAACCAGACCACAAGGGACAGCCCTGGAACCCAGAATCAGACAAATCAGCCCGTCCCAAGCTGTCTCCCCTGCTCTGCCCGGCTTTCCCAGGGAAGCCAACAAAGGCTGTGGCTTGGCCTTTCCCTCACTCCTTTCTGCCTCCTGGTCTGCCTGCAGCTTCCCCCTGCCGCCCTGTGGGGCCTGCCACCTCTCTCATTTCTAGCGAATGTTTCAAGAGTGATGTTCGACTTCCCTTTCAATAGCGTTGACCTCTCTTAGGCACTTTTATGGATTAAGACCTGGGCATAGATGGTTTCTTCGGCATCACGACCTGAAGGTGCTTGGGAGAGATCATGAGGAGGAGAATGCACCCTGCCATGCTGTGCACTGCACATGGACGCGGATTTCACCATGTTGGCCAGGCTGGTCTGAAACACTTGGAGCCCAAGCGCCCAGTGGGCCCTCTGACGGTCCTCGGGTGTGTGCCATTGTAAGCAGAGTATTCAGCTCTCATCAGGGCCTTGCCAGAGCAGAAATGGTCTGTTGATAATGCATCATATACAATTACAAATGTGCACCCAGCATTGCTGCTTCCTCTTTCTTTGATATAGGGACTTGCTCTGTCTCCCAGGCTGCAGTGCAGTAGGGCAGTCACAGCTCACTGCAGCTTCAACCTCCCAGGCTCAAGCAATCCTTCCGCCTCAGCCTCCTAAGTAGCTGGAACTACACACCCAGCTATTTATTTATTTTTTTTTTGTAGAGACAAGATCTCACCATGTTGGCCAGGCTGGTCTTAAACTCCGCGGTTCAAGTGATCCGCCCCACCTTGGGCTCCCAAAGTACTGGCAGTTACAGGTGGGAGCCACTATGCCTGGCCTGCTTCCTTTTTCAAACAGGAATCTTGTAAATAGAATTGATCAGAAATTGTTGTTTAACGTACACAGACCTTTAGCTGTACTGCAAAGCTGTGTGCACATGTGTTAAGTCATCTGTTCTATGGGTTCTAATTATAAATAAGAAAAAACAAATTTCAATCAGCCATGCTGGAGGAAGAGCAATTATGTTTCTATTCCTTCTATCGTAGGTGATGTAAAATTCTCAAACAATGAGATAGATAAAAAGTATGCAGCCAAAAAATGCAGGAAGAAGTGTTATAGAGATGGAGCAGGCCCTTCATAAAAACACGATGGTTGGTTTTCTGGATTTTGTATGTTTGCTTTTTTTTTCTCATCCTAAAGAAATATTTACTGCCATACCTAATTTTGTTTTTCTAAGTTTGTATTCTTTTCTTTATAGGGAGGCCCCACAAAACCTGGCTCAGACTCGCCCACTGCCCTGTGTCTGCCCTCCCGACCCCCTCTTCTGCCCAGCAGGGATGTGGGTGGTAGTGGTGCTGTGTGGAGGGTGGCGGGAGGGCCGGGGAGACTGCGACCGGTGAGACGGGAGGCCTCGGGACGGCCTCTCTCTGAATCATCCTGTGCACTGCTGGGTGTGACAGAGGCTCCTAGAATCCTGCCTCAAGTGGCCGCCTTCACAGAGGGAGTCACTCCCGTCCCTGCTCAGTGCAGCCCTGGCCTGCAGGGGCCCCTCTACTCACGAGAAACCCGCACCCAATCACCGTGAGGTGTGTGACCCATGCTCACATCCAGGGGCCACTCATTCATTCAGGAAACATTGGCCGAGCCCTCAGCAGGGGCCGGTGCTGGATGCCGGGATGTAGAGAGTGGGGTGGGACAAGGACTTGGTTGTGAGACGTCCCAGTCTGGGGAAGGACTAAGAGAAGGTGACATGGACAGTCTAGACTCCCCGTCATTGGTTCTCCACTGGGGGCAGTTTTGGCAATGTTTGGGTATAAATTGGTTGTCACAACGAGTGCTACCAACGTCTAGTGGGTGGAGGCCGGGGGTGTCGCTCAGCATCTTACCAGGCACGGGACGGCCCCCACCACCGAGAGTGCCAGCCCCGAGGGCAGCCCAGGGTGCCCCAGTGGTGAGGAGCCCCGGTGTGGAGCGCAGGGTTCGTTTGGACCAGGTCTGTGGAGGCCTAGAGGAGCTCCCGCCATCAGGATGGCTGGGCATCAGGGCTCTGTCAGGAGGAAGGGGGAGTCAGCGCAGCGGCAGGCGGGGGTTCGACGGGCTGAGTCCTGCGACGTGTTGCATCCACACCAGTGGCTGGGGGGCCAGCACCACCGCTCAGGCTCTGAACCCAGTTATTTCACCCAATATTGCGTGAGCGGGAAGTTCCACCTTCCCCAGTTGGCTGCTTATCTCATCTTTCCAATGCAGTTAGGAAGGGAAAATATTTTCTCCCCATTTTACAGATGAAGAAATAGGGCCTGGGGAGGAGCAAAGCCCAGAACTGCTGCCCACCATCCCCGCTGCCTGGTGCTTTCCTGGGAACATGCGGGAGCCCCCGCCTGGACCTTGGGACCTCCCATCTGTAATTGCAGACCCCGGTCTGCCTGTGTGGATGTGGAATCTGTCACTCAGGATCCTGGAGTCCTCCTGAGCTTGTCCAGCAGGGCTCCCTTCACTGATGTGCTGACAGAGGCCTAGGCTAGGAATATCCAAGGCATCTCATTATGCAGAAAACCACCCTCATGAGGTCCTGGGGGCCTCCCTCCATCTTCCTGGGGGTGATGCAATTGACTGTAACTTCCAGGCTGCCGAGGCAGGCCGTGAGGGGCTGCCCCCGTTGGAGGCGCAGAGTGGTATTTGTGGGGTGGCAGGAATCATTCAATGCCCACCTGCAACCCCCTGGGCTCACAGCACACTCTAAGGCCAGTGCTACCAGCTTCCTTGGGTGGATAGAGGAGCTACAGCTCAGAAACATGCCCACAGCTCCCCCAGGACCCTGAGGCCAGCCCGTGGCAGGGCCTGTGATTTGAACTCCTCTACGAGGCTTCAAATCAGTGCTTTTGTCCTGGCCTCATAAAACCTGGCTTCCCAGTTGGGATTGGTGTCACCTGCCTTGCCGAACTGAGCACTCCTTGGGCAGAGGGTGGGTGCTGTGAGAAGGCGGTGGATCCTGGCTGTGCAAACTTCGCAGGTGGCTGAACCTCTCTGTGCCTCAGTTTGCTCATCTGCAAAGGGGGCTGGGATTCCTGCCTACATGCATGTGCTCAAGAGGGAAAGCCAGCCAGGCACGTTTGCTCACGCCTATAATCCCAGCACTTTGGGAGGCTGAGGTGGGTGGATCACTTGAGGTCAGGAGTTCAAGACCAGCCTGGCCTAAATGGCAAAACCCCATCTCTACTAAAAAAAAAAAAAAAAAAAAAATACAAAAATTAGCTGGACGTGGTGGCAGGTGCCTATAATCCCAGCTACTGGGGAGGCTGAGGCAGGAGAATCACTTGAATCCAGGAGGCGGAGGTTGCAGTGAGCCAAGATCGAGCCATTGCACTCCAGCTTGGGTGATGAGTGAAACTCCGCCTCTAAATAAATAAATAAATAAATAAAATAAAGTAAAAGAGGGAATGCTGAGAGCCGGGCGTGGGGGCCTCTGGCTCTGTAGCTACTCAGGAGGCTGAGTCAGGAGGATTGCTTTAGGCCAGAAATTCCAGGCTGCAGTGAGCTATGATCATGCCTGTGAACAGCCGCTATATTCTAGCCTAGGAAACACAGTGAGACCCTGTCTCTGAAAAAATAAAATATTTAAAAAAGAGTGAATGGTAGGTCAGGGTCTTGTGTGGTGGGGTGGGTCTGGGCAGGGTTGGAGGCCCAGCCAGAGTCACTGGGGGTCAGGGAGGGACTGGTGACAAGAATGCACAGCCCTGGCCAGGGCAACACCCAGGGAGCCTTCCCCGTGAGGTGGAACCTGGCCTCGCCCCGGCCTCACCCCGGCTGTGAGTTGGAACCAGCATGGAGGGAAGGCAGGCCTGGTGCACTCTGCCCAGGGGGATGTAGTTTGGCCAGTGGGGGCTGCCATCGGAGGCTGTCCTTACTGTGGGGTCGCTGTGGACGGTTTCCCTTCCCAAGCCTGGAAACTTGGGTCCCCATGCCCTCCAGCCCTGTGTCTCCTTTGTGGGCACCAGGAAGACACATTCCCTGGCCTCCTTTGCAGTGGCTGGCTGTGGAAGGAGGCGCCTGGGGTCAGGGCAGGTGGGTGTAGGTGGGTACGTGGCATCATGAGGACATATTTTTGTAGAGGGAATTACATTCTTTCTTCCAATTTTTTATTATAAAAGTTTTCCAATTGAAACCACCCACACCCCAAGCCTGGGGCCGGCCTCCCATCACTGCCTTCTCAGCCCCGGGCGAGGCCTCCTTCTTTCTGCATGGCCTCTGGGCCCATCTGAGCATTCCTCTTCCCTGATGGGAGAAACGCCTGGTGGGGGAGAAGTGGGTGTGGGTGTCCAGGCGAGTCTCAAATCCCAATGGCTGACCCGGAATAACCCCGCACCCCTCTCCTTCTGGTGCCCGGAGGGCGTGCCTACTCTGCTGCCAGGGATTTCCTGAGCAGCCGCTGTGACCACAGCCAGGGAAGAGTCCTTCCCTGAAGGACTCTGCGGGCTGGGCCTGCCCTCCCCAGCCTTGGCATCTTCTTGTTGGTGTCTGAGTTTGAGTCCGTTCTGTGGGCTCTGTGGGAGGTGGGCCCAGCTTCTCACCATGCGGGACCCCTCACCCAGAGCCTGAAACCCACTTTGACTAACATGCCTCTGGGTTCCTTCACTGGCCCTGCCCAGTCTCATCCCATGGGAAGAAAAACTGGCTGCTCGGGGCTCTCAGACCCTGGCCTGGGAAAATCAGTCTGAGGGCAGGGATAACCCTTGGCCCTGCCTCTGATTGGGCCCTGAGTTAGGTGGGGTTCTTCCCTGCTGGGGGTCCAGGAGGCATGGGAGGGTTTTGGGGTTCTGTATGAGAGAGGCCCCAGCCCCTTCAGTTCTCACAGTTCCCCCAAGGCTATGTGTCTGATCCATTGCTTTACATAAGAGAGGAATTGGAGCCAGGCAAAGCCCAGGATTAAAATGGGTGGTGGTGGTGGGAGGGGGGGGAAGCTGTGATTTGAATGTGTCCCTCTAAAAACATGTGTTGGAAACTCAGTCCTCAATGCAACAGTGTTGGGAAGTAGGGCCTAAGGGGAGGTGTTTAGGATGATCCATGGATGATCCATGCAGGTGACAAAAGGCCTCAAGGTTGGGCATGTGTTCTCTCACTCTCTCACACTCTCTTGCTGTGTGATGCCTTCTGCCATGTGATGACACAGCAGGAAGGCCCTCACCAGACGCAGCCCCTCGAACTTGGGCTTCCCAGCCTCCAGAATCATGAGCCGAATCATCTTCTATTTTTTATTTTTTATTTTTTATTTTTTATTTTTTTTGAGACAGAGTCTTGCCCCGTTTCCCAGGCTGGAGTGCAGTGGCACGATCTCCGCTCACTGCAAGCTCCGTCTCCCGGGTTCACACCATTCTCCTGCCTCAGCCTCCCAAAGAGCTGGGATTACAAGCGCCCGCCACCACGACTGGCTAATTTTTGTGTTTTTAGTAGAGACGGGATTTCACCATGTTGGCCAGGCTGGTCTCGAACTCCTGACCTCAAGTGCTCCACCCACCTTGGCCTCCCAAAGTGCTGGGATTACAGGCATGAGCCACCATGCCTGGCCTTTTTTGTCTTCTTATAAGGAGGTGAGTTTTATTGAATCAGGGCCCACTCCAATCAGGTGTGACTGTGTCTTCACTTGATTATGTCTGCAAAGGCCCTATTTCCAAAAACGTTGCATTCATAGGTACCAGGGGTTGAGGCTTTAACATATCTTTTAAAATTTTTATTATTTTTTTGAGACAGAGTCTTGCTCTGTCATGCAGGCTGGAGTGCAGTGGTGAGATCTCGGCTCACTGCAACCTCCAACTCCTGGGTTCAAGAAATTCTCTTGCCTCAGCCTCCCAAGTAGCTAGAATTACAGGTGCTCCCACCCACCCCACCATGCCCGGCTAATTTTTGTATTTTTATTAGAGCTTGGGTTTCACCATGTTGGCCAGGCTGGTCTTGAACTCCTGATCTCAAGTGATCCGCTTGCCTCAGTTTCCGAAAGTGTAACATATCTTTTTAGGAGACAGAATTCTATCCACAAATTCTAGATAAGGAGGCATTGCTTCTTTTTTCTTCTGGTATTGAATGTCACTGTGGAGAAGTCTGATGTCAAGTTGGTTTTCTTTGCTTTATAAGATACTTGGTCTTTCTGTCTGGCTGCCTAAAGGATTATTTCTTTATCTTTAAAGTCCAGTGATTTTATGAAGGCATGTTTTGTGTTGACTGTTCTGGGCCAACACACCCAAGTATATATACAGCATGCACTTTTACAGGCAGGCGCAAGTCTGCCTGCATTTCAATAAAGAGGTCTTGAATGATAGTTTCAATCCTTGTTCAGCAGGGTGCTGTGGTGAACACCTGTGGTCCCAGCTACTCGGGAGGCCAGAAGTTCAAGGCCAGCCTGGGCAACGCTAGCCTATATGAGATCACCTCTCATATAAATCAAGCAGTCAATACTTGTTCTGATCTGTTAGAGTTTTGCCTGTCGTTCGTGTACGCTGGAGCCCCTTTACTGTTTTTTTTTTTTTTTTTGAGACAGAGTCTCGCTCTGTTGCCAGGCTGGAGTGTAATGGCACAATCTCAGCTCACTGCAACCTCTGCCTCCTGGGTTCAAGCGATACTCCTGCCTCAGCCTCCTGAGTAGCTGAGATTACAGGCACACATCACCATGCCCGGCTAATTTTTGTATTTTTAGTAGAGATGGGTGTTTCACCATCTTGGCAAGGCTGGTCTTGAACTCCTGACCTTGTGATCCAACTATCTTGTCCCCCAAAGAGTTGGGATTACAGGCGGGAGCCACCGCACCCGGCCCTTTACTGGTCTTTCATGGTCGCTTTCTCTCTAATCCTTTTTAATCTCTTTCCTCTTTCTTTTCGTTTGCTCACTTTTTCCTTTTTTATGTGATTTTCGTGGTGTCTGCGCTCTCATATTACCTGTAACTTCATTTCTTCATTTCTGAAATGATTTTGTCTTTTTCTTCAGTTTCCTTCCTGATTCTGTCATTTCCTACCACAGACTCCGCTGCCGTTTGGCCACCTCTTCCCTGTGTTCTTATTCTGTGCTGTGGTCTCCCTTCAGAGCTGAAGTTCTTGTTGGAGTATTAGATCATGATTTTCATCTGGTTTGTGGCAGTATTTGTCTGATGAGATTTCTTCATTTGTAGGAAAATAGCACTGCTTTTATTTTTTATTTTTATTTTTAAGACTGCATCTTGCTCTGTGACCCAGGCTGGAGTGCAGTCATAACTCACTAGAGCCTTGACCTGCAGCCTGCACTCGAGCAGTTCTGCTGCCTCTGCCTCCACAGTAGCTGGGGACTACAGGTGCATGCCACCGTGCCTGCCCGGGTTTCTTTTTTTATTTTTTTGAGAGAGGGTCTCCCTCTATCGCCCAGGCTGGAGTGCAGTGGTGCGATCTCAGCTCACTGCAACCTCTACCTCCTGGGCTCAAGCGATTCTCCCACCTCAGCCTTCTGAATAGTTGGGACTACAGGTGCACACTATCGTGCCCGGCAATTTCTTGGTATTTTTTTTTTTTTGTAGAGACAAGGTTTCACGATGTTGTCCAGGCTGGTCTTGAACTGCTGGGCTCAAGTGATCTGCCCACCTCGGTCTCCCAAAGTACTGGGACTACAGGCTTGAACCACCGCACGTGGGCTTTTTTTTTTTTTTTTTTAAGTTAGACACTTAGGTCTCCCTATGTTGGCCAGGCTGATCTTGAACTCCTGGCCTCACTCAATCCTCCCGCCTCTGTCTTTCCCACAAAGTGCTGGTGTTACTGGAAAAGGGGGGCTCTGATCCAGACCCCAAGAGAGGTCTCTTGGATCTCATGCGAGAAAGAATTTGGAGCGAGTTCACAGAGTAAAGTGAAGCAAGTTTATTAGGAAAGTAAAGGGATGAAGAGGAACTGAGGTCTCCTCCCCTCCCCTTTGAGACCATGTAAGGTATAACCTCCAGCCATTGCCATGGCATCTGTAAACTGTCATGGCGCTGGTGGGAGCGTCTTTTAGCAGCTAATGCATTCTAATTAGCATATAATGAGCCGTGAGGACAATCAGAGATCACTCTCGTGGCCACCTTGGTTTTGGTGGGCTTTGGCCGGCTTCTTTACTGCAAGCTGCTTTATCAGCAAGGTCTTTCTGACCTGTATCTTGTGCCGACCTCCCATCTCATCCTGTGACTTAGAAGGCCTAACCTCCTGGGAATGCAGCCTGGCAGGTCTCAGCCTCACTTTACCCAGCTCCTGTTCAAGATGGAGTTGCTCTGGTTCCCACGCCTCTGGCATTGGGATTTCAGGCGTGAGCCACTGCGCCTGGCCAGCATTGCTTTCGGAAGTGGAGAGCGTGCCCATTTTTGTTACTCGTTTATTTGAACAGGATGGCTGTTCCGGCCAGGAGGTGCTGAGCCACGGCTCCCACAAAGACCATGTGCTGCCCTGCTGGATACCTCAGCACCACTCGCTCCTGTCGGCAGCTGAGCTGGCCCACCTCGAGGTCCTGTGCCTGGGTTACAGCTGGTGGTGTGTGGGTGCACAGTGATGGCAGTCCCCTGAGAGCTGGGGCGGGCCAGTGCAGCCTGACTCTGCCTGTAGGAAGCTCTAGAACAGGCCATGCTGATCTGCAATGAAAAGTCGCCCCTGGAGCGGGTGCAGTGGGGACTGATGAGCACATACCTCGGAGGTGGTCAGGTTCTTATCTTGGTGGAGTCTGCCTTTGTCAACTCCCTGTTTGACACCCTTGAGATCTGTATAGCATGCTGGGTTGAACTGTGACTCCCAAATTCATACGTTGAAGTCCTGACCCCTGTATCTCAGAATATGCCAGGGCAGAGTCAGCCAAAAGAGGAAAATCTCCAGCCGGTTCCCCAGCTCTGAGCCTGCACCTGCCTTGGGGCCAGGAGAGGCTGAGGTGTGGCAGAAATGCGTATTTGGGTTCCTCTGCCAGAGCATGGTCCTCCGTGGAGTCAGCCTCCTGCAGAGGGGAGCAGCGGGTGCTGTTGCATGCTACCGCCTCCCCTAAGCCTTTCAGGGTCTCCTTAGATAGAGGGTGTGTGTTGCCTCCCGGGTGCAGCTCACCCCTACCTCTGCCCCCACACCTCCCTCCCCCTGCCCCAGGCAGCCCCCAAGACTTTCCTTGCCCTGAACTCCCATCTGCCTCCCGGGTCTGTCCTCCATCCCTGGCTGCTCGGGTCAGCCTGGCCTCCGGTTCTCTCCCTTTCTGTCCCTTTTGCACCCCGGCTCCCTCTCTAGGCTGCGGTGCAGTGAGGACGCTGCCCAGGCTGGAGGCTGGCGGGAGGTTGGGTGTGATGCGAGGCCATATTGCTGGCTGTTCTGGGGATGCTGACAACATTAGCGTGGCTCATGTTTATTGTGGGTCTAGCTCCTTTTGTACAGACACGGTCCTCTTCCCTTCCTCCGCGGAAGCAGAACCCTGATGCGTGGTGGGGCATGTAGCTGGCCGGAATGAAAACCTGCATCTCCCAGCTTCCTCCCTGACGCTAAGTGGAGCTGAGCTGCTAAGTGGTGGCCAGTGGGTTAAAGGCAGAAGTGCTGTAGGAGACTTCCAGGAAGATGGCTAAAAAACGAGCTGACTCAGCGGGACTTCTGGGAGGGGCTCTTTTCTGCCCTGTACTTTTCCAGCTTTCTTCCACCTGTCCTGTGGTCTTGATGGCTGGAGCACCAGCAGCCACCTTGGACCATGGAGTGGCTTTGAGGCTAGACACCATGCATGGAGGATGAGGAGCAGGACAGCCAGGATCTGGGTCCCTGAGGACATCGTGGAGCTGCCACCTCACCCTCAATCAGTCATCCCCAGATTCTCCCTTCAGAAAGAAATCAGCTTCTTTCTTGTTTATGCTTCTTTTGCTGGGATTGTTATATGCAGCGAAACCAAACTGTGGAGTCCTGATCAGCTGACAGAAATGAGGAAGGGGTTCCCTCCTCTGCACAACTCCATGGCACCACAGGCCCTAGCTGGCAAGAACATGAACTAGGGTGGGGGAGAGCCATTGTTCTAAGAAATGGCTAGCCACAAGCAGCCCGCTTGCAAACCTCCTGTTGCCAAATACCTCGCTCTGCACGTAGCTCCAGCAGCATGACCCTGTCTGCATGTGGCCTCTGCAGCGTGACCCTGTCTGCATGTGGCCTCTCCAGTGTGACCATATCCACAAGTAGCCTCTCCAGCTTGACCCTGTCTGCATGTGGCCTCTCCAGCGTGACCCTGTCTGCATGTCGCCTCTCCAGCGTGACCCTGTCTGCATGTGGCCTCTGCAGCATGACCCTGTCTGCATGTGGCCTCTCCAGTGTGACCATATCCACAAGTAGCCTCTCCAGCTTGACCCTGTCTGCATGTGGCCTCTCCAGCGTGACCCTGTCTGCATGTCGCCTCTCCAGCGTGACCCTGTTTGCATGTGGCCTCTGCGGCATGACCCTGTCTGCATGTGGCCTCTCCAGAGTGACCCTGTCTGCATGTCGCCTCTCCAGAGTGACCCTGTCTGCATGTCGCCTCTCCAGCATGACCCTGTCTGCATGTCGCCTCTCCAGTGTGACCCTATCAAACTTCCCCCTGGCCCCTGCCCCTGGGGAGGTGGCCTTCTCTCTGCCATGCTGCCTGCTGTTCTCTTGCAAGATGTCTTCAGACTTTCTTTACCCACGACTGTCTCGGTAAATTCTTTTACCACCCGTGACACCAGCCCCAGCCAGTTGCACCTGCAACACTGGCTGCAGTGGATTCCTTGTTACTGATACTCCACATAACCTTGCTAGGTGTCATATATGACCATTCTTTAACAGAGGGGCAAGCTGAGGCTCAGAGAGGTTAAGGCACTTGCTCAAGGTCACACAGCGGAGAGGCTGTGGGTAAGCCAGGCTGCTGGCTTAGAACAGCGCCATGGCATTTGTCAGATCACCTCAACTGGGGACTCCTGGCAGTTCCCCCTGCGTCATAGCAGCGAGTCTGTCCAGGACGAGCCACTCCAGGCCACTGAGGGTCAGCTGGAGGGCCTGCAGTCACCTGCTGTGGAGTCAAGGTCCACACCATCAGCTGGCAGAGCGGTCTCAGGAGGGACATTAGTGTTTGTCCTCGCTGTGATTGCACCGACTGACAAATCAGCTGTGGGACAATGGAAAACACAGCAGCAGCTTGTTACTGAGAAGGGAGGACTCAGGGTGGATCTGACCCCTAGGCAGATGGCTTGGTGAGAACATGGCCTGCCCTGCTGGCTCTTCCCTCTGGGTATTGGAATTGCTGGGCAGCCAGAGGCTTGCCTGGGCTTACCGGCACCCAGGGAGGAGCAGCCCTGGGCTGTGCGGCTGCTGAGGAAGGCTGTCTGCAGGGGAGAGCCCGAGCACCGAAGGAGGCCAGTGGGCTCAGCCCGATGTCTCCATTCTCCTTCCTACAGCAAGCAGGGTGCCTTGGAAAGGTCAACTGCCCCCCCTTGCCAGGTAGGGATGCTAGGAGGGAGAGCGAGCCATTCCTGTAACGTCAGTGACCATGTCTTGGTTCCAAAATCCCTTAAGCCTTGGGTTATCTATTAGCAAAAAGGGAAGGGAGGTGCTCAGGGGGCCTGTGTGGACATCCTCTGCTTCCCTTGCCTTGAATGTGGAGAGGGCCCAAGACTGCCTAGGGAAGGCAGGTGATATAGACTCCAGATGTGCCCTGCTCCCTCCTCGGCACCACTCTGCGGCACCACAGGCAGTCTGGGGTGCAGATAACATCTCCCTGGGCGTGGCTTTGCACCAGGGCGTGCTGGGGGTAGAGCCACACTTGCACGGCCTGTGGATCCCTGCAGCCTGGAGGTTGGGCTGCTATTCCCACTGCAGGGAGGGAGGTGGTCGGAAGTAGGGGCTGCTCCTACCTAGGTACTTCTGGCCTCACGGGAAGAAGGGGGAGGGTTTGCACATTTATATCATTATTCTGAAGCCCAGGAGATTGGACCTGCCGGGGCTCTGTGCACAGACCCTGGGCAGGTACATGTGGGCTTCTGGATTCCTGGTGTGCACAGCCCCTTCTCTCCCTTCTGGACTGAGGTAGTGTACTAGGGACATTGTAAGCCACTGTGTAAAGTCTCCAGCTTTCTGGGACAATTTTATTCACTCGTGTGTTGAAAGCTCGTTTTGTGCTGGGGTCCCTGGGGAGAACTCTGGGTTCACTCATAGTTCCACAACAAGGGACCTGTGGACAGGGGCCAAGAGCACATAAAGAAGGCACTGGGCCGGGCGCGGTGGCTCACGCTTGTAATCCCAGCACTTTGGGAGGCCGAGGCGGGCGGATCACGAGGTCAGGAGATCGAGACCACGGTGAAACCCCTTCTCTACTAAAAAATACAAAAAATTAGCCGGGCGCGGTGGCGGGCGCCTGTAGTCCCAGCTACTCGGAGGCTGAGGCAGGAGAATGGCGTGAACCCGGGAGGCGGAGCTTGCAGTGAGCCGAGATTGCGCCACTGCACTCCAGCCCGGGCGACAGAGCGAGACTTTGTCTCAAAAAAAAAAAAAAAAAAAAAAAGAAGGCACTGAACGCTCCTTGGCTTCCAGGGGAAAGATCAGGACTGGAAGGATGTGGGAACTGCCCAAAGCTACAGAATCTGCTGTCTCAATGGCTGAGCAGGGTGCAGAGTGCATACGGCTGTTTGTTCTGTGGCACAGGTAACCTTGGCACTTCTCCAGGTGTGAAGGACAGCATGGGAGTGAGCCTGTGAAGTTGTAGGCAGAGTCCAGGCAGCCCCAAGCCTGGAAGGGGTGTAGCTGTCAGAGTGGCAGCGGGTGGACAGAGGGGATGGGCTCGGGGGAGTGGTGGGGGACCCGCTTGAGTGGGAGTCAGCCTGGGGGCATCTCAATCCCTCTGATGCCTGGTTTGGGTCCTCAGCACTACTTAGCCCAACCACTGAGCCTGTCTGTGCCTGGGCTGGCACTGGTGATGCAGGGGCTGAGTCAGGCAGGGCCCGACCCAGAGAGCCCATGGGCAGACAGTGTTGGTGCTGCATGCCCAGGCTTAAACCAGCAAGCCTGATTCTGAATGTCCACAAGCTCTTGGCCGGTGGGGCCACAGGACTGGGACCCAAGCCTCCTAGCGACATGGGTGAGGCCATCTGTCATTGGTCCTTCTCTCAGGCCACCTGGTTCCCTGTGACTCACTCGGTGTTGGCCAGGTGCTTGGATGCAGAGCTGAGCAGACAGTCCCTGTGTCCCCAGTCTGGTTGGGGGTGCAGGGGTCTGGAGCCCATGTGAGCCTGGTGAGAGCCTGGGAAGGAACCACTTTTTCCATGGCAGAGCTGAGTGCAAAGCACGCTGTTGCACTGCTCTGGTGGTGGCACTTTACCCTGTAACCTATTCATCCACCCACTCATGTATTTCTCCACCCAACCACTCATCCACTCGCCACCTACCCACCCATTCAACTACTTATCCACCAACTCACCCATCCATCCACTTATTCATCCACCCATCTACACATCCATCCATCCATCCATCCATCCACCCACACACTCATCCATCCACACACCCACTTATCCATCACTTATTTGTTCATCCATCCATCCATTCCCCATCTGTCCATCCACCTACTCATCCATCCATCCATCCATCCATCCATCCATCCATCCATCCATCCTTCTATCCACCCATCCACCCACCCATCCACACACCTATCCATCCACCCACCGACCCATCCACCCACCGACCCATCCACCCAACCACCCACCCACCCATCCACACACCCACCCATCCACCACTTATTTGTTCATCCATCCATCCATTCCCCATCTGTCCATCCACCTACTCACCCATCCATCCACCATCCATCCATCCATTCATGCATCCATCTACTCATCCATTCATCCATTTACTCATCCATCCATCCATCCACCCACCCACCCATTCACCCACCTACCCATCCACCTATTGACCCATCCCTCCACCCATCCATCTATCCACACACCTGCCCACCCACCCATCCATCCACTCATCCATCCACTCATCCGTCCATCCATTCACCCATCTGTCCACCCACCCATCTACCCACTCATCAACCCATCCACCCATCTATCCACTCATCCATCCACCCACCCACTCACCTATCCACCCATCCACACATCCGTGCTTCCACCCATCCATGCTTCCATCCACCCACCCATCCATCCACCCACCCACCTCATCCCTCCGTCTGAAGGTCATTTATGGAACAGCTGTGAAGCTGAGATGCTGGGGACCCAGTGGTTACTCAGGACAGTCATGGACACTGCCCTCTAGGCTGTGCTTCCTGGCAGGCAGGAGCAGCGAACAGGACCCTTTGCAGATAGTGGTGTCTGCTGTAAAGGAGAGAAAACAGTGAGAGTAAAAGAGTTGAAGAGTTACTGGGGTCTCCCGGGACTCTTTTCCATTCTGAGTGCTGAACCCACTGAGAAGTAAGGTATGAAGGCAGGCACTGGAAACCCAAAACCCTTCTATCAGTGCCAACCCCTCCATCAGGTTGTAAACCAAAAGGTATCTGAGACAGGTCTCAATAAATTTAAAAAACTTATTTTGCCAAGGTGAAGTAATGGCCTGTGACACAGCCTCAGGAGGTCTTGACATCACGTGCCCAAGGTGGTCAGGGTACAGTTTGCTTTTATTTTTATTTTATTTTGTTTCATTTTATTTTATTTTATTGAGACAGAGTCTCACTCTGTTGCTCAGGCTGGAGTACAGTGGTGCAATCTCGGCTCACTGCAACCTCTGTCTCCCGGGTTCAAGCAATTCTCTGCCCCAGCCTCCCCAGTAGCTGGAATTATAGGCGCATGGCACCATGCCTGGCTAATTTTTTGTATTTTTAGTAGAGACAAGGTTTCACCATCTTGGCCAGGCTGGTCTCGAGCTCCTGACCTTGTCATCCACCAGCCTCAGTCTCCCAAAGTGCTGGGATTACAGGCGTGAGCCACCATGCTTTCTTTTATACATTTTAGAGGGACGTGAGACATCAATCAATATGTGTAAGATGTACGTTTGTTTGGTCAGGTAAGGAGGGACAGCTTGACAACTTGTGGGGGTGGGGGACTTCCAGGTCATAAGTAGGAAAGAGACAAACTGTTGCATTCTTTTGAGCCCTTGATTGGCCTCCCACTGATACACAATTTAGTCTGGCTAAGGGAATCTGTATTTTTATATCAACAATAGGGCAGAGGAAGCCATCAGATATGCATTTGTCTCAGGGGAGCAGAGGGATGGCGTTGGGTCCTGTCTGTCATTTGTCTATGAGGAATTTCCTTGTGGGCAAATTTTGAGGGAGGTAGTGGCTTTTTAGTCTCCGTAGCCATCTTATTCAGGAGTGGACCGGGAGGCAGGTTTCCCTGCGCACTTCCCAGCTTGACTCTTCCCTTGGCTTGGTAATTTTGGGGCCTGAGATTGATTTTCCTTTCACAGGGTGTAGGAGGCTTAGTGCCAGGGCCCAGGAGACTTTTAGGGGTCAGGAAAGTGGTTTAATATCTTCTAAAATCAGAATAAACACAGTGCAGCCTAGGCTGTAGTCATCTTTCTACCAACGCAGTTATGAAACATCATTCGTAATACTTTAGCCCAGAGGAGGGGCCCACAGAGGCTGTGATGCCAGGCTGCCCGTTATTCCCAATGGAGGCTGGTCGGAGGATGCAGCTCAGAGTGAAGGCCAAGGGGGCCTTCCCTGAACCCCAGAGTGGAGGGGCCACCTGTCCAAAGGTGCAGCCCAGCCCAGCCTCCAGGGAGCCCCCGCCTGTTCAGCAGAGCAGGCCGCCCCTGCAGGTGGCAGCGGAGAGTGAGCTCAGCCTGCCCTGCAGACCCCGCCTGGATTTGCCAACCCCTCCCTGCGTGGGAGTGGGTGACAAATGGTGGGAGAGAGGCAGGGGTCGGAGAAGTCGGTTTTCTCCACGTGGAAGGAGGCTTGGGAGTTGGGGAGGGTGCCCCCACCTTCCCTGGCCTTTTGTTGCCCTACCCAAGGGCCTCATGGTCACACTTGTGGTCAGTTGGGGGGCCGCCCCTAGGGAGAGGAGAACTGTCGGGGTCCCCTTCATGAAGCCACGCCCGGGACTGCAGGGGGCCGTTTGAGTTTACCCCCCATGAAACCGCCTTTGCAAAAATTATAACTGAGGAAATGACGACAGTGAAAGAAATCAGACCTAACCGACTCCATCTTCCTTCTAACTTTTAAGCTGTCCTTGTTCATCCCTGGGCGTAGGCCGAACTAACTTTGGGAAGGAATTCAGTTCATGGTTTGACTCTGAAACAAGATTGATTAACAGGCCTTTCCTGAATAGACCCCCTTCTTGCCCGAGGACCAGTCTGCCTTTGTAGGACTAACAAATTAGCTACAAGATTAGAAATTCTGGTTTAGGGGTCTTGCGGCCTCTGGCTGTGAGAGTCTGAACCTCCCCAAATTGCTTCTGGGGACCACATCACTATTGTAAAACCTAAGATCAGTGCTGGGGATATTCTGCAGACCCCGCACTCATGGATCAGCTGACACCACCTAGACCAGTCATCTGGCTCAACCAGTTCCGCCATCCCACTCAGGAACAGAAGACAGCAAGAAAAACTCACTTTGACCCCCTATGAGTCCATCTCCAAACTGACCAACCAGCATTCCCCACTTCCTCAGCCCCTACCTGCCAAATTATCTTTAAAAACTCTCATCCCTGAATGCTCAGGGAGACCCTTTTGAGTAATAAACTCTGGTCTCCTGCACAGCTGGCTCTATGTGAGTTACTCCTTCTCCTTTGCAATTCCCCTGTCTTGATAAATCGGCTGTGTCTAGGCAGCCGGCGAGGTGAACACACTGGACAGTTACACCAGGATTAATGAAACCGACCCAAAGCTCCTTTGTGCCAAAGCTGGAACTCACGCCTCCCACCTGCCGTCCATACGGTGTCCAGCTGCACGGTCACGCGGTGTCCAGCTGTACAGTCACGTGACATTGCAGCTCTGCCATGGCGATGGCAAGACTGTGACACACGGCAGCCCCACGCGGTGTCCAGCTGCACAGTCACGCGGCATTGCAGCTGTGCCATGGTGACGGCAAGACTGTGACACACAGCAGCCCAAACGTGGGGGGCTCTTCCATTCCTGCATTACTTGATGGAAGACATCTGTAGGTCAAACGCCCTTGCAAATTACAGTTGCTAGATTTTAAAGTGAAAATGCGTTTTCTTGCCCTCACCATTTAAAAGCCAAAGCTCAGAACTTTGAATTTTAAGTGAAAGTCCCAAATGATGGGATTCAATTTCTTTCCCCCAGGTCACAGCCAAAGGGGTGGTCATGCAGGGAGATGAGGGGCCGCACAGGCACTCTGGGGTCCTGCGGCTTTCTTTCCTCAGGAGGCCCAGGGGCGCGGGCGAGGTGTCGGCCGCTTTGCACCCAGGGCCACCCTGCTTCCAGGGGCCTCGTGGCTGGCAGAGTGGACCTGATGTTTCCCAGACGCCATTGCAGGGGGCTCCTGTCGTGAGGAGGGCAGCTTTTCTCCTGCGTGTGGGTAACTTGTAAGGTGGCAAGGCTGTGCTCCCCGGACCCCTGTCTGTGAAGATTCTCTGAGGTCTGGGTTTCCAACACCTTTCTCTGGAAAGGTTTTGCCTTTGCTTCTGCCAGAAGCTTGGATTGCCAGGACTCCCCCAAACTAAACTTTTGGCCTGAGGTTTTTCCAGGCACCCAGTGAGCGTGAGTTCTGGCCGCACTGCCCCTGAGGTGGGCTTGTGACTGCAGTTTCCTGGGGTGACCCTTTTCTGCTTTTCCCACTGCTTCCAGAGCCAAGGCGACGCACCCACTGTCTCCCAGCTGGGTGGGCTTCCCCAGGCCGTCTGTGGGGCAGTCGCCTCCTTGGTCCTCCCGTGGGCAGGTCTCACGTCCCCTTTGCCTCTGGCTCCCTGTGTGCATGGCTCACTCAAGCCAATGGGAAAAACCCGGAAACTCTACAGAGAAGTGGGTAAAATTCGTGGACAGAGTGTGTAGAACAAGATAACAAATGGCTCTGAAATATAGGGAAAGAAGCTCGTAGTAAGGAAATGCAAATACAAGCTACGCGGAGATGCAGTTTCTCACGTATCAGACTGGCAGCGATTCAAAAGTGTGACTGCGGTGGGGGAGGCCATGGGAAACTGGCTCCCTCAGACACTAGGAGGGAATCTGTCCTTCCCCTGAGGGAGCGGAAGGTGGCGGTAGCTAACAAAATTACACCAGCTTTGCCCCTTGACCCAGCGATTCCATTTCTAGGAATTTCCCCCGAGGTGACACCTCTGCAAATAGGGAACAGTGCATGCTTGAGGGATGCAGCACAGCCTCACTTATCACAGCGAGACACTGGGAACAACCTGAGTGCTCATTCACCAGGCAGGGCTGTGCAAACGGGAACAGCCACAGCGCGGGGCATCATGTGGCCGTGGGGAGCCTGGGGGGCCTGGGAGGCCTGGGGGGCTTGGGGAGAACTCAGGGAGCTGGAGCGCGGGAGTACAGACAGGCTGCTCAGTGGGGCAGGTGCAGCGCCAAAGGCGTCTGCAGGCGGGTGAGAAGGGGGGGTAAGGGGACACGCACACACACCACACACGCACATGCAAACCACACACACAAATCACACACATCAGGCACACCACACACGCACATGTAAACCACACACAAATCACACACACTACAACACACTTAAACCACACACAAACCACACATATCAGACACACCACACATGCATATGTAAACCACACACAATCACACACCACATGCACCATACACGCACATGTAAACCACACACAAATCACACACACTACAACACACTTAAGCCACACACAAACCACACATATCAGACACATCACACATGCACATGTAAACCACACACACAAATCACACACACCGGTCACACCACACATGCACATGGAGACCACACACACACCACACAGGCACATGTAAACTACACACACAAATCACACACATCAGACACACCACACATGCACATGGAGACCACACACACAATCACACACACCACATACACACATAAACCATACACACACAAATCACACACATCATACACACACATAATCCACACACACACAAATCACAGCACACACCATACACGCACATGTAAACCACACACACATCATATACACGCACACACACCACACACGTCAACTACACATACACAAATCACACATTCCCTCACTACACACGCATATATAAACTACACACAGAAATCACACAGGCAGACACACTACACATGCATATGTAAATCACACACACATAAACTACACACACAACCTGTACACACAAATCATACATGCACTATACACGCACATATAAACTACACACTATACACACATAAATCACCCACATGCACACACGGCATATACTACACCTACACATGTGAACTACACGCATACATAAACTACACACGCAAACTAAACACAGATATAAACCACACACACAAAGTACACACACATAAACCACACACACAAACTATACACACACATATAAACCACACACACAAACTATACACACATAAACTTCACACACAAACTACACATACATATAAATGATACACAAACTATTCACACACAAACTACACACAAACCACACACACATATAAACCACACAAACCACACACACATAAACTACACACACAAACTAGTCACGCATATAAAAACACACACAAAGTACACACAAACTATACATACAAACCACACACACATATAAACCACACACACAAAGTACACACACATAAAGTACACACAAACTACACACACATATAAACCACATACACAAACTATACACAAACACATAAACCACACACACAAACTACATGCACATATAAACCACACAAAGTACACACATGTAAACTGCACACACAAACTATACACACACAAATAAATCATACACACAAAGTGTACACACATAAACTACACACAAACCACACACACATACAAACCACATACACAAACTATACACAAACACATAAACTACACACACAAACTACGTGCACATATAAACCACACAAACTATATACACATAAACTTCACACACAAACTACACATACATATAAATGATACACAAACTATTCACACACAAACTACACACAAACCACACATACACATATAAACCACACAAACCACACACACATAAACTATACACACAAACTAGTCACACATATAAAACACACACACAAAGTACACACAAACTATACACACAAACCACACACACATATAAACCACACACACAAAGTACACACACAAACCATATACATACATATAAACCACACACACAAAGTACACACACATAAAGTACACACAAACTACACACACACATAAACCACATATGCAAACTATACACAAACACATAAACTACACACACAAACTACACGCACATGTAAACCACACACACAAAGTACACATTCATAAACCACACACACAAACTATACACACATATAAACCACACACACAAAGTACACACATGTAAACTGCACACACAAACTATACACACACATATAAATCACACACACAAAGTACACACGCATAAACTATACACGCAAACTATATACACCCATATAAACCACACACACAAAGTACATACACGTAAACTACACACAGAAATGATACACACACATATAAACCACCCACACAAACTACACATACATAAACTACACGCACAAACTATACACACACATATAAACCACGCACACAAACTACACACACATAAACTACACACACAAACTATACACACACATAAATCACACACAAACTACACACACAGACTCTACACACACATAAACCACACACATAAACTACATACACATAAACTTCACAAACTACACATTCATATAAATGATACACACACAAACTACACACACATATAAACCACACACACAAACTACACACACATAAACTGCACACAGAAACTATACACACACATACAAACTACACAAACTATACACACCCATATAAACCACACACACAAACTACACACACATAAACTTCACACACAAACTATCCATTCGTATAAACAATACACACACAAACTACACACATACATATAAACCACACACAAAGTATACACACATAAACTACACACACAAACTACACACATATAAACTACACATGCAAACTATACACACATAAACTACACACACAGACTACACACATATAAACTACATATGCAAACTATACACATGCACATAAACCACACACACAAACTGTACACACAATATAAACCATACACACGAGCTACACACACATGTAAACTACATACAGAAACTACACACACACATAAATGACCACCAGGTGGGGGGACTGGGTGGAGTGGGAAGTTGGAGAATCCTTTACATATGTGTTGACTTTTGAAACACGTAAACGTTTTCATGTTCAGAAATGGAATTAAATCAACAAGCACAAAAAAAAATCGAACATTGAATTCAAACAGAAATCAATGAACCTAAAACAATTGACAGCAACACCAGATGGAAACAAGAATGGAAATGGCTTTCGAAGGGGCCTCTGGCTGTGGGGACCCACAGCTCCGTGTCGCAGGCCGGCTTTGTCGCAGCAGCGGCACTGCTGTGGTTGTCTGAAACCACTGTCTGTGGATTAAGGGCTGGTCACCCCCGGCAGCTTGGTGGTCTTCCTCGGAACCAGGACTCTTTCTCTCGCTGGGAGGCGGGAGACAGGGATGTGGAACGGGAGACAAAGAAGGTTCCTGGTGGCTTGTGCTTGGACAGGAAGCGGCAACAATGACTTTTAATTCCAAAAAAATCCATTTTCTGTCTAAATACTGAAAGGAGCTGGCATCGGTGCTACCCAAGCACACAGGCACACGGGTGGTCTCCGAAGCTGTGCGGCACAATGGGGCCTGAGTCCAGATCTAGGTCGAGGTGGGCACAGGATGAGCCAGAGTATGGTTCGCGTTGCGCCAGGAGGGCGGATGCACTTGAGGACGGACGGGGATGCCTCAACAGGACAAAAAGGCCAGGCGGAAGGGGCTCTGGTGGCCAAATTTGAGACATAGGATGAAGAGCATTGGATGAACAGTATAGTCCACGGCGGCCCTAGAAGGAGGGAGCACTTCCTCCTAGAACAATCCAGCCAATATGGGAAAGGCGATGGGTTTGAAAGTCCCCATTTGTGCAATCCCCCTGGAATGAACACATTCAGATGAAGATCAGCAGCGGATGTTGAAGTCGGCTGAATAGCATCCCCAAGGCGGGTGCCCATCCTAAGCCCCAGAACCTGTAATCACAGGTCCCCTTGTACAGCAAGAGGGGCTTTGCAAATGTGGCTAAGTGAGGGACCTGGAGATGGGGAGGCCAGCCTGGATTATCCAGGTGGGCCCTGGTGATCTTCAGGGTCCTTTTAAGAGGGAGGCAGGAGGGTCAGAGCCTGAGGAGGGGATGCAGGGATGGACGCGGAGCTTGGAGGGATGGGATTTGGAAACGGAGGAAAGGGCCACACATGTGCCTAGGAACGTAGGCAGAAGGAATGCAGCCCTGCCGACACCGATCTCGGCCTGGTGTGACCCATTTTAGACTTCCGGTCTACAGAGCTGGGAGAGAACACACTTGTATTGTTTATGGTAATCTGTTACAGCAGCCACAGGCAACTAACTCGGGTGCCAAAGCCATTGAGTTAAGGGCTGTTGGGGAACAGGATATTCACGCTCCTAGGACCACCAGTTACAAAGGGGAGGGGGACTTATGGAGGAGCAGCTGGCGACAGTCCTTCCCCCGCGACTGGATGTAGCATCACCTGGGAGGGACAGCTGACATGTCCCCTGCTGTGATGGGCAGAGGACAGCTTCTCCTGTGAGTGTTGCTGCGCAGAACGCCACACCCGAATTTCACGCTGGGCCAGTCCGGGTTGTGCTGCATCCTACCGGACAGCTGGCCGGACCCTGGAAGCCGGTGGTGTCACTAAAGGAAAAGGGCTTATCTGCTGTAAGAGGCACCGGAGAGCCCTGTCAACGCCTGCAACGTGTGTTTCTCTGGGACTTCTGGATCCTATACACGTATATGTGGCTGGAAAGGACAATTTTGGAGAATTGGGACATTGTGAGTATTCGCTGTGCACTAGGCATCATTACCGTGTCAGTGTTAACAATGAGTTATGATTTAGCAATGCTGGAGATGTGTGTGTCTCTGTGTCTGTGTTTGCCCCACGGCCATGGGGGTGAGGGAGGAAGCTGGAGTGGAGGGCACCGTGGCGCTGTTCTCGCAACTGTGTTCTGATTGCCTCTCTTCCGTGCACTCCGTGAGCCCCTCTGCAAATCCCCCGCCAGCATGGCCTAGGGATCCTCTCTGCCTACTGTTCCCATGACCAGGATGATTCTTCTTCTTTGCTTCTGGGTCTCGCTTTGTCACCCAGGCTGGAGTGCAGTGGCATCATCTCAGCTCACTGCAGCTTCGACCACCTGGGCTTGAGCAATCCACCCCCTTGGCCTCCCAAGTAGCTGGGATTACAGGTGCACACCACCAGGCCTGGCTAATTTTTGATTTTTATAGAGATGGGATTTCGCCATGTTGCCCAGGCTGTTCTCAAACTCCTGTCCTCAAGTGATCTTTCCGCCTCTGCCTTCCAAAGTGCTGGAATTACAGGCGTGAGCCACCTTGCCCGCCTTCTGCTTCACTTTTGTTGGGAAGTAGGGAAATAAAAACTCACAGCACTATCTTTTTCCAGTTTGGGGAACTAGCTGGGTGATGAATGGAAGCATATCCGTGTTGTCCTGTGGAATTCCTCATGTGTGTACTTGACACAGGCGGACAGCCTCAGAACCTGGAGCCCGCACCCTGTCCTGGAGGTGTGGGGGGTGCTGCGTCTGCATCTCTGCGGGGACCTGGCTCTTGCATCAGCCTCGGCCTCCAGTGCACGCAGGGACACGAGGAAGAGCAGTCTGGGCTCCCTAGCTTTGGCTGCATAAAACTCCTTGCACCTGGGTGGCTTAAAACACCAGCTATCTTATTTAGCCAGTGCTTGTTGGATTAGGTGACGGCTTCCCTGGTCTCAGCTGGTGGCAGTCTCTCTGGTCAGCTGGTGGCTTGGAAGTTCTAGATGGTCTCCCTACCTTGTTTGGTGCTGGGCTTGATGTCAGCTGGAGAGATGGGGATGACCGGGCTGGTGTCACCTTCCAGAGCCCCAGCACCTTCAGGTGGAGGAGTCACAGGCTTCCTGCAAGCAAGGGGGAGCCAGCCCCAGGACACGGTCAGAGGTGGTGCCCTAAGAAGCACAGCAGTGCCCGAAGCTTTGTGCAAAGCAGGTACCTGCCCGGGGCCTCTCCAGGCCCATGTGTGGCCTTGTCCCTGCTGCCCTCTGTCTGCTGCCCGCCTCTGACTGCATGCTCCAACTGGAGCTCCAGGAATCATCCTGGTCATGGGAACAGCAGGCAGAGAGGATTGTGCCCCAGCAGCCATGCTGGCAGAGGCACTTGCAGAGGGGCTCACGGAGCGAGAACAGAAGAGAGGAAATTAGAACGCAGTCTCAAAAACGGTGCCAGGATGCCCTGCACTTCTGCTTCCCATGAGTGTATGAGCAAGAGAGGCCTCTCTCCTGTGCCTGCACATGCTAAGCCCCACTGCGAGTTACCCGCCAGCATGGCCTGGTGGCGGGTGATCCCCTCTGCCTGCTTCTCCAGCCTCTGTGGCACTGCAGGTTGCACGGCCAGGCTCCTGTCAAGGGATGGAGAAAGATGGTCTACTCCCCGATGGAGTCCCTGAGTTATATGGAAAGATGTAAAGGGGTGTGCACACAGCATGTGGGGTGGGGGGCTTGCAGCTATTTTTGCCCCTTAGCACACACCCCACTCAGCCATCAGTGAAGTGTCTGCTGCGTGCCAGTGCAGCTCTGGGCTCCAGGCTGGGCAGTGCCTGGGATGGGGGACATTCTGGTGTGGAGAGCTTCTGTCCACGGCTCACAGGACTTGGCTTGTGCACCTCCAGCTGCAGGGGGCCAGGCTGAGATCCCACATCACAGGTGTTCCCTGTGTGGCCGGTACACCGAGGCAGGCCCGTGCCTGGGATGCTGGGCCCCTGCTGATGGTCATCCAGATGGCCTTGCAGACCCTCCTCAGCCTCCCAGGGCCCAGGGGCCTCCGCCCGGCCTCCCCGTGTTCGTCAAGGTCTCATGCTCACCACCCTTCCTGGCCTCCGTGCTGCCACTCAGGGGTGAGTGCATCCCTCCATTCAAAAGTTTCCTTGCCCGTTTAATCCTGCTTGGTGTCTGCTCTGCAGAGGACTTGGAATAAGATGGCATGAAAATAAGAGCGAGAAGGGCTATGCGGGTGGGAGAGGGCTGTGAGGCGGGCGGGAGAGGGGTGTGAGGCGGGTGGGAGAGGGGTGTGAGGTGGGCGGGAGAGGGGTGTGAGGCGGGTGGGAGAGGGGTGTGAGGCGGGTGGGAGAGGGGTGTGAGGCGGGTGGGAGAGGGGTGTGAGGCGGGTGGGAGAGGGGTGTGTAGTGGGTGGGAGAGGGGTGTGAGGTGGGTGGGAGAGGGGTGTGAGGTGGGCCGGAGAGGGGTGTGACGTGGGTGGGAGAGGGGTGTGGGTGTGAGGCAGATGGGAGAGGGATGTGATGCGTCCCCTCCACTCAGCTCACCCCACACCTGGGTGGCCTCTGCCCTGGCCTCCCTTCCTTACCTCAGCACAGAGCAGCAGAGATTCCAGTGGCCATTTCCGTGTTTGATTTCTCTTCTGTCTCCCCACTGGGATTTAACTCCATGAGTGCAGGGAGTGTGTCCTGCTCAGGGCTGCATCCTGTGAGACTAGACAGAGCCTGTAAGTGTGGGGCGCAGTGAATGCTCCGTGAGTGAATGAGTGAATGAATGAATGAAAATGCCAAAGAGTGACAGGGGCAGGGAGAGCGAGTGACTAGTTTTGGGAAAGTGGCCAGGGAAGGCCTCTCTTGGGGAGGCTGTGTTTATTCTGAGACTCCTGTCCAAATGATCGAACACGGGAACAGAAAACCAAATACTGCACGCTCTTGCTCATAAGTGGGAGCTAAACATTGAATACAGATGGACACATGGACACCGGCCCACCTGAGGGCGGAGGCGGGAGGAGGGTCAGCATAGAAAAACCACCTGTTGGCTGGGTGCAGTGGCTCACGTCTGTCATCCCAGCACTTTGGGAGGCCAAGGCGGGTGGAACACGAGGTCAGGAGTTCAAGACCAGCCTGGCCAAGATAGTGAAACCCCGTCCCTACTAAAAATACAGAAAAAAATTTAGCCAGGTTTGGTGGAGGGTGCCTGTAATCCCAGCTACTCGGGAGGCTGAGGCAGAGAATTGCTTGAACCAAGGAGGCAGAGGTTGCAGTGAGCCGAGATCGTGCCACTGCACTCCAGCCTGGGTGACAGAGCAAGACTCCATCTCAGAAAAACCAACAAATAAACAAACAAAACCCACCTGTCAGTACAATGCGCAGTGCCTGGGTGATGAAAGAATCTGTACACCAAGCCCCCGTGACATGCAGTTTACCCGTGTAACAGAGCTGCGCGTGTAGACCCCTAGAACCTCAAATAAAAGTTGCAAGGAAAAAAAAAAGAAACGACAAACAAAAACAATGTGATACTCCCTGAAGGATGAGAACGGGCTGAGCGGGGGCCACAGGAGCCTGCACCAGGCCTGCGGTAGGAACTCGCGCCGCTGGTTCAACGCGTGGAAGGCGGCCCGAGAGGCGGTACACAGACCGCGGGGGAGCGTGCTGTGAGAAGCTCAGGGAGACAGCGCCTGGGAGGCCAGGTGAGGTGTGGGCACAGCCAGGGAGAAACACCAGTGACCCGAGAGCCACGGGAACAAGCAGTCAAGTGGCCAAGTAGCGGCCACATTTGCACCACACTTCCATAAACGTGACCAGTAAGGAAGCGACAAAGCCTGGAGTGTCCTGACCATTTATTACTCAGGGTACAGCGTGTCCTTATCCCTCTGCCTTGTCCCCCACATCTCAGGGGGCAAACAGAGCAGGTTTATGTCAGCCGCGGAAACCCTTGATCTTCTAAGGGGATGGCTAGCCATCCCGCCCCGTCTTTCCCAGATATCCTTTTGGGAAGGGAAGATGGTATCCTTTTGCCCTGGAAGATAAGCCAACGTCTGTGGGGAGAGGAGGGGCTGGAGGTTTATTTGGGGTATGTGGGCAAATCTGTAGACACAGCAGGGAGGTTTTGCTCTCCTGGATGCCTCCGGCGGGCTCTGGCTTGCAAGAATGTCTCATGCAGACATTCTTCCAGTGCCCTGTGCTTGGAAAAACATGCAGAAAAGCCAGAATTATGGAGGGCGGCCTCCTGGGCATGGGGGTGTTGGGCAGGTGGAGGGAGACGTATGGCATCTTCTGGTCTCCAGGCAGCTGTGCAGTGCACCGGTCAGTGGGATCAGTCAAGGAGGTTCAGAGCAGGATGGAGGAACCGCTCCAGGGATTTCCAGCAGAGAGGGGTTTGATGCAGGGAAGGAGATGGACCCTGGGACCCTGGAGCTCGCACCCCTGCTCTGTCTGCTGCAGTGCTCTGGGGGTACACAGCCCGGCCCAGGGTCGCCCCGGCCATGTACCCCCAGCACCAGCCCCCAGGGCATTTTATATGCTTCTGGGATGCTGCCTGTCTTCCAGTGCCATCAGGAAAGGCTTGGGGAGCTGGGCCTCAGTGCACGGCATACCCCTCCCACTGGAACAGTGCATAGGTGTTCCGCCCTCCAGGGCAGCCTGACCGCAGGACGAACGCCCGCCCCCCCGCCCCACAGGTGCCCGGTGCTTCACAGCTCGCAGAGCCCTTCGACCTCCCTGGCCGGGGATGACCCACTCAACGCCCCCAGGAGGAGACACCGGTGCTGCCTTCAGCAGGGAAACCTGGGCTTCGATAGGTGCAGCGGCTTCTCCAAGGTGGCCAAGCTGCCTGGCCCTCCTCGCTCATGAATCCTGAGTAGCCCCTCCTGTCACTGCCACCCACTGCTCTCCCTGGAGGCCTGTGTGTCCTTTGTTCTCTCCTGAGGATGGCTGTGGCCTCCTCCTGTTCCTGACAGGGCCTGGTGCCCACTGGCTCATGTCAGAGTTCAGGCCTGAGGGGAGGGGCGTTTGTGCTAACAGGAGGCAGAGGGCAGCCTGCCAGTCCGGCCCTGTGGCCACCTGAGCTGTCCCCTGGGACCCGTGGCTTTATGATTCTGACCCAGTGGATGCTGTCTTCATAGTCTGAGTGGGAACCAGGTTTGACCTCGGAGTGCCTGGGGCACAGAGTCCCCGTCCTCTGGAGGAAGAGATGGTCATCCCTTTTCATGCTGACTGGCCCCAGGGCAGGACCTGCTCTTTTGGACCCAAAGAGGGACAAGGCCTGGTGGCAGAGCAGAGCTGGGGCTCAGGAGAGGGAGATGGGTGGGAGGAAGGGAGGAAGAGGAAGAGAAGGAGGAAAGAGGGAGAGGAGGAAGGGGGAGGAAGAGGAGGAAGAGGAGAAGGAGGAGGAGAAGGAGGAGGAGGAGGAGGAGAGGACTCAGGCACCCACGGCATTGCTGTGGCAGGCTGGCCCTCAGTTTCCCCATCAGTAAATGAAGAGACGGGGTTGGAGAGCCCAGGCCCCTTCCCAGATCTGAGGCCTGCGCATCAGACTGTCTGTGTTCAGAGGAAGCCGGGGATGGCAGCTCCCAGCCGTGGGCTCGGCCTTCATTTGCTGTGCTCATCCATTCACCCAGTGAACCCTCCCGAGTCCCTTGATGAGGGTGGCCTCACGAGGACTTCGGTCTCAGCTCTGCCCTGTCCTGGCCCTGGGACCCTGGGTGAGCTGAGGCAACTCAGTTTCCTGGTCTGTGACTCCAGGCTCTGTCCTCGCCCCATCGCCCCCCATCGTGGCACAGGTTCGAGGGTGTCAGCTTGCCTGGCCTCCTGAGGGTCTTCTGGGTTTAAAGTCTTCTATCCTGAGGCTGAGACCAGGGCCGGGGAGGAGGCTCAGCCCCTGTGGACTTTCTCCTCCCTCTCCATGGCTGAGTCTTGATTTACAGCTGGAAGGGCAGACGGAGGCATCCTGGTGTATACACAGCCCTGCTGGGCCACATCCCGGGTCTCCTCCCTCCGCGACGCCACAGAAGGGGCGCCTTACAAAAGCCCTCTGGATCGAGGCAGCAGGATCTATGGTGGAACCTGCCCTGGAGTCGCCAAGGCCCCTAGGACCCCAACATACTGACCGGGGAGCATCCCTGTGTCGTTTCTGCCCGGAGAGGAGCAGGGGCCAGGCTGCTGCTCTGGGAGGCGTGTGTCACGCCTGGGAACACAGCGGGGACCCCAGGGAGGGAGAGCGGGTGTTTGCTCCCTGGGGTCTGCCTGGTGGTCCTGACAGCAGTCCTGACTGTTGCGAAGGCTGTTTTTTGGTGGCTTCCTCGGGGTCCTCGCTGTGCTCTCGGTCCCAGCACCGTCTGCTCTCCTTCCTGGTTATTCGAATGACCCGGCTCCTGTTGCTGTGTCCCGGGTCCTCGCCTCCCCTGAGACGGACTCTGTTCAGGCTAGACTGCCTCAAGGGACCCACTTCAGTCTATTTGTGGCAGAAAAGGTTAGCTGGCTCCTGGGAAATGTCAGGGGATAAGTCAAAGCTGGCCAGCGGCAAGGCCCAGTGACGCCCTGTCATTTTATGACTCCCTTTCCTTAATCAGTCGAGGAGAAAAACAAGCAATGAAGGATTTTCCATGGCAACCACCAGCAGGGCAATGTTCTCTCCCTGCCTGAGCTTATTTTAAGAGGAGGGGTCTGGCCAGAGGCTGCTGACCCTGGCCTCAGAGGGCAGGGGTCGAGTGTCCTGGAGTGTGACTCCCAGGCACCCAAGCTTGGGCTGGGTCCCTGGAGCAGGCGCAGCTAATCTGGCCAATCTACTCCTTCACACTCATGGAGCAAATGGGGAAACAACCCAGAAAGGAGCAGCCCAGGAAGAGAATTTGTAGAGCCTGACCCTCTGAGAGAGCTCTCAGAGGGTCTCTCTTCTAAACCGGAAACTTATTCCGATAATAATAATAATGTTTATAATAATAACATTATTAATTCCTTCACCATCCACCCACTTACTCACCCTCTTACCCATCTGTCCATTCTACTCATCCCCCCCCGCATCCAGCCAGCTTCCATCCTTTCATACATTCATCCACTCACCCGTCCACCCCTTCATCCTTCCCTTCTTTCATCACCCACCCATCCTCTCACTCATTCATTCATCCATCCACCCATCCATCCATCTACCCATTCATCCACCCATTCATTTACTCACTCTCCCATCCACCCATCCATTCATCCTTTCTTTCTTTCATCATTCATCCATCCACCCATCCATCCATTCATCCACATATTCGTCCACCCGTTCATTATTCACTTATCTATCCATCCATCTACCCATCCATCCATTCATCCACCTATTCTATTCACCCACCTATCCATTCATCCTTTCTTTCTTTCATCATCCATCCATCCATCCATCCATCCATCCATCCATCCATCCGTCCATCCATCCATCCACCTATTCCATTCACCCACCTATCCATTCATTCACTCACTCGCCCATCCATCCACCCATCCATCCTCCCTTTCTTTCATCACCCACCCATCCATTCACTCACCCATCATCCATCCACCCAGCCAGCCAGCTTCCATGTCTACATCCAACTACTCATCCATTCACCCACCAACCTAACTAAACTTGTTTCCTCCCATGTAACACAATACTTATCCACCCAGCCATCCATCAACCTACCCAACCACCCCATAACACGCCCGCATCCATCCCTTTACCCATCTGTACACATACTTATCTGCCTCTCCTATACCCATATACCCATGACATCCACCCACCCATTCATGCATGATCCTCCTACACATTCACTCACTTACCCATTGACTGCTTCACCTACTTATCCACTACTCCCCATTCACCCATGCACTCCTAAAACTTCTATCCATCCATTCTATCCACCTACTCAAACAACCACCTATCAACCCATCTACCCATCAGACTGTGGTCCACCCACCAATCCACCCACCCATCTACCCATCTACCCACCCACCCATCCATCCTCTATCTGTCTGTCTGTCTGTCTGTCTGTCTATCTATCCATCCATCCATCCAAACACCACACATCACTGGTGTGACCTTAGAAGCTTTGTCCACAGATTCCAACTCAGCTTTGAGATTTGGATCATCCAAATTTACTTCCTGGGCTGCCCCTCTGGTCTGTTTCCCCATCTGCTCCATGAGTGTGAAGGAGTAGATCAGCCAGGTTAGCTGCGCCTGCTTCAGGGCTCCAGCCAAGTTTGAGTGCCTGGGAGCCATACTACAGGTCTCACCAGGAAGATTATGCCAATCATGGAGAGGTTTGATAAATGCAAAACCCATTTGAACCCCCTGGGTGGGGTTTATAGATGTGCATGAAAGGAACAGGATCAAGTTCTATATGGGGTCAGGGGCTCAAAACCAGACTCTAAGATCTGGAGTCCCTGTAACAAAACATAAATAGGTTTCTGCAAGTCCTGTCTGTGTGGTAGATGAGAATACCATCAGCACACTGACTGATAATGCTAGTATTTTCTAACCTCCAATTACCTAGATAATGCTTCTCAAATCTCTTGGTTGTCTCCTTAGTGAAAGAAAATGTTTAAACGCAAGGGAATATTTAGAATTAGGTACAGAAATGTTTTAGGGTATCAACTTCCAGTATTCACAGTTTTGAGTGAAGGAATCTGGGCATGTTTGGTATTATAAACATTTGTGATGTTTAAGAGATTTTGGGTTATTAGAAGGATAGGTCGGCCTTTTAATTAAAATTTGAAATATATACTTAATTACTTGATTTAGACTTATGACTATCAGTTGAAATCATAAAGTTTATATAAAATGTTGGAACATTTAAGAGAATCTAAGTTTCATCATATTAGGAAGTTATGTTTTTAAATTTAAAAGAACTACTTAATTTGGGAAGATTTGTCAGGCAAGATCTAATATATTAAGTCTGTTAATGTAATTAAGTTTTTGAAGGTGTTTTATTAAGTAGTAGGACCTACTGCTAATGAAAGGACTTTTAGAAAGAGTTTTGAGATTTCTTAAACTTATAAGATTTGTAGATTCGGCTCAATAGTTTAAGGGAGAAAAACTTACGTTTCTGATTTTGTATCATCAGTACATGCAAATTTTAATTTTTTAAAACCCAAAGTAATTTCTGAATAACCTATCATATGTGCAAAAAATGCCTTTGAGGACATAAAATAAATAGCACATTAGCACCATGCTGACTTATTCTTCCATCCATCCATCCATCCATCCATCCATCCATCCATCCATCCAACCACTCACTTATTTACCCTTTATTCTCCCTTCTCTCTATCCTCCTATCCACCTGTCCTTTAACACTCCCACCTACCCACCCATTTATTCAACCATCCATCCATCCATCCATCCATCCATCCATCCATCCATCCATCCATCCATTTATCTACTTGTCCATTCACTCGTTCACCTATCTACCTAGGAAATATTTATTAAAGGGCCTAGTAGGCAGCAGACACTAGAAAAAAAGTACCTATACCTAAAGGGGAGCTGCTTCTGGACCCACAGACTTTTCTGACTTCTCAGTGTTGAGAGACTAGCCCTGTCCCTCTGCTCTGTCATTTTTCCTTGACTTTGCCATCTCGCTCCCTACAGTGATCTGGCGATCATGAGCACAGTGGTTAGCGTGTGGGCTATGGTACCAATGGCCTGGGTTCAAACCCCACCCCCACTGCTTGCTTGCTGGATGACACTGGTCCACAGAGACAAAGGAGCACCGACCTCATAGGCTCCTGGTGAGGGCCACGGGTCAGTGCGTGTGGGTGTGTGTGGGAGCAGAGCCTGGACTGTGGCCTGCCCCTGCCAACACTGCCCGTGCTGAGCTACAGCCAGGCATCCTGCTAGATGCTGGCTCATCCCGACATGTGTGTGCATTGAGGCGGGGTAGCCTCTGGGGGTTCTGGACACAGACCAAAGTCCTACTGCGGCTGTGAAGAGAGCTAAGTGGGGCTAAATGTGTTGCTCTGAGAAATGCAGAGAAGGGGGTGGCTTTCCATTTTGAACAGCCTCTGCCTCACCAAAGGGAATCCAGTCTCCCTGGGGGCTTTCCTCTAAGCTCTCCCTGCACTGCTCTCAGGTCCTGACACAGCCAGGTCTGGGCTGCAGGGACTGACCAGGAATAATGAGCTGGCCTTGGAAGGCACAGTAGACAGCCCATTCCCATAGCTCCTCCCTGGGAGCACAGGGTGCAGAGAGGCCTGGGGAGAGGCTATTTGTGACCCCAACATGGGTCCCTGACGTACGGCCCCAGCCCTGGCTTCAGATGGGGCTTGAGAATCAGCTGTCTTCCCTGTGTTCTGCAGGGCTGCCCTGGTCCTGCGGCCCCACAGCCCCTATGGTCATGTTAAATGCTTTCAGCTCCAGGTTCACCTGAGACCCTCTGCCTGCCTGTCCCGAAGGTTGCTACCCTGTGGTGTGGGAGCTCCTACTGTCCCCATCCACCGCCATCTGCCAGACCAATGGTCCCTCTGGTGCCAGGAGACTGCTGGTCACTCTGCCTGTCCTCCGGGCAGCCTGGGGGGGATGGTCCCCTGGATCCTCAGAGCCTGCCCCTGCCCCACCCAGCTGCCTCCTCCAGGCTCTCACAGCAGGCAGGGCTGGTCCTGCATTATGTTCTAGAACAGGGCCGGGCACAGGCGGGGGGCAGGGTGCAGGCAGCAGGCAAAGCCTGTTTCCTGCCATGGGGCTTGGGTAGGTGCGGAGCCAACCAGTCTGAGATTCTTCTGTAAAGGGAAGGGACCAATATGTCCTCAAAGGGGGCTGAGCCGGGGGAACTGGAGTCTGAGTCAGTGGGGACAGGGGCACATTGAAGGGTGGTCAAAGCTGACTTTCTCCCATTTCTGTGACTGGGGCTGTGCCACGCCTCAGAGGAGAAGGGGTGTCTGCCTGGGCTCCTTCCTGGGCTCCCGTAAGAGGAGGTGTGATGGGGGGACTGGTCAGAGACGGTGGGAGGCCTTCTGGTGCAGGGAGGTGTCTGCCAGGCACAGCTGCAGGGCCTCTGCGGTCATCACAGGTGCAGCCCCGTGCGTGACTCAGCCAAATTAGATGCCTTCAGGGAGGGCCCTGGCCTCTATGCGTCTGGTCTCCCGGCAGCCTGGTCCCAGAACTGGGCTCACCCCTGGTCCCTCTGCACTTCTGCACCCAGACTCTCTCTGCACAGGGCCAGACAGCCCCTCCCAGACCACTGGGCAGAGCAGGGCATCCTTGTAAACAATATGAGTTTATTGTCATGAAGTGAATGGCACACACGAATGGTAATGTGAGCCCCTGGAGTGACACGCTATTGCCACCACCCCAGAAACTTCCTGGGTTCCTTCCCTCTCCCCTTGAGGACCACTCACCTGCCTTTTGGGGTAATCATTTTCTGCCTTTTAGTTACAATTTTCCCACCTGCGTAGGCACCCCTAAACAGATGTTTAGTTTTTGTCTGTTTTCGAACGCTACCTGATGGGATCGCATCCTGGGAATGCTTCCGTGACTCGCTTCTATCGCTCAGATGACTCCTCTTTGCAGATGTGTGTAGCTGTCACTGTTCATTTTCCTGGCTGTGTAGTATTCCATGGTATGCCTGCACCACTAAAGAAATGCTGCTGTGGCCACTGTAAACATTGGAACCATCTTTTCCAAGCAGATATTTACTGAAAATAGCCAGAGCTACTTTGTCAGCAGTTTGGACAGCTTCAAATTTACTGGATACTGCTGAATGATTTTCTAAAGTGCATACTCAGCAGCAACCTATAAAAGGTACTGTTGCTCCACATCCTCGTCAACACTTGGTTTTGTCTGAATTTAACATTTTTAAACTTTTTTTTCCTTATTAGAAATGGGGTCTTGCTATGTCACCCAGGCTGGCCTCGAACTCCTGGGCTCAAGCAATTCTCCCAGCTTCCTGAGATTTTACCATGTTGATGGTCTAGTGAATGTGAAGTAGCACTAGCTGTGGTTTTAATTTGCTGTGGTTTTAATGTGCATTTCCTTGGGAGGGAATGAGGTTCTGCATCTTTGCTTATGTGTATTTGCCATCTGGATTTTCTTTTATGTGAAGCACCTGTTCAAGTCTTTTGTCCATTAAATACTTTTTGTTTTTTGGTGAATAGTTACGAGGTTCTTTATATATTACCTAAGTGACTCTTTGCCAATTATCGTCCTGCAGACATCTTCTCCCGTGTGTCTTATCTTTCCATCAGTGTGGTGTCTGATGAACAGAAAGTACTACATTTTAATGAAGTCCAATTAATTCCTCTTTTGCTTTATGGCTTGTGTCCTTTGTGTCTTGCGTAAGGAATGCCTCTTCACTCTGAAGTCAGAAGATTTTCTCCTTTATGCCTTTCCAAAAGATCTGTGGGTTCATCTTTCATATTTAATCCACCTGGTATTGATTTTTGATTTATAATTACTTTTTTCTCGGCATTGACCTTTGTGGACAGTGCGGTGCAGGAGTGTAAGTACTATTTTTCCCTCTATGGATAATCGATTCTCCAAACTGATTTTAAATGGGACTGTCTTGTCCCCGTCGATCTGCCTCTCTCCTCCAGTGGCCAGGCCTGCTCTGTCTCCATCTGGTATGTGTTACCTGTGCACCGATACTTAACTGTCTGCTTTGCTAAGGCTTTAAAGGAAATCTTAGGGAACAGAAAGACCAACCTTCCCACTTTTTGTTCTTCATTAAGAATATTTTGACTATTCCTGGCTCTTTTTAAAAAGTTAACAAAGATCTTTATCAGGCACCAGAATCAGAATAGGTTCACAGCGATGCCTGCTCTAATTCCATGTAAATTTTAGAATCATCTTTTTAAAGTCTACAAACACACACACGCACACACATACACACCCATGTGCACACACATGCACACACATATGCACATGCAAGCACACCCACACACATGCACACACCACTTGGGATTGTGATTTTCATTGTAGTGGCTCTACAGATCATTTTGGGGAAAAATTAGTGTCTCTGTAATATTATTGAGTTTTCCAATCCATATACATGTTTATTTTTTGAAAACAAGTATGTTTTATTTCTCCATTTATTTAGATCTTCATTAATGACATGCAGTAAAATTTCATATTTTTTCTCTGTGTATCTTGCATGTATTTTTTTAGGTTTATTCCTAGATACTTCTTGCCAGCTGTGCTACTGTAATGGTCTCTGTGATGGTTAATTTTATGCCAACTTGGCTGGGCCACAGTGTCCAAGTACTTGGTCAGGATGTTGCTGTGAGGCTGCTTTTCGGATAAGATACACACTGACATCAGCTGACCTTCAGTTAGGCAGAAGGCGTGCCATAATGTGGGTGGGCCTCATCCAATCAGGTGAAGGCCTGACTAGACCACAGACCGACCTCCCCAAGGGAAGAGGGAATTCTGCCAGCAAGTGGCCTTTGGACTCAAACTCCAATGGCTCCCTGAGTCTCCAGACTGTCGGCCTGCCCTGCAGACTTTGGACCTGCTATGCCTCCACAATTATGTGGGCCAATTCCTTAAAAAAAAATCAGTGGCTCACGCCTGTAATCCCGGCACTTTGGGAGGCCAAGGCAGCTGGATCACAAGGTCAGGAGTTTGAGACCAGCCTGGCCAACATGGTGAAACCCCGTCTCTATTAAAAATACAAAAATTAGCTGGGCATTGTGGTGGGTGCCTGTAATCCCAGCTACTTGGGAGGCTGAGGCAGGAGAATCGCTTGAAACTGGGAGGCAGAGGTTGCAGTGAGCCAAGATTGTACCATGCACTCCAGCCTGGGTGAAAGAGCGAAACTCCGTCTCAAAAAAAAAATCAATAATCTCTCTGTGTACACAAACACATGCACACGTGCATACACACATGCACACGTGTACACACACAGGCACATGCATGCATGCATGTACACACACATCTTGTTGGTTCTATTTCTCTGGAGAATCCTAACTGATACAGTATCTTTCTTTGTTTTTGTTTTTTGAGACAGGGTCTCACTGTGTCACCCAGACTGGAGTGCAATGGCACGATCTCAGCTCATTGCAACCTCCGCCTCCTGGGTTCAAGCGATTCTTGTGCCTCAGCCTCTCAAGTAGCTGGGATTACAGGCGTGTGCCACCATGCACGGTTAATTTTGTATTTTTAGTAGAGATGGGGTTTCACTTTGTTGGCCAGGCTGGTCGAACTCTTGACCTCAAGTGATTTGCCTGCCTTGGCCTTCCAAAGTGCTGGGATTACAGGTATGAGCCACCATGCCCAGCCCTACTATAGCATCATTTAAAAAGTTATATTTTCTATTTTTTTTGTTGCTCATATATGGCAATACAACAGATGTTTGCATTTTGGTTTGTATCTGGCAAACCTGCCAAACTCATTAACCCAAGTGCTTTATTTGCAGCTCCTTCTGAATTGTTCTTGACAGAATCAGACAGACCTGTGGTCAGTCACCTTCTTTTCAGACTGTACTCTGTATTTTCTTCTCTCTCTTTCCGGGGGTCAACGTGGATGTGTGCCAGACCCTTTCTGCCGGCTTCCCCTCCTCCCATTTTCTCCTCCGCACTCTGTCTGACTTCCTGTGCTTCAGGGAGAACGGCTTCCACCTCCCCCGGGCTCATCCATCCTCTCCTCTGCTGTGTGTGCTCTGCAGTTGAATGCATTAATTGCCTTTGAATTTCCGTTATGTATTTTCATTCTAGGAGAGCTTCTCAGGGTGGGCATAGTTATTTTTCGAATCTTTTTGGTCCTTTAATTTCTCGTCCTCTGTGTGTGATAAGGCCATTATCTGATTATCTGAATTCCTTTTTTCTTGAGTCGGAGTCTCGCTCTGTCACCCAGGCTGGAGTGCAATGGGGCGATCTCGGCTCATTGCAACCTCTGCCTCCTGGGTTCAAGCAATTCTCCTGTCTCAGCCTCCCAAGTAGTTGGGACTACAGGTGGATGCCACCATGCCTGGCTGACTTTTGTGTTTTTAGTAGAGACTGGGTTTCACCGTATTGGTCAGGCTTGTCTCGAATTCCTGATCTCAGGTGATCTGCCAGCCTCAGCCTCCCAAAGTGCTGGGGGTCCTGTGGCACAGAAGGGATCTGTGTTTACTTCTGCTGTGTTCCTGGAGGCCCTGTCAGTCCCTACTGAACTCTAACCCGAGCTCTTGGAATAAAGCTTCTTCGTCAGTTTATCAATACTTTAAAGAAATGTTCACATCTTACCCAGGATTTATTTTATTAGATTTGGTTGTGTGGGAGGCATGAGTAAAGGTCATGGCCTGCCATAGTGTAGGAAAATGGAAGCCGTGGGCCTTGTTTAAAATAAGCTAAGAAGCGTCGAAAGTGAGGAGTCTCCCGTTCCTTAGGTTGTGGGTGAACCTGTGCTCACAACAGCCTGGATGGCTCTGCCAGGGCGGGAGCCACAGATGAGAGTCCCAGATGAGGCTTCCGGCTTTCCCGCTGTGGTGTGTGCCCAGGTGGTTCTGATAGGACACTGCCAACAGCAACAACAAGGGAAGTAGCCGCGGCAGCGGGGGCCCTGGGCAGGCGGCCTGCCCTCACTTAGGCCACCATGTGCCTGTCTAAGTGCGTGGGAGCCTGGAGCTGCCATCACTGCTGCTTTATAACTGTGGACACTGAGGTTAAACGTTTGCCTCTGGTCCCCGGGCTGGGATTTGGCTGGGCTGGGCCGGCTCGGCCCCTACAGGGTTCTCACCTCTGCACCTACCTGAACCTTCCTCTCATTCTCAGCTTCTGGTGAAAATGGAGCTTCTGCCCCGAGGTCCTGGGCCTGGCAGGTCTTCCCTGAACACCCCAGCACGGAAACAAGAGGCATAAAGGTCTCAGCAGTGGGCAGTAAAGATGTCACATCCACCTGGCCAGGCCACTGTGGTCTTTGAAGATGGCCGTGGCCTCGTTCTCATGGAGCTGGGAGCTGCTGGGTGGGCCCCGCCTCATGGCTGCATGTAGCAGAAGCACGGAGA
The DNA here is from genome assembly GCF_028878055.3 of Symphalangus syndactylus. Taxonomy (NCBI): domain Eukaryota; kingdom Metazoa; phylum Chordata; class Mammalia; order Primates; family Hylobatidae; genus Symphalangus; species Symphalangus syndactylus. The sequence continues at coordinate 12,834,971 of NC_072438.2, forward strand.
GAATATGAGACGTGGCAGAGGCCCGAATCCAAGGAAATTGCTCAGAAAGTGCAGGGCCCCTTGGAAACAAGGGGCTCTTGGGTCCTCCCAGCTGGGCAGAAAGCCTGGCCCAGCCCCCGATGCTCTTGGAGCAGGAAACTTCTGAGGCTTCCATACTCCACCCCCAGGCCTGGCACTCCTGTCCTCCCTGGAGGGCACAGTGTCAGGAGGGGGCCCAGGCATCACCGGCTGCCTGCCCGCCTCCTCACAAGAGGAGGAGGCCTGGGCCCAAGGTGGTCATGACCGGCCAGCCTGGGACTCCTATGGGCAGCACTTGCTCCGCCACCCTTCCCTGTCACAGGGGCAAAGAGGCACAGGCCAGGCCAGAAGGGTGGGGTGTGAGGGGGTCATGGCTTTAGAGCTGAGAGACACTGGGGTGGTGGATTAATGTCGGCAGACCTGGAAACAGAATCAAAAAGCAGGCCCAGGAGTCACCTCATGTGGAACATGTAGATTTCCAGGTGCACCTGTACTCCCAGATGAGACTTCCTGGTACACCTGCACTCCCAGGTGAGACTTCCTGGTGCACCTGCACTCCCAGGTGAGACTTCCTGGTATACGTGCACTTCCAGATGAGACTTTCCAGTGCACCTGCACTTCCACATGAGACTTCCGTGTGCACCTGCACTCCCAGATGCAGACTTCTTGGTGCACCTGCACTTCCTGGTGCAGACTTCTTGGTTCATCTGCACTTCCTGGTGAGAATCTCTTGCACATCTGCACTTCCTGATGCACCTGCACTTCTAGGTAAGAGATGTTCTGCTGCATCTACATTTACGGGTGAACTTCCTGATGCACCCATACTTCCTGGTGAGAATCCCTTGAGCACCTGCACTTCTAGGTGGAACTTCCTGGTGCACCTGCGCCTCCAGGCACAGACTCTCAGGTGAATTTCCAGGCAGAAGAGACCTAGGCTGCATTCCACAGGTGTCTGGCTTTTTTTGACCTTTGACTTTGAGTGCTATCTTGGGAGGTAGGCTTTTCCAGGGTCAGTGAGGATTGGGTAGGATGGATAGACATGGCGGTGGCAGGTGCAGAGGAGGGACATGCAGACATTTGACATGGAGGGGGAGGACAAAGCCACCTGACCAAAGGTATCCCAGTCTCAACACAGCCAGGAAGCCTAGAATACATGGAGGTGAACATATCCCCAGCAGCACTGTGGAGGGTCTCCTCTCCCTGCCCCAACTGCCCCGCTGCGCCTGTTTGGAGGTGAGCACCCGGCTGAAGCTGCCTCCTCTCCTGGCCTGGCTGTGGCTCCTAAGCTGTCCTGTGGTTCTGCCTTCCCACTGGACTTGTCCCCAGGGAGGAGAGCTCTGGTCCAGTGACAGGAAGTTCTGGCTGCCAGATGGCCCATCCCTCAGGTCACCTAATACAAGGCGTCTGGCTGGCACCTGGGTCTCTGGGGTGTGTGTTAGTGCAGTTCAGCGAACCCCTCTCCTTGAAGCAGATCCAGGGTGATTTGTGGTGGGGTTTCTCAGTGAGCCAGGCTAGGAGACCCTCGCTGGGGAGGACACCAAGCAGTGCCACCTGGGGCGGGGGCGTCAGCCAAGCCTCAGCCCCTAAGTCCATGGCGTGACAGCTAGAGACATCCCCCATGTGTGAATGTGTTGTTTTGTTTTCTTCGTTATTTTAGAGAAAACACTCCCCAAACATGCCACGTGCAGAGGATGCTGGGTATCAGGCTACCTTTGCTGGACAGCTCCAGGTAACTGTGTTTGCTCTGCCAATGTAGGCTTTTTAAAAATAGAAAACACATATAGACAAATCCATCACACACACACGCACAGACACACACACACACAGAGTCGACGACACTGGCTCACAAGTAGAGCTCTTTGTCTGTTTATATTGAATGCAATTACCGATACATTTAAGTTTGGAGCTGCTGTTTTCTTTTATGCATACTATTTGTTTGCAGATTCTGTGTATAACTTCTTTCCTTTCTTGCCTTCTTTTAGATGATTTTCCCCAGCTTACCTTGAGGATTTTCAAGCAAACAGACACGTTGAAAGAATAGACAATGACCACTTGCATGCCCTCAGTTAGATTCACCAACTGTCAATATTTTGTGCTGTATGTATACACGTACATGTCTGTGTATACACATATACACACACAGTCACACATCGCCCGATGGCAGGGATAGTTCTGAGGAAGGAGCTGTTAGGCGATTTCATCGCTGTGTAAGCATCATAGTGTGAACTTACTCAAACCCAGATGGCAGAGACTCATCGCCTCCCACACGCCTGGGCTATATGGCAGGACCTCCTGCTCCCGGGCTACAAACGCAGGCAGGGTGGTACTGTACTGAACGCTGCAGGCAATTGTAACACAATGGTAAGTATTTGTGCATCTAAACATACCTAAACATAGAAACAGTGTAGCAAAAATACGGTATAAAAGATAAAATACAGTACACCTGTACAAGGTCTGCTCTGCTCTAATCTTATGGGGCCACCATTGTATATGCCGTCGCTTCTTGACAGAAGTGCTGTTATGTGGCACATGACTGTACATGGAAATACACACACACACATCTACACATAAACATATGCATACATACATATATACATGTATACACGTACATATAATATGTGTAGATAATCTGCCAGTTGCTATCCAATGTGAATTCCATAAATTTACACTCCTGCCAGCAGCATTTGGGTATCTGAGGTGTCACACATCCTTGCCAGCACTGGATATTATCCCGGATTGGAGATTTTGCCAGCCTGGTGGGTGTGAAGTGCATCTCGTTGTGGTTTTAATTTCCATTTCTCTAATTATGCAGAGGCTGAGTGCCGGGCTTCCTCTCCTGTGAAGAGCCTGCCGGCTTGCGGGCTGTCAGCGCTCACTGTGGGTGTGGGTGCGGGTGGCGTGCCTGCCTGCACGGCCCTTGCCTCTCTTAGTCTGCAGGGTCTCCACTCCTGAGTTCCGGGAAACAAGATACAGATTTTAGAATTGCACCTGAACATTGTTTACTGATTTACGGCTGAAAGTGAGGGCCTGAGGGATTCTCCTATGGAATTGTATGACTCAGCATCTTTTTGGTTGCAAGTAGCAGCATTGCAGCCTAAGCGAATCTATTGGCTTCTTCAACAGACCAATCCGGTGGAAGTGGTGGCTTCGGGTGAGGGATGCTCCAGGGGCTCTCCATGATGTCCCCGAGGTCCTTTAACCTCTGGGCACTGCTTCTGCAGGATTGGCTTTGCTTAGGGCTGTTTCCCCTTCATTCTTGAGCTGGTTGTGGGCAACTCCTGCCCCCTGTGGGGGGACTGGACTGCCTTAGATCACATGTGTGTCCCTGACTCTCTGTGGTCAGGGGATAGAAGATTCAGACTGGGGTGGAGCCAGCTTCTCCTAAACCACGTGGATCTCCAAACGGAAGTCAGAGCAGATGGGAAGGGGGAGCAGACGGTGAGCTCAATCAATAAACACCCACCTTGGGAGCTGCAGCCTGGAGGGCTTGGTGACTGCCACGCTGGCTGCTCAGAGCTCCTCACTTACTTTTGGGCATATGCCTGTGAACCAGATGGCGGCACCTCTTGAAAATCGGGTCTGTGGATAATGGGAGGATTTTTTAAATTAGGAAAATGTTCATTATGGAAGAATAAATGAAGAATAGCATATGAAAACCTGTATCTCTCCCACTTAGGTTCAACAATTATTAGCATATTGCCATGTATGTTTCTCTCTTTCCTTCCTGTAAAGTTTTGCCGAGCATTTCACAATGAGTTCGAGGCACTGTGACACTTGGCTCCCAATCCTTCCACTTGCATCTGTTAAAAATAAGGACATTTTCTAGAGAACCACAATGCCATGATCACATGTAAGGAAATTAGGAATCAGTTCTCAAATACTATCTAATATCCTGTCCAGATTAAAAGTGCCCAGTGCTCCCTACATCTCTTATAGCTATGACTTTGAACCAAGACTTAACCAAGTTTCATGCACTGCCTCACCTGTCTCTAAAACTAGAAAAGTTCCTGTTCCTTCTAGATTGAAAGTTTTAGGTTAAAAATATAGTTTCTCGACATTATTTTCTTGACTTTTCCTCTTGAAGGGCTATGTCTTGAACAGTGCCCACAGCTTGTGTTCTTCTGCTTCCTCATGGCAGGCTCAGCTTGTTCCTCTGTCCCCCTGTCTTTTCTGTAAATTGAAATTTAGGTATAAAATCCTTCATAAGGATTCACTTTATGCTCTGTAAGTGAAGCTCTGTTCTTTGTACTGCTATGCTTTATGCTGCTGTGCTTCAGGACCATGTGACAGGTTATTATATTTGTTTTTTGTCTCACTTCCCATCTTTTCCTCCATCTTCTGATCATAATTGAGCATTTTAATTATCCCATTATATCTCCTCTATTGACTTACTGATGCCTCTTTAAAAAACTTTTTAGAGGTTTTCTTCTGGTTCTATATATATATATATATATATATAAAATTTTTTTTTTTTGAGATGGAGTCTCACTCTATTGCCCAGGCTGGAGTGCAGTGGCATGATCTTGGTTCACTGCAAGCTCTGCCTCCTGGGTTCATGCCATTCTCCTGACTCAGCCTCCCAAGTAGCTGGGAATACAGGCACCCGCCACCACGCCCAGCTAATTTTTTGTGTTTTTGGTAGAGACGAGGTTTCACCATGTTACCCAAGATGGTCTTGATCTCCTGACCTTGTGATCCACCTGCCTTGGCCTCCCAAAGCGCTGGGATTACAGGCATGAATCACCATGCCTGACCCACAATATATATTTTTAAACAATCTGAGCATACCTTAAAATAATACTGTACTTTTTCAAGTGTAGTATAAGGACCAGTATACATGGAATTCCTCCCTCCTCTTCCTGTGTCGTTTTTATTACACACTTCACTTTGACATATGCCACAAACATACAATAAATTATTATAATCTTCCCTTTAAACAATCATCTTTTAGAGAAATTAAATTTAAAAATGATTTTATTTTGTCTTCAGTCAATTTCCAGTGTCTTCAATTCTTTTTCTAGATTCAAGTTTCTGTGTATATAATATTCCTTCCACTTGAAGAACTTTAACATTTTTTGTGTAGAGTGGGTTTTCTGGTAATGAATTCTTTCAGAGTTTTTTTTTGGAAGTCTTCATTTTTCATTCAGTTCTTAAAAAAAAAGAGAAATCTCTCCATTGTCTTTTTGCTTGCATGGTTTCTGAAGAGAAGTCTGTGGAAATTCTTATCCATGTTTCTCTGTAGATAATGTATCTTTTTCCCCATCCAGCTTCAAGATTGTCTTTGTCCTTCGTTTGTGGTGGTTTGAAGATGCATCCAGGTGTGGATTTTCCTGGTGTTTACCCTTCTTGGTGTTCTCTGGGCTTCCTGAATCTGTGATCTGGTGTCTGTCACTCATATTGGAGAATTTTTAGCAATTAGGTCTTCAAATACTTCTTCCAGCCTCTTCTCTGTGTCTTCTCCTTCTGGAACTGCACTGCATGTATGTTAGGCCATCCAATGTTGTTCCAGGCTCTTCCCACGTGTGCCTGCCCTCTTCCGGGGTGGTGCCAGGGTTAGCATGTGTGTCTGACCCTCTCACGGGGTAGAGCTTTTTCTTTTTTCTGTTTTCCTTTCCCTGCTTCTGTGGACTCCTACCAGTGACAGAGGCTTGGATTTTTGTGCTGTTGTTTTTTTCTTTGCAGACTTTGTTCCATTGGGCAGAGAGTGGGGATGGGTCTGGGCAGAGTTTTGGGGGTAAATGTGTTTCCTTCCACCAGTACCCCAGGTAAAGCTTCCCTAGGATTTTCCCTGTGTCTTCCCTGGGAGTGGTTGTTGGGATCCTTGGAAGAAAAGCTTCGAGAGGGTGAGAAGCTCCCATATGTCTGTGGCTCCAAGGGTGTCACACTCCCATGCTTATCCATGCTTGGCCTTTAGTAAATTCTTACACATTTCTACCCAATATAGATCTGTATCTACCAGTTTGTAATAGATTCAGTGGCATCTGCCACAGGTGAGAACATGCTCAGGTCCTGTTTCTCCCCGGAAGCCTGTTTTTCTCCAGATTTTGGCTTGCTTGTCTCCCCTGTGACTCCATTTCTCTGAAGGCCTGATGAAAAATCATTAACTTGCAGTTTCTCAGCCTTTTTTCTTATTGTAAGGGCTGAAGCAAGGCTCTTTCTGCTGTCTTCAAGCTGAAACTGGAAATCTGCTTTCGCTTTTGAAAGGTATTTTTGTGGGATGTAGGATTCTAGGCTGACGATTTTTTCTGTCTGCAAAGATGTCATCCATTGTATCCTGCCTGCACTGTTTCTAATGAGAAGCTGGAGGTATTTCTTTTCTTCCCCGCCTACATGTCACGTTTAATTTTTCTCTAGCTGCTTTTCAAAGTGTATTTTTATTTTTGGTTTCCAGTATTTGTTATAAAGTGCCTTGGTGTGTTTGTGTATGTGTATGGTATGTGTGTGTCTCTCTGTGTGTGGGGTGTGTGCATGCACATATTTGTGTGGTGTGTGTGTGTGGTGTGTGTGTGTGTCTTTGTGGTGTGTCTGTGTGTGTGGTTGTGTGTGTGTGGTGTGTGGCTGTGTGTGTCTCTGTGTGTGTATGTGTGTTTGTGTGTGTTCATGTGTTTGTCTCTATGTGTGGTGCATGTTTGTGTATGTGTGTGTGTTTGTGTGTGTCTATGTGTGTGTGTGGTGTACATGTGTCTCTCTGTGTGTATGGTGTGTTTCTGTGTATGTGTCTCTCTGTGTGTGTGTCTGTGTGTGTGTGTCTGTGTATTGTGTGTGTGTTTCTGTGTGTGTCTCTGTGTCTGTGTTTGTGTGTCTGTGTGTTTGCGTGTCTGTGTGTTTGTGTGTGTGTTTCTGTGTGTGTCTGTGTGTTTGTGTGTATCTGTGTGTTTGTGTGTCTGTGTGTTTATGCATGTGTGTGTGTTTGTGTGTGTGTCTGTGTGTCTGTGTGTTTGTGTGTGTGTCTGTGTGTGTCTCTCTGTGTGTGTGTGTGTCTGTGTGTGTATCTGTGTGTTTGTGTCTGTGTGTGTGTGTCTCTGTGTGTGTTTGTGTGTGTGTCTCCGTGTGTGTCTGTGTGTTTGTATGTGTGTGTTTGTGTGTGTGTTTGTGTGTCTCCGTGTGTGTCTGTGTGTTTGTGTGCATGTCTGTGTGTTTGTGTGTGTCTGTGTGTGTGTGTCTGTGTGTGTGTCTCCGTGTGTGTCTGTGTGTTTGTGTGTGTGTCTGTTTGTGTGTGTCTGTGTGTGTTTGTGTGTGTGTCTGTGTGTGTGTTTGTGTGTGTGTGCATGTTTGTGTGTGTGTGTGTGCATGCATGCACGTTATGTTTAGGGTTTGTTATTTCTTCTGTAGGTTTTCATGGTTTTTTTTTTTTTGTTTTTTTTTTTGAGATAGAGTCTCACTCTGTCACCCAGGCTGGAGTGCAGTGGCTCGATCTTGGCTCACTGCAACCTCCGCCTCCCAGGTTCAAGCAATTCTCCTGCCTCAGCCTACTAAGTAGCTGGGACTACAGGCACATGTCACCACACTCAGCTAATTTTTGTATCTTTAGTAGAGATGGGGTTTCACCAGGTTGGCCTGGCTGGTCTCGAACGCCTGACCTCAGGTGATCTGCCCACCTCGGCTTCCCAAAGTGCTGGGATGACAGGCGTGAGCCACTGTGCCTGGCATTTTTCATGATATTTTGAAAAATTTTGGTCATTATTTCTTCAAATATTTTTTTTTTATCCCTGCTGCAGTCTTTTTCTCCTCTCTTTCTGGGGCTCCAAGAATGGATTCAATGGATACTGACACTTACATTAGACTACTTGATGTTGTCTCACTGAATCTGTCTATTTTCTGAATGCTTTCTCTCTCTCTTTCCTTCAGATCGAATAATTTCTGTTGCTCTGTCTTTCAGTTCACCGATTCTTTCTTCTGCCGTTTCCAATCTGTTTGTGACGCTCGCCCAGGGTGGTTTTTGTTCCAGGGAGTGTAGTTTTCAGTGTTGGAATTTCCATTTTGTTTCAGGGCGTTTCATTTCTGCTGAGAGTCTCCATCTGTTTGCTTAGAGTCACCGTCTGTTCTTCTAAGCTCTTGAACATATTTGTAATAGCCGTTTCTAAGTGCTCGTCTGTGACCTCCAGTGTCTCTGGGTGTATTTCTATTTACTGTTAGTCCTTTTCCTGGCTGTGTGTCAGATTTTCTCAAATCTCCACATGTAGTTTTTTTTTTTAACGTAGGCTGGACATTAAAGATGCTCCACCGTTGCGTCTGGACTTGCAGCAGTGCATCCTCGCTGTTGGGCATTTTCCTGGGTCAGATGGTCCTGCCGAGCTGCTTTTCAGCTTTGCTAGAGTGGGTCTGGTGCAGCCTTTACTCTAGGGCCAGGAAGCCAACTCCCAATGCCTGGCATTCCTGCTGGGTGCCCAGGCCTCCCGCTCTGGCTGGTTGGGACGTGAATGACTCCCAGCAGCGTGTCGCCTCCAGGCTGTCCTCAGCTCCAGTCCCTTCATTCAGAGATGTCCTCTGTCAGGCCTCATCTTGCCTTTCACGTGGGCAGCTCAGTATCCAGAAGCCCTTAGAGGACCTTTCATGTGTTTCTGAATCTCTTCTCTGTGCAGCTGCCTCCTCTCTGATCCTCTGCCCTGCAAATCCCAGCTGCCTCAGTCTCCCCAGACTGACAGAGCTCAGTGCGACCCCTGTACTCTGCTTGGGTTCCACCGGCCCATCCTGTGTCCAGAAAGTGCCTCCAGGCAGAAGTTAGGGAGACCACAGGGCACAGTGGCACAGCCTGTGGCCCAGTGTCTGCAAACAGCCGCTTCGTTGATTTTGCCCAGCTTGACAGTCGTGTATGGTAGGAATGCTTGTCCTGTGCATGTTCGTTTGTCATGGCAGAAGCAGAAGTTCAAGTGCATGTTTTCCGCTGCACAGAAGGGGGCCTTCTGCACTCCTTGTTCCTCTCCGTTGTCCCTGAAGGCCGTGTCCTGGAGAGCAGGCTGCGGGAGAGCACGGAGAGCAGGCTGCTTCCTCCTCACGGCTGCCTGGTGCCCACTGCATGGCCGCACCCTGGTTCATCTGACCAGGCCCTTGCTGAAGGACAGCTGGGATGTCTCCGTTGTTTTGATACTGCTAATATTGCCATGACAAACGCCCTTGGGCGTATGTGATTTCCTACATTGGAGACGGCTGCGTCAGGCGATTACACCTGTACTTTGCTCATAGGTTGCTGGATCTTCCCTGCGCACTGCGGCACTTTGCGCCCCACAGGAATGGTACCGTTGTGTGTGCTCCAAGCGGTGGGAGCCAGGGCCCACTTCTCCGCACAGCTGCCTGCAGAGCAGAGCGCGCGGTCAAGCCCCAGGGCAGCGCCCACTGATGGGGAAGACGCGGTGTCTCCAGGCAGCTCCCAGGCATTCTTGCTAAATGAGGTCCCTCTGATGGCCTCTGTCTGAGGGTGGGCTGCATGTCTGCGCGTCTCTCTGACCTGCCTGTTGACATCTTTTATGTCCCTTTTGTTCTGATCAGGTTTTGGTCTTTTTCCCTCCCTGTTTTTATCGGAGCTCTTTCTATGTTAGGGAGATCAACCCTTTGACCCTGACGTAAATTGTGGATTTTTCCCTTCTGTGTTGATCGTGTGTGCTTTAGCTTTGTTTATATTTTGCTTTTTGGTATGGTCTCAATTTTTTATATGTAATTATAACATTTACACATCAATATCATTAGTATCTTCCATGATTGCTTCTGACTCTGGAGCCACAGTTTTTCCCGCTCTTAGATTATAAAGAAATTCATACGCTGCAAATTCCTTAGGTTCATTTGTAGTTTCTTCTTTTCTTTTTTTCTTTTTTTTTTAAACAGAGACGAGGATTCCCTATGTCGCACAGGCTGGTCTTGGACTCCTGGGCTCAAGCGATCCTCCCCCCTCAACCTCACAAAGTGCTGGAAGGCGTGAGCCGCTGTGCCAGGCCCTGTGGTTTCATTTTTTACATTTCAATCTCTGATCCACTTGGAGTTTACTCTGGGATATGCCATAAAGTCAGATCCCATTCTCTTTTCTAAATGTTTATCCAGTTGTTCTTATAATGCTGAGCTCGGTTGTACCCCCTACTGTGTGTTCTGGAAAAAGGCTTCCTGAAAGCAGCCCCTTTCTCGTGGGACTCAGGCAAGACTCACGATGCCCCCTGGTTTACCAGGAGCAAGGCCAGCCCCAGAACCCCCAGCCCCTCTGCCTGGCGAACGATCCGCAGGACTGCTCTTCCCACTGAGGTGCTGGCCCCACCACCCCCAGGAGCTCTGCCTTTGAGGACCCTCCAGCCCCTCGAAGACTGTGCAGGAAGGACAAAGCCCCTGCCTCAGTGCCATCCAGACAAGAGGAAGGTGGCAGGTCCAAGGGGGGCCTGTGGGGTGGAGGAGGCTGGTGGGGAAGTCTCCTTTCAAGGGGCAGGCCGCAGAGACCTCAAGAGCCAAGCTGAGGGTCAAGCTGTGGACGCTGGAGCAGAAGGGTGGGGCGGGAAGACTCCGCTAGACTCGGGGGCCCGGTGCAGGGGCCCAACAGGGTCAGGAAGGCCTGGGCTATGGGGTGAGGCTGGGGAAGCAGAGTCCAGGATGGGGTCAGGGGAGCTGAGTCAGGCAGGGGAGGGGCACCCGGGCCTGGCAGGACACGATCCAGGCTGAGGGGGCAGGCCCCGGGGATCCGGTCTCAGGACGAGCTTTTCCAAAGGTGTCTTCCATGTGCAGCTGGCCCTACACCCAAGATCACTTTCTATCCTGCAGCCGGAAGGTGTCCAATCCATTGGAAGGCAGTGTCAGTTCTGACGGATCCGATTGGCTGGCCCCTCTCGGCTCAGATCAGCTGCTCTCAAAAGCTTCCTGACTGACCCCTGGGTTAGTTGATGCAGGCTGGGGGACCTGAGGCTCCTGCAAAAGAGCTGGTGGGTGGGGCAGGTGGAGGTGGGGCTGATGGCTGCCACTCTGCTTTAGGACACAGTGCAAGGTGGCCGGGAAAACACGCCACAGAGGAGGGGCTTTCGCCACAGAAATGAATCGTCTCCCAGTTCTGGAGGTCAGAAATCCGAGGTCAAGGTGTGAGCAGGGATGGTTCCCTCCTGGGTCTAGGAGCGTGTGTCCCAGGTGCAGCTCCTGGGATGACCGGCTGCCCTTCCCAGCCACGTGTGCTGGACCCAGCCTGTGAGGCAGCAGCACCGCTCCCATGGCCCCAGCCCCAGAGCTGGGGTTCAGAAAGGCCAAGTCTCCCAGAAGTTTGCACAGCGTTTTGGGGTCTGAGCAGGTTTCCGCCATGAGGCCAGCACCTCAAACGCAGAGCTCCATGATTGGGTGCTGTGCCAAGATGTGTTTGTCAACCCTGACACATCTTTTTAAGAGGTTACAGAACTCTGCTCCCGATGGCTCTGATGCTCTCACGGAGACACTGGGACCCAAACTGAGAGAGTAGGAGAGAGGTTGCCAAGGAAACCTGCCCAGAGATGCAGCTGGCGACATTAGCGCCCATCACTTCCACAAGCCTGTGGTGTGGAAGTCAGGGAACCACAGAGCACATGCACCTGCTGGGGGTGTGCACACGTGAACGTATATATATGTGTGTGAGCAGGTATGCACATGTCTGTGTGTGAGCAGGTGTGGACATGTGTATGTGTGTGTGTGAGCAGGTATGCATATATGTGAGCAGATGTGCACATGAGTATGTGTGCATGGCAACAGGTGTGCACATGTGTATGCATGTGGGCAGGTGTGCACTTGTGTCTGAGTGTGAGCAAGTGTGCACATGTGTATGTGTGCATGCGAACAGATGTGCACGTGTGTGAGCAGGTGTGCATATGTCTATGTATGTGAGCAGGTGTGCACGTGTCTGTGTGTGAGCAGTTGTGTGTGTGTGGGCAGGTGTGCACATGTGTATGTATGTGTGGGCAGGTGTACACATGTGTCTGTGTGAGTGTGAACAGGTGTGCACGTCTGTGCATGTGAGCAGATGTGCATGAGTGTGTGTGGGCAGGTGTGCACATGTGTATGTGTGTAGGCAGGTGTGCATGTGTGTTTGTGTGTGAGCAGGTGTGCATGTGTGGGGCAGGTGTGCATGTGTATGTAAGTGAAGGCAGGTGTGCACGTGTGTCTGAGTGTGAGCAGGTGTGCATGTGTGTGGGAAGGTGTGCACATGTGTATGTGAAGGCAGGCGTGCACGTGTGTCTGAGTGTAAGCAGGTGTGCATGTGTGTGGGCAGGTGTGCACATGTGTATGTATGTGTGGGCAGGTGTGCACATGTGTATGTATGTGTGGGCAGGTGTGCACATGTGTATGTGAAGGCAGGTGTGCACGTGTCTGAGTGTGAGAAGGTGTGCATGTGTGTGGGCAGGTGTGCACATGTGTCTGAGTGTGAGCAGGTGTGCAATATGTATGTGAAGGCAGGTGTGGATGCATCTGAGTGTGAGCAGGTGTGCACGTCTATGTGTGCATGTGAGTAGGTGTGCACGTTTGGGCACGTGTGCACATGTGTATGTGTGTACACAGGTGTGCATGTGTGTGAGCAGGTGTGCATGTGTGTGGGCAGGTGTGCACATGTCTGTGTGTGAGCAGGTGTGGACATGTGTGAGCAGGTGTGTGTGTGAGCAGGTATGCATATATGTGAGCAGATGTGCACATGAGTATGTGTGCATGGCAACAGGTGTGCACAAGTGTATGCATGTGGGCAGGTGTGCATGCACACACTCATGCACATCTGAGAGATCTGGGGGAGAAGGGTGGGATGGGGGGTCTATTCTAGGCGTGTCCCTGAGGAAGGGGGTGCTCTGATGGAGAACAACACACATGCCACACACTCATGCAGACATCATGCAGCATATGCAGCATACATGCAAACACACCACACACACCATGCACACCACACATGGCACATACATCAGACATGCAACACATGACACACACAGCACACACACCATACAAGCAACACACCACACACATCACATACACCATACACAGCACATGCATCATACATGTAACATACCACACACAGCACACACACCACACACGGCATATGCCACACACCCAGCACATACATCATACATTCAACACACCACACACATCATATGCCACACACAGCACATGCATCATACATGCAAACACACCACACACAGCACACATGGCACATGCATCAGACATGCAAACACACCACACACACCACACACGGCACATGCATTATACATGCAAACATACCACACACAGCACACACCACACATATGCATACTGCTGTAAACACACACACACACACACACACACACACTACACAACACAGAATGGAGTCTCAGCCACACAGGCCAGAGTCTGGGTTGGAGGAGGGCTCTCCTACCCAGTGACTCTGCCCCTGGGCTCTGCCACTCCCATCCTCAGCTTCTCCAGCCAGTCACCTGGAACTTATCCTGAACCACCAGCTGGCAGCCAGCCAGGATCCAGGCCCAAGTTTCTGCCTCCTAAACACCTCTTTCTGTGGCCTTTTGCCCTCTCTCCCGCCCTCGGATCGAGGCCTCTGCCATCTCTCTCCTGGATGATGAACTACAGTGGCCTCCAACAGGTCTCTCGGCCTCCCACCTCCTCTGCAGCCTGGCTCCCTGTCACTTGCTGATGGCCCCTGCTGCCCTGGGATGCAGTCCAAGTTCTGAGGCCAGTGTGGCAGATGGCATAATTGGCCACAATTTTTCACTCCACCCTGCGTCCAGGCCCTCTGCCAGGAGACCGTTCCTCCCGCAGAAGGAGGAATGCGTGTCCTGGCCCTGAACTGGGCTTACCCCGGGGCACGTGGGTGGAGGAGAGAGTGTGCAGGCCCGGGGCCTGGGCCTCCAGAAATGGAGGGTTTTCTACTCTCCCCAGCACCTTCGCCATTGCCAAGGGAAGCAGCTCGTCCCCATCAGCCCCCAGTCCACGAAGGAGAAGCAACAAGGGGACAGCCCAGACCCAATGGCTCCAGCCAGCCAGCCTCCCATCGGAGCCCAGGTAAATTACTGCATTGCGCGCCGTCGAGATTTCACAGGTGCTTGTTGGCTGCAGGGGCTGACTGCTATGGGGCCCTACACCCAGCTCCAGCCTCCTGGGCAGCCTGCACATCACAGACTGCTGTCTGCCCAAGTGCCCACTGCGGCCTCCACTTGTCCAGAAATGTTCAGTGAATACCTCCTCACTCCACATCTCCCTGTCCCCTGGGAGGTGGGGTCAGAACTCAACGGTCAGGGAGATTGAATCAAGCTCTCATGTCGCTCTAGTTCCTCAGGCTTTGGGGAGGTCCTGGGCTCGGCGTCCTTTGAAGAGTTTTGTATTAGTCTGTTTTCACACTGCTGATAAAGACCTACCCAAGACTGGGTAATTTATGAAGAAAAAGAGGTTTAACGGACGCACAGTTCCACGTGGCTGGGGAGGCCTCACAATCATGGTGAAAGGCGAAAGGCACGTCTTACGTGGCGGCAGACAAGACAGAATGAGAGTCAAGCGAAAGGAGTTTCCCCTTTTAAAACCGTCAGATCTCAGGAGACGTAGTCACTACCATGAGAACACTATGGGGGAAACCGCCCCCACGATTCAATTATCTCCCACTGGGTCCCTCCCACAACACATGGGAATTATGGGAGCTGCAATTAAAGATGAGATTTGTGTGGGGACACAGCCAAACCATTTCCAGTCTCATTCTCCCCTCGCCTGATTTGGTCTCAGGAATTTATTGAAACAAGTTAAGAGGAGAACGGGAGAATCGCACTCCAGAAGGCAGAGCATTTCCAGGGAGGGTTGTCAGAGTCAATGAGGGAGTTCGCAAGCTGCATCCCAGCCTGGGTTGGTGGGCTCTGGGGCCACCTTCTTCCTCCACCAAGAATAATCCCCAAATGTGGGAGGGTTTTGGTGGCTGCAGCCGCGACTCTGAGCAGAGCTCCCAGGGCCCAAAGGGCTGGCATCACACGTGCTCCAGAGTTCCTCACCTGGCAATGGGATGCCTGCACCAATTAGAGAAGAAAGGTCTCAGTGTTCCACAGTCCTGGGCTCCTAGGAGCTCCTGCAGCAATGCTGGTGCTTTTCTCTTGGTGCCATGGTGCTCAGGAGTTTCCTCCGAGACGGGTTTTCTGTACTGACCTGTGAATGACTGCTGCTTTGGAGTCATTGCCAAGGGCAGAGTCATTGCTGGCCAGAGCTAGGGGTGGTGCCCTCACCTGAAGGCCTGGGACGTCCAGCCTGGGTCCCCAGCTGCGAGTCCACAGGGAAGATGCCTTTATCTCTGTGGTCCCTGGGAGCCCTGGATCATAAGGATGGGGACCAGGCTATGGATTTTCTCACCTCTGTCTTCAAGCATGAGCTCATTGTGGTAATCAAAGCCTCTCGCAGAGGGACGCTCAGGGCCACGTCAGGGGATGGGTTGGGGTGTATGTGTGGCCCTGGGCATGTGCCTACCCTTGCCCTCAGTCCTTTATGCAGACTAAAGTGGCCTATAGCTGGTCATCCCCAGGCAGAACATCAGTGTCCAGAGTGGACTTAGACCTAAGACACACTCCAACCTCTCAATTTCCAGGTGGAGAGACTGAAGGGCAGAGGGGACAGCAACAAGCTCACGGCTGGACAGAGGGGGCTGGGGTTGGGATGGAGCTCCTGGCTGGGGAGGCTGTGAGTCTGGTCCCTGTTGGGGCTGGCACATTTCTGGATCATCCTTGTCTTGGAACTTGTGCTCAGTTGCCTTCTTGTTAGGCTGGGCCCTCCTGGGGGCAGGGGCTGGACTCTGTTTCTCTGGGTCTGTTCATTGGTCCATCCTCCCATCCATCCGTTGTGGTGGCACACACAGGTCCTGGCCACCCCACCCACCCTGAGCCCTCTCCCCACTGCTCTCCTCTGCCGTCCCGGCCTCCTTGCTGCTCCTCTTCCTGCTACAAACGTTCCCCCAAATGGCTGCCTGGACTGCATCTCTCCCTGGCACTGAAACACACACCTCACATATAGCTTATACAAGCACCTTACATAGGATAGCTTACCTACACACCCTACATAGGATAGCTTACCTACACACCCTACATAGGATAGCTTACCTACACACCCTACATAGGATAGCTTACCTACACACCCTACATAGGATAGCTTACCTACACACCCTACATAGGATAGCTTACCTGCACACCCTACATAGGATAGCTTACATGCACGCCTTACATATAGCTTACACATGCACGTTACATGTGATAGCTTACACATGCACCTTACATGCGATAGCTTACATGCGATACCTTACACATGCACCTTACATGTGATAGCTTACACATCCACCTTACATATGATAGCTTACATGCGCACCTTACATATAGCTTACACATGCACGTTACATGCGATAGCTTACACATGCACCTTACATGCGATAGCTTACACATGTACGTTACATGCGATAGCTTACACATGCACGTTACATGCGATAGCTTACACATGCACCTTACATGCGATAGCTTACACATGCACCTTACATGCGATAGCTTACACATGCACGTTACATGTGATAGCTTACACATGCATGTTACATGTGATAGCTTACATATGCACCTTACATGTGATAGCTTACAATGCACCTTACATGTGATAGCTTACACATGCACCTTACATGTGATAGCTTACACATGCACCTTACATGCCATAGCTGACACATGCACCTTACATGCCATAGCTTACACATGCATGTTCCATGTGATAGCTTACACATGCACCTTACATGCGATAGCTTACACATGCACCTTACACATGCACCTTACATGTGACAGCTTACACATGCACCTTACATATGATAGCTTACATGCACATCTTACATATGATGGCTTACACGCCCACACCAGGGCCCTCCATGGCAGGCTTTGTGCCTTAGACGTTCCTCGCCCCCACCCACCTTAGCCCCACTCACCTCGAGACCCCAGAGTGTCTCCTGTCCCCTGCAGACAGCTCTGGCACCCGCTGGCCTCTGACTCTTCATCATCCTGGAAGCTGCCTGCTTGGAGGGGTGGGGGCTCTAGGGCCGGGCAGGTGTGGGTCTGTGGCTCTGTAAACAAGGCCCAGTCCAATTTCAGGCTCCCGTGAGAAGGGTCTCACAGGCAATGTGGGCCAGGTACCTTTGGGGACTCAGCTAACTGCGACCCTATTGCCCGGGCCATTGTCTCTGCCACTTTGTGCTTTGTTTTAATTCTGTCTGGTCTAGGCGTCAGGGCCTCGGTGTGAAATGAGACTGGATCTCTGCCTCTTGGTGAGAACGAGCAGAGCTAGTTGAGGATAGCAGCACGGCAGGCACCACCAGGTAGGGGGCTGGGGCGGCGGCTACATAGCCAGGCCGCAAAACTCAGGCAGCCAAAGGACGGGAAGCACAGACAGGAGAGGTCGTGGAGGTGGTGAAATGGCCTCATCTGCACGTAGTTGGACTCTAAAGAAAAGGAGAGAGAGGACCGGGCGCGGTGGCTCACACCTGTAATCACAGCACTTTGGGAGGCCGAGGTGGGCGGATCACTTGAGGTCAGGAGTTGGAGACCAGCCTGGCCAACATGGTGAAACCCTATCTCTACTAAAATACAAAAATTAGCCAGGTGTGGTGGCGGGCACCTGTAGTCCCAGCTACTCGGGAGGCTGAGGCAGGAGAATCACTTCAGCTGAGAAGGCGAAGGTTGCAGTGAGCCGAGATCGTGCCACTGTGCTCCAGCCTGGGTGACAAGAGCATGACTGTTTCAAAAAAAAAAAAAAAAAAAGAAAAGAGAAAAGAAAAGGAGACAGAGAGATCAGAGCAGCAGCTGCTGAGGTGGCACTGGCTGAGGATGTGGTGGAACCAAAGACGCACATCATCTACAGAGTTGGGCGGCACCGTGACACCCACACGTCAATCTAAGGAGCCCCGGGGGGGCCACAGCAAGACGCTGGAAACCAAGACGAGGAGCAAGTCAACACCTGGGGTTGTTGGCGCCCACCTCGTCAGCGCCTCGGGTTGCAGAGACACCATGGGGTGCAGATCTGCAGCCCCAGGGCGGCCACTCCCTTTCACAGCCACAGCCTGGAGGCCTGCAGAGGTGGCAGGTGGGGCACGGTGAAGGAATTGGGGTGCAGGGGCAGCCACCCCCTTTCGAAGTCACAGCCTGGTGGTGGAGGAATTGGGGTGTTGGCTGCTCTCCTGGAACTGTGCTCCACCCAGTTTTCCTGTTGCCTCATGTGACTGGCACTCGCTTTTCCTTCTGCCTGGAATAAGGGTTGCTGAGATGCGTGGCCTGCACCCCCATCTGCTTCCAGTCCTCACTCTAATCTCACCCTCCCCAGGAGCTCCATGCTGCCCACCAAGTCACAGTCACACAGGCCTCATTCCTGGCTCTACTTGACCTTCAAGACTCAGCTCAAGCGTCGCATCCTCCAGGAAGCCTCCCAGGTGCCCCTCCGACCTCCTGCAGGTCTGGCACTTTGCTGGGATGTGGCATGGGCACTGGGTCTTCCATGGCACTTGGCACCTGCTAACAATCAGATAGACTTGTTACACGTATTGTTTCTATGTCCCCATGAGAGTGCTGTTCCATGAAGGCGGGGGGTTGCCGTCTGTTAGTTGATGCTGACTCCTAAGGACCGCCCAGAGCTGGTGTGCAGTATGTGTCTGGTGGGTCAGCAGGTGTGTGAAGCCATTTCCTGCTTTCTGCCTTCCACACATGACCTCCTCTGGGTCACACCTGAGGCTCCAGCTGGTATGGACCAGGGAATTCCCGTAAACAGGAGATGCCTAATGGCTGAATGAGCGCTGAGTGCCATGGGGGTGCTGAGGATGGTAGAGTGAGGGCAGGGAGGCTCTGGGAGAGGCTGGGCATGGACAGCCGTCTACACAGAGCATCCAGGCTGGAAAATGGGACTGCAGAGGACATGGGCAAATCGTCTCCTAGAGTCAGTTTCTCTGCAATGCTGCTGTGATGTGCTGCACTGCGCTCCAGTGTGCTGCGGCTCCGACGTACGTGGCCCCCAAACATCACGGCTGCAGCTCAGCCCCTGTGGGTACGGGGCTTGGAGGTGGGGCCCTCACGGATGGCATCCACGCCCTTATGAAACGGCTTGAGGGAGCAGGCTCCCCTTTCAGCCCTTCCACCAAGTGGGGATGGGGTCTCTGGTGCCATCTTGGGAGCAGAGAGCAGCCCCTCTGAAGACGCTGTGATCTTGCCCCTCCCAGCCTGCAGCTCTGTGAGCCCTGATTCCTGCCATGGCGGCCGCCTGCGGTGCTCCGTCTCAGCCGTGGGGGCCACGCAGGCACGCTCCCCTCCATTCCTCATTGCATGGTCTTTTGCAGTGGGGCTGGCTGGAGCGTCTCTGCTCAGGGGTGGGGACAGCTGGGGCTGAGAGTGTGGAGTTGCACTGGCCTAGCTCTTCCTGCCTGGGTGGGGACCTGAGGGCTTGTCCCCAGGAGGCTGTGCCTCAGCCCTGCCTGCTCTGCCAAGGGCAAGGGTGGCCAGGTTCCCGTGCAGTGAGCCGGGGCGGGAGGGAGCAGAAGGGGTGCTCACCTTTGCCTCCCCTTGGTCAGGTCTGCCTCCTGCACAGCACTGGAGAGCTCTGTCCCTGGAGGCACCCAAGGTCCCACTAGGGAGAGGATGGAGAGCGGATTGGGCCCCGGGGAGGGGTGATGCCTGAAGGATCTCTGCGATGTGTGTTTTTGGATGATTTGATCAGCGCTGTCCATTTGTGCACTGGAGTATTTCTTTCAAGGCTGTGTTTGCTCCCCCGTCTTCGTGGCTATGGTGTAACCACACGCGCAGGAAGCCTCTGCACCGAGCTCAGTGTTTCTCCGGGTTGAGCCTCCCTGACTCTTTTTCTTTTTATGCCACCCAGGTCTTTCCTGCTGTTGAATGCGTCATTTCATGCAGGCTTCGTGGACTGGGCTCATCTTTAGGCAGTGTTTTCAGGGGAGCTGTGGGAAGCCGGCACGCCCTTCGCCTATCCGGAGTGTCTCGCTATTGCTATCTCGGCTGGCGCGTGGGTACTGCCGCGTAACCCAGCACCACAGACTGGCGGCTTCAACAGCAGAAAAGTACTTTCCCCCAGCTCTGGAGGCTGGAAGTCTGAGATCAGGGGTTGTCAGGGTTGGTTTCTGTCTCCCTGGCTCGCACACACCGTCTTCTCCGCATGTCCTCACAGGGCTGCCCCTCTGTGCGTATCTGTGTCTTCATCTCCTCTTCCTATAAGAACACTTGTCAGACTGGATTAGGGTCACCCATGTGAGCTCACTTTTTATTAATCTCCCTTTTCGAGGCCCTGTCTCCAAACACAGTCACATTCTGAAGTCCTGGGATTCAGAGCTTTGACAGATGGATTGGAGGCAGACGATTGCCCCAGACGGCTGAGCACAAAGTTCCCGGGTCACCGTGAACGCTGGAGATGGGGAGAGGTGGTGGGGGCGTTAATGTGATGGCCCTCCAGGACCCCAAGCCCCAAGGTGGGTGGGCCTCAGGCACGGGGTCCCCGTAGAGGCAGGGGGCCTAAGGGGCCGCTGAGTGGTGACTTTCACCCCATTTCCCCAGCCTAGCTTGCCTGTCCACCTGCAGGAGGGGCGGTGGTGTGAGCTGTGGTCTCTGTGGATTGCAGGGATTCTGGTGGTGGGTCGGCGGAGTCTGTGTGAGGGCCACTTGACATGCCTCTTTAAACCAGAAGTGTTTTCCTAAACTCCTGGGGTTTGCGCCCCACATGTTTCTTTTGTCTTACTTTAAGAAATGGCATTCGCGGTTGAAGCTACAGATTGATGCCCAATGACAGTTTGGGTCTGTCTCTTGTTTGCTACATAGTATGCTTATATTTATTTGATTACAAACGATACATCATTGTATGTCCTCTTTGCCCCATTACTTTTATATTTCTAAGCCGTTGGCTTCTTTGTTTAAACTTTCATGATTTGTAGCTTCATTGCGTTATAAGAAAGCAAGAATGGTGTAAATTTTGCATTTTAAATATTTACTTAGATTTATTTTGCATCTAAATGGTTGCAGTAGGCATCCCTGTGCGAGGCGCTCCTGCAACGCCAGAGCCCTGCTCATCTTGTCTTCCCACCCCTGGCTGGACTCATTTATTATGGCCTTCAGAGCGGACCTAATCCCTTCCCCCGTATTTATAAAGATTTCCCTTTTTTCTGGGGTGTTTTGCTGCTGTCTTGGTGAGTTCACAGATGCTGCTTACCGCTAGCACTCCATCTTTATTTGCATATGTGAAGATTATAAAATAATCCCTGATGTAACAGTGAATGCTTCCTGTTGTAAATTCAATTTTGCAATATTAATGTGCCAGCCCCAGCTTTCTTGACTTTTACTGCAGTCTGTGCTTTTTCTCATCTTTTCAGTTTAAACCTTTCTGTGTTATTTTGCTTTATGAAGTCTCTTATAAGTGGTAAGAAATTAGACTGGTCTTTTTTTTGTAACCAGAAATCCTTTACATTTAAATAATTCTACCTGGTATTTGGAATGAGTGTGTCATATTGACCTCTCGTCCTTCCCTTCCCCCCTTCCCCCCTCCTTCCCTCCCTTCTTCCCTCTTGTCCCTCCCTTCTCCTCCCAGCCTCCCTTCCTTCTTCCCTCCCTTCCCTTTCTTCCCCTCCCTTCTTCCCTCCTATCCCTCTCTTCCCCTCCCCTCCTTCCCTTCCCCTCCCTCCCTTCCCTCCCTTCCCCTCCCCTCCCTCCCTTCTTCCCTCTCATCCCATCCCTTCCTTCCTTCTTCTCTCCTGTCTCTCACTTCCCCTCCCCTCCCTCTCTTCCTTCCCCTCCCTCCCATACCTCTCTTCCTCCTTCCGTCCCCTCCCTCCCTTCTTCCCTCCTGTCCTTCCATCCCCTCCCCTCCCTTCATTCCTTTCCCCTCCCATCCCTCCCTTCCCCTCCCCTCCTTCCCTTCTCCTCCCTCCTCCCTCCCTTCTTCCTTATAGTCCCTTCCTTCTTCCTTCTCGCCCCTCCCTTTCTTCCCCTCCCTTCCTTCTTCCCTCCCTTCCCTCCTTTCCTTCCCCCCTCCCATCCCTCCCTTCCTTCTTCCTTCCCCTCCCTCCTTTCTTCCCTCCCATCACTCCCTTCCCCTCCCCTCCTTCCCTTTCCCTCCCCTCCTCTCTTCCTTCTTCCCTTCCCTCCCTCCCTTTCCCTCTTTCCCATCCCTCTCTTTCTTCATCCATCCTCTCCCTCCCTCCCTTTTTCCCTTCCATCCCTCCCATCCCCTACCCTCCCTCCCATCCTCCCCTTCTCCTCCCTTTCTTCTTCCTTCTTGTCCCTTCCTTCCCCTCACCTCCCTCCCTCCTTCTCTCCCATCCCTCCCTTCCTTCCCCTCCCTCCCATCCCTCCCTTCCTTCTTTCCTCCTCTCCCTCCCTTCCCCTCTTTCCCATCCCTCTCTTTCTTCATCCCTCCCTTCCCTCTCTCCCTTCTTCCCTCCCTCCCTCTCCCCTCCCTCCCATCCCTTTCTCTGCCTTCCTTCCCTCCCTTCTTCCCTCCCCTCCCTCTCTTCCCCTCCCTCCCTCTCTTCTTCCCTGCATCTTTCCTTGCTGGGTTTTGCTCTATTTTGTGTCTTGGAAAGCAGCCCATAAGCAACTGATGGAAAGCATCCCATCAGCAACCATAAACAACTGATGCTTGTGGTTTCTCTTGAGTAAACCTAGAAAATGACCCTTTCAGTCTTAAAACTTGAGAAAGTTACATTTGTCTGATCTAAATTCCTTTCTCAGGAAACTAACCATCAGGCCCCCCAGATAGTATCAAGGAGCTGAAACTCACCAGGTCACTGCATCTGGACAATGAGACGGCTGACCTGCACCCATCATGACAGTCTAAGGGACCACCTTCTTCCTGTTGACCACCTCCTCTTCTTCGCGCCCCCCAATTCTTGTCTTTCTACATGTGGTTTCTTTTCTTCCTTGCTCTATAAACCCCTAAATTTAGCCAGTTGAGATGGATTTCAGACTGAGCTCCTACCTCCTCAGCTGCGCACCTTCATGAAGCCTTCTTTCTTCCCTGCAGTATTCATTGTCTCAGTGACTGGCTTTCTGTGCAGTGAGCAACAAGACCAACATCAAACCTCTGGTGTTTCAGTCACATTTTTTCTGTCCACATATTTCTTCTTTTAAAAAATCTGCAATGATTTAGAAGGCAGACATCATGTTTTTGAAACAGTCTTAAACTTATATTTGTCTAACAATCAAAGATTTTTTTTTTTTTTTGAGACAGAGTCTCGCTCTGTTGCCCAGGCTGGAGTGCAGTGGCGCAATCTCGGCTCACTGCAAGCTCTGCCTCCCGGGTTCACGCCATTCTCCTGCCTCAGTCTCTCTGAGTAGCTGGGACTACAGGCGCCCACCACCATGCCCGGCTAATTTTTTGTATTTTTAGTAGAGACAGGGTTTCACCATGGTCTCGATCTCCTGACCTCGTGATCTGCCCACCTCGGCCTCCCAAAGTGCTGGGATTACAAGCGTGAGCCACTGCGCCCGGCCACAATCAAAGATTAAACAGTGACTTTTGACTCCCTTTTATGGAAAACGGAGAACTTAATGCTGCTCCTCCTTGTTATCTTCATCCCCTTCTTAAGTGCATTAATTTCCTCTGAATTTACAAACCTCATACTTCTTACCTGAAATTTTAAACCCCTTAAAGTTTTCCAATGTGTTCCACTTTGTCGGCATTAACCGTATTTTAAATTTGTGTCAGCAGCAGCCTTTCTCACAAGAGTTGTGAATGCTTTGATTCTCTTATTTTTACCTGGCCTATCATTCCAGCCCAATTCTTTCTATGGTGATGTCCCTGCTGTCCTGTTTGGTATTTTGAAGGATTCCGTTCAAGCAGCTTTTACAGAAGAGGCGACAGGTGCAGCCATCTGGAGCTTTTAGAAATGGCCAGAAAGTTGTTCTCAGGTCCTGGGGTTTCCCACAAAGATATGCCAGTATCAGTTATCCCATGGTGTATTAGTCTGTTCTCACGCTGCTGTAAAGAACTGCCTGAGACTGGGTAATTTATAAAGGAAAGAGGTTTAATTGACTCACAGTTCTTCATGGCTGGGGAGGCCTCGGGAAACTTACAATCATGGTGGAAGGGGAAGAAAACATGTCCTTCTTCACGTGATGGCAGGAAGGAGAAGTGCTGAGCAAAGAGGGAAAAGCCCATTATAAAACCACCAGATCTCGTGAGAACTCACTCTCTATCATGAGAACAGCATGAGGGTAACCACCTCCATGATTTAATTACCTCCTACCAGGTCCCTCCCACAATACTTGGGGATTATGGGAGCTACAATTCAAGACGAGATTTGGGTGGGGACACAGCCGAACCATATCACATGGTCTGGGGGCATCTTTTATTTCAGTGGGCACATTTGAAGACAACCTCATTTTAGCTTATTTGAAGATAATCTGTTTACTTTTTTCCTCTTGGGAGATTTTCTGATGCCCTGTTTTTCCTGAAGTGCAAACTTCAGTGTAGTACAACACCCTCTGGCATTATTGCTCTCTCTGCATTATTTTTTTGCTCAGCATTTTCAATTTCTCCACCTGGAAAGTTTTCTTCTATTATATTTTTGGCTGCTACTTCTGCTCCCTTCTTCATTTTCTCCTCAGGAGCATCTGCTATGTGTGGTTTGGCTCTGTAAGACCTTCACATCCAACCTGCCTCTGTTCTTGACTTTTCACTTCTATATTTTAATTTTGCTTGCGATTTGGAAGTGTTTCTCAAATGTTTCTATTGTACCACCACTTTGCTTTTCTGCAGCTGCAAGTCTGCCATTTACACTGAAGATTTTACAGCAGCTGTTGTGTTTCTTGTTCACAGAGGAGAGTATTGGTCTTGCCTTGAACTCTGAGGCAGAAGTCAAGTTTCAGCCTTGAGAGTGTGATGAAATGAAAGGGCCTCCACAGAAAATGATCTTGTCCTGGACAGCATTACCCAGCCTCCAGCAACAGACAGTTTTAAATCCTCAAGAAATTCAGATTCCTGCCTCTGTGAAGGATAAAACAGCAGAGTTACCAGCTCTTCCATTTTCCTTAATGAATGTCAGGAGTTGTCTTAGTTGGCTCTCTTTGCCATAAGGAAATGCCACAGACTGGGCAGCTCCAACAGCAGACATTTATCCCTCACAGTTCAAGAGACCAGGAGTGGGGGGGCCAGATCTTGGGGCCAGAAGGACTGAGACCAGCAGTGCAGGATCCAGAGGCCAGTAGGGCTAGCATCTGGGGAGGGCTCTTCCCTGGGCTGCGGGCGGCCCCTTTCTTACTGTGTCCTCACAAGGCCTGTCCTCTGAGTGTGCGGGAGTGGGGGGAGAGAGAGCTCCCTGGTGTCTCTTCTTCTAAGTACACTCATCCTGTTGGATTGCACTGCACCCTCATAATCTCTTTGAACCATAATTACTTCCTTAGAGGCACCAGCTCCAACTAGAGCCACACTAAGGGACAGGAGTTCAATGTATACATTTTGGGGGGACCCAAACATTTGGTTCCTAACAGGAGCTGAGTAAGATGCTCCTCAGGGAAGAAGAAACGGAGAGGAGCAGGTCACAGGCATCTGAGCCCCAGGCATTGTTATTGGTGGAAGGTGTTCAGTTTCTTGGCATTTTGAACAAAGACTTGGACAAAATGCACAAACCAAGCAAGGAAAGAAGCAGAGATTTATTGAAAATGAAAGTACACTCTACAAGGTGGGAGCCGGCTGCACATAGGGGCTCAAGAGCCCCGTTTCTGGCGTTTAAATACCCTCTAGAAATTTCCCATTGGTTACTTGGTGTACACCCTATGTAAATGAGGTAATGGCTTGCAATCAGTCTGATTGAGAAGCCACCAATCAGAGGCTGAAGTGACGTCACAAAGGTTACACCCTATGCAAGCGTCTGATTGGTTGTGAAAGCAACCAATCAGAGGCTAAAGTGAAGTTACAAAGTTACACTCCTATTCAAATATCTGACTAGTTGCAGAAAGTTACCAATCAGAGATAGTTTCAATTTTCAGTCTGCCAAGCAGAAAAGGAGGGAGGGTTTGCAAAGGGAATAGCCCCTGGTCCTTTTGTTACTTAAATGTGGAAAGTTGAGGTTTTCCTTTTGATTTAGCTCTAGGAAGTCAACGTGAATTGGCCTCAGGTTCCCTTCCTCCAGACCCTATTTTCCTGCCTCAGTGCAGCTGAGTGAGCCTTCTGTTTGGGTCATGCCCTAAGACCCAACCAGCCTTTGACCTTCTCCTGGGCAGGAGCCTGGGGGCGGGGGGTGGGTCACAGATATTACATTCTCCCGAGGCAAATGCCCAGGACATGAGGACAGCCTGCCTTGGATGGACTGCAGGCCCCTCTCCCTTTCTCTCCACTGCACCCACGTCTAGGCCTCCTTTCCAAGGATCCAGAGCACTTTGAATGAGGGGGAGGCAATGCATGTATAGTGCATGGAGCAGAGGCCAGGTCATTGCCAATGTTTAAAGCACATCAGCTATTTTTATTGTGAACTCAAACACACTTTTATTGGAGTATAAGGCGTGTTATAGACACACACACTATTATGAGTGGAATAGTGTCCCCCCAAAAGATATGTTGCAGGAGGCTGGGCACAGTGGCTCACACCTGTAATCCCAGCAGGAGTTTGAGAACAGCCTGGGCAACATAGTAAGACCCCCAAATCTAAAAAAATAAAATAAATTAACCAGGCATGGTGACATGCACCCGTAGTCCCAGCTGCTCAGGAGGCTGAGATGGGAAGATCTCTTGAGCCCAGGAGTCCAAGGCTGAAGTGAGCTGTGATTGCACCATTGCATTCCAGCCTGGGTGACAGAGCAAGACTCTGTCTCAAGTAAATAAACAAATTAATAAAAAAGATATATTGAAGCCTTAACCCCCAGTAATTCCAGAATGCAAGGTTATTAGTAAATAGAGTTGTTGCAGATATTATCAGTTAAGATGAGGTCATATTGGGGCTGGGTGAAATTTCTGCCTCAGTTGACTGCCCCATTGACTCTCTCACCAGCAGCTGCCAGAGAGTTCTAGTTGTTCCATATCCTTGCCGACACCTATTATTTTCTGTCTCTTTATTTTAGTCATGCTGGTGGGTGTGTAAGTGGATTACAGTGTAGTTTCAATTTGCATTTTCATGATGATTAATGGTGTCAAACACTTTTTTGTATATTTCTTGGCCATTTGAATTGCTCCTTTTGTGAAGCATCTGTGCAAGTATTTTTCCCCTTTTCTATGGGATATCAATCTTATTTTTGTTGGTTTACATGAGTTCTTCATATGTTTTGGTTAAGAGTCCATTTTCAGATATATGAATTGCAGTTCTCATAACAGTGTCTTTTGATGATATGAAGTTTTTTGTTGTTGTTTTGTCTCGTTTGTTGAGACAGGGTCTCGCTCTGTTACCCAGGCTGGAGTAAAGTGTTACGATCTTGGCTCACTGCAACCTTGACCTCCCAGGTTTCAGCAATCCTCATGCCTCAGGCTCCTGAGTATCTGGAACTACAGGTGTGCACCATGACAACTGGATAATTGTTGCAATTTTTGTGGAGACAGGGTTTTGGCATGTTGCCCTGGCTGATCTCAAACTCCTGGGCTCAAGTGATCTGCCCACCTCGGCCTCCCACAAATGCAGGGTTAATGATTTGTGTTTTGTTTAAGAAATCTTTGCTTAAGCTGAGGTCATGAAGTTTTTTTTGTGTTTTCCTCTAAAAGCATTATTGTATTCCCTTTTGCATTTAGATCTCCAGGCCATCTGAAATTTATTTTTGTATGTGGTGTGAGGCAGGGGTAAGGCTGCTTTCATTTTTCCATTTGGATATCCAGTCGACTCAGCAATGGAAAAGACCACCCCCCACCAGCACCCCCAGCCCCACATCTCAGCCTTGTCTTTGTTATAGATCAGGTGACTGAACAGATGGCGGTGGCTTCTGGACTCTCTCTTAGGTTCTACCTGTCAATTTGCCTATCCTTATACCAATGCCACACTGTCTTAATTTCTTGTTATTGTTTTCAAGGGTGATCTAATTGTTTGGTTCTCCTTGGTGGATCAGGTGGTCTCAGATTCACTTTTCCCTTGATTTTAGTTTCAAAGCCCTGAACCATTTTGTTAGAACTCCATCATATCCCAGCTGTGTAACCCAGCCTCAGTTCATCTCATTGTACCATCTTTAACATAGAAACACAAATTCCTATCTTAGAGAGTCGCTGGGAGAATTAAATGAGATAATGCGGCTGTTGTGCTTGGCACATAGAAAGCATTTACTAAATGTTAGCGATTTTGTAGTTTAGTGGTTGGAAGTACAGGGTCTGGAGCTAAACTGCCTGGATTCAAATCTTGGCTCCTTCATGTTGAACTGCGTGACTTCGGGAGAATTACTTCATGTGGGTCTACTGTCTTTAAAATGAGGATACTTGTAGTGAACTCTGGAGCTTAGAATGTGGATGAAGTGCACACAGCAGTTCTCAGCTTTGTGCTCATGGGGGCAGACACAGATAATGACAATTTCCATGCAACACCTGGAGGATACAGGACCAGGCACCCCGTCTAGACTTACCTGTGACTCACCCACATACCAGGCTACTCCTGCATGCCAGGGCACTCTGCCGGGAAGTGCTGAGTCCATATGTGTGAGGGGCACCCCGTTTTCTGGCACGTGGCGGGCAATCACTCCATTGACATTGCCTTTTAGAATCTTCTTCCTGTTGATCAGAGTGTCCTGGCGCCTGTGAGCTTGATTTTGATTTTTAGAAGCTGCAGTCCTTGTGCCTTATTGACAGCACAGTAAATCTTTAAAAAATATATATATATTTTTCTGTTACGTGAAGCACATCTATTTGTGAGGAAGGATTTTTCTCTGAGCCCTTGTTCCCTTGCTCTTCTGCTTGTGCCGCTGGTGTTTTCATAAGCTCAGTGCTGATTTCTTTCTGAATATCACCGCCCCTTGTACACAGGTGGTCTGATTCTGCTTTCTGCCCCAGTGAGGATGGGCTGAGCCCCCTTCCAGAATGAAAGAGCAGGTGACTGCAGCATGCTTAGTGCTGATGGGATGGTGTCTCCTTGGGGATGTATGTCCCAGGCAGGTGCTCCAGGATGGCTCAAAGGGAGGGCCTAGAGCAGAGTCGACAGCCTTTCAAGTGGGACCCACCAGGAGGTGTCACCTCTAGGGCTCATTAAAGCGTGTCCAGGCTCTCAGATTTCCTTGGAAACCAGAAACTAAAGGCAAAGTTGGGGGAAGGGTCTTCTGGCATCTTCCCGTGGGAGCAGATGTGGGCGGGAGCAGCTTCCCCCTCTGCCGCAGGGCTCCGCCACTCCCGCCCTGCTGCCTCCCTGTACCCCCCAGCCTTCCCACTCCCCCCCAGCTCTGGCTCAGGCTGCCCTTCTTCTTGCTGTTTCCTTGCTCTAGTGCAGGGTTTCCCCAGTGGCTCTCCACGACGCGCCCAGGGTGACATGCCAGTATGTGTCACCAGAGCTGCCTACGCACAGCCCTCTCATGGAAAGCAGTTAGAGGGAGCCTGGGGGGTGGGCCCTGTGGGCTGTGTCGGGGAGGGCGTTAGCACAGTGACTGTGACCAGCAGGCAGGATGGGTGGGTGGAGGCCCAGGAGGAAGGAGAAAGGAGCAGCGAGCAGCAAGATGGCGGGGAGCAGCGTGGGTGTGGGAGAAGCTGAGCGTGGGTTCTGGGAGGGATGGGGAGGAGCAGCCTGGGATGGGGAGAAGCTGAGTGTGGGTTCTGGGAAGGACAGGGGAGGAGCAGTGTGGGAAGGAGAAGCTGAGCGTGGGGTCTGGGAAGGACGAGGGGAGCAGCGTGAGAAGGGGAGAAGCTGAGCCTGTGGTCTGGGAAGGATGGGGGGAGCAGCATGGGAGGGAGAGGCTGAGTGTGGGGTCTGGGAAGGGCAGGGGAGGAACAGTGTGGGAGGGAGAAGCTGAGTGTGGGGTCTGGGTAGGAGAGGGAGGAGCAGCCTGGGAGGGGGAGGCTGAGTGTGGGGTCTGGGAAAGACAGGGGAGGAGCAGCCTGGGATGGGGGAGGCTGAACATGGGGTCTGTGAGGGATGGGGAGAAGCTGAGCATAGGTTCTGGGAAGGACAAGGGCGGAGCAGGTGGGAGGGAGAAGCTGAGCGTGGAGTCTGGGAGGGACGAGGGAGGAGCAGCATGAGAGGGAGAAGCTGAGTGAGGAGTATGGGAAGGACTGGGGGGGAGCAGTGTGAGAGGGAGAAGCTGAGTGAGGGGTATGGGAAGGACTAGGGGGGAGCAGTGTGAGAGGGAGAAGCTGAGTGAGGGGTATGGGAAGGACTGGGGGGAGCAGCGTGAGAGGGAGAAGATGAGTGTGGAGTTCAGGAAGGACTGGGGAAGAGCAGCTGGGAGGGAGAAGCTGAGTGTGGGGTCTGGGAAAGACTAGGAAGGAGCAGCGTGAGATGGGGAGAAGCTGAGCATAGGGTCTGGGAAGGACAAGGAGAAGCAGCGTGGGATGGGGAGAAACTGAGGTTGAGGTCTGAGAAGGACTAGGGAGGATCAGTGTGAGAGGGAGAGGCTGAGTGTGGGGTCTGGGAAGGACAGGGAGGAGCAGCATGGGAGGGGGAGAAGCTGAGTGTGGAGTCTGTGAAGGAAAGATGTCTGGGTTGGATTTCTTCATGGTGTTCCCTGTAAACCGCAGGGAGGTTTAGCGAGGGAATCGACAGTGAAGAACTACAATTCCTCAAGTCCCTCAGCTCTGATTTGGCTTCCTTTGAAGGGAATTCTGTGCATGGACTGGGCCATCTGGACCCCTGGAGATATTTGGGTTACAGTGCCAGGCCCTGGATTGAATTCCTCTTTAGTAGAGTTCGTTGGTTACTCACAGCCACCTCTCCAGCCTCCCCCAACTTAGATCCCCATCAAGCTGTTGCTAGAATTATACCCCAGCCACTTTGCAGTTGCTGCTCGCCCCTGCTGGCCTGGCCAGAACCGTCGGAGCCTCACAGCTGGCTCTGGTCTCCTTTCTGTCCATCCTCCTGCCCCAGGTAGGACCAGCCTCCTCCTCCCCGGGGCCAGGCACAGGGGGACACCTTGTGTATACTCTAGTGTGACTGGCAACAACTTGTCTCCCCAGGGCTGACGTGAGCACATGTGAAATAAGGAAGGGCTCAGCGTGCCTTGGAGGGGCCGCCCCTACCCAGGGGTCGCCATCCTTGGTGTTTTTGCTCTTGTGGGGACAGTGCTGACATGTCCAACTGAAAGCTTTGCCCCCATGCCCCCAATCCAGGATCCACCAAGACGAAACCCCTCCTGCTGTGCCAGCTCAGCAAATATATTTTTTCTTCCTTATGATTTTCTTTCCTCTCTCTTTTTTTTTTTTTTTTTAAAGACAAATTCTCACTCACCTAGGCTGGAGTGCAGTGGCACGATCCCAGCTCACTGCAATCTCTGTCCCCGGGTTCAAGCAATCCTCCCTCTTCAGCCTCCTGAGTAGCTGGGACCATAGGCATGCACCACCATGCCCGGCTAATTTTTGTATTTCTTTTTCGGAGAGAAGGGGTGTTGCCATGTTGCTCAGGCCGGATGCCCCTGAGTCTTTCTGATGGTGCCCTGGAAGCGGCCACAGGGGCCTCTCGAACACACTCCGTGGGCCTGCCCTGCACGGTCGCCGCGTCACCGCAGGAGACAGGATCTCAGACGAGTGCAGCTCTCAGCACCCTCCTGGCAGCTGGCATAATAGGGACTGATCTTGTTAGAGGGAGACAGCTAGCTCAGTTGACAGTTTTGTGTTCACAGCTTCATATATTTTGTGAAAAGATGCAAGGGAAACATGAGATGCGGAAGCAAAATGGCTCACGGGGGCTGCTCGAATGCCCCGCGGCCTTCAGAGTCTCTTTCTCAGCTCACGGAAGGGCTGGGAGGCAAGGGAGGGATGGCAAGGGGTCGCTTTCGCTTAGTAACACCCAGAGCAGGGTGCCAGTGAGGGGTCACCCTTGCTTACTAATACCCACAGCAGGGTGCCATTAGGGGTCACCCTTGCTTACTAATACCCAGAGCAGGGTGCCGGCGAGGTGTGGTGTCACCAGAAGTGGACCACACTGGCCTGCCGGCCTCCTCGCCTGTGGCCTTGAGGGTCACTTATCCCTGCAGCCTGGTCTACCAGGGGCTCGCAGTGATGCCCACGGCGCAGGTTAAACAGGAGCTTGTGCTCAGTGCCTTCCCAAGCAGCCCGGTCAGCTGGGACTCAAAGAGCCCGTCTCGCCGGGAGCCTCCCAGAACCGAGCTTGTCCTCTGGGTGACCTGAGGGCTGAAGGCAGTGTGAAAGGGAAATAAATCTTGGGACCCCAACATCACTACACAAAGGGAAAAATCAAGCTGGGAACTGCTGTGGGCAAACCTGCCTCCCTATTCGAAGCCATCCTCTGCTCACTGAGAGACATGCGGATCTGGTTGCCTTCCTTGAGAAGGCTAATCAGAGACTCAAAAGAATGCAAGTTTGTTCTTTACCTGCCTATGACCGGGAAGCCCCCTCCCTCCTTCCAGTGGTCCTGTCTTTCTGGACGAAACCAATGTACCTCTTACACATATTGATTGATGCCGCATGTCTCCCTAAAATGTATAAAACCAAGCTGCACCCTGACCACCTTGGGCATCAGGACCTTCTGAAGCTGTGTCATGGGTGCACGTCCTTAACTTTGGCTAAATAAACTTCCTAAATTGACTGAGACCCGTCTCAGATATTTTGGGTTAATACCAGGGTCGAGACTTCTCTCACCCTGGCCTGTCCTGCCTGTCATCCTGTCCCTTTCTGGACCTGTGGGGCAGGACCTGGGGCTTGGCTTAGCCCACAGCCTCCCGCCCTCCCCCCATAGCTGTCACATATGTGAGCCCCCAGAGAGCCTGTGCCACTGTGAGAAGGGTCATTTGTACAGTGCCTGTGTGGGGCCTCGCAGTGGGTCTGTTCCTCCTTACCACCTCAGCCACCGAGCAGAGGGACCCTGTGTGCCACAGTTCCTGGGTCCTCATGGAGCCCTGGGCCACAGCTGGACATGGGGCCGGGAACGCTGATGTCTTCCCTGGGCAGGTGCGGTGAGAAGAGCGGTGACCATTGTCCCCATCATAAGAAACACTGAGAACCAATGCCAGAGAAAGACACACACAGTCTTAGGGGAGGGGACGGCTGCAGGGAGGAGGATGCCTGACCATGAGCTCTGCAGGCGTCTCGAGGGTTGGGACAGGGGTTTTCTCTTACAGAGAGGGGTTGGCAGGGCTAGAGGCATGGGTGTTGGGAGATGGGGTGACGGTGCCTGTGGGACAGTGGAGCAGAGGTCCTCCCGGGACCACCCTGCTCTCGGAGGGGCTGTCTGCTGCCTCCGGTTGGGGTCTCAGCTGAGGACCTGGAGGGCGGTGCCATGTTAACCCAAGCCTGGATCGCAGGCATGCCATGGGTCGGCCCAGTGGAGGACCAGTCAGGCAGATCGTTCACCAGACAGAGGGACTGGGGGGCCTGGGGCTGGCCTTGCCCCTGGTAAACCAGGGGGCGTTGTGAGTCTTGCCTAAGTCCCATGGGGAAGTGCTTCCTTTCAGGAACACGGAGCGGGGGCACGTCCGAGCCTGTGCTGGGTCCCGGAGCCCAGGGCTCCGGTGAAGTTCGGTATCGGTGCAGAAAACATTTAGAACTTGTTTTCACATCGGCTGTCACATATAATTGTCACCACAGCTCTTCAGGGTCCAGGTTCGAGATCCCATTTTTAGGAACAGTGCAGCTTAGGAGCAGAGAGAGAAAGCGACTCATCCAAGGCCACCCGAACAGGAACGGGGGCTGGGCAGGAACGCCAGGCCCTTCCAGCCTCATCTCAGGACCCCTGCTTGGCTGCTGAGGGTGTGGTCTATGGAGGGCACGGCCCTGAGCGGCCTGAGGGGAGCTGGTGGCAAACACGATCCTCATGGTGGAAAGCAACACACGTCAAGGTGGCGTACATTCGTGGCCTGTGAGTCCGGATCCCCAGGGGTCCACCCAGCCGGGGCCTGGTGTGGCCTCAAAGGTGGGGGCTCAATGCGGCCTGATGCTGGTCCCGAGAAGCCGTGGGACTGAGGAACAGCCACACTTGGAGCCTCTGAGGGAAAGGCAGGCAGCTGCGGGCTGCAGGAGGCAGGGCAAAGCTCCTGCCCAGAGTCAGTGCCTTGGCCACCTCTGAGCCCACTGCTGGTGGGCGGGCCCTGCTGACCTCCCAGCCTGTGTTCCAGCCGCTCCCACCCTTTCCCAAGTCTGAACGTCACTCAGGTGGAGGATGAGCCTGTTTCCAGAGGCCTGGGGCTACGGCAGGTGGCCCGGGCTTGGGATGCAAGGCTGATGGTACCTGTCCAGGCCAGCGCTGCCTCCTATTCACCCACAGAGGG
Source organism: Symphalangus syndactylus (assembly GCF_028878055.3). Taxonomy (NCBI): domain Eukaryota; kingdom Metazoa; phylum Chordata; class Mammalia; order Primates; family Hylobatidae; genus Symphalangus; species Symphalangus syndactylus. The sequence continues at coordinate 12,869,242 of NC_072438.2, forward strand.
GCTGGCGTCTGCTGCTTCTCATGGCCTCAGTTCTGGATGGTTGACAGCCACTCAGTCCCCTCAAATCTCCAGAGCACGCTCCGGCCTCAGAGCCACCGTGCCCTCTGCCTGGAATGCCCTCTGCTTCCTGTGCCCTCTGCCTGGAATGCCCTTCGTGCTTGATGTCTCCCTCGCCTCCTTGGATGCTGCCTTTTTCGGAGAGGCCTTCCCCACCACCTCACCCAGAAGAGAAGCCCGTTTCTCCCTCCAGGACCCAGTTCTGCCTTATGTGTAGCACTTATCCCTTGATGTGCGACAGCTCTTTGCTGATGTTTTCTGTTTGTCTCACCCGGCTAGAATGCATGCTCCTCTGTCTAATTTGTTCCCTGAGGTGTACCCAGCACCTCAATCAACACCTGGTGTTGGTGAGTGCTTGCTAAGTGTTAGTGAATGCATATTTGTTGAATGAATTTGTGGGTGGCTGGATATGTGGGGAAAAGATGAAAGGAGGGTTCAGGAAGTGGCCTGGATAGTTGGAAGGGGTGGACGGATGACAGGTGAAGAGATGGGCAAATGGATGGGGGGCAGTCACTATGGATGCTTGCCTGGGGTGTTGGATGGATGGGTGGATAATGGGGTGAGTGGAGGAATGGTTTGGCAGGTGGATAGCTGATAGATTGATGGACAGATGGGTAGGTGGCTGGTTAAATGGATGGGTGATAGTTGGTTTGGTGATGTGTGAATAGGAGGATCAGCCAGATTGACAGATGGGTGGTGGATTAGTTGGTGTGTGGTTGTATTACTGAAGAGGTGGTTTGGGTTAGGGTCGATGGGTGAATGGATTCCTGGTTGAATGAAGGGGCTGATCAATGAATCGTTTGCTGGTTAGACGGAGGTACTGGTTGCTAGCTGGATTTGATGAGGCAAACAACTGGATAACTAGTTGCTAGGTGTGTGTTGGGAAAATGAAGGGCACATGGGTGGTAGGTTGACAGGTGGGTGGGTGGGTGAGTGGCTGACTGGATGTGCATGGAGAATGGGTACGCAGGTAGGTGGTTTGATGGCAATGAATGGCTAGTGGGTAGGAGGACTGTTAGGTTGGGCTTGTGGGAGATGGTGGGTGGCACTGGAGGAGCTGGGCGTTGGCTGGTGTGTGTGGAGATGGATGGTGAGGGGGCTGCACTGGCAGGTGTTGGTGTGGGGATGGACTCACGGAGGATGCATGGCAGTGTGTAGATGGATCATGAGGGGGCTGCGCTGGCAGCTGGATGAATGGTCATGTGGCTGGCTGGCTGGACTGAGCAGTGGGTGGGCCCATCCTACAGTCCATCTTGGAACCCGCCCTGCAGCTGGGGGCTCACAGGATCAGGCCCTGCCAAAGCTGAAGTGTTCTGCCTCCCAGCTCCTTTCCTGTCCTCCAAGGACACTTGTGGCTGAGGGTCTGTAGGACTCTTCGGGACCCTCGTTCTTCTCGGGAAGCCCCAGGTCAGCACAGATCCTCAGCGGGAGTTTTCTGGAGCTGAACCCCACCTGTGAGAGGCCAGAGCTCCTCCTGGGGAGTTTCGTGGGAGGGGGGCTGGGAGCAGCCACTCAGACCAGAGGCTGATGGGAAACCGTGGAGCTGGTGCTCCCCCCGTGGGGGTCCTGATGAGAGTGAGGGATCGATTCCGCATGTCCTGATGTGAACCTACTCTCCTGGCATCTGAGCTGCAGCCAGGCCCACCTGCAGGAGATGCTGGCCAGGCACAAAAAGGACGCTGGTTCCTGTTTAAAAGTCAGGAATCCAGAAACCAGTGCTGCCTGGAAAATCCAACAGCAGAAACTGGGATGATGTGGTTGCACCATTCTAAGCGGGGCTGGAAGTTGCCTCCCAACACTAAGGTTAGCCTTCATTGATGAGATTCTGATCAGCTGTGTCTGGAAGGTTCTGAGACTCATCTCGCTGCGTCTCCGCGTGCAGCTGTCACTGTGCCCCTCCCTCCCTCCCACGGTGCTGTCCCTGCCTCACCTGGGGTGGCAATGTGGCTGTGCTCTGGCAGGAGCAGCTCCACTCCCACCCCCTCCTGAGCTGCGTAGGCTGGCTGGGCGGGGGGTGTCTGGGGCTGAACACCTGCCTCCTGGGAGGATGTTGGAGGCCAATGGGCTTGCGGGGAGGTCCCTTCCCTGTGCCTCTTCCAGCTGGCAGAGCACCAGCCCCTTGTTGGAAGGGCAGCCTTCACCTTGTGACTGCCTGGGAGCTGTATGGAGTGAGCAGGAGTGTGCGTGCGTGTGTGTGTGTGAAATCGTCCCCATAAACTTCATAAAATTAACCGGGGAAGAAGGGCGGGGGAGAAACAAAAATGAACCCAGCCTGGCGCCCTCACACTCATCCCTGGGTGGTCGTGCTCTGACGGGCTGCCTCATGCCTGTCTGCTGCCTGTGGCCCCAGAGTCACACAGGCCCGGCCACATGTCCATTGCCTTCTCCACTGCTCTGCAGATGAGTGCTAGGAACACGTGTTTCCCTCTGAGATGCCCCTTCAGGCCCTGTGCGCCGAGGAAGCTCCTGATGCCAGCTGGCCCATAGGACCCTGGAGGAGCTGAGCTGCCGAAGAATCATCAAGTCCCCACATCTTGATGATTTCAGCCCCTTACCCCAGCCAATCAGCCAACCCAATTCTCCAGCCTCTCACCCTCCATCATCCCCTTAAAAACCCCAGCCCAGAACTCTTCAGGGACAGGGATTTGCGGCTCCCTCCCACCTCCTCACTTGCTGCCCTGTGATCAATAAGCCCTCTGCCTGCTGCAAACCCTGCTGCCTCCACATCAGGGGTGTGTTACAGCGCTGTGGGCATACGCGTCTGCTGGTCCTGTAACACATGTGCGTGCCTCCTCCATCGGATGGGCTTCTTGGGGCGGGCCTGGAGTGTCTGTGGAGTGCAGGAACACGGTCTCCACCGCAGCCTCTGAGCTCATCTGGCATGTCTACTGGATTAGGTCATTTCAGAGGCGTTTCCTCACTTGGTCCTCCCAGCTACCAGTAAGGAAGGTACTAAAAACCTCAATGACATTTACATTTGGGGAAACAGAGGCTCAGCGGGGGGCATGACAGAGCAGGAGGCAGACCCCAAGACAGACCAGCAGGCGGCGGGAGAAGCAGGCTTGGCCCTGGCTCCCTCTGAGTCCAGAGTCCATTTCTGGGCTCTTCACTTGGTGCCCAGTGCGGTGCTGACCACAGGCATCAGCTCATGGAATCCCCAAACCAGCCCATTTACTGCTGGGGAAACTGAGGCTTAGAGCTGCACCCGAGCCTGAACTGAGGCTGCAGAGGCAGTGCACACAGAGGCAGGGCTCTCTGCTCCAGAGCCTGGCCGTGGCGATGCCTCGAGGCACTGGCCCATCCCACAGCCCTGCTTCGCTGCTGTGGAGCTAGGGGTGAGGGAAGGGGCCTGGGGCCCAGAAGGGTGGGAGGAAGAGCCCCCGGGCAGCCTACAGGTGAGACCCTTCTCCCGCTGCCAGCCTGCCCGCCCAGCCACCCCCAGAACATCGCTCAGCAACGCTGCCCAGAAACTGGAAAGATAATTGGGTCATGGCAAAGAGTGAATTATTCCTCCGGAGAAAGTTTTAAAACGCGTGAGCCCTCAGTGGCAGGGAGAGAGGCAGTTATGCCGCTCAGAGGCAGTCTTGGAATTGGAGACACAGAACGGCTCCTTCCCTGTGACTTCCAGGGTTCAGAGAGGAGCTGTACAGGACCCCCACCCTAAAGGAGCCCCCATTCTGGTGGGAGAGACAGAGACCCAGACATGAGTGCCGGCAATGTGGGGAGGTCAAAGCTATGACCTCTCAAGGCTGTGGGAGGAGAGGGAGCGCCTGGGGCCAGCCTGGTGGGGGAAGAGGCAGGTCAGGGAGCACCCACAAAAGAGGGGACAAGACAGTGAGGGGTGCCTCAGGGGGAGGGGACCGTGCAGGCTGAGGCTGAGGTTTAAAATGTCTTATCGTTGTGAGACTCCTTTGAGGACCGCTGAAAGGGAGGGCACCCCAGGCTAGTGCAGTGGGCACGGCGGGACCGCGGGCAGCACAGGGAGCCCGTGACCACAGGTGGCCTGAAAGTCAGGAGAGGAGAACTCCTACACATGCTTCAAGGCCCTGCTCAAGTGTCCCAAATCCCTCCCAAAGGCTGAGGATACCGCATCTGAGAAATGGGCTTCTGAGGATGTGTCAGACGTGGCCCAGGAGGCATCAGCCAGGGCGGGGCTCGGGGGCTCCTAGGAGCTGCTCCTAGCTGCTCTGCCCTGCCTGCTGGTCACCCGTCCTGCACTAGGCGATAGGGTCCTGGAGGGCAGCAGGACCATGTCATAGGAGGTGTGAATGGGGCTTTGCTGCAGGCTGTGGGCGGGGACTAGGGCTCCTGGGGGCTGAGGCACGTGGCAGGCAGGGGAAGAAGCTGGGGGGTGGTGCAGAGTGTAGGGAGAGAGCGCTCTCCCGGCCCAGGCCTCATCTGGAAATGGGAGGTGATTTTCCAGCACAGGCAGCTCCTGGGCTTAGAGGCTGGACGTTGCCTCAGTGAGCTATGGGGAGTGTTCCTCCTGGGGTGGGGTGGGAGGGGGTCTTATGGCCCCTGGGGACCTTAGGGCCGAGTGGGGTCCAGTGCCCTGGGAGGGTCCCAGTGTGGGAGAAGGAGGGGTCGTGGGGTGGTGTTTAGGCATGCAAAGCGTGGAGATGCCCCTGTAAGTCTGGAGCTGGCAGCCCAGGTGTCTCAGCTGCAGCCTTTAGGGCTGTAGTGGACCAGCAGAGGCTTCACCGCCCTGGGGACCCCAGCAGAGCTCGAGGCAGGGGCCGCTGTAGGCCTTGATCCCACTTTTCTCTGGGCGGGCCCAGGGGAGCAGATGTTGATGAGCCGGAGATGGGGAGCTTGCCTTGCACGGCCTCACCCTGCTTGCACGGGCGCTTACCCTGCTCCACCCTCCAGGACACTGCGTGGGGCATCGCTGCTGCCCCGTGAGGATCCCCCTTGGGGGGTGGAGGTGTGTGGGGGCCAAAGGCGGGGCCTGAGGAGCTGTGTTTGGGGCCTCAGAAGATGCTGGTCCCCTGCCCTGTCTACATAGCCTGGCTGTCCTGGGGGGATGGGGAGACTGGACACAGGCCAGGGGTCTGTGCGGGCTGCTGTGCGGCTGGGGAGAGCCCGCACCCCGAGGGAGGAGGGTGGCTGCTGGGGAGCAGGATGAAGCAGGAAGGGGTCACCCCACTGAATGGGGTGTGGGTGGAGTCCATTCGTCCTGAAGCCACACATGCCTGGTTCATGGCCTGACTTTGACTCATGCTGGCGATGGTCACCGTGTATCCAGGACAGAGCCTGGCAAGATTAAAAGCGTGTTTAATTTTCACCACTGGCAGGTGATGCTGGTGTTTTCAGAGGGGAACTGAGGCCTGTGGAAGGGAAATAGCTGACCGGGGGCAGAACACCGCTGGCCAGTGACAAAGGGAGGGACCTACTCCGGCTGTGTGCCTCTGACACGCGTTCTCCCATGTGGCACCACCCACAGCGACCCCAGCCCCCTTGCCTTGCTTTAGCGCCTGTCATGGGGCCAAGAACCTGAGACTGGCTGGTGACCAGGCTGTGACCACAGGCCCCTCCTCTCTGGCTGGGGCCCATGTCTTCAGGTTCACGCGAGTCCAGACGGGTCAAACAAACACAGCTCACCCATGCAGGGTCATCTTGAAGCTGAGGATGGAACTTGAGAAAACATTTTTGTTTGTTTGGCAATGAGGTCCGTGGAGGGTTCTGAGGGTTCGGAGACATTTTCTTTCTGGAAAGGGCCCTCGTTCCTCCCAGGTATTCGACTCCCACTCCCTGTGAAGCCTCCGAGAGCCAGGCCGGGCTCTCCTTCCTCAGCCACCTCCTCTCCAGGGCAGTAGCCCTACTCAGTCCTTGCTCACCTCCAAATGACTCTTCTCTGGAACTTTCCAGTGGAGAAGGAGGAGGGGGAGGAGAAGCAGGGAGCAGCCCGGACTCCCTCCTCTGTACCCACTGCCCTCCTGCCACAGGCCCTGTCTGGGCACCCGCTTAGGGGTCTCCAGCCTGGCTGGCGGCACTGTGGCCTCTCCGTGGCTCTAAGGCTGTTTGGGGTGTCCAGGAGTCACAGAGATGGAAACAGATTCACCTCAGTTCCTGCAGTGCCTGCTCCCGACGCCGTATGTTCAGGGTTAGACGGTGTCCCCCACAAATTCACGTCCATCCAGAACCTCAGAATGTGACCTTATTTGGAAACAGGCTCTTTGCAGGTGGAATTAGTTCAGATGAGATACAGGGGTAGGGTGGGCCCCGAACCCGGTGACGAGTGTCCTCACAGGAAGAGGGAAATCCAGACTCAGACACAGAGAGGAGGAGGAGGCTGAGACGACGGAGCAGACAGTGGGGTGATGTGGCCACAAGCCAAGGATGCCTGGAGCCACCGGGAGCGGAAGATGCAGGAAGGGCGCTCCTGCAGAACCTTCAGAGGCAGCGTGGCCCTGCCCGCACCTCCATCTGGGACGTGGGACTCCAGACTTCGAGGGAGTGGATGCCCGTTGTTGAAGCCGTGTGGGCACCCCTATCGCGGCAGCCCCGGGACTCCTCAACTGTGCCCTGTCACCTCCCACCTTGCTGCCGGAGAGGCATGGTTTGCTCCTGGAAGTCGTGATTGTGAAACATGGATGTTTTGCTGTGGCGTCCATTGCTACTCTCATGCTGGGGTCCTGCTCTCTCTGTCCGGGTTCCGTCACCGCAGAGCTGGACATCAATACCAAGGATCTTCTCAGGGGGCAGAAGTGCGTCTCTACAAATAGCGCCAGGTCCTTTTCGTTATCCTCCCTGGTCCCTACCCTCCCTCCTTCCCTCCCTCCATGTCTGGAGAGGACCCCGGCCTGGAGCAGGCGTGCTCTGCTCTGTTACCGAGTCGTGAGGCAGATCTCAGGTCTCCTCACTCACCGTCCCACTGGCCAGGAGTCCGGAGGGCATGGCTGGGGGCTCTCGGTTGGGGTCTCTCAGTGGGTGCCCTTGGGGGCTGCTGCCATTGAAAGCTCTCTGGGGCAGGAGGCCTGCAATGTTTGCTAGGGGCGGGAGCTCAGCTGGGCTGCCAGGTGTCCCCACATGGGAACCCCTGGATGGGGGGACTCGGATGGTGGCTGCCCCCTGCAGAGAGATGGCCCAGGAGAGTGACGTGGGCTGCCCACTGCTCTGCACGGGCCTGGACATGGCAAAGCACCGTGCTGTGTCCACTTTCCAGTGTGGGGGCCGTGAGCACTGCCAAGAGGTTTTGCCCCAGGGGCTTCCAGGAGGCCTTGCCATCGTTGGTGCATGACACCACCTCCCTGGGTCTGAGGCTGCGTCCTGGAGCGCATGGGTCCCTCCAAGGGACTAGGACCGGCAGATACTCAGCATCCACAACTGTGAACACCTGAGCAGAGGTGGGCTGGGATCCAGGCCCAGCTTGCTGGAAGCTTCTCCATAGGATCTCTCAGGATTCCCATTTTCTCCCTCCCGTACCAGTGAAGAAAACCAGCATCCACCCACCACACAGCCCACAGCTCAGGCTCCTGGCCCAGTGGCCCGGTGATGCCTGGAGACCATGTTTGTGTGCTGGTCATTGCTGGAGGCCCCTGGCCACTCTCCCTGGATCTCCTGCACGGACCTGCCTGCACACTCTTGAGCGGAGGTGCAGTGGCCACCATCGCCGACATCTCAGTCAGCAGCACTGTGGGCCTGGAGGGCCCCGGGGGCTGAGGTTGCAGAATCGGGGTCTCAAAGGCCCCCACCGACATCCAGTCCAGCACTTCCTGCTGGAGTCTGAGGACACTTTGAGCTCGGCCTGGAGCTGTCTGCCGGCCCCTCGGAGGGGTGATGGGGGATGCGGCTCTGGCCACTCTTGATGTGGCTCCAAGGAGGCCGTCTCTGGGGTCTCCCCTAGAAAGAGCTGCGAGCAGGGTAGCCCCCCTAGAGGCCCCCACCTTCCCAGTGGCTGAGACGCGAGTGGCTGGGGCCTGGATGTTGCCACTCACCCCGAGGTCCCTGTAGCAGGCGGCCCTGGCCCTGGAGCTTGCTGTGGCGCTGGAGGTGCCGTCAGATCCTCAGGCCGGTCGGGTGACTCTTGACCCCCCATCTCTTCTGGGCATTACTGTCACGTGTCGCGTGCTCCAGGTCCGCTCAATGTCTGCTTCCTGAGGACCCGAGCTGACCAGGGAGGGGTGTGGCTGAGGTGCTTTCCTTGGGGGCTGCTTTGCCCACCAGGGTATCTCCCCCAAGTACTCATGGGACTCTCCAGGGGACCCCTTGTAGAACCAGGACCACCCCTACCAGGCCTAGGACCCTCCAGGACTCCTCATGTGCGGGACTGGGCCTGGCTGGTCCCTATGACTGAATTGAGGGGTGAAGCCGCCTTCTCCTAGCTCCAGGAATCTCATGGACCCGGGATCCTGGGTGTTCACCCCTAAATCCTCCCTAAGGATTTCCCAGGGCCCCTCAGGCCACCCTGCCCTGCCAGGAGCCCACCCTAAAGATGAGTGAGAGGCCTCCAGGCAGAGGAGACAGCCAGGCAGGGCCATGAACAGGGCTGGGGAGGAAGCTACAGGGTGAGCCCGGAAAGGCCGGCTCTTTGCTTTGGGACTCAATGTTGCTGACCTCGTTTTTTATGTATCCAGAGTGATCGTTTCAAAGAACAAGCCATAAAACTGGACTCTGCAGATGTTTCTCCATAAATTAAACAGGCATATTTACCTTGGGCTGAAGCAAAACAAACTTGAGGCCCAGGGCCTCAAAACCATCATGGAGGTGGGGAGTGCTGAGAAGCAGGGAGCGAGGGAGGCAGGGTGAAGGGCGTGGGCAGCGGGAGACCACCAGGCCTCTTCCCTCACCACTCCAGGCCCGTCCATTGGTGCAGTGACATCAGCCCTTGTAAAACACAGGGACAAACCAAACGGTTCCTCCTGTCCTCAATCAACACAGCTGACTGGTCACCAAAACGTGGGTTTCTGCCCACCAGCAGGTGGTCCTGCAGTGGACAGCAGCAGGGGGTCTCTATTCGACTCCAACCTGACGCTGTCCGCCCGGGGTGAGCCTCAGTCCCGCAAGACGGCCCCCACTTTAGAGGCTGATGGCAAGTCCCGGCGTGGCCTGTGCTTCTGACCAGTTGGCTCTAAGTCAGGGTTCCCACGACCCCCGCCTTGGGTTTAATTTGCTAGAACAGCACACAGAACTCAGGGAGACACTTTATACATGTTTACTGGTTTATTCGAAAGAACATTGTGAAGGATAGAGACGAAGAGATGCGTAGGGTGAAGCGTCAGGGAGGGGCATGGAGCTTCTCCCGGGCACCCCCTCCAGGCACCTCTGTGTGTTCGGCTTTCCAGGAGCTCCCTGAGCCAGTCCTTTGGGTTTTATGGAGGCTCCAGTACTCAGCCTGATTGATAGCATCATTGGCCATTGGCAATCAACCCAACCTTCAGCCCCTCCCATCTCCCCTTCCTAGAGGTCAAGGGGTGGGGCTGGAAGTCCTAATCCTCTAATCATGCCTGGTCTTTCTGGGTGACCAGCTCCATCCTGAAGCTGTCTAGGAGACCCCAGCCCCCAGCCAGCTCATGAGCACACAGAAGACACTCTCACCACTCCAGAGAGTCAAGGGCTTTAGGAGTTGTATGCCGGGAAACAGGGACAAGGCCACATATATACTACACAGTCTCACAGTCCTCCCGATGGCCGCCTCTGTCCTGGCAATGTGGTCAGTACCACCCCTTGATCTGCATCTCAATGGGGACAGTCCCCCAACCCCATCCACCTCAACACCTTCTCCACGAGCAGCTGGGCAATTGCTCTGAAATGCAAGTCTGATAATGGCCACTTCCTTGGAGTTTGTGCTCCAAGTCCCATCTCAGAGGAGGCCCACGCCACCCACCGGGCTCAGTGTTTCCCCTGCCGCACCCCTTCCTCTTGCTCCTGCCCCCGGCTCCATGTTGATGTCTCCCCCCATAGCATGACCACCTCCTGATGTGCTGTGTGACTCACTTGCTTAGTTTCCTGTGTGTGGGCTGTCTCCATGGGCAGAGACTTTTGTCTGTGTTCTTCCCTGGCGTGCCCAGCACAGTGCCCTGCATCATGGGGCGGGGATGGAAGGACAGCAGTGACAGTGTGGATCCATCCAGCACTTGCCAACCCTGGGTAGGCAAGCACCGGTTGGTCTTCTAGAGGACCAGGGCGGTGGCCACTGTTACCAGTCATGGAAGAACATCAGATGAGAGAGGCGAGGACCTCGCCCCAGGCCACACGGCTGAGACCTGTTCAGGACAGGCTTCAAACCCAGGCACTGACCCTGGCCTTGGATCCTACCCACTCTGCACTCCTGCCTCTGCAGCTGGTGGGGTGGGGGCCAGGGTTCAGCAGGTAAGCTCTCCCCAATGTGCCTTGTTCTTTCCAGACAGGAAAGGCTTGGGATCTCATAGGTAGGAGAAGTGAAAATCACTGATTATTTGGTGAACACAAGCCCGCTGGGCACTCACTATGTGCCAGGCACAGTGCGAGGCAGTGGAGCAGTCCCCATGCTCAAGGAACCCTGAGTCTGGTGGGGGAGGCCAGCAGGAGGCAGACAATGGAGGCACAGTGGGGAGGGGCCGGGATGGGTGAGGCATCTAAGGCAGGTGTTGGGGCCAGGAGGCTCTGAAGAAGCTGGTGTCTGAAGGGAGACCTGAAGGAGAGGCAGAGATGCCAGGCTGTGGCGGGGTGGACAGGATGGGGACGGCGGGGGGAGGCTCAGTTCCCAGTCTTTGGTTGCAAGCAAAGAGACGCTGGCTCCAATGGACTCAATTTTAAAGAAGTTTTCAGAGATTTCCAATTCCAGCCAAAATGGTATAACAGGGAACAATAAAAAACAGCCAAAGCTCCAGAGAGAACATATGAAACATGGCGTTCATGACATCGACTGCAGTTCAGCCAAGGAGCGCAATTGCTGAGAGACAGGAAACCAGTTCTGCGAGCCAGCACCTCCCCAGCTCACTGCCTGCAGAGAATGTCCAGGCTTCAACGCAGGACGCCGTGGCCAGGCCAGCAAAGGACATGAAATGGACCCGTAATACATTCCCAATGAATCCAGAAGGTGGTGGAAAAAGAGGAAACAGGAACCCAAAAAAGGGGGAAAAATGGCAAGACGACAGTTTTAAATGCAATCGTTAATAATTAAATATAAATGTTCTAAACACTTCAATTTAAAGGCAGAGTGTGTCAGATAAAGAAAAAGCAACAACCAAAATATGATAGGTATAAAAAACTTTAAATATGCAGGCAAAATAGGATAAACCTGAAAGAATGGAAAAAGACATACAGGCAACCACTCATCAAAAGAAAGCTGGAGTGGAGATGTTACCCCCTAAGTAGATTTCAGAGTCAGAGTGGCCGCAGGGATGAAGGGGTCACTTCATGACGCCACGGAGGTCAGTTCATCGAGAGACATAACATCCTCAAAGTTTATGCACCTTCTAGCAGACCTTCCAAGTCAAAACAACTACAAAGCAAAACGGAAGTTTACAATTATAATTGGAGATTTCAACACTCATCTTTCAAAAGTTGACACAAGTAGACATAAAATTGGCAAGGATATAGAAGACTCGAACACCATCCACCATCTTGACCTAAGTGACGTTTATAGAAACCCTACCCTGACATCAGCAGAACACTTTGTTTCAAGCACACACAGAACATTTGCCATGACAGGTCATATTTTGAGTCATAAAACAAGACTTAATAATTTAAAAGGACTTGAATCATTTGAAGTATCTTCTCTGACCACAGTGGAACTAACTCACAAATCAATAGCAGCAACGGAAAGACATCTGGAAAATCCTCAGATATTTGGAAACCAGCTAACATGTTTCCACAGAACTCTTGAGTCAAAGACGAAATCAAAGGGAAAATTAGAATGTGTTTCTAACTGAACAATATATCAACATTTATGGGATGCAGCTGAAGCAGTATTTGATGGGAGTTGTATAGCATTCAAATGCTTGTGTTAGGAAAGAAAGCAGGTCTCACACCAATGAACTCAACTCCCACGTCACAAAACCGGAAGAAAGGGCAAACTGAACCCAAAATAACTAGAAGAAATAGAATAATAAAGATAAGAGTGGAAATCAGTGAAATGGAAAACAGAAAAACAACAGAGAAAATGAATGAAACCCAAAGATGGTTCGTTGGAATATCAATAAAATTCATAAACCTCTAGCTATAGTGGTCAGGAAAAAAAGAAAGAAGATGTAAAGCTTCACTATCGGGAACAAGAGACGTGATACCACCACAGACTCCACAGGTGCTTCCGTGATAACAACGGAATACTGTCAATAACCTCAGGCCAGTACATTTGACAGCTTAGATGAAATGGACAAATTCCCTGAAAGACACAGACTACCAAAGCTCACTTTGGAAGAAACAGAGACCCTGAATAGCCATGCTGGTATTAGAGATATTGCATTCTTAGTTAAACACCTTTCCATAAGGCAACTTCTGGGTCCAGAGGGCTGCAGTGGTGCATCATAGCAAACATTGAAGGAAGAAAGAATGCCAATTCCAGAAACACTCTTCCAGAAAATTAAAGAGGAACAAACACTTCCCAACTGTTCACTTACTCAGTCTCCGGTGGTTGTGCCAGGCATCGGGCTGTACGAAGCCCCAAGGGGTGAGCAGATCAAAGGAAGGCACATTGTTTGCTCTGAGTCTGCAGCCTGCCTGGGGAGTCAGGATGCTCACACGGGGCCCAGCTGCCTGGGATGTCCATGTTCAGTGCCAAATTGTGAGGTTGGGATATAAACACTGGCCCCATCCTGGCCTCTGCAACAGGCGGGGGGCATATATTATTTTATCGAATTTTCACAACCACTTCAAGGTGCTGTGAAATTTTTCCCTGACTTTAAAGATGAAGAAACAGGTCCAGAGAGAGGCACCGTGACTTGCACTTTGACATGCAGCCAGAAAGCAGTGGAGCCAGGATTCCAGCCAGGTCTGTCCGACCAGCAGCACCGCTCCGGCTAGTGCTGGCTGTGAAGTTACTCCAGGGGGATCTAGGGCTCCTCAGGAAGCCCATGGGAAGCCTCGCCTTGGTCTAGGATGGATGGCACAGGCGAGCCAGGGAAGGTGAGTGACCAAGTCAGAGGTAAGAACATCTGGGGTATTTTCAAGATGTTTTCCATAGGTGATGCAGCTTTGCTAAGTGCAGAGTCGGGTGTAGGCTTTGGTAGCAAACGGAGTTTATCGTGGGAGGCCTGGGGTGGTGGCTGGCGGGTCACGGGGAGCTCAGTAAGGTTCTAGAGCAGATGCTGATGTGGTTGGACTCAAAGCCTAGGACTGTGGGGGATGAGGAGTGCAGGAGGGGCCGGAAGCAGGATCTCAGCTCCTTCCGCAGGGTGCTGGTGCTCCGGGAAGAGGCTGGAAGACAGCGGGAGAGCAGTGGCTTACGGGGCACCTGGGGGCTTGCGACTGATGGCATGGGGTGGGAGGAGGGAGGGGCTGGCAAGATGTGGCTTGGAAGTTGAGTGGGAGGGAGGGGAGGGAGAAGGTGAAGGCCAGGCCCCAGGAGAGCAGGCCGTGGAGGAGAGAGAGGGCCTGGGAGGGAGGAGGGGCTCAGGTGGGATCAGGAAAGCTGAGGTTTGTGGGCACGGGGCTCCAGGTGGAGGACCCCTGGGAGATTCAGCTCTGGAAGGAGGGCAGACCGGAAGAAGGCACAGGAGAGAGACAAGATGGGAAGAGGGCGGACCAGGGAGGGGCCAGGAGTCTCAAAGCCATGGGGTCAAATCAGTTAGCCTGGGGTAGACGCCAGGGCGGCCAACGCTGAGAACGTCATATGGAGGAAGGGGAGGGAAGAGGCCCTGGAAACAGCAGAGAGGGGCTGAGAGGGGGCGGCCTGGGACCGTGACGGTGACTCAGCTGCTGTTCCTGAGTCGCCCACACGTGGCTCCCCCGGGGACAAAGCCGTCCGTGGGGACGAGGAGGCTGGCCAAGGGCCCCCCAAGGAGCATGGGCTGCTTAGACCTGCCTGGCTCAGAGAAGACTCAGCTGTTCCACTGTACGACGCTCAGTCCCTTTCTTTCCTGATCTTGTTTTCCTTGGAGCGAATTGCCCATCTCTCATTTGCTTATTTTCTATGTATGTCAGGTTCTCCAGTGAAACAAAACCAGGTGTGTGTGTGTCCAGGTGTGTATGTGTTGGGGGGCCATCTTCCACGCAGTAAAAAGTCTGCATGTAACTTTGGACTCCCTTCAGACATAACCACTAATAGCCTCCAGCAGACCGGAAGCCTCACCGTTAACATGCATAGTTGATGAACATATATTTTGTCTGTTACATGTATTATATTCTGTATTCTTATAATAAAGTAAGCTGGAGAAGAGAAAATGTTAAGAAAATCATAAAGGCCAGGCACAGTGGCTCACGCCTGTAATCCCAGCACTTTGGGAGGCCGAGGCGGGTGGATGGCTTGAGCTCAGGAGTTTGAGAACAGTCTGGGCAACATGGTGAAACGCCATCTCTACTAAAAATACAAAAATTAGCTGGTTGTGGTGGCATGTGCCTGCAGTCCCAGCTAGTGAGGAGGCTGAGGTGGGAGGATCATTTGAGCCTGGGAGACGGAGGCTGCAGTGAGCCAAGATTGCACCACCACACTCCAGCCTGGATGACAGAGTGATACCTCGTCACACACACACACACACACACACACACACACACACACACACACAAAAGAGCGAGAGAGAGAAAAGAAAGTCATAAGGGAGAGAAAATCTATGCCGTTGTGCTCCCGTCCTTTGTGGTATGCGGGCTTTGCTTTGCCGGCGGGGAAGCTGCCGAGCCTCGTTTATGAAAACAGCACCAGGAGAAGGCTAAACGTGGGCCCCCTGCCCAGGGCGAGGGACTCCCAAGGCGTCCAGATGGACTTGCCTGGCCTGAGCTTTGGGAAGTGTTCTCGTAAATCTTGCTTGGGCACCTTCCATTTCCCTTCCATTTTTTCCCACTCTCTGGAACTTTCTACAGCTACTCTTCCTGGCGGCCGGGCCTCACGGTAGCGCTTCGGTCTTGCCTCTGACTCTGCGCTTTATCTCGGTACCTTTTTATCGCACTTTCTGGGACATCTTCACCTCCTCTTCCAATCTTTTTCCTTCTTGGGTTTTTAGAACTCTGAAAACGCCCAGCAAGTGGGTGGTGCGTGGAATGAAGCGGTGGCTCCCGCGTGCTCCGCTCGGGTCGGTTTCCGGGACTACCACGTGCTCTGCGCGGGTTTCAGGGACTCCCGCGTGCTCTGCGCGGGTTTCGGGGACTTCCGCGTGCTCTGCGGGGGTCTGTTTCCGGGGCTCTCACGTGCTCTGTGCTCTTCTCCAGGAATCTCCTTCTTGTCCCACGGTCAGGATGCCGTGTGCCTGGGAGAGAGGATTACTTTCCAGGCTGCCCCACAGAAGCGCCATTGCCTCCTTCTTCTACCCTCCTCTGAAGGTTTATTTGGTCTCTGCCCTTGGGGTTGGGGGGTTTCTCCATATTAGTTTAGTTCCAGAGCTGGCTGGACCCTCTGCGGGTTCCAGACCCTCTGCGGATTCCAGACCCTCTGCGGGTTCCAGGCCCGTGTTAAGGGAAGGACATCAGTGTGGGGGCGGGGGATACTGACTGTGTCTGCATGGGGCCAAGGCTTTCTCCAGATAAAAGCCACCCAGTGCAGGCAGGCGGGACAGGTACGGTCTTCACTCACCCCTGCCTGCCGGAGGGGGCTGGAGCATTCCAGGCCTGGTTTCTCCAAATAACACAGCCAGGCTTGGCAGCCCCTCCTTCAGGCCGGGTGGTCTCCTGCTGGGACATGTGCAGGGCGGTTCCTCCGCACCCCTCCAGCAGCTGGAAGCCCAACGGCTGTCTTGGCTCTCCACTGCCTGAGGGTGAGGGCTGAAACTCCCTACAAGCTGGAGGAGGCCCAGGGCACATCGTCCCAGGATGCTCAGCCAGGTGACCTTTCTCTGACTGGAGGCTTCTCCCCCCCCCTCCCCCACGCTCCCACAGGAAATGCCCTCTTCCTCCTCCTCCAGGCTCAGCAAAGACGTGGGGGTCCTGGGGCGGCCTGCCCAGCCCCTCCCCCTCCCTGTGACCTGCTCTGTTGCCGGGGCATGGGGCTGATTGTGTATGGGCTGTGGGTTTCCCCACTGCCCTGGGAGGCCTGTGCCCTGGATGCAGCACGGGTTAATCACAACAGCTGTGGACTGAGTGAGGTTCCCGGCTGCCAGGCACTCTGGCCTTGTTTGACTCTCACAGACAGGCTGACACCTCGGAGGTGGGTGGACTGCTCTGGTCATGCCATTCCACAGAGGGACAGACTGAGGCTCAGAGAGGTGCAGGCAATTGCTTAAGGTTGCACAGTTGGGCAGGAGCAGAGCTGAGTGGCACACAGGCGCACCCCATGCCACACTCACTGCCTCTTTGCTGGGCATTTGTCATGGGAAGCAGAGTTGAGCGGCACACAGGCCCATCCCCATGCCACACTCACTGCCTCTTTGCTGGGCGTTTGTCATGGAGAGGTGAGGCCTTGGCACAACTTGGGCTGGGGCGGGGACACATCCTGCCCCACCAGAGTGGGAGGCCACTCCTAGACAAAGTTCTACCCCTGGCCCTAAGTGGGACTGGGTGGACCTTGTGCAGGTGGGATGGGGGAGCCCCTCAGGGGAGAGACTGACATTCCTGGGAGGACGCTCCAGGTGTCAGGTGCTGGGGAAGCTCGGCCACCCGAGGAGACCTAGGGGCTTGGAAGGGGTTGAATGGTGGCCCTCAATGATATGAGCACATCCCCAGCCCCAGATCCTGTGGATGAGACCTTATTTGGAAAAGCCATCTCTGCAGCTGCTGTAAAGTGAAGGATTTTGAGGTAAGGCCGTCACTGATGGGCCTGAAATCCAGGGACATGTTCCTTATCAGAAACGAGGGGAGACGCACACAGGGGCAGAGGCCATGTGGAGACAGTGACAGAAGCTGGAAGGGTATAGCTGGAAGAGGCAGGAAGGAGCCCCCCGCGGAGCCCCCAGAGGCAGCACCGTCAGGCTGACGCCTTGATCTGGGACTTCGGCCTCCAGAACTGGGAGAGAAAGCATTCCTGTTGTTTGAGTTCCCAGTTTGTGGGTCTTTGTTAAGGCAGCTCCTGGACTGGGATCGAGGGTCAGCAGGAGATGGGTCAGGCCCTTTGGACTGTGAGCCAGAGCTCTTCTCTCCACAGAGAGTGAGGAGCTCCTGGGAACTCCATGCCCGCATTCTCCGAGGGTGTGTCCTTCCCCGGAGTCCTGGGGTCTGTGGCAGTGGTGGGGGTGGGTAGGATGAATGAATGTGTGGCGGGCGCAGCTGGGAGTGAATGGTGGGCACCAGTGGGAATGAATGAATGAATATGTGATGGGCATGGGTGGGAGTGAATGAATGTGTGGTGGGCGCGCGTGGGAGTGAATGAATGGTGGGCGCCGGTGGGAATGAACGAATGAATGTGTGGCAGGCTCGGGGGGAAGGGATGAATGCGGTGGGCGCGGGTGGGAAGGAATGGATGTGTGATGGGTGCAGGCGGAAATGAATGAATGAATGTGTGGCGGGCTCAGGTAGGAATGAATGAATGTCCACATGAGGCAGCCCTGCCCTTTCCACCTTGCCCTGGCTGAGGATCCCTGCCCTGCCTGGGGCCCTCACTTTCTGGTGTGTAAACCTGGTCAGCCTGGACCTGAGAAGCCCCGGAAGTTTCCTCAGCAGCCCCTTGTCCCTGCCTGGCCTTTAAGTTCCTTGGTTTG
Organism: Symphalangus syndactylus; assembly: GCF_028878055.3. Classification (NCBI taxonomy): domain Eukaryota; kingdom Metazoa; phylum Chordata; class Mammalia; order Primates; family Hylobatidae; genus Symphalangus; species Symphalangus syndactylus. The sequence continues at coordinate 12,886,998 of NC_072438.2, forward strand.
CCGTCGGGGAGCCAGCGCCAGCTGCCCACGCCCGCCTCTCCCCGCACATAGAGAAGCTCGTCCCTGCGTCCCTGTCCAGCTGGTCTCTGAGGACAGCGTCAGGCGCAGCTCTTCACTCGGGCGTGGCTGAGGATGGCGCCGCTGGGAGATGACTCACCCCATCAAATGTGTGGCATTTGTCATTTTTCTCACCAGTTGCTATTTTTAAAACCCTGTCCTTTAGTTTCTGTAGTAATTTTGAGCCTCTTTTTAATAGAACTTCTAACTCTTTTGTGAATCTTACACTCGTTGAAAATGATGGGGTTAAAAATGTCTGTTAAACCCAAAACTAAATGCAGACCGACTTCCAGAGCAGACGTCAGGCACAGGGCCTGGGGTCTCCTGGTGGCCTGCCTGCCAGGGCCGCCTGTGGTGGGGACAGGGTCACTGCCCTACGGCCAGGACAGACAACTGTGTGCACTGCCCTGGCCAGCACCCAGTGCCCTCTCCCACCCCTGCTCTCCCCAGAGCCTGGGCCTGACAGGAACAGGGTGCCGACTAAGGTATTTTGCAACCGATGAGCATGGTGCTCCGCAGAGAGCCTGGGACCCGGGTTCCCACTGACGGGGAAAGGGGAATTGGAGTCTTGGAGGGAGGGCAGGCTGCTTGTGCTCTGCCCCGGCACCTGGTTTGGTCTGGGGTGCAGACGCCTCTGCCAGTGTGCAGGCTCTGAACCCCACGTTCACAGCCACCCTTCTGGAATGCCAAGGCGCTGCCTATCGGATGCCTGGCTGGCTGGAGCCCCACAGTGCCAGGACACTGGAATTTGGTGAGCCCCTCAGTGTACCAGGTGCCAGCCCCTTTACTTCACGATTCTCACAGCAGTCCTGTGGCAGTGACATAATTCTCATCACATCACATGATTTATTGGAGTTTCCTCAGGACAGAGGGTGGGGAGCAGGACCGGGTGGGTGCAGGGGCTGAACAAGGAGGTGACCTCAGCTCGAGTTGCACCGTGGTCTGGTCCCCCACAGGTGCTCCAGAGTGGGAGCTGCACCCTGGGGTGGGCCCACCCTGAGGCCAGGGTACACCTTCTGTGCCTCCAAGTGGTCAGTCACTGGCGAGGCCTTCACTGGCGGGAGGACGGCCTCCCAGGAGCAGCAGCTCCCTGTGGTCAGACTCAGCTATCTGGGGAATGGAGTGGCTGCAAGCTGTCAGCCCTCACTCCCAGGAGCTGACGATGGTGCAGCTGTCAGTGCCGGGGACCAGGTGGGGACCCCCGGTGTCTATGCCATAATCTAGACAAAATGCTGATTCAAATTTGAAAAACACATTTTCCATGATAAAAATGCACATGCTTCGCTACAGGCTGTTTCTGTCCCCCGAGCTCAGATGTTGAAATCCTAGTCCCCAGGCTGATGATGCTAGGAGGAGGGGAGGTGAATCCTAGTCCCCAGGCTGATGATGCTAGGAGGAGGGGAGGTGATTAGGTCATGAATGGGATTAGTTCCCTTATGAAAGAGGCCAGGGAGAGACCCCTCACCCCCTCCGCCACGTGCCGCACAGCAAAAAGACGGCTGTCCATGAGGAGGTGGCTTCACCAGACACCAAATCTGCAGGCACCTTAATCTTGGACTTCCAGCCTCCAGAACTGAGAGAAATAGATTCCTGTTGTTTATAAGCCACCCAGTCTATGGTATTTTGTTACAGAAAGCTGAATGGAGTGAGATACGCCCTGTAGAAAATGAAGAATCTGCAGAAAATTGTAAGGAAGAAAGAAAAGCAAAATGGCACAGACCCTCCACTTAGGAATCACTGACTCCAGCAGACATTAGCACAGCCTTTTACTCTCTCCATGTGTTTCATACTCAACTGCATACTATGGAGGCCCTTCTGCATATGGCAACTCTAAGGCATCATTGGGAATATCATGAGATGACATGACATAGAGTTTGACAAATGGGGTGACAGACCCTGTCACCGGGAGGCTTATTGGTCTTCTGGTGCAGAAACAAGCCCCTGACTCATGTCATTAAATGTAAGTTACAGCCACAAGCATGTGGAAAATCATCGCTCAAGCGCCTTGGCAATTAACAGTGGCATAGTGTGGCTTCGCATGAGTCTTTTTCTTTTTAAGGGGAAAAAGAAATGTTTCATTCAGTAATTGCTCCTGGATGGGGGCCCAGCCTGCAACAGCTTGGCATGTGGAAAGCTCTGGTGCCAGGTACAATGCTGAGGAATCAGACACGGAAAGAGAGTATCTCTGAACTGCAAAGCCAAGTATTAGGTTGAACCCTATAGAATTGTAACCTACAAAATGGACAATTTAGTATCGTTTCACTGATTGGTCCAAAGCACATTTTGGAGAACCAAGGAAGGAACCAAGCCCAAGAACAGCAGGGCGGGGAAGCCCTGGGGGCAGAAAAGCAGGGCGGGGAAGCCCTGGGGGCAGAACTCCCCACCACACCCCATCCTCCTGGCCCCTACCCTGCACCAGCGACAGCCTGATTCTTGAGTCTGGGGTCCCAGTAACTTCCCTAGTCTTGAATTCTTAGCTTCGATTCATCCCTCAGGGTGTGGGGCTCGTGTTCAAGTCAGCGTTTCAAAGTTGTTCCTGAGGATAGCATTGTCTGCCCATTGATTTGAGAAGTTCTGCGACCTTCAGGAACGGGAAAGGTGGCCTGGCACCAACATGTTCCTTCCGGGCATGGAGGCCAGGGTGCTGCTGCATCACCAGGCTCACAAAGTCAGCTGGACCTGCGTGAGGCCTGGTCCTCTGAAGTGCGCTTCTTCAAGTTACTGGGAACTTGTTGGCTTGTCCCCAAACCACTCCCCACCCCGCCTGCCTCCGCAGCTCAGGAAAGTTCAGCGCTTCCTCCTCCTCCTCACCTGCTCCCCATCCTGCCTCTCTTTCCTCTGGGGAGCACCTGCTGCCTGGCTCCCCGCCCCTTCCCGCCACGCCCGGGCTCCCTCCTTCCCCACTTCATTCTCCGAGTCACGTATTTTGTCTTCTTCAGCATCAGTTCTGTATGTTTCTGTTCCCAGGCAGTTTTGATCCACGCGTGGTTTTATTTCATTGCCGTCATTCCATTCCCCAGTTCCTGCTGTCTTTCTAATCAGCCTGACTTGCCCATGGTGGGCACGCGACAGTTGCTAAAAATACCCTTCGGGCGGGCGGCTGGAGAAATCATTTTCATGGGGCACCCTCCCTGCCAGCCTTTGAGATGTGGTTGTGTTTGATTCTTCCTGCCGCATTTTTCCAAGGCCCCGGTTGCTGTGTTTCCTCTTCCTCATCCTCAGGTGAGAAAGGGTCCACACACTCAGGTTTCACCCACACTCGGGATGTGTGGTGGCCCTCAGCCCAGGCGGCTGGGCCCCGGGCTGACAGTCTAACCCCTTCCTCAGACTTCGCAGGGGTGGCCTGGCGTGCACAGCTCCTGGGAAACACATTTCTGGTTTGTCTCTTTCCGGGAGCCCCGTTTCCCGACCCACTGAATGGATGAAGTGTCAGACAAAACGCCTGCTCTATACCCAGTGTTAACAGGGCCCTGGTCCAGCACAGAATGCTGCCTTCTGAATGCAGGCTCACCTCCAGCTCAACTGTCCCCACTCCTGGTGGGTTTTGAGGACTGATGAGTGGGAAGAGAAGGCAGTGTCCGTGCATAGGAGGCAGACCCCGTCTTCTGGTGGGGAAAAGCATTTTTTCTATTTTGGGAAGCGAGAGAAGAGATGAAGCACCTCCTTCCCTGTGTTCATCCTGGCGGGCTGGCTCTGTCTGTCTGCCTCACTGCGTTTGGAATCACTTTGTAGGCGACACACACCCATACCTGTCCTAGCTTCCAGTGCTCTGTGAGCCTTGTTCTCCTATGAGCCCTGAGATGGGGAACCATGGACCAGGGGCCGTTTTAAACCACAGTCCTACGATTGTTCCAATTTTTCCCACACGGGAGACTCTGCACCTCTCATTTAAAATGTCAGTTTTTGAGGGGCGGAGGTGACGCCTCACATTTTCTCTGCACCCTGCACCCCCGTCAAGTCTGAAACCGTGCCGGATACAGAGGAGACACTCAGCTCAGAGTGGCTGCTCTAGTTTAGGGCTGAGGGCTCAGAAGCTCCTGGGTTTAGAGTCAGCAGAGGAATCTGTGCTGTGAGAAGTCGACGCATCTCGGTCAGCGTGGGTGGCACAGTGCACGCCTGATCGCATGTTCTTATGTTTTAAAATTTCACCGCACTGTCATAAAACAGTTCCTGCATCGAGGCGGAGCTCACCTCCGTCAAGCTGCAGTTTCCTCATCTGTAAAATGGGTGTAATATACCTACTGTTATGGGCGTTTCTGGGGGGATCTTAAGGACTGAGTCAGGTGATGCTGGGGAATTGAGTGCCCAGGGCCTGGACCCTCGGGAGCTGGGGTTTGTTCATTTTCTTCCTATGTTAGGTGGGAAGGCAGCGTGGACCTGCCTGGTTCCCAGCCCCCTGGGGCGAAGGGCACCTCCTTTCCAAGGCGTGGTTGGTCTGGGACGAGCCTCCTCCTCCTCTGCCCGTTCTGCCTGTGACACTGGCCCTCCAGGTTTGCTTTCAGTTCCCCACATGTGCAGCTTTTGTCTCCTCTGGGCTTTTTGATGTGGTTTTTGCCAGAGTGGCCCCTTACTCCGACCTGGGACTGGCACTCACTTCTTCCTGGGAGCCTGCCCTGCTCTTGGTTCCTCTTCTGTGCCCTCCCAGGACACCCTCACTCCTTGCTGCTCTCTCTCCCTTCTGGGCATCCTAATTGCCACTTTCCAGGCTGCCTCTCCCATCAGACCATAAGCCTCGAAAGCAGGGACAGCGTCTCTTATTCACAGCACGGGTGGGTGATGATGGATGCATTCTTAAAAATTTTATTGATAACATGACATAAAACTTAGCATTTTAACCATTTTACTTGCACAGTTTGGTGTCACTAAGCACATTCACATTGCCGCGCAGCCCTCACTACCCTCCACCCATGGAGCCTTTCCTCTTCTCAGACTGAAGCCCTGTCCCCTTTAAACCCGAACCGCTCCGCTTCCCGCAGCCCCTGGCACCCGCCCTTCTCTCTGTCTCTATGAGTTTGACTCTAGGGACCTCATACGATAAACTCCTACAGGATTTGTCATTTTGTGACCAGCTTATTCCACTGAGCACAACGCCCTCAAGGTGCTCCCTGTCATGATGTGCCGGCCGTTCCTTCCATTTTAAGGTTGGATACTGTAACAAATATATTTCACATAGAGCAAATGTTTGCACATAGCTCCTCTGAGATGGAATCCCGTGGTTTCTGTTTGGACCCTTCCAGGGACAGGGAACTCCCACATGGGGTGGCCACTTCCTTACAGGGCAGGTCTGATACCTAGACTGTTACGTATTTGTGCAGAGCTGGTCCTGGCTCTGCACTCCGGCATCCCTGCATGCAGATGGGGAGAGGCCCGGCATCTGCTGCTCTATGGCCAGCATCTCTCACATGGCCTCAGACCCCAGGAGCTCTGGAAGTGGCCTCTTTCTGCCTCCAAGATGGATGAAAGACGTGGCTGGGCCCGGCCTCACCTTCTGACCTGTCCCCTCTGCCAGCCCACCCAACCCAAATGCTCAGAAGGAACTCTACTCGGTAGCCCTCCGTGGGGAGCTGCCCAGCATGTTGTGGAGGGGTCTGGAGTGCTGGGGCTGCCTTTCCTGGCAGTGCCAGCAGCCAGCAGCTTTATCTCTTTATCTCAAAGCAGAGGTGTGTGGTGTTTTCCTGCTGCCTACCTTTCCAGGTGGAGAAAGCAGTGGGTCCTGGCTCCATGAAGGGGGAAACCATGTCCCTGTACTGTGCCTCAGTTTCCCGATCTGTACACTGTGGGGTGGCAGTATGTGGGCAGGGCAGGCAGAGGGACCACCCCACAGTGCCAGCCTGTGTGCACCAGCTCTGTGGTCATGGCTGCCCAGCGGCTGGAGCTTAGTGAGGTTAGAGCTTTTCATGGTTCTCCTTCCCCTACAAACCGACAAACTCAAAAGTTAATACAGCAGCGTGTCTTTGCTGTTTTAAACGAATGACCTAAGTCACTTCACCAGTTTGCTTCACACCGGTTAATCAATTACTGAACGGTTGCAGTATCCTCCTCTCTTTTGCTATTAGCTGGTGCTCACTAAAGTAAAAGCGAGTGTCCTCTCTCCGGCTCTCACCGCTGCCTTCACCACCATTTATCCACGTGGATGTTGAACCTCCCACCAGGGCTCAGGGAGCTCACAGTGGGAAGCGGAGGGCTTGAGTGGGGTGGCTCTGCCTGATGCTCCCTGGTTCCCAGCTGGGTCCACTTCCAGGTAGTAGGCAGGGGCAGGACCCGCAGGGCACAGTGCTTCCCCTGCCCTTCCCCACGGGGTTGGAGGCTCTGGAGGCAGCACCCTCCCTGGGGAATCCTGGGGATTCAGGAGCATCCCGAAGGTGCTCATTTTCATCCGTGGTTAAATGCAGAGTTTGTCGTGGCTGCTGGGTTGAGCCCTGGAGCCAGCTCCTGGCCAGAGCAGCTCTCCTGTCTACAGGTCCTGGCCCACCTTGCCCCTTGCGCTTCTGCACCGGTGCCCCTTGAGAGGGCGAGTTGGGGAAAAGAAAGGCTTACTTTTGAGTAAATTGGTGGCAGACCCCTCTCAGCGAACTTCGGCCTACTTGCTTTTGAAAAATGACTGCGTGTTATTATGTTTTGCAAGACATCAAAGGACGTGGAAAATCCATTATAAATACCAGGGTATGCTGCTCGCCCGAAGGGCCAGGGTTACTGAGGTGGGGCCGGGGGTGGAGCCTTGGGTTTCCATTCAGTTCCTTCTGTTGTCCTTCCCCTCCGTGGCCCCAGGCAGGGACCTCTGCTCTCTGGGGCTTGACCCAGTGGCTGGAGGGAGGGAGGGGCCTGTCTGAATTCACCCCCGGAACTGCTGCACCTGGAGCTGCTGCTGTGCCCAGGGTTCTCGCGTTCACCAGTAAAGGCGAGCAGCTGATGGGTCAGAAGGAGGAGGCAAAGGGAAATGAAATGCTCCAAGCCCTCTCAAGGCAGAGATTGGCATCTTCCTGCATCGAAGAGGCACTGATGGGCGGGTGAGGCCTGCGGGAGGAAACAAACGCGGTACGCCAGGGGGTGGCGGCCGTCGGCTGCCGGGAACAAGGCTGTATGGTGTGTGTGTGTGCATGTGTGTGCTTGTGCGTGCGTGTGTGCATGTGTGTGCTTGTGCATGCGTGTGTGCGCGTGTGCATGTGTGTGCTTGTACACGTGTGCGTGTGCGCATGTGTGTGCTTGTGCTTGAGTGTGTGTGCACTTGCTGCAGGTCATGGGGGCAGACCTGGGAGGGGGAGTCTGGGCTCCCGGGCCAGCTCTGTGACCTTTAGCCAACAGCTCCTCCTCTTTAAGCCTCAGTTTCCCCTCTGTGCACAGAGGCCCTGGGCTGCAGTCCTGAGCACTGCCCTCTCCCGCGGGCTCCCCAGGTCTGTAGAACAGTTTGCAGAGTGCTGGCCTGGGTCCCAGGGCCCGTCTGTCTCCTGCTTGTTGGTAAGAATCCCTGAAGAATTCTGTGCAGAATCCCTGGTTTCCTCCAGCAGGCATCTGACAGGCACCACAACCTGAGCATGTGTAGATGGACGCTGGTTTCTCCTGCTCTCTGCCTTATCTCAGGTCCAGCCCTGCCACCTGTCCGGGGGCTCAGCCCAGAACCCCAGAATCTGCTTTGATGCCTCCGGGTCTGCAGGCGGACTTTGCCCTCGAAGGTACCTGAGTCTCACCTCCTTGGTCGTCAGCTTGGCACAAGTTACCCTGGCTGTTCCCCAGACTGTTCCCATGGCCTGGCCCTGGCCCGGGACTCCCACTCTGCTCGTGGTCCTGAAGACAGCCAGAGAGGCCTTTGAGAGTGGAAGGCAGACACCATCCGCCGCCTCCCCCGGCTGACACTCACAGGGGCCGCCCCTCATGCTCTGCATAAAACTCTGACTGGCTACTGTGCCTCCTCGGGTGCCCCTGACCCAGGCCTGGCCGGGGGTTCCAGCCTTCACCAGGGGAAGGAGCATCTGTGAGGCCAGGGAGTGTGCCTGGCCCAATGCCTCTGCCCAGGGCCTTTGCGCCTGCTGTCCCCTCCCCGATTCCACACCTCCTGTTGCCCTCTGCAGAGGCACCTCTCCCGTGACCTCCAAGCACACCACCCACTAAATCTCCGCCCTTCCTCGGCCTGCCTGCCCTCCCAGCACAGCCACTCTGTCCGCCGAGGCTCCTGAGCTGCTCACTTGCTCACCTATCTTCTGCTGGAGACCAGGGAGCCCTCCCCTCGCTGGCTGTGGGGTCTGCGAACAAAACTGTCTCAATAAATACTTCTCGAAAGAATGGAATATGTGGTTGAATAAACAAGTCCCAGACGGGAGTTCCTTCCAAAATGGTCTAGTCCAGGCTCCTCAGTTGCAGGTGGGGAAACTGAGGCCCTGAGCGGGGAGGAGGTGGAGGGAAGTTGAGTGGCCCTGCCTGCATCTCCCACCAGTGCTACCTCGCATCCTCCCACAGCATGCGGGCAGGGTTATTACTCGCATTTTCTCAGGAGGAAACCGAGGCCCCTGGCATGACATCCGTCCTCGGCCACCTCTGGCAGCTCCAAGGTGCTCTTTGCTGCCCATAGCGGTGAGCAGGTCAGCCGCAGGCAATTCCAGGCCACTGGGAGGAGTGGACCTGGCCAGACCCAGCCTCCTGGGAGAATGAAGGTTCCAGCAGGTTCCAGCAGGTCCCAGCAGGTTCTGGCAGGTTCTGCAGTCCCTCCTTGACTGAGGCTCCTTTGTCCATGTGCCGGTCCTGGCTGCCCACCTGTGCAGAACCTGGCACGGCCAAGACTTCGTCCTCTGCGGTTCTGGAACATCTGCTCCCCATGTGGTCATTTCTGCGGCTCTGGGCAGTTCGCTGGTGCCCCGAGAGCTCTTCCCTGGCTAAGGTACCCGTAAACAGTCAGGGGATCCTGAAAGCTCAGTCCCCTCCCCAGGCCAGGTCCCGGGAGGAGAGGCCCCACCGCGTGGCCACAGCGTCTGGGAAGGCAGCATGAAGGCAGGTGCACCGCTAGGCTCGGGAGCCCATTGCTCCCCAAGACCTTTGCCCCTGGAGACCCTGACTTCAGCCCACAAGAAGAGTGTCGGGCGTGGTGCGTGGGTGCTGGGCATGACCGCGTTTGTATTCAGTGGTGACTGTGGGTGGTCGCTCACTGCCTCTGACCCTGGGTCTTGAGGTCTGTGGGGCAGGGTAATGCCACACCCCACGGGGTCCTGTGAGGACACAGGCCTGCCCCACCCATTTCTCTCTGTGACCCCACCACTCACCTAAGTCTCACTCTCACTTTGGCCCCTCTGACATGTGCAGCACAGGCAGCATGGTCTTCCTCAAACCCAAGTCTGATGACCTTTCCATTCCAGGATGGTGGGGACAGGATGCCTCCATCTACCTGGGGACACTCGTCCACCCATAGCTACCCTGCTTCCTTCTCTGTGATAGGCACCCAGGGCCAGGGCCTGAGTGACCTGTTCTGCAGAGATGCTGGGTGGCACGTGATCCTTTCTGCTGGCTCTGGTGTCTTCACGACCAGCTTCTCTGAGTTGGAAGACACTCAGCCTTTCACAATGTGCCATGGCAGCTGGTGCCTGGGAAAACTGGACTTGTGGCCCCTCAGAGTCTGGATGCCCTGCGGTTGCTGGGGCTCTTCTTGTCCTCCCTGCACCCTCGCCTGTCCACCCTGTCACCGAGTCTGTCCCCACTACCTCCTGAAGACAGAAGGGTCCAAATGGAGCCCTTCCCCCGCTGGATAAAGAGCCCCGGTTCTGGGCAGCACCTGGAGGCCAAGGGTCTTCAGTCACCTGGAGCTGATCCTCCCTCCCTCCCCCAGGATAGTCCCCCTCCCTCCCCTGAGGCTGATCCTCCCTTGTTGCACTTGTTCAAAGAAAAACTTCAGGCAAATTAAAGCTGATTGAGGAGGGAACGATTCTCAGCTGGGCAGCCCCTAGGAGCAGAATAGGTTCTGACAGACTCCAGGGTGGCCCCGCGGTTGGACAGCATTTGCCCACGGAGATGGAGGTGACGTCCAGAAATAGCCGGCTTGGTTGCTGCAGGAGTGGGTCACGTCTGTACACCTGCAGTTAGGTACAGTTCACTACAGACCTAGAAACCTTTTGGCCGAACTTAAAATACAGAAGGAGGCAGCTTTCTGCTAAGCTGAATGTAACACATTTATGATTATTTGTTACCACAGAGCACCCATGCTCCCGAACCTGTGCCAGCGTTTTATGGTGAGAAAGAAAAGAAACTTTGAATCTGAGGAATGTGAGCTCCGTTAAATTATCAGGCCCAGAGAGGCATTAAAATGTGACAGCAGCCACGTCCCACTCCCCCTGAGCTAGAGAACCACCTCTTGAATCTGCGAGCTGTGTGGGCTCTAGGCTGACACCGGGTAGCCATAAAGTGCCTCCTGCTGTACCCTGTAACTCATACTCTAGAAGCAGTGGTGACGGCCAATCACCGATCCATGCTGTCTTTTAAACCAATCAGAACTCCTGTCAGAGGACTTTGTATCCGCCCACTCCTTGCCCGCTTTGCCTTTAAAACCTGCTTGTAACAAAGGCCGAGGTATCACTCCAATGTCCCAGCCACGGTCCTCAATCTTGACCCAAATAAACGCTCTCTGTTAATTGTGCCTCAGTTTCTTTCTTGTGATTGACAATGGTCATTATCATAGAAGTCCTCACTCGATGTAGGGGCTACCATAACCACATCCCTGCTGAGACCATGAGCCCTGGGGCGCAGGCGTCCTGCCTGTCACAGCCCACAGGGCCCTATTCTTTAAAATCGCCCATCCGTGCTTTCCATCACTTACTCATTCACACCGCGATATTTATGGGGCACATGTGTGCTGTGTCCCGCTCCAGGGTCTGGGGTTGTGACAAAAATAAGTAAGATGAAACCGCAGTCCTGTGGACTCAGCATCGTTGGTGGGACCCCCAGGGCTTCCCTCATCCCTTCCGTGGGTCCGGCGTGTGGCAGGTGCATGTGTGCTGGTGGCCCACGCACTGTGAGCTGTGGCAGGACACCTTGCAGGGAGGGCCTGGCTCCTGGCCCAGGCCTGAGCCCCAGAGCCCCCTAGAAGGATGACCTCAAACTTCAGATGCTCAGGGCTGGCCAGGCCACACCTTTGTGTCTATGGATCTGTTTCCTCTTCATTCATTGCAAAAAAAGGGAAAAAATGCGAAGCCACAGAATCCACTCCCCACGGTGCCCAGAGGAAAGAAGACACAAAACGAAAGGCAGGAAGGCCTGCAGGTCGGAAGAGAAATGGCACCGAGTGTGGCCAATCAGCTTTCAGACAGTCTAAGGCCTCAGCACTTCATAAAAATAAATGGGCTGTGCGTACTTGAAACAGGAGGTTGATGACACTCCGAAGCCAGAGCACTCTTTTTTCATGCAAATAAGGATGTCAAGTCTGCCTGTGCCTGGGGGTGCAGGCTCCCTCCCTCCCATGGTCCTCCTCTTCCCTCTCCCGCTCCTCCTCTCTGCACAGGTGCCTAATGGTAATATCTGGTGTTCACTGAGCACCTAAGTGGAGGCCCGGTGCTAAGGTGCTAAGACTTTGCATGTTCTCAATCAGTCCCCTCGGCAACCCTATGAGGATGGATACAACTATTCTCATGCCATTTTACAGATGAGCAAAGTGAGGGCCCAAGGGGCAGAAGCACAGCCAGGAAGCAATGCGCCAACTCCAAGCCCAGGCACTGGCTGGGGTCTGAGCGAGGAGGGGTCCGGCTCCCTCTCCCACCTCTCATGGGGGCTGCCTGGGGTGGGGGAAAGGCAGGGGCTTCACCCTCTGCCCGCGGGTCCACATTCAGGCGACCCCTGTCGCCTACCCACCGACTCCCTTTCTCTGGTTTTTCAAACACGAATACACACCATGCTGATGACAAACATGGCCCCTGACACTTTGGTGAGAATAAGCTGGTTTTTCCTCCTAAGAGGAGACGACTAGAATAAAGTGTTGGCGTCTCCGCCGCTGACCCTCTGTCTCGCTGATGGAGGATGTGAGGCTGGAAGAGGGAGAGGAAGTCGCCCGTAAACCAGGGATCTCTGCCATGGCTTTGGGGATTTGTCCTGGGCTTCTTCAAGTGTTTTTCCAAAATACTTAAAAATAACATTCTCTTAATTCAATTTAACTACCAAGTATGTGCGCCCTGGCCCTCGCGGGGAGTGCGTCATGAATTCCCCAGTGGTGAGGTGTCGGAGCTCAGAACACACAGCGGCCGGGTCTCACAGGAGGCTGCCAACCCTGCACCAGAAAACAACCCCAAGATGTCTCTAGGGTGCTGCACCCTTGCAACGTCCCATGCCTGGAGCACCCCCACGCCCGCACACATACACAGCACCCCCTCTTCAGTCTCACACCAAGGCCTGGAGCGCCGAGCTCTGAGCCAGCCTTCCTCCGCCGAGGAGCTGGCTGGGTGTCCTGGAACCCTGGCTCAGGCTTCTCCTGGCACGGCCTGTCTCCACCCGGCTGGGACTGGCAGACGGGCCCGGGGAGCCCTGTCTCTGGTCCCTACTCCCCTGTGTGCTTCCTCTCTGACCCTCCTGGCACCTCCCCTCCCCTGTGCCTGGCAGCCTCTCCCAGGGTCGCAGTGCCTGGGGCCTTCACTGTGGGCGCCAGCCTTGTTTTACTCACTCTTGGCCATCTTTCCTCTCCCTGGGCTTTGATTTCCTTGGGAGCTTCTTTAGTGTTTTATTTTATCTTGCAGTTGTATTTGCTTTGAGCCGGCTGCTCACCCCTGTTTCAAAACAAGGAGGCTACAAACCCCGGAATCCAACCTGCTGGCACCCTGGCCAGCTCTCAGCAGCCCCAGGAAGCCTCGGGCTCCCTGCCAGGCCAGGACTCTCTCCTGGCGTCTGCCCAACCTCACACAGCATGAGGCACCCTGGTCTCCAGCGCCCGGTCCCCTTCCCTTCCCCTAAAGGCTGTTCTGTTCCATCCTGCCCTGCTCCAGGCTCCAGCACGGTCGCACACTTCACATACACGACATGGGGGCCGCTAGACACATGGTGTCTGCAGACCTGACATCTCCCCACACGCCCGCCCTCCAGCCTCGGGGACGTGGTCTCTCCTGCTGGGCCCTTCTGGTCTCTTCTGCCAATGGCCCCCAAGTCTCCCCTAGACCTTCTGTCCCTGTCCCCAGCCTTCCCTCCTCTCCCTTGTCTCTCTGCCCCGGACCTCAAACTCCCTGTGTCCCCAGCCAGAAAGGGCTCTGGAGGATGTGCTGCTGCCAGAAAAGTGGGTCCCGATCCAGACCCCAACACGGGTTCTTGGATCTCACTCAGGAAAGAATTCAAGCGAGTCACAGAGCTCAGCGAAAGAGGCAAGTTGATTGGAAACGACTTTGTTACAGAGTAGGGCGTCCTCCGAAAGCTGGAGGATGAAGGCACCGTCTCTGCTAGTGCTGCTATTTCATAAGAAACCGTCAGGAGCTCCAGTGGAGCCTGGAACGTGCAGACGCTCTCACTAAACGGAGGACTGTCAGGGACCATGCATCCCCCAGCCTCAGCTGCTCACTCTCCTCACCTCTGAGTACAGCGGCCTCCACTCTCAGGACATCGGGATGTCCCTCAGGCTTGCCAGGAAATGTCCTGTATGGCCATAAATATTCTGCAATTATCACTGGTGGTCAGCTTAGGATGTGGCTATTTTCAGAACACAAGCATTACCTCATAGGTGCCTTGTGAGTGCCTAGTTACACACTTCAAGATGGAGTCATTCTGTTCACGTTTTATTAAACCAGGGACCTGGTGAGCAGGGGTCCCACACCTCTCCCGGCTCTCTCTGAACGCCCCCCACCACAGACTTGCTGCAGGGGCCACCCCTCTCCTGGACTCCAGCCCCTGCTATCTGCCTCTGCACCGACAGGCACATGCCTACCCACCTGACTGGATAGAATGGAGCTCCCCGCTGGGACACGCAGCCACTCCCTGGGAGTCCGCAGCCAGCTCTCAGGGCTCACCTCCTCCCTTTGATCCCCCACAGGCCCTTCCAAAAACTCCCAGATGCCCAGTGGCTCCCTTCACCAATGAGGGGAGGGGGTGCTTCTCTGGGGAGGGGCTATCCGGCGCTTTCTCACTGAGACGGCTCTGCCTGGCTTCTCCCGGCAGTGCAGAGCCTGGCGTCGCCGGCAGCTGGGCACACACCTGTCCCTGGGTGTTTCAGGTCTGGGTGTTCCCCATGGGTACGTAGCGCTGTCCCCATACACAGTCTCACCCTGCACATTTTTCCTTCATTTTCAGCCCTTGGTCCAACTCTGATTTCTTTGGGGCTCTCCATGTCCAGCGGTTGCGGGTGACATTCCTCTGGGCTGTAACCCACGCCAGGAGCTTATCCCAGATGAGAGACAGGCAAGCTTTGGGCAGAGCCTGGAGGGGATCTGCGGAACTGCCCATCGTCTCTGACCGACCAGAGGCTGGGGCTGGGGACCTGGGGATGCCCCCGAGCCTCCGGACCTCTTGCGGGTCAAGGAAAGAACTTGAATGTGACCTGCCTGTGCAGAGGGGTGGGGTGGGGTCCAAAATCACCACCCTGAGGACGGGCATCCTGGTCACAGTTCAGCGGCCCTGTGGGGTTGCTTGTGTCAGGGGCTGGTGTCCGCCCTGTCATTCACGTAATCCCCTACGGTCTTCCCGGGGGTGGGGTCAGGATCCCCCGTTAGACAGGCACGAGGTGCAGACAGCTGAGCTGTGAGCGTCTGAACACACAAGCGGACAACCACCCAGCCATCCTGAAAGGCAGGGCTCAGACCATCCCTGCAGCTGCCAGCCCAGGGAACCGAGCCTGGCCTGGGCACCCAGCCGGGAAGCAGCTGCACGGCAGACTCGCAAGGAGGCGACTGCTCTCCCTCGACAACTAGGAGGCTAAACAGCCTCTCTAACAGTCAGCCCCTCATGGCCAGGACTTGTGTGTGATGTGCGTGGTGTGTGTGTTGTGTAGTGTGCTGTGTGTGTGTGTGTAGTGTATAGTGTGTGTGTTGTGTGTGCTGTGTGTGTGATGTGTGTGGTGTGTATGTGTGTGGCATGTGCGTGTGTGTGGTGTGTGTGTGTGTGTGGTGTGTGCGTGTGTGTGGTGTGTGTGTGTGTGTGGTGTGTGTGTGTGTGGTGTGTGCATGTGTGTGGTGTGTGTGTGGTGTGTGTGTGGTGACCCTGACCCTGACCCTAACCTTGTCACTGTGGCAGGAGGTGAGAGGGCCCTGAGGCAGCTGGGGGCCCTGGGGTGAAAGGAAGGGCTGGTAGAGCCAGGGAGTGCTCAGGGCTCCCCTGGGAAACGCTGTCTCAGGGAGGCAGAGGTGGAAGAACACACCCTTGGATGTGTCAGAAGCAGCCGCAGAGTCAGAACTCTGACGGGGATACTTGGGTGGTGGCCGTTCTCCTGCCCAGCCTTCCACAGTGGGTGGCAGGGGAGTCTGCAGGCTGGAGGCAGGTTGGGGGTGCCCTCCCTGCCAGCCAAGCCAAAGTGACAAGAATTCAGAGGAGCTGGGGAGTGGAGGGCGGGCTGTGGACGGGACCAAAGATCAGAGCTGAGCTGGCCTCAGAAGGCCCCGGAGCCCGTCTGGTTGTCCCCTTGGGCAGATGGGGCACGTGAGGTCCACAGTGAGGAGGAGCGCCTGCCCCAGGATGTCACGGGGTGAGGGAACAGCAAAGGGAGGCTATACAGCTGGGATCCGATACTCAGCCTAGGGTTCCTAATAGCTTCCCACGACCTGTGCCGGGCAGGGGCAGGTGCCCAGGGCACCCCTGCATGTGTGTACCATTCTCAGAGCTAGTGCCTTCCAAAATGAAAATATTCACCAGGGCCCAGCCGCTTATCTAACACACCCTGCCCACCACCAGCCTTGTCCTCAGACTTAGAACCCAGACCTTCAGGAAGATTCTACACACGTCAAAAGATCCAAAAGGATTTTGCAAACCTTGCAACAACAAATAAAAATGTCAGATCCCTGAAGCTCACAAGAGTGACGTGGAGCTGTCGGGAGTCTCACGCAGCGTCTGATGGAGACGGGCTGTGGGGGGCACGCGCCTGTCAGCGCTGCTGCAGAACAGCCGCAGGCGCCCGCCCAGGCCTGAGGAGGGGAGCGCGTGTTCCTCTCGGGCTTCAGGGTGGGCTGGGTCTGCTCACGGCAAGGACTGACTGGTCCTGCTTCACGCTGTGGTCTTGATGGATGTGGCGCCCACTCAGGTCCCTCCTCCGGTGGTCGTGCTGGGGCCCAGGCTGCAGAGGCAGCCCTTCTAGGGTATGTTCCCCTCCTGGTTACCCCTCAGGCACACACCAGTGTGTGTGAGAGTGTAGTGTGTGAGAGTGTAGTGTGTGTGAGAGTGTAGTGGGTGTGAGAGTGTAGTGTGTGTGAGAGTGCACCCGTGTGTGTGAGTGCCTTTGTTTCACCTCATCTTCTTCCTTGCCATCCTCTGGAGAGGCGGCAGAGGTTGCATGGCCAACAGTGTGTGCCAACCCACGGGCGACCTCGGAAAAGGTGAGGTTGCAATGGAGACTGTAGAACAGAAACTCAACCAGGAGTGGGGAGGACAGGCCAGGGGGAAGCCAGGGACAGCCTTTCCAGGCAGAGCCTGCATCCCCAGTGACAAGGGGAGCTTTGCAAACAGAACCACAGCAGCAACAACAGACAGCCTGGGTCCCGTCCACCAAGGTCCACAGCATGCTCAGGCCGGCCACTGGGGAGAAGATGGGCAACGGTGATGAGGCAGAGTGAGGAGGAAGTGCCTGCCACCTGAATAATGGCCACCTGCAAGACTGTCCTTAGTGGCACCTACTTGCATGGCCCCAGCTGATAACCTGCAGCTGGGCTGTGAGCAAAATTACTCAACCCAGGCCTGTAGAGAGCAGAGCCTCAGGGAGCTCAGAGCCAAAGCTGGGTCCCGGCCAGCTTCACAGGCTGTGCCCCCAGCAGACACACAGAACCCCTCTCAGGAGGGCCCCAGGCTCAGGAGGACTCAGTGATCAAGGGGACTTGGTGCTTGGTTTAATTCTCTGTTGTTGTCATCCTGAAACTGTGAATAATTTTAGGTGAGGACCATGCATTTGCATTTTTTTCTGGGTCCTACAATGGTGTGGTCTGATTTGTGTCTTTTGCATTCGCAGCTGAATATAGGCCCAGGGGCTTTCTGAACTGGACTCAGTGACAAGGGCCTGACTCCCGGGCACGTGGTCCTATTCTTACCACAGACGCCCGTGCTCAGAGCTGTCCCTGGGACATGGTCATTCCTGGGTAAGACACATTAGGTCCTTCAGTAGGAGATGCTCACTGGGGATTTTCTTGTGGTTCTGCTGTGCAAGTTGGAGGCAGTTGGGAGGTTGCCGGGGCGCAGCCCAGGCCCTGGCTCAGGGAGATGCTGTACAAGAGCAGCCCCTCTCCAGACAGACAGCCCTGGGCACTGCCAGGCCAGGCCTGCCTCATTGGCATGCCAGGGCCTCACTGGCTTGCTGCATGCCCTGTGCCCAGGGATCCAATTTCAATATCATTACTGAGAAGTCCAGCCTTCCCGTGAGCATGAGTTATGACTCAGGAATAACAGCCCAAGTGAAGAAAAATGACAAAATCTGCTGTCTGCCAAATGCGTCTGCTCGAAGGATAGAGGAAGAAAAACAGCTACCAAGGCTGGGCTTCATGTGGACTGGCTTTGAGAGCAGATGAAACCCGCTCTGCAAACCACCAGCGGGCTCAGCTACTCAGTACATTTAGAACGAAAAAGAAAAAATCCATGATTAATTTTAACAGCATTGCTGTTAGGGGCAGGGCTGAGTCTGTGGAGGAACTTATAGGTCCAGACAATCTTAGGTCTCCAGACTCCCAGGCAGACAGTTTGTGTGCTCATCCATCTGTTCCCCACATATACATCTATCCGTCCATCCATTCACGATTATTCATTCACCATGTACCTATGCATTAATCCATCCATCCCATTCATCCATCCACCCACCCATCCATTTACCTACCCATCCACTCATCCATCCCTCTATCCATCCATCCATCCATCCATCCATCCATCCATCCATCCACCCCTCTATCCATTCATCCATCCATCCACCCACCCACCCATCCATTCACCCACCCATCCAGTCATCCACCCATCCAGTCATCCATCCGTCCATCCATCCATCCATCCATCCATCCATCCATCCATCCATCCACCCACCCATCCATTTACCTACTCATCCACTCATCCATCCATTCATCTATCCATCCATCCACCCACTCACCCACCTAACCATTCACCCACCCATCCACTCATCCATCCATCCATCCATCCATCCATCCATCCATCCATCCTCATCCATCCAGCCACCCACCCACACCCCCATCCATTCACCCACTCATACACTCATCCATCTGTCCATCCATCCATGCATCCATTCACTCCTTGATCCACCCATCCATCCATCCATGCATCCTTTTACCCACTTAATCCCTTCCTTCCTTCTTTCCTTCCCTCACCACCCATCTATCCTGCTGCCACCATATGAGCCAGGCTGTGCTGGCCTGCTGGGGACAGGGCAGCATGAACAGAGCTGAGCCACCTGTCTTTCTTGAAGAAGTCCCTGAGATGTGAGGAAGCTCAAGTGGAACTAGCAAAACCACTCTCTCAACCTGCCTCTGCTGGCTCACGCATGAGGGGCCCAGTGAAGAACCTCCCAGCTGAGCCCAGCCTGAATTGCTGAACCTCAGAATCTTGAGCTAAATGAATGGTGTAAGTTTTAAGCCTTTGTTACACAGCAATAGCTGACTGAGAGAGAACGGGAATTTTAAAGGCACTGCCTGAATTCTTAGGACACCAATAATAATAGGAAGGAAGGAAGGGAGGGAAGGAAGGAGGGAATGAGAAAGGGAGGGAGAGGATGGAGCTGGGAGGAGCTGAAGGTGACAGGAGGAGGATCCCTGGTGAGAGAGAAAGGAGAAGAAAGGGGAATGCAGAAGTTGGGGGAGGAGAGGAGGAGAAAACCCTTTCTACGAATGATGGTTTTTCTTGACCTTAATTTCCTGAAGTCTGATGATTTCTGTTGATCTCATGTGCTCAGTTTAAACACACACACACACACACACACACCACACACAAACACAACATACACACACCACACACAAACACACACCACACACAAACACACCACACACACACCACACACACCACACACACACACACCACACACCACACACCACACACAAACACACACCACACACAAACACACGACACACACACCACACACAAACACACCACACACACACCACACACACACCACACACAAACACACCACACACACCACACACAAACACACACCACACACAAACACACCACACACACACACTGCACACATACCACACACACACCACACACAAACACACACCACACACACACACCACACACAAACACACCACACACACCACACACATACTACACACACACCACACACACACACCACACACCATACACAAACACACACACCTCACATACACAAACACACACCACACACACACACAGCACACACACAAATACACCACACACAAACACACACACCACACACACCACTGACACGCACACACCACAAACACACACCACCCACACAAACACACACACCCCACACTCACACACACACAAACACACACACATGACACACACATACTCTAAATTTGCACTTTTTTGGATCTGCAACTAAGACCGCAATGAGGATCTGAGGGCAGCGTAGGTCTCTAGCCTGCACTCTGACACTTGGACCTAAAACCTTCTAAAGTAAATGCTGCTAAGATTCAATTCCTCGGATGAGTAATTAAAAGAGTCTGTGGTCCCCAAGTCCCAGGACAAGGCACTGGGGGTCTGCATGTCCATCCTAACGTAATCCACACAGGTATCTGGCTTCAAGTAAGAGGCTAAGTCGTGCACGTGTGGAAAACAGGAATGACACTAACGAGAAGCACCCTGACCTCACTGACTCTTGGAAGAATCAAATGAGCCAAAATATGTGTAAATACTTTGAAAAGCATGAAATTCTAATATCCCTATAAGATAGAGGCTATTTAATAATGATTACAGTAATGACTCCAATAACCTAAAAAATAATGTCACCTGCCCACTAAGAAGTCTCATTGTTTTGAATCAGGTTTGGCTTTCATCTGTGCCCTCTTTGTCTGCTCTAGGTGGCATGGTCCAGGCTGCCCTGCTCCTGCACCTGAAGATATACCTGGGACAGCCTCCCTAAGCACTCTTCTGGCTTAACTCCCCTGCACAAACCTCTTCCATGGCTCCCCATTGCCCTTGGGCTGTGGGCCAAAGCCGATGCCTGACATGCAAGGTCTTGCACGTTCTGTCCCTTGCTCCGCTACCCCCACCAGTTGTTTCTTGCTAGTCTTGCGTGCACACAGTCTACTGCAGCCCCCAAATGGGGCTCGGGGGATTTCAAGCTTTCAGGCCCTTGCTTAGATTGAGCTTTTAGCCTGGAATGCCCATATCCTCAAACTCCACCAGACAAAAACCGACTTCTCCAGACTTCAGCCCAGGGGCACCTTCTCCTTGGGGGTTGTCTGTTGACCTGGTGCCCAGATGGAGGTGACCTCAACCTCTCTCTGTGCCTCACTTTGCCTTGCAGGAAGTCCACTGGAGCCCTCACTCTGGGCCCTCATCCTTTCCTGCCTGACCCCCGGCCGGACTGTGAGGCCCTAGTGGTGGCCTGTGTGCGCATGGTGGCTTCCGATGGCAGAGCGCGTCTGTGCACCGGCCCTGCGGAGAGCCTTCCGTGGGTCACCAGCTCCGTCCTCACAGCAACCTCACACAGCAGGCATCATGCTGGCTCAGGCCCACAGGGACCAAGGCTTGGGGAGGCCCGGCGGCACAAGGGGGCCTGGGGTGGAGCACCTCCTGGCCAAGTGGGAGCCCTGGACACACCCCCTCTGGGAGGCACTCAGGGGTCTTTGAATGGTGCCTGCAGAACGAGTGAAGGGCAGCCAGGGAGAGGGCGCTGCTCCAGGGCTTGGAAGGCCCCAGATGCTCTGAGTCAAGAACTCGAATCCTTAAACTTCACCATCGCTCCAGGAGGCTCACGGTTCATTCTGCAGCTGCCTGCACGGCCACCCCCCGACTGCAGCTCCATCCGTTTAAAATGGGGGCCACTTTATTGCCCAGCTTCCCGGCAGCTGCTGCAGCTGCAGGGACCAAAATTGGCTATTCCTGCTGCTGGCCCAAACACTGGCTGGGCCCTGCCACCAGCAGTCAGGGCACCTTCCACGACATGGCGTCGTCGAGACGTGGCTTTATCTTAGCAAACCCTGTCTGTCCCCGTGGACTGAATTCAGAAGCCAAACTGCAGAGCCCTGGCCCATGGCAAAACTTTCCATCTTCAAAGCGGAGTTGCTGGCAACCAAAGAGGCGGCCCATGCCGGCGGGGGTGCTGGCTCCGGAAGATTCTCTCTGGTTGGGTGCTGAGCTGGTGTGTGTGGCTGGCGTCCTGCCATGTGGTGTGTCCATCCCTGCCGCAGCTGGTCTGCCTGCTGGAGATGATCACACCTTGAACGTGACAGTCGGTGAGGGTACTGACATGCGGGCGGGGCCGCTTGTTCCGCGAATAATATTGTCCTTGCAATTACTGTGATTTTAAGACTCTCAGCTGCGGGACACTTACCGTTGATTTTGTTGGAGTGAAAAATGAATTTTAGCTGGTTTCAGTCTTATATGTGATTTAGAGAAATTTCCCATTTCAGACAAATAGTTTAAGAAAATGACTAAGCATCACTTTATATAACAACCATTAAGATAATTTGACACTCTGTTTTGATTCAGGGTACAATATTCTATGAGAAAAGAGACATTCTCTGCTTTCTTAAGTACTTCCAAAAGACTGAGTTAAATCCCTTCCCCAGTAAAAATGAAAGGCCCGGTTTTCCATCTAAGTATTCAAATTTAGCTGAAGCAGGAACAGAGTTTCCAATTATTCAGCAGCCTCTTCAAAGCACAGATTTTATATAAGGAAAATGACTGACATTTATTGAGTGTTTAGTTTCAACCAGGCACCATCAGCCTGTGAGACAGAAGCTGCAGTGACCCCACAGGAGGCAAGGAAGAAGCTTGCACCATCACACATCTATTAAGCGACACCATCATGCCGGAGCCTGGCGGCCTTCCTCGGAGCCTGGGTGTGTTGCCGCCAGGCTGTGCATCCCCTGTGAAGTCCGGGGAGGCCAGGACCCTGGTGCCCTCTTGCAGGCGGGGGCAGGAAAGTGGAGGCGTGGAGGTGAGGAGGGCTTGCGGCAGGCCGGACTTCCCTCCCTCATGCTGTAGGTCTCAGGCCATCTTTGAACGTGCAGCCCTGACCCACCTACTCACCTTCCAAAGGTTCCTCGCTGCCCACCTGAGGTCCAGCACCTTGGCAGTGTGTCCGGAGGGTGCAGGGACTGTCCCAGCCCACGTCTCCAGCAATTTCCCACTCGCATGGGCAGGGGGCTCTGGTGACCAGGATCCCTGGACCATCCCTGCTTCCACGTCTGCCGTGGCAGGGGCCCTGTCCCGGGAGCAGCAGGCCTAGGGAGCCCTCACTGCTCCTGTGCCCCCCGCGGAGAACATCGCTGCCTCTCCTTCCTCCCGCGTGTCTCAGATGTGCCCTCTCTGCTGTTCACACCAGCCGGGGTTGCTTCACTCTATTCCAGTGATACCCCTAGGCGAGACTGGGGCCTCCTGGTTCCACCTTGTACCTCCGGTGCCCGGCCCAGGGCAGGGGCTCACTGGGCAGCTGTAGAACTGGCCTGGGTTGATGTTTATTAGGCACCCAGTGAGCCGCCGAGCCATGCACCCTGGTCCAGGCTCCTCCTGGAAGAGATGATTCTTTCCCCATCAGACTGGCCTTGGCCACCATGTTGAAAGTCAGTGGACAGAGACAACAGGCCTGTTTGTGGCCCTCAGGTCTGCTGCACAGGTCTGGCTGTCTCTCCCTGCGTCACGCCACGCCGCCTTGCTGCTGTCGCTGTGTGCTCGGCTTGGAAGCCGGAGTCCTCCTACTTGGTTGTTCTTTCTCAAGATTCCCTTGGCTCTTCTGGGCCTGTGTGTTTCCACATGTGTTCTAGAATAATTCTGTCCCCATCTGTCTGCAACAAAGTCAGCTGAGATTCTGATGGGGATGGTGAGGAAGGTGTAGACCAGCGTGGGGGCATCGCCAGGCCACTTCTTTGCTTTACAAAGTCCACGTTCTAGGGTTCTGTCAATCACTCATTCGTCCACTCAGACATCACTTTTCGCTGTAGGGCTTCAGTGCCCAGCACTCTCACTGACCTCAAGGTGCCCAGCCCTGCGTGGGGGGCTGGAGGCAGTGAGGGTGAGGGCAGGGGTCAAGGCTCCTGCAGGGTCTCCACCTGGCTGAGTGGGGGCCGGTGCCAAGGAAGAGCTTTCTGGGGGTGCTGCAAGCAGGAGAACAGTGGGACAGGGTGGGCGGTGTGGGTTCACTCAGCCGGGAAATCTTCAAGCCAAGGGACCTGCGTGTCCAGGAGGGGCCTTTCCTCTGCCTCACTTCTCTGAATCTATAAATGACAAATACTCCTTGAAGACATCAAACAGCCATCATTTCTCTAAATATTTACACAAGGCTTACATGACTAATACATCAAAACAGGAATTCAACAGTTACATTTCCCCAGATATGTAAACATTGATTACAATCAAACTCTTCTAAACATTCAGTTAAAATCATGGAAGTAATCTATCTATCTCCTTATTGCTTTCAACGCTTCAAAAGCAGAACACACGGTTTTGGATTTCAAGCCTAAAAATCCGGTGACATAGTGGCCTGTTAATATTCGTTTCATTGTCTTATCTGTTCTTTGTTCCCTCCTTCCCCTTCTCCTGCCCGCCTCCCCCTCTGCCTCCCTGTCCTCCTATCTCCTGGAGCCATCACTCCTGGGTGACATTCTGGTGTTACAGTAACACCTGCCTTCACTGACACCTCCTCTGGTCCTGCAGGGTGTCCGTGGAGTCTGGAGACCATGACATGGACCTGGAGTGTCTCCCAAATCTGCAGCCCCCGTGCAGCTGAGCTTCCTTTCATTGTTCAAGTTCACGGCTTATGCTGACAGACTCTTTGGGCTCTCATCTTTCTCTGTTTTGCACCCTGGTGTTTTCTTTAGGATGTGTGTCTGTCTGAGTCACTTTGGGCTGCTGTAAGAATACCACAGACGGGGACCTTAAATAATAGCTCTTTATTTCTCACAGTTCCGGAGGCTGGGAAGTCCAAGAGCAAGGGGCTGTCAGATTTGGTGTCTGGTGAGGGCTCCCTTCCTGATTTGCAGACAGCGCTGTTTTGCTGTGTCCTCACATGGTGGAGAGAGGCCGTGTCCCTGGAGTCTCTTCTCATAAGGGACCACTGTGGGGTCCCACCCTCAGGACCTCATCTGACCCTAATCACCTCCCAAAGTCCTCACCTCTCAAGACATGTGATATGGTTTGGCTGTGTCCCTACCCAAATCTCATCTTTAATTATAGTTCCCATAATCCCCATGTCTCGTGGGAGGGACCCAGTGGAAGGCAACTGAATCATGGGGCGGTTACCTTCATGCTGTTCTCGTGATAGTGACTGAGCTCTCAGGAGATCTGATGCTTTTGTAAGGGGCTTTCCCCTCTTTTGCTCCACACTTCTCCTTACTGCTGCCATGTGAAGAAGGATGTGTTTGCTTCCCCTTCTGCCACGATTGCAAGTTTCCCGAGGCCTCCCCAGCCATATGGAAATATGAGTCAATTAAGCCTTTTTTTTTTTTTTAATAACTTACCCAGTCTCAGGTATGTCTTTATTGGCAGTGTGAGAACGGACCAATACACCATCCCACAGGGGATCTGGTGGGGATGCAAACCTTCAGTCCACGGGAGTGCCTTGTGGTTTTCCTCCCTGGGGTTCCCTGGCCCAGACTGCTATACATGGACTGGTCATTAGCACTGGCAGGTATCTTGTCTTGGGTGCTGAAGGACGGAGCCTCTGAACAAGCTCTGCCTTTTGGGATATGGGCTCGGGCAGGCCACCCTGGGGGCACCGTGGTCTCTGGGATGTGGGGGCAGGTTCTGGAGCAGGCCCTGCCTTCCTACTCTTAACACAGACACTGCTGTCTCAGTTTCCTGCAAACGCTCTTCTCCTCTTAGAAAAGCAAACGTATATCCAACCTTTATAAGCAGATAGAAGCTTAGTTCAACAAATGAACTACCCGTGTATATTCAATTTCTCCTGTTTATTAAAATTAATAAAAATGGGACATGTTGTATGAGACTCTTTACTGTCACCATTTCTTAGGTTATATCCGTAATGGAATGAAGAGAACCCTGGATGCAGCAGCTTGAAGGAGCTGGACAATTGTTGCTCCCACGTAACAATCCTGAACTGATTGCTTTAGGCTGATGGTCATGGCCACTCAGGAACCCAGGTCTCCCCATGTTGCTCCCACGCCGAGGCCATGGCCACCTGGCAGGTGCAGGTCCAGCCTACGGGGAGTGGAGAGGAGTGAGAAGGATGCAAGGCCAGTATCTCCAGCCCCATCCAAGCCTGGATGTGGCACAGGCCGGAACAGGCTCCTGGAGCACCTTCACGGCTGGGCCTGGGTTGTGTCCAGCAGGGCAGCCCTGGCCTCGTTCCCTCCCTAGGGAGGAAGTCTGCAGCCCGCACCATGAGGGGTGGCACGCTGTGTGTTAACTTTCCTCCTGTGAGGAGCCTTACGGACCGAGAGACCTTCTGAAACTCAACTGATTTAATTAACCAGTGTTGTAATTGTTATTGTTTTTGTGCTCAGATTATTATAACTTGGCAGGAGGGAGAGCCTTCAAGCAGGATGCTTTGTCCTTCTGGAACAAACCCTGGTGTCTGGAAAGCATCCTTGCTTTCTGGCAAAACAGGATGTTCTAGGTGTTTCCAGCTATTTCCTCCCTAGGATGTGGAGTCGGCGGCTCTCCAAGGATCCTTGCCGTCTTCCATTGCAGAGGAGACTCCAGGCACAGGAAAAAGTGACCCATGGCTCTTCGTAGACATAGTTTTGGAAAAAATTGTCTTTTTATAAATATCAATAATGTCCATAATTTTCCCAATTGCACACGTAATGCTGCTGCCGCTCTTTTCCCCAGTACCATGGCCCTGTCACATGGCCGTGGGGAAGGCCGTGATCTCGGAGCCTGCAGCACAGGAGGGCTGTGGGGAGGTGGAGGCCGGGGGTTGCAGCTGCACTGATGTGCAGGGGGCTGGGTCCAGGCCAGCTTTCCTGTCTGCACTGCCTCCTTCATCCCAACCCCCGTCCTGACCCTGTGTCCCTGGAGAGCTGCCTCAGGGTCACTGTCCAAGGGGCCTCTGCCCTGGTCACAACCTCCATCCTGTTCTTGTGGTTCCAGGACACCCTGCTGAGCCCTTGTGGACCTCCATGGACCCAGCGCGCCCAGAGCCACAGAGCAGAGACGTGTGGCTTCCAGGGCCTTGCTCAGAGCAGGCTGCTGGGACAAAGAGCATTTCCTCCCTTCCTCCCTCCCTCCCTCCTCCCTTCCTCTCTCCCTCCCTCCCTGCCTCTGTCCCTTCCTTTCCCCCTCCCTCCCTCCCTCCCTCCTTTCCTCCCTTCTTCCCTCCCGTCTTTCCTCCTCCCTCCCTCTCTTCCTTCCTCCCTCCCTCTCTCCCTCCCTTCCTCCCTTCCTCCCTTTGTCCCTCCCTCCCTCCCTTCTTTCCCCCTCCCTCCCTTCCTCCTTTTCTCCCTCCCTCCCTTCCTTCCTCCCCTATATTCCTTTCTCTTCCTCCTTCCTTCATTAATTTATTACCAAAAACTCCTTCTTGAGCACCTACTGTGTGCAGTGTAAGAGGCTAGCCTGTCTGGCTGAGCTGAGCCTAAGGCAGAGGTGACCCCTCCTGAGAGCTGCGCCACTCTTTTTTTTTTTTTTTTTTTTTTTGAGACGGAGTCTCGCTCTGTCGCCCAGGCTGGAGTGCAGTGGTGCAATCTCAGCTCACTGCAAGCTCCACCTCCCGGGTTCACGCCATTCTCCTGCCTCAGCCTCTCCGAGTAGCTGGGACTACAGGCGCTCGCCACCACGCCCGGCTAATTTTTTGTGTTTTTAGTAGAGCAGGTGAGGGCTCCCATCACACAGGAGGCTCTGAGGCCCGGCATGCACTGGCTCTGCTGCGGACTTGCCCATGTCCTAGGCACGGGCTCACACCTGAAGCCGAGCTCTAGCGGCCGAGACAGCCTTGACAAGGGCTGGCTCCTGCCAGCCAGAATAGAGGTGAGCCAGAAGCCCCAGGCTGCCTCCTGCAGGAGGGGGCGAGTCCGATGTCATCTACAGCGGCACAGGCACGTTTCCCAGGCACACATGCGCCACCCCCCCGCCCCCACAGGCGCATTGCAGGCAGCTTTCTGAGAGGGGACAGCACAGGGAAGCTGGTGAGCTTTGGCATCAGGACGACCAGGGAACCCCGGGCTGCCACCAGGGCACAGGCTACCAGCACTCTGCCTCTGTGCCTCTTATCCGTGACATGGGGCTCATACCAATGGCACACACTGCGGGAAGGACTAGGTGTGATACTCTGGGCCAAGTGTGGGCACGGGGAATCGAGAAACAGCTCGGTGGCCCACGGCTGCCGTCAGCATTGTCGTATGGTGAGGATTTTTTTTTTTTTTTTTTTTTTGAGACAGAATCTCGCTCTGTCGCCCAGGCTGGAATGCAGTGGCGCGATCTCTGCTCACTGCGAGCTCCGCCTCCTGGGTTCACGCCATTCTTCTGCCTCAGCCTCCTGAGTAGCTGGGACTACAGGCGCCCGCCACCACGCCCGGCTAATTTTTTGTATTTTTAGTAGAGACGGTGTTTCACCATGTTAGCCAGGATGGTCTCGATTTCCTGACCTCGTGATCCACCCGCCTCGGCCTCCCAAAGTGCTGGGATTACAGGCATGAGCCACCACGCCCGGCCGTATGGTGAGGATTTTATGGTTTCACCAGGATGGGTATATATTCTTCAGAGAAGGGCGGACACCCGGGAACCCGGATCCCGTCCTGCAGCTGTGGAGCCAGCGTACCTCCCACCGCCCCAGGGACAGGCCCAGCTGCTTGTTCCGGGATATGGGACTGCAAATGTTGTGAACTTCCCAGGGGACTAAGAGAGGCCAGACGGGGACTCCGAGGACAATGGGGAGGTAGGGAGGTGGGGAGGTGGGGCTCCAGCTCGGGGGGAAGCATGGGAGGGCGGGGAACTGAGGTCCCCAAAGTCTTCTGCAGACCCTGAGATTCTGAGATGTATGCTTTAGAACACGACAATGGCTTAGTGACTTTCCCTCAGGGTCAAAGCCCCCAGCAGAGTCAGCATCCACGCTCCTAAGTGTCAGGTGCCTCTGGGCCGCCTCTCTGCGCTGTGCCTGCCCCTGCCTCTGCCAATGACCTACCCCTTAGGTTCTGGCAATAGAGTCCCAGGCTTTCTTTACACCAGGGCCAGGGCTGCTCAGATCTCCTGACACAGCCACCTGCTGGGCCTCAGGGACACTCAGACACCTTCGCCCTGGAAAGGCCACCTGGGTTTTGGAGACAGACAGGCACAAATGTGGCTCGGAACTCTGCCTCCCTGGAGCTGCCTCCTGACCACTCTGGGTCTCCATTTCCCACCTGTAGAGAGGCGAACAACAGCATCGGGCATGGGGCTGATGAGGAAAAGACCCTGGGGAATCTGCATGTCACAGGTGCTCACCTTGTGTTTCCGGAGGAAGGATTCTCAGGCTGAGGCGTGGGAGTGAGGAATCTGCAGGGCTGGGGCACCAGCAGAAACCTGCAGGGAAGAGGACCTGGTGTGAGGAGTGGGCTGCAAGGTGAGGAGTTCTGGGGACTAAGGGGGTGGGATCTGCTCTTCATCCTGGGAGGTCATTCAACAGGGGCCTGCCCCCAGGAGCAAGTCACCTACCTGCCTGGTCGCTGCTACGGCGACATAAACACCAACGACGGGCAGGCCCTGCTCTGGACGCTGGCTCTGTTTTTTAATCTTTCCCAGCTCTATTTTACGCTGTTTACCAGCATTTACTGAAGGACAGGTATGCCTTGGGCTGTCCACAGGAATCCTGCTATCCCCATTGTACAGGTGAGGAAACCGAGGCTCATAGAGTTTGCAGAACGTGCCCAATTCAGCATGCAACTGAGACGCCGCAGGGCGGGGTGGGTCTAGATGGCTCCAAACTGGTCTCCTCACTGCTCCATTGCTGCAGTGGGGACCCAGTGAGCACTGGGAGCCAGGGCTGGTGCGGCTGGAGCACAAGCACACAGGGCACATCTGCAGCCCTGCCCAGCTGAACGGTGCACAGCAGGCCAGGCTGAGAGCAGCAGGAGGAGCCCTGGGCTGGGGGTTGACCTTGTCCCAACGTCCACGTCAGTGCTGGCAGGCGATGGGCTTCTCTGCAGCTGGTCCCTCCTCTGGCTCTCTCCAGGTTCTGTGTGTGTCCTGCTCTCTCCTGAGCACCTGTCATGCCCCTGAGGCTTGCTCACTCCTCTGTCTGGGGGCTTGCAGAAGAATGCTTGGGCAGATCTCTCTAGCACCAAGGCCCTGCTTCTCCCCAGCCCATGGTTTCTGGTGTGGATCTGCCAGCCTTCCCGGTGAGCACAGGATAAGGAAAACCCGCAGCAGCCATGTAGGTGGGGCTTCGTGGAAGGCTGCGTGGGTACCCAGGCTCTCTAGGGTAGCCTATCCTGCACACAGCTTGGTGTGCACAGAGCTGACTTGGAAGTGAAATGGATGCACTTTTGTAGATTCAATACCCTGGATGCCCCACCCCAAGGGATAGATGCACCACAGAGGGCCTGGCTGGAACTTTCTCCAGACCACAGCAGGGACAGCTCTGTTGCCGGTGCTGACAGCAAGGCCTGGGGAGTAGAGGGAGCAGACAGACGCAGAGAGACGGAGGTGAGGCACAGTTCTTCTAGGACCTAGAATAAAGGAGAGGAAACTATTTGTTAAAAAATCCACTGCAACACCCCCAAGAGGCGCTGTTTGGTGCCCGTGCACTCCCGCTCTCCCTGCAGCTTGGAAGCTGCTGTGCAGTGGGGGAAGCCGCTGTGTAGTGGGGGAAGCCGAGACCCCCACAGCTCTGTTTTGCTCTCAGTGACAGGAAGCATGGTAAAAGCTCTGTGTCCAGCCCTTGCCCGAGTTACATCACAATATGAGGTGCTGCAGCTGGCCTGGGGTTCACTGTTGACTAAGAAAAAGGCAAGCTAGGAGCCGCAGAGTGAAGCCCAGGCTCTGCAGAAAATAGCGGCCGAGGGTGAGGAGGAGAGGAGGATGAGGAAGGTGAGGAGGTGAGGAGTGAGGAGAGGATGTGAGGAGGTGAGGAGTGAGGAATGAGGAGTGAGGAGGTGAGGAGTGAGGAGGTAAGAGGTGAAGAGTGAGGAGGTGAGGATTGAGGAATGAGGAGTGAGGAGTGAGGAGGTGAGGAGTGAGAAGGTGAGGAGTGAGGAGAGGATGTGAGGAGGTGAGGAGTGAGGAGGTGAGGAGTGAGGAGAGGATGTGAGGAGGTGAGGAGTGAGAAGGTGAGGAGTGAGGAGGTGAGGAGGTGAGGAGTGAAGAGTGAGGAGGTGAGGAGTGAGGAGGTGAGGAGTGAGGAGGTGAGGAGTGAGGAGGCGAGGAGGTGAGGAGTGAGGAGGTGAGGAGTGAGGAGAGAGGATGTGAGGAGATGAGGAGTGAGGAGTGAGGAGGTGAGGAGTGAGAGAGGATGTGAAGAGATGAGGAGTGAGGAGTGAGGAGAGAGGATTTGAGGAGGTGAGGAGTGAGGAGTGAGGATACAGGAGGTGAGGCGTGAGGAGTGAGGCATCTGGCAAGGGCTGACTCTGCAACCATTTCCGTGGGATCCAGGTATCTGCTCCTCACCTTGTTTCTTTCCCTGAAACCCTCAGGCTGCCCGCACAGCAGAAGCGCCCCAACCCCTTCCCAATTCTGTCCCTAGCCTGGTGCTGGGATGGCAGGACCTGAGCTTTGTGGCCTCTGAATCCCAGGCCCCCTGGACTTTGCCCTACAGTCCGAGCCTGGGTCACATGGTGCCCTGAAAGGCCTTTCCCCAGGCAGGGCAGATACGTGGGTGCCAGACAGGTCCTGCCAGGATCCCTGCTGGCCTAGCCCGGCCTTGTCTGGTGTCCGCTATGGGCGTCTGGAAGGGTCTGGAGTCCTGGGGTGCAGGGGATGGAGCAGAAACGGCCATGACAGAGAGGATGGAGATGTGGGGTTCAGAGATGTTGGAGGGGGCATGGGCTCAGGGCAGCCTGGGCAGGGGTTTCGGGACCCATCCTCCTCCAGACAGCATCTCCGTGTCGCCCATTTCCTGTGTTAGGAATCCACAGATTCATCGATTTCACCAGCATCTGCTGTTTAAGAAGAAAGCTCTGGACTGGATTTCTTGGCCACTTCCTCATCTCGGTGCATTGGAGAGGCGAGGCCAGACTCACGCCTGATCCAGCTCCCCTGACCCCGGCCCTGTGTACCTTCAGCTCGGCCCCCTCTTCCCACAGGCTTGGGACTCGCTCTGGGGGGCCCTGCTCTTCCCAGGGGTTCCTGGGGGCTTGAGGAGCCTTCTGCCTGCAGCCACAAGCGTTCCTGGGGGAGCAGCCTACCGGCTCCAAGCCTGGCCGACTGAAATGAGATTCAGAAGGGAACTTCATTGCCTCCTGCCCCCGAGCCCGCTTCCCTCACTCTAAATAATTTAGACAAACACACGTCTCTTTCACAGTGGCTGCCCTGAGCCCCTTTTATCAAAATCAGTCCTTTGAACAATGTTTTCAGAGAACAGGAGGTTGCCACGCGCCGTTGGATTCGGGGCGGATGCATCAAGCATGACGGGAGACAGCTGCTCCAGCCCCACCCAGCCCCAGCGGCTGCAGCGGCTGAGGGTAAGTCATCTCCGCCTTCTCCTAGCAGCGAGGGTCTCCTGCAGGTCCTGGCGGGCCGCTTGCTCAGTAGACTTACATGCAGTTCGCTCGAGGTTTGGGGATCCTGATCCCGCCCTGCAGCAGAACCCCTCATTCTGGGATTTGGGAGCAGCCATTCCATGCTCCCTGCTTGGAGGTGGGCTGGAGGTAGACATTCACACCTGTGACCATGCCGGTGCCCCCTGCCTCCGGGAGGACAGCTGGGGGTGCCTAGAGCACAGTGGGTGTGCAGGGCGCAAGGCCTGGGTTCGCCGGGCTGGGGGTGCAGGGCTGGGGTCGTGTGTGTTGTTGGGGATGGGGGATGTGGGTGCCTGTGGCTTCTCTCTCCACTTCTGACCTATGCATGCCTTCTTTTTTTCTAATTTTTAGTCTTTTTTTTTTTTTTTTTGGCGGGGTTGGGGAGGGTGTCTTGTTCTGTTGCCCAGGCTGGAGTATAGTGGCTCAATCTCGGCTCACTGCAGCCTCCACCTCCTGGGTTCAGTTGATTCCCTAGCCGCCCGAGTAGCTGGGGCTACAGGCGCACGTCGCCACACCCAGCTAATTTTTGTGTTTTTTGTAGAGACAGGTTTTCACCATATTGACCAGGCTGGTCTTGAACTCTTGACCTCAAGTGATCCACCCGCCTTGGCCTCCCAAAGTGCTGGGATTACAGGCGTGAGCCACCGCACCCAGCTCAATTTTTTAGTCTTCATAGACTATGTTTTGCAACAGTTCAGGTTACATCAAAATGCAGAAGACAGTCTAGAGAGTTTGCCTGCGCCCCACCCAGTTTCCCCGTTATTAGCGTGTGCCGTTTGCATGGTGCATGTGTCACAGCTACTAACCCGATACGCATGCATCATTGTGAACTATAGCCCAGCTGGATTCCAATCTCCTCCGTCCTCACTCGGTGCCTTCCTGGGGTGCAGGATCCCGCCGGGACCCCAAGCCTTGGTGCATTTCCACTCCCCTCTCTCCTCGGGAGGGTGCTCTCTCTCCTCCTGCCTCACTGTCCTCTCTTCCACACGTAGGGAGTGAGGAGTTATGCACCCTCTCCCTGACGGTGGACTTCAAAGAAAGGTTAAATCACCTGTACCACTTTGCTCACTGGCTTGGCCAGCATTTGTCATCATAGGTTGAACAGTGGCCACCCAAAGGCACCCCGGTGCCTGGAGTTGTGCAGGGGTCGTATCTGGAGAAACGGTCTCTGCAGGTGTAATTAAGGATCTTGAGACAAGGAGGCAATCCTGAATTATCCACGTGAGACCTGCACCCAGTGACACGTCAGGAGAAATTTTTTTATATGAGAAAATATGAAGGGAATTTGAGACAGATAGAGGAGCAGCAGCCCGAGGGGAGGCGGTGTGTGCAGGCGGAGGCAGGACCGGGTGATGCACCACAGGCTGAGGAAGGACCGAGGCCACCGGGAGCTGGAAGAGGCAGGATGGAGCCTCCGCTAGAACTTTGGAAGGAGCACAGCCTGCCAGCATCTTCATTTTGGTCTTTGGGCCTCCAAAGACCAAAATCAGCCTTTTGAACAATGTTTTCAGAGAACAGGAGGTTGCCACCAGCCATGGTAGGATGAATGTCTGGTGTTCTAAGCCCCTCAGTTGGTTACAGGAAAGCTGTCTCATCAACCTGGCCCACAGGGCTGGCAGCCCCTCTTCCTGGGGAGTGGTGGCCGGCCCGGGCCTGCCTGTGATCGGTGCTGGGGCTCTCTGCCATCTGGGCCCCTGCTGAGACTGAGCCACAGCCACCACGCCAGCCTTTCCACAGAAATCCCACCTGGACACACATCTACAAACCCTCACGTTCTAACCTAAATCTCCAGAACACCAAAATCAGCCTCAGGCTCACAAATACAGGCAGAATTGGAAAAGAAAAAAAAAGAAACTTAAATACTTAAAAACAATAGGGGCCGGGTGTGGTGGCTCACGCCTGTAATCCCAGCACTTTGTGAGGCCGAGGCGGGCAGATCACGAGGTCAGGAGATTGAGACCATCCTGGCTAACACGATGAAACCCCGTCTCTACTAAAAAATACAAAAAAAAAAAAAAAAAAAAAAAAAAAATTAGGTGGGCGCCTGTAGTCCCAGCTGAGGCAGGAGAATGGCAGGAGCCCGGGAGGCGGAGCTAGCAGTGAGCCGAGATCGCGCCACTGCACTCCAGAGCGCAGGGAGACAGAGCGAGACTCCGTCTAAAAAACAAACAAACAAACAAAAACAACACACACACACACAAACAATAAGTAAGATTCCAAAACAAGCCATTGTGAGGCAGGAGAGTGGGGTCTGGAGGCAGGGAGCCTGGGGCTGATTCATGCTGGCTTCCAGAAACTGAGTGTGGGGGGGAGGCCCCCACCTATCCACACCCAGGTTGATGGTGGGTGAGGGCAGGCAGGAGGGATTGGGGCTGCTCCCTTCGCAGGCGTCACAGATGAAGGGTGGAGGGGACCTCTGATGGGTACCCTCCGGCCGCCAGCGCTGTGTGGGGTGTGGCCAAGTAACCGATGGGAAACCTCTAGAGGGTATTTGGACTGCAGAGAGTTCTGTAGCCAGCACTCTTGAGCCGCTTGCTCCAGCTGGCTCCCGCTCTGTGGAGTGTACTTTGGTTTCAGTAAATCTGTGCTTTCCTTGCTAAACTCTTTCATTGCTTCGTTTGTGCATTTTATCCAATTCTTTGTTCAAAACACCAAGAACCCGGGCGACTCGTGGTCAAGACCCTCCACTGGTCACAATGGGCCCACAAAGACGCCGAGGCTGTGCCTCTCCTGGGGTAGCCCTGGTTTTAGGGCCTCCCAAAGCACACCCAGGCAGGGATTACAGGATGAGGTGGGTGGGATCGTAACGGGGGAAACATTTTGTTACTGGCAATGACTTTGGCCCAGAAGACCCGTTCCCGGCAGCCCAGGGAGTGGAAGCTGGACTCTGGAGCTGGGAGGTCGGGTTTGAATCTGCTCTACTGGGCAGTCACCCGGGAAGTGACCAGATGATAGGACTTCTGTGCCTGAGTTTCCTCAGCTGCAAAGAGAAAGCCAACGTCAGAGGATGATGCTGGGGATCTGTGAAGGGAAAGGGTTCCTGAGGCCACAGGTGCGTGTCCTGGGCGGGATGCCCGTCCCGCGTGTGTACTCCGCTCACTTGGTGATTCTCCCCCAGCACCTCCGAACCCAGTCAGCTGCAGGATTATTCCAGAAGGCCCAACCGTTGTCCTGCTGCAGCCCGGAGACTCCTGAGAAGACAGACACCCAGACACTGAAGGGGAAAGTGTGCCGTTGAGGACAGGGCAGGAGGGGATATCTAGGGAGGGGGGGCTTGTGGTAGGGGCGTGGCCTGCACCTGGAGGGGTGTGTGAGCCGCCCTCTGAGCCCAGAGCAGGCGCCATGAGGAGACGGGGCAAGTGCAATCCCTTATGGTGAGCAGTAGGTGGCAAGGGGGCAGGCAGTGGCAGTGGGGGCGATGGGGGCCTGGGGGGGGTGGGGTGGGAGAGGAAGCTGGTGCAGGTGGGTGCAGCCATCCTGAGATGACCAGAGGACACCCACCCCCTCCCTGGCCCAGGCTCTGCGGCCACAGTCAGACCTCCCAGAAGACCCTGTCCAGGCGCTGCCCCTTCTGGCTGTGTGACCAGGGATCATTCACCACCAGCCCTCACACCCCCACAGTAAGGAGCCGGCCACGTCTTTCAAGTTGCACCCAAAGAACAGGAATCGAGGCCACCTAGGTGACAAGCGCTGCTTTAAGGAATATTGAAAATTGTGAAAAATGATCCCGATAGTCTGTAATCCTGACAATTTTTTTTTTTTTTTTTTTTTTTTTTTTTTTGTGAGACGGAGTTTCGCTCTGTCACCCAGGCTGGAGTGCGGTGGCGCGATCTCGGCTCACTGCAAGCTCCGCCTCCCGGGTTCACGCCATTCTCCTGCCTCAGCCTCTCCGAGTAGCTGGGACTACAGGCGCCCGCCACCACGCCTGGCTAATGTTTTGTATTTTTAGTAGAGACGGGGTTTCACCGTGGTCTCGATCTCCTGACCTCGTGATCCGCCCGCCTCGGCCTCCCAAAGTGCCGGGATTACAAGCGTGAGCCACCGCGCCCGGCAGATCCTGACAATTTTAAAAAATCACACAAGCAATAGGAGCATCAGAGCCTTCGATTATTGGTAGAACATGAGACACACCTGCATGCCTGCCGTGGCCTGAGAGCATCCCCAGAGGCTCACACGGTGGAAGCTGGATCCCATGGCTGGCCACAGTGCTGAGGGGTGGGGCCTGGAAGAGGCGGTGTGGTCACGAGGGCTCTGCCGCCACGGGTGCATCGGTGTTGTGATCGTGGGAGTGGGCTTGTTAGGAAGGTGAATTCCGCCCCTTTTGTTTGCGGCTCTTTCACTCTTGCCATGGGAGGACGCAGTAAAGCCCCTCTCCAGGGGCTGCCTCCACCTCGACTTCCCAGCCTCCAGGAAGGTGAGCCAAATAAATGTCTCTCCTTTATAAATGACAGTCTACGGTATTCTGTTGTGGCAGCACAAGACGTGTGACAGCGTCTGACACTGGGCAGTTATTCAAGGAAATTTAAAATCTGCGATGCAATTCAAAGTCATGCTTCTGATGGACAGGTAAGGCCACAGGGAAATCCATGGTGCACTGTTTGCTTTGAAATGGTCAACCCGAGGACATTATTTTGAATCCCCACACCTGACAAGCCTCCAGGACATTGTATGAGAAGCTGCGGTGTCTCTGGGCTGCTCGGAGAGGTGTGTGGCCAGGTCGGGGGGCGGGTGGCCTCTGCAGTGTGTGATTCCTGAAACCCACATCATCTTCTGTCCTGTGCCGAAGCGGGTGGAGGAGAGGGCCTCGTCCAGGGAGGGGGCCGTTGGGAGCTGAGGTGCAGGGGAGACGGCTCATGCCCTTCTCAGGACGGAGGCAGGGGCTGCCCAGCTTCCAGCTGGAAGGCATGGGAGTTTGGATTTGGGTTCATGGTGGAGGCCTGTGAACCTTGCCCAGGCTGTGGGCAGCAGGGGAGCCAGGGTGGTCCCCAGGAGGCTGGGGGCCCTGCTGTGGGGACGGGCGAGCAGCCTCAGGACCTCAGTCTGTGTCATACCAGGCGGCTTGTCTCCAGGCTGGGCCCATGTCCCAGGGTGGTTGCTCCCAGCCCTGAGCCGGAACCCTGACGGCCTTGCTGCTGCACGGTGGGGACCGAGGCCGTGGCCATGACCTACACGCTGCGGTCACCCAGGTATCTGCAGGTTGTGTGTTTTCTGGGGAAGGAGCCACAGCTTTTGTCTGTAACTCAAAAGGATACGGGGCCCCCCAGGACCACTGAGGTCCTCATGTGCCCCAGGTGAGGGGACTCTCAGCCGGCTCCCATTGCTCCCGGCAGGGAGGCATGGACCAAGGCCAGGCCTGGAGCCCAGGTGTGCAGTGGCATGCATAGCCAGCGATCCCTGCCCTCCCTGTGATGGGGGTGGGGGGCAGTCAGGGGCTTATAGGCTACAGCAGAAGGGTGGGGTCTGTGGAAGAAACACAGTGAGGAGGCAGCCAGACACAGGAGGGGCAAGGTGGCCACGGGAGGCCCAGGAGGTGAGGAAATGAGGCTGTGAGGCTGCCCTGGAAGAGCACTGGGACAGACGGGGCAGACCCACAGAGCTGGAGTGCTGGTTGGCCACCGGTTCCCAGGAATCACAGCGTGGCTGGAGCAGGTGAGCGAGGCGGGAAGGAAGGGGTCTCTGACCTGGCCCACCCTGAATTCTGAAAGCTCCCTGTCGTGGGATTGAACCAGATTGTGGGCAGGAGGTAAGGGGGGATGGCCAGGCAGGGACAGCAGGTCTCTGAAGGATACGGCGGCCTGGGCGTGGGTCGGGTGGCAGAGGTGGTGAGAGGAGATGGAACGCCAAGTACACTCGGAGGCAGAGCCGGCGGGGTGTGTGGAAGCATCATCGGAGTTGGGTGTGAGAAGGTGGCGTCAGGGACGGCTTCGGGAGGCGGCACTGCTGGCCACGGCCACCCACAGGATCCCTGCTTCAGAAACCGGGCAGGGTGTGGGTGAGCCCGGCCAGTGATGTGGACAGGAGGGCACATACGTGTCCCCTTGGGCGGCAGCTTTAAGAGCCAGAGCGGTGAAGCCTCTGTCAGCCTGCGTCCTGGAGAGACTGCGTGAATGGTGGTGGGGCGCTGGCTGTGCGCTCCTACTCTAGCCCCTGGGATCCGGCCTGTGGGCTGCCGCAGTCTGACCTGGCCGGCCCGGACTGACACAGGCTCTGAGGTTTCCAGGTCTGGGCAGGACAAGGTCCCTGGTGACGGAAGCAGGTGAGCCTCCTGCAGGGGAGCAGCCTGGGGTTGTGGGATCTGGAGTTTTGCTGGGGACGTGTTTGCAGCAGAGTTGGGATGTGCAGGGGAGGGCCGGGCTAGGGCTAAGCTTTCACTGCTAGAGTCCTCTGCGTGTAGACACTGTGACGCCATAGTAATCCCACCGGCTGACACTTGTCTCTACTCACCCTGTGCAGGGCCTTTCTGAACGAGTCTCACTTGTATTAACTTTGGGTCCTCGGGGCAGTATCAGGGAGGCTCTGCCCTCGCTCCGTTTTACCCACGATGGAATTGAGGCACAGCGAAGCCAGGGCAATGCCCAAGGCCCCTGGCTCATCCTGCAAGGACTGGGGTTGAAACCCCGGGATCTGGCTCCAGGGATCACATGACCACTCCACACCCGGCCCAAGACCAGTGCAGAGGGAGGTGGCCCCAGGGCCCTGCCATGGGGAGCTGCGGTGTCTTCCAGGTGGGCCGCCCAGCTGAAGGCTGACCCGGCATTAGGAGGCACCGGGCGGCAGCGAATTCCAGGCCCACCGCCACCCAGCCTCGTGGCTGCAGCGGCCCGAGTCTCCTGCTCACCGACTGCACCCAGTTTCCTGCCAGTTGGGCTCGGGGGCTTGGCTGTGTCTTTCTTCTTTGGATGCCCAGGGCCCATGTCAGGGGTCCACGCTTCAGCGTCGACTGTTAAATAATCATAAGGAACTTTCCAATTCCATTATGGGGGAAATGGAGCTTCCAAAGACGAGGAGATGAGCCAGGCCCTGGTGTAGATTAAAGATTAAGGTTCACTTTTTTCTTTTCCATATAGATGTTAAATGTGTTTCAGCACTTTTTAAGAAGACACTATGTTTTCGCTATTGAATTACCTTGTACGTTTCTCGAAAATCAGTGGACGATACATTTGTGGATTTACCTCTAGACTGTATGCTGTTTTATTAAACTACATGTTTATCATCACACCATTACCATACCATCTAGCTTACTGTAACTTTATGATGTGTTGAAATCAGGTGGAGTGAGTCTTTCAAATAT
The DNA here is from genome assembly GCF_028878055.3 of Symphalangus syndactylus. Classification (NCBI taxonomy): domain Eukaryota; kingdom Metazoa; phylum Chordata; class Mammalia; order Primates; family Hylobatidae; genus Symphalangus; species Symphalangus syndactylus. The sequence continues at coordinate 12,926,232 of NC_072438.2, forward strand.
GTTCTTCTTCATCAGCATGGCTTTAACCATTTGATGTCTTTCGCACTTCAACATAATTTTTATTATCAACTTGTCAGCTTCTGTTTTTAAAAAGCTGCCTGGGATTACATTAAATTGATAGATTAATTCTGAGGACATCTCAATAACAATGGATCTTCTCACCTGCAAACTCAATGTATCTCTCCATTTATTTGGGTCTTTAATTTATCTCAGAAATGCTTTGTAGTTTTCAACCTACAAATCTTGTACATATTTTATTAGGTTTATCCTTAAGTATCTTACTTTTTCACTTTCTAATACTTTTGTTTTTTTTGAGACGGAGTCTCGCTCTGTCGCCCAGGCTGGAGTGCAGTGGCGCAATCTCGGCTCACTGCAAGCTCCGCCTCCCGGGTTCACGCCATTCTCCTGCCTCAGCCTCTCCGAGTAGCTGGGACTACAGGCGCCCGCCACCACGCCCGGCTAATTTTTTTGTATTTTTAGTAGAGACGGGGTTTCACCGTGGTCTGGATCTCCTGACCTCATGATCCGCCCGCCTCGGCCTCCCAAAGTGCTGGGATTACAAGCGTGAGCCACCGCGCCTGGCCTTCACTTTCTAATACTTTTGAAAGTATTTTATTCCATTGTGAATGGTATTTTAAAACTTCAGTCTCTAATTTTAAATTGCTAGTGTATAGAACTACACTACACCTTTCATATCCTGTGACTATGCTGAACTCAGGTGCTGGTTCTAGACGCTTTCTTTATGTATTTTCTTTATTGCACTGGCTAGGACCCTCAGGGGTGAAGGTAGAATCCTTGCTTTGGAGAAGGCATTTCTTCTTTCACCATGAGGTATGATATGATCTGCAGGTTTGTTTTTCTAGATGCCTCTTATCAGGTGGAGAAGTTGCTATGTATTCCTAGTTTAATGAGAGCATTTTTAATGAACAGATGTTGATGTTTGTCATATGCATTTGTTTTCATGCATCTATTGAGACGATCTTATCATTCCTTTCTTTTAGTCTGTTGATGTAGTGAGTCATGTAGAATGATTTTCAATGTTGAGCTAACCTTGCATTCTTGGAAGAAATCCACCTAATCATGAAGTTTTATCATACGTACCTCATCATTTTTACTAGATTCCATTTGGTAATATTCTGTTAAGAAGTTTTATACTTGTGTTCATGAAGGATACCAGTCTGTAGTTTTCTTTTCTTATAATATATTTGCCTGGTTTTGGTGCCAGGTATCATAAAATGAGTTGGGAACTGTTTTCCCTATCTCTCTTTTTCTGAAGGAGCTTGTTGGGGAGGTTGTTATTATTTATTTTTAATGTTTGTCAGTGTTCTCAAGGGAGTTTTCTTTGTGGACACATGTTTAATTAAATTCGACTTCTTTAATTGATATAGTACTATTTAAAGTAAGTTTTATTTTATAATAGTTTTAGATAACAGAAAAATTGCAAAGATAGTAAAAGAAGTTTTCATAAACTCCACGATCAGTTTCCCCTATTATTAGCATCTTATATTAGTATATGATGTATGTCACAATTAATGAACCAATATTTATACATTATTATGAACTAAAGTCCATATTTTATTCATATTTTCTTAGTTTTTACCTAAAGCCTTTTGTTTTTCGCTAGAATCCCATTCAGAATCCCATATTACTTTTAGTTGTCATGTTATGCTGTTGTGACAATTTCTTAAACTTTCTTTGTTTTGATGACCTTGATGAGTTTAAGGAATGCTGGTGAAACATTTTGTAAAATGTCCCTTAATTGGGATGTATTTGATGTTTTTCTCATGGCTAAACAGTGTCACTGGGTTTATGGAGGAATACCACAGTTGTGAGGTGCTCTTCTCGTCCATGGTTCAAGGGTTCACAGTGTCAACAGAGCTCATCACTGCTGATGTTGACCTTGGTCACCAAAAAATTGCCCCTCCCCCTTCCATACTGTGCTTTCTGGCAGGAAGTCACTGTGCACAGCTCACAGTTAAGGAGCGGGGAGTCATGCTTTCCTCATGAGGGCAGAGTAGCTCTATAACTTATTTGGAATCCTGCCTGGAGATCTGCTCTTCTCTCTCAGAATCTGATCATTTATTCCTATCTGTGTAAACTCATGGCTGCTGGGTAGTGCCTTATTTTGTTGTTTAAATTTTTCTAGTTTTGGACATTGGAAGCTCTTTCACTTGACTCCTGTGTTCCTTTGACACAGCCTCAGTTGTGTGTGTGTGTGTGTGCGCACGTGTGTGTGTGTGTGCACGTGTGTGTGCATGTGGTCCGTTTCTGAGCACTTTCTCAGTTTCTAGCACTACAAGGTGCTCCAGAATCATCTTGTATCATTCTTTACACAGGCCTAGAATCACGCATTTTCCTGAAGAGCCCTGGTTCTTTTCATTGGAGAGCAGTATTAGAAACCAAAAATGGGACCTGCTGTTAATGGGGAGTCATTGCTTCTTGGCCCTCTCAGCTGACAAAGCAAGGAAATATGCATGCATAGCAACCTGTGTATATACACGTATCTATACATATTTCTATATATAACCCCCTGTATCTATACAAAGCTGGACGTGAGTTCACAATGATGTCTATTCCTAAGCAATTATCACATGGATCATCCTAGCCTCCTCCCCTTGCTTATCTGTAACCTCTCACCCCATCAGAGAGAAATCTGGCTCCCACCATCTGCTATCCATTACTGAATTATGCAATTCCTGTATCAGTACTTAGTCCATTTGGACTAAGTTTTGATAAACTATGTTTCAACTCTTGTATTTCATCAAAGCTGCTCAACTCATTGACATGAAGTTGTTCATTACATTTCCTTATTATGTGCTTCATGTCTGTAGGGTCTGTGGTAATGTCTCCTCTTTCATTCACGATCTTGGCAATTGGTGTCCTCTCTTTGCTTCTAGACTGAGTGCAAATACAGATTAGGTGGAGGGTTGAATGTCACCAGGGTTGGGGTGTTATAACTCAGTGTGCTAAAATGAGAGAAGGGTAAGATGATTGAAAGTGTACGTATGTGCGTTTATGTGAGGGAATGAGGGCATGAAGGGGGTGAGGGCTAGTAAAGGTGCGTGAGGGAAATGAGGGTGTGAAGGGGGTAAGGGCCAGTAAAGGGGTGATGGGCATAAAGGATTGTGAGTCCCAGGAGAGTCATTTTGCTGGGGTGAGTGCTTGCTGTGATGAGATGGAAAGACGTGAGGCTCCAAGTCTTTTTTTTTTTTTTTTTTCGAGACGGAGTTTCGCTCTGTCGCCCAGGCTGGAGTGCAGTGGCGCAATCTCGGCTCACTGCAAGCTCCGCCTCCCGGGTTCACGCCATTCTCCTGCCTCAGCCTCCGGAGTAGCTGGGACTACAGGCGCCTGCCACCACGCCTGGCTAATTTTTTTTTTTTTTGTATTTTTAGTAGAGACGGGGTTTCACCGTGGTCTCGATCTCCTGACCTTGTGATCCGCCCGCCTCGGCCTCGCAAAGTGCTGGGATTACAAGCGTGAGCCAGCACGCCCGGCCTCCAAGTCTTGAAAGTAAGACTGTAGGGTGTGCCTTTAGTGGCAATGAGAAAATCTAGGGCATTTTCAGGGAGATGAGATACTGAAGGGCTGAATGGCTGTATCAGAGGAGAAGAGAAGGTCAAGGAACCAGTAGTCCAGCTGATGCTGAGCTGGAATGTCTGCTCTGGGCACCATCCACAGAGATACACAGGACACAGGTAACCATCCAAACCCTGGTGGGGATGGAGAAAGGACTGGGTCTGGTGTGTTTTGGATCTTAACTTGGCCATTTACCAGGAGAGTGACCTCACAGGGTTCTTGGACATATTAAATGAGGTACAATACCTTGTGTGGTGCCTGGCACAGAGTAAGGACTCAAAATAGGCCAGGCACAGTGGCTCACACCTGTAATCCTAGCGCTCTAGGAGGCTGAGGTGGGAGGATTACTTGAGCCCAGAAGTTTAACACCAGCCTAGGCAACATAGTGAGACACTGTCTCTACAAATAATAATAAAAATTAGCCATGTGTGGCGGCATGTGCCTGTAGTCACAGCTACTCAGGAGGCTGAGGTGGGAGGATTGCTTAAGCCCAGGGGGTTGAAACTGCAGTGAGCTGTGACCATTCCACTGCACTCCAACTGGGTCAATATAGTGAGACCTCGCCTCCCTGCAAAAACCCAAAAAACCTAAACAAACAAGACAAAGACTCAAAATATTTGAATCCCTCAGTAACAATAATTAAGAACTTTTTGATGTGTTTCCTTCCTGTCTTCTATTGGTGTCCGTTTTCATGGTAGGCTTTGTATGTCATTTTTCAACAATTTTCCTCCACTCATGATCTCATCACATGGCACCGCTACCTGATGAAACATCACACAGTCATGCTTTAGTGTCTGTATCAGTTTCACCCCATCAGGGAGAAATCTGCCTGCTGTAACAAGGTGCCACCAACTGCGTGACTAAAACAACAGCAATTTAACATCTCACAGTTCTGGAGGCTGAAATGAAGATGTCAGTGGAGCTCCCCCTGGGACTCCGAGTAGAATCCTTCCATGGTGGTGACCTCGTCCATCCTCCGTGCTCCTTGGCTTGCAGCTCTGTCACTCCAACCTCTGCCTCCACCTTCCCGTGGCCGTCAGAGGATTGAAGGCGTGTGTGTGTGTGTGTGTGTGTGAGTGTGTGTGTATATGTGTGTGTGGCCTTCTCCCTCTGTCTCTCTTTCTGAATCTTCCCTCTGACAAGAACACCAGGTATATTGGGTTAGGGGTTACCTCACTCCAGCATGACCATCGCCAACTGAACTAGTGGCATCCACAGCAACCCTATTTCCAAATCAGGTCGCATCCTGAGGTCTGCGAGGGACGGGTCAGCATGTCAACATATGTTTTTGGGGAACACAATTCAACCCATAAGGGTATTCCACCAAAAGTAGAAATAAAAATAGAAGTGACAATAGACAACGTAAGATTGGCAACATATTGATGATTGCTGAAGTGGGGGTGGGCACCTGGAAAAATTCCATAATAACATGGTTTTTAAAATCATGCTTTTAACGGACATTTAATGGAGTGGAAAATGTTAAGTGCAAAAGGTAATACACAAAACTATGCATACTATGGAAGCCTGTGTGGAAGAAATAACCCCAAAGTGTTCATGGTAGTTTTCTCTAGGGAATTTGGGGGCTTGTGGTTTTCTTCTTTTCACTTTCCACTTTTCTGTATTTTTGCAAAATTCTCATATTGGACATAGAGTGTTTGTACAATCATCAAATAATTTTGTTTTAAAAAAAATCAAACTGCCTCTCTGCTCATCCATTTCTATATCATTCACCAGACAGACCCCTCCTGGGCACCACGCTTGCCCTGACTGGGTCCGCACCGTCCCAGCAGGGGGCCGGCCACACCCACACCACGACAACCGAAGTCTCTGCCAAATCTCAGTGAGCCACAGTGGATCTAAGTGGCTGTGGTGGAGGCTGGAGAAGACAGCCCTCTTTAGGGTATTTGAAATTATTAATGGTTTTGATAAAAACCAACCCAGAAACCTCCAACAGGCCTGGTGGGAGTTTAGTGTGTGGGCCTGGGAGGGCTCGCCAGGCTAGGAGGGAGGTGGAGGCAGACACGGAGTCGCGGGCCCAGCAAATGTAACCCACTGAGCTCCTCTCCCTGGGGGAGGCAGAAGGGCCCGGGTGCCAGGCAGAAGGCAGCAGAGCTGCTGCAGGGACCTGCGGGTGGCGAGGGGCTGCTCAGGGTGCTGGAAGCACCGAGGGGCAGAGGCGAGAGGGCTGGGGGCCCGGGGAGCACCGGGCAGTGAGTGCCAACACTCCTGAGCACTAATGCCCCTGGGGCCAGGCAGGAGCCCTGGAAAGGGAGGTGCGGGACCTGGGGTGGGCCCGGCCTGCAGCCTGCTTCTGGCTGTGGTGGCCACTTCCTGTGCCTCTGGGCACCCCCGCTTTCCCTCCTGTGACTGGGTTGACGGAGCCTGTCTCCCGGGGCTCCTGTGAGGATAGAAGCTGCTGTGCTTGGGAGCTTGAGATGGGCCGGGCATCCCCAGTGCAGAGGGAGGACTCAGGGAAGACAAAGATGGTGGTGAAGGAGATGACGATGAAGCTGAAAATGCTGCTGCTGCTGAAAAGAGGATATGAATGATGATGATGCTGGGAGAAATGGAGGGGGAGGGGGAGGGGGGAGGTAGGGGAGGAGTGGGGAGGGGAAAGAGTGGAGGGGGAGGAGGGAAGGGGGAGGAAGTAGGAGGAGGAAGGGGAGAGGAAGGAGGAGGGGGAGGAGTGGAGAAGGAGGGAGAGCAGGAGAGGATGGTGGCACTGATGAACAGGATTCTGGGGCTGGGCCAGGTAGCCTGGGTCTGTGCCCCGCCCAGGAGGGTGGATGGGCAGGCCGACAGGGGGATGGATGGGCAGGTGACTGGTGGGCAGTCTGTACTAGGTTTTGGGGGAAATTTCTGGAAGGTCCCTCATAGGAGGCGCTGCTCCTTGCAGACTGGGCAGATGGGTTAGGGGTGAGCTGCATTTTGATTGGGTTGAGTTAAAATGAATGGAAATAAATTTGGATCTGTATTGAGTTGGATCTGGACTGAATTGAAATGAAATAAACCGAACTGAATTAAATTTGAGGTGAGCTGGCCTAAGCCAGGCTGGATGGATTTGCTGAAATGGAAGCCTCAGAGTTGAGTTTGGAATCTAAGAACGTTCCAGCCCTTAGTGATCCTCAGCTGCGTGGGACTTGGCCCTTCCTGATGCGATGGCCTGGGGCAATTGTTGTGTTGGGGGGGTTTGCTGCCAGCCACACCTCTGTACCCTCCCTGGCACCCTCCCGCCCCACCTTCAGTGAGCCGTGGAAGCGGCAAGGCCCCCATACGTGGCCGTGGTAGGTGTAGGGTCTGTGTGCCTGCAGATGTGTGGGGCTGTATGGGATGTGTGGGGGGTTGTGCATCCATGTCGGGGAGGCACTTGTGAGCAGGTGTGCCTGTCTGCATGCCAGCAGGGGCTAGGAACCCCTTCTTCTTCTGAGGGATGAGTACCAGGGCCTCTGCATTTTGGAGGCAAACCAAGGCTTCTCTCCCTTCTGGCCCTTGTCTATGAACCCCTGTTTACCCAGGGCCAGGTTCTCTCAGTGAATCCTTTAAGAGGGGGGATCCTCCCTAGGGGAGCCTCTGAAGCGGTCGCCAAGTCCACCCTGTGTGCTGAAGGTGCTCCCCACAGCCAGCGGCGTGTGAATTCCCCACAGATGGGGAGGGAGAGGTCACTGCTTCTCAGAGCCCAGATCAGCTCCCTGCCACTGCCCTGCACTGGCTGTGGTTCAGCTCCGAGACTGGTGTGGAGCCCGTCCACACCCTGGACAGCTCCTGCACATGATGGGGTTCCACCAGGGGTGGACCGCGAGGGCTCAGGAGATGCCAGCTCTGCCTTGCTCCCGCCCAGCTGGTGCCCTGGGCCTTGGCAGCCACAGAGGGCAGGGTCCTGGCTGTCTCACCCGGCTGGGCCCAGGAAGCTGTCACCTGGCTCCACATCCAGCCCACGTCCTCCTTGGAAAATAAGGCTGGAGGATGCTGGTGCTGTCCTCCCCAGGGCCTGAGAAGAGGAAGCCAGGCAGGCAGGGTGAGCACCTGGGAAACAAGAGCCAGCCCTGCTGTTGCTGGGGTCACCCCTTCCCTGCCTCTGTGAGCCTCCTGCCCCAGCCCCTCCCACAGAGGGCCGGGAAAGCTCCATCTCCAGGCAGCAGCAGCTGCTTTGATCATGGGGTCTCTTCAGGAATGGGAAGATCAGGGTTCCACTGCAAGGAGCTGTGTGGGGGAGGCTGGGTCCTGGCCCTCTTTTCGCCTTAGTGCGCCCCCCATCCCAGGTCAACCTGGAGCCCCACCGTCCCCTCCAGAAGTGAGTCGCAGCTCCAGGTTGCTATAGAAACAGGCAAGCTCTGGCGTTAGCAGCCTCAGCAACCCCGGTTCCTCCTGCACCGCTGCCTTTGCGCCTGCCGGAGTTCTTGGTGGGTTCCCTGGGGGAAGGGAGGTAACACGTAACACAAATCAGCACCTGTGGGGCGCTCCCAGCTCCCTTCAACTCAGACCGCCTGCTGGTATTTGCGCGATTAGGAGGCCCCCTTGCAGATGACAGAACAGGCCCGGAGAGGCAGAGCCGCCTGCCCAGCCACACAACTCCCGAGGGCACGAGAGGACCTCCAGGCTGGCCTCAGTCTCCCTTGCCCATGATCCCATGGCCCCCAGGCCTCAGGGGCTCTGGGGTGCTTGGTGTTTGGGCTGCAGGAGATGCTCCTGCTGTGTGACCCCCCCTCCCACTGCCCGGACTGACTGTGTCACTCTGGGTGAACCTCTCCCAAGCTGGGCCTCAGTTTCCCCATCCAAAAAATAAGAGGTTGCCCATACGACGGGAAGGTGCCCATTATGATGCCCGGGTCCCTCACAGGCACCCCCAGTTTTGGTGCCCAACACTCTTCCTTTCCCTCCCTCCTGCGTCTGCCTCTGCTCCCATCTCTCCCTGTGGGGTGACCTTCCTTCCGCTAAGGCCGGCAGCATCCTTGGTCCAGCCTCCTGGGCGGAGCTCAGCGCTGACTCCAGGGGCAGGGGCTACAGGGGAAGGGGTGGGGAGTGCAGAGCTGAGGCCTCCACAGGGGCTGTAGTGCAGGGCCTGCCCCAAGTCAGGGGAGCAGCTCTCGGTGCTGGCCAAGATCGGGGGCCCAGCTGTCCCTGCGGGGCAGGCCTGGCCCACCCAGAGAGGCCCCACCCCACGCTGGCTCTCAGGTCTGCCCCTTCCCTTGGAGTCCCTGAGTTCTGATTCCAGCCCCCCTCCCCCCATGCTTGGCAAGGGGGGCTCCAAGGAGAGGGAGGAGGGGTGGACAGGAGGAGCACGTGATGCCGTCACAGTGGGGGCGGGACATTTGTCACAACCATAGAAGGTGCCACACAGACGGGGAGCCCTCGTGCCGACCGTGGGCTTCAGCTAATGACGACGGGTCCATATGGCGCCTCGGTGCGGCAGACGCCCCCACCACACCAGCGCACGCGGCACTCGCGGAGCCTGTGGGGCGGGAGGTGTGCAGAGCTCAGTGCTGTGCTTCAGGCCCAGATTCGCTGTGACCTAAAACTGCTCTAAACACTGAAGTCCATTAATTAAGAGAGAGAGGGAGGCGGAGAGGGTGAGGGGCAAGACAGCAGTGAGGGTGCGGGTGGCTCTGGAGGAGGGTGGCTGACCCCGGAACCTGTCCCCATCCCAAGGCCATTTGCAGCTTGTCCCTGAGAGAAGCACAGAATGGCACGGTAGCAGCAGAGATGGCGGCAGGGTGGGGGCAGCCGCCTTCTGGAACAGTCAGCCCAGGGCTGTGGACCCCTCGGGCCTCCAGAGGCCCCATCTGGCATCATGGGAAGAAGAGAGGGTGGGGAGGGGAAGTTGGGAGTTCTGCCTGTTGGTGTGGGGGGCTTTCTGCAGCTAATGGGGGTGAGGCCCAGGGTGGGGGCTTCAGGGAGAGCTCCCTGTCACTGTAAGGGATGTTGGGACCTGGCTGTGTTCTCTCAGTGCCAGGCATGTCCCCACCAAGAATCAAACTGCCACCTGAGACCTGGAGAGGAGGGCAGCCATGCCAGCCCCACAGGAAGACGGGCCTCGGGGCTGGGCCCCATCCTTCGGAATCTCCCAGGACTCCCCTGCCTCCTTGGGACCAGCTAAGGACAGGAGCCGCTGCCAGAGCCATTACCGGCGGGTGCGGTGTGCAGAGACAAAGGCGCTGATGATCTCAGGTTTCTTTAAATGCACCGAGGAATTCAGAGGAAGTGGGCTGCATTTTTCTCTAATCTGTGATTCTGTCAACTTCATTTTTTCCCCTCTTCCCTGTAATTATCCCATCGGTGGGTGAAAATAAACTCCTGCAAGGAGACAGCCTCCCAGAAGGCAGGATGTGGAGCGGTGGGAGGCCAGGCAGCAGGGGGGTGGGGAGCCGTGGCTGGCGGCTTTCTGGGCTTCCTCACGTCCTCTGTGGTTTGTGAGCAACTCATAGAGTGACCTATTGTCGTGGCTTGCCCAGGACTGTCCTGGTTTTAGCACAGAAAGTCCGATGTCCCAGGAAACTCCCCTAGTCCCAGGCGGATGGGGAGGGCCCCCTACGCACAGGCTCCTAAGGGTGTCTGGGCTTCCCAAGACAGCTGGCTGGGACCCCACGCCCCGTGTCCGCCTCCTCCGGGCGCCCCCACCACAAGCGCGCCAGCCTCATGTGACTGGCACTCTTTCCACCTCCCTTCCCTGCAATTCCAGGGCCTCCCTTCAACCTCTTCCCTGGGGACATCCACTTGGACTCTGTTCCCCAAGGTCCACGCTGGGACTCCCCCGAGCACCACGCACTCAACCAATGACCCTCTGAGCCCCCAGTGTCCCCAGCTGCTAGTCTGCTGGACAGCAAGTGAGTTACACCTTCTGCTTTGGTTTTCCCATCTGTAAAGTGGGAATCATGGTGAAATCTAGTGGTGGGGGTTTTGCAGGGGTTCAGCTAACGAGTAAACGTAAGGTGCTTAGACCCAGCGCTTGTTACGAACAGATAGCAATAAAGATCTCTATTTCTATCACCTCTGCATGTCAAAAGCCACTTACTTCCCCTAACCACTTAGAGAGAGATTGTTAGTGGAATCTGCATTTTACAGACGAGGCACAGAGAAAGGAAGGAACTTGCTGGGAGGACCGGACCAGTCAGTGCGCACGGCCGGCGCTGCCTCTGGCTCTGTGGACTGTGAAGCCACGATGACCGTCTGCTGAGGCGCCTATCTCTTGTGTGGGCATATAATCATCCCGATCATCATTTCTGGCAAATCAAAAACCCAGCACAACCCCACATTGAAGCTCTCAGAAATGTCTCTTAATAGCTCTGATTAAAGAAACACACATGAGCAGATTAGAACCAGAGAGAATTTATTTTGCTGGGTAGCGGTTAAGCTGTCTCTGTGTTATTTACGTCTTAAACAAGGAACTCTGCTTTGGAGAAAATATTAATTATTTCTCTTTCTCCTGGCTTGACTCTTAATTGCTATTCTGCGTGGGTGGAGTGGGAGCCTCCTGAGGTCAGGGAGGGAGACTGTTCTCCCCTAAATGGGTCAAACTGTCCTGGGGTTATGATCTCTGCCCTAGGTGCAGAGACGCCCAGTCACGTGGCCTACTTGGTGGGGAAGCCCCCTTTCTCCAACCTAAAGCCCCAGGTTGGGAGGTGCAGACTAGGGGACAAAACACACTCTCCCTCTGCTATAAATGTCCAACCAGCTCTCCAGGGCTGTCCTGTTTCTCCACGGTGTTTAGTGGCAGGTGGGCTGCAGTCCCAGCGTCGGTGACTGTGATGTCCACAGGACAGTCCTCCTGGCATTCCTTGACCATCCCTCATCCAGAGATGTGTCCTCCACCCTAAGTCAATCGCTCGCTGACTCCCAGGCCACCACTGTAACTGTCGGGATTCTCAGGCTGTGTTTCAGGGAGCCCTGCTGAGCCCCCACCTCCCAGCTCTACAGCACGTCCTGGGTCCCCACCTCAAGGTGAATGCCCCCGACATCCCAGCTTCTCACGGTCCCCTCCTCGGCTCAGACTTCCAGTCAGCTGCCTCTCCCCGCACTCACTGGCCGCTCTCTCGGCCCTCTCACTTTGCTGAGCCAGCTGAACACCAACCTGGCGAAACCGCCTGTCCTCTGCCTCTGCTCCCTCACAGCTCGGCCTCCAGCCTCATTTCCTGGTTCATTGACTCTGCATGCTACATGCAAACACCGATGCCTCTCCCTCTCTCTCAACCTCACCACCTCCACTGGACCTGGCGGGAGGGCACATTCAGAGCAGGTGACTTGAATGTGAGAAGAGCATTGAACAGGGTATTCACAAAGCTGTGGGTGGAGCAGGGAGCCCCAGGGACGACGGCCCGGTGCCCCGGGGCTGCTGGCAGAAAGGGAGCAGTCAGGTGGGAGGGAAATGGGAGGGGGCAGGAAGGCGGGTCCGGAGGAAGCGCTGCTTATGGGAGGAGCCGCCGGGCACTGGGAGGACCCTGACCCACCCCACTTGGTGGGGCCTCCCTTCTCCAGATCCAGCCACAGGTGTGGCCAAGGGAGCAGCTGGGTCAGAGTGGGATGGGGAAGGCTGGGGAAGGCATTCAGCCCTCCTAACCATCCTCCTCACCACGCCACCACACTTCTGCCTCTGCCACACCCCACTGCACTATGCCCAAACCCTGGCCCCTCACTCTCTGGCCTTGCCCCCAGGGAGCGCCCCTCTCTGCTGCACCCTTGGACTTTTCTCTCTCCCAGACCTTTCTCCTCCCCAGACAGGCTGACAGTGCTTTCATCTCCAAAACCCTGTCCCACCTGGCTGCCGCACTGTGCAGTGGACACCCCAGGGAGTGCAAGGCAGGGACCCAAGCGGGTGTTTGTCCATGCAATTCACAGCAGCACCATTCACAGCCACCACAGGGGAGAAAGAACTCGGGGCTTTCAGCAGGTGAGACTGAGAAACGTTGCCTGTCTGTGCAGCGGGATGGTGGCCACCACCAGGAAGGAAATCTGCCCGCTGCAGCAGGGACAGCAGGGAGGGGATGGCAGCCACCACAGGGAAGGAAAGTCAACCCCATCTCCCTGCAGCAGGGAGGGAACCTGAGGCGCCACACTGAGTGAGAGGAGCCGTCACAAAAGGCTGCATGTCACAGATTCTACCTCCATGAAACGTCCAGAACAGGGGAACCCACAGTCAGAAAGCAGATTGGTGGTTGCCAGGGGCTGCGGGGGATGGGGCGTGACTGCTTGATGGGGCTGGGGTCTCCTTCTGGGGAGAAGAAAATGCTTCAGGACGGAATAGAGGTGGGGGTTGCCCACCATTCTATGCACTAAATGCCACCGACATGTACATTTGAAAATTGTTAATATTACATCATGGGAATTTCCCGTCAGTCAAAAGACAAATCCAAATGGCAGGCAGGAAATGTACTGTCGTCACCTGGGTGCCTTTCGTCAGCAGCCCTCCCTTCCGTGGTCCTGAGCACAGCTCCTCCAAGGCACCTGTTTTCCTGGGCTCCGTTCCTGGGGCCCTCCTCCCTCCCTTGCAGCTGACCACCCTGGTCCTGACCCGAGGACCTCCCGTCTCCACCCCTGGCTAAGCCCCGTCCCCGTCGGGCTGAGCCTCAGCAGGTCTGAGCCCTGCTCCTGTGTGCCTGACTTCGCCCTCCGAGTTCTCCTTCTCCCAGCTGCTCCTTGGGGTCACCTTCGTGGGCTTCTCATCCGGGACATCCGGCATTGGAGGGACCCAGGAGGCCAGCCTCGCCTCTCCTCCTTCTCCACCCCTCCTTCCCTCAGCTCTCTGCCCAGTCTCATGGCTTAAAGTAAGAGCTCTTTTCTGTAAGCTCCAGTTTCTAGTTTCCACCTGGAGGTCCCGTGAATGCTGGAATCCCAAATCTGCCTGCCTGGCAGCTCTATGGAGTGTGGGATAAGCCCTGAGACTCCTCACATCCACCCCTGAGCTCCCAATCACCCCTGCTCTCCGCAGCTTCTCACCGCCTCCATGGCCGGCAGCATGGGTCCCAGCCTGCCACCTTTCCACTGGGTTATTGGAATGGCCTCTGAGGGGCCCTCTTGCTGGTGTCTTGGTCCTTGGGCAGCCAGTGTGCTCCACACCAAGCCTCAGGCTGTGTGGCTGACAATGGGATGGCTGGGACAGCGCTTGGGTCCTCCCAGTCTTGCCACCGCGGGGCCTGGATTGGAGGCGGGGCCTGGAAGCAGCTCCCACCTGACACGCCACGTCCTCGCTCTTGCTGCGCCCCTGCTGGGAAGGCAGCCCCCAGAAATGTGCGGCCGACCCCATTTCCTGCACCCCCCTCTAATGTGACCTCTTTTGAGCAACTTTTGTAAGCGACAGCCCCCATCCCACACCTCTCAGCCCCTTCCTGTTTCATTTTCCTCCGTGGCACAGAGAAGCGTCTACACAATGGCCCTCTTTTCTCCACTTGTCCTCTTGTCTCTACCTGCCCTCCCCACTAGGACAGAGGCCCCAGGTGCAGCAGCTTCCCTCTGTCTGGTGGGCTGCTGTGAACTAGAGCAGTTCCTAGGGCAGCAAGTGGTCCCAAGCGTCCAGCCTGAGATTTGAGCCTCCTCACAGCCTCTGCCATGTGAGGGCACATTCACCAGCTCAGGGATCAGGATGTGGACACATCTTGTTAAAGCCACCATGCAGACCTATTTCCTATCTATCTATCTATCACCTATCTACCTTATCTATCATCTATTTATCTTCTATTATCTATCTATCATCTATCTTCTATCTATCTCTCTATCATCTATCTATCTTCTATTTATCTTCTATCTATCATCTATCTTCTATCTATCTATCATCTATCTTCTATTTATCTTCTATCTATCATCTATCTATCTTCTTTCTATTATCTATCTATCATCTATCTACTATCTCTAGCTGTCTATCTTCTATCTTTCTATATATCTAATATCAATCTATCTCTACTATCTGTCTATCTATCTGTCTGTCCATCTGTCTATCTATCTATCTATCTATCTATCTATCTATCTATCTATCTATCATCTATCTACCTATCTACCTACCATCTATCTAAAGATATGAGTACATGTAAATAAGATACAGATTGAGACAGTAGAAATAAATATCTGTAAATCTCTGGCTCTTTCTCAGTGTGTGTAGACAGATATAAAATATATATATAGATCTGTATACAACCTTTCCTCTCCTCTCCTCTCCTCTCCTCTCCTCTCCTCTCCTCTCCTCTCCTTTTCTTCTTTTTTACTTTTAGCCATTCTTCCACCTTTTTTGGAACATGTCAGGGTGTAGGGTGCATATACATTGCATACCCATGCGTGTACATGCACATACATCTTGGCCCAGTGGCACAGCTGCATCATTGCTGGTCAGCGCAGGGAGCTCAGAGAGAAAGTCCTTGGGGTGCAAGGAGCCAGGTGGCTGTGAAATGTCTATTTCAGCCCTAGCTGGGGCATCTCTAGGAGATCACAGCCTTTGACAACTCCACCCTCATCTGCCCTCAGGTCCAAACCTGTTGCCAGGCTGGGGCCTGATCATAGGCACTGTGCTCCCTTCCTTAATTCTGTGACATATCTGGTGCTTGGGAACCAAGGGAGTTGAGACCATCTTCCCACAGGTGGGCACAGGCCAAATGTTGCAGGTAGCCATGCATTTACTAAGAGTTTGTATCTGTGGGATAATAGGTATAGCAATGAAGATGGTGACAGCCGAAACCACCTCCACAGGACACAGAGCTTTAAGCTGTGACCAGGGACTGCCTCTCTGCCCTTATCTGTCCACTGGTGGGTGGGAGCTGCAGGGATCCCGGTGAGGAGAGCTTACAGTGACTCCCACTGCTCACAGTGATTGGATTCTGCAAGGCTAAATCCCAGGGGAGCCCGATTCTAGTCTGTCTGTCTCTGGAGGAGCCTAAATGCCCACTGGAAGCATACAAGAGCCTTAGAAGCAAAGACACTGGCAGACAGGTGGGCACGGGGTGGGGGCCTGGGGAGGATGCCTGGGGCAGCAGAGGGCGCAGCCTCCCTCCCTGCTTCCTCTACGGAAGGGCCACCAGATTGGACTTCCCACTTTGGGATGCTTCGAAGAAGCAATGGGCCTTCTCTGCCTATCAGGCCCTAGGGAAGGGCCAGGTGGTGGTGCCTGGCCTGGGAGTGTGAGGGGCAGTGGTGGGCTCCCTTACTGCTCAGCATCTCCCTGTGCCCTGTGGGCTGTGGCAGGCTGAGGCTCCTGGACCACGATGCAGAGGGAGGTGCCCACAGGGGCCCACACCCCCCTCAGAGTCTGTCCAGTGATGCTGAGGTGTGGAGGTGCAGAGCCCACCTGCTGAGGGGGAGCAGGCCCAGGACCCTGGGCACCCCCGCCCTGTATTCCCCAATATCAGAAGAGTCCTGGGTGGAGCCCAAGAGTGGCTGCTGGCAGTGGCTGATGCTGGGTCAGTGAGGGCAGCAGTCATGGGCCACGGAGACGTGACCTCACCAGCTGCTGGCACCACTGTCCTCCCAGGGCCATGTGGGCAGGTGCCTCTCCCCACACTGGGGGACAGGGTGGGGACAGAGGAGTGCCCAGAGGAAGGAGTGGGACACAGAGGGCTGGTGAGGCTTCTGCAATGGGGATGACTCATGGGGCGGAGGTCCTCTTCCTGCCTGAACCAGAACAGGACCAAAGAAAGCCAGAGCTCGGTGGGCACCGAGGGGCAGGTGGGTGTGCTCAGAGACCCCACGAGGGAGGGCTCTCAGGTGCAGCCCCGCCCCGCCTGCCCGCTGGGATTCGGGCCGAACGGCCTGTGGTGAGACAGACAGATAGGGTTTGACTCCTGCTATGCTGTCATGACCGTGTCCTCCACCATGTCTCTGAAGGATGGCCAGCGACCTTCTGTCACGTCCTCAGCACAGGTTGGCCCTGTGCTGGGCTCGGAGCCTCACGGCCCTGCCCCAAACCCAGGGGCCTCATGGACGCTGTGTTCCTCACGCATCTTTCCCTTCCCGAAAAGCTGTGAGCCCTGACTGCCTGTCCCTGACATTGGTGGTGGAGGACCCAGGCCTTTCAGGGGTCAGGGTGGGGCAGGACTGCTGGGGGGTGGTCCCCTAACAGGCTCCGGAAACTTTGGTCAAAGGGAAGGAACTTCGACGGTGGCCACTGAGCTGGTTTAGAGAGGCCTCCAGACCCCCGCTTCACATCTGGAAAGCAGTGGTGCCTCCCTGCCCTGTGAACACAGGGGCCCTGCCATCCGTGCAGGGGTAGACAGAAGCTTCCCCACCCACCTCACTGGGCCAGATCCCACCTGGTAGCTTCTGGAGATGCTCCCATCCTGGCAGCCGCCCCAGGTAGGAGCCACTCCCCATGCTGGACACCCAAACCTCCCCGGCCCATCCCGGGGTGTCACCAAGCTCTGTTGCCCGACAAGGCTGGGGCCATTGCCAGGCCTGGTGGCCTTGATTTATCGGGAAGAAACATAATACTTTGGAAAAGTATTTCCTTCTTTCTTTTTTCCTTTTTTTTTTTTCTCCAAAGAAATTGGAGAAACCTGTGGTTTGCAAATCTGCTGACCCTGCAGGAGGCTTGGATGGCACCAGCCGGTGTCAGGAAAGCCTGGGCCTGAGACAGAAAACACCTAGAGGCAGATCCAGCCCATTTCGGGGAGAAAGTGGGTCACTGTGGGGCTGTCCAAGTAAACTGTGGGCTGGGGAGATAGTGGGCACCCACCGTGGGTTACAGGAGCAGACACCACGTCCCTCCTTCAGAAAGGGGTCCCGCCTCACCCTCAGTGCCCATCCAGCTCCCAATATGGTGCCTGCGGGCACTCCGGGTCCCACTGTCCGTGCCTATTCTGGAGTGAGGTCGGCGCCACCTGCCCTGGCCTCAGTTTCCTCATCTGGCACATGGAGCTCCTGCGTGGTTAGGAGAGCTCTGGGTGCTGCTGGCTTGGGGGGGGACCACAGTCCAGGGACTCAGGATGCGAGGATGTGCTGGACTCAGGGGCCGTGGCAGTGCATTGGTTTTGGCACAAATGGCCCCAGATAGTGATGGGGGGACTGCATCCCCCAAGCCATACCCAACTTCCTCTGTCGCCACTCCTCTGGGCATGGGGCCTCGGCCGCCATGAAGATGCAGGACCCTGAGTCGCTGCTGCAGAGCCCCTCCTGGCCACTCCCTCCCTTCCTTCTCCATCTGTTTTCCAGCACCTCCTCCTCTGTCCATGCTTAGAGGGTCAGTCAGCTGTGTCCCCAGCCTCTGCTCCCTGTGCGCCTGCCTGCTTCCATCCCAGCGCTGACCACAGCCTGGAGCTTCAAGCCCAGTGTCTATCCACACCCTGGACATTCCCTGGAGGCTGCAGGACCTGGAAGCTCAGCCACACTCTTCCTCACTCATCAGTGTGTTGGGCCGAGGGAGTCCAAGGCTCCAGGACCGCCACATCTGGAATATCCACGGAGGGGGTTCCGGAGGAGGCTGGAGGGTCTGGGAGCAGAATGTGCCATGGAGGAGGGGTGTGTCCAGGGTGGTGCTGGTCATTCTGGGCAGAATAGCAGAGGGCAGAGAGCTGAGGCTGCGAGTACAGCGTGTCTGGAGATGGGGTGATCAGATCCATCCAACTTAGGTCCTGGCCGATGGTAGTTCCTTCACGCAGGGGTGGCCTGCAGATGAGTGCCTGATGTGGGGCCTCAAGTGTGAGCTGTGGCCAGCGTGAGCCAATTTAGGAGCTAAAAGTGAGGCCTACGGGAGGGACTTCTGCCTACTCTCTCGGAGCATGCTGAAGCTGGGGGCTTTGTTCCCAGGCCTCTGGCTCCCAGTACAGGCTTTCCCCGCCCCACCCCACGCCCCCTCCCTCCTCCAGCCACTGCGCTGAGGGCTCTGCTGGCTATACACTGGCTCCATCTGCTCTGGGCTGCATGGCAGGAATTTTTTGGATGACTCCTGCGAGGTAGCAGGCCCTTGGGGAGCCTGTGGTTCCCCCGCTTCTCTCCATTCTCACTCCCGAAATAGAGCCTGGCCCCAGGGGACCGGGGGCTGGTGATGGGGACAGCCAAGCCAAGGGCCATCTGGCTGCCTCTGCGGACGCCCACTTCCTGCTGAAACCATCGTGGAGACAGAGCAGGGAGGTGGCCAGGGGGCCGGGTCTGCCTCTGGCCTCTGTAGGGTGGAAGGGCCCCCAGAAGCCTTTCTGCCCTCCTGGGACTTGGTTCCTCTTCTTTAAAGGGGAAGATGATATCTCCCTGTCTATACTGAATTTACTGCAGAAGGGGTGAATGAACACACCAGCACTGAAGGGATGGGGGTCCGCAGGGCTTCACATCAGGGAGGGACCAACAGGCCAGCCCTTGCAGATACCTCAGCCCACCTTCACTCTGGAGCACCCAGCCCACTAGTTTCCCCTCACCACCTACACCCATCCCATTCTGCAAGACTCCGTGCAGGATGTCGCAGGTGCTACCTGGAGCCTCTGACCCCCGTGGTCTCAAAACCAGGATGGAGCCTCCAGCATCCCTGTGTGCCCCAGAAGGACACCAAGCAGGCAGGGGAGCCATGCCCAACCCTCCTGCTGGGACTGCACCCTCCAAGGACCTCAGCCAGGGCTGGTGGCAGTGGGCTGGGCTGCAGGCCTCTCAGCTCCTTCTTGGGCCCTCTCATCCATCCATCCATCCATCCATCCATCCATCCATCCATCCATCCATCCAATTAGTCAACCACGATCCACTCTCCCAGCCTTGCACAATCATTCCCCAGGCTACATACCCACCCACCCACCTGTACATCCCCTCACCCATCCACCCACACATTCAGGCATATAGGATTTATCAGACACCTATCTGCTCCACCTCAGACCAGCTCAGGTCCCAGGCATGCCAGCATGTCTCCAGGCTGCCCGGACTTCCATGACTCGCATGCTCAAAGGTGAAAGCAAAGATCCAGGCCTCAGAACTGCTGATCACATCACGCTTTTGGACCCTGATTAATATCCAGACTTTGGCTGTGGGAGCCCTCTGTGAATGTGCGGCATGGGACTCCCACTGGGACATGGATTCCAAGGGTTTCACTGCTGGAATCAGCTACTGGGGATGGGGGATTATGGTAGCCATTGAATTCTAGGATGGAAATGGAGGGAGCCTAGAGACGCCTGCTCTGACATACATGAGCTGTTGCCACTCAAGTCTTAAGGCTTCCTTCCATGACATTTATTCAGTGAGGAAGTTCTGAGGCCTGCAGTGCCTGGCGCTGGGCTAGGGGTGATGATTCCGTAGGAGCGACATCTTCAGGACTACCTCGGTCATGGGGCTTGCTCAGGGAGGGGTGCTGCACTCTTGGCCGATTGTCCACACCACGGTCTAGGAGAAAGGCCGCACCCCAAAATGCTGTTTTGTGCTAAGAGGGACCTGGAGGACTGTGAAAAGGAGGTCCCTTCCCACAACCTCCCCAGGTCTGGATACATTTTGGGGGGAACAGGAGGTGAGAAGCATTCAAATTAACAACCGGTCTCTGTTTGGGGTTGTTCTGGCTGTCATGGAGCAGGTGAGGGGAGCTGCAGGTGCTGTGAAAACCCACCGAGGACCTGGGCCAGGGCCAATGGAGCCCTCCCTGCAGGGGGACAAGCTTCCTGAAGGTCATGGCCACGATTACTCGCCCCAGACACCTGGAAGCAGCCAGACTCCTCTACTGAAGGCTTGCGGCCTCACAGCCTCCTCCGAGCGCTAGTGTGCTCATTGGGGGAGGAGGCCCAGAGGCCTGCAGCCATCCTGACCTGAGTTTTATTCCACCAAGTTCCCCGCTCCAGGGTTTGCATGGTGTTGGTTTCCTGACCCGGTTGCAGAACTTCGTGCTAATTTCTGCGACCCTCAGGGCTGTCTGCTGCTTGGAAGTCAGAAGGACCAGGACTCCGATCGCTGCTCTGCGCGGAGTCCAAGCTGTGTGACCTTGGGGGCCTGGCTCCTCCTCTCTGAGCCTCCTTTCCTCAACTCTAAAATGGGACAATAATAGCACCCACTCCACAGGGTGCATGCAGATTCGACGAGGGAACGTGTGTTCACGGCCAGCCCAGGCTGGGAGGAGGGGTCCCCTCCCTCGCCCTCCTCCCCTTTCCCCCTCCCACATCCCCTTTCCCCCTCCCACATCCCCTTTCCCCCTCCCACACCCCCTTTCCCCCTCCCACATCCCCTTTCCTCCCCTGTCCGCCAGATGGGAATGTGCAGGCCCAGCTCACCCAGAACGTTGGCAGATTGGGACAGGCTTGGACTCATAGTTGTTGTCTGAAGCCTTAAGTCTTGGCTAACACAATTAGGATAATCCCAGTGATGAGTTCTGAAATCTCCGGGAAGAGGAATAGGTGAGGGGAATGAGCCGCCCGCCCGGCCTGCTTCACTGAGTGAGTAAGACGGCAGCTCCGTGATTTACCTTCCTATTTACAGAGTAAGCCTCAGCGCCCAGGAAGCCCTGTGTGGCAGCGGCCCCAGGACACAAGAAGAATGAGGTCTCAGGTGAGGAGTGCTGCTGGCGTGGATGGGGATGGGCCTGGCTGTGGGTCCTCGTGGGCCTCTGGGCACGTCTGGGTGCACTCGGTGCTGGGTGGCTCATCAGCCTGTAGTGGCCCCACTGCCTGGTCACTGCAGCCCCTCACCCACTCCTTCTGCTGGACTGTAGGGGCCACCCTCAGCCCGCTGGCCCCATCTGTCCCAGCTCCCTCTTGGCCTCCCCAGGGCAGGCTGCCCCTCCTTGGACAGGCTCGCTGCTCTGTGCCCCCCGACACTGGCCACCCACCCACCCCAGAAGCCACGCAGGCCACGCTCCTGCAGGACACCAAGAGGGATCCCAAAGTCTTCGTGATAACAGTGGCCAGCTCTCCCATGGGGCCCACCATGTGCTGGACGCTGTGCCAGAAACCTTTGTGTCCATCAGCTCACCTGGTCCTGGGAAGAGCTGCACCCCGAGGGACCAAGGTGAGCCCCATTTTGCAGATGAGGAGCCAGGAGCTTGGAGGGCGAGACCCATGGTCATGGAGGGCGTCATGAGACTGGGGAGTCCCATTGGGCCAGCAGGGTGGAGCTGCTGTTCCCCAGCCTCAGCCAATGTCTGTCCTCCTGTGCCTGTGTCCAGGTACATGAGCCAGAAGGAGGTCCCCCTGAGGACTAAGCTGTCTTCTGCCCAGCGCTGTTGAGCATCCACCCTTCATGTGCGGGCAGCAGACACCAACAAAGGTGATAAGTGACGCTGCCCTGAAAACGATCACCAGTCATAGCATCCAGGCCACTTGCCAGAGCCAGTATCTGAGGATGGCAGGGCCACACATCCATGGCCACTACTGCCGGGCGACACACACTCCCTTGGGATCCAGGGGGAGGGACAGACCCTGAAAGCACCAGCCTGGGCCTGGTTTCCTCCGGCTGCCATCCCTGCTGGTCCACAACACAGTCCTGGTGGACGCAGGTCTCAGCCCCAGTCTTTTACCCAGAGAAACAGTGGAGTTATCACATCTGTGGGGCTGTGTGCACCTCCTCCTTGTGTGAAATTGGCTGCAGCAGCCTCAGGAAACTGATCCACCCCATGGGAAGGCTTTATGCACCCACGTTGCTGATGGGGCTCAGAGAGGCAGGGTGACTCACCCCAGGGCACCCAGCTTCAATGCAGCCGAGCCTCTCCCCTCTCCGGGGCAGGATATTGGGAGCCAGTCTTTGTGCACCTTCTCAGCCCCTTGAGTGCCTCCCTCTTTCTCTTGGTGGGCACCACTGTACCTTCGCCCTCCACACAGCCCCCAGAGAAGCTTCCCCACCCCTTGCTGAGTGAGCACCTCTGCTGTGTCTCCTGCTCAGGTCTCGTGGTGCCAGTGCAGGCCACATGCATCACCTTGCCTCTTTCCTGGTCCTGCTTCCCTTACCCTTTCCCCTCGCTCTCCCGGGCTGTGCTTCTCCTACTGTGTATCAGGACCTTAACCTTTGTTCCAGACTCTGATTTCTCAGCAACTGGATTCCTCTGCGCACCCATGGCCTCCCTGCGGGTTTTCTTGCTCCTCCAAGGCTGGGGGTTCCTTCTACTGAAACTTGTCCCCTGAGATCTGAAGATGTTAGGAAAACAGGACTTGACGAGTCGGCCAAAACTGACTGAGGTCTGTTTGTTCACGTGTTCATTCATTTATTCACCCAAATGACGATGGATTGGGTGTTCTGGGAAGTAGATGCTGAGACTGGGGTAAGCTTACTGAGGGAGATGCTTGTGGAAGACAAAGGGAGGGGTGGCAGGTGAGGCGGGAGGGAGCACGCCCTTTCAGATGGGGAGGCAGGAGGGAGCACGCCCTTTCAGATGGTGAGGGAGGAGGGAGCACGCCCTTTCAGATGGTGAAGGGGGAGAGAGCACGCCCTTTCAGATGGTGAGGGAGGAGGGAGCACACCATTTCAGATGGTGAGGGGGGAGGGAGCACGCCCTTTCAGATGGTGAGGGGGGAGGGAGCACACTCGTTCAGATGGTGAGGGAGGAGGGAGCACGCCCTTTTGGATGATGAGGGGGGAGGGAGCACACCCTTTCGGATGGTGACAGGGGAAGGAGCACACCCTTTCAGATGGTGAGGGGGAGGGAGCCCGCCCTTTCGGATGGTGAGGCGGGCCCGGTACCTGGGAAGGGAGAGGAGAGGATGAGGAGGACAGGCAGGATGGGGAGGACGGAGAGGATGGGGGGAGCTCAGACCTTGGTGCAGTTGCAGGGTCTCAGCCAGCGGCGGTTGCTTCAAGGTAAAGGCTGCTGCAGATGAGTCCAGTGTGGGTTGGAGAGGATGAGCTCTTTTACCTCTGCCTGCTCCGACACTGCCCACAGCTGCCAGGGAGGTGTGTGGCCTGGGCTCAGGAGCTGAAGCAAATCCTGTAGGCAGTGTTGCTGGGGGCTGGGGGCTGGTGGTTCTGCACCTGCTGTCTCAGGAGGGAGAGCTAAGCAGCCCCACATCGCTGCCCTGTAACCATGTATCCAGCACTTGGGACACCCACAGGGATCAGACTGGACCCATCCCTGCTTGTAGGAGCCCCACCTAGAACACTCACCCAGGGGGCAGAGAGTGGGGAAGCACCGGCCGGGAAGGCGGCTCGTCCAGACTCTGGAAGCGTCTGATCTTCTGAGGCTTCTGCCACAGGGGCCCTCCTCTGACAGTCCTGCCCACCCGCCCCCCGCAGTGGGCTTGCCGGGTCCTTTCTGGCTCTGCTCCTGCCCTGTCCCGGGGAATCTGAGCTCTGCCAGGTTTCCATGGCCACAGCCTCTCTGCTCTGGAGTTTGCTAGTCCAGCACACCGCAGTGGGGGAGTGGGAGAAGGCTGTTCCTCCTGTCAGGAGGCATGGAGGGAGGTCACGTCTGACCGCGCTCTGCATTCCAGTGGAATTCTAACTCAGCGTGTGCGGGGAGGCACACAGAAGGTTCTGGTCCTCCTTGCGGGGGGCCTTCAGACACAGAGTGGCAGTGGGGACCCTGGAGTGAAGGGGGTCCTGCTGCGGGTTCACTGTGTTGGTGGTGATGGCCACCCACCCCGATTTTGCAGGTGTGGGGCCTGGCTTGGAGGGGGCATGCGTCCAGGGTCACACCCCCCTTGCCAGCTCCTCAGCTGCAGCTTCTGGGGTGACCAGGAAGCTTCCAGATCCACACCCCCTAGGGGTCCTGTCGGGGTCTTCGGCGAGCTCCCCCCCACCGTGCTTCTCCCACAGCCCTGTCAGGCCTCTATCAGGAGCCCGCAGCAGAGCAATTTGACATCTTGGGAAAAAAAAAACACGGAGAAAATGAGCATCAGCAGCATACTTGGTGGTGGAGCCTGCTGCTCTGTCTCCCACACGCAAAGCCTGTGCTGTCTGCAGAGTTTGACTGGCCCGTGTGGAGCTGCCCCCTCCATGTGGTCAAGAGCGGGCTTGAACCTATCAAGGTCTGGGCGCGCTTTGCTCGGCGAGAAAGAGGGTGGGAGCAGACCCCTGGGGCAGAGGAGAAGGAGACCCGCACAGACGCCCCGTCCCGTCCCCAATGCGGCCGTCTTCGCCCTCTGTGGAGCTTCTTGACTTTTCAGAGGCTGCCTGCTCCCCCGCCCAAGGTCTGCTGCACGGCGGGCAGGGATCTATGAGGCTGGCTGTTTGTTCCGGTTTCCCCAGGGTCCAGGCAGGGCCTGGCCCACAGCAGGAGTTCTGACCTGTTTGTGCAGTGAATGAATGCAGGAACGAGTGAGTGAGACCTTGTGCCAGCCCCTGGTGTTGGTGCTTTCACACCACTCCCTCTCACAGCCCTTGGATGGGGCGTCCCTACCTGGCCCTCGACGTCACCAGCGGTGGAAGTGAGGTGGGCGTACCATGAGGAGTATCACAAAGTTGCCCCAAACCTGCTTTGAGCTATGATGGCAACAGCGAGGCTGCTGCTTTAGGGGACACCCCAGAACTCGAGCATCCAACTGTGGTCATCCTGGGGCCACCAGGGGCGGGGCTGTCCAGGGCTGGCCCTGTCTACCCCATCCCTACCCTGTGGGTCCTCGTCCCAGCTGGCCTCAGCCCAGTGCCCTCCCCTGACCCACACAGCCCAGAAATCATGCTGGGGCCTTCGGATGTTGTCTGTATAGGCAGTGCCTGAGCTGGGAAATGACGGGGTCATATTTGTGGACAACAAGCTTCCTCCTCCTCACCCCAAACCAGAGCCTGTGGCAGGGAGAAGGCCAGAGCCAGCCCACCCTCCTTCACCTCCCCAGCACCCTCTGCTTCTCCCTATGGCCCGGCCACCTGGTGCACATCCTTGCCCTGGGGTGCCCAGCAAAATCCTACACAGACATCAAAATCCAGCAGGCCCCCCTCGACTCAGGGCGGGGACTAGGTCTTCTCTCCTCTGCCCTCTATAGCACGGGGAGGAGGTAATATACTGAGGGACAGGATTCCCTGTTTACTGATAGGGAAACTGAGGCCACACCTAGAACAACAATCTCCAAGTTGCATAAACCTTGGCAGCTGGTGCTGGAATTTGGACCCCCTAATTCCAAGCCTGCTGTGGTCCCTTCCCAACCAAGCTGCTTGGTTGTATGTGCCGATCTGGCTGGGCCGTGGTCCCCCATGATCCCAACACATGTCTAGAGGTTGCTGTGCCAGTGTTTTGCGATGTGGCGCACGCCGGCAGTCAGCTGTCTTTAAGGAAAGGAGATGGCCCTGTGTGGCCTGCGGCAGCCTCATCCAATCCACTGGGGCCCTCAGAGAAAACTCTGAGGCTACGTGGAGGAAGCAGGAATTCTGCCTGGAGACTGCGGTGTAGAAGCCCTGCCTGGGTCTGCAGCCTGATCCGCAGGGGGATCTTGCCAGCCCCAAGTGCATGGGCTGATTCCCTAAAATACATGTCTCAACATGGACCTGTCTCGTATCAGCTCTGTTTCTCAGCAGAGAATGCTGACTGGCACATCAGCCAGGACCTCTCACAGCTATGGCTCCTGTGACCCTCACCTCGCTCGCATCATCCTGTCCAACCACCCACTCTTCCCTCTCTGCCCTGGCCAGTCCCCACTCCCAAGCAGAGTTCCGAGACGGTCCCAGTAGCACTGCCCGCTGCCGCCTCTGAGAGCACAGCCACCGCGGGGCCAGCCCAGCCACTGAGGCAGTTAGCGCAGGGCAGGCCCAGAGGGCCAGAGTCGCCTGGTCACGGGGGCCACAAGACTTGGGGCAGAAGTCCAGAGTACAGGCCTTGGAGCTTGCCCCTGCCCAGGTTCAAACCCCGGCTCGGTCGCTTGCTATCTGCATGGCTTCCGGCCCGTTGCCTCAGTCCTCTGTGTGCCCCTATAGACCACAGATGAGTGTCACGGGGGCTGCAAGCCAAGTGCCCGGAGCTGTGGCTGGTGTGTGGTGTGTGTGTCCCAGGAATCTCAGGGCTGCAATGATCACTGTGCAAAGTCCCACTGAGCCGGGTTCAAAGCCCACACGCCCCTCACTCCCTGTATTCAGGGCTCTCGGGAAATAGAACACATCATAGGACTGATGTGTATAGAGAGATAGCAAGAGATTGATTGTCAGGGATGGGCTCATTGGACCCTGGAGGTGGACAAGCCCTGAGATCTGCAGTGGTCAAGCTGGAGACCCGGGAGAGCTGACGGTGCAGTTCTAGGCTGGAAGCTGGCAGGCTGGAGACTAAAACCCAGGAGGGGCTAATGGCTCAATGCAGGCTGGAAGGCTAGCGAAAAACCAGCTCAGTCGTCAGGCAGCAGGAGCTCCCCTTACTCAGCCTTTCTGCTCTGTTTGGGCCTTCAACTGATTGGCCGAGGCCAATCTGCTCTCCCACACTGGAGAGGGCCATCTGCTTGACTCAGTTTGCCCATTAAAATGTGAATCCCATCCAGGGGCACCTCACAGACACTGCCAGAGTCATGTTGGACCAAATATCTGGACACGCTGTGGCTCAATCAAGTTGACACGTAAAATTAACCATCACATTCACAAACCCAAATTGAGAGCCGCCACCACTGCTGTGGGCCTTACTCTGCAGTGTTGCCTCAGTTTCCCTGGCTGCACCATGAAGGACACACTGTGTGACTCCAGCACAGGCCCCAGCACCCCTGGGATCAGCAAATGGCAAGAATGATTGCTCCAGCAGTGAGACCTGAGGCCGGGGTCACAGCAAACCATGGACACAGACCCGGCTCAGACTGCCATGGCACTACCCCAGGCTCTGCCCAGCTCCTTCCCTGTTCTGTGCTGCCTGGGCCTGTCCAGCAGTCTCGGTGTGTGTCGTGTCTGTGGGGTGTATGTGTGTGTCTGTGTGTATGTGCATGTGTGTTTGTGTGTGTCATGTCTGTGGAGGGTATGTGTGTGTGCATGCGTGTGATGTGTGGATGTGTGTGTGTCTGCATGTGTCTGTGTGTGTGTGCATGTGTGTTTGTGAGTGTGTGCCATTTCTGTGGAGGGTGTGTGTGTGTGTGCATGTGTGATGCATGGGTGTGTGTGTGTCTCTGTGTGTATCTGCATGTGTTTCTCTGTGTGTGTATGTGTATTCGTGTGTGTCATGTCTGTGGAGGGTGTGTGTGTGCGTGTGTGATGTGTGGGTGTGTGTGTCTCTGTATCTCTGCATGTGTCTCTCTGTGTGTGGGCATGTGTATGAGTGTATGTTATGTCTGTGAAGGGTGTGTGTGTGCATGTGTGTGATGCGTGGATTTGTGTATGTCTCTGTATCTCTGCATGTGTCTCTGTGTGTGTGTACATGTGTGTTTATGAGTGTATGTCATGTCTGTGGAGGGTGTCTGTGTGTATGTGTGATGTGTGGATATGTGTGTGTCTCTGTGTGTGTGTGCATGTGTGTGTGTGTCGTGTCTGTGGAAGGTGTGTGTGTGTGCACGTGTGATGTGTGGATGTGTGTCTGTGTGTGTGTGAGTGTGTGTGTGGTGTCTGTGGAGGGTGTGTGTGTGCATGTGTGTGATGTGTGGATGTGTGTGATGTGTGGATGTGTGTCTGTGTGTGTGCATGTGTGTGTGTCTCGTGTCTGTGGAAGGTGTGTGTGTGCATGTGTGATGTGTGTGTGTCTGTGTGTGTGTGTGTGGTGTCTGTGGAGGGTGTGTGTGTGAGCATGTGCATGTGTGATGTGTGTGTGTCTCTGTGTGTCAGTGTGTGAATGCACACAGCTGTGATCAGGTTGGAACCACTTGCTTGGAGCCATAAGCTTACCTTGAATTCAGAGTTGGTTATTTTGACCCAGACTTGAACTCCACGTTTTCCAGTTCACTAGCCTTGTTTTTTTTTTTTTTTTTTTTTAAGTAGTTTCCTGACTTTCATCAAAAACAAGCCAACAAACAACTGGAAAGAATGAGGAAAGGCTCCGGGCAGCCCTGGCCGGTGCAAATCAGAAACCACTGCTGCATGAGGCTCTCGAGTTACACATGGGCTTTAAAATAGAAGCTGGAGGAAGCATCAGGAAAGGTGGGTGGGCCGGGGCTTCTCACCTTGGAGGCCGCCCTTCCTGGGGTCAGTGGGGGGCATCTCTGTGCTGTAGTTCCTGGGTCTGGGGGCCAGTGGGGGCAGGGTCCAGGAGCCAGGCCTCCCCACGAGCCACGCTGCTGACAGATCCACCCACTCCGGCAGCCCAGCAACCCCGTACCGTGGTGACACTCCATCACCGCCCCTCCTGTACAGAGGGGGCTGGGGCTCCGGGGACTTGGGAGCCTGTCACAGTGAGCTCGGAAACGGCAAAGCCAGGATTTGGCTAGGATGGCTGATCCCTGGCCTGGGCCTGCTCCCGTATGGCACGAGGGCGTCTCCCCACCGGGCGCACAGCCTGTTCCCTTTGATTGAAATGCTCTTCCCTGCCCTTGCCACTAGTCTTTGCTAAGAGTTCTAGAAAGCAGAGCCTGAGGTGTGGATTAAGTGCTAAGGGTTTATTTGGGGAGGGAAGGGTGCAATTTCAGGGCAGCAAGAGGGAGGAAAAGGGAGGGGAGTCAGGGAAAGGCGGAAACGATGCAGGTGACTAATGGGCGAGCCATGGTCCCCGGGAGCAGCCAGAGCCCATGGGATGAGAACGTGCCATACCTGGCACAACCCCTCAGAAGGAGGATGGGGAGGACGCCTTCCAGCCCATGGGGCTGTCTTCCTGGGGAGTTGATGCCAGGCTGCATCACCAGCCCCTCTGGTAGATGCTGGGAAAGGCACTCCTGTGCCCAGTGGCCCGGCCCTTGGATAGAGTCTGGTAGTAGAGGAAGGATCTGGAGATTCTGGGATGGGAGATGGTCAGCCCCAGGCCAAGAGGCCACAGTTTCCTGCTCAGCAGTGTTAGAAGCAGGGGTGGAGCAGAGTGGCCAGGGGTTCACGAGACAGGGGTGTCCCCTGCAGGCTAATTTCGGCTCAGCCTCCCTGGCCTGGCTATCCTTGAGCTAACCTTGCACTAACCCAGAACCCCACAGGGTGACCTTATTTGGAAATAGGGTCTTTGCAGAATTGAGGTTGTATTGGACGAGGATCAGCCCTTGCCCCGATGACAGGTGCCCCTAGAAGAAGAAGAGGTGGCACCGACGCAGACAGGGAGGCCCCGGAACCACAGAGGCAGAGATGGAGCAGTGCAGCTGGGAACTCAGGAAAGGCAAGAAAGATCCGCCCTGGGGGCTTCCAAACTTGTAGCCCCCAGAGCCATGCGGGAGGGAATTGCTGCTGTTTCGGGCCCCCTCCCCCTCCCCTAGCTTGTGGGTCTCTGTCGTGTGTGGCTTTCTTTGGTCTGAGATTGCCCCAAACAGGGCTTCGTTCCCAGGAGCGGCCATTGCCCCTGTTGGGCCCGCCTTCAGGCTGTCAGACGTGTTTACCTTTCCTTCTGTTCCTGACCCGTGCCTGGTGGCTGGCCCTGGAGACGAAGGGGTTCCAGGTCCTCCCAGGCTCTGGTTGCTGGGTAGGTCTGTTTAGGGGAGCAGTTGGTGGGGGCCCTCCAGGGACATCTGGGGCTGAACCCGGCCCACTGTTCTCTGTCTTCCAGCCAAGCTCAGCTGCCTCCCCTGGGCCAGGCGCTATGAGTTGCAATCATGGACTGGGGGAGACAGAAGCGAGGCAGGGAACATTCCAGGAGTATGTCTCTAAACAGATATGTATCCTGCTGGGGGACCTTGGCCCTGGGGCTTGAGCTCTGACACTGAAGGTAGTTGCAGCAGCTGCCGCTGCTACCGACATCTGCTGGGGAGGGTTTGTGAGCCAGAAGCAAGGCTTGTTCTGCAAATACCTGTCAAGAGCCTCCTGTGTCCTGGGGACCCTGGCGGGATGAGTAGGGACACCATGAGGCCACTGCTCTGAATGAGGGGTGCCCAAGGCCAGTAACATGTAGGGGCCAGAAACATGGGGTCAGAAAAGGCCTTCCCAAGGGGATACTGGAACTTGGTCTTGAAGTTGAAGTGGAAATTTGCTGTATGAAGCGGGAGGAAGGGTGTTACAGGCAAGAAAACAGCATGAACAGTGCCTTAGAGGACTTCCTGGCCCTCCCGGGACCCCACCCATGTCATTGTGATGGGTGATGTTAGGGGTCAACTTGACTGGGTCACTGGGCCTGGGCCCAGACAGCAGCCCTGCCCCATCTGGCTAGACTGCCCGGGCCTCCCTCCACCAGCCCTGGACCAGGCAGGGCTCTGGCGACTTCCCCTATTGCTCTTGCTGAGCAGGTCTGGCCCGGCACCAACTACAGTGGGGTCCCAGCATCGACCTCCAGCGGTGGGTGGGGGCCTGAGTACAGGGTGGTGGGGGCGCTGGGGAGGCCCTGCCCTAAATGCTTTGCTCTTTCCAGACAGAAAGCACATGACCAATTTCTAAATCAGCAGCTTCCTGCTTATGGTTTTTTTATTTTATGGAAACATTATGTTAAGTACACAATTTAAAAAGCCAACTCATTCTCACAGGTTTATCCTAAAAGGCAACCATCTCTCATCCTCCTCCTCTCCCACCATGAGCTCACTCCCCTGGGAGCCACTCCTTTCAACTTTTCATCTGTTTTTGTTTTTGTTTGGTTCCACTAGTTTGGTAGTTTTCTCTGTATTTCCAAGTGGCATGTTTAATCTGCTGTTGATTTTCAGATTTTAGATACCGCCTCTTGACTTCCGACTATGGCAGACGGCACTGACTTCTCCCCGAGCCTCATCCCCGCTTCCTCCCCACCTCCCCATCCAGGAAAACCATGTTTGGGATCTAATTACTGTTCAAATATTAATCAGTACATCAACGTGTTGATTAAATCTTTTAAGTTCAGTTTAAGCAACAAAGCAATTCGTTAGTTAAACCATTGCTGTGACCCATCACATTTTCCACCCCCCCCCATGGCCGGCCACAGTCCCTACCGCGTGTGCTCCCTTCCATGCATCTCCTCGCATTGTGCCCTGCACTGCTCCTCTCTCAGTTCTCTGTGTTCCCCTTACTAATTCTAGCCCTGAACTTTTCAACAAAGCAGTGATCTTATTCTCTTTCACGTCAGGTACAGCAGGTGGCTAGTCCCACAGCAGGTGGCTTGTTCTGCCCGCTTCTGTCTCTGGGAACCCCTGTCTGGGACATCTCTTCTTTCTCCTGCTCTAAGCTGCTCCACTGTCACCCTGGGAGAACGTCCTGTCTCTTCCCTATGATGAACCCCGTTTCCTAGGTCTTGTGTCTTCCTTTATATTGTTTTGTTCCTTTGTGCAGTGGTGCACATCACAGGAGCAACATGGAGGAGGTCCTGACCCAGGGGCGTGGGCAATAAACTCTGAGTAAATGGAGAATCTTTGTCCATAGCTGGTGCCTTGTGGATAGCAGGGCTGGGTATAGAATTCCAGGAAGGGGTGGATGTGAACCTTCTCAGCTCCACTCTCTCCCAGCTACAGAGGGTGGCCACTGAGAAGCTGGAATCCATTCTGACTCCTCATCTTGTTTGTGACCTGTTTCCACTTTTCCACCGAAAACTGTATTCTTGGTGCTGTAAAATTGCACACGAATGCACCTTTGTGGCTCTGTATTTGTGGCTCGTACTGGACGCTGGAGGTCCTGGGGCTCTTATTCATGGTCTTTGTTCTGGGACAGGTGTGAGTTATTCCTTGTGAATGCTCTTCCTTCCACAGCCACCATCCTCTCCTTCAGAAATGCTTTTGCTCACTGCTGGCTCTTCTGAGGTCTTCTTCCAATTCCCACGCCTCCCCCGTCCTTCTCCACGTTTGTCTCTTGGTTCTCTTGCTCTCCTGCAGTGTGTCCTCACTTGCCCTGCTCTGCTGTCTGTGGTCTTTTATTAACATGCAGGCATCGGGGCTGAATGTTCATTTTCTATGGGACTCTGTTGTGTCTTATTTTCTGAATGCGTGGTCTTCTCTCAGGTCTTTGAGGCTCTCTCTTTTTCTTGGGCGAGGGAGTCTCTCTCTCTTTGCTGCCAGTTCCTCTCTCATTTGGATGTCAGTGTCTTTCATGTCAGTGGTCTTCTCTAACGTTGGCGATCTGTGGCTCTATTGTATGTAAGAGGCAGGCTCCGTGACACATTTGCCTAATCATCTGGCTCTGAGCTGCCCCCAACCCCGAGCCCACCCAGCGGCGCCTGGCACCAAGCAGGCTGTGTGTGGACCTCCTCCCACTGTCAGGGCTCCGTGCAGGGGGCGAATGCTCTTTGCAGTGGTGTTTGTGATGTTGAAAAGCTGGACCAACCTCAATGTCCTTCAACAGGGGACCCATCTCATGTGTTTGGGTCCATCCTGACCAGAAATTCCATCCAACTGAAAGTGATGGGTCAGGTCTAAGTCCAGTGCCAGAAAAAGCCATTTGGAACCTATTACTGAGCAGCAAAAGCGAGTCACAGAGTGTGGAGCAGGCCCAGCTGCACCGAGGGATGAATGTGCATGTTCAGACACCGGTGTTCGGAAGGGTCTTCATCAAAACTTGACCTGTGACTGTGATTTCGGGGTGTGACTGTGATTTCGGGGTGTGACTGTGATTTCGGGGTGGGAGCCTTGGATGATTTATATTCTTTTCTTTATAGCTTTCTATAGTATCTTTTTTTTTTTTAACTACAAACAGATATTGGCTTTATAAAGCCATTTTTATCTTGGATTACAAAAAATCATTCTCTCAAAAGTCTCCTTATTGCTTAAAAACCCGTGCCAGCTGCCCCCTACCTGCCGCCACCAGCTCACAAAAACATACCCTGGCGGGGGGACAAGACCCCTCGGGTCTTCCTGGGCTCGCAGGCCGCCTGCCCTCATGCTGTGTGCAACTGTCCCCAAAGTCACCACGAGGTTGGGCCCTGGGCCCCTGCAGTGCTGTCGACTCCCTCCCTCACTCTGCCATGTCGCGGCACTGGTGGCTGGTGGCCTACCCTGTCCGGGCCCTCCCCAGCTTCATCCCGGGGGCACTAAGTGATCCAGGGTCTCCCAAAGTCACGCTTTCTGTGCTGTGAGCATTGCCACGGTTTCCATTTTTCTGGTCTTTTCCATGGGGTTGAAACAGGCCAAATACATTTAGAAAGGAGACAGGTGATGTGTTCCAAGTGTCTGTCCCCAGGGCTACACTTGGCCGCAGATCCACAGGACACACATGCTGGGCCTCCCAGGGCCACACGTGGCCAAGATCCACAAGACACACATGCTGGGTCTCCCAGGAGGAGTGAACAGAGGGAAGGGGACCTGTGAAGGCGGGAATGGGAAAATCAACGTGTGAGGTCCAATTTGTGCTTATTTTCTGTGTAACAGGTGGAATAAGCAGGTACTGGAATCACCATAGTCCATTTAAGTAAACATAGAAATCAGTTTACAGCTGCCTTAAAAATGGTTTATTTATCTGAGAAATTGATTCCTTCTTTAACAAGTCAGTACATGGTTGCCTTGGAAAGCAGAGACTAATTGTTCAGCCCTCTCGGATTGTAATGTGTATTTGGGTAAACATCTCTGCACCATGTTGAAAGCAATGTTTAAATAGGTGCAGAAAATCTACTGAGTGCTCTTTCTTTGTTGTTTTGAGATGCTCTGGCTAATTGGGAGTTAATTTGTTGTGGAATGATTCAGGCCTTTTCTGCCTGAGCCCCGGGAGTAAAAGGTCTCACTTCCAAGACATAAAATTTCCACTCACAGTGTTGAGAGCTGCAGGACCGCTGAATAACAAATGCTATTCAGAACTGGATTTGATTTTGAGGTACCAAGTTTTATTCTTCAGTGCTAACTATCTGTATCTCCTTCCTCTGTGTTGAAAAGCCAGGAGAAGGAAATATTGACCCTGTTTGCAGACATGAACCCCCCTCCTGCCCAGCTCCAAGGAAGAGTGTGCTCTGTGGTCGTGCAGTCTAGGGGTGGGCCCTGTGCCCCTGTCTTGGGGGGTTCCTCTGCCTGTGCCCCATGGCCCAGCCCAAGCTCTGGTGGGAGTTGGGGCCTGGGGAAGAGAAAGGAAGCTCACATTCAGCGATTACCCCAGGAGACCCTGGTCCTGAGGGCCACCCAGCACTCTTGTGACAGCTTAGAGTCTGAGGAGCTAAGAGGAGGTACCTTGTCCGAGGAAAGGACAGCTGTGGAGGGGGAGGCCCATGCCTGATGTCTGCCATTCCCGTGGGGCTGGGACCTGGGGGCTGGGGGTGGGAGGGAACTGGGAGAGGTCTCCTTTCAGGTTGGTCAAAGTGGAGGGACCCTGAAACCTCTGGGTCCAACCCCCTGAAGGAATGCCAGTGCCCCAGGGCCGGAGCAGGGTGGTGTGTGGTGTCAGGGAGAGATGGGCTGACCACCATCTGCCAGAGCTGCAGGAGTGCAGGGACGGGGCTGTGGTCTCTACCCGCCTGGGTCCCAGGTAGGGGTCCAAGATGGTGGAGCCTGTTCTCCAAATGAGGAAGCCAAAATGGAGTGTTTCTTCCAGAGGGGGAACCAGGCCATTTTTCTTCATCTCCAAGGCTGACAGCTTGGAATGTCCTCTGGGCACAGAGCTCTGGTGGTGGAGGAGGCCAGCTCCCTGGGACAAATGCCTGCTCTCCACACTCGGGAGGAGAGGGGGCAGGGTTGTGCGTCAGACCCAGGCCCTGTGGCTGGCAGGGGTAATGCTTCTCAGCATGGCCCAAGGAATACAGATTCCAGGGTCCCACCTCTGAGTCAAATGCAGCTGATTCTCTGGAGGCATGGCCTGGGAGTCTGCATCCTAGCAACTGCAGGAGTCCAGGTGCAGACCTGTCTGAGGGCCCCTGAGGCTTCAGTGCTCACTGCCATGGACAGGTACACGAACCAATACCAAGCTGCCACATGCAGAAAGTGCCCAGAGCCATCAGATGCAGGTGGAGTGCTGCCCACCAGAGTGGCAGACATGGTCCTGCGGATGGGGCATGGCCATGGCGCAGGGCGGGGGTAATCATGGGCAGAGAGGACTCTACTTGGCAAAGAAAGACCAGGGGCTCAGGTCCAGAGGTGGAGGCTGGGTGGAGGGTCAGGAGGGGCTGGGTGGAGGGTCAGGAGGGGCTGGGTGGAGGGTCAGGTGGGGGCTGGGTGGGGGGTCAGGAGGGGGCTGGCTGGAGGGTCAGGAGGGGCTGGGTGGAGGGTCAGATGGGGGCTGGGTGGAGGATCAGGTGGGGGCTGGGTGGAGGGTCAGGTGGGGGCTGGGTGGAGGGTGGGGGGATGTGGACCATTAAGTGGAGGTGGGTGAAGCCTGGCACAACTGGCTTCTCTTGCAGGGACTGGGGGAGAAGAGGGTTCCTGAAAGGAAGGTGCAGGTGAGAGATGGGCTCTGGGGCGTGGCCACAGCAGATCCTGTGGTGAGGGGCCCATGGGAGGGTCTCCCTGGTTTGGCTGCACCTCCAGTCTGGCTTAGCTGACTCTGCAGATGACCCTGCCCCCTGCAGATAAACTCGTCCCTGGGCCTCTGGATTCCAGCTGCAAAGGGCATCCTTCAGGGTCTGGCTGGGTGGGGAGAAGTGTGCAGGGTGGGCGGAGCCAAGGGTGGGCTCAGAGTCCTGGTTCCAGGCCCAGCACCCCTCCCTGGGTCACCATTCCCTTTGTCCAGGCTGCTCATCCCCCAAAGCCCAGGCCTACTGGCTGAAAGTTCCAGAATTAGAGTCACCTTGCATGGGTCAGTTCTAGCCACAGGAAAGCTGCGTAACAAACCATCCAGCACGATGGCTTGCAGCAGAGTCTTTCTTTCTTGCTGGTGAGTCTGTGAGCTGGCAGGGGCCAGGCAGGGCTCCAGGCGGAGGGTTCTCCTCTGCTCTGTGCTTCCTCCCTGCTCCCAGGAGCAGGGGACCAGCCAGTCATGCCCTTTTCATGGCAGAGGCTGGGCACTTGTAGAGGGACTGGCAGAGGCAGGAGCTGCCTGTGGCGTGGGCCCAGAATACTCACACTGGCAACCCTCCGGCCCTACTGCCAAGACAGCTTCCCAGTGGTGCTGCGGGGGCCGGGGTGACCTTTGCTGAGTGGTCATCTTACATTCTGCCTCTTTGCTTTACGAAGCACCCCTGGTTCCCCGGACCGTGCGGGCACCCACTTGGAGTCCTGTGCCGGTCCCCTGTAATCCTACCGTGCTCTCTGCCCAGCTCAGGACTGGAGGCTTCCCAAGGTCGGGGCTGCCTGTACCCACTGCTGCCCTATGGTGTTGGCACAGGACGGTGCTTCATGAGGAATCAAGGAAAGGAGGGAGGGCGAGGGCGAGACAGAGAGGAAGACAGGGAGGGAGGAAGAGTGGAAGATGCAGATGCCAGACTCACACTCAGAGAGAGACGAGGGAGCTGGGTGACTCCCAAAGGCGCTTCTGGGCCACGGGGTGGGTGGGCCCCTAGGACCTGCACCTCTCAGCTGTTCTGCCCCTCCCCGCAGAGGACAGCCTAGGTGGTCAAGAGGGACAGGAGCTGGCCCTGCCAGCCAGGCCTTGCTTTGGGAGGCAGCCACTTCTCCAAAATACCTTGTGCAGACTTGCTCTTTCTTCTGCTGGGAATCTGAAAGCACTGATGCTCCCTCTTCCTGGCCTACCCGGCTCCTCCTCAGGCTCCCTGCCCTGGCCTGGAGGTGTGCAGGCTGGCAGGAGGAGGGGCGTCATCACAAAAGGCTGCACTGCACCCTGCACCCCCACGCATCCTGAATCTGAATCTGGGAGCACCTGCTGAACAGTGAGGATCAGCCCCCAAATCAATCCCATCCCAGGCGTGGCACAAAATGACTTGCTTTGGTCTTGAAATACATGAGCCTGGATCCTAGCACCTCTGAAGGCCCTTAAAAGACGTAATTGCTTGACTGCAATTATTTTAGGAGGTTTAACTAACCGCATGGGTGCTTTATAAGAATATTCTTGAGTTTAAAATTCCACCCACGGCCCCCGAGGGTGGGGCTCTGAGTGGCGCCCAGAGGCCTTCGTCCCCCCTACAGTTGGTGCAGCTGTGCCCCAAGAGGGAGGTCTCAGGAGGGGGCTCTGGTGAGGCAGCCAGCCCTGCCCAGGAGGTGCTGCCCCCACTGCCAAGGAGACAGCTCCCTTGCTGACAGAGTGAGGAGAGCCAGGGACCCCCTCCTGCAGCTCCAGCTGAGGAGAGCTGGGGGATGAGGAAGAGGGAGGGCTGCAAGGGAGAAAAAGTGATTTTCTTAGTGACAGGCACTTTTCTGAGCCCTGATTTCGTGAGTGATTAAATGGGTAACGAGGCTTCCTCATCAGGTTCTTGCGAGGATTAACTCAGAGAATGCAGGTAAAATGAGGTAAAACGCCTAACGCAGGAGCTCGCACCGAATTAATCCTCTGGAGATGGCCGCGGCTGTTGTTACTGGGCAGCTCATCTCTGGCTCTGGGATGAGGTTGGGACACCAGCTTCTAACTTCTAGAGGAAATTTTAGCATCTGTCGAGGTGCTATCAAAGCACCAAAGCCAAGACAAAAACCAAATACCCACCTGCCCAAGCCGCCGAGGAGTGCCCGCCCCACGCTGTGCCCCGCCCCACGCTGTGCCCGCCCCACGCTGTGCCCCGCCCCACGCTGTGCCCCGCCCCACGCTGTGCCCGCCCCACGCTGTGCCCCGCCCCACGCTGTGCCCCGCCCCACGCTGTACCCGCCCCACAGTGCCCCACCCCACACTGTGCCCCACCGCACACTGTGCCCACCCCACACTATGCCCCACGCTGTGCCCCACCCCACACTATGCCCCACACTGTGCCCACCCCACACTGTGCCCGCCTCACGCTGTGCCCACCCCACGGTGCCCCACCCCACACTGTGCCCCGCCCCACGCTGTGCCCGCCCCACGGTGCCCCGCCCCACACTGTGCCCCACCCCACACTGTGCCCCGCCCCACACTGTGCCCCACCCCGTGCCCCACCCCACACTATGCCCCACGCTGTGCCCACCCCACGGTGCCCCACCCCACGCTGTGCCGCCCCACGCTGTGCCCGCCCCACGGTGCCCCGCCCCACACTATGCCCCACACTGTGCCCCGCCCCACACTATGCCCCACGCTGTGCCCCGCCCCACACTGGCGGGGGCAGACACTGAGGAGCCAAGTTAACAACGGGTTTCTAAAGAATCAGCCGAAAACAATTACATCTGGTTTCTGAAGATGGTAGGAAGGGATGAGCAATGAGCACAATTAGTAGAGGAGTAATAGTGATTTTAAAAGTTGTTTTAAGTGTGGCGAAATCACAGCGTGAGCACGAGGGCCGGCACCTGCCGGCCTTGCTGGGGGACTGCCTGGCCTTCTTCCTGTGGAGGGTGGTACTTAGGGTCCGTGGGGAAGGGACACTTTCCAAGCATCAAGGAGGCGCCACCCCGTGCTAGGGTCTGTTTTTAGTGGAGGGAACTGAGGCGGGGAGAGTTTGAGGTATTTGCCTGGGGACGTCCGGGAGCAGGAGATGGGACCCGGACGTCCTGGCTCAGCGCAGCCTCTTCCAGTACCCAGGACCATGGGCCAGCCTGTGTCCCCCGGCGCCAGGCAGAGCAGCCTGAGGCATGCGCCCCAGGGGGCTTGTTGAACTGCATTCCCCAGAAAAACCCTCACTGACATAAACGTGCCCTGGCTGGTGGTCCCTGCCTGGGAACTGGAAGACAGGGCTGATGTGCCTGGCAGGCCATGGTTGCAGTGGGCACGGCCAAGTGCTGGGGCTGGGGGGCCACTTCCATCCTTTCCCACAGGCTGCTGCCTCAGTGGGCACATTCCGGGGCTGGCTCCCTGTGGGTAGGACCAAGCTGCTTCTGAGGGACTGAACTCAGCACCCAAGTCCTCCCCTCGCCCTCTCTTTCCACCAAACCAAAGGCTCGCCCAGCCTTGGCTGCAGCAAGGAAGAGGTGGCTGATGTGTGCAACAGGGGCCAGGACATGGGGGGATAATGTGCCCCTGTGCCCACTCTCCAGGGCGCTTCATGTTCCATTCCACGAAATAAGTGTCATTCTCAGCCCTATTTTACAGAGGGGGAAACTGAGGAATGGGAGGTTCAGCAACTTCTCATGATGGGCACCTAACCCATGGTAGGCAGCAGAGCTTCATGGCTCAGGCCGCCAGGGTCAGGGGCCACAGTCCTAACCATGAAGCCATCCCTCCTTGATGAATGCGGCGTCAGTGGGCACCCCGGAGCCAGCCCCCGGCCCTCCCCTGGCTGTGCTGCCGTGGCAAGAGTCGGGTCTCAGGCTATCTCTGAGCATCTCGGCTGGCCCCCACCTGCCCTTCCCTGAGCTGGCTCCTTATGGCCCTGAGAAATAAAAAATGTCCCTTTCCTTAGCAACTTGACCCCAGGACATAATGAAGATGAGAGAGGGTGGGGGTGGGGGAGGAGGGAGAAAGAGAGGGAGGGAAAGGAGAGAGAGAGGAAGGGAGAGGAGAGAGAGAGGGAGGGAGGGAGAGAGAGACAGGGTGGGAGATGAGAGAGAGAGGAAGGGAGGGAGGGAGAGAGAGAGGGAGGGAGAGGAGAGAGAGAGGAAGGGAGGGAGGGAGAGAGAGAGGAAGGGAGGGAGGGACAGGAGAGAGAGAAGAAGGGAGGGAGGGAGAGAGGAGAGAGGGAGGGAGGGCTGAATTCTTCCAGGCTCAAGGCTCTGAATTAGGTATCTTGGGCTCAGATACTTGAGAGTGCAGTTCAGGGACATCAACTCCTGCCTCAGGGAGGCTTGTGTTGACCTCTGCAAACTCCTCAAAACATGCTCCACCCACCGCCCCGCTGCCCTGAGCCCTAACCCAGCTGCTTTGCTTCTCATCGCTTTTCCCAGGGAATAAAAACCCCACAGCCTTCGCCACGGCCATGTAACTCCAGCAGTTCTTCCTCCCCATCCACCGTGAGCCCCTCAGTGTGGGGACCCTGCGGCAGGGTCCCATTGAGTGGAGTCAGTGGGACGCAGCTGGTGTAGAGGGGTGGGGGCTCTGAGCGACTCTGGAGGCCACCTCCAGCTAGCAGGTTGCCAAGTGCATCAGGCAGGACTGTCCCCCTCTGAGCCTCTGCCCCCCATATCTCCCCACAACTGAGGGGAGGGTCTCAGGCGGGGACAGACTGTGCTCAGATCTCCCTGGAGCCTTGGCCCACAGTCAGGGCCCGGGATGCTGGTGGGGGTCCCCAAGCACACCACCTCTGCTTGCCCCCATACTCACAGGGAGGGGCCCTGGGGAGCGGCAGGGTCAGCGCTGGCCCTCGGCCGGCCACGTGCTCCTCCCACCCTGCGCCGGGAGCTGCTGGCTGGGTGGTCTCAGGCCGGCGCAGCCGCGGAAGGCCGTCCTCATCGCTCCCCAGGATGGTTGTAGCCCACCCTGGAGCCCCCCAGCTTCGCATGAGTCTGGGGGTCGGTTTCTGGGACACACCACTTTGACACTCATGTGTCTCACCACCTGACTTCAAGGCCACCCGACCATCTGGACAGCGCGGGGACCTTCAGTTCCTGTGTTCTATGAGCAGCACTGACGGAAGGCGGCGTGTCCCCTGCAGTTCAGGCCCCAGGCCCCTGAGACCCCTGACCTCTGCTGCGCCCCTATAATTCCTCAGTAGGGGTGGGGTGATCAGCAGCAAATGATTTTTATTTGCTTTGCCTTTTCTTACATTCCCCCAAATGTCCATGGTGGAAATGGTCAAGTTCTGTCATCAGAAAACCAAGAAGCAGCACGAAGAGTTCTCCCTGCAGATGGGGAGCTCCACGTCCCCCAGCCTCTCCCTGCACAGGGACTGGGGCTCCCCAGGTCTCAGGGCCCAGTCCCTCCCCACCGTGAGGGCCACTGCTCCTGCCTCAGCACTGGCTACCAGCTGTGGCCGTCTGCAGGCCTGGAGGAGAGCCCTGAATCCTGCCATCCCCACAAGAAGGCCAGTGGGGGTGGGGCTCCCACACGTTTACCCCCAAGTCCGGCTGTCCAAGTATCCCCTCCTCTGCAATGCCCCCATGCTGAGCGATGCCCCCTGCGGGGAGCCTTGGAGACCAGCCAGCCTCCCGGGACACAGCAAGACAGCGTCGGGGCCCCTCCCCCTGCCAGTCACCCCCGGATCCCGCTGCTGGACTCCCCCGGGCGTGGTGCCAAGCCTCTCTCACCCTCTGCCTCCATCGTCCTCCTTGGAGTTCCAGAGGTGGGGCCGCTCCCTCACTCCTCAGAGGGGGGCCCTGCAGCTCACGGCAGGCAGCGGCTTTCCCAGGGCCTTCCAATGAGTGGTGGTGTCAGAATCCACACTGGTCAGACACGAAGGCTGGGGTCCTGACCACCTCAAAGAAGCTCCCCTCACCTGGCCCCACCTCTGGCCCAGCTTCGGAAACCCAGCCCAGGGCACCTGGTCGGGCCTCGGCTGGCATCCCTGTCCCCAGGGAGGGGGTGTGAGGATCAGGAAAACACCGGAAGGGTTTCCTGATGCCTGAAAAAAAATCGCCCGGGCAGCAGCTTTCCCCTGGGAACCTCTCAGGGAACTGGGCCTGCTCCCCTCCCGTGGGTGTCACTGCAGCTTGTCCTGCACGGGGC
Source organism: Symphalangus syndactylus (assembly GCF_028878055.3). NCBI lineage: Eukaryota > Metazoa > Chordata > Mammalia > Primates > Hylobatidae > Symphalangus > Symphalangus syndactylus. Next base: position 12,968,013 of record NC_072438.2, read on the forward strand.
CGTCTGTGCACACGGGCACCCTCAGGGCTGAGCTTCCCCAAGACAGGGACAGGACCCACTGCTGGGCTCTGCCCGACTCGCCATCTTGGCCATCGCATCCTGTCTGCCTCCCGGGGGGTTCTTGGGTTTGAGCTGGTGCGGGGAGCGTGAAAGGGGGTCTGCGTGGAAGATGAGTGGGGCAGCATGCCCACGGACCCCGCCCTCCAGAATAGAAGGACGAGTAGAAGTGGCCCCGGGATCTAACACCACCCAGGGCGGCCCCTGGGCCAGCATGGGAAACAACACCGAACTGGGTTCAGAACCCCCGATGGTGACCCAGAGGGCTGTAGGGGCTGAGCTGGGGAACTCAGCTTGTGTCTCTGAGGCAGGCAAGCAATTGCTGTCACTGTCATGGTCACTGCCACACCCGTGATCGGGTGAAGAAGCTCACTTCCTGCACACTCAGTCATTCATCCATCCGCTCACTCACACGTGCACACAGGCAATTACTGGCATTTTCTCTCCACCCTCCTGTCAGGGATTGATGAATAAACCATGGGCCCTGCTCTCTCCTGAGACCATAGAACCATCCATGGCTCCCCAGTTCTTTGACATCTGCCCTGTTCTCCCACTTCAGTTCTGAGAAAGCTTGTTGGTTGATTCTGTCTCCTGCATTTCAATAGCTATTTAACCTAACCAGAGCTTTGGCCTTGGTGAAATTGATTTCAAAGGAGAAGGAAATAATATTCCATTAAAGTCACTGAAAAATCGATCATCCAGTCTCCGTGCGATCTCGGGGTAGAGATGCTAACGACTGTTTAGACTGAATTTCCGTCCTTGCACGGCTCCAGGTTTCACATCAGTCCCAGGCGAACAGCCACTGCAGGGCTGGATGCCGGGAGACCTGGCAGCAGATGAATACTTGGAGCTCTGGGATTCCTGTGTGCTTAGTCTCTCATTCCCAGAGTGTTCAGCTGACATGCTTCTTGCCCTGTTCCTCCTTGTACAGCAAAAAGCTCATTTACTGATGCCCCAAATTCAGCCCCCACTGGGCCTGGCCCCCAGGAAGCTCAGAGGGTGGTGGAGGGCCCCACAGGGGCTCAGATTGGGTGGCCTCGTTTCTACCTTCTTTCAAACTGCCATCACCTGTTTGAAAGTAGGAGTTCTTCCTCTGACCTCAAGGAGAGATGCCGCGGCCCCAACCCAAGGTGTGGTCCTGGAGGACGAGCACACACCCAGACCCTCCCCCATCCAGAGACAAATGGGGAGGAGCAGAGTGGCCCTAGCTCTGGTGAGTTTCCAGCCTGGCCCCGCCCTCCGACCCTGACTCCTGGGTGGTGTTGGTTCCTGGGGCCACATCTGCTCGCCCTTCTATTCACGAGGGTGGGGACCCACTCATCTTCCGCCCAGACCCCCTCTCATGCTCCCCTGCACCACCTCAAACCTAAGAAACCCTCAGTGTGTCCCGCAGGGAGGTCCTCCCCTTGGCTCCCAGGAATTCGGGGCACAGCTGGTCGGTTTTACATTCCACGGATGCTGGGTGCCATGGACATGCAGGGCATTTAGGGTGCTGGCGGGGGCTGGGGGCACGGGGGGGTGCCGGTGGGGGCTGGGGGCATGGGGGGGGTCGGTGGGGGCTGGGGGCACAGGGTGGGTGCTGGTGGGGATTGGGGGCATGAGAGTTTTGGGAACTCTGTACCTTCTGTTCAATTTTCCTATGAACTTAAAACTGCTCTAAAGACATTTGAAAATAAATAACTGTATACGTGTGCATAGATACATATCACTGCCATCCTGCCCTCAGTCCACGGCCCTGTAGCACCCTGAGTTGTCACCAGTGTTCCCTGTGACATTGTTCTTTTCCATGACAGCCAACAGTCAGGCAGGGTGCCATAGGCTTTGTGCACAGACCACCTGCCACAGAACCTCCCAGGCCTGCCCTGAGGTGGGAGGTGGCAGGATGAGCTGGCAGAGAGAGCTGGTGGCCTGGAGTTCCCTGGGGGCCAGGCCCTAGGCCCGGAGTAGGGGGTCCGTCGGCCCCTTCACTCTTAAGGAAGCTGCTGGTTCAGGGCCATCATGGCCATGTCCGCCGGGATCTCCAGGCCAGCTCTTCTGCCCATGCTGCCCAGGGCCGGGCACTCACAAGGGCCCATCTCACCACCCCTAGGCCCCTTCTGGGTTTAACCCATTTATGCTTGAGGTTGTAATTTTTTAAATGTTTGCATGAGTAAAAAATCAGACCTTGGTGATGACATTGAGCAGTAGGATATAAATAACTCTCACAGGCTTAGTGTTCCCATAATGAGACACTAGGCATAAATGTCATCAAGTGGCAAGTTCTCATGGCCAGTGCTGTCTCCTTCCACTTTGACTGGAGAGCCAGTGGCTGTGGAGAGTCAGATACAGGCAGAATGGCTCTCATGGCCCCCATGGCTCCTGGCCACGTCATTCGAAGTGTAGCTGCTGGGCCTAGGCTGGCCCTGTGACCTCTGCCTGGCCTGACAGAGACAGAGGTGGGCTCCACAGGAATCCAGGAGCCCCCTTTGAAGTCCAGAGGCAAGCTGAAGGTGGGGGAGGATGCTTGCTAAGCCCGGTGCCTGCCTCCCGGCTCTTGGCCCTGCTGTTGATCAGGTTTTTCTAGTCTTCTGAGATAAACACACTCAGGAGTTTGTAGGGTTTGAGCCTCCAGTATCCTCAGATTCTGAGACTAACAGCCCATGCTTCCAGGGTGCCCTGGCCTCAGGCCCTCAGATTCTGCGAATCCAGAGTTCAGGCTGGGGTGGAGGAAGTCCATTGTCTTGCATTCTGAGATTCCGCCTCCATCGTCTGCTTTGCTGGGATGCCCTGCTGGGCTGCAGGCTCCCCAGGGGAAGGGACCAAGCCTCGCTCCCCTGGACCCCCTTCCCAGGGCCCACATGATTTTCTGAGAGCAGTGCTTATGATCGATTTCTTGTTTTATCAAATAAGGGAAAGCCATGAGCTTCTTCAAGCTGCATTTAGCAGTAATGAGGACATGCCCTCATTTCTTGCTGAGCTGCTGCTGCCAGTTATAGACGGGGGCTTAGATAAACACTGGCCAGCAACCCGGGGCTGGGGCCAGGCCCCAGCAGGAGCCCTGTTTGCAAAGGGGCTCGGGGAAGCCTGGGGAGGAGGTGCATCTCCATGCCGGAGAAAAGCAGGTGTCGTTTCCAAGGAAACTTCGCCTGCACTTTTCTAAACATCAACCGGCGGGGCTGTTTTTTTATCGTCCCCACTGCACAAGGAGGAAGCCTCTTCTCCCTGGGCTTACAGAGGATGGAGAGGCAGAAACAGAAAAGACAGCCGGGAGTGCACCTCTGGGGCCAGGCCTGTTGCCTGCCACCCAAGGGAATGCTCACCCCAGGAGTGGCCACGCCGAGGCCTGTGGCAACGACTCACCATGCTGCCCATGTGTGAGTCCAAGGCCTGGAGGCGGGCGGGGCTGCAGACGCTGCACAGGTGATGTGGCCGGACCCTGTCTGGGGGAGCTTGAAAGCTCAGACCCCGCCAGAGACGGTGTCCTCACCAAAGGGCAGCACGGCCCGGGGCTGAACGTGTGGCTGCCCACTCACCCCTGAGGACCTGACCTGTGAAATGGGAAGAACTCCTCGTTTCTCCATGCAGCACGGGGAACAGTGAGATACTAAGAATGGTCTCCTGCACTGATGCTCCCCGATTAAAATGGGAGCCACCTCATCCCCACTAATCAGCAAGGAGCTTTCAGGAGACAGCACAGCATGAGACAGAGTAGGCCCGGGAGGTGGGCTGTCTGCGTCAGTGTGGGCTCTGACGCTTCCTCGCTGTGTGTCCTCAGGCAAGTTTCTGAACCTCGCTGGGCCTCTGCTCCTTCTCAGTAAAATTGGGATGATCATAATCTCCCCCTGAGAGGGCTGGTTTGAAGGTCAAATGAGTTAATGAATGCAAACAACAGCCTCCCCCCTCCACACACACACCACAGGGGTAAAATGCTCAGTAGACATTAGCCATGTCCCATGAGATGTTCGCCATCTGTGGGAGAGACAGAAGCGGTGAAATTCACAAGGAACATACCTGTGTGTACGGTGAACAGTGGGCACGCAGTAAATATGTTTAGTATGGAGGGACACCTGCTCACCCCAGAGGACACCCGCCCTCCCAGGGGACACCTGCTCACCCCAGAGGACACCCGCCCTCCTGGGAAGGTGCCTCCACAGGGCTTCTGGGCAGAGGTGCTGCTTCAGGCCTGGGGCTGGCAGGTGGGCTCCTGCATGGTCTGCAGTGGAGCTTGAGGGAGCAGGGCTGCCGGTGGCTGCTGTCCTGGGGAAGGGGGGCGAGACTGGAGCCAGGCCCCGGCAGCTGACCCCTGAGGCCCCACCTGCCTGCCTGGGGGATGGAGCTCCAGGTGTGGATGCAGGCATGCTCAGGATTGGCTAGAAGCTTCAGAAACACTGCCACCCAGAGCCGGGCGGGGGCTTGTCCCAACGATAGAGGGGGAGGTGAGCTATGGGCCACCTGCAGCCTGCCCCCGACCTGCCTCCTTTCCCCTGAATCGTGCTGGAACCATGATTGACAAGTGTCTGCATCTCCTGAACACCTCTCCACAGCGGAGCCCGGAGCTCTGTGAGAAGAGCTTTCCCTCCACTGACTTCTCTGCACACCTTTCCCTTGAAGAATGTAGAGAAGATCGCATTTTGTAAAGTAAAATATTTGCTTTTTCTAAAGGCTTCAAAATAATCTTTTTTTTCTTTCTTTCTGGGGGAAATTTGGCAGCTCAAGCAGTTCGTCTGCCTCTGGGGGATCACTCCAAATAACGAAAGGCTGTCAGGAGCCTGGAGCCGCCGGGCAGTGCTGGCCATGAGTGGCCTCTTGAGGGAAACTGGACACCGGCCCCGCGTTCCTGGTGCTCGGAGGCGCTGCCTGTGGCAGGCAGGTGTGAGCTCAGGTGCCCAGAGCTGCCTCACCGAAGCGGAGCGGTTCTGAAAGATGCCTCTCAAGTCTTCTCACTCAACATGTAGGTAAAAGTCAACCCTGACCTCGGCCTTGCAGCCTTGAGATCTGGAAACAAGCCCAACGCTGCAGGCGCTGGCCCCTGGGGAAGGTGAGGTGGCACAGGTCCCGAGTCCCGGCGGCCTGGGTTCGAAGCCCCGTGCTGCACCCACATGAGTTACTCTCGGAGCCTGTAAGGCGAGATGGCGTGAAGGATGATGTCACTAACCTGCCCGCCACAGAGTAGGTCCCTACACCAGGGAAGCCACACTCCTCATTCATCTTCACATCCCGAGATCTCCACTGGGCAGGCAACCGGCCCGCCGTGTATGAGGCCCTGCTGGCGAGGACAGGAAGCGGGGACCCAAAGACCTGGGTGGTCACAGGCAAAACGGGGGCTCCCGTGCAAGGGGGAGGACATGGGGGGGGGTTCCCCGTGGGAAAGGGGCAGCCCCAGAAGTTGTAGCCTTCTTGGCAGCAGGGACCACACACGGCCTGACTCAAGCCAGTCGAGATTTTGTAACGGAGTCTGGGGACCAGGATGGGCCCAGGCACAGCAGGACCCAACAACACATGGAGGGGTCCGTCTCTCTGTCCAAGTCCAGGCTGGAGGCTGCTGCCAGGCACGTCTGACAGTCGCCACGTCTGCCCAGCTCAGCAGTCCAGGGGAGAGGAAAGTGCCCAGCCCTGTGGCCCTAGAAATGTGTCCCGGGGAAGGGTCTGATGGGCTTCTCTGGGGCAATCCCCATGGCTGGGGAGTGGGCTCACCCAGGTCAGGTGCCCACCCAGAGACCTGGGCAGACTGGACCGTGGGATCAGGCATAGTCAGATGACAGCAAAAGCAGAGGTCTGTTGCCAGAAAGGAGGGAAGGGCATACAGTGGGATGGCCCCAAGGAAGGCGCCCCTGAGGTCCCATCAGCCACCCCAGAGACCAGAGATGCGCAGTCCCCATGTGTATGTGTGAAGGCGCGTGGGGTGGGGTGCGGGGGACTGTGTAACAGACATTGCAGTATGGAGGTTTCACCCAGTCGTTTTCATAAAACTTGGCTTAAACACTTGGCCCTAATTCCCACCCCCTTGATGGAGGCAAAGGCTGTGGCTTGGAAAGATGACATCGCCATGGTGCTTAGTGGGGCAAACCCAGTTTTATAGACAGTATTGAGGTGGCCTTGAGCACCCTATGTGCCAGGCAGTGCCCTCGCACCCTGGAGGATGCAGCTAGGCCCCTGGCTCTAGAGGAGAAGGCCCATCCCATGGGCCAGGCTGGTCAGAGGCGAGGCTGTCAGGAGACGCAGCACAGGGACGGGCCTGGGGTTCTGGAGGAGTGTGAGGGCCCAGCAGCAGCTGTGACCTGGGGACGAGGTTGTGACTGTGACGGCTGGCTCTTCCCAGGGGCTGGGTGGCCCAGGAGCTCGGTCAGTTGCCCGTGAATGTGGCCCAGTGCACACCTGGCCCCAGGTTCTGTGTGAGGAGGCTCCGACAGGAGGGGACAAGACGGCCTCGGGCTCAGCCCCATGAAGTTTACATTCTAGTGCAAGAGAGCGACGGAAGCCAGAGGAGCCAGTGGGCAAACAAACAGAATCCCAAAAAGCTGTGGTCCAACCACAGACCCGGCTCCACCTCCCACCTCTCTCCACAGCGTCCAGGCTGGGGGTGTCCTCGGTCCTGGGACCATGCCTGAACCTACTAGTCCTGGCCCTGAGATGCCTTGACATTCAAAAATCAGCAAGGAGTGTGTGGATGGTGAAGACTGTGTAAGTATCACTCAGGGTGGGGCCAGGTCTGCTGTGACGTCTCCTCCCACAATCCCTGGGAATTTGAGGGTAACTCCAGAGCAAGTGGGTTATTTTTGTTTGTTTGTTTTAGACAAGGTCTCGCTCTGTCGCCCAGGCTGGAGTGCAGTGGCATGATCTTGGCTCACTGCGGCCCCAAGCTCCTGGGCTCAAGCAATCCTCCTGCCTCAGCCTCCTGAGTAGCTAGGACCACAGGCACGGTCCAGGTTTTTGCCGTGTTGCCCAGGCCGGTCTCGAACTCCTGGGCTCAAAAGATCCGCCCACCTCTGCCTCCCAAAGTGCTGGGATTCCAGGCGTGAGCCACCGCCCCCAGCCAAATGGGTTCTTTACTCATTCTCCACTCATTGTTCCAGATCATATCACATTTCGGTCTTTCCCCAGGTCTCCTGTGTGATTTCTGGTTTTCATGGAGATTTAATGACCCATATTTTTATCTGTGTGCCTTTATTTATCATCATTTTTCTCCCTCAAAATGGTGGTTTCTCCATCATAACATCCATTCTGTCCCACCCCCCGTTGCCCAGAAGCCCCCCTGCATCCCCTGATGGCTGTTCCAGTGTGGACTGGTTGCCCCCAGGTCTGCTCCACTATTCCCGACCTTTGCTTCCCTCCACACAGAGCTGGATCTCCAGACTCATAGTGCCTGCATTTCCCTCTCTTGGTTTTGCCCCCTGCTCCTGCTGGAGCACATCCTCAAGTAACTTCCTAGCAACAGGGGTATGAAAAACAAATACGTGTGCTCTGGCATTTTTGAAAATGTTTTTATTCTGTCCTCTCACTTGATAAACAGTTTGACTGGGTATAGAATGCCAGGTTGAACATTACTTGCCTCAAAACTGAGAAAGCATCTTCTCCCCAGACTCCGGTGTTGCCAGTGAGATCTAGAAAGTCAATTAGTTGGGTGTGGTGGTGGGTGCCTGTAGTCCCAGCTACTCTGGAGGCTGAGGCAGGAAGAGGGCTTGAACCCGGGAGGCAGAGATTGCAGTGAGCCAAGATTGAGCCACTGCACTCCAGCCTGGTGACAGTGAGACTCTATCTCAAAAAAAAAAAAAATAAAAATAAGAAGTCCTTCTGATTTTGCTCCCTTTCTGTCTCACCTGTTTTCTTTTCCTGGAAATTTGGAAGCCATCCATGGAGACTGGAAATTCAGCAATGATGCCTCTGGCTATGGGCTATTTTCCTCCCACCATCCAGGGAAGGCCACAGGAAATGGAAGAAATGGTGACATTGGTGCTGTACCGTCTGTTCTGTGAATTCCCTGGTCATCGTCTCCCTCTGTTTCCTGTGTTTCTTACTGGGACTCTGTCTGTCCGATATTAGGTCTGCTGGTTTGGTCCTTTACTTTTGTTTTAATCTAAATTCTGGCGGATGTTCTCAACTTTATTTTCCATATTCTCTGCTGAAGTTTGTATTTTGGCAATTGTATTTCAACCTCCCAGTGTTCTTTCTTGTTCTCTCATTGTTTCTATTTGTGTCTTCCTATGATTGTGATATTTTCATGAGTCCTCCGAGCACTTTCATTAGAAGTTCTTGCTTTTAAGCTTAATGTGCTTGGACTTGTTTCAAGAGCCCCTGCTTCCCCTGAGGTCCATGCTGCCCTTTCAGGCTGTTGGAGGGATGCTGGGCAGGGGCAGGGGGGAGCATCCTCTGCTCTTGTCTGAGTAGCTCTTCTTTCCCCTGGGGTAGGAGGAGGTGTCACCTGGAAGCTCAGCTTTGAGGGAATGGCAAAGCGGCCACCTCTTCTGCTTGGTGTCCCAGAAGCTGGAAGGAGAAAGGCTTTTGGGGGGCCTGCTGGTGTCCACAGGCAGTTCATTTGAGTTGCTTGGAGAATAATCCAATTTACTTCCTGGGGTATAAGCTTCCTGTCTTCACTCTAAGTTAGGAATTGGGGATGAGGGGCAGTTGTCCCCTCCAGCCCCTCCTCTCACACCTGCCTTTGGCCGTCCCTGCACTCTGAGTCTGGAGCCCGTCCCGCCTCACCCCTGCGGCCACTCGTGGAGACGCCAGACTGTGGGTTTCTCTTCCGTTCACCAAGAACCCACTCCTGTTCCTTTCCATGGTCCAGAAACTGGTTGGCATCTCTCACTACTTGGCAGCTTGCGTCCCTCCCAAGCTCCTTCCTGGCATGACCCAGTTCTCACTTGTTCTTCTGTGGGGTCTCAGGAGGGGTGGGAGATGGGCATAGAGCCTGGTAAGTCCACTGGGGTTTGGATAAGCCAGGAAGGGATACAATGAGACAGGTATTTTAGGGGGACCCTCGGAGGCCGCTCGGAGGATGGGCTGGATAGGGGAGGTGCTTGCAGTAAGGAGGGCAGGTAGGAGGTCACCACCGGCCCCAGGGCAGTGAGGATGGGGCTGACCGCGGCTTGAGAGGGCTGTCCCACGTGGCAGAGTGGAGGGGTGGACTGTGGCTTATTCATCTGCATTGAGGCAAGGCTGGGCATAGGACAGGCTGTGAGGACAGTGAGTGGAAAGGAGACAGGAAGGTGGGGCGTTTCTGGTGGGGTGGGGGTGGCACTCCTGCAGACCCTCAGTGGCTGCTACAGCAGAGAACCGGGTAGGTGAGGTGGGCTGCTCCCTCGCCACCCACGGAGGAGTGGGCCCTGCTTATCCCTGGCTTTGCCCGTCCGCTGGTGTGGTTCACTGTCGCTTACCCTGGAGAGACGGCTGCCCCAGGTTTAAACTGGACAGCTTCCCGGGGCCAGCCTACAAGCAGCCCCCACAGGGCTGGAGAGACCATGAGATGATAAGATGCAACCTCTGTGTTTGTCAAAGAGAGCTCCAGGTGGGGTTGGAGAGGGAGCTGGGTGAGCTGCTTGGCCTGGAGGTCGGGTCTTCCCTGGGGGAGGCTCAGGGAGCTCTGTGTGGCCTTGATCCCCTGCAAAGAGGGTGGGCGCGGTGGCATGGGGCTTTAGTTCTGCCCCGTGCAGTGGGCAAACTGGGCCCATGCTTGGGGTTATGGGGGAATTGTGTTCTTCCAAAATTCATGTTGAAGTCCCAACCCCAGGACCTCAGAGTGTGCCCTTATTTGGAAATAAGGTCGCTGGAGATGTTAAGATGAGGTCATGCTGGGATAGGGAAGCCCCTAATTCAATCTGGCTGGTGTCCTTATAAAGGGGGAGATTCGGACACAGGCACGGAGGGAGAGTGCCGTGGGAGGAAGAAGGCAGGGGTTGGGGTGGCGCTTCCTCAAGCCAAGGAGTGCCCGCCGCTGCTGGCACCACGAGGAGGAGCTGGGGAGAGGATGGGACCTCTCTCCCTCGCAGCCTCAGGGGGAGCCAGCCCTGCCCACACCCTGACCCAGACTCCCGGCCTCCAGAGCTGGGAGAGGAGACCTTTCTGTTTCTGTTGTTTAGGCCCCAGTCTGTGGCACTCTTTAAGGCAGCCCTGGGGATCTCATAGGTTCGGGGTGCAGAGAGGAGGCTCGGCTGCCTGGGGCTCCCTCTCTCCATCCGGACCCACCAGCAGCTGCAGTTCTGGGTCCAGCACAGCCTCATGCTCCCACCCTGGAGGCCTGACGCCAAGGGTTGGGGGGAATGAGGCCAGTCCTGACCTGGCCTGTGGCAGGTGCAGCTGTCCCGGGGCTGCGATGCGAGGTCCCGGGGACATGAGGCAAGGGCCTGGCCTGCAGCTGGCGGAGGCTCCTGCACAGAGCTGAGATGACCTCATCCAGCGCCACAAGGCCTTGGCGCCATCCCACCGGGCTGAGGTGCGTGGGCAGCACTCACCATGTTCCCTCTGAAACCACAGTCACAGACCAACTGTGGTGGCCCAGCTGCCTGGCCTCCTCCAGGGAGTCTTCAGGATTCCCTGGGTGGGGTGAGGCCCCCCGGGGCTCCCATGAGCCTCTGCGGCCCTCTAGTCCCTGCCAGCTTGTCAGTTTCCCGTCGGCTGAGGATTCCCCTCTGGGATCCACCTGTACCCCAGACCTGGGCACAGGTGGGCTCTGCAGGATCCCTGGATCCCAGGCTCCCTCAAGCTTCAGCAGAGACCTCCCTCCCTCAGCCTGGTCCTTGGGCCCTCCAGGACCTGGGGGAGTGGCCAGTCCCCAACAGGGAGAGGAGGAAAACACAGCTATCTGGGCGAATGTGACAGCGGTTTGCCAACAAGCCCATCCTGCCCACAGCACCCCTGCCCCACTTTGCTGGAAGAAGGTGTGGCCTGGGTGTGGGAGGAACTTCCACCCCCAGAAACCCAGCACAGCAGCACAGCCAGACTGTGAAGGGCCCCACGCCAGTCCGGGGCCCTCTCCCTGAGAATCAGAGGTCACACAAGCCACAGCTGTGAACGCTCATTAACGAGCACGATAGGTCACTCACCGAGTTCTGCCGCTGGTGACAGGGAGAGAGGCCAGTTCCGCTGCTGATCAACCATGCTGGCCGATGCCAGTTCCACCGCCAATCAACCACGCTGGCCGAGGCCAGTTCCGCTGCCGATCAACCACGCTGGCCGAGGCCAGTTCCACCGCCAATCAACCACGCTGGCCGAGGCCAGTTCCGCTGCCGATCAACCACGCTGGCCGTAATTTCATGACCTGTCACTTAGGATCTTCGTCCCTCAAAATGATCAACGTGCCATGAACACGTGGGATGACAGCATCATCTGCACCACCCCATGCGGTGGAGGAAGAGCTGGGTTTGGTTTTAAGGAGGTCCGAATCTCTGCTATCGTCCCTGTGCCCAGGGTGGTCACCCACCCCCCAGGGCCATGTCACCTCACTCAGGAAATTGAGGTGATCAATGACTTGAGCAGAAGCTGGTTTTAGAGCAAAGTCCTTTGCAGGGTCCTGATGGATGAAGCAGGGGAGGAGGGAACAGCTCCTGCTCTGCGGCTGGAGGTCTCAGGAGCACCACACACCTGAGCTCCCAGCCACTTGGAGGACAGGCTGGAGGGGGAGGCACCCGGGGTAAGAAGGGCAGGTGAGGGTGGCAGGCCACTAATGACCCCAGGGCAATCAGGATAAGGCTGACCGTGGCTTAAGAGGTGCTGTCCCATGTGACAGCCTGGAGGGGTGGACTGTGGCTTATTCATTGGAGGCTTTGAGAAACAGCCAGCACACTCCTGATGTGAGGCCCGTGGGTCTCCCTCAGCCGCAGTGTCACAGAGATTTCCCTGCCCTGCTAGCAAAGAGATTTCACTCCAGCCCACCTTGGAACTTGGCTAAAGGCCCAAGACAATGCCCAGATTCAGCCGTGTGGCATCTCGATCCCACCCACTTGAGCGCTCCTCCACCCTAGCAGGCCCGCTGCCATCAAGGACTTACCCTGTGGGCTGCCCACACTGCTGTAACCAGTGACCACAAGCTCCGTGGTGTTGAGCAGCACGTTTCTCCTCCCACAGCTGCGTAGGTCAGGAGTCCCACGGGCTCAGCCAGTCCCCCTGCTCCGGGTTTAACCAGGCTGGAATCAAGGTGCCAGGGCCTGGCTGTGCTTTGGAGGCTCTTGGGGAGAATCAGCTTCTGGGCTGGTGCAGGGTGTGGCAGAATCCCGATGCTTGAGTTTGAATGGTGAATTTTATGCTCCAGCATGGCTGGGCCGTGGTACTCAGATATTTATTTGGTCAAACACTATTCTAAATGTTGCTGTGAAGGTAATTTTTTTTCTTAAAGATTAAGATTTAAATCAGTAGACTCTGAGTAAAGCAGATGGCCGTCCATCTGCTTCACCTGATTGGGTGTGGGTGGGCCTCATCTGATCAGGTGAAGGCTTTCAGAGAAAAGGTCACACTCCCTATGGAGGAAGAGAGGATTTCAGCAGCCAACGGCCTCAGACTGGAGCTTCAGCATCAACTCTTCCCAGCCTGCCAGCCTGCCCTGCGGATTTTGGACTTGCCAGCCCCTGCAACCACACACACACGTAGACACACACACACACACACACACACATGACCTCTGGGTTTGGTTTATCTGGAGATAAACCAAATGATACACCATCCTAGGACTGAGGTCCCTGTCCCTTGCTGATGGCCAGTGGGGCTGTCCCCAGCCCTGCAAAGCTCCCTGAATCCCATCACACTGCCCTTCCATCTTCCAACTGGCAGTGGCAGGTGGAGTCTTTCCCACTCTTTGGATCTCTCTGACTTCTCCTCCTACACTGCCCTGACTCCAGCCTGACAGAGTTCCCTGTCTCTAAAGTCTTCTGTGCTTAGACCAGGCCCTCCCAGATAATCCAGGACAATCTCCCTGTCTTAACACCTCTGATTAGTAACTGTAATTACATCTACAAAATCCTTCTTGCAAAATTACATTATATGCAATGTGACATTCACAGGTACTAGGGTATGGATAAATCTGGGGGACCAAATCTAGCTGCCACATTTGCCCTTGGTGAGCTTTATCTCCTTCCTCCCCCTTCACACCCCCAGAGCTGTCAACTCCTCCAGTGCATCTAAACCTGCTCTGGGGCTCCTCATCCCACCAAGATGTCAATAGCAGCAAATGAGCCCCTGGTGGGACTACCTTCTATCAGGCATCAAAGGCAGGTTTGGAGGGACTCAGTCTCTGCAGTGGGACCTCAGGCAGCAGACGCTGGGTCACCGAGCACTGCATGGATGTGCTCCACACCAGGCTGTGGCACAGGATGCCGCCAGTCCCCAGTGGTGAGGACTCTGCACCGTCATGTTCAGCAGAGGACCAGCCATGCAGGCCCTGTAGTCACCACATTCATTTATTTTCCCCCTTCAGTCACCCCGTGTCAGTTAGCTACTGCTGCGTAACAAACAGCCCCAATTTAGCAGTTTACAACAACCGTTTGTTTAGCTCATTCAAGAGTGAAGGGCTGAGGCCATTTTTGTGATCCACTGTGTTCCTCAAGCCCTAGACCCACCCAGCCCAGTAGCCATGGAGGCAGAACCTTACAAGGTGCAGAGTCTTACAGGTTGCGGCAGTGTTAGGATTAGTCTTCAGCTGCCTGGTGTTTGAGGCCATCCAAGCCTGGCTCCACTCCACTGCCACCTTCCCCCATCCAACTCTCCACCAAGGTGACATCTAATGGCTGTGCCAGACCACGTTCAACCTACTCCCTGCAGTACTGCCCTGGCCACAAGCAAAAGCCTCACGCCCCTTCTGCTGGCCAGCCCATCCTGCAAGGCAGACTGGGAGCCTTCCCTGGGTGACCGTGGGCAAATCAATGAGCCTCTCTGAGGCTTGGTTTTGTCAACTGCAAAACCGAGGTGCTGATGTGGCGTGCCTCCCAGGACCATGTGCAGATAAGTGATGGGAGGGTGACCATATGCCGTGCATTGCCTGCCCCAAAGGCACAGCCTCATTCTGGCAGGTTCTGGGGGCTGCTCCTCTGGTCAGCTTGCCCTGGGCCTGCAGAATCTTGACTTGAGCCCCCAGGGGCGGGGTGCGGGTGGGCTGCAGGTGGTGGGCCTGTCCCCACAACGTTGGAGGGGCTCTTGAACCAAGAATGGTGTGATGCTCAGGTCACCTCTTGTTTGGGGCTGGAAACAGGTCCTGCTGTGGCCTGAGCTGCGGTGCGGGGACTCTCTCTGAGGGGTTCCAGCTCGCCCCTCCTCATGTTTGGGCTCCCCATCATTACCCTGGCTCACAGGGTGCAAAATTCCTCTGGAAGCCTGTGCAGGTCGGGGGACCCTGGTTGCGAGTGACAGAAACAAAACTAAATTGGCTGAAACAAAAAAGCGACTTTATTGGCTTATGTGATGGAAAAGCCTGGAGGTTAATCCCGGGCTCTGGGCGTGGTGGAATCCAGGAGCCGAACCCCGTTCTTGGGACGCAGCCTCCTCTTCCTGCATTTCTGCTTTAGTCTGAGGGAGGCTGGTGCTTCCCAGTGGCAAGAACAGCCCGGCTCCTGCCCTCTAGGGTGAGGAGAAATGCCTTCTTTTCGGGAGTTCTGGATAAACCCCCCCACATGGAAGCTCTCTGAGTTGCCTGGGGCCGTGCACCAACCCTAAACCCCTCTGGCCTAGGGGATGGTCTGCTGTGGGTGCCGCTCCTGAGGCGGCTGCCTTAAGAGCTGGGGAGGGATCTGTTCCTTGCTAGGCAAGGGACAGTGAGTGGGAAGAGGGTGGGCTCCCAAGGGGCTCTCTCCAAAAAGGTGAGGGTGCCGGGCAGGTGCCTGGGGCAGAGTCCAGGCGGGAGCAGAGGGCGCACACCAGCAGAGTGAGCCCAGACGGTTTAAAGAAGGGGCCGTCTCTACGGTGTGGGTAGAGTCAGAGGAACTAGGAAAGGACAGAGCAGAACCTGGGGCAGGCAGCCGGGGAGCCAGGGCTGACCCACGCCTGGGGACAGGAGGGACGCAGGCAGACCCCAGAGGAGGGCCCGGGCAGCCCAGCAGCCCATGGCAGGGAGACGCAGGCGCTCCTGCCTGGGCCCGAGGGAAGGGGTCTGGGGATAAAACCCCGATCTCTCTCGCCCCGCCCCATTATTTTCTGTGAGCTTCCCTCTTAGCCACACACGATGAGCAGCTGGTGGGCAGGGATGCCCCTTGACACAGCCATACAGGACAAGGGTAAGGTTGGGTGGGGGTGTCTGGGGGGCACACAGAGAATAACCAGCACACAGCCAAACCCGTGCTCTCTAACCCGTCAAGAGAAACTTAACAATAAGTGCTCATCACCTATACGAAGGCAATCATAAAACCCTCCTGAAGACACAAAGAAGACCGAAATAGAACAGTTAGGATGTTCCAGCATCACCGAGATGTCAGCTTTCCCTAATTTAGGGTATAAATTTAGTGCGATCCTAGTAACAACCCCATGAGTTTCTCTTTTGAAGAGAGCTACAACTGATACTAAGGTTCACATGGAAAAATAAACAAGTCTTGCCAGGGAAGGGCGGGGTGAACGGGGCCAGCCCTATCAGACGCTAAAGCACGCAGTGGAGCCTCTTTAATGAGAACAGTGCCTAATGACACAAAAATACACAGGGCAGTGGGAGGGGAGGGACAGAGACAGGCCGCCCGCTGACGCCATGTGTGAGGAGGAGGCACTCCAGTTACTAGAATGGTCTTGGTATTTCACATAAAATGGTACTGGGACAAGTGGAAAAGCATTTGGAAAAAAGATAAAATTAGATCCATTTCTCACACCACGCCCAAGAATAAACTCCAAGTAGACAGGAGTCCTAAATGCAAAAAACTTAAACATACAAATGCTAGAAGCAAACATTTGTGAATTCCTCTACAAGAGCAATGAAGAAGGGCTTTCTGTGACTACAAATCCAGGTGTCATCAAAGAAAATATTCATAGAATTGCCAATGAAAGCAGCTTATGCAAGAAAAAAACTAAGCAAAACGAAACGACAAATGAACCAGGAGAAAATATTTGGAACTCGCTTCATAGAGAAAAGGCTCATGTCTCATGTCCCTAACTACACAAAGAACTTTTCAAAGTTAAGAAGCACAAATGCAAAGTGTAAGAGCTGCTCTGCTCTAATCCCACGACCTTCCCCACAGTGTCGCCGGCATGGTGTGTCCTCAGACGTTTGATTTTTGCCAATGTGATGGCAGAGAGGTGTTTCCTTGGTGTGGCTTCAATTTGCATTTCTCTTCTGTGAGGAAGGTGAACGCCTTTTCATGCGTCTAAGGGCTGTTTTTACGTCCCTGCTTGGGAACTGTGTGTTCATGCAGTTTGCTGATTTTTTCTGTAAGATTTCTAGAAGATACTGATAAGTGAAAGAAAGCATCATGCCAAACAACACAGTAGTACGCTGCCTGTTGCACGGAGTGTAGATACGACTGCCTGTCTTTACAAGAAGCAGCACAGGAAGAATAAACAAGAAAACAATTAGATTAGCTTCCTGCAGGGAGTGGGGGAGGGGCGGGGGAGGGATTCTCCAGGGAGCCCGCCCAGCTCACCTTTTGTGCACGGCTGACTTTTAGAAGCATATTTGTGTTCTACATATTAAATCAGGAAGTATGAGAAAGGGAAAAATAAAATGGACAGAAAATGGGAAAAATGGGCAAATTACATCTCAAATGAAGAACATAGCCACAGTAGAAACCAAAAAGAAATGAAGAACTAATCCAAGAAGCCATGAACCCAGTGTCTGTCTGGCAGCCTCCGCCTCAGGCAAGGTCAGAAGGTAAGCGGGGAGTGCGAACGGGCCCAGGGCAGCTTCCCTGGTGCCTGCGTTTTTCTCTTGTAGTGGAATGAACACAGCCACACTAAAGGCATCACAGGCGCTGGCACGGCCGTGCACCCCAGGGCACACATCCACGTCACTGGAAGAAGAGACAGACCATCAGGAACGTGGAGGGCCAGGAAGAACCCCTCAGGCGGGGACTGCAGGTCAGTGTGAGTCATGATTTCAGAAATATGCATGCGTGCGTGAGCATGTGCAGACGCGTGTCCTCGTGCGCCTGTCTTTATGTCTGTATGTGTGTGTGTGTCTCTGCGTGGTGTGTCTGTGTGCACCTCTTAGGTCTGTCGGCTGAAAGGCCTAAAATCCTTCTATCTTTGACACCGGCACCCAGACCTTGCTACTGGCTCGCAGACCTTGGTTGCTAATATATTACCCATTATATTACCAGGGCTCCTCAGAGAAGTGGCTGATTTTAGGGCTGGTGCAAGAAAAGTACAAAAATAGCCTGGAACATCATGTTATGCCAGAAAGTAACGAGACACACACACGCAAACAAAGGTGGCATGTCACAGACTCCAGAGCCAGCACGGAGGGGCGCCTTCTGACCAAATTTGGAACCATTTGAGCACCAAAATATGGAAGTACAGCAATGAATCACAAATCCTCGAAAAAAAAAGGGGATCCAAAAGAACATACTATAGTAGATGATGGATGATTGATGGCCAGAGAGATAGATGATTGATAGGTAGATGATTGATAGATGATGTGTAGAAGATAGGTAGGTATGTGATAGGTAGACAGACAGATGATAGGGATGTGACAGGTAGGTAGATAGGTAGGTAGATGGATTACACAGATAGATGATTGATAGACGAGAGATTGAGAAATAGATGGATAGATAGACATGGTAGGTGACTGATGGATGATAGGTGAGATGGAAGGGCTGTTGTTTCCGCAGAAGGCCAGCTGCTGACTGGTGAATGTGGGGGAAGTGCCGGGTTCCAAAGTTGACATTCTGGCCGGCGTCATTCATGGACACTCCGTCAGGGGAATCTCTGGCGAGGAGCAGACCGTGTCCATGGTGGTAAAGCGTCCCCTGCCCCGACCCCTGAGAGTGCCCCTGAGCTGGAAGGAAACACTGAGTGGTTGCCCAGCAGATCACTCCGCAGCTCCTCCATCAACGCATCAGAAACAACACCAGCACTGAGAGGCGGATGGGCATCCTGTGCCCAAGAAAGACACACACTCTTTCTTGAGGCGCTGAAGCTGAAAATGTGCACGCTCCATCCAGTCCTGGGAACTGCCAGACAACCCCAAATGAGGACCCATCTATTAAAAAAAAAGCCCCGTGTTCTTCCCAAATGTCAGCAGTGTACATGACCAAAACCATGGAATGTTCCAGATGAAAGAGAACCACAGAGACGAGGCACATCAATGCAACACCTGACCCCAGAGTGGCCCTATGCTGGAGGGCAAGTGCCATGAAGGACATCCTGTGGACAGCTGGGAACACGGGAACAGGGCTGGGAGAGGGGACTGTGTTAGGATGCGGCTGTGATGGCAAGCTCGCCATGATGAGGGAAGAGATGTCTGTCTCTAGGGTCTCTTTAAAGGCAAGGAGGTGTGATACATGCTTGCAACTTAATACCAAATGGTTCAGAAAAGTCACCCGCAGCGCACCAGCAAGCAAGCCAATGAGAAAACAAATGGGGCAGGCTGGGCGCAGTCATTGAGCCCAGGTGAAAGGTCTATGGTGTTCTCGTACTATTTTTATTTTTGTAGTTTTTCTGTTGTTTGAAATTATGTCCAAACAAAATGTTGAAAACAACAACAGCGAAAACCCTGCTCTCCACCAAAGCGTCTAAGTGAGGCACACAGACATCGCATGCAAGCAAATCGCTGCTGTTTGCAAAAATCTTGCAAAGTGGCCAACTCATGCCCCCTACCTAGTTACCCCTCCAGGAACCCTTGAGATAAATGATGCAAGAACACCCCACCATCATAATAATAAAGCTTGTACAGTAATAACAATAATAATCTGCCATAATAACGAACCCCCGTGTGTGCACACCACTTAACAGTTTATAAAGCATTTACCAGACTCCATCAGATTTTCATGGCAGCGAAGTGAAATGTGTGCTGTATAAATGATGCCTCAATAGAGTTGTCAAGTTTTTAAAGGGGAGTCTTGATACCTATTTTGCCAGGCTGTGGTGAGGATGAAGTGAAATCAGAAAAGGACAAAGCTTTGGGAATTCTGAAGCAGCTTCTCAAACGGTGGTCTCTTGGCCCACCTGGATGGCAGGCCCCCAGGGAGCCTGTTGCCGTGCAGATTCCTGGGGGCTGTCCCCAAAGCTCTGGAGAGCCTGGGACCCTCCCTTGTAGCTCTCCTGGGGAAGCTAGCCCAGAGTGCAGCTGCAGAAAGGGCAGGCAGAGGCAGGGGCCCGGCCCTGGTGCCTGGTGCCCCGGGTGGCTGGGCCCAGAGCTCAGAGCACTGCCCAGGAAGCATGGTCCCTCAAACTGAGCCCCACCCTGGGTAGGGGGAGCTGCCCACACTGACCCTTTGCAGACTTTCTCCAGTGGGCGAGTGGAGTGGGCAGGCTGTGGCCCCTCATATCCCCTGGATGCCTGCCCGGTGGATCTCGGCTGTAGGCGACCCCTAACAAGTGCTCCAGGGCCCTGGCATTCCAGGTCGAGCTGGGCGGGGTAGCTGTGCTATCGGTGAGCCCCCAGAAGCTCGCTCAGAGGGAGTGCATTTGAGCCAGCACCCAGTTGCCACCTGAGACGCAGAAGGCTTTCCTTTTTCAAAATTAAAAGCAATTTAATTGCGGTCGAATACACAGAACATAACATTTACCATCTAAACCAGTTCCGGAGTGCTCAGTACATCCACACTGTGTCCCAAAGCCACCACCACCACCAAATCTCTCCAGGATGTTTTCAGTAAAACAGAAGCTGTCCCCATTAAAGAACTCCCAGGCTTCCCTGGCACCCACACTTCTATTCTCTGCTCTATGAATCTGACTGCTCTAGGAATCCCATGTAAGTGGAACTGGATAGTGTTTGTCCTTCTGTGACTGGCTGATTTCGCTGAGCATGGTGTCCTCAAGGGTCATCCATGGTGTAGCCTTGTCAGAATGTCCTTCCTCTTCAAGGCTGAATAATATTCCACGGTATGGATGGACCACACTGTGTTTATCCATCACCTGATGATGGACATCTGGGTGGCTTCTGCCTTTCAGCTATTGCCTTGCAGTGGGAAAGCAGCCAAGGACAGCATTGTTCCTGAACAAACGTGTGCAGCTGCTTGCCAATAAAACTTTATTTACAAAACCAAGTGGCGGGCCCAGCAGTTCCAGCAGCTTGGGGGTGGGAGATGCACCAGGACCAGGCAGAGGACCCAGAGGGTCTGATCCCCAAAGGCTGTGGCCCTGCATGTGTGCAGGAGGCAGGGAGATGCAAACAATAGACACAGACTGTGCATTGCTGTCAGCTGCAGCAGCAGAGGCAGAAGGGAAAAGCCAAGATCTGCAAAGCCATCCGTGTCTCATGAGAAATGGTGGCCCCTGGCCTTGACTTTCTGGAGCGACAAATATAGACATGGGTGCACACCCACACACGCCCCTACATGCAGGGCATGCGAATGAGTCCCCAAGGCTTCCAGAAGCACCAGCCGGGCGGTGCAGACTCAGACCAGGGGAATGAGAGGCTCCCCCCAACTCCCCCACCACCGTGTGCCACTGGGAAGAGCCTCCAGGGACGTTTCTGGGCTCCTGGGTGGCCCCGGGCTCTCCTTGTTCTTTCCAACTGGAGCTGGCACTGGCTGAGCTCCTACTGTGTGCCAGGCCCTGGGCCAGGCACAGGACACACAGGCCCCTCCAGGTCCACCAGCAACCTTAGGAGGCGTTAGGTTGGGCCCAGCCCAGACGGCTCACGAGGGCACAGAGAATTCAAGTGAGCTGCTCGAGGACCCACGGCCATCGAGCGGAGGAACCAAGACACAGAGCTGTCAGCTGCCAGCCCAGGGACCCCAGAGGTGGAAGGGCGGTTTGCTGTGTCTCCTGGGCAGACCCTCTGGGCCTCGTGTCCTGCTTGGCTCTCCTGAGCCTTCTCTTCCACACCACGGGGCAGCAGTGACTGTCTCAAGGGTCACTGCAAAGATTAATCAGAGCATGTAGGTGAAGTTCCCGGCCGTGGTGGGTCCTCTAAAACGTGGCTCTTGCTCCTGGGAGCCCCCACCATCCAGTCACAGCTGGAGCCAGGTCTGCCTAGCACCCCAGCCCTGCTAATTGAATAAATATTCATTCGTGTTGAATACCCAAGTACCATGGTTTCCATGGCTACCCATTCCTAATGGCTTAATGAGACAAGGGCCCAGATTTTCCAAAACCCGCATGAATGCCGGTCCTGATGGGAAGCACTCCCATCTCATGGGGTGGGTCCTGCTCAGCTCCCTCTGGAAACATCACAGACAGAGTGGTCCAGGAGTGGGGATTCAACAAACAGCCCTCAGCCGTCACCGTATGTGGATGGGCAAGGTCTGTGAAACCCAGCCCGAGGCCAGTGGAGTCGGAGGGCCCGTGCCCTGCATCGCCCTGCACACTGCGCTGCCTCCCTTCCACCTGTTGGTTGGTTTCACTACATGGCAAGTGTGTCACCCGTAGCAAACATGAGTCCAGAGCCCTGGCCCCTGCTGCCATGGCCCTGAGCCCTGAAGAGCCATGTCCTGAGTGTGTGTGTGTGTGAGACACCTGCCCCGCCCTGCCCACTGAGCACTGTTGAAAGGGGTCAGGGCCATGCACCATCTAGCCCTGTCCTGCCTTTCTATTTTACCCATCCTTGCTCCTCTTCCTCACTGGTCTCTGACTTTCTGTCCCCCTCCCAGCTGACACCAGAACGTGCCCCATGGACCTGATGCTCAGGGACTGTCTGGGGGGCCAGCAATGACAGTCAGGGTCAGGGGCCGCAGGAAAGGTGGGTCCTGACTGCCACCTTCGTCACCAGCAAGAGTAGATCTCAGGCAGTCACAGCCAGTGGGACATGCCCACATGTCTGCCCCCCTCTGGTGAAGAAGCAGTCACAGGACCATGCCCTCAGCTTCCAAACCTCCCGAGTCCCACCTGAGTGCTCCTGGTTGGCAGAACCCAGCAAGAGGCGATGGCGCCCGGGCAGTGCAGGGAACAGTGGAGGAGAAGCTGTGCTGAGTAGCCCATGGTCCATCTGGCCATGGCCCAAGGCGGCCCTGCACCTGCAGACATAAGGCCTCGGGGAGCCACTCTGGACACAGAGGTGGGAGCAGGAGTGTCCTGCCACACACATTTGTTCAGGAATGATCCTGTCCCTTTGCAGCTTTCTCAGGAACCCCAAGAGCAGGTGGGATGCCTGGCCAGGGAGCATAGCACAGCCGTGGGCAGGCCTGCAGGCAGCCAGCTGCCGTGCCAGTCACCAAGGCCGGGCGGTCAATGGAGATACTCCACTAACTCGGGCACAGATGTGGGGAGATAGCACCTTGAGCCTGCAGAGCAGGTCTGCTGGGGACCGGAGGAGGACGGCAGGCTGGCTCAGTTCTGACAGTAAGGGTGTGCAGCAGGAACACAGCCGGCGCCTGGTGTCTCCAAGAACCCTTCGAGGGGCCTGCATCACTCTCCACTTGGGGTGGATTCTGCAGGGTCCTGGGACAAGGGGGTGGGTTGTGTGGAGCAAGGGAGAAGGGACCCCATAGGGAAGTCGGCAATGGTGAGGGCCGGCACCACGCCAGGGCCTAGGGGAACCCAGCAGTGCTGGAGGCCTCCCAGGAGGGTGGCAGCCCTGCCTGAGCCTGGCCTGGCAGGGAGGGCTCCGGGGAGACCACACCCCACCTCTGCCCCACACCTCAAATCTCAGCCAGGGGAACAGTTGGGAAAAAGAGGCCCAGGTAGAAAGACCAGGAGCAAGGTGAGCCAGACTACCCTGTTCCCGTCCCCTCCCACCAGGCCAGTCACCTCACGCCCCAGCCCAGGGCCCCTCTACCTCTGTCCCCTGGAATGCTGAGGCTCGGCACACCCTGCTGTTTGATCTGGGGGACTCCTGCAGGTTTTACATCCCCTTCCTTGGCACTTTTGGCTGCATCTGCCGGCTGAGGAGGGAGGGGGTTGACCTGGCCACTCCCAGCCCAGAACCTCCTCTAGAGCCAGCAGGTCTGAGCATGCCCACTCCCCCCACCTCCGCACCCACCTGCCAGCCATTCCTGAGGATCCCACCCCAGGCTGGTCCCAGGTCCCTGCCCTGAGTAGCCCCGGAGGGCACAAAAGACAGCCAAAGAATGAGTTCTTGTCCCCTCATCCCCATGCTGGGGCCTTGGCAGCCCTCAGGCATCCTGAGGAGCCCAGGGGGCATCCAACACTTCCAGGGGTGCAGGAGGGCTTCCTGAAGGAGATGGCTGGGCTGTTCTTGGGGGCTAAAGAAGAGCAGGCCAAGACGGTCAGGGTGGGATGGGCATTCTGTGCTGAGGCATCCTGGTTGGAGGGCACGGGGAAAGAGCAGAGCCTGGTCTCCTGGAGTGGCACCTGTGGGGCAGGAGGCATGAGGAGGGGCACAGGCTCCCAGCCACCCCTGGGGGCTCCTGGCTGGGCTGCACTCCTGCCCAAACAGTGAGGGAGATCTCTGGAAGGTCCCTCCTGGTGAGGCCCATCTGGCCTGGGCTCAGGCAGCTCCCCTGAGGCCGAATGCCCCATGGCCAGCCCCCTGACACACTGGGGGAGGGCATGGGGCAGGGGCAGAATGGCACCTGAGGCATGCAGTTGTGGTCCCTCTGTCCCCCAGGGCCTGGCGCTTAGGGCTGGCTCGTGGGGGATGGGGGCGTGGGGGCGGTGGAATGCCCCTCCTGGGCACCGGCGGGCCTTGCAGCTGGTGCTGTTAAGTTTCCCAAAGACACCTGCACTTCACCTTCTCCCTTCCCTCGCAGCTACGAAGGGCAGGGGGTGGAACTCCAAGACCACGGCAGGTGGGGGTCCTGTGACCTGGAACCAGGAAGTGTGCCTCCTTGGTCCTAAAAAGGAGGAATGTGCCTCCTTGCAGGATTTGTATTTTTTGTTCCTGTAACTGAAACAACATCTGGTGTGAGGCACCTAATTACCGCTCTTTCCTAGAAATTGAGCGATAACGCGTCCTGTCGATACAAAGCTTTTGTTAAAGTCAAACACGGTTTCCCAGGGCAATTCCAATGAACACTGCACTCAAAAGTACTTTGGTTTTTAAATAGTTTCTCTAAGTATAATACCGAGCCCGATGCAAGCTACTTCATCTTTTGTTCTGGCTCCATTTCGAAAGTACCTTTGTACTCCTGTGTTCCTGCATAACAATAGCTGATAGTTCCTGCTCACTTGAAGAAGATCCTACCAAATTAGAATTTTTAGAAGTGGGAGGGTCCTTAGAGAAATCAGAGCCAACCCACTCATTTGTCAGCGAGATAAACTGAGTCCTGGGGTGAGTCCCTCAGCACATTAGAAGGTTATATAGCACCAGACCAAGGTAAGAGCCAGGATATCAGGGGCTGGGCAGAGGGAAGTAAGGAAAGGGATGCGGGAGGCTGGCAGCAGGCAGAGGAACAGGTGATGGTCTGCGTTCCAATCCTACTGTGCCTTGATGCCATCAGCACTCCAACCCTGACCCTAATCCTCATCCTACCTAACCCCATCAGCACCCAACCCTACTCCAACCCTAACCTAACCCCATCAACATCCCAACCCTAGCCCTGACCCCGACTCCAACCACCTTCCAACCAGAGAAAAGGCAAACACATCCCTGAAGGACTTCACACTTTGCAGAGTGCTCCCACATCCTTTGTCGTGAGAAATAAAAATGAAATCCTAAGACCCCCAACAGACTGAGCAGACCACCCCTTGGCCAAGGGGACCCCAGAGAAACCTTGGAAGCTGAGTTCCCACCATGATGGGAGGGAGGTGGGACCCACCTCGTTGTACCCCCTCCCTCCCTTGCTAACCATCACTGGGCTTCCCCCCAAGGGCTGCAGAGAAACCGGCTCTTCCAAAAAGTTCTGCCCTAGTTTCAACCAACGCCTGACCTGCCCCTCCCTGGTGCGAGTTTGACACAGCAACCAGCCAGCGTTCCTTCCTGATAGGAGACCACGGGCCACAGAGAGCTTCTGGCCAGTCGGCGGGGGATGTGCAGCAAGGGTTTCCCGTGTCCTCCGCTTCACCATTCCACATCAGAGGGCGGAAAACTCCACCCTCAGGTCATGCTGCCATGGTCGTGTCTTGAACGTGGGTCCCATGGAGAGGCAGGAAGCTCAAGTGCACGCACGTGTTTCTCCTTTCCTGTATATTCATGACTCCTTCCATAGCTTGTTGAATATGTACATTAGGCCCCCCTGCTCAGCAAAGGGAATCTTCCTGTTCCCTTTGCCCCTCCCTTGAAACGTCTGTTTGCAGCTTCTGGCCTGAGGCTACGCTTCTCAGCCATCAGA
This sequence comes from Symphalangus syndactylus, assembly GCF_028878055.3. Lineage (NCBI taxonomy): Eukaryota > Metazoa > Chordata > Mammalia > Primates > Hylobatidae > Symphalangus > Symphalangus syndactylus. Next base: position 12,993,278 of record NC_072438.2, read on the forward strand.
ATGGCTGCCCTGCAGGCTGCAACCCTTTATGAGAAATAAGGCTCTCCTTTCCAAACTTATGAACCTTGTCATTCTTCAGTTGACAACCTTTTAGGCTCTAGGAGTCCATTTTGTTCACTGATGTATCCCTAGGTCTCAGACAGTGCCCAACACAGAGTGAGCACTTCATAAGCATTCGTTGGATCAACGGAGAGTAAGCATGTCCATCAGTGGCCGCTGGGCGTGCATACTCGCCTATCAGCACGTGTCTGCAGAGCCTCCTTCTGTCTCCAGCAAATTCAATTAGTGGCTTAAAGCAATAGAAATTTATTCTCACAGCAATGGAAGTCTGAGGTCAAGGTGTTGGCAGCACTGTGCTCCCCTCGAGGGCTCCAGGGGAGGATCCTTCCGTGGCTCCAGGAGTTCTTTGGCTGTGACCCCATCTCTCCAGTCTCCCTCTCCATCCGCACATGGCCTCCCTCCCTGGGTGTCTCCTCTTCTAATAAGGACACCAGTCATACTGGATTAGGGTGGGCTCCAATCCAATAAGATCACATTCACATGTGCTAGGGGTTAGGCCATGGATACATCTTTTTGGGGGGACACAATTCATTCCATCATCACGACTTTCTCTCTTTTTTATTAATTGCATGCTATCAGAAAACAATTAGTATATTTCCCATGAAAATCCAGATCTCTGTCCCTTTTCCTGCATGAGAACTTCCAGGGTGGACTTGAGAGGTAGCTGTCTCCTTCTGATAGGGTATGTGCCATGGACCACCCTCCCAGCCCTCCTCTGACCTGGGTGCTGCAGCCCTGAAGTTGCAGGCCCTTGATCTGCCCAGTGGTTTGCAACTGGGGGTGATTTTGCCCCCCAGGGGATATCTGGCAATATCTGAAGACATATTTGGTTGTCGCAACTGAGGAGTGCTCCTGGTATCTAGTGGGTGGAGGCCAGGGATGTTGCCAAACCTCCTACAACGCACAGGGCAGCCCCCAGGACAAAGACGAGTGCAGCCCAAAACGTCATAATGAGCAGGTGGAGAAATCTTGTTCTACAGTGATAGGATATTGATCTGGGAATATGGCTGCCATGTAAAGACTACATTTCCCAGCTTCCCCTACATTAGGGGTGGGCATGTGACCAAGTTCTGGCCAATGGGGCATCAGCGTAAAGGAGGAACACAATTTCCAGGTGAGGCCGCCCTGTGGTGGAAGGGCCATGGGCCCCAATCCCACTGTTGTGAGGCCATGGATGTGGTGCCAGGGCCCAAGCTGCCCACTGGGGATGGCAGGGAAAAGGCAGAAGGGTCCAGGAAGTCCTGCCCAGACTTCCATGTGGGACAGAAAGGATCTTTGATCTTGCTCAAGCTGCTGTGCTTTGGGGTCTTATTGTTACAGCAACATCACCTGTACCTTGACTTACTCACAGTTATAAATCTCAGTCCAGTCCCGTTGCCTCCTATGACAAATTTCTGGTTTAAATCAGAGCCTTTCTGGGAGGGGAAAACTCAAGAAGAAAACATAGCAGATCTTGCTGAGTGTGGGCCCAAGGCGTCCACGTTCCAACACAAACATTCCAGGGCTGTAGGCAGTGGCGAGGATGGCTCAGCCCGCATCCCTGCCTTCCACAAATACTTGGGAATCAGGATCGTCACAGGAAGCTGGAGGAAGCTCCCAGGGTCAGGGCAAATGTGAGCATTCTTAGTTTATTTTCCCAAACATGTTAAGGACTCTTCTTCATTTTCCTATTAAATAAAACCTCAAAGCAAACAAAGCAAAACAAATCTCTGAACTCCCTCCAGCTCTGAGGCACTTGTCTGCTCTGGTCAGATTCACAAATCATGGGCATAAATTACTTTTGTTGAATTAACCATTCCTACTCAGAACATTCTCTGGAGTCTACCTGGAAGCAGCTGAAATACAAGGTATCAAACCTGAGGATGGCCAGGGTGGCCTTAGGGAGCACGTCACGCCTCACACATGGGCACCCGCCACCTGTGGTCCTGCCCACACTTCCCACACGGGCACGCGAGCAGGTGGTGTGTAGCGTCTGTGGTTTCCGTAACCTTTGGCCACAGCTGGGGACAGGAGCTGCGTCACTCTGTGGCCCTTTGGAGTCATGCACATATTCAGGGCTCAGCAAATGAGAGGCAGCAACGCAGGGCAGAGAGTGGCTCGGGTGAGAGCTGGGCACAGGTGCTTGCTGGCCCTCAGTGTCTTCACTGAAGGAAAACTGCCTGCCTCGTGGAGAGAGGGATTCCTTCATGCATTCGCCATGCTGGGTGCTGGGGCGAAGGGTTGATTAGCACTGGCATGTGCATCCCAAACAGGCTACATGGGAAACAGCAGCCCCCACAGCGGGAAACTGTGGTTGACTGGGGTCCCCAGGGAGGTGACCATCTTAGGGGAAGAAGCCCCAGCGTCCAGCCAGGGGCCCCTGTGTGGTCTTTGTTGGGGTGGGTGGCTACCGCAGAGGTGGTCACTATGGGTAGAGACTGGATGGGGCAAGGCCTGAGCCCAAGCCCCAATCTACCAGCCTCTCCTTGGGGACCTGGGGAGCTGCATCTGCTCCCACGGCCTCTGCTTTCTCATCTGCAAAGTGGGGAAACCATGGCACCCAACCCTCAGGGGCGATATCAAGATGAAATAAAGCAAAAGGCTTTCAGACTCTGTTGAACACCCTGAGAAATCCTTGGAGGTCTCCAGAGGACAGCCACCCAGGTTAGGGAGGTCTAGGGGTGAGGCTCGGTGGGTCAGTAGAGGATGCACTGGCCACAGGTCCTGGACTCTGGCAGCCCGGCTGAGGTGGGGAGGGGCGACCCACAGAGCAGTGGGGAAATGGCCCAGGAAGCCTTCCCTGTGCTGTGAAGGCCAGGGCAGAAGCCCCCTCCACAGAAAGCCCTTCCTACTGCTCCAAGCCAGCACAGGCACCCTCAGCTCCTGTGGCCAGGCACTGCCCAAGGCTGATTTATCTGTGACCCTAAGCGCGGCACGGAACCTGACACAGCGGAGCGCCAGAACCGTGTGCTGTGTTGAAAATAATCAGAGCTGTCCTAAGACGGAAGCAGGCCGCTCAGAAAGCAGTGAGCTCCCCATCGCGTGGGGTGTGCAAGCAGAGGCTGGGAACGGCCTGAGGCACATCACAAGGCAGACTCAAATGTCAGCTGGGAGCAGATCCAACAGTGATGATGATAATGACGATGAAGATGATGAGGAGGAAGAGGAGGGTCAACCGTGATTTGCCAAGAGCTTGCTACGCACCAGGGATCCTAAGGTCTTAGTTCTCTTTATTAGAATTGTTTCTATTTGCCAAAGTAACTCAAGCACTTGGAACAAATTAAACAATACAGGGATAGATAAAGAGAGATGTAGCATCAGTCCCCTCCCAGGCCTAGCCCTCCCCCAAGCCAGGTACCCAGGGCTGCCCAGTGCAGATGGGTTGGCAGAGGCAGTTGGTACACAGTACCCTAGTTAGTCCTGAAAGCTGCGCATTCGAGGCTCAGAGAGATGAGGCAATTTGCCCAAGGACCCACAGCTGGAGAGAGGCTGGGGGTGGGGCAGGGTTTCAGTCACCTCTCCAAGCTCTCCTTGGCGTCCTGAGATGCAGCTCAGCCTGGCCCTCCTCTCGTCTCCTGGTGGCACCTGCTGGCCATGCATCCTCCTCCCGCAGTGGCCTGAGACTCCTGGGCAAGTCTGCCCAGCCCAGGCCTGTGCAAGCCCCTGTGCCCACACCCCAGACTCCATCCCGCCTGGATCTAGCAGGGCTGGCATTTTGATCTCCACCCGCGGGACTCTCGGGCTCCACCTCACACTCCCACAGTGCCCTCCAGGACTTGGGGGCCTGGAAAGACCGAGAAAGACCACGAAAGACCACTGAGTCCTGTCCCTCAATTCACAGGTGGTGAAGCAGAGGCTCAGACTTGCCCAAGATCACATGAATGACTCAACAGCCGAGGCAGGGTTGCCAGCGGGCATTCCTCGGGACTGTCTGGAATTTGACGGTGCAGTGGCCTCCACTACACGCATGCTTGCACTCATCCATCCCCCAAACACCCGCGGGCGTTGCATCCATCTACTGTGGCTGCGGTGAGAAATGATCACAAATGCCACCGCTTAGAACCACACCAAGCTTCCTCTTCCGGCGCTGGAGGTCGGAAGTCTGAAGTGGTCTGCAGGGCCGGTGCCTTCCGGAGGCTCCAGGCCAGAGTCTGTCTCTTGGCCTCTCCAGCTCCCAGAAGCACTGCATCCTGCAGCCAGTGGTCCCGTCTGCACATCACTCTGACCTCCACTTCTGTCATCACACCTCCTCTTCTGGGATCCTCCCGCCTCCTTCACTTACGAGGACCCTGATGACACTGGGCCCACAGGTGTCGTGGGGATCACCTCCCGAATGCAAGGTCCTCAGTCATGTCTGCAAAGTCCTTTTGGCATGCAAGGTTGCACGGGTGTGTGGGACGTCACTCTCCAGAGGCAGAATTGAGCTGGGGACAACTCACGAGCTTGGGGGACAACTCATGGCTTGGACGTGTTCAGCTGCAAGTTACAGAACCTTCCTCCCTAAAAGGGTAAAACGGTAAGTCCACTTAGTGCCTCCCCCGGCATGAGGAAGTCTGGCCAAACGGTGGGTCCCGGGTGGGTTCTTGGAGGCTCAAGAACAATGGCACTGGGGACGCACCCTCTTTCCTTCCACGGTTTTCATCCTCATCCTCAGCTCTTCCTGGTCACATGACAGCTGCTGCCGCTCTGGGCATCACATCCTCACATGTGCCCAACCAAGCAGGAAGGCAGGCAGTGGGCCTTCTGGCACATTTCACCCTTGTCTTCAGGGAGGTTTCATTGGCTGGAACGGGGTCAAGTGGCCTCCCTCCTGCAACCACCCTGCGACGGGCAGGCCCCGGGCTGAGAGCTCTGCAGACGTCATTCTGGGGAGTGTGCACAGCAGCCACCAAGGCTGGGAAAGGTCACAGAGGAAAACCCAGCCAGCTCGAACCCAGAGTCCAGGCAGCAGGCCTGCTGCCAGCCTACCCCGCTAGGCCCAGGCCCAGGATCGTGGAGCAGGAGGGGAGGTCTTCTGGGCCGCCCTGCCTTTGTCACCTCCTCATCTCCAGGGCTGCACACAGAGGATGCTCCCTGGTGTCTGCAGACTGCATGACAACTGAACCAGTGAAGGGCTGTGGGTTGAGGTTGGGCACTGGAGGGCCCTGAATGTCAGGCTCAGGCAGCTAGGGGGCAGCGGACAGCCCCTAGCAGGAGGAGCCAGGTGGAGACTGGAGCAGGTGCAGCGGGCGGGCAGAGGCGGGGCTCGGTGGCTGCCGAGAGGGTGGGGGGCGGCGGGGATCTGAGCTTGGACCCCAGCAGGGCCAGGGCTGAGGTACACAGCTGGTGCTCAATAAGACATGCTGACCCACTGCTTTAATCTATTACACTCATTGCAAATCAAAGCCAGTCCCCGAAGCAGTTCTTTCTCCAGAGGGACTTCCGCCAGCTCTGTAAGAACTCGACTGTGCCAAACCCATCAATGCTGATCAATATGCAACAGCTCAGAGGGCCAGCCCAGGCCACGGCTCCCTGCCACATCCTGACAAGACAAATGAGCTTCTGGAATTCTTCAGGGAGGGGCAGGGAAAGAAGCAAGCCTCATTTTTCCCTGACTCGTCTTTAAAAATGAAATTTCAAATAAACATAGGGAAAGAAAGCTCAGCTCAGCTCCAGGGAGAAAACATGTCCTCTTGGTCTTGAGACAAGAAGATAGGGCTGGCTTCCCTCGGTTCCCGCACCCACCAGGGCTGAGTGGAGAGGGGTCTCTCCCCGACTCCAGCCTCTTCCCTTTCCCCTGCGGACACCAACCGAGGGCAGAGATGGGCAGGCAGGCGCCACCCCCACCCCCAGAAGCTCACAGCCAAGTTGGGGGAGGGGGTCACCTTAGGGCTGGCATGGGCCTTGGAATGCTCTGGTCCAATGCTCCCATTTTACAGACAGGGGAAACTGAGGCCCTGGAAGCCAGAAGGCTCCCCCACTGCCAGATAAGTAAGGGAATGAGCAGGAGCCTAAAGCCACATCTGATGACCCCAAACTCCACGGAACCAAGAAAAGGGCCTGTTGGCCATGGGCACTGGGGTCTGGCACAAGCAGCCACCAGGTGAAGGCATGCCCTGCACTCAGCACCCAGCAAGCATCAGTGTGGCTAACGACGCTGGAGCCAGGCCCACAAGCCCATCTGCCCTTCACGGCACCCATCCTGTCACCAGGCCTTCATTCAGCTCCTTCTGTGAGCTGAGAGCCCCGCCCTGGACCAGGCAGTGGGGATGGGACACAGTTGAGACGTATGGTTACTGATGATGGCCACGCCCCATGGGGCATGCAGGAGGCCAGCAAAAGTGGCCCAGATCCAGCCTGGGAGGTCAGGGAGGCTTCCTGAAGGAGGAACACCATGGGACAAGTCTTGAAGGAAGCGAGCCCCAGGAAAAATGAGGCAGAGGGCATCCAGGCCTGCGGACAGCACATGGTCAGGCCCAGGGTCCACAAGAGTTAGTGAGACATGTCCTCACAGCGTGGAGAGGAGGGCTGACTGCAAGAGCCAGCTGGAGCTGTGCAGACCGGGCAGGCGAGGCAGAACCCAGCCGCAGCCCCGGAAGAGCTGGCTGCAGCAGCAACCCAGAAACACATCTTCTCTTCAGCCTAGGAGGGTGGGCAAGGCCACACGTGCCACATGTGTGTGTACACATCCATATATGCAAAGCCATGTGTGCACAAGCATGACCGGGGTCATGCATAGGGACAGATGTGTGCAGCACAGGCATACACATGTGTGTGCAATGTGCATGGATTCATGTTATCTGCATAGGCAAGGGTGTGCGTGCGTGCAGTATGCACAGGTGTGTGCACAGCATGGGTACATCATTTCTACATATGCCAGTGTGATATATATGCATGTGTAGAGATACGTGTGCAAAAAGCACATGTGTATGTTAGTGCATATGTATGTGTGCACCTGCATGTAAATAGTACATGGACATGTGTATGCACACATAGGCACGTGTGCGTGTGTGAACATGTATATGTGCATACATGTGTGTATATTCTGCATGCATGGATGCACTGTAGAATCCATATGGTATATATAGACAGTGTGTGTGTGGATGTGTGCATGCATGTGGGTGTGAAGGCATGCAAGTGTGCATGAATAGGTTGCATGCTTGCATGCATGTGTGGATATGCGTAGGTATGGGTGTTCATGATTGCATGCACATATGTGCACACACGTATGTGTATTCATGTGTGCATTCATGATATGTTCATGTGTGTGCATGGATCTATGTGTGCACAAGGATGTGTGTGGATACATATGCGTGCATGGACACTGTACATGTATGTATGTGCATGCATGCCTGTATGCACAGGCAGGGGGCTCAAGGAGCCAAACTCCCTTCCACCCGAGCTGAGGCTGCTCATGAAGCCCAGAGCGAGGCATCCCAGGCATCCTCCTTCAGGAAGCCTCCCTGACATCCCAGGCTGGATCTGGGCCACTTTTGCTGGCCTCCTGCATGCCCTATGGGGCGTGGCCATCATCAGTAACCATACGTCCCAGGCAGGCACCCAGCAGGTGTGCACCCACATCCCTTCTCAGGGTCTGCCCGGCGGTCCCCAGCTCTCTCTGGCACAGCAGCCAGGGCCCAATGTCCCATGGCTGTACGGCCCTGCTGGACCAACCCTGTCCTCCTGGGCCCCACGCATCATGGGTGAGATACAAGCAGGTTTGCCTCTGCAGCTCCAGGACACGCCACTTCTAGGTTCTCAGTTCTAGGAAACATCTCTAGGTTTCCCTTCTGAAATATACCCACTTCTGCAATGTACCCCCATGCACACGTACACACAGCCCCCACAACCCCCGCCAGTGCAGCCTGACGCCCCCAGCACCCTCCTTCCTCGCCCCTCCTGGTCGTGCCCAGCTCATATCGTGCCTCGTCAGGACAGGAAGTCTTGCTGGGTGCGTGCTGTTCTGCTTGTTACGGACAATACGGAGCAGTTCCTCAAGCCTCATTTCAAGGTCTGGGGGAAGAGGCCTCTCCAGCTCCCTTGCGAACAGCTGCGGCCCGGGGGGCCTCCCACCACAGGCAGGCCTGCGTGCAATGCAACCCCTATGCATGGCCCAGGGCTTCGCTTCTCCTAATGACTGGGCCCCGGCTTTTTGCCCCTTGGCTCCATCCAGGCCCTGGAGTGGACCCTTCTGCCCCCTCCCTGGTCATGCCAGGAGGTGTTGCCAGCAGCATGTCAGCATGTTGGCTGCCGTCCCCAAGGGCCCGGGCCACTCACTGGCCAGGCACTCCAGATGCCCTCAGCCTGGCCTGTGAGTGGCCCCTGCCTTCAGCCCTCCTGGGCAGTGGGAGGAGGCTCATCTGGCTCAGGGCCCCAGGGACTCCGTGTCCTTTTCCCCCCAAATTCCTGTGCCTGGGCTGCCATCTCTTGGGAACACAGGAGCCAGGATCCTAGATAGGTCCCCATGCCCCTGTGCATCCCCCAAAGCACTTCTCAAAAAGAGCCCTTCAGGATGGGGGTGGGAGGCACGCTGATGCCGAGGGAGAGAGACCTTCTCCAAAGCCTGCATCTGGCCCCTGACACTGCTCTTTCCTGAGTCCTCCTGTCTGCCCACACCCCCAGTACAAAGCCCACCCCCACCGGAGGAAGCACAGCCTACAGAGGCCTCCCCCTTCCTCATAACACCTCCTCATTCTCTAAGCACAGTTTGGTCACCTCCTCCAGGAAGGCTTCCTTGACAACCCGGCTCCCAGGCTGGGGGAGGAGCCCCAGGGCACTGACGGTTGTCAGCGCATTCACCTCAGTGGGTGGCACCATCCACCACAGATGGTGGGCACCTCAACTGAGGCCAGGCCCCCCTCACTCTCTGCCGTCACAGAGAGCTCAATAGAGACAAGGACTCCAGCGGTCCGACCATGAAGGAAGCAGGTGTGTGTGGGCTTCCCTGAAAAATGCACCTCCAGGTGCCCTGGACAGGTGGCACCTTTTAGGCAACCAGAACCAGGAGGGGCTTTAGCAAGGGTGGTGACTCTCCACCGTCCCCAGGTCACATACCTCCCTCAGGACAGCCATGGCCTTTTGCTTCCCCGAAGGGCATATGTGCCCCAGACTAGCACAGGACTGGCACGGAAGGCTTTGGCTCCAAAGCGCGCCCCTGCTTGGCAGGCCCATCGTGTGAAATATTTACTTTCTGCCTGGCCCCGGCTCAGCCTCCACACCCCCAGTGCAGGCCCTGCTGGTGACAAACATGGTGAAGAACGAAGCCGTAGCTCCTGGCAGTGTCTCTGCGGAGACAGACATGCTACCCAGTAGTGCTGAGCAGCTGAGAACACGACAGGTTCTGAGGCTAACGCTGGCGCCCTTCAGGAGCTCAGAGGGAAGCTGCCCCAGGCCACGGGCATGGAGAGGCAGCCCGGGGGTGGGGCAGTCACTCCAGCCCCTCCTCATGATGACCTCCCGGGCACTCAGAAGCGCCCCTTCCCCGCCGGTTCTAGCCACAGGATGGACAGACCTTCCCTCCCTCTCTCCTGCGGACCCATGCAGGGAGAAGCCAGCCAGCTGGGGTTTGTTTCTGGACGGCTGGGGGAAGGGTCGTCCCTTCCGTCCTAGCAGAGAAACATCAGGCCTGAGAACTCCAGCTCTCCTCCTGGATCACCTCGTCCCTGGAGGTCCCTCTTCCACAGACCCCAGGCTGCCTGGAGGCAGAAGCCAGCACCCAACATGGGCCACAGAGTGGCAGTGGACGTGACAGTGCACATCTGCAGAATGGAGGTGCACGGACGGGGGCGAGGGTACACGGGGGCTACCTCAACGGCCGCTCTCCCCTGAGCCCACCCTTGCAAAAAGCTCATCATCCAGGCAGCTCCGTTCTGGGTGTTTGTCAGAGGTGGTGACTTTGAACACCTCTCCATCCTTTAAAAGCAGGGCCTGAGAGCCTAAGGATTAAACTTCAATCACTGCTAACATGGGTGCAGAGCTTGGGAGCTTGCCCAGGGCTTCCACAGGCACCGTCGTTAGTTATGATTCATGCTCCAGCAGTGCTGGGAAGGGGGCCGAGGGAACTGAGGCCGGGGTGGGTGCGGAGGTGGCTCTGACGGGGAGCGCCGATCCAGGATCTGGTCCGGACCCTGAGCTCCGCAGGACCTGTGCGCACCCAGGCGGCGTCGCGTCCTCCCCCAGGCTGCGAGAGGTTGCTCTGCCATCAGGCCATGGACCCCGAGCCGCCCGTGCTGTGCGCGCGCGTGTGCGCGCCCCCGCCTGCGCCGGGGGAGGCGAAGGAGGCTCCCGTCTTAGAAAGAGCAGCTAGCTTCTGGAACTCACCGCCCAGGCCGGTCGCCGCTCGGCCCCGTCCCGCAGGCTGCAGGCGGCCCTGGAGGGGGCGCCCTCGCCGAGCGCGCGCCCCGCGCCGCCGCCCCGGATTCCTCCCCGGCGCCGCGCGGGCCGGTTAGACCAGGCGGCCGCGGGCTCCGCTTCCCAGCCAGCTCCCCAGGGCCCGCGGCCCGCCCCGCCCCGGGCGCCCGCCCCGCTGCGCAACTCGACCCAAGTTGGAAGCCGAGCCCAGGCGGCCGCACTCGCGCCCAGCGCAGGGCGGAGGCGGCAGCGAAGGAGGCGGCGGCGGCGGCGGCGCAGCTCCGGCGAGCGAGGCGGCGGCCGCCGCACGGCCGAGCGTGGACCGCGGGGGGCGCCCGCACCCGGGAGCAGCCGGAGGACTCGCGGCGGCGCCGGCGCCCCGCCCGGGAAAGTAAAGTTGGAGCCGGAGGGAGCGCGCGGGCGCGGGGGCCCGGAGGAGCGGCGGCCGGCGCCCCGGCGCGCCGAGACCTAGCCGGCCGGATGGGAGGCGGAGCGCCCGGGCCGCCGCCGCCTGTCGCCTGCGCCCCGGCCGGGCTCCGGGACCGCGGGGCCGCTCAGGCACGCCCGCTCGGGCGCCGCGTCGCCGTGGGCTCGCCGCCGGGGCGCTCCCCGTGAGCCGGGCCGAGGGCGGGGCCGCGCGAGGACCCCGGGACCTGCCCCCCCTCCCCCCGCCGCCGCGTCGCCGCTCGCTCCGGGCGCCTCCTGCTCTGCACTTACGCGCTCGGCAGCTGCGGGGAGCCTGGCAGCCACGCTCTCCGGCGCGCCGCCCGCCGAGCCACCACGGCCGAGGGCCGGCTGCGGGGCGCCGCGGTCCCCGGCGGGCGCGCCCGAGCAGCAGGCGGCGATGCGGGCGCCGACCCCGGCTGGGGGGCGCCCGAGCTGCCGCGGCTGCGCCCCGGCTCCAGGAGGGACCGCGTAGCTCGCGGGAGGACCATGGCGTCCCCGGCGCTGGCGGCGGCGCTGGCGGTGGCGGCAGCGGCGGGCCCCAATGCGAGCGGCGCGGGCGAGAGGGGCAGCGGCGGGGTTGCCAATGCTTCGGGGGCTTCCTGGGGGCCGCCGCGCGGCCAGTACTCGGCGGGCGCGGTGGCAGGGCTGGCTGCCGTGGTGGGCTTCCTCATCGTCTTCACCGTGGTGGGCAACGTGCTGGTGGTGATCGCCGTGCTGACCAGCCGGGCGCTGCGCGCGCCACAGAACCTCTTCCTGGTGTCGCTGGCCTCGGCCGACATTCTGGTGGCCACGCTGGTCATGCCCTTCTCGCTGGCCAACGAGCTCATGGCCTACTGGTACTTCGGGCAGGTGTGGTGCGGCGTGTACCTAGCGCTCGATGTGCTGTTCTGCACTTCGTCCATCGTGCACCTGTGTGCCATCAGCCTGGATCGCTACTGGTCGGTGACGCAGGCCGTCGAGTACAACCTGAAGCGCACACCACGCCGCGTCAAGGCCACCATCGTGGCCGTGTGGCTCATCTCGGCCGTCATCTCCTTCCCGCCGCTGGTCTCGCTCTACCGCCAGCCCGACGGCGCCGCCTACCCGCAGTGCGGCCTCAACGACGAGACCTGGTACATCCTGTCCTCCTGCATCGGCTCCTTCTTCGCGCCCTGCCTCATCATGGGCCTGGTCTACGCGCGTATCTACCGAGTGGCCAAGCTGCGCACGCGCACGCTCAGCGAGAAGCGCGCCCCCGTGGGCCCCGACGGTGCGTCCCCGACCACGGAAAACGGGCTGGGCGCGGCGGCAGGCGCAGGCGAGAACGGGCACTGCGCGCCCCCGCCCGCCGACGTGGAGCCGGACGAGAGCAGCGCAGCGGCCGAGAGGCGGCGGCGCCGGGGCGCGTTGCGGCGGGGCGGGCGGCGGCCAGCGGGCGCCGAGGGGGGCGCGGGCGGCGCGGACGGGCAGGGGGCGGGGCCGGGGGCGGCTGAGTCGGGGGCGCTGACCGCCTCCAGGTCCCCGGGCCCCGGTGGCCGCCTGTCGCGCGCCAGCTCGCGCTCCGTCGAGTTCTTCCTGTCGCGCCGGCGCCGGGCGCGCAGCAGCGTGTGCCGCCGCAAGGTGGCCCAAGCGCGCGAGAAGCGCTTCACCTTCGTGCTGGCCGTGGTCATGGGCGTGTTCGTGCTCTGCTGGTTCCCCTTCTTCTTCAGCTACAGCCTGTACGGCATCTGCCGCGAGGCCTGCCAGGTGCCCGGCCCGCTCTTCAAGTTCTTCTTCTGGATCGGCTACTGCAACAGCTCGCTCAACCCGGTCATCTACACGGTCTTCAACCAGGACTTCCGGCGATCCTTCAAGCACATCCTCTTCCGACGGAGGAGAAGGGGCTTCAGGCAATGACTCGCACCCGCCTGGGAATCCTGGACAGCTCCGCGCTCGGGGCTGGGCAGAAGGGGCGGCCCGGACAGGGGAGCTTTCCCAGAGACCCGGGGATGGATTGGCCTCCAGGGCGCAGGGGAGGGTGCGGCAGGGCAGGAGCTTGGCAGAGAGACAGCCGGGCTCCGGGGAGTGGGGAGGAGAGAGGGGGAGACCCCTTTGCTTTCCCGCCTCAGCGAGGGGCTGCTTCTGGGGCTCCCTGCCTGGATCCAGCTCTGGGAGCCCTGCCGAGGTGTGGCTGTGAGGTCAGGGTTTTAGAGAGCAGTGGCAGAGGTAGCCCCCTAAATGGGCAAGCAAGGAGCCCCCCAAACACACTACCACTCCCCATCCCCGTCTGACCAAGGGCTGAATTCTCCAGGACCTAGTCGGGGGGTGGCTGCCAGGGGGCAAGGAGAAAGCACCGACAAGCTTTGATTACTGAAAGTATTTAAATATTTGCCAAAAACAACAGCCAAAACAACCAAACTATTTTCTAAATAAACCTTTGTAATCTAATGATGGGTGCCGCAGTCAGTCCTTGAGCTTGGGGGCTGGGGGTATCTTCCAGACCCTCACCCTGCCTGACACCCTCCCCCCCCCCGCCCCCGCAAGGCTGGACGGAGGGCACCCTGGGCCTCCGGGTTACAACTTCCTTCTTGCATGAGAAGGAGGGGTCTTGTTTTTTCTCAAGCTAACCCTTTATGTACATGGAAAATATGTACTCAAAATTCCTGTGCTGAGAGTAGCGAAGAGGTGAAAGGAGCCTAGAACCCTCAAGTTGACCCCAAGTTTAGATTCTGGGGGACTGCCTTCCCTGCATTCCCATCCCTGCCCCCTGTCCTTCCCCACTCTGATATTCAGGGCCTCCCCGTGGAAAGAGGTGGGGCTCTTCCAGTCCAAGCCTCTGAGTAGCTTTGAGCTAGTCCTCCTGGCTCTGAACGTTTTGTGGGCGTGGCTCTTGGGTAGAGAGAGGGTGGGCGTGAGGCCGGCAAGCCTCCACACCCTCACTCTTAGACCAGAGGCCTGGCCAGAGCCAGGCTGAACAACAGGCACTTCCTTATTTCCGAAACAAACTGAAAGTCATTGAGGCCCCAGAGCAGTGGAGTGGGACAAACCATCAGTGGCTGGGGAGGGGCCTGGGGCCGGCCTGTTTCCTGTGGTGCCCCCAGGGTCTCCCCAGCCCAGCCCTGCCTTTCCCCCTTGCTGCACCGTCAGGCCCAGCAGGTGTCCACACTGTTCACACTGCTGCGTGAGGAAGGGCACTGGAAAGTGGGGGACAGAATACCAAGGTGGGCTTCCTGGTGCTGGGCCTTCACAGTATAGGGACCGCTCAGACTCAGCTGTGTCACAGGGCCTGCAAGCTGCCAGGATGGCTGGAGTGGAGGGGCAAAAGCGGGACCTGGGCCTGGCAGGAGCTGGGCAGGGCCCTCCCAACACACACGCACAGACAGCTCGGTAGGCGTGCGGGGGCTGTGTCAGGCCTCCTGCCTGTGACCGTCCATTCCCCATTCCCATCCCCCTTCCCATCCCTGGGAGGCCCCCCTGGGCTTCCCTAGTGTACCTGCCCCTGCCAGACCCTGCCTGCTGAGCCCAGCCCAGGTCCATCCTGGATACCCACCTCTCTCTTTGGCATGGGGGGCCAGGGTCTGCCTGGGGAGGGGTCAGCCCTGGGTCCTGTGTTCTTCTGCAAGCCCCCATCCGCGAAGTCAGGTTCCAGAGCAGGGGGACCTGACTTGCCAGAGTTGGCCCTTGGAGAACCCCCTCGCTGCAGCTGCCTGGCTTCCACCCCAGATGATGGGTCTTCAGGATACCCCAGCTGGGAAGAGCTCTCCCAGCCGTGTCCACAGCTGGCACATGTGCTAATGCTTACACCTGCTGTGTGCTAGTCTCAGACACGAGTGGGGAGATACAGACACCAGTGGGGGCAGGGGAGGGGTGGAGAACGTGGCCAGTCAAGGCCGATGAGGACATCCCTGACCTCCCCGACCAGGCCTGGGCAGGGAGTCCTGAGCTGTTGCAGTGGCTCAGACAAATCCCTGCTCTCAGGGCCTCGGTGCCCCACCTGGGAAGTGGAGGGGGTCCTGGGAGCCCTCTTGGGCCCTGCCAGGCCTGCCAATCTGTTGTGCCATCTATCCCCTGAGCCTGGGACCACAGGAGACCCCACATCAGAGACTCCATGGCTGGCATTGCACCCAGGGACACTCTGAGGGCAGGCCTTGGGGCTGCGAGGGAATCACTGCACACACATGAAAAAGACCCCGAGCTCACGATTTCTGCTGCAAAATCTGCATCTTACCAAGCCGGCAGCAGGGGTCCAAAACTCACAAGTGCAAGACGGGAGGGCAGACCCCCAACCCCTCACCTGCCAGCACTCAAGACCCCCAGTCCCACCCAGGGCACCCTTCCCTTGAGAGCACCAGCATTGCGTGGGATAACTCGTACATTTCATGGGGCTCAGAGAGGTGGATTAACCTGCCTGAGGTCACACAGCTGGTGATGAGACCCCACAGGGCCCAGGTTTCCTGGCCCCAAATTCAACCAGATAACAAGTGTTTCTTGAGTATCTCCACCATTTCCTACTGCCTCCTGGGAGGTCTTCAGGAATGGGCAACTTCCCACAGCTGAGGGCAGACCCCAGGTGGAGGCACAGCATGATGCGCAAGGGTTTGGGGAGGTAGAAGGTGCAAGTGTGTTTTAGGAAATGGGGTGCCAGCATGGGGAGGGGGAGACAACGCAGACAGGAGGCTGGGCAGCGGGGCCGTGTGCCAGGCTGCAGGGGAGAAGCTGGTGGGAGCGTGCTTGGACAGAGTGTCGGGTTTTCTTTTTTTTTTTTTTTTGTTTTGTTTTGAGACGGAGTCTTGCTCTGTCGCCCCGGCTGTAGTGCAGTGGCGCAATCGCGGCTCACTGCCAGCTCCGCCTCCCGGGTTCACGCCATTCTCCTGCCTCAGCCTCTCCAAGTAGCTGGGACTACAGGCGCCCGTCACCACTTCCGGCTAATTTTTTTTTGTATTTTTTAGTAGAGACGGGGTTTCACCGTGGTCTCAATCTCCTGACCTTGTGATCCGCCCGCCTTGGCCTCCCAAAGTGCTGGGATTACAAGCGTGAGCCACCATGCCCGGCCGAGTGTCAGGTTTTGATCTGAGCCCCTGGGGGCTGTGAGGTCTGCAGAGGAAATGCAACCTCCCAGGGCTGGAGCCTGCCCTGCCTGTCACCTGCTTAGCAGTGTGGCCGACTGAGCATGTCACCTCTGAGCTGCAGATCATCCTCCCTGCAAGGGGATAACCGCAGCCCCCCACCCAGGGATCCTGGGAGATTAACTTCGAGGATACAGCAGGGCACGCAGCCTGGTACACGCTCGGGAAGAATGTCAGCAAACCTTCCTCCTCTTCCTGTCCTGACCCTGCCAGTCACACCCTCCAGGGCTGTGGCCAGGACTGCAGCCGGCAGATGTTCACCACTCGATCTTGATTGCCGCCTGGAGAGACTTTCTTTTCAGCTGGATAAACAGAGACAGAAACCTGGCTTCTCACCCTGCCTGCTGCAGGGACACGTGTCACCTTGCTCTGAGTCCTGGTGTCTTCATCCATGAAGGGGGCACTGACACCCATCCCGAGGGTAACATGAGCCCCGAGTGCCTCCAAACCCAGCCCGGGAACCACCTGCCAAGGGGACTTCTCGACCCCCAGAGCAGGGCCCTCCCCTCTGCCGACCTGTCCACCACGGCCCCTGCCTTCCTGAGTGGCTCTCCTCTCCACGGACGACGCCTGGGCCTGCCTCACTTCTTCATGCCGACTTCATGGAGCCAAAGTGGCCAGATGTCAACCCCCATATTTGGTTGAGGAAACCGAGGCCCAGAGGTGACCATGTGTGCAGGGACCCCTAGGGGTGAGGGGGCAGAGCAAACTGTGGACTCAGAAAGGTCCCTCTGCAGACAGCCTGGGCTCTGATCCCACCCCGTCCCAAGCCAGTGTCGTAGGTAGCATGGGACACATTCCTGGGTCGGGCCACAGAGCAGCGTTTTCCACGACCAGTTTCCTGGGCAGAGCTCCCCGTTGGGCTCTCCGGAGATTTCAGGCAAAATAAAATAAAGCAGCCACTACCGACGGAGGAGGGCTTGCCCTGCGTGGAGGGTGCTGGCTGGAACGCCGCCCTGCTCAGGGTTCCTGTGTACCTGGCCCAAGCCTGTCACAGATGCAGTTCCTAGCAGATATACATAGACATGCATGTGTTTTCATTAACTCTTGTATTTTAATCCTGTGGCTGGGTTGGTAGGAAAGGAGGGAAAAGAAAGAATCCAAATGTTCCATTGCAGCTCAGTATGGAATTCAAAAGGAAATATTCCTTGGTGCAGGCAGCAATGTTAGTACTTTATAGAAGCAGCTCCAGGCTTTGGATCCTGCCCCCGACTCCGGGGGTGGGGGCTGGAGGGTGGGGGAAACACGTTGCCGTGGCACTTGCTGGCGAGGAAGCCGCCCTTCCCGGCTGTGCTGGCAGCCGGCTGTATTTTTCTATCACATCCATCGGCAGGGCTCAAATATTCCGTGCCGCGCCGGATCAAAACACACAGCGCCTGCAGGCCCATCTCGAGTCTGGTTGGACAGCCACGGCCCCTCCATGTCCCCACTCCCGTCAGCCTGCGGTGGCCCCCACGTGCAAGGGGTGGGGGAGGAGCAGCCCTGTGCGGAGGGCCCTGTGCGGAGTGCCACAGGTACCCCTTTATGCAGGTGCCTCCGCTGTCCCTGGGCAGGCATGGGCAGCCTCCGCTACGTGCCAGGGGGGATCTGAGGGTCATGACATGGATGTGGGGTGGGGGCTGACAAAGATAGGAGGGTCCCTAGAGCTGAGGAGCAGAGGAGGGAGACGCCCAATTCTCCAAGGCCCAGGAGAAGCTTTTCCATCTTGAGGTCCCGGTTGTCCTCCCACCGGGTTTGCCTTGAGTGGCCAGGGGACCTCCGGCCCCACTCCCGAGGCTCCCTACCTTCTGTGACCCAACAGGACCGTGGAGAGCGTGGATTGCAGCAGGCAGTGGAGGAGGATGGGGAGACTGGGACCTGACAGCTCCCTGGGGCCATGCCCTGCCTGACCACCAGTGTAAATAGGCTGCAGCGTCTCCTGCCAAGGCCAGGGCCTCTACTCCAGCAGGGCTCAGTGCCACCCCTCTGAGATCTGCCTGGGAAGCGGAGTCAACTGCAAACTCCAGGCCAAAAGAAAGCTCTGGGGACCAAAAATGCCCGCCCTTCCTGCCAAGAGAGTTTGTGGCTGCTCCCAGTAAAAGCCTTGGGTACAACAGTGTTGTGATGGTCCTGATAAGGAATCAAACCACGCAAGGCAGAGGTGGGGCGCTGGCCCAGAAAGCTCAGTTAAAGACATTCTGCCCTTATGTCCAAGCACAAAACATGCCCAGAGCTGCCTGGAAGCCATGGAGAAAAGGGAAACAGGATATGAACTTCCTCTCACCACCTGATGCATGGTTGACAGGAAAGTCTGTAGACCAGGAGTTGGCAGCTATACCCACCTAGAAGACCACCAGTCCCACAAGACCTCCACAATTCTGGAAATTCTGCCTCCAGGGGAGGGCTTTGGGGACTGCAGAGAACCCCAGTGGGACATTCGTGCCAGATTCCCTATTGGGGTGGGGGAATGGTCAAATCCCCGTCCTGGCCTCCATCTCCAGCTGCACCAGACTGGGCCATTTATTATTCATTCCAGCAACACTACCCGCCAGGCCCTGGCTCTGCACTGGGGAGGCTGTGGGGGAGGACAGCCATGGGGGAGTGGCTCCCAGCCCAGTGTCCCAGACTGGCCTGTGGCTGTGCAGCCTCCACTGGCCTAGCACAATCCCACCCTCCTAGGGCTCCCGGGCAGGTCACAATCTACTGCCAACTCCTCCGTCCTCACCTCCGTTCATTCCACTTCCTGCTCTGGCTTGGCCATGCCCCACGCCTTTGTGAATTAATGCTTTGTCCCCCAGGACTGCCCTTCCCGCCTGGTGTCACGTGACAGCCTCACACATGGCCTTCACGACTCAGACCAGGCCCCGTCTCCAGAGTGCCCGTGGAGCCTCCAACCCTGCCCTCCCCCTAGCCCCAGGTCCCAGAGGCTGGACTAGACACTGCCCCCCTCAGTGCAGGGAGCCCAGCTGGGCACAGGGACTGTGAGTAATCCGACCAGGCGGCAGCTGGGCAGAGCAGGCCTCCCCCTCGGTGTGGAGCCACCCGTCCTCTCCCACGTGGAAGTCCTGAAAGGATCATCTCCGGACTCCAAACCCAAGAGCCGCCCCTGCCGTGCCCACTGTGCCAGGACACGGGCCCCCCAGGCTGTCGGTGAGAAACTTCTTACAGCAAGAGGCCAGCGTGCTGGGAGGTGGGGGCTGGTGCTGCGGGGGACGATTTTCCACCTCACGTGCGGCCTGGCTGCTGCAGTGTCTGCCCTGCTCTTGGGGGGCGGGCTTTTTCCCCGGTTAATCAGCTCTTAACCGACTGCAGCATCGATGAAAACAGACATTTCCCGGCTGCCTTTAGAAGCCCAACTCGACTGTTAGACTCCTCAGCGAGTGCTGGGGAAAGAGACACCTGAGGGGCCGTCTGATTCAATAGCCCCCTTCCCACTCTGCAGAGAGGGCCAGAGAGGGGTGGCTTCAAGCATCATAATGACAAAGAGCAGACGTGACAGTGACCCCAGCAGCTAGCATTTGACGTGTGCCCACCACGTGCCAGTCTTTGGGCCGGGTGCTCCGTGCATGTGCTTTTCATGATTCTGCCAGGTAGGATCGATGCACCCATTTTACAGATGAGAAAACTGAGCTCCAGAAAGGGACTGCCATAGAGACTGCTGTCTCAGAGCCAGACGCTGGGCTGTGCTCCGTACTCACGCCACCACAGGGGATCCCTCAGCGAGCCGTCACCGTCCACGATATTAGCTTCATTCTACAGATGAGAAAACCGGCTCAGAGCGGGCACGTGACTTCTCCAATTTGTCTTCTATCTTCCGCTTCCGGCGTCCACGCCGCCTAACTTTGAGCTGTCGCTCTGCCTTTTCCATTTCAAACAATGCTTAGATTACACGTCGAGCCAATGGGATCAGACAGGGCTCAATACTCACACTCCACCAGGATTGCTTCATTATTTTTGACATAACCCGCGCTCTTAAACCTCGGCGGCTCCATAAAAACAGCAGAGCCGTGCCCCTTCACAGTGGGAATAAGGCCTGGCTCTGTGTTTATTAATGTAGTCTTAGAAACAATTCAGAACAATGAGGCTGCTTTTAAAGATCACCCCACCCAGGACACACAATGCCAAAATGTTTGTGGTGAAAAATCAGTTACCCGTTTCCTAGAGTGTGCTGCCATTGCAAACTGAATTTCAAGCAAAATCAGTCCTCTTCTAAGCTGTTATTCAAAATTGATTGCTGCTGTTTCCGCGACTGTTCAAATAGGAGGCAAACAATGGAGGGATTCTCTCCTCTCGATACCGCTCAGTAACCCACGGAGCCCGGCAGTCGCCAGCGCCAAGGCTGGGGCTCCCTGCCAAGGTGGGGTTTGCTGAACGCAGGGGCGTAGTTTGCAAATTGGGAATAAACAGGCGACTGATCATGTCCCAGGAGAGGGCAGGAGGGCTGTACGAAGTTGATGGATATCACCTGGGCCCGCTCAGGGCCGTCTATTTCAGAGCCTCGTGACGAAGCCTCTTCGGGGACCCTCTTATGAGGATGGGATGAGGAATGACTATGGCTGACGCCTTTGTCACCTGGCACTGGGGTAGGTTTCTCAAGGTTGCTAAAGTTGGACATGCAGGCCCCAGGCTTTGGGGCCCCCGACTCAGGCTTGAAACCTGACTGAATCATGTGGTGCCCTGAGCCTGCGTCCTCTGCAAAATGGGCCGAAACCCACCCCCCTGACCTCCCACAACTTCTGTGCAGAGCCGTGAGGACCCTGGAGACCCCAAGAACAACCGTAGAACACGCTCATTAAAGGGCTGGACTCTGCAGGGTGTTGGTTCTGGGCAGACCAGGCCTAGTCTTAACCCCAAAAGCCCCAGCTGGCCTGGCACAGGCCCTCCAGGTGAGTGG
Organism: Symphalangus syndactylus; assembly: GCF_028878055.3. Lineage (NCBI taxonomy): Eukaryota > Metazoa > Chordata > Mammalia > Primates > Hylobatidae > Symphalangus > Symphalangus syndactylus. Next base: position 13,014,050 of record NC_072438.2, read on the forward strand.
CCACTTGACCTTGGGGGCACGGGAAGGACGGCCTTGGCTGGAGGGGAGGGGCTCCCTGGACAACTGTGCACAGCCCGGGTGCTCAGGCCCTGTCCTCGGATGGGAGGGAATTCCTCCAGGCAGCCTGCTTCTGTCTCACCTCACTCCCAGGCCCCACACAGAGGCCTGCACACAGCTGGCACTTAATAAATGTTGGAAGAATTTATGTGAATGTGCCAAAGGCACGGTTCTGCCCTCAGGGTGGCTCTGATCCAGTTGGGGAAGCAGGACAGCGTCTTCAGAGCAGACGTAGTGGGGAGGGAGGCTCTGCACCTCCGTTCTCTCTTCCATCAGATGGAGCTGATGGTGCCAGGCTCCCAGGTCTGGGTCCTCTGGGAGATGCGTGCCTGTAACGGACACGCTCCTCACCTCTTCCTCGGCTCTGTCCAAGGAGCAGGGGTGCCTCCAGCACCACGGGATGCCCCTGGTTCACTCAAAGCATCCCTCAGATTGTCACAGATACACAATGACCACAGGACTCAGGGGACAACACAGTCACCCAGGAGCACTGGTCAGCCTGGCCAGCCTCCGCAGTGCTGCATGCACCCTTTCTCCCCTGACCTGAGTCCCCCGACTGCCGTTCCCTTGACCACCCTTCCAGCCACAGAGCTCCACCAGGACCCGGGGGTGTTTGCCCCATCCACCCCCTCTGGCACCTACCGGGCAGGAGCTGGCTGCTGAGGCAAGGGCCCTTGGTCACCTGGCCAGCCCTTGGTCGCCTGGCCAGTCCTTGGTCACCCAGCTCTTGGGGTGGGATGAGGGCCCCTTCAACTCCGTGAAGTTCCGTTCCCCAGGCTGACCCAGCCTCAGGTGATCCTCAGAGAAGAACAACGCCATGGCATCCAGGACTGCCGCCCTGGCTTAGCCACTCAAGAGCAGGAACAGGCTTCAGACACAGCGCTGAGAGTCTGACCTGAGGTCAGGGAATGCGTGTGGCTGGATTGCTGCAGTGCAAGGCCAGGCGTTGTTACCCAGTGTCCTGCGTGCTCCCCACCACTGAGGGGCATCCCAAGGAACGACATCCCTGACCCTCAGTGGGGAGGCACCTGCTCCTGCCCACTCTAGTTATCCTGGGCCAGGGAGGGCTCAGCCAGGCTGAGTGGCTTGGCTTGCCCAAGTCCCCAGGCTGCTCAGCGACCAAGCCAGACATCAGAATTAGAGCAGGCCGCCCGAGCCCTTCTCTGCGGTGCCTCCAGAGGGGATGTGGGTTTCCCAAGCCCAAGAGTGGCTGAGGCGGCTTCCCAGGGAGTGTTCACTGCCTGAAGGGTGGGCACTTTTGTGGTTTGTTCCCACCCTAACTGGGAACCCTGTGGGGTTGGGCCAGGTACACAGCATCTGCCATGGGCCTGTGACATGGCCATACTCAGAGCCCAAAGGCCCACTGGCCGCAGGAGCAAGGAGGGAGGGCTGGCTTTGTGCAAAATGAAAGCTTGGAGCTCCAGCTCAGGGATGCCAGTCTCCCCTCCCTATGGGCCCATTGCCCTGAGGTCCCCAGGGATGGAAACTCAATTCCCAAATGTGCTGGATATCTGGATGGGGAGTGGGCTGAATGCCAACCCGTGCCAGGGGTGACCTCCACCCTGCCCTGCCCTGATGCCATGGGATGGCTGCCTGGTCTCACTGGGCCCCTCCAGGGGTGGTAGGTGACTGCAGGATGAGATCGGGGAGAGGAGACCAGGAAAGGTGTCCAGGGGTAGGGAGTGGGCATGACAGCTGTCCTGGGGTCAGCCAGAGGGGAGACCACATGTGAGGCAAGGGTCCGGTCCCTTCACACATCCCTCAAAAAGCACAAGTTCAAAGGCAAGGTTGTTAAGAATTTCAAGAGGCAACTGGAGAGCACGAAACCCCAAGTGGGTGCCCTCTAAGCATGGCACCCTTCTAAGCGCAGTGCCCCCATGGGATCTCACTGACAGACGGCTGACCGTGAGACCGGCCCTCCTCCAAGCATTAACCGGGCTTCTCTCTAAAGGCAGAAGAAACTCCAGATTGGAAGAGAATTCCTATGGGACTGTGTCCCCAACAACCCTCCCGGATCTGTGAGGTGTCAGCAGAGGCTTCTGCTTCTGCTATCTTTGGCTTTGCTCTCCGAGAGGAAGTTCGTTCATTCATTCATTCATTCATTCATTCATCCATCCATCCATTGGTTCATCCATTACCCATTTCATCCATTCAAGAAGCATTTATTCAACATCAGCTGCGTGTGAGAACACTGAGAAAAACACAGAACCTCCATGATTTCCTGCAATAGTTTAAAGCCCTTCTATAATTCTCACTGTCATTATAGCAAAAACCAATGCACACTTATAATCATTCCTCTAAAAAGCATATATCAAGTGCCCACAGCCCACCAGACACGAGGTTAGCAAGACAGAGACACCCCTGTCCTCATGACCTGTGCAGTCTTGTGATGGGGCAGGCAATAGACCACCACATAAGCAAGTACAAAATTGCAAACTCTAGCAATTTTATACAAGGACCTACCCTGTCTGAGTGGGGTGGGGTGGCGAAGGTGGGTTGGGGTGGGCAGCCACCTCCTGGCAGGTTACTGGGTCAGCTGTAGCAGCAGCAGCTGGGAGCGGGTGCTCTGGGGTTAGCCCCTACATGAGTCCGCTGGGGATGCCTTAGCAGAATACCCCAGCCTGGGCGGCTTCAACAACAGAAGCTTACCATCTCATAGCTCCGGAGGCTGGAGGTCCAAGATCAAGGCATTGGCAGGGGTGGTTTCGCCTGAGGCTCCCTCCCGGCTTGCAGACACCATCTTCTCTCCATGTCTTCACCTGGTCTTCCCTCTGTGTGTGTCTGTGTCCTCATCTCCCCTTCTTACCAGACGCCAGTCAGACTGGATTAGGGCCCACCCATATGACCTCAGTCTACCTTAATTACCCCTTTAAAGAAGCTGTCTCCAAACACAGTCCCATTCTGAGGTCCTGAGGGTCAGGGCTTCTACATAGGAATGAATTTGGGGAGGACACACCTTGGCCCATGACACTTCCTGAGTCCATTTCCCTCCCCACACGGGGCCGTGTGACGGGCACAAGTTCCCTCCTTCTTCTGCCTTGATTTCCCCAGCTGTAGCCCAAGGACTGTAACAGTACCTGCTATGTGGGGGGCAATTTTGAGAAGCCCATGGAAAGTGCTGGCAGGGTGCCTGGGGCTAGCCAGGTCAGGGAAGGCCCATTCCCCCCGTGGCTGTGCTGGGGCCTCACTCTGACCCTACAGGGAGGGTTTTTGTTTTGTTTTCGTTTGGTTTGGTTTTTTTGAGATGGAGCCTCACTCTGTCACCCAGGCTGGAGTGTAGTGGCACAATCTCAGCTCACTGCAACCTCTGCCTCTCAGGTTCAAGTCGTTCTCCTGCTTCATCCTCCCGAGTAGCTGGGACTACAGGCACCTGCCACCATGTCTGGCTAATTTTTGTAGTTTTAGTAGAGACGGGGTTCCACCATGTTAGCCAGGCTGGCCTCGAACTCTTGACCTCAGGTGATCCACCCGCCCTGGCCTCCCAAAGTGCTGGGATTACAGGCATGAGCCACTGTGCCCGGCCTACAGGGAGGGTTTTGATGTCCCTGCAGTTGAGAAATGTGAGCCTTGGGGCTGTCAAGCAACAACCACGTACCCCAGCAGGGGAGGGGCAGGGCTGGGCAGTCCACACTCATGTCCCTGGGCTGGCGAGGGTACAGGTTCAGCATCTAAGATTGTTTGTGGCTCTGGGTGTGGAGAGGGGTCCTTGATGTCCCTCCACTGGTGGTGCAGGAACATGAGGCCTGTCCCATGGGCAAGTCTGTGGGGCTGCAAGGCTGTGATCCATGTCCTAGCTCCTCCCAAGGCCACGCCTCCTGTGGGCCTGCACTGGGGGAGCCTTGGGAGGAGGTGGCCATTATGTGGCCGTCACATGGCTGTGCAGCAGCCAGGCCAACTCAGGTGCTGGCTCCTCGGAGGGGGGGTCTGTGCCGTGTTGACTCTGGGAGCAGCCACATGGCTTTTGCTGGTTCCCTGCTGAACTGGGCTTTGCAGCCTGCCACCTGTGCAACCCTTGGCCATTATTTGTTTTGTTTTTAATGTTCGTGATAGCTTTATTCATAATAGCAAAGAACTGGAAACAACCCCAAACAACTGGTAAATGGATAAACAAACTGCAGGTGCCTCCAGACAATGGAATACTACTCGGCAGTGAAGAGGGCCAGCTGCAGCTGTGTGCAAAGGCCCGGGTGAGTCGCAAAGCCAGAGAAGCCCGCCTTGAAGCCAAGGTGCTCCCTGGCTCCATTTACGTGACATTTTGTTTAATAGACTATTTTTTTTAAGCAGTTTTAGATTCACAGAAAAATTGAGCAGCAAGTACAGAGTCCCCTCTGTCCTCTTGGCATTTTTTAACTTCTCCATCTGTAGATGCAGATATTGACGTGGACTTCACAGTGGGTGGCAGTGGGTGGCAGGAGATTCCTGGAGGTGGGTGTGGGCGTGCTTTGTAAACTGTAAAGTGCAGCACCCCAGTTAAAATTTATTCTCAGGCTCAGTGAGCCATGGGGTGGCTGGATAGCCACCGGGGCCTGCAGAGGGTGGGAGAGACTGGCTCCCAGGCCCAGCCCAGAGGTTCTGGAAAGGTAAGCCTGGTCACATTGCTCAGAGGTGAGGAGGAGGGACCCTGCAGCCCAACCTGGCCGCCTGCAAGGTTTGTCATTTGCGGGGAATGACGGAAAACTACCAGCCTGTCTGCACAGCTCCAGCCAGCGCTCTTATCTGCCATCGGCTCGCCAGAGGCCTCGGCCCAGCCGGCAGGAGGATGGGGCACTTCTGCTGCTGGAGAAGGAGAGGCCCCGTGGCTCCACCCGCCCTAAGGGCTGGCCCTAGACTCCTGCCAGGTCCCCACCCAGCCCGTCACATGCAACGCCAGGAGTCTAGAATGGCCTATCCCTGAGGGGGGTTCAGATCCTGGCTCTGTCCTGTCCCCACTCTGTGACATCAGCACAATCTTGCACGTCTTTTAACAAACCCTGCCAACAGCTGAGTTCCTTAGCACCTGCTATGTCGTGCAGCTTGGAGACGCTGCGCACCCTTTACCAGGACCCTCTCTCCCAAAGCTCAGTGAGGCGCCTGGTCATCCCCCAGGATGGCGGAGGCCCAGGCTGGGAGCAGAGGGCGGCTCTCACCTGCCAAAGGGCTGATCTAGGCTGGGGCTGGGACTGGAATTCTATCCCCAGGTGCCCCTGACATGAGGTGAGCCGAGGACTAGCGTTCATGACGCAGTGGGAGCCCCTCCCAACAGGGCTGTGACTTCACGGGGGATGGACCTTGCAGGGAGGCAGGCAGCTGCCCCACAAATCTGCCTCCCAGAGCCCTGAGCCGCCCACGGGTCTGGGTTGGGGTCTCAGCTGACATACAGTTACTGGAGTTTCTGTGGCTCCTCTGGACGTGGCCTCAGCCAGGCCAGGGGAGAGAACAGAAATGGAGGGACACATGCCTATGCCCTCAGCAGGCGGCACCACAGGACCCACACGAAGTTCCTCCCCCACCATGAAACTCCTCCCCCGTATGAAACTCCTCCACCCACAAAACTCCTCCCCCCGCAAGAAACTCCTCCCCACACACGAAACTCCTCCCACATGAAACTCCTCCCCCCGCCCACACGAAACTCCTCCCATCACATGACACTCCTCCCCACCACACGAAACTCCTCCTCCCACACGAAACTCCTCCTCACACAAAACTTCCTCCCACACAAAACTCCTCCTCCCACACGAAACTCCTCCCCACACGAAACTCCTCCCCACACGAAACTCCTCCTCCCACACACGAAACTCCTTCTCCCACATGAAACTCCTCCCCCATATGAAACTCCTCCCCCCACAAAACTCCTCCCCCCGCAAGAAACTCCTCCCCACACACGAAACCCCTCCCCCCACAAACTCCTCCCCTCACATGAAACTCCTCCCCACACACGAAACTCCTCCCCCCACATGAAACTCCTCCTCCCACACGAAACTCCTCCCCACACGAAACTCCTCCCCACATGAAACTCTTCCTCCCACACAAAAATCCTCCCCCACACAAAACTCCTCCTCCCACATGAAACTCCTCCCCTCACATTAAACTCCTCCCCCCACATGAAACTCCTCCCCTCACATGAAACTCCCCCACCACACGAAACTCCTCCCCTCACACAAAACTCCTCCTCCCACACAAAACTCCTCCCCACACGAAACACCTCCCCACACGAAACTCCTCCTCCCACACGAAACTCCTCCCCTCACACGAAACTCCTCCTCCCACACGAAACTCCTCCCTGCACATGAAACTCCTCCCCTCACACGAAACTCCTCCCCACACAAAACTCTTCCTCCCACATGAAACTCCTCCCCTCACACGAAACTCCTCCCCTCACACGAAACTCCTCCCCTCACATGAAACTCCTCCTTGCACACGAAACTCCTCCCCTCACACGAAACTCCTCCCCTCACATGAAACTCCTCCCCTCACATGAAACTCCTCCCTGCACATGAAACTCCTCCCCTCACACAAAACTCCTCCCCACACGAAACTCTTCCTCCCACATGAAACTCCTCCCCTCACATGAAACTCCTCCCCACACACGAAACACCTCCCCACACAAAACTCTTCCTCCCACACGAAACTCCTCCTCTCACATGAAACTCCCCCCCCCACATGAAACTCCTCCCCTCACATGAAACTCCTCCCCTCGGGCCCCACGTGAGACTGTAGCCAGCCTGCTGGGGGAACTGAGGCTTCAGTGGAAGGAAGGCCCTGAAAGCTTCTTCCAGGCTGGGGAAGGGGCACTAAGGGGAGGAAGATCACACTCCTCCAGCCGCCGTGGTGCAACGCTGGGGCTGAGAGTCCCCCCATGCATCCAGGTGTGTGGATGTCACTGGTCAGTTTCCTTTCATTGGCTCCCACCTGCTTTCCTGCTTCTCATGAGTGCCCACAGTGTTGGGATGAGCACCAGCGGCTGCAGCGTGATACCCCAGCTTGGCAGCGCCACAAAGAGGGGGTCCCAGGGCAGATCCCACACACTCCCAAAATTGCAGCGAAGCCACTCAGCCCCAGGGGCCTCTGGTGGGGACAGAGATGATTCTGCACAGGGACATCAGACACTACTGCCAGGAGGCTGTTCAGGTGGGAGGCAGCCCTGTAGAGGAGGTAAGGCTGCTTTGCCCACCTCCTCCCTGAAGCCCTCCTGGCTCCTGGGCAGCTGCAGGCTGGTGTCTCTTGGGCCTGCACTGATAGCTGCCTCCAGGCGTCCTGCCCTGCACGGCACTCCCTTGCCACACCCTGGGCTTCACAGCCTCGAGGGCAGGGGTCTGTGCTCCTGGAGCATGGAGCTCTCGGCTGCTGAGCCCCAGCCTGCCTCTGCGCCACCTTCAAACCTGGCTTGTATAGAGAAAGTTCTCCCTCTGGCCTCTGGCCTGGCTCCCTGGTGGCAGTGGTGTCCTCTGCTCAGGACTGCCCCGAGGGCCCTCTCCCAGCCCTGTCCCTGCTTGAGCGAGTGAGTGAGCAAGCCTTCCCCAGGTGGGCCCCTCCCTAGCTCCCAACCCTGACTTTTCCCCTGAGCCCAGGCTCTGCTGTGCTCTGTGCTAGGGCTGGATCTGCTGAAGCCAGGGCTCCAGGCCAAACGGCTGGCCAGAGGCCTGTGCCGCCCCCCACCTGGGAACCTCCAGACCACACTGATGCGACCCCTGCCTCCCAGTTCCCAGGAACAGATACCGAGCTCTGAGCAATGGGCACAAATTTCAGACCCAGTGTCCTGGCGGTGCCATAAAACTGCAGCAGCGAAGCTCATTGGAGTCATTTTCTCCTGCACTGCTGACATGGAGAGGAAAAATCCCCAAATAAAGCTCTTCCCACAGCCACAGCCGCGAAAACATTGTCCCCTGCAACTGTGCTCACTACTCAAACACGATTTCTCCTCCTCAGGGGGAAAAACCTCCCAGCAATTCTCATTGCAAGATGGTAAACCTGTCGCCCTAATGAACAGCTTTCATTTAGAACTCAGTGAGAAGGTGCGCACTGGGAGACGGCAGCTTGTTGACTGCGATGTTTCCAAATCACTTGCTCAACCTGCAGCGTTCCCATGGAACTTGGAGCGCCCAGCATAGGGCTTTATTGTTGTTTTGAGCCAAGAAGGAAGTTTTCAGAAGCCATACTTTGTGCTGATTCATGTTTCACCCTCATGCCTACAAAGTCTCTGTCAAATGGTTGTCCTGGTCCTCTTGCATGCCTCTGATGATGGGATGCTCACTACTTCCCAGTGCAGCCCCCCTTCATTGCAGGAGCTCATCGCCAAGACTGCAGGGGAGGAGACTCAGAGCTCCCGTCTGTCCTGCTGTCTCCACCTATGAGTGTTTACTGAGCACCTGCTACATGCCAGGCCCTGTGCCAGGGCTGGGAGGGAGGAAGGGGCTCGGGGAGGGGCTGCCCTTTTGGGGGGATGGAGCTCAGGGCCGGGTTGGCTGTGACAAGACCATGATGCAGGTTTGACACTCCTAAAGGAGAAAGGAATTGGGTGGGAGGAGCCTCAGATCACAGGTGGCAGCTGAGAGAAAGGCCACCCATGCAGGGAGCTGGGACCAAGCTGGGACCCCCTGGGAAAAGCAGCCCTGGGGTGAGCCCCTCAGCCCCCAGCTTCCTCCACACAGGTCCCCACGGCAGCCACAGTGAGGGTCCTCTGTCCTCCACGGGGAGGGCCACGTACCTGGCATGATGGAAGCAGCTGGTGGTGCATGTCTAATATGTGGCAGCTCAAGGGGATCAGCCTCTCAGCGGCCCCAGAGCAGCGCTCAGTGAGGGTGGGGACCGAAGCACCCCCATTTTACAGGAGAGGAGCAAGGCTTGGGGGCCGAGGAGACCTGTCCAGGTAGGATGTGAACACTGCGGCTTCACTAGCCTGTAAGACGCCCACGCACAGTCCACAGTGCCTCCCAGCCCTGGGCGGTGAGAATCGGAACAACCCGAGCAAGCACAGCCCTGGGGGGTGAACAGGGACCCCACACAGCTGGCCCAAGGCAATGCCCCCTTACACCCGCCTAGAATACGATCCCAAGCCTAGAATACGCTGCGGGTGCAGCCTGCCTGCTGCGTGAAGGATGGGCCCCGGCTTCCTAAGGCACACACCTGGAGCACTTGTCCCATGATGGATCAGGGGCTCCCGGACTGCTGCCCTGGGCTGACGTTTCCCGGGGTGGACAGCATCAGCTGGGGCTGGGCACACAAGGGGGAATTCAGTCCAGGAGGTTGGAGCAATGAGTGAGTGAAGAATGAATGAGTGAGGGAATGAATGATAGTTCAGGCCGTGGCCAGCAGCGCACCAGCTTCCCTCAGAGCTCCCTGCGCCCAGCCTGCCTGTGCCCTCGCCTTCCTTTTCTCGTCTCCACCTCTCCCACCCTCTTCACAGGCTGTCCCCTTCTCAGAGGCACTCGGGGTGCCCCTGAACCTCCTCTCATTCCAGGAGGCTGAGCTGGACTCCCGGGAGCCTTGGGGTGGGGAGGGGCTTGGTGAGGGAGCTGGGGGCGGGGCCAGCCTTCCTTCTGCCTCGGATGTGCCCTTCCCAGTGACTCCACGGCCTCATCAGCAAAGCCAGGGAGGCAGTGACACAGGTCCTGCTCCATGCATGTGGGGGCTTGTCTCATCAGCTGGCACAAGCGTGTGAGGACACGCAATAGGACAGGCCCGTCAGGTGAGGTGGAGTGAGTCTGGGGCAGGCGGTGGAGGCCCTTCGGGGCCTGAATGTTGGGCGACAGGTCCCTGGGACAGGTGCAGGGGGCAGTGCATCCTCTCCCCGCTCCCCAGTGCAGCCACAGAAACAGCAATAAAAGCCTTTTTGTTGCCTTTCCAGCCCAGACAAAATCAATAAATTCTGGAAACATGAGAACAGCTGACCTTTGAGATTTCTAGCAAACCTTCAAAGAGTAAATGTGGTTCGGGCTCCGGCTCAGAGCTCAGCGCCAAGTCCAAGGCGCTGGGAACCTCCGCATAGGCCCAACTTGGGTCCTGCACTGTCACAGGGGTGGGACCCCAATCCTGCACGTGCTTCTCAGGCAGGCCTCACTTATGTGGATTCCAGAAAGTTCTGTGGATGGGACCTGCTCTTTCTGTGGTGAACGGCAGTATTGCTTTAGCTGTGTCTCAGCTCTTCCGTCTCCTCTAGAAAGTTCTCCAGCAGCTGCAAATGTGGAGCATGATCAGCTGGGGCGAGGACAGCACCACTTTGCAGACGGGGAAACTGAGGCCCTGAGGAGGGATTTGGGGTTGATGCCAAGCTGCTTGGGCCTGATTCTCGGCTCACTGGGCTTCACCCACCTGGACCTTGGTGCAATTTCCAGAGGTTTGGTGGGGGAGCCGGGGGCGGGGCCAGCCCTGCTTCTGTCTTGGATATGAGCACCCCGGCAACTCTGTGGCCTCATCAGCAAAGCCAGGGAGGCAGCGACACTTGTGGGTCCTACTCTATGAGTGTGGGGTCCTGTCTCATCAGCCTGAGCAGCCATGTGAGGACTGCTCCCCCAACAGTAACCCAGGTCGCTGCAAGTGGCTATGGCATTCACTTTTGCCCAGGTGCCCAGTGCGGTTATTTATTTATTTAGAGACAGGGTCTGGCTCTTTCGCCCAGGCTGGGGTGCAGTGGCGCTATCAGGATTCACTGCAGCCTCAACCTTCCGGGCTCAAGCGACCCTCCTCCTACCTCAGCCTCCTGAGTAGCTGGGACCGTAGGCATGTGCAACCATGCCTGGCTAATTTTTATATTTTTTTGGTAACGATAGGGTTGCACCATGTTGCCCAGGCTGGTCTCCAGCCTCTGGGCTCCTGGAATCCTCCTGCTTCGGCCTCCCACAGTACTGGGATGACAGTGCTGGGATTACAGGCATGAGCCATGCACCTGGCCATAATGCAGTTATGGATTGAGCTCCCATAAAGCGCTGGTCATGCTTAGGGCTGAGGAGGGGCAGCCAGGGCCAGCCATGATCCCTGTGCTCTATGAATAGGACTCTATGGAGGGTGGGATGGAAGGGAAAGGGAGAGGAGAGAGATGGAGACTGCCCCCCAACCCCGGGCTAATGACCGGACTCCTGCAGGAGGGGGTGGACTGGGGAGAAAGGCGAGGAGGCTTCTTGAGCTTTGAGTGTGAAGCTCGGAGGGAAGTCCAGCCCAGAGAGAATTTTGGGAGCCCTGAGCACAGATGGGGCCTCCCGCAGGTTGGTGTCATCTGCAGTGCCGAGAATGCAATGCTGCTGTTCAGGCAGCTGCTCCCTTCCCCAGGAGAAGCAGAGGCCACGCAGACCCAGGCCGGCAGCCCAGGGCCACAAAGAGGGCTGGCGACGTGCTGGGCACAGAGCTGAGTGGCCACCTGCTGGTGCTGCCTGGACAGCCTTCTGCATTTTCACCCTGCCGGGCCTGGCTGCAGCCAAGGCTGCCAGCCAATCAGTGCTGGGGGCAAAGGTTCAGCTGTGCCATCTCACAGCCACTCCCTGGCCTGTTTCCACCGCTGCAGTGCTGTGTGCCAGGTCCCTCCTGGAAAGTGGGTTTCTGAACATCCAAGCAGAGAGAGAGAGAGGAGGGTGGGCGGGGCTCCACAAGTAGAGCCGGGGCCTCTTCTGCACCATCCCTGCAGAGTGGGAGAGCTGCCTGCCCTCAGGAGAGAGCCCCAGGGAGGGATGGAGCCTCCTGCAGCCTTGACCAGGCAAGCTGAGATGCCTGGAGGCCCAGCTGGCCTCCTCCCACCTGGAGCACATACGCACCGGAAGCAGCCTCCCCACAAACTCACGAGAAAGTGGGGGCTGGACCCAGAGGCAGGGGACCAGGCCAGCTTCACCCCAGGCCACTTTCTGCCTGGCTACACGCAAGCAGATTGACGCTCAAGAGCAGCAAAAACCTTGTGTCCTTACCAACCAACTTTTGTATGTTTTAATTAGTGATGAACTTTATGTCTTAAGAAGATTTAGGTTTACAGAAAAAAAGAAAAAAAAAATGAGAAAATCATAGAGAGGGTTCCCATGTTCCCCCGTTTCCCTCATGATGAGCATCTGGTACTGAGGTGGTACCAGCTGATGAGCCGATACTGATGTGGCATCATTAACCGAAGCCCACAGTTCACATTAGGGTTGATTTTGGTGTTGGACATTCTCCGGGTCTGGACACACATACAGTAGCATGCGTCCACCATTATAATACCACGCAGAGCAGTGACACTGCCCTGAACATCACTGTCCCCCGTGGAGCTCGGCTGACTCACTCCTCCCTCCCCCTCCCCTCTGGCAACCGCTGATCTTTTTACCACAGTGCTACCAAAGTCTCCACAGTGCTGCCTCTTCCAGAATGTCCCCTAATTGGAATCCTGCAGTGTGGCCTCTTCAAACTTGCTCTTTTCACTTAGCAACATACGTTTAGGGCTCCTCGTGTCTCTTCATGGCTTGAAAGTGCATGAATAATGTTCAATTGTCGGGGATGTAGCAGTTTGTTTATCCACTCACCTGCTGAAGGACATCGTGGTTACTTCCAAGTTTTGGCAGTCACTAATAAAGCTGCCATAAAGCTGAGTGCAGCTTCCTGTGCAGACAGGAGCTTTTAACTCTTCTTAAGTTTTGCCTCATCAGGACTTCCCCTGTGGGCCTGGAGACTTGAAGATGAAAGAGGCCTCAGGGGCAGTCCCTGAAGGCCGCACCCCGGGCAGGGCAGAGGCAGCCCTGGACAATGGGCCTGCTGTCTGGGGAGGGTGGCGAGGAGGCTGTGCCTGGGCCCAGGAAGGGCTTCCTGGAGGCAGTGTCCGGAGCTTGGGGAATGAGCCAGGGTGGAGCAGGTGGAAAGGGAGAGAAGAGCCCGGGAGAGGTCTGAGGTGAGCATGCGTGTGGTGGGTGATGTGAAGCGGGGCAAGGGTGGGTGTGGGATGCCCACACCGTGTGGGCGTCAAGAACCACATTAGGAAGGCTGGGCTTTCCCCAGGCAGATCAGACATGGTTCAGCTTCCTGAGGGGGTGGATGGAGAGCTGGGCTGGGGTAGGGTGGGCAGCCACAGGGAATGGGGATGGAGGGGGCTGGGGTTGTACCTGTTGAGTGAAAGCCACGGACTGGCTTCATATGCCCCCTGTGTTTCTGAGATCACATAAAGCACTGGCCCCTGGGGGCTTCATCTGGCCCCAGCCCTCCAGCTCCTGCCCGTCCTGCCGGCCCAGGTGGACATAGCAGAGGAGGAAGTCAGGCCATGTCACAGTGGCTCGGACACCACACACACTGCTCATCTGGAGCCTGGCACCAGGACTCACCCTGGAGGGCTTGGGAGCAGGCAGCCTATTGGGAGGTGGCCCCAGGGGGCACAGGCAGGGAGGGAGGACAGTGAGCCAGGAAGAGAAACTTGGGCTCGGGTCCCGGCAGGGGAGGGGCGGCCTGAGGCCACACCAAGCACAGGTCAGGTTCATTCCTCAGTGTGTTGCGGGACAGTGTTCCGTGAGATGTGACGGTAAGAGGGGGTCAGAACTTGTAGGGTTTGGGCTTTGGTTGGGCAATGTGAGGAGGGCTGAGGCAGCACTGGGGTTGTCTCCAGACTGGATGCCGATGGAAGTGGCAGTTCTGTGATGGGCATCTACTCAGTCGCATCTGCAGGGAAGGAGGCCTGCAGCGGGGTAAAGTTGCAATTGGGCAAGTCCTAGGCCCTCCTTTAGCGCAGGAGAGGTGGCATTTTGAGGGTGGCACTGAGGCCTTGGCCTTGCTTAAAGTGAGCATCCTTCAAGCTCATTCCTGTCCTGCGGAAGGATGTGACTTTGCTGTCAGGTGGGTCTCTGGGTGGCAGAGGCTGCCTCTGAACCTTCCCACCTGGGTCAGGGAGCTGGTGTTTCTCTGCTGATTTCTCATTGGCCAGGGCCTTCCAGGCTGTGCACAGTGTCCTGGACATGCTCTGAGGAGCTGCAAAAGGAAAGAGCCTTGAGGAGGTGCTGGGGGCCACCTGGGAGGTGAGCCCCACGGAGAGCCAAGGGCATAGGGGGCAGGGGAAAGGGGGTGAGAGTGGCCACCTGGCCCAGCAGCTCCTCTAAGAGGCCATCCTAGCTTCCTCCTTCCTGTCCTGTCACCGTTTTCCTCCATCCCCGTAGAGGGGTGAATAACGTCCCCTCCCAATACAAGTCCATCTGGAGCCTCAAACTGTGGCCTTCTGTGGAGGTCAGGTCTCTGCAGATGTAATCAGGTAAGATGAGTTTATACTGGATGAGGGTGCGCCCTAAACCCAACAACTGGTGTCTTTATAAGAAGACACGACAGAGACTCAGAGACATGGGGAGGAGGCCATGCGGAGACAGAGGCAGAGGCTGGAGCAACGCGCCCAAAAGCCAAGGAACGCCTGCACCCACTAGGAGCTAGAGAGGCAGGAGGTAGCCTCCCTGAAGCCTCTGACACCTTGGGAGTGAGGCCCTGCCCACAACTGGATCTCAGACTTCTGGCCTCCAGAACACGTGAAAAGACATCTCTGCTGTTTGAAGGCCCCAGTTTGTGATAATCTGTGAAGGCAGCCCTGGGAAATTAATGCAGCCCTCCAGGGTCCCAGCCCCCCGAGTCTACCTTCCTAGGTCCCCCCAACCCTGCTTCACATGTTCTTCTAACTTCAGCCCACCAACTGCTCCACCTCAGACGCTGATGAACCCACCAGCCCTGCTCAGAACTGTCCCAGCCCTTTCCGCCTCCATTCCACCCTTCCCCAACCCCAGCCAGGACTGCCCACCCTCGCACCGTGCCCCCTCTGGGCTCTGGCCTGGCTCTCTTGGTTCTCCATTGCTGCTTCCAGGCCCTGTGCCCCACTCCTCAGGGCCCTGACCTACTCCCCGCTCCCCATGGCTGCCACCCCCATCATGCCCTCACCCCTGGAGGACAGCGCCTGGCTTGCTGCCTTCTAGAGCCATAGCCGTCCACACCACAACCTGTGCAGAACAGGATGGCCATCCTCATCTCTCCATCTCAAAGTCTTCTCCAGATGGCTCAGAGTCAAAGAGGAAGCGAATCTAAAATTAAAGGCATTTAAAATAACGATGATAACCCTCCTATCAAGATGACCTTCGAGGTTGGGATCTTTTGTCCACAGCTGTGTTCTCACGCCTGGCACAGTGCCTGTGATGGACGCATCCAGGAGTGGATCAATTTTCCCTTTTCCAGCCAGGGGACCTGGGCTTGGAGACGGGGTAACTGGCCCATCACAGCTGGACCTGGCTGGCTCCTGACCTCAGTCCGAGCTTCCCTAAGTTGGGCAGCACCGTTCCGGCCAGACCAGGCCAGGTTTACTTTCTGCAGCTACTCTGAGATGGTCCCAGGGCCCACAGAGGGAGAGGGGGGTTTGGGCATAGACCTGGCATGAGGCTGGCACTGATCCTGCCCCTAGTGTCCCTGCTCAGCAATCACGCTGCCCTCTCAGGGTGGTGAAGCCCCCAGAACTGTCATCCTCTGAGCTGCTCCAGCCCACCTGACCTGGGAACGCCTGTTGCTGTGATCTCTGACTGCCTTGCCAGCTTCTGTGGAGGAGGCTATGTCTCTACTGGAGCACCCCAAGACTCCAGGCCCAGGAAGTGCAGATGTGGGGTCCCTCCTCCCACCTCATCGTGATGCTATAATGGCTTCCTTCCCTACATCCTCAGCCGCCCACCTGGAGCTCTGCATTCCTGACTCCCACCTCTCCTCTCTCCCTTTTTCCCTCCCCGTCCCTTTCTCTCCATGCATGCAGCCCTGCCCTGCCCTGCTAGCTGGCTTCACTTTATACCTAGAACCACACACACACATGCATACATGCACATGCACACTCAGGCACACACACATACACGCACACACACACACATACCTGCACACGCACACGGATGCACACAGTTTTGTATGGCAAACCTTCCTCCCCTCTCCCAGGAAAAAAAATACTTCTCTCCTCTCCTGTCTGCACACGCAGGTCTTGACCTTCCTGCTCATGTTTCCTGAGGACAGAGGCCATTGGATGGAACAGCCTGGGCCTGTCTCCCATCCACCCTCAAAGGTCATGCCCTGCTTATCCCTCGCCCTAGCTCCTGCACCCTCCCTTCCCGTAACCGCCATTCTTATTTGTCCACCTTCGTCTCCCCATCAACCCTTCCTAGGCCCTAAAGATGCCAACTGCAGCCCCACAAGAAGCTCTTACTGCACACCCCCAGGTGAGGAAACTGAGGCACAGAGGTCTGGAGCCCATGCTCCCTCTTAGGGATTTCACCCAGGAGACTGTACCCAGGGAGTGCGGGACCCCTGGACAAGCCGTCCCCCTGTGGCCCCCTAGGCTCTGCCATTCTTTTCTTCAAAGCAGGTCTTCCTGAAAGAGAAGGGGTTTGTCTGAGCCCCATCTGCCCTCACCTTCCCTGGTACCCTTTGGCCAGACTTTCATCAAGGCCCACAGCAACCCTGGGCCACCAAGCCTGGCCACCATGCCTGGCTCCTCTGCATGCTGGCATCTCGAACGCCCTCACATGGATGCTGGCCCCATCCTCCTGCACAGGTTCCTTCTGGGTGTCTGGGGCCCCATGGCCCCTCCCTTCCCCCACCTCAGTTGCTGGTTTCTCTGGGGGTTGGGGCCCCAGGGCTCAGTGCTGCTCCTCCTGAGATCCCCTGCATACCACACAAGGGCCCCATATTTGCATGCCTGGCCCTGGCTCTTGGGAATGACCTCCATCCCTGCACCTCCACTGAGCTCCCTGACACCTCTCCCTGGGTGTCCAATAAGCCCTCCCTACAGCTGAGTCCAAAGCCTGCTCCCCGCAAACATCCTGCTGCCCTCGCCTTCCCTCTCAGCCCCTGGTGTCTCCTGCCACCGACACTCACATGTTGGCATCTCGGAGACTCCTCCCTTCCTCTCATGCTCCTCACCATCCAGTCCCCAGCTCCCACACACTCTGAAGGCTTGAAGGGACAGCCAGAGGGGTTGGGAGGGAAGCGCCCATGACGTCTCACACCTGGAGCACCTGGCAGGTGGGGGTGCCCTTTAGGGAGATGGGTGGGCTACAGGAGGGAGACATGAGGATGGGGAGAGGTCTGGAGCTGGTTCTGCCATGTTGAGCAGGAGGTGCCTGCGCTGCCTGCAAGCCAGCAGGTGGGCTTCATAGCAGAAGGCTGAGTGGAGCTGTCCGCTCAAGGGTGGTGCTGAAGGCGCAGGCATGCTTGGCCTCCCTGGCAGCAGGTCATCAGAGCAGGCAAGGGCGCTCCAGGCAGCCACTGGCGTCTCTGGACTCAGTTGGAGCAGAGACATGGAAGGTATGATGGTAGCGCCCCTCACACCCTGGGTTCCTAAGTCAGGGGGCCCACCAGCCCATGAGGGAGCCACTGTTCTCCCCAGCTGACCAGTGTGCACACAGCAGTGGGGGAAGAACTGCTCACCATAGGGTGACCAAGGGGCCATCCCAGACCCCAACCCTACATTCAGTAGACTTCCCACCACCCTTTACCTCAGCTTCCCATTCACGGAGGAAGGCTCACACCCTGCCAATGCCTGCTGGAAACGCGTGTGAGTCGGCAGAATGGCTGGTGGATACCGTGTGCTCCCACCCTTCCACTGGCCCTTTCAGTATGTGCATTTCTGAAAATGCCTGTGTCCTGCATGCCTCTGTTCCTTCCAACATAAATCCTGGCTTAGCCTAAGTCAGCCATGGGCAGGGACAGCCCTTCAATTTCAGTAGGAAATGAGATTGTCATGAGCTGATACAGGTTTGCAGTCGTGGGCACCAGATCAGAGGAGGAGGAATGTGCATGTGGGTGTGTGTTGTGCCCACTCCTGTGGTGTGCACACATGTGTGTGCTGTGGAGCAGGTATGTGGGCACAGGTATACATCTAGACATATAAATAAAGCATTTCCTCAGGTCACATGTCCAAAGGCAAGATGCAGGCAGCATTTTCATTTTTTATTTTTCTCAAAAAGACAACATAAATAAAGACTTCTCTTGGTGAACTGCAGAGTGCTTGCCCTGGGAAGGCAGGCCTGAAGGGGGCTCTGCAGGGTCTAATTCATGTCCCCAGCACAACAGATCTGATCTCCTCTCCATCACCTCATGAGAGTTACTGCTGGGTTTTCCTGGGTGTCAGATAGGGGGTGTCCAAAGGCATCTATGGGGCTCCTCACTCTTCTTTCTCCAACTCTCCTCTCCCCTATCTCCTTCCCTCTCTTTCTTTGCTCTTTTCCTCCCCTCTGCCTCTCCTTCAGTTCTTGCATTCTGATTTTTTTTTTTTTTGCAGGAGTTGGCATAGATAAGCAGTATCAGATCAGTCTTTTTCCCAAGGACAGCTGGGCTTGGTGAGGTCTGGGGCCAGAGTCAGCTTCAGGAGATAAAAACAGCCAGGGAAAACCTTCACATTTATCTCTAACTTTCCATAGTTGTAATATCAGGTTAAAATTAATTTCACAGGCAGCTGTGATGGGAGGGGGGTTCAGTCTGGCAGTGTTCAATAGGTTTCCAATTGCACACTGGGGTCTATGGGAATAATGCCACAATCAACTAGTGATGTCTGCCAAGGGCAGGGAGAGGAGGAGGTGCCATGATTGCTATGTGCTGGGTAAGGACAATTTGGACATTGTGGGTGTGGCTAAGAGAGAGGCGAGGGCCACCCTGGTTATATGTGACATCCCAAAGCCTTCACTATTCCTAGAGCCATCTTGCAGCCCTTCCCTCAGACATGTGCTGCTTCCTCCACCCTCTGCCTGGTGACCTCACTCATCCTTCAGTGTCCAGCACAAGGGGCCCCTTCCATGTGCCACCCTGTACCATGCAGACACCAGCCACCTGTACCCTCTGCACTGTCTGCTGCTGGCCAGGGGCCCTATGGCTAACTCTTTGTGCTTGGTGCCCTCGACTCTGGCATCAGGCAGTGGCTCTGAGCCTGTGGGATGAATGGAACTGAGTGATGTTCTCTCAGACTCTCCTGCCTCACAGTCAGGGCCTAGCAAATGGGAAAGAGGCCTCTATCCCATTTCCAGCAAGCAACAGAGGTATTGGGCTTCAAAGGGACAAAAGGAAAGCTTGGCTCTTGCCCCAGGTCCACCTTTTCAGGGGCATCAGGAAATGGCAAAGTTGGATATCATGGACCCCACCCTTTGCCCTGCCTTTGGTGCTTCCCAGCCCTACAGAGCATTATCCAGCTGTCCCTTCTTCTTGTAGGAACCATAACCAGTTTCATGTACACCACTCTGTGCACCCCAACTCCAGGGAACACATCTCTGCAACTCTTGCCAAAAAGTAGCCAAACAGGTATCTACATCTCCATCCCAACGACCCCAACCAGCTCAGATGAGCAGAGGGCCAGACAAATGCTCCAGCTGGGAGACCCTTGGCCACATGGGAGCAAAGTGGCATTCTCTGCCCTGCCTCCATCTCCTCCAAGCAAGTGAAAAAGAGTCTAAGGGAACCCTAAGGTCATTCTCTTGGGAGTGCCTGGATGGAGAGGGTTCTGGCACCATTAGAATGCCCAGGAAAGTGGCATCAAGTTATCACAGATTGCTAGGGTATTTTTAATCAGTTTTGAAAACAACGTCAAGGTACATTTCAGAGGAAAGCATGTTATCAGAGATGAAAAGATGAATCATGATAATGAATCATTTCATAATGACTAAGAGATCAATAAGAAAACAGAACAATCTTAAATGTATATGTGCATAACAACAGAGCTTAAAATAAATAAAGTGAAAATAAATAAAACTGATGCAACTAAATGGAGAAATAGAAACTCCACAATGATGGTCTGAGATTTCACTACACCTTTCTCAATAATTAATAAACAAGTAAGCCCAAAACCAATAAGGAAATAGAAGACTTGAATAACACTATCACCAACGTGACCTGACTGACATTTATAAACATGCTACCACCACCAGAAGAATGTACATTCTTTTCAAGTGTATACTGAACAATGACATTAGACCATATTCTGTGTTATAAAAACAAGTATTACTAACTTCAAAATGATACAAATCATACAAAATATGTTCTCTGACCACAATGTAATTAAGTCAGAAATCAATAACAGAATTATGTCTCAAAAGAAAATCTCAAAATTTTTGGAAGCCAATTAATACACTTCTAAAGAACCCATGGGCTAAAGAAAATATCAAAATGGAAAATTGAAGATATTTTTAACTGAATGAAAATAAAAACAGAACATATTAAAATTGGTGGAATGTTGCTTAAACAGTGCATAGAGGGAAATGCATAACACTACATGCTTAGACTAGAAAAGAAGAAGGTCTGCAATCAATGATCTTAGATTTCACCTCAGGAAACTAGCAAAAGAAGGGCAAATTAAACCCAAAGTAGACAGGAGAAAATAAATAAAGAGCAGATCAGAAGTCAGTGAAATAGAAAACAGAAGAACAATAGAGAAAATCAATAAAACCAAAACCACTTATTTGAGAAAATGAGTAAAACTGATAAAACTCTGGCAGACTGATAGGACAAAGAAGAAGAAATAAATCACCAGTTTCAGGAATGAAATAGGTGACACCACTATAGATCCTACAGATATTGAAAGGATAATAGGGAATGTTATGAGCAACTTTACAATACTTTTGACTCCTAGATGATATGAACAAATTCTTTTAAAAATACAAACTATCAAAGCTTACTAAAGAAGAAATTGGTAACTGAAATAGCACTGTAAGTGTTAAAGAAATTGGATCTGTGGTAAAACACCTTCCCACAAAGAAAACTACAGGCCCAGATGGCTTCACCAATGTTTGGATTGTACCAAAGATTTCAATAAAAATAATACCAGTTGTACACAAACACTTCTAGGAAATAAGAGAGGAGAGAATACATATCAACTTGTCCTATGAGACTAATATTACCCTGATACCAAAAGCAGACAAAGACATTACAAGAAAAGATAATTAGGGACCAATATCTCTCGTTAACCCAGATGTAAACATTTTCTAACAAAATGTTATCAAGTTGAATCCAGTAATATGTAAAGAGGATGATACATCATGGCCAAGTGGGTTTTATCCCAAGAATGCAAGGTTAGTTTAACATTCAAATATCAGTCAATGTAACTCAACATGTTAGCAGGCTACAAAAGAAAAACCACATGATCATCTCAATAGATTCAGAGAGGCATTGGACAAAATCCAACATCCATTCCTGATTGAAAAAAAAAAAAACCCTTAGCAAATTAGGAATTAGGGGATTTCCTTAACCCGATGAAGGGGATTTATGAAAAGCCTACAGCTGACATACTTAATGGTGAAAGACTGAATGCTTTTCCCCTTAGATCAGGAGCAAGTCAGGGATAGACTCCCTCACCCAGGTCAAATTTTAACAACATCGTGTTGCTGTTACTGCCACTGCCTATATGTGGTTTAAAGCTAAGTGGCTTCCTGTTCTGGGGAGCCCCTTCTCCTCCTGCCCACCTTTTGCAGCTGGCCCTGACTTGCAGCTCTAACTCCAGCCTGGCAAACCTCCCTGGCCTCCCCAGACCCTTGGTTTGCCTCGGTCCTTATAAGCCCCATAGTCCTGGCTCTTCTATTAAGTTGATGAATACTTTCTAGATATTTTAGAGTTACTTCAACTAGGTTGTATGTTCCTTAAAGGTAGGTATGCATACAGGTGCCCAGTAATTACTTAGTTTGCAATATACACGGGCCCATTGGATCCACCAGCAAGCCACCCCTGGTCTTGCAAAGCTGTGAACATGTTCCTAGACTCTCATAGTCACGTGGATTCCTCACTGCAGTAGGAAGGACCACAGGGCAGGGAGTCAGAGGGACTTGATAGAGCCCTATCCTCAAGGAATCACAGCCCATGGCTAAGGAAGAAGTGGGGGCAGGGATTAAATTAGACCACCAATGGCTAGAGCACAAAGGAAACTCCAGGCTGACTGATGCAGAAGGTCAGGGTAGGAAGTGGTTCCTCCAATGGGAGAACTGGGTGGTGCTTTGTAGAAGGGACTGTGTTCACATTGACCTGGGCAGGTGCTTGTGATTTCAGCTGGTGGGAGGGATGGGTGTGGACATTCTAAGAGGGGGCAATGGTGTAGACCATGTGACAGAGTCCTGCACAGGGAATGGGGGGGCTACAGAGTCACTCACTGGGATTCTCCCACCATGAGGACCAGAGTCCTTCACCTAAGAGCGAGTGCTGTGGAGCATGGTGGATGTGAGCAGGGGCTGCGGTCGGACAACCAGGGCTCAAATGCCCACATGACCACTTGCTTATGTTCACTGCCCAACTATACTTCCACACCATTGAACTCAGGAGTAGAGATGTGACTGACTTTCGACAATGAAAGGCCACTGGAAGTGATGTGTCTGTCTTGGGAAGCATGAGGTTCTCTACGAGGCTCCTCCCCTGGGCAGTACCCCACCTGGTGGCTGCCCTATTCACCTGGACACTGGAGTGAAGATGACAGATAGGCAGCTTGAGTGAGAGGTAGGCATGGATTGCTATCAGCCACTGAGTATGGGGATGTTTGTTACTGCAGCATCACCTAGCCCAAGCTGACTGATACACTTGGCTTCCTATGTTACTTGAGCAATCTGTGGTTTAGCTTCCTCAACAGGAAACAGGGGATAATGAGAGCACCTACCTTTTGGGGTGGGTGTAAAGATTAACAGGCTTCTTATAGGTAAAGCACATTGAAAAGTGCCTAGCACAAAACATGCACAATATGAGCATCTGCTGTTTTCTCTCACTTGTAGCCTTGATTTCCTAAGTCCAGATCCCAGCTGTAAAGTAATTTTCCAAACTAGAGTCCCATAGAACACTCGTTCTCAAGGTGCTAATAGATGTGCCATCAAAAAGACGTCTGCGTTTGAGAAAGTTCTGGGTTAAACCAAGTTAAACAGTTTTATTTAATTGCCAGACTTCTCAGAGTCTTTAATCTGCTAATGCACCAGTGAATCTCCAAGAGACAGTTACCCCTCACATTTGGCCACGAACATGTATGTGCACACTCATGCATGCATGTGTGCATGTGTGTGTGCATGCACATGTGTGTCACAGTGATTAACTTCACCCAGGGCTGTGTCCTGTGGGATGACTTTGGAAAAGGTGGGCTTTCCAGCAATGCCTTGTGGAGGGGTCCTCTAGTGGGCCCCAGGGGCTTTCTGAGTTTGGCAGGGGTATTTGGGGTGAAGCCAGCACTAAAGAAGCTTGGAGGGGCATGAAGCCATAATGGAGAGGGACTTCAAAGTCACAGGGCAAGGAGCCCAGGAGAGCCCAGAGGAGCCACTTCACCCCCGCAGGGCTGCAGAGGTTGCAGAGCAGCTTTGGGAGAGGTCCAGGAGCCTGGGGGGCGGTTGGGGGTGGGTATTGCCCTGTGCAGCCAAGAACCCTGGACAGGAGTGCCTTTAACGTGCAGGGGCTGGGGGCATTGGGCCAGCTCGGGGTCCAGAGTCAGAGGGGCAGAGAGCCAGGACGGATGCGGTAGAGGAAGGCCACAAAGGTGGGCTGCTCTTCTGAACAAGTCCCCTGGTAGTGAGGGAGAGAGGAGAGGCAGTGACTGGGGACAGCGGCAGGGCCCAGGAGAGGGGAGAACCGACGCCTTTTGCAGGTGGAGGAGAAGGAGTGTCAGGTGGACTGGGGCCCTGCGGCACATGGAGCCCTGTCTGGGAGACGGGACGGAAGGACCGGTGTGTGGGCAGGGATGTTATGCGTGCGGAAGTTCTTGGAGGCAGGGGGCTGTGGGCTGGTGGGGCAGAGGCAGGGTGGGGTGTACACTTCTGGGGACTGGTCCTGACTCTGCTGCCCAGAACTTAGGCGGCTGGACTCTCAGAAGCCTGGCTTTCCCTTGCTCTTGGCAAGGCCCTCCGGGCCATGGTTCATTGGATCTGAGAATTTGGTGTGGCTGTTTACAGAAAGCTTTTTGTCCTTAGGACAGGGTGGAAATTGGATTTCGTGCTCCTGGCTGGGAGATGCTCACCAATTCCCGACTCTCGTAGTGCTCTGTGGGGGTCTCAGACAGCTGCCTCTGCTCTCGACAGATAATAAATTATGCATCCACTTAATGCCTGCTCGGGCCAGCTCCATGCCAGTGTGCAAGTGGTCCGAATCTCTGGTCTCTAGACACATCCATTTCGCTTGCATGAGCCTCTGGGCTCCTGCCTGGCCAGAGCCTGGCGGTGACTGGAGAATTTTCCTGATCAGTTGCCTGGGCTTGGGTTGTGGTTGCTGGTTGTGCAGGTGGGTCTGTGGGCACCATCCCTCAGCACAGCTCAGATCTTAGGGGCTACGCTACCAGAAGGGGCCTTGGGTGAATGATGGCTGGGTTTGTGAATCACTCATAAGCATTTATCTTCACAGAAATGTGGAACAGTCCCTGGACACCCAGCCTTGGCAAAGACGGTTTCAGATGTGCTGGTCAGAGTTTTGGAGACCGTTCCAATTTCATGTGGGACTCTTGGACTCCTTATCCTATGACCACTCTCTTCTCTCCCACTCCAAAACTGAGAAGTCTGCCTCCTTCAGGAAGCCCTCAGGGATTCCTCTCTCCTCCTCCCAACTTTCACCACTGGGGCCACTCACTGACTCAGATACAGGGTGCCCAGGGATGAGCTTTTGTTCCTAAGCACAAGACTCTCCCGAAGGTTGTTGGCACCTCCTCCTGGGCACTGACTTCTCCATCTCTCCAGAAACTCTTCCTGAACCAAGACAGGCAGAGAGGGAGGCATTCAGGGAGAGCAGGGGCTTGAAGGAACAGGAAAAATCGAGAGAAAGGGAAAGAACAGGGCTCCCCAGGCTGCCTGACAGGCCAGGCCCAGGCCAAGTGCTCTCCATGGTCTTTAAGGATATCTGGGAAAGTGCATTCCATCACTTCCAGCCTGAGCAGAAAGAGAAACGGAGGCTCGTGGGAGGGGATTTCATGGTTCAGCAGCAGCAGGATGAGGATCCATGATCCAGGGACACCCAGAGGTGAAGGAGCCTCCAGGACACCTCTGCTCTGGCCCCACATGGCCAGACATGGGTTTGAGCCTCATCCATCCATACACCGGGCTCTTTGTGCACCAGGTCCCACCTTCCAGGTGCAGACAATGAGGCACAGAGTGAACAGTGACGCAGCTCAGGGAAAAGCATCATGGCGGGCACACTCTGGCCTCCACTCCACGACCCGCACACCTGGCCCCCAGACCCTTGCTGACGCAGGCCACTCGCATGCCTGTGTACCGTGCAAGGGCCTCGTGGGTGACTCAGAATTATGCAGATGTGAAGCCGTGTTATTAATATGATTAGCCTTACTTTGTGAGCAGAGCTTAAAATCATCGAGCTTGGCGGCAAGTTGCTTTGCCTCCCTGACCTCAGGCTCTTCCTCTAAAGATCAGGTTTTCAGGCCAGGCACGCCTGTAATCCCAGCACTTTGGGAGGCCAAAGTGGGCAGATCACCTGAGGTCAGGAGTTCAAGACCAGCCTGGTCAACATGGTGAAACTCCATCTCTACCAAAAAAATACAAAAATTAGCCAGGCGTGGTGGCAAGTACTTGTAATCGCAGCTACTCGGGAGGCTGAGGCAGGAGAATTGCTTGAACCTGGGAGGCGAAGGTTGCAGTGAGCTGAGATCGCACCACTGCACTCCAGCCTGGGAGACACAGCAAAACTCCGTCTCAACAACAACAGCAACAAAAGGTTGGATTTTCAGAATGTCCCTTGCAGGGCTTATGGTTTCCAGCAAGGCTTCGTGGATTTGGAAGGATGTGGAGCCCCGTACGGAAATGGGAAAGATGGATGTAAGTGCTTCGGTTTATGCCCCAGTCCAGGCGCAGCGGGCGGGAGGAGAGGATGCCACCACCTGCTCCTGAAGATGTCACAGTCTCAGGGGAAGCAGGTCAGGGAACATTGGAGATGATGCTAGGCTCATCCCTGGGTTCTCAGTTCCGCCGTGAGGGCGAGAGGGGTTCAGATGGGCTTGAGTTCACAGAACGGCCACAGCTCTGCCAGCCGCTCAGTGCAGTGATTCCTCCCACACGCCACGTCAGCAAGAACATGCAGAGCCCTGGCTGGGGGTTCCACAGGGAAGGGCCAACGTCCCTGCCCACAGGGATCTCAGGTCTGGTCTCCCACAGTGGAGCAGCTTAGAAAGATGTGCATATTCACATTATACACTAAAGCAGAAAACACCACTTTAAAATTAAGCATACTAAAACTAAAAGTTCATTTCATTCTTCTGACTTCCAAGAAATTCGAACATTTTCCTGAGCCCCTGAAACTTCTGTGGGCCTCAGGTAGGCACTGTGCTGCCGGTGGGCCACACAGGTGCGTCAGGGCAGGTAGCCCTAACAGAGGGTGGGGCCGTGCCCTCCCTTCCCTGAACATGAGCCTGTGGAGGGGCCGAGAGGCAGAGGCAGGGCGCTGGAGTGGAGGGTGGGAGCTGATTTCCATCTGAATGGAAAGCCTGCCTTCCCCATGCTCCATCGTCTTCCCTGCGCTGATTTATTTCTATCAGGGTTGGTCGGCAACAGGCTGCCGGCCGCCCATGAACATTAATTGCTTGGGAAAGAGACGGTCAAAAACAATGACCAGGCATTGGAGCTGCCTGGTGCCTGAAGCTGGTAGCTGGTGAATGAGTGATGAACGACACATGTCACCCTTTGCCTGGAGGTGACGACTCAAAACTGTGAGCCAGGAATTACGCACAGGTGACTTTGCTCATCCTCACAAGGGTCCTACAAGAAGCTGACATCATCGTGTCTGGTTTCCATTGGGTCCTCCCACTGGGTCCCTGGATGGGCCCCGTGTGCCGAGCTCCAGGTCCTGAGGACAGCCCTGTGCTGCTGCTCATCCCGACAGCACCGTAGTGAGGGTGGCATCTCCTCCTTTAAGCAGATGAGGAAACCAAGGCCCAGAGAGGTTGAGCCACTTGCCAGAGGACCCATAGCTAAAGTGGCCAACCCAGCCCTCAGACAGTCTCACCCCAAACTCTGTTCTCGATCTTCGAATTCTGATTTAGCTAGACATGGGGCAGGGTTGAGGTCTGGGACAATGTTGCCTGCCAACTCCCCCCAGAATCGAGACCCTGCTCAGTGCAAGGACTGTGGTAGCTGGAAGCTGGACCCTGCAGGCCCCTGAGTTCACGACTGGACAATGGGCGGGCCAGAGTTAGCAGATAAAAATCCCGGGTACCCAGCTATACGTCAATTTCAGATAAACAATTCTACATTTCTGGTATAAATACATCCCATGCGATATTAAGAAATACTTATTCTAAAGGTTACTCATTGCCCATCTCAAACTAAAGTTTAACTGGGCATCCCTTATTTTCTCTGGCAACCATAGCAAGGGCAGCAGAGAAGGCTTTATGTGAAGACCCCCCACTTTCGAGAGCTTCTTAACATTCCCCAGCAGAGCGGAAGTGCCCCACATCCCTGTGCTCCTCCCAGGCCCCAAGCTGACTGGCCTGTCAGTGGAGTCAACGGAGGTGATGGTGGTGAAGACCCCTCTCTCCCAGAGCCCTGGAGTCTGAGTCTGCCGCATGGTTCTTCCCATTTCTGTGTGGTCTCTTAACCCTGGGGCAACCCAAGGTTCCTCTTATTCTTACTCTCCTTTTTTATAGATAAGGACACCAAAGCTCAGAGTAGGGGGGGCACCTCACCCAGCATCACCCTGCAGGGGCGGGCCGCGGGCACGCCCCAATGCTGAGGCCTCTGTGACCCTCTCCCCGGCCCCCCGAGCCTGGAGAAGTGTGGGTTTGCCGCATACTCCCTGAGCCCTGGCTTTCTGGGGTCCCAGGAGCCCCAGGTGAAGGCCCCTCCCTGCCTGCTGTGAGGCTGGGCCTCTCTCCGCGTCACACCTGCCACTCCTTTGTGCTTCAACAATAAACAAGCCTCTAACGGGGGTGACAGAATTCCTCGGGAGAAGAACAAATGAAAACAGCGGTAAAGGTGGCAAAGGACCCGTGCCAGGCACTTAGTTGTACCAAATAGACGCCCACAAGCGGTAATAGAATAAGGGCTCCCTCTGCATTCCTCCCAGGCCTTTTCAAAGCAGCACCTTTGTCCTGGACTCTGGGGCAGAGGAGGCAGGGACCACTGGTGCCTTCTGTCCTAGACAGCTGTAGCCTGAAGCCATTTGCAAGCCACATTCTGTCTCACCCCTGACTTTTGTGAGCACCAAATGCCTGCTCAGAACTTGGCCCACCCAGGGTCTTTTAATCCAAGGCTGACGCCTGGGGGTGGGGCTGGAGAGGGCGTCACAGGTCCCAGTCCTTATCCTCAAAGCTCTGACCACTTCAAGTATATCTTCTTGATGTTTTTCTTTAATAACTCATTTGGTGACAAAACCCGGCCTGATGATTTATCTCTATTTCTTGGACGTTGTTTGGCTGCAGAAGAGTGGATTCATTTGAATAGGAAGGTCTGGCCCAGCCCCCTATGGGTGCGGTGAAATACACAGAACAGGCACCACGTGGCTTTGTCAAGGCTGAATTCTGAAGCCCACTGGCTTCCGAGGCCTTCTGTAAGGGTCCTGGACTTGTGGCTGTCCCCACCCCCCAGTTGAGGAAGCTGAGCTGAACAGCAGCCACAGAGAGTCCTGTTAGCTTGGGAGGCTGGGGACACCAGGGACTGGACATGCCTGGTCTGGTGGGACAGGGGCAGCCCTGGGTGGCAAGGGCTGATTCAGGGTGGGGGGCACAGGGGTCTCCTCTCAGGGTTGGCCCAGGCTGGGAGGCAGAGCGGGGCCAAGGGCTCACGTCTGGGCTGGTCAGTATTCCTTTGATGAAGGGGTTGACCATGATTAGGATGAAAACAGGAGGAACTGAGGGTCCCCCCATGTTGGGGCTTCCTGTGACCACACGGCAGATGCTCTAGAGGCTCTGAACTGTTTTACGCATGCCCCGTCCCAGAGTGCAGCCTCTAGACAGCCAGCTCCGCCTCCCCTGCCCTAGGGCAGCCTTGTGCTGGAAAGCCCACAGCCCTGTGTGCACAGAGCAGGGTGTGCCCAGGACATGGCCCTCCTCCCCCAGCCCCCCAAGCCGGGCAGCCAGGATGATGGGAGCCCTGCAAATGCCCCGGCTCCCCCCCGACCCCGTCAGGGCACCTGGGGATGGGCACTGCAGTCTCTCCAAAGTTGCTCTCTGTGAGATCAGTGTGTTCACCCAGGACCCCTCCCCTCACTCGGAGGGGCCCCGTTCTGGGGGTTTATGCTCTTAGGTCTCTGCCTTGAAATTCCTAACGATTTTATCTTTGACTTTGTGTTTGTGAGTGACTTCCCACAGAAAGCTTGGAGCTTTGGTTCATGAGCCATCCTGCCTCCCACCCCTCCCCCACTCTCAGGTGGGCTCTCGGCTGCCCACTCTCCTGCCCCACCAGTGGCTACTGCCACCCTCCACCCCGGCAGTGGCCTGTGCAGGTGCGGGGAGGGTCTCGGGATTGGTTGTTGGCACCATTTTGGGGGCTCCTGCCCGGCATGCCCTCCGGGGTTTCCTGGGAGGTCTCCCTGAAGTCATCCCTGTCTCAGGTCCGCTTCTGGGACTCCTGGCCTGAGAGAGCCCCCACCTTGTACATCCCACTGCCAGGTGTATGTCCCTCACCAGAGATGCCTCCCCGTCTCCTGTTTATGCAAATGCTCCTGACCCCCCTCCATCTCCCCTCATCCCCCGCCCCTCCGCCAGCTGACTCTGCTCACTCTTCCCGTCTCCGCTGCAACCATCTCCTCCTGGAACCCTCTGAAACCTCTTCTGGTCTAATGTCCAACTCACACTTTTCCTGGCTGACAGTTCCCCTGGCCTCTGTGGCATGGACCCTTCTCCTTGTTCCTGAGGAAACGCACTCCCTTGGTGCTATGGAATGACTTGTGTCCCCACAAAAGCCTCATGTGGAAGTCCTGGCTCTCCAGACCTCAGAATAGGACTGTAGGTGGAGATGGGGCCTTTAGAGAAGTAACTAAGGTGGCTGGGCATGATGGCTCACGCCTGGAGTCCCAGCACTTTTGGAGGCCAAGGGTGTGGGCCACCTGAGGTCAGGAGTTCGAGGTCAGCCTAGCCAACATGGTGAAACCCTATCTCTGCTAAAAATACAAAAACCAGCCGGGTGTGGTGGTGGGTGCCTGTAATCCCAGCTACTCGGGAGGCTGAGGCAGGAGAATCTCTTGAACCTGGGAGGCGGAGGTTGCAGTGAGCTGAGATTGCACCATTGCACTCCAGTTTGGGCAACAAGAGCAAAACTCTGTCTCAAAAAAAAAAAAAAAAAAAAGAAAGAAAGAAATTAAGGTAAAGTAAGGCCATGAGGGTGGCCCTAACCCCGTGTGACTGCAGACCTCATGAGAAGAGGTGATGGAGACACAGACAGAAGCACCCCATGAGGTCGCAGGGAGAGAGTGGCTGTCTCCAAGCCAAGAAGAGGCCTTGGGGGACACCAAGCCTTGACTCTTGAGCCTGGAGCCTTGGTGACATCCTTCAGTGGTTTAGATAGGGTTGGCTTGACCCTGCCAAGTCTCCTGTTGAAATGTGATCCCGATGTTGGAGGTGGGGCCTGGTGGGAGGTGTTTGGGGCACAGAGGCGGATCCCTCATGAATATCTTGGCGTCTTCCTCGCAGTCGTGAGTGAGTTCTCACTGTGTTAGCTCGTGTGAGAGCTGGTGGTTGGAAAGAGCCTGGCACCTCCCCGCTCGCTGGCTTCTGTCTCACCATGTGAGGTCTGCACAGGCAGCTCCTCTCCCACTGCCGCCATGGGGGGAAGCTTCCTGAGGCCTCCCAGAAGCCGAGCAGATACTGGCTCCATGCTTCTTGTACAGCCTACAGAACTGGGAGCCAAATCAACCTGTTCTTTATCAATTACCCAACCTCAGGTGTCCTTTTCAGCAACACAGATGGACTATGACACACCTTGACCTTGGACTCCCAGCCTTCAAGACTGTGAGGTCATCAGTTTCTGTTGTTTAAGCCCCTGGTCTTCCCTAGTTTGTTATGGTGGCCCAGGCAGATGGATCCGGTTGCCAACTGGGCCTGTCTGCCTGAGGCCTGTTGAAAGCTCCTTCCCTGCGATGCCTCAGGAATGGTCATTGATAGCCTTTGCCAATGCCAGGAAATAAACAAGGAGAAGGGTGCCCCTCCTGCAGGTTTCCCTGCCACCCTCATCTCCTTGTCTGGTGGTTGGCCTTGACAAAGGCTGGCATTGGCAGTGCATGCCCCTCTCCCTTCAAAACCTTCTCCTGTGTGGATCCAGGCTGGCTTCAGGGCCTTGCTTGGCCAGTGGAAAATGGCAGCAGTGACTTTCTGGGGCTCCGAACTGGGTCAGAAGATGCTGAGCAACCTTTGCCTGGGCATCTTGGAACACTCACTCCCTCTTGGAGCCCTGCTGCCATCCCGGAGAAGCCCAAGCCACATGGAGGGACCACGTGTGGGCCTGTTCTCAACAGCCCCAGTGCGGCCCTCAGCTGGCTGCCAGCCTCAGCCACAGCACTGAGTGATGAGCCTGGGGGGCATCCCAGGGGAGCTCCCACGTGACAGCAGCTGTGGCAGACACCCCACTGCAGCCAGGGGTGAAACCCAAGCTAGAGCCTCCCAGCAGAGCCTGGTCAACCCACAGAACTGGGAGACATAATGATACATTGTTGTTTTACACTAGTAAGCTTTTTTTTTTTTGAGACAGAGTCTCACTCTTGTCGCCCAGGCTGGAGTGCAGTGGTGTGATCTCGGCTCACTGCAACCTCTGCCACCCGGGTTCATGCGATTCTCCTGCCTCAGCCTCCCGAGTAGCTGGGATTATAGGCACCTGCCACCATGCCTGGCTAATTTTTGTATTTTTAGTAGAGACGGGGTTTCACTATCTTGGCCACACTGATCTTGAATTCCTGACCTCATGATCCACCCAACTCAGCCTCCCAAAGTGCTGGGATTGCAGGCGTGAGCCACCACACACGGCCACATTTTTTTAATGCAAGAATAGATGCACAGAATACCGCGTGGTCCTGACTCTGGCCTCAGGGCCAATGAAACCCATTCCGCATGCCCCATGATAGTCCTCCAGAAATCTGCAGACAGTTCCCAGGTCCCCAGCGTCTGTTCTGTCAGTGAAACAGCTCTGATTCCTTCAGACATTTCTCTAAGGACCCAGTTTCAGACCGGCTTTCCAACCCTGTCATTGCTAATAAGCCCACTCTAATTGGCTGAGACGCAGATTACCTGAAGGGACCCAGAACCAACCTCAGCGCTGCAAAGAATGGTGTGATCAACCCCTAGTGCAGCCGAATGATGGCCTCCATTATTCTGGACACTCTCCTCCCATTAATGCAACTGAAGATTAAATTTTCTTTCTAATCAACCTGACCCTGTCATCTGCTCAAATGAAGCTCCTATCAATTATGGTGTCTCCTTCCTTCCTTCCTTCTTTCTTTCCTTCCTTCCTTCTTTCCTTCCTTCCTTCCTTCTTTCCTTCCTTCCTTCCTTCCTTCCTTCCTTCCTTCCTTCCTTCCTTCCTTCCTTCCTTCCCTCCTCTCTCCCTCCGTCTCTCCCTATCTCCGTATCTCCCTCTCTCTCTCTTTCTTTCTTTTTATAGAGTTTTGCTCTTGTTGCCCAGGCTGGTGTATAGTGGCACAATCTCAGCTCCCTGCAACCTCTACCTCTTGGGTTCAAGCAATTCTCCTGCCTCAGCCTCATGAGTAGCTGGGAATACAGGCACCCCCACCACGCCCTGGTAAATTTTTTTGTATTTTTTTAGTAGAGATGGGGTTTCATCATTTTGGCCAGGCTGGTCTTGAACTCCTAACCTCAGGTGATCTGCCTCTTTGGCCTTCCAAAGTGCTGGAATTATAGGCGTGAGCCACTGTGCCCCACTGGTTTCTTTTTAAACAAGCACTTTCCACGTTTTCCTTGGGAACACATATACAGGTTGCCAACATAGAATTCCAGGATCCAATGCAAGGGGGTCACTGGATGGCCCAGGGCAAAATATTTCCCTCTGGCAGCAGGGAGGTGCTAATGAGTGAGTGGGAAGATAATAGATTTATGCTTTCGAAAAATTTCCTCCAAATAAAACCTGCTGCAACCAGGGACCATGAAATTTGTCACACATAACATGATATATTTTTTAAACAATTCCAGGTTTTAAAAAATTCACTGATTTTCTGTCACCCACCTCAAAAATACAAAAGAAAAAAATACATATTCCATCATTTCTTAAAAATTCAAAATGATTTCTCTTCCAGTATTTGAATCAACACCCCCCAATGCAAATGTGGCGTTTCTGAGAATGTCTAATTCATTTAACTATTTTTCAACTCGGAGGAAAGAATTGTCAGTCACATGCTATTTCGAGAACAAAAGGTTCTGTGGAAGACAGGTTCTGAGGAAGCTCTGAACGCTGCAGGCAGGGACAAAACCCCTGGAAGCTGAGCTCAGCACGAGGAGGGTCCCCCGCACTGGGCTCCTAGCGCCAGAGATTAGCTACTAATCGGATTGACCCCTCCAGGACCTGACATCTCCCCCACGGAGACCAACAAGTCTTCACAAATTTGAGAAAAACAAAAGAAGAATGTTTATCGTAAAGATCTGGGCTCACCACCCCCTGGGATGGCTTCATTTCATTTTGAAATCGCAAAACCTGCAGCCACTTAGGAGTAAAACAAAGAAAGGACATATTTCTTAAGGGGAAAAGCATGTAGGATTAATCTCAGAGCTTTAAGAGCCGATTTGAGTGGTTTCAGCATATGCCGTGTTCCGCGTGAGAAATACTGATGTGACCGCACAAGTAGCTTTTCTTGGCATTTTAATGCATTATATAAGCACATTTATATAAATGTTTTCCTGGGTTGGATAAATAGTGCTTCTCTATTTAAATTTAATCTGGGTCCTTGAGAATGAATTTCACTGATCTTTTTGTAACCCTGGAGATTTACCTTTGATGCAGATTTCAAAAGTGAAATGGAATGTTGCTGAGTTCATTGGTTCTGGCACTCGCGGTGGTGTCTAGTACAGAGGAGACCCCCAGGAAGAAGAATGAGTGGGCAGGCGAATGTTGGAGGTGACAGCCTAAATACCCTGATTTGATCATTACACACTGTATACATGTATCAAAATATCACATGAACTCCCAAAATATGTACAACTTTTGTATTATATAGCAATAAAAAATATCCCCCGAAATGATGGCAGGTTCATTCCACAGATGCTTATTGAACATATCTATGTGCCTGTCTGTTCTAGGCATGAGGAATACAGCAGAAAACCAAGGTGCCAAGACCCACACCCAGGAGCTTCCATTCCAGTGGGAGAGAGTGATGATAAACTGGAAGCACATGTGCCAGGTGGTGCTAAGAGCTAAGGAGGAAACGAATGTAGAGTAAGGGTGGTAGAGAGACTGTGGGGGTTTTTCATTCTATATGTGGGGTCAGGGAAGGTCCCTTCCCCAGAAAGGGGCACTGGAGCAGACCCAGGAGAGCTTGGGCAGCACCTCCCCCAGGAGAGGGCAGCACCTGGGGCAGCAGCATGTGATGCAGTCAGGGCATAGCGCAGAGGCATGCGGTGTGGTCCAGGCATAGCACAGAAGCTTGTGGTGCAGTCTGGGCATAGCACAGAGGTGTGTGGTGTGGTCAGGGCATAGCGCAGAAGTGTGCAGTGCAGTCTGGGCATAGCACAGAGGTGTGCGGTGCAGTCAGGGCATAGTGCAGAGGCATGCGGTGCGGTCAGGGCGCAGCGCAGAAGCGTGTGGTGTGGTCTGGGCATAGCGCAGAGGTGTGTGGTGCCGTCAGGGTGCAGCGCAGAGGCGTCCGGTGCAGTCTGGGCGTAGCGCAGAGGTGTGCGGTGCAGTCCGGGTATAGCACAGAATTGTGAACCAGAGGAGGGAGGAAGGGTCAGGAGGTCAGATCCTTTGGGCCTCGGAGGCTGCGGAGGGACTTTGGATTTGACTCTGAGTGGCTCAGAGCTCACTAGAAGGTTCTGAGCAGAAGAGGGATGAGTTCTGCCTTCTGTTGCGGAGGTGCCCCTGGTGCTGTGTGGGGAAGAGCTGGTAAGGGCAAGACAAGGGCACCAAGGAGAAGCAGATGCTCAAGGGTGGTGGCGCAGACCAGGCTGGGCTCTGGATGGCAGCTGAAGGGAGAGCTGACAGGATTCACCAGCCATTTGGAAGCCGGCAGAGATGGAGAGGGAGAGAGAGGAATCAGGACTGGCCCCGAGAGGTAGAAGCATGGATTCGCCAGCAGCTGAGATGGGGAAGACTAGAACAGGCTTTGAGCTGGGAAGTAAAAGGTTTGGCTTTTATGTGATGCCTGTTAGGCCACCAAGTGGAGATCGCTGATATATAAGCCCAGTCTTCCAGGGTGATGTTGGGGCTGGAGGTGCAGATCCAGGCGCCATCAGCAGAGGGGTGGAATTGACAAACCTATGAGCCTGGACCAGGGAGTGCGGGAGGTGTGGGCGGACAGCCAGCCAAGAGTGGAGGGGCTGGGAGCTGGGCTCCGGGATCGGCAACTCTGGTTTGCACCTGACTCTGCCACTTTCTACTTGGCGGGGGGCAGGGCAAGCATCTTAACCTCCCTTGGCCTCTATTTTCCATCTCAAAATAGACTAACATAGCTCACAGGTGTGTGTGAGGGTGAGGGCCAGGGCCGTGACCACTCGGTGCCTGTGCCCCAGAAGCTCTCGGCGTGAGTGTGCTTTTGCCCTCTCTGGCTCACACACGCCAGCTCCCCCTGTGTAGGGAGGGTCGGGACCTGCATGAGGGGACTGGGGTCTCGCGGGCAGCCTGGTGCAGTGATGGAGGCAGAAGTGGAGGGTGTTTAGGCTGGAGGCTCGAGCACACCAGGGCCAGGCATGTGTTGGGGCATGGTCACAGGGCTATGTGGCTGCCAGGCTGTACCTGTTGGGCTTAGGTGACTAGGAGTCCCAGAAGGTCTCGGGTGGGTGAGTGACAGGGCCAGACCTCACTCCTCCAGCCTGGGACGGCCCAGGGCCCAGCACGCTTGCCGAGCTGCAGAGCGGGCTTATTGCCTGGCAGCCCTGGAGACATGGTCCTGCCCACCGTTCCCGCCTGAGACGTTGTTGTCACGGGGTCTCTCCTGACTGTTGGTCGGGGACCCCCGTGGATCATCATCTCCTAAAGCAGAGCTGGGACCCTGAGTGGATCCAAACAGACCTTGGCGGGGAGGCGCTGAGAGGTTAAGTATCTTTCCCAAGGTCGCTGGCTGAGTCCGTCTACGTTGCTATCAGGGAGCACCTGAGGCTCAGCGAGGTAGAGAGCACAGGGGTCTCTTTGGCTGGCGGTTCTGCAGGCTGCACCGGAACCATGCACAGAAGCCAGTACTTACCTCTGCTGGAGGCCTCGGGCTGCCTCCACTCACAGCGGAGGGTGAAGGGAGCCCATGTGTGCGGAGACCACACGGAGAGACAGGTGGGAGGTGCTGGGCTATTCTCAACTGCCGGCTCCACGGGCGCCCACTCACCCCTCACCCCCACCAGGACCCAACACCTCCCATGAGGCTCCACTGCCAACACTGGAGATCAAACGTCAACGTGAGGTCTGAGGGGACAGACATCTGAGCCATGGCAGTCACACAGCTAACAGATGGGGCCACGGAACACGGGGCCATGAAGCTGCGTGTGGCCCTGACCTCTCTGAGCTCCTCACCGCACAGCGGGGCGGCGACGTGGACCCTCAGGGTAGCTGCAGGGTGTGACAGCAAACCCTGCCTCTGAGCCTG
The DNA here is from genome assembly GCF_028878055.3 of Symphalangus syndactylus. Lineage (NCBI taxonomy): Eukaryota > Metazoa > Chordata > Mammalia > Primates > Hylobatidae > Symphalangus > Symphalangus syndactylus. Next base: position 13,050,671 of record NC_072438.2, read on the forward strand.
GCACTCGTCGCCTGTTGGGCACGGCTGCCACACTCACACCGATCTGCCGCCTGGCCCGTTTCCTCGCCATTCTCAGCCTTGGCTCTGCCCGCCCAGCTCTGTGACTTGTAGAAGCCCCCCTGGCCTGGGGCTTTGGCTGGAGGGGTGTCGCGGTGCTGTGCACCCTAGACTGCCTGGCGGTCGTGGTGAGAACTGAATGCACTATGTGGAGTGTGGAGCGTGCGGCATGGAGCCTGAAGCATGGAGCCGGTCCTCCAAGCCCCTGATTCCCCATCTGTGGAAGCAGGACAGGATCTGTCTACCCCATGGGCAGCAGAGAGGAAGACAGACAACGTCTACAGTGTGCTCAGTGCAGGGATAGGGGTGCTGGCGTGGCCTCCATGCGGGGGGTTGTGTGTGGTATTCATGAAGCTGCCCCTGGACACCAGCCCCGGTCAGATCTGGGTGGATGCAGCTGCCCAGGCCTGACTCGCCTGCAGGGCCCACCTTTGAGGGCCTCGTGGCATTTCAGGAAATTGCGCAGGTGAGCAGCCTCCTGTGAGGTGCACGGGGGTCGGGGGAGCCTGCGAAGGTCTCTCTCGGGGTTTGCAGGTGCGCAGGGGTCAGGGGGAGCCTGCGAGGGTCTCTCTCGGGGTTTGGCCTTTCGAGATGGAGCTGCCTGCAGGCATGCCAATGGGAGCCAGAGCTGGCCACTCCAGGCCAAAGGGATAAGTGTCCCCAGAGGCTGGTGGCCCACACGGATGCCTGGGTGCTGAGGGCCATGGCCCAGGTGAGACAGGACGTGGGGCAGTGGGCCTCAGGGCTCCCCACAAAGGCGTTTGGGAATTCTCTTCTGATGAGGGGCACAGAAGGTTTTTAAGCAGAGGAATGGTCCCATCTGGTTTGCTCTGGAATTAAGACTCCTCTGTTGAAGTTACTTTGAGTTTGAATGAAGCCATTGCTGGCGAGAATGCCACCAGCCGGACGCCATGGCCCCACCCTACACTCCTGGGAGGCCACGCCGGGATTCCCGCAATGGCCTGACCTCTCCTGGGGGGATTCTGAGCCCCACTCAGAGGTGGGAGCCCCTCAGATGCGGGGGAAGTCAGCCTCAGGAAGCCTCTCGAGGTTCTTCGCAGCCCCCCGCGGGCTGTATGCGGCACTGTGTTTTCTGATTCAACTGAGCTGACGTTTAGGAGCCAGCCTGGGAGAAGGCACTTCAGGGAAAAGTGTCTTTCCCCAATCAAGCAACCTCAGTGATGAGCAAAGTGCCCACCCACGAGGCTGTCCTCACCTGAGCTCTGCTTAGTGGGGGTCCCCTGGTCGGGGTTCGGCAGCCGCCTCTCCTGTGTGCAGTCTGAGGTCCCTGTGGGCCTCCCTCCATGACCCTCCCGGGCACTCGGCAGACCGACCGTGATGCTGTCACCCTCAGCAGCTAGCATCTGTAGGGCGGGGTCGTGTGTCACCGATTTCAACACACCAATCCTCTGACCTGCCCAGCAACTCTGTGACATGCTGTTGGGTCAACCCCATTCAAAAGATGGGAGGGCTGAGGCCAGGAGGCTCCTGCTCTTGTTTTCAGCACATCTGGAACTTGTGTGGGTCACTGAGACCAAGGCCAGTGCTACAGATACCGAGGGCAGCTGGCAGAGTCAGTGTGCCTTCAGATGGGGGTGTGCTGCCAAAGGAAAGAGGGCCCCCAACTGTGTCCAGGCCCTAAACCCTGAAACCGGAAGTATGTTCTCTTGCATGGGGAAAGAGCTGCATGGAAGATCTGGAGACAGGAGATGGTCCTGGGTGATCCAGGTGGCCCCGTAAATCACAAGCATCCTCACAGGAGGAGGAGGGTTGGAGTCAGAGATGGGATGATGGACACCAGAGGCTGCTGTGATTCCAGGAAGGGGCCACAACCCAAGGAACGCAGACAGCCTCTAGAAGCTGTAAAAGGCAAGAAAACGGAATCTCCTGGGGAGCTTCCAGGAGGACCCAGCCCCACCGGCCCCTTGACTTTAGACTTCTGGCCTCCACAGCTGGGAGAGAAGGAACTCGCACTGCGGCGAAGCCACTGAGCTCCAGACAGCTGAGGACACCAGCACAGGAAGCTGGAGAGAGGCACTGAGGATCCGGGGCAGCTGTGCGGGCTGGGATGATGATCACCCGGCTGAGAACGTGCCCATGGAGGACTCGCTCACCTCTGCCTGACTCCAGGACACTGAGGCTTTCAGTGAGAATGAGATGTTTCCTTCAGGCACCCAAAGGGACTAGAAGTGAAAGTCAGCCCCTGCTCCACCTCCAGCTCTGCCTCTGGACACATAATAAACCATGATCCTTCAGCGACCGGGGCCCGTGCTGAGTGCTGTGGCTGGTGCCAGGGCCCTGGAGGGCATGGAGGTGGCAGGGAGCTCTCAAACTGGCATCTCCTTAGGACCCCACAAGGCCACACAGTGGTGAGGGGTGGGGCCGGAGCGCAAAGCCCCACGTGGAATTCCTGGTCCAGCGCTCCAGGACCACACGCTCACACGTGCTCTCACGCACAAGCTCACAAGTGTTCCTATGCATGCACACCTCGGGGAGGTCTTCAATGACCAGCACTTCACAAGGATGTTCCACCAGCCCAGATATCTGAGCCCCATGCAGGGCACGCAGTAAGAGCTCATCATGCTCTGATAATTATTATGATTAGAACACAACGTGATGCCAGGGCAGAAACGGCCAGCTTGTTGGGAAGACAGACTGCCAGCTAGGCAGAGACGTGCATGTGCTCACGTCCCCAGTGGTCCTATCCTGGCCCCACCTTCTCCTTCACCTCTTAAACCACTCACAACCTGTCCCCAGTGCCCCTGCGTTCCTGAATCCAGCAGTCGGTTCTCAGAGTGTCTTGCACTTGGCCTTTCAGCCTCAGACATCAGCCTCCTCCCAGGAGACACATCCTTCTCTTGGCTTCCAGGAGCTGCTCTCCCCCAAATCCATGGTGCTCCCCTTCTCTCCTCACATGGCCCCACCTCTGGTTGGAGCACGCTCCCAGACTCAGAGCTGTCTAACCTCAGCCCCCATGGTGTCCTCCAGCCTCAAGGCTCAGAGACCACCAAGGTCAAAGGTCTAGAACACCTTATGACCCCCAGGCCCCGCCCACTGCCCCCCGGCCACCTCACACCTGGAGGCAGCACAGACTCTGCTAAACCCTCCTCTTGAGCCCCCAGCCGGCAGACCCAAAAGCATTCTCTTGAAATCATTGCGTGGCTGGTCAGCCTCTGACTTGTCAGGACAGATGAGGTCTGTTTCCTGAGTGAAGGCTCTTTGCTTGCAAGGCACAGTGGGGAACACAGCCCTGGAGCCCAAAAGGTCTGCATTAGAAGGCAGGCTCTGAGACTTAGGAGCCGGATGACCCTGGGGATGCCACTTAACCTCTCTAGCCTCAGGTTGCTCATCATGCTGTAATTGGTGCTATTCTATGCCTTCCTCATGTATGCTCTACTATGCTACATTAAATCACACCAACCACACTCCACTACACTAAGCACTACTATACTCCACGACACTCAGTTCCATTATACTATACTATACCCACGCCATCAGGCTGTACTCCACTCTACTATACTCCACTATATGATACCCACTCCTTCAAGCTGTACTCCACTCTACTATACTCCACTATATAATACCCACTCCAATCAAGCTGTACAACACTCTATTATACTCCAGTATACTCTACAGTACCCACTCCATCAGGCTGTACTGCACTCTACTATGGTTCACTGTAGTCCACTATACTATACTATACTCCACTATACTATACAATACCCACTCCACCAGGCTGTACTGTACTCTACTATACTCCACTATACTATTGTATACCCACTCCATCAGTTGATAGGGTACTCTATTACAGTATACTGTACTATACTATACTACACTATACCCACTCCATCAGTTGATAGGGTACTCTATTACAGCATACTATACTATACTATACTATACTATACTATACTATACTATACTACACTACACTATACCCACTCCATCAGTTGATAGGGTACTCTATTACAGTATACTATACTATACTATACTATACTATACTATACTATACTATACTACACTATACCCACTCCATCAGTTGACAGGGTACTCTATTACAGTCGACTATACTATACTATACTACACTATACCCACTCCATCAGTTGATAGGGTACTCTATTACAGTCTACTATACTATACTATACTACACTATACCCACTCCATCAGTTGATAGGGTACTCTATTACAGTCGACTATACTATACTATACTATACTACACTATACCCACTCCATCAGTTGATAGGGTACTCTATTACAGTCGACTATACTATACTATACTATACTACACTATACCCACTCCATCAGTTGATAGGGTACTCTATTACAGTCGACTATACTATACTATACTATACTATACTACACTATACCCACTCCATCAGTTGATAGGGTACTCTATTACAGTCGACTATACTATACTATACTACACTATACCCACTCCATCAGTTGATAGGGTACTCTATTACAGTCGACTATACTATACTATACTACACTATACCCACTCCATCAGTTGATAGGGTACTCTATTACAGTCGACTATACTATACTATACTATACTACACTATACCCACTCCATCAGTTGATAGGGTACTCTATTACAGTCTACTATACTATACTATACTACACTATACCCACTCCATCAGTTGATAGGGTACTCTATTACAGTCGACTATACTATACTATACTACACTATACCCACTCCATCAGTTGACAGGGTACTCTATTACAGTCGACTATACTATACTATACTATACTACACTATACCCACTCCATCAGTTGATAGGGTACTCTATTACAGTCTACTATACTATACTATACTACACTATACCCACTCCATCAGTTGATAGGGTACTCTATTACAGTCTACTATACTATACTATACTACACTATACCCACTCCATCAGTTGATAGGGTACTCTATTACAGTCGACTATACTATACTATACTATACTACACTATACCCACTCCATCAGTTGATAGGGTACTCTATTACAGTCGACTATACTATACTATACTACACTATACCCACTCCATCAGTTGATAGGGTACTCTATTACAGTCTACTATACTATACTATACTACACTATACCCACTCCATCAGTTGATAGGGTACTCTATTACAGTCGACTATACTATACTATACTATACTACACTATACCCACTCCATCAGTTGATAGGGTACTCTATTACAGTCGACTATACTATACTATACTATACTACACTATACCCACTCCATCAGTTGATAGGATACTCTACTACAGTCGACTATACTATACTATACTATACTACACTATACCCACTCCATCAGTTGATAGGGTACTCTATTACAGTCTACTGCACTCTACTATACAGTATGCCATACTCCACTACATCATACCACATGAGAATATCCCATCCTTCCTTCTGAGCTGTCATCTGGCATAAGTGGAATGGGATGAGCTAGTATTCCCAAGCACTTAAAGCAAAGACTGTCTTCAATATGCGCTACCTAGTGTTTGTGGGAGAAATAAGTAAGACAGTCCCTCCTGCCTGCCTTGGGGAGAGGTGCCCCTCTCCTCAGTGTTGAAGGCACATCAGATGGAGGCACCTGCTTTATGAAGGCCAGTCCAGGCCCCTGCCCCTCCGACCTCTGTGCCCTCTGTTTCTCTGTGCTGTATCTCATCACCCTCACAGCAGCCCTGTCCAATGGGCATAATCTTCTTTGATTGTTGGTGGGAAGGCCTAATTCCTTTGGAGACGGGGCAGCTTGCCACAGTCCCACAGCCAGGATGTGGTGAAGCTGGTTCTGGCCCTCGCTCTTCCTACGCAGCCCGTTGGCTTCCTGGTCTCTGTTCCTGCTTTTGAGCCAGTGCTCAGGGGCCGGGATGTAGGCCTGGGAAGCCCCAGAGCTTGCCGGGAAAAATCCCACCTGTCGTGTGGAAGGACAGTTACAGACATCATGGTGCATCCTACAGAAAGGGAACCCTGCTAGGCCAGCCTGAGGTATGTGGCCTTTGTGCTGCAGGCAGCGGGAGGTCCCTTGGTCACAGGGCCTATCCCTGGGTCCAGCACAGGCTTGCTGAGTGACCATTGACCCAGTGTTCCCAGGAGCAGCGAGTGGCTCTGGGTCGGCCATCCTGGTCTCAGTGGGTCCTAGGCCACAAGCCTTCCCATCCCTGTCAGTGTAGACCCTGCTCAGTGTGGTGTGGCATGGACTGCTTGCTGTCCACACCACTCTGCAAAGGTGGGCCTGTGATCATCCGCTTTTACTGATGAGATGCTGGCACACAAGGAGCTCCCATCTTTGATGTGGACCTGCCTTGGTGGACTCCAGTCCACTACCTGCACTTCCGTAGGTCTTCCCAGTCTCATCTGCAAAATATACCCAGATGCTGAGCATGCACTTGGCTCAAAACAGTGCAGAAGGCACACCTGCTGAAAACCCAGACCCTGCTCCAGGAATGGAGTGGCAGGGGGCCCCAGGCAGGAGCCACAGTTCCTCAGAGCTGATCCCAAGGGGGACCCTTACCTCAAGATGGTGTGGGGGAAAGCATGGAAGAGAAGCCCCATGATGTTTTGGTCAGCACAGGTGAGGTTATGCTTGGTAACGAATGAAACCTATTCTTTTTTTTTTTTTTTTTTTTTTTTGACAGAGTCTCGCTCTGTCGCCCGGGCTGGAGTGCAGTGGCGCAATCTCGGCTCACTGCAAACTCCGCCTCCCGGGTTCACGCCATTCTCCTGCCTCAGCCTCCGAGTAGCTGGGACTACAGGCGCCCGCCACCGCGCCCGGCTAATTTTTTGTATTTTTTAGTAGAGACGGGGTTTCACCGTGGTCTCGATCTCCTGACCTCGTGATCCACCCGCCTTGGCCTCCCAAAGTGCTGGGATTACAAGCGTGAGCCACCGCGCCCGGCCATGAAACCTATTCTTAAATGTTGTCACATCAGGCTATGCCACTGCAGACCAGGGCTGCAGGTACTTGGCAACCTGCACCCCTAGTCTGTGCCGCAGTTTCCAGGGGCTCAGCAGATGGCTTCTGGGGTTGCTTGTCAGGGGACGAGTGAGGATGCAGAGAACCCATACCGACTCCTTCCTGCCTAGCCCAACCTTCCACTCACAGCCCATTGGCTGCAGCTGGTCACATGGCCCCACCTGACCACAGGGACTCCTGCAACGTTCTCCCATGTGCCCAGGAAGAGAAGGAGGTCTGGACATTGCCAGCACAGGAATCTCTACCACAGGTTCTAGACACTCCTCTCCAGGTTGGTGGAGGCAGCTACAGGAGGGAGCCTCGGTCTGGCCTGAATGCTGGGTGCAGGCCTGAGACCCCATTTTATTACATTCTATGTCCTGACCTCCCGGGAGAGCATGGCTGGAATCCCCCAGGACTCCTAATCCAGCCCATTCCCATCACAGGCAAGGAAACTGAGGCCGAGAGAGGCCACGGCTGGGGCGGAGGTCTCAGGCCTCACCAGTGAGGCCGCGGCGCGAGGCGGAGGGTGAGGCAGATTTCTGGCTTGGACAGTGTGAGGATGGAGAAGCATCAGCCAGGAGGGGGCCGGGGTGGGGTCTGGGGGATGGTCAGCTCAGCATGGCCTGTGGAGCATGTGGTGTCACTGGGACACATGCGGGAGCGGCCTAAGGGAAGGAGCTGGACAGACACAGGGGACACAGCAGGGGCCTGAGCCCGAGGCCGCCCTCAGAGGCTGTGGACGGTGGAGGCTGCTCTCCGGGGCCTGGAGCGTAGTGGGCGGGGGAGGCTGTGGGCAGGTCCGGCTGATGGAGTGACATGGGTTGGGGTAGGCACGGGCGCTGGAGCAGTCTCAGCAGTGCTGGGGCAGGCAGGGGCGCTGATGTGGTCTTAGCAGGGGCCAGGCTGGCCACTGGGGTGGTACCCCTGTGTAGGAGGTGGGGTGTGGGCCCCCCGGGGCAGGGAAAGGCAGGGCTGTGTCCTCAGTGACGAGGCTTTGGCTTGGGGGCCTGGAGTCTGACAAAGGCACCTGCTACCTCGGAAGGGCCCCTCACCCATCTCATCAGCAGCTGCCCCAAGTCCGGGCCAAGCAGCCACTCTTCACTCACGAGGTCCTGGGTGTGGGCCCAGTGCCAGGCTAGCGGGTGCAGCAGGCCCAGTCCCCAGCACAGCCCATGGTCTCTCAGCGGCTTCCTAATGGGAATGAAGTAACCAAGTAAAAATGCAAGCTTGATTACCTCAAAGCCTGCCTCTCTCAGCCTGGATACCCCCATGCAGGTCCTGCCTGAAGCCTCATCCCCCTTGGCCTGGGCTGAAGCTGCTGCTCCTCCCTTGGGCCCCAGGGAGGCTGCCCCGTGCTCTCGGCCCTCAGCTGTCCTGGGGTCTCCTCCCCGCAACCCCCTACACGCCCTGTCTCCCTCTCCATCTGGTCTTCTCGTCCTCAGAAGGCTGCACTCAGGCCTCCCAGCTGGCCTGGCTCAAGGCCCCACTCCCGGCCTCCCCTCCCACCTGGCAGTGCCCGGGAAATGCCCCATAGGTCCCTAACCAATGGACAGAGGTGCAATCGTCCCGCACCGGCCCGCAGCCTGCCTCCACCACTCAGCGTGAGCCTGGAACATTCTTGCAGGGGTGTGGCCCAATAACCTCCCGCCATGTAGCTTCCTGCAGCTGCTCAACACACTCTCACACACATAGTGGCTTCATACAACACAAGGGTGGCCTCCCAGCTGCCGAGGCCCGAAGTCCCGCAGAAAGTTGCCCGCAGACTTCATTCTTCCTGAAGGCTCAAGGAGAGTCATTTCCTCCACATTTCCACCTTCTCCAGGCACCCGCATTCCCTGGCTCGCTTCCTCCACCTTCAAAGCCAGCCTCGAGGCGTCTTCACATCCCTCTCTCTCTCCCTGAAGCCACCAACACGTGCCCTTCTCCACCCCTGCTCCTCCCACCCCTCCTTTAGCGCTGGCCCTGCACCCACCTGGGAAGTCTGGGATAATCTCCTAATTCCAAGATCCTTAATCTAATCCCCTCTGCCAAGTCCCTCTTACCATGAAAAGTGACACCATCACAGCTGCTAGGGATTAGGGCATGGCATCTTTGGGGTCTGTCTCTCAGCCCCCCAGGAGGACCGTCAGTCCTTGAACCCCCTCATCACTGGGTCTTTATGTGGCACCCAACATGTCGCTATCACCAAGACCACTTTAGCGAACATGTGATGCCACAGGCCGACTTGACAATTCACCTGTGATTCCTGCCTCAGGTGTGGAATTCCTGGGTTAAAAGGAACAGAACATTTTAAGGTTTGAAAACACATCTTGCTGGCCGGGCGCAGTGGCTCACACCTGTAATCCCAGGACTTTGGGAGGCTGAGGTGGGCAGACATGAGGTCAGGGGTTCAAGACCATCCTGGCCAACACGGTGAAACCCCGTCTCTATTAAAAATACAAAAAATTAGCCGGGCGTGGTGGCGGGCGCCTGTAGTCCCAGCTACTCGGGAGGCTGAGGCAGGAGAATGGCGTGAACCCGGGAGGCAGAGCTTGCAGTGAGCCGCGATCGCACTACTGCACTCCAGCCTGGGCGACAGAGCGAGACTCTGTCTCAAAACAGAAACCAAACCAAAAACAAAACAAAACAAAAAAACACATCTTGCCAATTCTTCCTCAAAAGCTACAAAGCACACAACTTCCTTGGCCTTCACTGTGCTTGGGATCGTGGGGTTTGTGTTTGACTTTGTCACTGTGAGGAAGGAGTAGACTGGGCTGCCCTGTGGACCGTCTGTCCAGCTCACCTTGTCTCCCAGCCTCCTGCTTTGGAATTGGACTGGAATCTCCCGTTGTGAATCCAGAGTCCAGTGTGAACCTGTCGGCAGGAGGGGAACCATGTCCCCAACCCAGGCTGCAGATGACATCAGGGATGCCATGAATCTCCAGCCCTTGGGAGGCATCCAGGCATGTTCGGGTGCCCCTTCCAGTGTGGGTGGAGGCCAGCCCTCCTGCTGGCCCCAGAGGCAGGAGCATCAGACCGTAGAGAAAGGGCCAGAGACGGGGACACCCCACTGTGGCCTGTTACCCAGAGAAAGATGCTAAATGCAGCGACTCCACGTGTGACGAGATCCCACCCGCCTCAGAGCATGGAGGCAGTTAGACAAGCCTGCGACTCGGCGGCCTGGCAGATCAAGTGACTCATTTTGTACAAGTTATTTTTGAGTGCCTCGAAGGCTGGCAAGGAAGCCGCCTGACAGCAGCGGTAATTAGCCTCCCTGCACGGTGCGCCCGCGGGGTTCCAGCCAAGGCGCGGCGAAGCAGCGGCCCCTGCTCGTGGGTGGCACCGCCACACCTGAAGCCCTCAGACCCCTCTCACCGCCCCAGGACATCGAGACCCTGGATCTGGGCCCAATTGCCTTCTCAGCCTGGTGGCCCTTGAGCCTGTCTTAAACCTGCACCCGCATGCCGCTCACCTGCGTCCCGTCCCGACTCATTCCTGCACCTGGCTGACCTGTCCCACGCACACCTCCCTGTCTTGGCCACTGGACACCCCTGCCATCCTCCCAGGTTCCCCTCAAATGCCCACTTGCAGGGAAGCACCTGCCCCTGCTCCCCATGAAGCTGGGCAGTTCTCAGCCCCCAGCTCACCTCCCTCAGCACTCTCCATGGCACTCTCTCACCACCTCCTTCAAAGGCTTTCTCTACCCGGCTCCTGCCGGCCACCTCCGCCCCTGTCTTCAGGGCTCTCTTCTCCACTGCCCTCCCTGCCGGTGACCTCATTCGCATCAGGCCTGCAAATTCCATCTCTGTCCCAACTCTAGAGCCCATCTCCAGCCCGGATTTGCTCCTGGATCCACTATTCAGCTGCCTCCGCACCATCTGCACCTGGCTGCCTGCTTCTGAGGCTTCTCAAACTCAACGTGCCCCTACGGCATCCCATCCCCCTCCTGGCTGTTCCCCGCCGGCTCCTCCATTACCAACGTTGGCTCCACCTTGCTGGGGCCCCAAGCTCATATCATGGTTGTCTCCTCTCCTTCTCGTGTCCCACGTCTGGACCATCAGCAAAGCCTGCCAGCTCTTCCCGTTGGCTAAATGTACCCAGAAATGGAAGGCACCTCCCCGTCACCATGGTTCCACCTGCTCCGAGCCACCATCCCTGGCCTTGGTGGCCGCTGTGGCTCCTCGCTGCTGTCTCCACAGCCACAGAGCCTCCAGAGGGGTCCTGGTCACCTCTGCTTGGCACCTTCCTACACTCCCACCCACTCAGTAACACCCAAAATCCCTCCTGCGGCCTTCGGGACTCGATGTGACCCCACCAGTGTGACCCCACCAGTGTGACCCCACCTGTGACCTCTCTGACCTCATCAACTCAGCGCTCAGGGCTCCTGTACCCACAGGCCGGCCCACTCCTGCCTCGGGGCCTTGGCACTTGCTCCTCCCCTGGGGGCTAGTGTGCCCAGCACCCTTACTCACTCCAGGTCTTGCCCAAGTGCCACTTTTGAGTCATGGGACCTACAATTTTGTCAGCCCCTCCTCAACACGTCATCCCCTCTGGGTCGCCGTCCTCCCTCTCGCATTTTCTGGGACTCGTTAATCTGGTTTCTATCTGCTTCCCCCCCAGAATGAAAGCACTGTGTGGACAGGAGTTTTTACTGATGATTGATGTATCCCCAGCCCCTAAAACAGGGCCTGCCACATGGTGGGTACACAGTAAGTATTTGCCAAATGAATGAATGAACAAATGAATTAGTGCATGCCGCCTAGTCCTCCCAGTGGAAGTCTGACTCTGAGGCTGGGCACCGTGGGGTTGCTCTGACTGGCAGCCCCAGATGAGCCCAGCCTGCCAGTCACCCCAGCGAAGGTGCCAGATGTGAGTGCTGCCACCTTGGCTCTCCAGGCCCAGCCACCCACCTGCTGAGTATCACCGAGCGACGTCAGCCAAGGCCACGTGGAGCAGAAGAATCGCCTGGCCAAGCCCCATCTGAATTTCTGCCCCACAGAACCTGGGGCTTTAATAATGGCTGTTCTGCCCCATGAAATCTTGGGTGGTTTATCACTCAGCAACAGAAAACTGGGACATGGGTGAGGGGCCGATGCTACAGGACCAGCTTCAGGCCTCAGCTGTTGCAACCCCTGCAAAGGTGCCCCTGTTACAAACCCTGCACAGGAGGCCGTGTTACAACCGCTGCACAGGTGACCCTGTTACAACCCCTGCACAGGATACTCTGTTACAATCCCTGCACAGGAGGCCCCTCTTACAACCCCTGCACAGGAGGCCCCATTACAATCCCTGCACAGGAGGCCCCGTTACAATCCCTGCACAAGAAGCCCTGTTACAACCCCTGCACCAGCTTCAGAGATTTGGAACCTGGTACTTTGCTCTCAGCCTTTGGGTCCTTGGCTGAAATGTCAAGGGCCCCAAGGCTGAGAGCAAAGTACCAGGTGCCAAATCCTGGAAAAGTTGCATTGAACATCCCGGCACAAGATCCTGGCTTCTGCGCTCCACAAACTCTTCTTTGCTGGGGAATTGTGAAAATAATGACTCGCGTTTATGGCCGGATGGCCGTGGGCCCCCGCCTCCTGCTAAGCACTTTACAAGCCTTCTGTTGTTGCTCATAGCAGCCCAGTCATGGCCCCATTTCACAGGCGAGAAACCCGAGGCCCAGAGAAGTCAAGGATCCCAACCCACCTCTGTCTGGCTCCGACCGACACAGACACTGCCTCCTCCCAAGGCTCCTGGTAGCAAATTGTGGCCGCATCTGACTCTGAAGGTAGAGACCACACTTCTCCAACTTCCTGGATGGGTGGCACTTGGAAAACTCGATCAAGTTTTGAGGACGTGGTCGGATGTAGTGCAGAGGCTACGGTGTCCTGATTCCGATGTCTCGGGTAAGCCACCCCCCAGGGTTACAAGTCATGGTGCCCTGTGTGCGTCAGACACAGAAGCTCATGACCTCATGCTGCTGGAGGCCAGAAGCCCAAAGTCTGGGTGTTGGCGGGACCGTGCTCCCTTCAGGGGCTCCAGGAAGGGCTCTCGCCTGGCCAGGTGCAGCTTCTGGCCATCCTCGGTGCTCCTCAGCTCGGCTGGTCTCTCTCCTGTCTCTGTGTCTCTCTCCTGTCTCTGTGTCTCTGCTTTTTCTCTTCTAAGGACATCAGTCATATTGGGATCGGGCTCCCTCGAATCCAGTCTGACCTCATCTTACTTTAAATAATTATGTCCACAAAGACCCGACCTCCAGAGGTCACTGTCTGAGTTTCCAGGCGGACATGGAGTCGGGGGGGGACAGTATTCACCCCAGAACCCTCCCCGAGCCCCTGTCCCTCACCTGCCCATGGAAGCTCATGTGTCCCCACCTCCTGGGCTGCGTGTCCTTGGGGAGGGGTCCGAAGGGGCTGCCTACAATCCCCCCTGGGCATCCTTCCCTCCCACCTCCCTGATGAGTTGCAGAGCCGATTCACGTGTGTGTGTGTGTTTCGGGGCCGAGGGGTGGGGGGGTGGTGTGTGCACAAGTCAGAGTGGGAGGGGGCCTTCCTGTGGGCCATGCCGTCACGCACTGGCTTGCTCCTGAGATGCAGAAAAGCAGACCCCGAGACTGGGATTCCAGTGCATTCAGCTTGTTTGAGGGCCACGGGAGGCAGGGCAGGGAGCCGGACAGTGAGACCAGGAAAGGGAGGGGCCGCTACAGGTGTGTTGTGAGCAGGCACTAGGTTCTGAGCCATGGGCGAACATGCCCGCTGTCACCCCACCCGAAGGCAAAGGTGCTGGAAAGTCATCCTCCACTGCCACCCCCAACAAGAGCCCAGCATTTCCATGCTGCCCTCACGTGGCCAAGAGAGAACCCTGGGGAGGCAGGGGAAGATGAGCCCTGGGGGAGGACAAGCGGGCAGGAAGGGGCCCAGGCAGGGCCCGCGACCTGTCACAGTGGGGGAGGGTGCAGCAGGAAGCAGGTCCCAGCACGACCCCTGCCTCCCTGAGAGGCCTGGCCTGGTCAGCCTGGCAGAATTCTGCCCCCAAGCCCCATCCCATGGCACCGTCTGGGTGAAAGCAGAGCCCGGGGCACCTCCCCGTGCCCCGCCCTGTGGACTGCACAGGGCTCATCAAGATCCTTGATGGCCCCAGGCTCCAACCTGCCTTCCCAGCCCCATTCCCACTATGCCCGTGCTCAGGCACCTCCCTACCACTGGGCCTTGGCACAGCTTGTGCCCCTCTTGGGAGTCCCCTTTTTGATCTCCTGGTCTCAGAAGTATTTGCTTGAAGTTCAAAACCTAGTTAAGCACCATCCTCAGTGAAAAACCTTCTCCTGCCCCCTTAGCACGTTGTAAATACCTCTGTACTAGCACCTGCCCTGCGCATGGGCGGTGTGTGTGTGTGTGTGTGTGATGCATGTGTGTGTGTGCCCGACTTCCCCACTCCACTCAAGAACATGGACCCAGCCGTCCACCTGTGGATCCCTGGAGGCAGCCGAGGCCCAGAGCACAGGCCTGGCGCTGCTCAGCTGCAGGTCTGCCGGTCCCAAGCGTGACACTGACGGCTCCTGACCGACAGGCCTGTGCCTCAGTTTCCACAGCCATAGAACTAGGTGGCCTCCAGTGTGGGGAGTAGCCACAGAGCCTCGTGTGAGGCATGCACCAAAGAAAGCTGGCCTACCCTGAGGCAGAGGTGGGAACAATGACGGTGGTGTTCGCTGTACACCTCCTTCGGGCCAGGATTTATGGGGTGGGTGTACCTAGCTGTGAATGTATTTCCTCCTACAAGAGCCCAGTGAGGTAGGCTTCTTCATTTTTAGGAGTCAGGGATTTGCAGCACAGAGAGGTCAAGTAATGGGCCCAAGGCCACACAGCATGATATGGCTTGGCTCTGTGTCCCCACTCAAATCTCATCTCAAATTGTAATCCCCATAATCCCCGCCTGTCGAGGGAGGGACCTGGTGGGAGGTAATTGGGTCATGGGGGTGGTTTCCAGTGCTTTTCTCGTGATAGTGAGTTCTCACGAGATCTGATGAGTGATTTTCTTGTTCGTGTGTGTGCTCTCTGTCTCTCCTGCCACCATGTAAGATGTGCTTTTGTTTCTCTCTCACCTTCTGCCATGATTGTAAGTTTCCTGAGGCCTCCCCAACCATACGGAACTGTGAGTCCATTAAACCTCTTTCCTTTATGAATTACCTAGTCTCAGGTATGTCTTTATAGCACTGTGAGAACAGACTCATCCACAGCAAGTGAGTAGACAGCCAGGGTTTGCACTTGGAGGTGTCCACATCCTGGGTGCCTCCCCAGTGCCTGTGAGAGATAGGCAGGGTTGGGGAGGTGCCAGGGAGACGGTCACTGCAAGGGAGTCCAGGACCTTTGGCTGGGGCCCTCTTGCCTTGGCCCAGGTCCTGACGCAGCCAACCTGCAACTCCCACCTCGCCCTGGGGCCCAGGGAGGCCGAGCTAAGGCTGCGTCATCCAGAAGGAGCTATTCTGAGAGATTATCCCTGCTCCTGGAAATGTTAGCGCCTCAAGAAGTAAGGAAATGGCTCAGGAGGAGGGGCCACTGCCCTCGGGTTTTCAGAACCAGCCTGTGGATGGGGAGAGAGGGCTTGTCACCCACGTGGCGTCTTCGAGGGAGAACAATTCCCAGGGCAAGTGCTCTCTGTGGAAGGCCTTTCCTCACCCTGGACCCAGCCGGGCCAGAGGCCTTTTGGGTCCCCTTAGTGCTCTTGGGACAGCGGGAGAGCTGGCCTGTCCGGGTGGGGCACGTCACTGTGAGGAGTACCTCAGCCTCTACAGGAAGAGGCAGCCGAGTCAGGCGTGAGACGTGTGCATCTGTGGACACATGCATGTGGTATGGACGTGCACTGGCTGCACTGAGGCCCACAGGCCTGCTCCTCTTGACCTCCATGCAAACACCACCTCCTCCAGGAAGCCCACCAGACCTCTCCTCTGGTCTCCTCCATCTCTGCCCTCGACATTGTCCCCCTAGGGCCCTAGCACCTTGTACCAGACCATGTGGTCCCGGAGTGCAGGCCGGATCGGAAGGACTCTGTGTCTGCCCAGGGGAGGCCTGGGTCTGCGGCATGGATGCTGGAGACGCTCTGCAGCTGCCAGTGAAGTGGCAGCTCCTACAGCTCAGGGAGCTCCGTGGGAACGCATGCGCCTCCTACAGATCGGGGGCTCTGGGAGGCGATGGCCCAGGACCCAAACTCAAGATCGTGCCAGCGATCACTGGTGGCGCTGGGTGGCCTGGGTGTGTCCTCTTGGCAGGTGGATCATGGCTCCAGGAACTGGTGGATTTGGCATGAGAACTCTGCAGACCAACAGCCTTTGACTCAAGGTTCCAGATCCTTCTCCAGCCAGATTGGCAGCGAGGAATTTTCCACGAGTGAGCCCTCTCACCCACCGCCCACCTTCTGCTTGGTTACTCATTCTAATCATTCCTCTCCTCGCTTATCTATTAACAAAGTGGCTTCTGAAGCCATTGGCACTGCTTTCCCACTCAGCTCCCTGCCCTCCACACCCACAGTCTTAGCAGCAGCAGAGTCTTTCAGGCCCTCGGCCAGTGCCACCTCGCAGCCATGGCCCCGGCGAGCTTCCGTGTTTCTCAGTAGCCTTCGATGAGGCTCCTCATGCTCTCCCTGCCCTCTGCCCCCCACACCTTCTCCACAGCAGCAGCTGAAGAGTTGGCTCCACAGTGCACCCCGATGGGTGACTGCCCCCTCAACGTCCTACTCTGGCTCCCCATTCTCCCTGGATGAAGCACCGACCCCTGGACGGGGCATGAGGAAGGCTGGACGCTCGGCTCCTCAGCTGCAGCACCGGCCACGCCTGAGCCCCAGAAACTGCTTCCTGTCCCTTTGCTGAGCAAAACTCAAGAAGTTCTGGGTAAACGTGCTGCTCCATGATGATTGGTGCCACCACTAGGGACTTTGTTGAGTTCCAAACCCAGCTGGAGCCGGTCCCCTTCGGGCCCAGATCACGGATGCTCAGGCACCCTCCTGCCTTCCCGTCCCACCCCCCATCCACCCACACAGGAAAACCAGGAAGCATCCAATCAAATAGGTGCATGGCGTGGGGGCAGCTACGGGCTGAGCCGGAGTACCAGCACTGGTGGCCGTTTCCTTTCCTCCTGTTCCCTGCTCTAGTAAATGCTCTCCTTCCCTTAAATAGACCCTCCTTACACCTCCGCCCTGCCCCACGCCCCACCCCGGCCCCGTGACTTTATGGTGGCCGTTGATCAAAATGTCCCTCCCACCTGGCACAACGTAAACATGTGACCTGCATCTGTGGGGTTGCTTGCAGGGGACGCAGGCATCCATCCAAGGCCAGGCCAGGTGAGGGCCCACTCACCAAGTGCAGTCCAGCTGCAGGGCAAGAGGTGCACTGAGGTCAGGGTGTGCACCGGGGGTGGCCATGTTTCTATTGTGGGGAAAGGGAGTCTGTGTGCAGGAGGCAAGAGAGAGGCCAGCTCCTGAGATGAGCACAGCAGAGAGGAGAGGGAGGGAGAGAGATGAGGAGAGGGAGGGAGAGAGATGAGGAGAGGGAGGGAGAGAGATGAGGAGAGGGAGGGAGAGAGATGAGGAGAGGGAGGGAGAGAGATGGGGAGAGGGAGGGAGAGAGATGGGGAGAGGGAGGGAGACAGATGGGGAGAGGGAGGGAGAGAGATGGGGAGAGGGAGGGAGAGAGATGAGGAGAGGGAGGGAGAGAGATGAGGAGAGGGAGGGAGAGAGATGAGGAGAGGGAGGGAGAGAGATGAGGAGAGGGAGGGAGAGAGATGAGGAGAGGGAGGGAGAGAGATGAGGAGAGGGAGGGAGAGAGATGAGGAGAGGGAGGGAGAGAGATGAGGAGAGGGAGGGAGAGAGATGAGGAGAGGGAGGGAGAGAGATGAGGAGAGGGAGGGAGAGAGATGAGGAGAGGGAGGGAGAGAGATGAGGAGAGGGAGGGAGAGAGATGAGGAGAGGGAGGGAGAGAGATGAGGAGAGGGAGGGAGAGAGATGAGGAGAGGGAGGGAGAGAGATGAGGAGAGGGAGGGAGAGAGATGAGGAGAGGGAGGGAGAGAGATGAGGAGAGGGAGGGAGAGAGATGGGGAGAGGGCAGGAGTGAGGGAGAAAGACAAAAGAGAGAGGGAGAGGGAGGAGAGGAAGGAGAGAGAGGGAGGGGACAGAGACAGACACTGAGGCATGGAGAGAGAGAAGAGGGAAGGAGGGAAGAGAAAGAGAGACAGGGAAAGTAGGGGAGAGAGGAAGGAGGGGAGAAAGGAAGGAGGGGAGAGAGGAAGCAGGGAGAGAGAGAGGGAGACAGCTGGCTACAGCTGCACCAGAGACCATCCGACCCTCGGCCCAGCCTTCCCCTTTCCGGTGACAGGTGTCTGTGTGAGGGTCCCAGGAGCCACCTCCCTGTGTCCCTTTGTATCTAAACAAGGACTTACTAGGATGAGGTGGAGGTGAGAGGGCGCTGTAGTGCTTCCGAACGGACAGGGTGTGTAATCAGGGTGTGTAGTCAGCAAAACTCAAAAGTCACAGACATTTGCCCCTGAACTAGCACCAGGGTGCCCCCATGAGGCCCCAGACACAAGCGTCTGAGGATGGCACCTGCAGCCCGAGACCTGCCTGGGGAGCAGCAGGCGGCCCTAGAGAGGGCGATTTTCAAAACCAGAGGGACAAAGCAAGAAGCAGGCCTCCTGGGCCTCCTGGGGACCGGACTGGCCAGAGCCTGGCTGGCAGGCTCCACACCTGGAAGGGACCTGGCCCCACTGGGCGCCACCAGGCCACACACTGTCACATTGACCTGACCACCGACTTTCCTGGTGGGCCCCTGCAGGAACAGGGATCTCACAGCCAGGGACACTGAGCAAGGCCCCAACTTATCCCAAACCTGCAGCTTCCAACACTCTCAGAAGAGACGTTACCACCAAACACAGGCTGAGCTGGAAGACGCTTGCTACAGAGACTCACTTCCTGTCACTCTGCTGGCACTGCAGCAGTAGTTACGGCGGTGCCAGCCCCGAATCAGCCTCCAGATCAAACCCAGCGCTGTGGCCTTGGGCAGGCAGCTCAGCCTCTCTGAGCCTTGTTTTTTCACAGGCAAAAGGAGGGGATAAACACTGAGAACAGCAGTGTCTGCCCGCTGCACCCGTTGGGGTTCCGAGCACCCCCGTGTGCACACTGCCTGTTTAACCCTCACCACCACCCTCCAAGGAAGGAGCTGTTGCTGTTCCCCTTTCCAGACGAGGAAACCACGGTGCAGAACGGCTCCGTACGTCCCTCCTGTGCTGCTGTGAGACTTGAAAGAACATTGCAACGCGCTGGGTGCAGAGCCTGGCTCCCAGCGGGCCCACAGCTGCTGCTGCTGTTTTCACGATGGCCCAGCATGGCCTCAGGGTGAGAAGAGCCTGGTCGTTTTGGAGGAGGGAGTGCAGGCAGGCAAGGCCAGGCACCCTCATCCAGGCTGCCTAGCATAGAGCTGGCCTGGAAATGGGGGCTTGGGACTCCCACCCTGGGTGCCCCTCCAGCCCTCCAGGTGGCCCGACATCAGTGGGCACAGCCCTGAGGGCATCTCCTGGGCAGCACCGTTTCCCCCAACCTCCCTGAGCCCCTTGCTGCTGAGCGACAGCCGCCTCCCCACAGCTCCAGCACGCTTTGCTTTGATGGTGTTGCCTTAAAAATAACCAGGCTTTGACATCTGGAAGCAGGCAGCTGATGAGTCCCCTCTTCTGGGCGTTCTTATTTTAAGAGCATATTAATGTCTACGCCCCCATCTCAGCTCTAACTTTGCTGAGCTCTGACTTTCTCTCCGTTTTCACCAGCCTGTGTCAGTGAGTGGGTTCCAGTCCTCCCACGGCCACACGTGCCCCATCCCGGGCCACTGACCCCGCCCACCTCCTAACCCCACCCCCTGCGGTATAGCTTTGATCCCTGCTGACCACTCCCACCTCTTAACCCCACCTCCCACAGTATTGCTTTGATCCCCATTGACCCCGCCCCCTCCCAGGCTCCACCTCCTAAGGTGTTGCTTTGATCCCTGCTGACCACGCCCCCTCTCAGGCTCTGCCTCCCGATTTTGCCTTGATCCCTGCTGACCATGCTCCCTCCCACAGTGTTGCTTTAATCTCTGCTGACCATGCCTCCCCCCAGGCTCTGCCTTCCATGGTGTTGCTTTGAAATCTGCTGACCACGCCCCCTACCAAACTCCACCTTCCGAGGTGTTCCTTTGATCCCTACTGACCATGCCCCCTCCCACAGTGTTGCTTTGATCCCTGCTCGCCACACTCCCCCAGGCCCTGCCACAGTGTTGCCTTGATCCCTGCTGATCCTACCCACCTCGTGGCCCTTCCTGGGTGGTGCCCCTCTATTCTGCATTCCTGTGACTCACCCCCATTGTAACCATGGCCCAGCATTACCTGCATCACCCTCTCCATGGCACCTCCCATTACGCCCAGTGCCCATCCCAGAACTCAGCACAATGCCTCCTCCACCACTATATCCAGGCTCCACCAGGGAAGGCCCCTGGGGTTCTCTTGGTTCTACAGTCTTGAGGGGGCATGGATAAGGACGGAGAGGCAGGCCTCCCCAATGTGGGGACAGGGCACCGGTCAGTGACAGATCAGTAACCCTGAACTTCCTAGTTACCAATAGAGGAAGTGTGGTCAAGGACAGTGCCTGTGGGCCCAAACTCCCACTCGGGATGGGGAAAGATGTGAGGCAGTGTCCCCCACATTAAGCCTGGGGTGGGGAGGGGCATGGGGCAGCATCCCCCATGTTAAGCCCAGAGTAGGGAGGGGCATGGGGCAGCATCCCCCACATTAAGCCTGGGGTAGGTAGGGGCATGAGGCATCATTCCTGACATTAAGGGCTAGAGAGGCCTGGGCTCAGGACGGGGCTCTGGAGTTGGGTGCCTGGGGTCAGCTGCTGGCTCAGGACAAGTTACCAAGCCACCAGCCACCCTCCTTATCTATAAAACAGGGGCCATCATGCTGCTTCCCTCTCCGGCATGTGCAGTTCTTCATTGTCATGACACTCACCTCCTTCCTCGGGAGGGGAGTATACATTTTCTTTCCTATGAAACATGTTCAAGGCTATGTGGGCTTCCTGGAGATGAAGTGCCGGATCAGAGGGGCTGGATGTTGTCACAGTCTAGGTTCCCTTGAGAACAGAGCCTGGTGTGTCAGCTTCCTGCTGTGTAACAAGCCACCATGAGTGAAGTGGCTCAGAACCACACACACTCACTGCCTCCCTGTTTTACCAGGTTCTCTGCATTGAGGTCTCCCCAGGCTGCAGACAGGTGCTGGCCAGGCTGCATTTTCATCCGAGGCTCAACTGGGGAAGAATCAGCTTCCCAAGCTTCTCAGGTTGTTGCAGAATCTGCTCCTCACAGCTGTAAGTCTGGAGGCTCCAGCTGCTTGTTGGCTCCTGGAGGCCTCCTGCAGTTGCTGTCACTGGACTTCCCCAGTGAGGCCATGGAGGCCGTGAAGCCAGAGAGGAGGGTCCCTATGGCATGTGCTAGACAGATGGCATCTCATGGGGTGGCACATGGCCATGGATACTGCCATCTGCTTTGCCATCCTCTATCAGTGGTGAGCTGCAGGTCTCACCCACACTCATGGGCACGGACAGCAGGAGACAGGATCAAGGGAGCCACCCTAAGTCTGCTGCCTGTGCCAAGGCCACATTTCCCTGCCAGAGCTTTAGGTGAGTGTAGTCCCAAGGCAGCAAGAGTGAGGAACAGAGGGAAGCGGGGACAGAAAGCAAGTGAAGGGGCAGGTTGACAAGCTGGTCTGGCTCCCTGCCTGGTCATGCAGGACTTCTTGGCTAGTCCATGAGGGAGGAGGGCAAAGAACCCCTTGTCTTCTGCCTCCTGTTGCACAAAGTTCATCCGAGGGGGATGGGGGTAAGTCCCTGCACTGTGAGGTTGTACCGCCAGCCTCTCACACAGCTGCAGTTTCTGTGTCTGCTGTGGCAGAGAGCCTCCCTGGGTCCCACTGGCCAGGCATTGGTGTGGAGTTCACAGTCGCCCCCTCTCAGGTTCAGGGGTCCAGCCATGTCCTGGGTGCACCTGGCAGCCAGCAGTATCCAAGGGTGAGTTCATGGCTGTGCCTGACACAAGTGTTGTCAATTTCAGTTCCTCACACCATGGATGTCCCCTCCTCATGACTGCAGGTGGTGCCTTGCCAGGGCCTCTAGGAGGGCAGCCTACATGGTCCCCACCACACCAGCCCGGCCACCTCCCTTGTTCTGGGGAGGGTTCCTTATGCAACACCTCTCATGTCAGGGCCACAGTGCAGCGTGGAGTCCCTCTGAGCTCAGCGCCAGGTAAGGGGCTGCTTGTGGTGAGGCCTAGTGCCTGCCTGTTAACAAGGAAAGGCAGTTAAAAGTGGCCTGGGAGTCCTTGCCCTAAGATGATCCACGCTCTGGGTTGAGTTCAGGTGGTGCTGGGGAGGTGACTAAACAGAACAGCCCAGCAGGCAGAGCAAATGGGAGTCTTGAGGCTGGGCAAAGGTCAGGGCTAGAAATGAAGATAGGTCGGTTAGGGGAGCCAGGGGTGGTGGTGAATCCCCAGGGGAGAATGGGCACTGTGAGAGGAGATGAGAGCCCAAGGAGAGACACCTGTGTGAGAGACAGGAGGAAGAAGAGGCAGAGAGGAGGGTGGAGAGAGACCAATGGACCTGCGGCCAAGGGAAGTGAGACCCTGAAGGTGGTGCTCTCCCCTGGCCAGGGAAGAGGATCTGAGAAGGGACTGATGTTGGCCCATCTCTTGGGGCAAGTGGAGTGGACATTTGCCCTTTCTCTTAGGAAAGTCACATCCTTTTTTATATTTATTGTAGAGTCTCTACCTCCATATGCCTCTTGGCAGGAGGAAGGGCCTGTCTCCATCAGAGTAGATAAACCAGGTAGCCTCCGTCCTGAGACTTCAAATCGGGAACAAGAAATATGGATAGGGTGGGGTGGCAGGGAGAAGGAGCTATGAATTCTGACAGCATTAGCAGTTACAAAAACACTGAATTCCTTAGCAGGGGCAGTGACATTAATGGCGGTGGCCATAGCAGCAAGATGCAGTCCCAGAGTTGTAGCTGCCCCATCCAATGCCCTCCAGAACATCTCTGCAGTGCGAGATTGAGTATTATTCCCAGCTGCTCAGGTCTGAACCCAGCTTCCCCTTCTGGAAAATCTTCAGGTGACTCGAGAGCCATCATCATAATTCCTCTTCCGCTTAGAATCCAACTTGGTTTCTGTTGCTTTCAGGTCAAAACTCTGACCACTAATGGAATTTGGTACCAGAAGAGTAGGAGTAACAAACTCTAAAATGTGGAACTGGTGAAAAGCAGAAAAATTGATCTTCCATTTGACTCAACTGTCACCTATTTAAGCCTGGGCTGCACACAACATGTCTGCTGAAGCAGTAGCCCTCAGGGAAACTAGGGCAGTTTCAAGGTGCTGTGAGTTGGCTGCTTCTAATGGCTTTCAGAAGGGCTTACAAAAAGGTGAGTGGCTTGTCTAGAAATGGCCCACATACGAGTAAAGGAGAAGACAAGAGGCTCAGGAGCAGCGGCAGCTATGAATGGATTGAAAACCAAATCTGCCGGCCGGGCGCGGTGGCTCACGCCTGTAATCCCAGCACTTTGGGGGGCTGAGGCGGGCGGATCACCAGGTCAGGAGATCGAGACCATCCTGGCTAACACAGTGAAACCCCGTCTCTACTGAAAATACAAAAAAATTAGCCAGGCGTGGTGGTGGGCGCCTGTAGTCCCAGCTACTCGGGAGGCTGAGGCAGGAGAATGGCGTGAACCCGGGAGGTGGAGCTTGCAGTGAGCCGAGATCGCGCCCCTGCACTCCAGCCTGGGCGACAGAGCGAGACTCCGTCTCAAAAAAAAAAAAAAAAAAAAGAAAACCAAATCTGTTTTCCCAAGCCCCTGTCAAGCATCCTCTGCTAAATATAGAGACAATCCAGTTGGCAAAAATCAGGCTACAGGGAGCAGAGGGGCCAGTGGGCCCATGCCTAGGAGGCTGGCATGCCTACAGTCAAAGGTTATGTCTGGTCCAGACCTTTGGCTGAGGTCATTATCCCATGACATTGACTGGACACAGCAATCTAGAATTCTGCTGAGCTTTTAAAGCAATTGCATTGGCAAAGAAACCCTGTACATGACTGGCATCCGTCTGCAGATGCTCAGCTCTTTAGTGCCGGGCTGAGGCACTGACAGGGCTGGGACGAGGGTGGAGCCAATAGGGGTTCACCTGGGCACAAATGTAAGGGGCCTCCAAGCACTCATCCCAAGACAAACCGTTTATTCATGTCACGTCTTAAAAATCAAAATTAATGAAAAATATATGATGAACAAAATATCATGGTTTCAAACAAAGAGGACCACACAAGTCAGGGATTGGGGTGAGGTGAGCGAGGGGAGCCATGCTATGCAGGACCAGGGATTGGGGTGGGGTGAGCAAGGGGAGCCGTGCTATGCAGGAGCAGGGATTGGGGTGAGGTGAGTGAGGGGAGCCGTGCTATGCAGGACCAGATCTCGTCTTTATTTAAAATGTTGGTATTTCCTTCACTACACAGATTTTCTTTTGCGTTTGGTTTTTCACAATTCTGCATCAAAATATTGAATTTGATCACTGAGTTTTTTTGGTACCCCCTTAAATTATGTGCCTGAGGCCAGGGCCTGCCTCGCCTAACCCTTGTCCTGGTGGGCATCAGAAGGATGTAGCCAGGCAAGCTGCATCACCCCAGGGAAGGGCGGTCTCCACGCTGCTGCCTGGGAAGGTCCTGCAGCAGTGACGGTTGAAGGAAACCCCTCAGTCCAGCCCACAGCAAGTGAGGAGCACGCTGTGGGCTTCTACACAGAGGCACACAGGGAAAGGACTCTTCCATGGGATATGGTCATGTGTGCACAGGCCCCCAGGATGGTGACAGCCCCCTGCAACCACAAAGGCAGCCTGGCAGACACGCAGGGTAGTGGAGCAGAGAGAGGGAAAGGGCTCCATCCTCCATGGCCTTTCTGAGCTGCTGAAGTAGCCGGGACCACCTGCCCTGAGACTCAGCAAGCGACCTTGTTTTGAGGACAGCGGTGGTGGCCCCATCATTTGCATGGAGTCCTCTGGAAGATGCGAGGCAGGGACAGCGCTCACCTGGAATGGCCATTTCCTGACACGCTGGGGGCTGCCTTCATTTCTTCCACTTTTTCCAAGAATATTCCTCAGAGCTGGGCTTGGTGGCTCTCGCCTGTAATCCCAGCACTTTGGGAGGCCAAGGCGGGTGGAGGACTTGAGCTCAGGAGTTTGAGACCCGCCTGGCCAATACGGAAAGACTCCGTCTCTACAAAAATTAGCTGGGCATGGTGGCAGGGGAGGCTGAGATGGGAGGATCGCTGGAGCCCAGGAGATCAAGGCTGCAGTAAGCCACGATCACTCCATTGAGACAACAGAGGAGATCTTGTCTCAAAAAATAAAAAATAAAAAGAGAGAGAGAGCATATTCCTCAGGCTTATGAATGTACATAGCAATAGTTCAGGAGGCTGCAGGGGTCGGTTCAGAGCAGCAGACTTTTACTGAGCACCAGTGGGCTCTGGGCCGCATAGGGTGGTGGCTGTAAAGTCAGCAGGATGAGCTTTTCCCTGGGGAGGCTTCAGGGTGTTCTTGGTTGTCCCAATGGTGGGATTTCACCTGGTAATTAGCATCCAGGGAAACTGGGTGTCCCATAGTGCATGGACAAACCCCCACAGGAAAGCCGCGTTTCGCATTCTGCAAAGCTTCTCAAATACTATGGGGCTTCTGAAGGACATTTTTGTCGGAAAAGAAAAAAACAATTTAAAAAATATAAAATAAAATACAAATACCACGGGGCATTATTGTGCATGAAAATCCTATCTGTGGCTATCTAAACCTAGATCTTCACTTCACTATACAAACAAACAGTGAGTATTTTTATAGTTTTCAAATAAGCTGGATTTTCTAGGAATGCAACTATGATAATGTGAAAGATAGCTTTAGTCTTTACCCCTGCTGCCTGTCGCACAGCTCCTAAAGCCCTTGACTCTCTGGAGTGGTGAGAGTGTCTTGCGTGTCCTCATGAGATGGCTGCGGGCTGGGAGCCCCAGGCAGCTTCAGGATGGGCTGGTCACCCAGAGAGGCCAAGGCATGATTAGGTTAGGGCTTTAAGCCCCACCCCCTGACTTCTGGGGAGGGGAGAGGGAGGAGGAGCTGAAAGTTGAGTTGATCGCCAACGGCCAATGAGGTAATCAGTCAGGCCTACATAATGAAGCTTCCATAAACCCCCACAAGGACCGGGTTGGGGGAACTTCTGGAAAGCTGGAGACATGGAGGTGCCTGAAGGGAGGGCATGGAAGCTCTGTAGCTCTCCCCCTGCCTCACCCTATGCATCGCTTCATCTGTATCCTTTGCAGTATCCTTTATCATAAACCAGTAAACATCAGTGAAGTGTTTCCCTGGGTTCTGTGAGCTGTTCCAGTGAATTAATCAAACCCGAGGTGGGGAGTCACAGGAACCCCAACTTACCGTCAGCTGGTCAGAAGCACAGGCCACACCTGGACTTGCGCTCAGAATCTGAAGTTGGGGTTGTCTTGTGGGACTGAGCCCTCACTGTGGGACCTGACTTTAGGTAGACAGCATCGGAATTGAATTGAATCGGAGGACACCCAGCTGGTGTCCACTGCAGAATTGCCTGGTGTCACCACCACACATCTGGCGTCAGAAGTGTTACATTGAGTGGTGTAAAAAATGCTTTGTTTTTCTCCCCCCCGTTATATCTATTAGCAATTCACATGTAAATTGAGGAAAGATAGAACCTGCTTATTTGGGCACTTCATGAAAATCGTGTCACCTGGCCTGTGCTTGGCACTTGCATCTCGGATGCACCATGCGTGCACCATCTGCACCGGTGGTTCTGCCAGTGTCTGCACACTGGCATACAGAGTTTAAAAAAATCGCAACTCACTTCCAGTTTTCCTTTGTATTATAGTTAGAATATTAGATTGCCTTTTAAAGTGTATTTGTGTGATAGATTAAATCATTTACTTCATTTCAGGATTACAATCTAGTATAGAAGTAAGAAATGTATAAAAATAATGTTTAAATCAAATCAATGATTATAACATTCAATAAAGTACCATTTCCTGAGTATCTATCGTATGCCAAAGGCTGTGGCAGGCACCCACGCATCCCCTGGATCTTGTAAAAGTCCCAGGAATAGAAGGGATACCATTCCTGTTCAACAAATGAGGAGACCAAGCCTCACAGAGCACATGCTAGCTGCGGGGAAGCGAAGATCCATGATTGGGTCAGCTGGACCTCAACACTGGCTCTTTTTCCCCTGGAAGTTTGACCCTCCAAACACATTTACATGTGATACAACGAAGATGTATCTACCCAGTGCAGAAATCAGACAGGAGGATGGTTTAATTATGATTTCTCTGAGCAAACATCCCTCCTCAATGACCTGTAGGGTTTGTTGAGTAAGAACACCTGACTGTTAGGTTATCACTGAAGCAGAAGCGGTAATACATCTTCCTGTGGGAAGTCCCACCACTGAGGCTCGCCAGAGTCCTAAAATCTTACAGCCCTTGCGAATAGTTTCCATTTGGATGTTTTACCTCTTCTTCCCGAACAGCTCTACCAATATTTCCAGCCAAATTAAACGCCCTCCAACTCTCTCCTGCTGCATTCTTCCCTAGGAGATGTGGACAGTCAATGTGTCAGCCCCTCCAGACCCTTCTCCAGATAAACCTGTGCCCATGGGAGGCTGCAGTACCTCCCATTTTCCTGGGCCTTTGAGACAAACATTGTTTTCCACAAAAGAATCCTATCCCTTTAATTTTTTTTGTATTATACATTTCTTATGTCAATTTGATCATCATAATAAAATCATTTGGGGACAACTGACAATAGAGTAGAAAAACTTCAGGAGTAATGAATCATCCTGAAATTGACTGTGGCAATACTTTGCTATTTTTCCTCAAATAGTATTTGTCTTGTAAAAATAAATTGTCTTAGTTTGAAAGGAAAGAATACACATAAAACTACCTTTATGATTGGGACATGTCAAAAGAGCCCCTGACATAAGTGAGCAAGAAGCCACCTCAGAAACACACAATTAGTTCTTTTTGTTCTAGCACACATTTTGCAGCTGTATTGTTTGGTGCAGGCATGGTTAGGATTGCTATACCTTCTTGGTGGAGTGATCTTTTTAACATTATATCCTTATGTAATGTCACTCCCTGTCTCTGATATTTTCTTTACTCTGAAGTTTACTTTATCTGATATTTATACTGTGTGTACAATATTGTGTTAATTCAGTCACTCCTGCTTTCTTTAGATTAATGTTTGCATGATATATCTTTCTCCATATGCTTATTTCAACCTACCTTCTCATTATATTTGCAGTGAATTTCTTGCACATGACATATATATATATTTTTTTAAATTCTTTCTCCCAATCTCTGCCTTTAATTGGTGTGTGCATTAGTCTGTTCTCACACTGCTATGAAGAAATACCTAAGACTGGGTAATTTATAAAGAAAAGAGGTTTAATTGACTCACAGTTCTGCATGGCTGGGGAGGCCTCAAGAAACTTACAATCAGGGTGGAAGGCACCTCTTCACGGGGTGGCAGGAGAGAGAATGAGTGCCAGCAGGGGAAATGCCAGACGCTTATAAAACCATCAGATCTCGTGAACACTCACTCACTATCACGAGAACAGCATGGGGGAAACTGCCCTCATGTTTCAATGACCTCCCACCAGGTCCCTACCACGAGGGATTATAGGGGTTACAATTCAAGATGAGATTTCAGTGGGGACACAGCCCAACCATGTTAGTGTGTTTAGACCCTTTGCATTTATGTAGCTGTAAATATGGTAGGGCTTAAGTTGGCCTTAAGCCCTATTGTTTTTTTCTCCCTTTTTAACTTTCTTTTTTTTTTCTGCTTTCCTGTGAGCTATGTAAACATTTTTTAGGATTCCATTTTTATTTATCTGTAGTGTTTTTGAGTGTGTCTCTTTGTATGGGTTTTTAAGTGGTTGCTCTAGGTACTGCATTATGTACACATAACTTATCATAGGCTACTGTTGTAGTCATTTTACCATTTGAGTAAAGTATAAAAACATTACCTCCCTTTGTCCCTCTGTCATACTCCATTTATAATGTAATTGTCTTAAATAGCTCCTCCACATACATTGAGAACCACAGAGAGGGTTACACAGTTTTTGCTTCAACTGTCAAGCATAATTTAGACAATTCAAGGGGAGAAGGAAAGCCCCAGGTTCACAGTGGGCACTGTGATGGCTGTGACATGAGCCACTGTCAACTGCTGCCTGTGTATGATGGAGCACACTGGTTTGTGAACCACAACCTCATTCTATATATGAGGAAACTGAGGTTCAGAGAGGCTAAGCCACTTGTCTGAGGTCACACAGCAATACTGACTTGAGTATTTTCTATGTGCCAGGCCCTGTGCTTGCCTCTGATGCTGTGAAAATGAATGAGGCCTGTCCCCCATCTGCCCAAGAAACACATTTTCTTCCCTCTGTCAGTCCTTCAAGTAAGGGGGCAAGGAAGCTAACATTTGGGGGTACAAATATGTGCCAAGCAGTGGGCTGGGGCATTACAAGTGGTGGCTCATGTGACTCTGAGATTCTACCACAGCTGAAATGTGCTGGCATCTGCTCATCTTTCAAGCCTGTTTGTGGCTTCTTGCTGCTTGAACCTGCCAGCCTCAGGGTGCCCACGTGAGGAGGAGACTCTAAGTGGGACCCACTCTCACCTTCACATGATAAGCACGCTCAAGAGCAAGGAAAATACATCAGAGAGCACCCTGGAAGGGCTGGTCATATGTACCAATTTGGTTTGGCTGAGTCTCCACCCGAATCTTATCTTGAATTGCAGCTCCCATAATTCCCACATGTTGTGGAAGGGACCCAGTGGGAGATAATTGAATCACAGGGGCGGTTTCGCCCATACTGTTCTCATGGTAGTGAATAAGTCTCCTGAGATCTGAGGGTTTCAGAAAGGGAAACCCCTCTCACTTGACTCTCATACTCTCTTGCCTGCTGCCACGTAAGACGTGCCCTTCGCCTTGTGAGGCCTCCCCAGCCACATGGAACTGTGAGTCCATTAAACCTCTTTTTCCTTATAAATTACCCAGTCTAGGGTATGTCTTTACCAGCAGCATAAAAACGTACTAATACACGTGCCCACTGCAGGGGTGGGCTTCATGGCTTCTCATCTCTCTCAGCCAGCTGTTTCCGTGATGCTTAGAAATTGTCCCAATTAGGATGAACTGAGCTCAGCAAACTCTAGGAAACTCCTAAATTAATTTGAAGCCTGCAAAGTGAATCTGATGGGATGCCTATAACTTAGTTGATTAAGGAAGAAAATATCCTTCAGGTCTCCTTGGCCCTAATAGGATATACACAGATCTTCTCAAATGAGTTATCTTGGAGAGAAAACGTGATTCACAAAAATGATTTCGACACTTGTGGGGAGAACTGGGCACGAAGGAAGATGTGATGAAGTTTGCATAACTTGAGAGAGAGGAGTAGAGCTGTTATTGGTCCTAAACATAGATGAGATTTTCCTAAAACTGGTTAGAGAATCCCCAAAATGGCTGGCACTCTCCGAGGACTGTCTTTAGGGCCCTGCAAAAGGCATGTTCTTTGAATTCAAAAAGAAGATTTAAGCAGATGCAAGGGTCCATGGCTGAAGGATGATAGCAGAAAAGCAGAATGTCACCTGAGTCTCAGCTTTGACTCAATATGGTGCAATACACATCCTTCGGCCCTTGCAATGCCTGCCTGCAGCAATTCAGTGCCTGTTGATTAGAAGGCTTTCCAGACGGGAGAGGCTCTGGTTTAAGCCCCTTATCTGGAAGGGGATAATAAGTTTCAGTCTCTTGTTAACCTCACAACAGAACCAAGTATCTCCTGTAAGCTGAGCCCTTTGCTTGTTACCAGGGATGGTGATGTAGTGCCCACAGCTCAGTGGGAATGGCAGATGGGGGTTATGGTAGGATCACAGTATTGTCATGGAATCCTTGGGGTGTAACTTTGCCAGCCTCTGTGTAAACCTCTGTGGTCGGCGGTACCTTCTGCTGCTGCTGCCTCTGCTCCTGCTACCGGCCCGGATCCCACGCCTGCCAATGGCGAGCCAGGCGCAGAGTTGTGAGGGATGTGTGAGCAAGTGCAGAGCCGTGTCCAGCCACTATGCACAGCCAGGTACGCCGACTGCTGTGGTGGGGTGGGCAGCTCCACTGCCAACACAGGTGCTGGCTCCCTGAGAGGATGTGGCTGGACCAGATGTATCACTTGTGGCTTCTGCTGTGGGCACCTGTGTCTGGACAAGGGAAACACGGTGGTGCCCAGAAGGTTGGAGACACCAGGAACCACAGAGCCCCAAAGAGGGTGTCACAGCCCGGGCCTGGGCTCCCTGAAGGGCCACAGCTCTTCTCTCCTCATCACCCATGATGTGGAGAGTGGGCGGGGTGGGGGGCGGGGCATGTTTCAGCCCTGTTTGTGTTACAGCTCTTTCAGTCTTACCATTTGGCAGGTCCTGAGTTCTTATCCTGTGTCCAGGAAGATACATGGAAAACTTGAGGGCGAGCAAGGCAGAGAGGAGCTTCATTAAGTGACAGAACAGGTCTCAGGAGACCCGAAGTGAGTAGTTCCTTCCCACAGGTAGTAGTCCCGATGTCTGTGGGAGTCTGGCTGAGTCCTGGGTTTTTATGGGCTCAGAAGGGAGCATGTGTGTGCTAATTGGTCCATGGGCAGCCATGGGTGGGCCCAAAAAAAAATCCAGTGGGATGCCTGTAACTTAGTTGATTAAGGAAGAAAATATCCTTCAGGTCTCCTTGGCCCTAATAGGATATACACAGATCTTCTCAAACGAGTTATCTTGGAGAGAAAACGTGATTCACAAAAATGAAATTCTCACTCTGAGGGGCAGACTCTACCCAGAACTGACAGTCCAGGCCCCAGGTTTCAGGCCAGCCCTGGCTTAGAGATGGGGCTTCACCAGGGACCCACCCCTTTCCACCCAGGACCCCATCTGCCTTCAGCCACCATCAACAGGTCATCCATGGCACCAGGCTGTTTGTGCCAAGGGGCACCTGCAGGCCTGCTATGAGCCACCCTCAGTCCCCGCTTGACCTCCCTCTTATGCTAGTCAGCACCCAAGATCCAGAAGGGGCTGAGGTGGCAAGGGGCTGGCGTGGTCAGTTCTGCCCCCAGGGTAGGCACACCTGGCTGGGTTGTGACAGGGCCCAGGCTCAGCCACAACTTTGCTCTGAAATTGGAGTGGGTGCCAGGAACAGGGAGAGGCCAGGGAGCAGGAGCAGACACTTCCAAGCCTGTGGGCATATGGGGGTTTTCCCTGGCCACTGAGAGCACAGAGATGCCCCAGTCTGGAGCTGTGGCTGGGCAGCTGCTGTTGTGCCCAGGAGCATGGGGCTCCCACCCCTCTAACTTGGTAGGGGGCGGGGCTCCCACCTGTTCCTGGCCCCCACCAGCTCCATGCAGCCTGCAGCCCTGGCTGCACCTCACCCACTGCAGCTGGAGTCCCTCTGCTCCAGACAGGCTGCCACCACCATCAGTATCATCCACCTGCTATTGTGTCCCCCAAATTCATATGTTACAGCCCTCACCTCCAGTGCACTGGTATTTGAAGGTAGGGCCTTTGGGAAGTGACTGGGTCCTGAGGGTGGTGCTGCCCTCCTTGGAAGAATTGGAAGAGAGGGTAGAGCTCACCAGCCTCCTGGGTCAGCCCCATGCCCCTCCCCATGGCCTCCAGCCCTGCAGGGTGGCCTTGGCCACCCTTCTTCAGTCTCTCCCATCTCTCTGGGCCCAGCTGCTCTGATTTCCCTACTTTAATGACCACAGCCCTCCTGCCACATGTCCCTTCCATGTGCTCTTCCCTGACTCAAATGTGCTTCTCTCCTCCCATCCCAGCCTTGTCCTCCAGGTAAAGGATGCTCCTAAATTCTAGCAGCAACCTCCCAGCTGCCTTCTTCTGCTTCCACTTCTGTGCCACCAAATGTCCTCTCCAAAGCACACTGACTACTGAAGATTCAACCATTCCCTTTTCTGCATGGAGAGTAAAGCCCTTCACAATCAACTTGTCACCTGAGGTGGGCCATGCTCCCATTACTGACACCATTGGCAGTTCCCTCTTATGTCAAATCTGAGCTGGCCCTATGATGTGATGGTGGTGTTAATCCATTTTGCACTGCTATAAAAGAGTGTCTGTGACTGGGTATTTTATAAAGAAAAGATGTTGATTTGGCTCACAGTTCTGTGGGCTGTACAAGCATGGTGCTAGCATCTGCTCAGCTTCTGGTGAGGCCTCAGGAACTTAAAATCATGGCAGAAGGCAAAGGGGCAGCTGGTGTGTCACATGTGAGAGGGGAGCAAGAGAGAGTAGTGGGAGATGGCAGACTCCTTTAAACAACTGGCTCTCGCATGAAAAGAATGAGAAATCACTCATTACTGTGGGGAGGGCACCAAGCCATTCATGAAGAATCCACCCTAATAATTCAAACACCTTCCCACCAGGCCCCACCTCCAATATTGGGGATCACATTTTAACATGAGATTTGGAGGGGATAAATATCCAATCCATATCACTGGTGGAAAAGAGAGGAAGCAACACTGCACCAGCTCTGAGACCAAGCCTTAAGAAAGCATGACACATCCACTCCTGGGAGCTGGGAGCTGGCAGGTAAGAAGTCCTGCTGAAGAGACCACAAGGAGAGAGGGGAGGCCCCTTTGTCACCTCAGAGCCCAGGCTACCAGCTGTTCCTACCAAGGCCCCAGACATTCAGTGAAGCCCCCTTGGGTGTTCCAGCCTGCACTGCCCACTAACTGTAGCCCCATGAGAGACCTCAACTGCAAAGACAGAAGAGCCACCCAGCTGAGCCTAGTCAAACCACAGACTCATCAGCCACTGTTGCTTTACGCCACTGAGTTTTAGGTGGGCTTGTTGCACAGCAATAGATAAGCAGAATGGGATGGAAGCCTGTTGTACTGTGGACATCTCCTTCTTCTCCTCCCCTTCCCTGGCCTTGGGCCAGATAAGCCAAACCTCAGCCCAGGCTTCTTGTGAGCTGGTCATGCCCTGTGTCTAGGCCTAGGCCATCCCAAGCTCCTGCTGCCCTCTGGCAGGAGTCTCTGCTTTTTTGGGGAGCCATGCTGCTCCCTTACTCTTGTCCCTGCTTTCTTCCCAACTCCTCTCTGCAGGAGAGTGGTGACTTTCCCGGAGGTGAGGGTGGGGTCAGGGGAACCAAGAATGCCCATCCATGGCCCTGCTGGGTCTTTTCTCCTGGATCCTGCTTCTACACAGGAAAACACACTCGGTCCAGGTCCCGGGGCCATGCATGCAACCCTCACCCCACATATGAACTGTGCAAAGCCCCATCCATACGTCAAAGCCCATATCATTTGCTAATTGATTCATTAATTCATTGATGTATTTATTGATTCAGTGATCACCCAACATTCCTGGAGCATTCTCTGCAGATGGCCTGTGCAGGGCTTGGATCTGACTGATCTCTGGGTCACCCACCCATCATGGAGCCTGGTACACAGCTGGCACTTGATGAATGCCAACTGTAGACTAAAGGAGGAATGTATTCTGGTGCCAGCTGGGTGCAGTGTTGCATTCAAGCTTCCTCGTGCCCACTAGCGTGTGTCCATGCCTCCCACAAGTGCCTGACCCAGGGGGTCTGCTCCCTGGAGGCCAGCACCCTCTCCTAGGCCAAGGCCACCCCTTCCCTCTGAGGTCTAAATCAGCTCAGACCTAACATCTGCCAGTTGGTGACCTTGGGTGGATACTTACCCTCTTTGAAACTCAGTTTCCTCATCTGTAAAATGAGGGTACAGATAAACTCTGTCTGTTTCAGAAAGGACTGAGCCAAGGAGCCCGCCTCATCAGACATCTGTGCGAGACTAGAGCAGCCAATGACTCATTTGCATAACAAGCCCCGCGGGCAATTAAATGCTCCCAGCTGCTGGGAGGCTGCAGAGGCCAGGTCTTCAGGGCTCCTTCATCTCTTCCCATTGTTTGTTTGTGTCTGGGCTGCTGGGAACAGGAGAGGCGTGGCTATAATGGTGCTCTGAGTGCATTTGAGAGGAAGGAGATGATGTCTGGCTGCATGCCTTTATCTAAAGTTGACCTTGACCATCTTCTTTTCAGTTGCTTTCTCCAGAGCCCTAGGCAGCCCCAAGCTACACCCTCTCCTGCAGAAGCTCTCCCAGCAGGCACTGGGTCCCCTCTTTCCTGGGTGGAGAGGGGTATGGGGGCGGGAGAAGCCTTTAGCTCATTCTCTTTTGTCTTTAGAAGGAGGAGGACACCGCCTGTGAACATCATGAATGACCAAAAAATGACAGGGAAGGAGACGAAACTAAACTGAAGGAGACTAAAGAGAAATGACAATGACATGTAATGCCTGGTCCTCATTAAGTCCTGATTTAAACAAACAGGTTAATTCTATCTAAAAGATATAATTTGGAACAATTGGGGAAATTAGAACGTGGATGAATATTAGATCATTGCTGTCTTAGCTGAGGCTGCCATGACAGAATAGCAGGGCTGGCACTTCAGCAGCAGACACCTAGTTCTCCGGGCCTGAGGCGGGATATCTGAGATGAGGCCAGCTGCCAGCAGGGCTGGGTTCCAGCAAGGGCTGTCTTCCAGGCTTCCAAACCACCCAGTCCTCGCTAATGGAAACAGAGAGCGAGCTCTGGTCTCATTCTCTTCCTGTAAGGGCACTAATCCCATCATGGGACCCACCTCACGCCCTCTTCTAAGCCTAATCACCTCCAAAGCCGCCCCCTCCTGTTACCATCACACTGGGAGGCAGGACTTCAACATATGAATTCAACACATTCAATCCATAACAATTACAGAGAGTTGAGAAGAAAAGTGAAATCCTAAGCCTCCCAACCATCTGAGCAGACCCCCTCTTGGCCAAGGGGACCCCAGAGAAACCTTGGAAGCTGAGTTCCCACCCACAGCAGGACAGGAGGTTGGACCCGCCTTGTCGTATGCCTCCCTCCCTCGTTAACTGCCATCGGGCTTCCTCCCTAAGGGCTGCAGAGAAACCAGCTCTTCCAAAAGACTCTGCCCTGCTTCCAACCAATGCTTGACCTGCCCCCACCCCGCCCCGCCCCGCCCCACCCCCCCCACCCCACCCCACCCCACCCCACCCCACCCCACCCCACACCGCACCCCTTAGAGGTTTGACACAGCAACTCACCTGAGTTCCTTCCTGATAGAGAGACCACGGACCACCGAGAGCTTCTGGTCAGTCTGCAGGGGATGCACGGTGAGGGTTTTTGTGTCCTTTGCTTCACCTTTTCACATCAGAGGGTAGAAAAGTCCACCCTCAGATCATGCTGATGCTGCCATGTCTTGAGCATGGGTCCCATGGAGAGGTAGGAAGCTCAAGTGCACACGCACACATTTCTCCTCTCAT
The DNA here is from genome assembly GCF_028878055.3 of Symphalangus syndactylus. NCBI lineage: Eukaryota > Metazoa > Chordata > Mammalia > Primates > Hylobatidae > Symphalangus > Symphalangus syndactylus. The sequence goes on from NC_072438.2 coordinate 13,087,101, forward strand.
AAATATTCATGACTCCTCCTGTAGTTCACTGAATATGCATATTTGGCCACCCTACTCACCATAAACCCTTGTCTAATTCTTCCCACTCTCGAAACGTCTGTTTCCTGCTTCTGACCTGAGGCTACGCTTCCCAGCCTGTCAGAATGGCTGCCCAGCAGGCTGCTACCATTTATGAGAAACAAAGCTCTCCTTTCCAAACTTAGGAGCCTAACCACTCTTTAGGTGACAGTATCAATGTTAATTTTTCAGGTATGGGATTTTTCAGAAAACTGAAATAGACATTTTCAGGTTAGTGGGTTTAGGTAGGAGAGTGTCTTGGGCTTTAGCGGATACTTACAGGAAACTCACTTTCAAAATGTATATGGACAGGCAGAAAGCCATGTAGCAACACGTTCACCATCCGTGAATTGGGGAGAAGAGTAGATAGCATTTATTCTATAGGTTTGAAATTTTTCAAAAGAACAAGTCAGATAGAAAGAAGTAGGGCTCTACCTGGAGTTAGATTATGAGTTAGTTAATTCTTTCATCACCCCCAGGGCCTATATGTAACAGAGCCCATCACCCACTTTTCTCCCCGATCAGAGTATCTGGGGCTGTCCAAGGGTACAGGACCCTGCAGGGAGCGGGGCTCAGGCAGGGAAAGTGGGAAAGAGACACTGGAGGACCTGAACTGGAGGCCAGCATGGATTAAGCTGGGTTGGTCCGGCTCAGGGACAGGCAGAAGTGGCCCCCTGCGACTCTCTCTCCTGCAGGCCAACCTATGTCTGACCCCAGCCCAGGCCAGCAGATCCCTGCAGACTCAGGGGCTAAATGAAGGCATATTTATGCTCCTGGGATTCAGGGCTGTTTGTTAGGCAGAATTATCATGCCTGTAGGTAACTGGTACAGAGTTCCCTCTGCTACCCAGATCATGGACACTGCCACAGAGCCCCACCTGCCCACCCAGGGCAAGGAACTTGGTAGGGGAGGTCTGGTGCCCTGCCAGGCCCCCAGCCCCTCAGCACCTGCCTCCTTCACATGGCTCCTCACTTGCCACGCCTCCTGCTGATGTTTACTGAGCACCTGCTCTGTGCCGCACATGCCCGGTGCCAGCACTGTTCTCCACAAGATCTCACTCCATGCCTATTGGTCCTGGGAGGGCAGGCGTATCATCTCCTGAGTGACACAGCAGACGGACAGAGGTGCGGGGCATCTGTTTCTCTGTAGGAATGCCATTCTTTCTCCCAACAGCAATGATGAGCAGGGGTGGATGAGGTCTCATAAGCCCTCCTGCCTCTCAGCCTCAAAGGGCACTGGGGACTAGCACAACACTGAAGGGCGGCTCACGCCACAGCACAGGCTTCCCTGTAGGGAACTGTCAACGGTGTCTACACCTTCTGTATGCCTAGCCATGCACGCATCTCTCTTCATAGAGATCTGAGCATTTGGAAAGATCAGAAAGCACAGACTAAGACACCTAGAGCAGGCATTTCTAGGGGGTGGGGTTGCAGGTGACTTTTCTTTGCTTTCTTATAGTTACGTGTTTCCAGTATTCCCTGCAATGAACATGGTACTTTCTAAATCAATCAGAAACAAAATGATGGTTTTATAGAGAGCAGGGAGGGAGATGATGCATGGTGCTCCGGGCTGGGGGTGGTGGGGCCGTCTGGGGAGGACAGCACCCAAGACATTCTGTCCTTGAGTCAGGCTTCTGGCCACGGCACCCCAAGTTTTGGGAGAAGAGGAGCTTTGGGGAAGAACCCCAAGGGTCGAGGCTTCAGTCCTGGCTCTCGCCTGTCCAGATTGGGAGCTGGGGCAGGGCCCATGGGTCCTCAGCCTCGGATCCCCCTCTGTAAGATGAGGGGCTCATCCTACCCTGCACAGACCGCCAGGGGGTCCTGACCACTCAGGGAGATGCCAGGGGGTCCTGATCACCCACGGAGGTGCCAGGGGGTCCTGATCACTCACAGAGGTGTGGCCCCCACATCTCACTTCAGGAGCAGCAGGAGCCAGCACCAGTCGCTGTGGGCCTTGTGTCCAAGCACTGCCGCTAGCATGCAGGAGGGAAGCTGGTGCCACCGGTCCACCAGCCTGGCTTCGGCTGCACAGACAGCCCAGCACTTATTGCTAAGAGACAGCAGGGCAGCGCTTCCCAGGGTTGTGCTGTGGTGTTGGAGCTGAGTTAATGAGATAAATAAAATAAACACCAAACTAGAAGTGTGTGCACAGTCGGGAACCAGAGAGAAGTGGGTTCTCTCGGTGCTGAGCGCTCGCTGCAGAATCTGGCAGGCTGCGAGGCTCCCATGCATCTGCAGGCTTGCACTGAATCATGCATGATTGTAGGTGGGCTGGGCTGCTCCTCAGGCACTGGGTGGGGGGAGAGACAAAATACCCCGTGTTTTATTCTCTTCTTCCACAATGTGCTTACTTGCTCCCTCTGCCAGAGAGGAAGGGACCTCGGTGAGTATTTGGCCTCACCTCCTGTTACAGATGGGGAAACTGAGGCCCAGGGAGCTGGTGAGATTCTTCCCTGAACAGTGGACAGGGTCAAGTGAAGAGCCGGTGCTGAAGTCAGGTGGAGCTGGTTTGAATCCCAATCCAGCCACTTCTCAGCGGTGTGATCTTGACCTAGCCTGGATGGTAAATCACACGATGGCTCTGAAGCCTGGGTTTGAAGTTAGAATCAATGAAACGCCACCAACGCCCAGCGCCCAGCCCTGGGGGTGCAAGGTGGGTGCACACAATTCTTTACCACCTTTTCCAGGTCGCAGAGCCTCAGGGCCCTGCCCCTGCCCCCTGGCAGGCCCTCCTGCCTGGCCCCTCACCCACCTTCCTCCTTCAGGAATCCTCAGTGGTCTCTGAAAGGGACGTTTTCCAAACGGCCTCCTGCACTCTCAAAGCAGCGCCTTGCCAAATGTGAGTGCCCATTCACTGAGTGCCCTCCTGTTCGAGGGGTGCTCAGACCTCAGTGCCTGGACCCTTTCCTGCCTCCACTCCCATCCACTGGCCTACCAGGAGTTCCCCCACAGGCCAAGCACCTGCTGCTTTCTCAAGACCTTTGCACCTGCGCTTCTGCTGCCCCCAACATCCCAAGGCCGATGCCCTTGCTCTCGGCCTTCAACTGTTGCCCTGGCAGGGCCATCTCCCACTGTTCCAGTGCCCGCCCTTCCCCAGCCCAACCCCTGCCCGGGAACCCACATTGCCCACTGTGTCCCCGCTCTCAGGGTGTCCTCTGTCCCATGGGGCAGGCTGCCTCGCCTGTTTTGTTCACTGCTGTCTCTCAAGTGTCTAGAACAACATCAGCACACTGTAAGTGCTCGATAAACAGTCTCCCTTTTGGAAAAAATATTGACATGGACAAAGGCAAATATAAGGAGTGGAGCGTGGTGTGTGAGCTGAGTCCGGGCAGCTGCCCTGCGTCTGCAAACACCGAGAGGAACTCAGAAGCAGAGCATGATCATCAGCCATGAGCACCTGAAAAGGCCCATGTTCTAGGAAAATCAAAACAACATGGGACAGAGTTTTAGAATCAAAGGACAACAAGCATCACCCCAGGCACTTATTGCAGGAGTGAGGCAGCTGGGTGCCTGGGTTCAAAGCCCAACTCGCCACATCCTGTCTGCAGGACCCAGGCAAGTTGTTTGGAGTGTTTGTGCCTCTGCTTCCTCGTCTGTGACGGGCGTGATAATCCTCTCCTTTTCAGGGCTGCCATGGGGGCAGAGCCAGGTATGTGTGAAGGGCGCAGGCCACCATCGTTGCTCACCCTTGAGACAGGGAGCCCCTGAAGGCTGGGAGCCCATCTGAGTCCTCTGTCCATGCACATGGCTCTAGGGAGCTGGGCTGGACCCTTCGCCTTCCCTAAAGCAGCACAGCCTCAGCCGGAGTTCATGGTGAGGCTGTCCCTGCCAAAGCCAGCTCCTGATTCTCCCCGCGACATACCTCAGCTCCTCCTCCTCCCCAGTGCCTGGATCCTGGGACTCAAGGAAAGAGAGGTGGGAAGTTCAGGGCCACCAGGCCTGCCCCATCACAGCTGCTGCTCTGCAAGGACTTCAGGAGAGCAGCAGCCCCGTAGCAGGTCAGTCCTGCTGGATCTGTCTCCTCTGGGAGATGCAGCAGAGGTAGAAGGGCAGCAGCTGGGGTCCCCTTCCTGAGAGGCCCACAGCTCTCCCAGGCAGGTTCCTTCTGGGTGTCTTCCTTTGACCCTCTCCAGCTGAGAGGCAGTTGGTCACCAAGCAGGTGCAGGGCCAGGAGAGGCCACTGGGCAGGGCTATGACCAGAGGGTAACATCTATCCAAGTCATCTGCCAAGTTGGGTCAAGGTTTTTCTCAAGTGGAGGAGGGATGAAGGGTCAGTGTGCACTCCTCTGCTGCTCCCAGCCCCCCTTGCAGAATGGATGGCTATGTGCCTGTGGGGGTGCCTTCCTGGGTGAGTATAAAAATGGACTGGAGCAGGAGCTTCAGGGGTGCAGAGTGCAGAGCTGTAGGCATACAGGGTGCAGGGTGCAGGGCTACCACACAGGGGTGCAGGGTGCAGAGCTGTAGGCATGCAGGGTGCCAAGATGCAGGGGTGCAGGGTACAGAGCTGTAAGCATGCAGGGTGCAGGGTGCAGGGCTACTGTGCTGGGGTGCAGGGTGCAGAGCTGTAGGCATGCAGGGTGCAGGGTGCAGGGCTACTGCTGTATACTAGGCACAGGCTAAACACTGGGGCTCAGTCTTGAGGGATACATTCACCTGGCACCTGGTGCAGGGTGCAGAGCTGTAGGCATGCAGGGTGCAGAGTGCAGGGCAACCACGCAGGGGTGCAGGATGCAGAACTGTAGGCATGCAGGGTGCAGGGCTACGGCGCAGGGGTGCAGGGTGCCGGGGTTCAGGGTGCAGAGCTGAAGTAGTGCTGGGTGCAAGGGTGCCAAGATGCAGGGGTGCAGGATGCAGAGCTGCAGGGGTGCAGAGATACAGGAGTGCAGGGACTGCAAACCGACAGCCCCGTGTCCCTCCTACCCTTCACCTCTGTCCTCTTGGTTTACTGAGCATCTTGGGAGACAGATCTTGGTGCCATCTGCTTGGGCTAGTGATGTCATTTCCTTGAGACTCAGCTTCTTGCTGTAAAAGCGGTGATTACAGAGTGTGGCTCCAGGGCTGTCAGCATTGTGTGTGGTTGTAATTAGGTATTGATTCAGTAATTTGGGGAATTAATTAATTAAATTGGCGTGGCCCCAGTGTAGCAAAAATTAGAGGATGGAGGATAGAGAGAGACTCAACAGCTGTCTGCTTTTCATGGGACAGCTCAGGGGTGGCAGAGAGCTCCCAGCCTCAGGCACGGCACAATTCCCATGCCTCTGCATCAGTGCTGTGCTCCTGTGTGACAGGCCAGCCCTCTGTGTGTCTGCACCACCATCTCCCTGACTCCCTCAGCCTCCTGGTTCCCCCACTCCCACCCAGTACAGTGTTTCCTCCACCCCCATGCCTGTGCATATGCTGTTCTGTCTGCTGTTCCAGTCCTACAGCTCCTTCCCGAACAGTGCCACCTCCAGGAAGCCTTCCTGGTTGCTGCCTCTTTTCACTGTTTTCCTCCATTACAGCCTTTTCTGAAGGTACCTTCTTGTTTGCATTGTGTGGCTCCCTCCACCTGCTGACCCAGGAGAGGCTCAGTTGCAGGTGAATTTCCACAACAGGACTAGCAAGGCTCCATCCCCCACAGCTTCAGATCTGCACCTGCCTCAACAGAGACCAGTGCTCAGAGCAAGAGAGGCTCAGGGGAGCCCAGAGAGGGCCCTGGGGTGCTAGACTGGGGGTCTGGCCTGCCCCAGCTGTGCAGTCAGTGGCCAGCAGTTAACACACAGCCAGTACCAGGTGAGTGAAGGGAGCAGTTTGCAGCCACCTGCACTGTGTGTGTTCCAGCACTGTCTGGGCCCGAGGCACTCCTGGGGCTGCTTAGGGGATGCATCCACCTGGCGCCTGCTGTATACTAGGCACAGGCTAAACACTGGGGCTCAGTCTTGAGGGATACATTCACCTGGCGCCTGCTGCATACTAGTCATGGGCTAAGCAGTAGGGCTCAGGCTTGAGGGATACATCCACCTGATGCCTGCTGTATACCAGGCACAGCTAAGCACTGGGGCTCAGGCTTGAGAAATACATCCACTGGGTGCCTGCTGTATGCTATGCACGGGCTAAGCACTGGGGTTCAGTGTTGAGGGATACATTTACCTGGCGCCTACTGTATACTAGTCACGGGCTAAGCACTGGGGGTCACTGTTGAGGGATACATCCACCCAGCGCCTGCTGTATACTAGACATAGGCTAGCCACTGGAGCTCAGGCTTCAGAGATGCATCCACCTGGTGCCTGCTGCACATCAGGCATGGGCTTGAGGGATGTACACTAGGCTCTAGTGTACACATACATGTACATGCGTACATGTACACCAGAGCCCCAGGCATGTGCACTAGGGCTGAGGCTTGAGGGATACATCCACCTGGCACCTGCTGTATACTAGACATGAGCTAAGCACTGGGGCTCAGTCTTTAGGGGTACATCCCGATGGTGCCTGCTGTATACTAGGCACAGGCTAAGCACTGGGGCTCAGTGTTTAGGGATACATCCAGATGGTGCCTGCTGTATACACAGGCTAAGCACTAGGGCTCAGTGTTGAGAGATACATCCACCTGGCACCTGCTGTATACTAGGGATGGGCTAAGTACTAGGGCTTAGTCTTGAGGGATACATTTACCTGGCATCTGCTATATACTAGGCACAGTCTAAGCACTGCGGCTCAGGCTTGAGTGATACATTTACCTGGCTACTAGGCACGGGCTAAGCACTGGGGCTCAGTTTTGAGGGATACATTTACCTGGCGCCTGCTGTATACTAGGCACGGTCTAAGTACTGGGGCTCAGGCTTGAGGAATACATTTACCTGGTGCCTGCTGTATACTTGGCATGGCCTAAGTACTGGGGCTCAGTCTTGACGGATACATCCACCTGGTGCCTGCTGTATACTAGGCACAGGCTAATCATTGGGGCTTAGTCATGAGGAATACATTTACCTGGTGCCTGCTGTATACTGGCCACATGCTAAACACTGGGGCTCAGTGTAGAGGGATGCATCCACCTGGCACCTGCTGTATACTAGGCATATGCTAAGCAGTGGGGCTCAGTCTTCTGAGCTGACAAGGCTGTTTGCTTTTTCTCTGGTATGTGCTGGGCACTGGGCCGCTGAGTTTACCCACTGGGGTGAGCGGGTGAAGCAGCTGGAGCCCCTCTGTGCGGCAGTGGCCGGTTCCTAGCATGATCACCCATGTTCAGCTAAAGGTCTAAGAGCAAGCTGGTAACACCCTTTCTTGCACTATTATTCAATATTCCTCATCCCCAATTTCACACACAAACACCTTGGGGTGGAATTGGCCCCGGCATCTAGAAAGAGCTCCTGGCGAAAGCACGAGGTCAGCTCCCCTTCCCCCCATAGCTCCCTGCACCTCCAGAGCGTGGAGGCTGGGTCCTGCCTGACTCTTCGGGTTGCGTGCTCCTCCCTGGCATTGCTGAGTGCCCAGCACTGGGCTCCAGGGGCCTGCCTGGGGAGGAGAAGCTTTTCTCATTCATTCACCCCACAGGGCATGGCTGTACACCGGCCACACAGACAGATAGGGCCAGCTGGCCTCAGGACGCCCACAGGTCCCTGGAGCTAGCGACTGAGGACTGTGGTCCATGAGCAGGCACAGTCAGGCTGTGTCTTCAAATTAAATCCAGACGCTGCCCGGTTCCATCACCTGCACTACTGCCTCCCTGGCTCACACCCACGTCCTCTTCACTCTGGGATGCTGCCACTCTCCTGCGGCAGTTTTAAAAGGTGGCTGTGAATTTCTTGCAGCTCCTCCTTGACAGGTGTAGTCTAATCCCATTCCCCTTGAATCTGAGCCGGCCTTGAAGCCTGGCTTGGAACCAGTCGCCAGTCGCATGTATCTGGAGAGCAGCTGTGTGGCATTCAGGGCAGCGTCCGAAGACGCCTGGCAGCTGCCGTGTTGGTCTTCGGGAACATATAGCGCCCAGGCTCCTTCCTGCGACGCTGCCCCCAGACCTCTAGCTGTGAGAAGCTCCAGCCCCAGGCAGAGGCCAACGGTGGGTGCTCCCGTTCTCGGCCCCACGAACTTCCCATCTGATGAGCAGGAGCGCTGCTGGCCACGTGACTGTGCCATTGCAGACGTCAAGCCCAGGCGAGACTTCAGATGGCCACAACCCCATTGGACACCTGACTGGAACCGCAGGAGGGACCCCAAGCAAGAATCGGCCCCTCGAGCCTTTCCCAAACTCTTGTCCCACAAAACGGCGACCCACTAAAAAAGATGGGTGATTCTCAACCACTGTGCTTCGAGGAGTGACAGCAGACCAGCCGCCCTGTGTCCAAGCCGGAGCCCCTGCTGGCTATCTAACCCCGAAACCAGGGGGCAGCCACTGTTTAATCCTGAAGCCAGCAGGGCAGCCACTGTGTAACCCCGAAGCCAGCAGGGCGGCCACTGTGCTTCGAGGAGTCGCAACAGACCAGCCTTCCTGTGTCCACTCTGGAGTCCCTGCCGGCCGTTTAACCTTGAAGCCAGGGGGTCCTGTGAATCCTGTACAACATCCATGGGATTGCGCCTCCTCTCCTGAAGACCCAGCACTGGGCCTGCCTCACGCAGAAGAAAGCCGAAATCCCCACCATAGCTGGGGTCAACAGGGGCTGCGCCCACCCCGAAGGGCTCAGGGCACCTCCCTCTGCTGTGTGGGGGTGGAGGGGAGAGGCGGAGGCTGCGCTCACGGGGAGCCCAATCAGAAGGACTCCACATCTTGAGGCCAGAAGTGGGCGATGGCGAGGGAGGCCCCAGCACGGTGCCTGGGCCTGGGATTTGGGACCCGGGGTTGGAGTGACCCATTTGCTGAGTGCCCCTTGAAGGGACAGCATCATCGAGGGAGGTTTCTTTTGGGACAAGAAGGTGAGGGGGTCGAGGATCCTGGGGACGTAGCCAGTGATGGAGGACAGACCCCAGGGGCCTCAAGGAGGGTTTGGAGAGCAGGGGATGAGACAGGTGGGGACCCAGAGAGCCCTGGGACCAGAAAAGGGGCGAGAAGGGGCGGAGCGTGGGTTCCAACAGTGATGAAGGCGTCAGGGAGAGGAGTCCAGGGAGCTCGGTGTGGACGCGGCAGGTGGCCGGGCCGGCCGTGTGGTGGGAGGAGCAGGTTTCCCTCTGACCTTGTTGGTGGAGTTTGTATGAGGGTGCACACACACACACTCACACATGCACGCTCTCTTACACACACACACTCACACCCACACTTACACTCATACACATGCACTCACACACACTTTTACATAGTCTTACACATACACTTTACACACATACATCCTTACACACATATACACACACAGCCTTACACTTTCACAGTCTTACACTTACAGTTACACTCGCACACACACACTTTTGCACACATACATTCTTACATTCACACACAAATGCACATACACTCTTATACTCATGCTGACAGTCTTACACTCTCACCTGCTTACACTCACATGCTTACACACATACTATTACAGTCACACATACACACTTACATTCACATGTGCACACTCTTATGCACACTCATACTGACACACACATCCTTACATTCACACTCACAAATACACTCTTTCACATCTACACTCTTACACACACATTCTTAACACTCACATGCATGCAGTCACTAAACCCAGAAAGACTGCTGGTCAGTTGCCCCAGGGCTCCAGTGGCTGCTGAGTTGGGGCTCCGACCTCAGGCCCCTGCCACTGTGCCACACATTCTCCTGCGGGTCAGAGGCCCTTGTCTGATCCACAGTGGATGGAGTTTCCTCTGGACAGCTGCCCACCCAGCGTCCCTCCTCCTTCTGCCCCCACTGCTGCCCGTGTACCCCTCAGTGTCGAAGCAGACACAGAGCTGGCTCAAGAAATCCTGGCCATTCCCGACCCCGACAGCCCTGGTGACCACCACTCACTCATGGCTTCCTTTTCCATCAGCGAGGAGCCATGCACCTGCCCACCTGGGCTTTGACCAGCACAAGGGAGGGTGCCACAGGAAGAGCATCCAATTCCAGCCACAAGGGGATGTTCCCCTGCTCTGCTCCTCCCGTCTCCCTCCTTCCCCCTGTCTCCTCCCTGCTGCTCCTCCTCCCCCTTCCTCCCTCCACTTCTTCTCCCTCCTCCCTCCTCCTCCTTCCTCCTTCCTCTTTCCTCTTTCTTCCTCTCTCCTTTCTCCTCCCTGCTTGCTCCTCTGTTCCCTCCACCTCCCTCCTCTTCCCTCCTGCCTACTCCTACCTGTTCCCTCCTCCCTGCTCCCTGCATCCTCCTCCCTTCTCCCCTGTTCTCCCTCTTCCTCTTCTCTCCTCCCCGCCTACTAAGAACCCAGCATGGGTCGTGGCATGGCCTCTCCTGCATGTGCAGGGCTGGGCCGGATGCACAGTGGGTTCTGCCCTCCCTGTGTCCTTGTCACCCTGCAGGGGCTTGTGTGGAAGTTGGAGGTGGGTGTGGGGAGGTGGGATGGGGTGGCTGTGCTGACCCTGCTCTCCACTGCATGGCAAGTTCCTGTCCTCCACATCCTCCAAAAGTGGGCCTGGCCTGTCTGTCCTGTCCCATAGGCTGATCCAGGAGTGGCCCAGGGCCTGAGCAGGGTGTCTGAACAGTGAGCTGATACAGATCCGGGGAGAGGGGAGCCATGGAGAAGTCGGGCACAGGACCTACAGCCCTGCTTCTGACAAGGCTGACTGGAGGCTGTGGCTTAGAATGGCCCTGCTGGGCTGCTGGTCCCGTGGCCCCTTTGGTCTAGCGTGCCAGCCACTTCAGCCGGCCCGAACTGCCACCGTGCGCCTTTCGGGAGGACACCCGTGTAAAGGGACCCAGTACTCCCAGGGGGAAGCTTTGAAATCACGTCCTCCCCAGGAAGGACAGGGACACACTCCCAGATGCACCCTCCTCCACCAACAAGAGGGCAGCCAGGACAATTTCCAGGAGAAGCCCCCCCACCACCTGCCCTTTGCAGAGCCTGGGCCTGGGCCTGGGCCTGGGGCCTGCAGTCACTCCGAAGATGTATTCAGGGACTTACAGCTAATGCAGCAGGGGGCTGGGCCATCGCCTCCTCCCTCACTGTTGCTCCCATTTCCCAGAGGAGGACGAGGGTTGGGCTGAGCTGCTGCCTGCCTGGGTCTGCCCACTCACCCCACCTGCCTCGGCCAGTGCACCTCTGCCCCTCTGATGGTTGATTGCTGGGCCATTGTTCCGAGGGGGAAACATCTTCGTGTTTCATTTCCTCTCCATTGTAGGAGGACGCAGGCCCTTCACAGCCGCAGGAGCAGGCCTGCCCCCAGGCTGTGCTGCTGGATATTAAAGCCGCCACCCGTCTGGGCTGGAAAAGTGCTGATGAGAACACTTCCTTTAATGAGTCCAGCTTCGGAGAACAGCCCAGACTGTGGCTTGCCTCGGAACCCAAGACCATGGGAGGTTGCAAAAGGTGGGGGTGGGGAGGGTGCGATGGGGGTGGAAGCTGGCACAGCCTCCCCTTGTCCCCACACCCCACCCCACTTGGGTGGCCTGGGAACTGCGGCCCACCGTGGCCCACCCTGCAGGGCTGGCAGGGTCTGCTCCCCTCCACCAATGCCAGAGTCCCAGGCACGGCCAGCACTCTTGCTGGGCATCTAGGTCCCAGCAGGCCCCACCCTCTTTCTTGAAGCAGGGCCAGATTTAGTTGGGTGTTCTCCATTCCCTGCCAGTGACTTCAGGAAGGGACCCTCTGAGAGCAGGAGAGGCCACTGGGCAGGACTATGACCAGAGGGTAACGTCTATCCAAGTCATCTGCCAAGTTGGGTCAAGGTTTTCCTCAAGTGGAGGAGGGACGAAGGGGCAGTGCGCACTCCTCTGCTGCTCCCAGCCCTCCTCACAGACTGGATGGCTATGTGCCTGTGGGGGTGCCTTCCTGGGCGAGTATAAAAATAGACTGGAGCGGGAGCTTCAGGGGTGCAGGGTGCGGAGCTGTAGGCATGCAGGGTGCAGGGTGCGAGGCTACCGCGCAGGGGTGCAGGGTGCAGAGCTGTAGGCATGCAGGGTGCAGGGTGCAAGGCTACCGCGCAGGGGTGCAGGGTGTAGAGCTGTAGGCATGCAGGGTGCAGGGTGCGAGGCTACCGCGCAGGGGTGCAGGGTGCAGAGCTGTAGGCATGCAGGTCCATCCACAGGGTGGCAAATGGGAGGGTCTCCTCCTCTCTAAGGCTGAATCACAATCTATTGTGAATATACGCCCCAGTTTACCATCTCTCCGTCGATGGACACTTGCCATGGTGAACAGCGCTGCAGTGAACCAGGGAGTGCAGACATCTTTACGAGGTGGCGATTTCATCCCCAGCCGCGGGGTTAAATACTGCCCAGCTGAGACTCTTGTGGTTCGGATAGGTGAACGATCCGTTCTGGGGAAATGTTTCTTTGCTCCTCAAAAGACCCAGGAAAAGACAGTCTCTCCTTCCACCTAACATGGGGATGTTTGCTGAGGCCTCCGTAGTAGTGGCAGCTGCCTTGCAGGCACGAGCAAGATGTGCCTGAGGCCAGGGCTATGTGCTAAGGGTGTGGTACAGAGAAGGGTCCTGGTCTTTGTGCTCTTTTGTCCTGTGAATTCACCAGCTCAGCACTTCCTATTACATGAGATAAGATTTAGTTCCCATCATTTATGCCATTTTGAGATGGGCTGTCTGTTACTTGCAGCCAGAAGTATTCAGATACCCTCAGAGTCTGTTTGCAAATGGGGATAATAATATACCTAAGATGTCCCCAGGGCCTCCCTGGCTGGCAGTGGCAGGAGGCCCTGCTATTATCCACCTGCCCACCTACCTACCTCCCATCTGTCACCCAGCCAGCTAGCTCTCCCATCTCCCAGCCATTTGTCCCCTTACCACACCTTGGCCCACTCGCCACACCTCTGGCCCCTCCTCCTCCTGCTCCACCTGACCCCACCCGTTTCTCCATGGCTGTGCTCAGTGGGTGCTCTCTGCCTGCCCTGTGTCCCATGCAATGCTCTGCAATCCCTCCCCACCTCTGCTCCCTGGAAAGGCCATGGGGGGCAGAGGGGGGGCTCCTCTTGAAAAGGAGGTTTCTGTATATTTTACTTTTTTTGTGTGTGACTTTCCCTCTCCCTGTACAGGAAGTGAGGTCGGGTAGTGCTCGTCTTTCTGCTCGGCTGATCTTACTTAGCACGATGTCCTCCAGGTCCATCCACAGGGTGGCAAATGGGAGGGTCTCCTCCTCTCTAAGGCTGAATCACACTCTATTGTGAATATACGTCCCGGTTTACCATCTGTCTGTCAATGGACACTTACCATGGTGAGTAGTGCTGCAGTGAACCTGGGAGTGCAGACATCTTTACGAGGTGGCGATTTCATTTTGGGGGTATACACCCAGACGTGGGATTGCTGGGCCCCAGGGTGGTCCCCTTTTTAATTTCTTTAGGACCCCTGCTCTGTTTGCCATAGCGGCCGCAGCATTCCACATTCCCAGCCGCAGTGTCCAAGGCTCCCCTTTTCTGCACGCCCTCACCGCCCATATCTCCTGTCTTTTTCATGGTAGCTGTCCTAACGGGCGGCTGATCTTTCTTAAATGCAACTATCTCTGGGGGGTCCACACCTCACAGCCTTGCCACAACCCCCGGAAAGCTCGCACTGTCAGAGTTACACCAGGACGGCAGGGCCCTGGTGGGCAGGGTTTGGGGATGAAGCTGGAGGGGCGCAGGCAGCTGTGACTAAGCGGAGGCCGCCTCTGTGTGGGGCAGAAAGGGGACACAGGACCCCAGTGTCCTCATGTGTCAGGGTCCCCAGGGGTCCCTCTGCCTGGCATGCAGCCTTCCTGGTTTTGCACTTGAGATGGGAGAGAGTGGGAACCATTCCCCCTCTGGGGGTCACAGCTCCGTGTGGAGCCAGAAGCCTCTCATCTGCAAGCTCCAACATGAGTAATGAGGCCGGGCACGTTGGAGATCAATCCTCATTTCTGTGATTAATCCACCGGCTTGGACGAAGCGGGTTCTGCTCTCCCAAGAGGGTCAGCCCCGTCTCCCACCCACACTGACACCTGCCCCGCAGGCCACTCAGGGAGCAGTCTGCACTTGGCTCTGACTGCACAGGGATGCCCCCGGGGAGGCCGAGGCCATGGGCATCCGTGGCCCTGGGCTGGGTGACAGGGGTGTGACAGAACCTCGGGAAGCAGCCTTAACAAGAAGAGCTGCCCGCTCCCATGCCTCCTTGCTGTGCGACCCTGGCAAGCCGCTGAACCCCTCTGGTCCTTATGGCTTCTCCTGAAAACCAAAAAGAGCATAAGCCCTGCTGGCCTCCCAGGAAGCAGGTGACACATGTGCCCAAAGGTCACAGGTCATGACCCCACTTTCATGACCAGAGTCAGCCCTTACCCCTCCCCGGGGGGTGCTGGTCCAAAGCCTCTCACCTCTGCAGGTCTGTTTCCTGGTCTCCAAAATGGGAGTAAACCCAAGTGCTGTTTGTTTCTTTGCCTGTAGGATGGGAACAGCCTGGGTTTTACAGTGGCTGTCTCCTGGAGCCCAAGCTGGAGCAGGAAGAGGCCCGGCTGGGACTCTGCAAGGCGTGGGGTGCGGGTGGTTCTCCTTTCCTGCGGTCCCCGCTCTAGGGTTGTTGATGTGATCTCCCTGAGCTCCAGGGAGATCACAGCTGAGTGCCAGGCCCACCCTCTGGCTGTGGCGGCGGGGCCACCCAGGTCCTGTGGAGGGGCCTGCACTCCCTCTCTGCCTCCCGCCTCCCTGCCCGGGCCCAGGTAGCCACGGCCCAGGAGCAGGTGAGACAAGCGTCTGGGGTTCCAGCCTCCCTGCTGCCGGGTCGTGCTGCTCTGTGCCGGCCGTGCCAGCGTGGGGAAGGTGCCGTCATGGCTCTCAGCTCCTGCAGCCCATGACCCAGAGGCCACCCTTGCCAGGGTAGGCTCCAGGCCCTGAAGACACCCCTCTCCCTCCAGGGCAGCCTGTGCCAGCTCTGAAAGCGACCCCGCCCCCTCCCCCCAACCGCCTCGGGGAGGTCGGGAAGGTCGTCACAAGGCTTCCTGTGCAGGTACTCACCGGGGCTGCAGGAGCACAGGGCTCCATCTGCCCACAGGAGAAAGGAGGGAGCGACTTCGCCTGCCCTCCCCTGGGGGAACACGGCTGGAGCTGTGGCTGTGATGACTGGAGCTGTGGCTGTGGCTGTGACCGGGGGGTGACACGTCCAGGTGTCCCACTCAGGGTACTGTGCTCTGCATCCAGTCCAGGCAACACAGAATAAGCATCATGCTCCAGAGGAGGCAGCCTGCCTGTCCTTCATATCCCTCTCCTGAGGCCCATCCTGCCCTGATGCTTGCCTTATCCCCAACCAGACAGGCTGCCCGTGCCACTCCAATGCCCAGCACCCACCAGTGTGGCCACCTGGAGTCGTTTCCCCAAGCTGCAGGCCACTGTGTTAAGGGCCAGTCAGAACTCATTTAGACAGGAAGGTTTTCTACACGTGACAGCTCCCAAGCTGAAAGAAAGTTGTGAAAGCTGGCCCGGTGGACACGGGTGGGAGAGGTGACCTGGGTAGACGTGGGCAGCAGGGGCAATCTGGGTGGACACTAGTGGGAGGGGTGATCTGGGTGGACACAGGTGGCAAGTGTGATCTGGGTGGTCGCGGGTGGGAGGGGTGACCCAGGTGGACGAAGGTGGGAGGTGTGATCGGGGTGGTTGCGGGTGGGAGAGGTGACCTGGGTGGACAAGGGTGGGAGGTGTGATCCGGGTGGACATGGGTGGCAGGTGTGATCTGGGTGGACACGGGTGGGAGGGGTGACCTGGGTGGACATGGGTGGGAGGTGTGATCGGGGTGGACACAGGTGGCAGGTGGGCGGCAGGTGGGCCGCAGGTGGTGAAGGCAGCATGATGCCTGCAGCCCAAATGGAAGTCATGGCCACCCAGGCACGCAAGAGCCATGCCAGGCTGAGAGATGGAGACTTTGTCAGGAGGGCCAGGAGCATCTTGGGCCGACCCAGAGGTGGGGGTGACGCAGGCCCAGCATGGGCTGAAGGCAGGGCTGGTGAGCTGGACAGGCAAGGGGAAGGCTGAATCCTGGCTAGAATATTCCAGCTCAGGTGATAATTACGCCCACTGTGGAGTCCAGACGGGCCCCTGGGGCTGTGGGATGATCAAGGCCTCATCTTCCCCGGTGACGAGGAGGGTAGCCCTGAGGGGAGTGGGCAGCTCCATGGGGAGCCCAGGGCTGGGCCTGACTTCTCAGAGCCCTCCTGGCAGGTTGCAAAGGGCTTTCAGTCATCCCCCTTCCAGCCTGGCTTGAATTCCCTGAGATGGGGACTCACTGCTAAGCCACCTCCATCACCACGGACGCGGACACAGGAGGGTAAGGCGGTCGTCCAGCATGGTGGCCCCCATGTGAGGGACAGCAGGGATGGGAAGAAAAACAGCAGGAGAGTGGGGAGGCAGAACACGGAAGGGGCTGCGGGAACGGGAGGCCGGCAAGGCTGGGGCTGTTCTGTCTGCTCAGATAGACTCATTCCAATGGATGCCGGCCAGATTCGTGTCCTGGGGCCGCCAAAACCAAGTCCCACAAACTGGAGCTTCAGACAACAGACACTGCTTCTCTCCAAGTTGTGGAAGCCAGAAGCCCAAGATCCAGATGCCAGCAGGACTGTGGTGGCTCTGCAGGCCCCAGGAAGGCTCCTTCCTGCCTCTTCCAGCCTCTGCAGGCTACCGCAGGACTCCGGTCTCTGCCCTCACTGGCCCCGCACACTCCCTGCCTGTCCATGCCTCTTCCCCCCTTCTAAGGACACCAGTCGTGTGGGTTCAGGGCCCACTCTACTCAAACAGGGCCTCATTTAACTGAACCAATTACATCTGCAGTTCCCTGTTTCCAGAGGAGGTCAAATTCTGGGGTTCCAGGAGAGACATGAAATGAGGGGGACACTATCAACCCAGTACACCGGCTGAAGACCTGAGGGCCTCCTGGGCTGGCCTCAGGGTGGGAGGGAGGCTTGGTCCCTGTGGAGGTGAGCAGTCCAGGGCCTTCAGAGCCAGGCTCCACAAACGTGCGATGAATCAATGAGGGAGAGGGCTGTGCTGTGGCCCTTGCCCTTGAGGAGCGAGCCTGGCTGTGGCGATGGCCATAGCACCAGGAGGCAAGGTAGCAGGTGAGAGGGGCAGGGACACAGGCGGTGCCGCCCGTCCTGCCTGGGGAAGTCCAGAAGCCTCTTCGGGCTGACCTGCCAGCCAGGCCTTGGAGGCGAGGAGGCACTGCTGTGAGGACTCCACAGCCCTTAGCTGGGACATGTCCTGCCCTGTGGGCAGCTGCTGCTCCAGACACTGGCTGTTAAGGAGCAGGGTCCAAGCCTCCTGCAATACATTTGGGAACTTTCTGCCTTGGAAAACATCGAACCTCTAACATTGTCCCTTTCCTTTGGAAAAGGCATTGGGTACAGAATGACAAGGCGCTGGCCCTGCCTTCCAGGAGCCCCCAGCATCATGAGGAAGACGCCTAGTGACTGTCCCAGCTCATCTCTGCCTTTCCGCTGACGGCTGCACAAGTGTGCACCTGCTGTGGACCCTGGAAAGTCTTCTGTGCTAAAGTGGAAAGGCTTCCAGTGCCTTCACAAAGTAAATGCTGCTGAACGGCAGCTGCCTATCTCAGTCCACTTGTGTCGCTACAAAGGATACCCGAGGCTGGGTGATTTATAAAGAACAGAAGCTTACTTGGCTCACGGTTCTGCACGCTGCCCGGGAAGCATGGCCCTGGCATCTGCTTGGCTTCTGGGGAGGCCTCAGGAAGCTTCCGCTCACGGTGGAGGGGGAGAGGCTGCGTGTGTGGAGCTCACATGGCGGGAGAGGAAGTCAGAGTGGGAGGTGGGTGCGGGCTGTTTTCAGCAGCCGCTTTCTCAGAAACTCAGACAGCAGAATTCACTCCCCACCCCTTGCCCCAGGGCATGAATCCACTCACAGGGATCTACCCCATGAGGAAAACACCTTCCATTAGGCCCCACGTCCAACACTCTGGGATCACATTGCAACCGGAGGTTTGGAGGCCCCACCCCGCAGCCGCCAGCACTGCTCCTGGGTATCACCAAGGAATATGGGTCAGTCTCAGTCCTAGAGATAGCTGCTACCCTCAGGGACTCAGCACTAGCAGTACCAAGGACAGTGGCCTAACCACCAGATGCGCCTCCTGATAGGGTCATTGGAGCATCTGCAGACACTCTCCAAGCAAACACTGTGTGCCAGGCTCGCGCACCGAGGCCATGCCAGCGGGTGTCATCATGCCAGCTCTTCCCAGGCCTGGGCAGCTGAGACCTGTGCATGCCAGGCCAAAGTCTCCAGCCCCGGATGTGAACCCGGAACACCCCGGCCCACCTCCCCCTTCTTGGGGTCCCCAGATTCCCTCCTCAAGGACCTTGAAAGGTTCACGTTCTCACCATAAGCAGGCGCTCACACCGGGGGCAAGCAGAGGGACAGCAGCCCCCTAGAGGCAGGGCCCAAGGGTCCCATGCACTTCACCCCTGCTACAGGACCTGGCCTGGGCCCTGTGACCTGGGAATGCCACATCATACAGGTTCTCTGGAAACAAGGAATGCAGACCCCACAACCACGCACCCCCACTCCCCAGATGACCCACTGCAGCAGACCAAACACGGGTATCCATCTCTGAGTACCTGACAGTGCAAGCAAATGACGTGTCTGGGTTTGTGTCTCCCCAGAGCTGACTGGAGATAGGGATCTGAGGGCTAATGTGTCCTTGGTAGTCAAAGAGAGCAGTGTCAAGGGCAGTGGGGAGGGAGGAGAGGCAGCCACTAAGCGGGAGAGACGTGCAGCTTCTCAGATGGCCTCCCTGTGGTGGCCGGGTCCTAGTGGGTCCACTCGACATCATGCCTTTAATTTCCTACAGCTGCCGACAAAGCACAATAAAGCCGGCGACCTCAGACACAGGGGTTTATCCTCTCACCATCCCGGAGGCCAGAAATGCCAGACCAAGGTGCCCGTGGGCCGTGCTCCCTCCGGAGGCCTTGAGGAGGCTCCCTCTTGGGGCCCCAGGTGTTCCTGGGCTTGGGCTACATGGCTCCAATCCCTGCCTCAGTTGTCACATTCTCCCCGGGAGCCTGTGTCTTCTAACAAGGACATCAGCCATTGGATGAAGCCACCCTAAATCCAGGATGACTTCATCGTAACTTACTGACATCTGCAAAGACCCTATTTCCAAATACGGTCACATTCACAGCTGCAGCTGGTTAGGACTTGAACATGTATTTTGGGGGGACACAATTCCACCCACAGCAATCCCCCTTGGTCCCCACCCAGCCCAGGTGAGAGCCAACCGGGACCGGCACAGCTGAAGCCGTGGTCCCCACCCCACCTTTGGTCCCCACATCACGTGGAAAGCTCATGTCCAGGGGCTCTGCTGTCCATGGACTCTCCTCACCTGGTCCTCGCCACAACTCCGGGCCCCATCCCAAAAGCATGGCAGGTCTGCCTGGCCCAGAAGTCCCCTGTCCCTGACATTGTTCTGCCAGCCCCAGGGAGGGCTTCCTGATGTGCCACCATGGTCCTTCGGCCTGGCAGGCTGAAGCCGGGGCCGGCTGTCACTGCCGCTGTCCTGGATAGCCTCGTGGGCCTCCCCTGTGGTAAGCTAGGGGCTGTCTCGTTGCCCTGTGAGACCTGGCTGCCCTCCCCTCCACAGGCTGGGCAGGCAACAGAAAAGCAGAGCTCAGCAGCAAAAGGCCGAGGCCCCAGACCCCAGCTCTCCTGGGGCAGAATGGAGCAGAAGGGACGGGCCAGTCCTTTATCCCCTGGAGCCAGGCTTCCGGCCCCAGAAACGCGTGGGGCTGCCCTCATACCACGCTGGGCAGCTTCAGGAGACACCGTGTGATCACCTGGTGCTGGGGAACTTGCAGGCATCAGCCCCTCCACTCCTCCCCATTGGGGAAAGGGAGGAGATGGGGCCCAAGGCAAGGGACCCAGGACAGGGCTCTGCAGGAGCACCCGAGCTGCATGGGGTGATCTCATCAGTCACATAGGAACGCCAGCTGCGACGCCCACACACTGGGGACCCAGCAAACGAAGCGGGCCCAGACACTGGCATGGATTTCTGACACATCAGGGTACAACCACCAAATTGGGAAAGGTCATAAAATAGTAAAGCTGTTGATGGAGAGAAAATACTGAAGATTTCACCAGCAGTTTCTTGCCCTATTTCAATGACATTAACTTTTTAATTAAAATTGACGCTCAAGACTTTCCAACAAAGGGAAGTTTCACTTCTTAACCTAGAGGGAGCTGCATGGGACTCCTAACCTGGTGAGCTTTCTGGAGAGGCAGAGGGGGTGGCAGCAGGACTAAGGGGGCGAGGCAAAGATGGTGGGGACAGCAGGATGCTGCAGGGGCAGCCCCGGAGAGGGTGGGGGTGGGGAGGGACAGGTGCTGTGGGGGGGTCCTCCTTGCCCTCTGGTGACACGAACACTCTTCTGGGTGCCATCTATGCAGAGACAGGAGGAGACAGAGACACAGACACAGCAGGAGACAGAGAGACACAGAGACAGGAGGGGACAGAGACACAGAGAGACAGGAGACAGAGAGACACAGAGACAGGAGGAGACAGAGACACGCAGAGACCGGGAGACACAGTGAGCTCTAGGGACCGACAGACACACATACTGACACACGGAGAGATAGAGACAAAGAGAAAGAGATAAAGTCAGAGGTGCTGAGAGAGAAAGAGACAGAAAGAGAGGGAGGGGACAAGGGCCAGAGACAGGACGCACTTGGTCATCGAGGCGCTCCCTGGCAGAGCCTGCCTGGTCCACACCGGTCCAGGGCCGCGCCGCAGAGGACAGGAGGTGAGGCTGGGACACCCGGGGGGTCCCTGGAAGGAGGTTTAGGGTGGGAGACAGACCGGCCTCAACCGCAGGGAGGTCACTGTCCCGGGGTGGGAGTTAGGACCGTGTGCAGTAGACTGGAGGGCGATCGCGGGCTCCACCGGGAGGGAGCAGCTGTGCGCCTTGACGTAAAATCCCCACCCTGGCTCCAATGGCCCGCACCTGCCCTGGGGTGCGCTGGGGTGGGCTCCGCGGGGGCATCACGCGGGTGAGCAAGGGGGAGGAGCCTCGAGAAGCCCATCCCTTCGGCAGGTGGTGGGGGCCTGGATCTGGGTCTACGCCGCCCCACCTTCCTCCTGGCCACCCCGCTGCGGAGAAGGCGCCGCACCTGCGCGACCGCTGCCTGGCGGGTCTAGCGCCCACCGCGGCGGAGCGTCCGCCCTCCTGAGTGGCAGTTCCTGTGGGCGGGACGCCTGGGTTGCCATGGAGACCGAGAGCCCAGCCCCGCCGAGCCCCAGGTGCGCACCGGGACAGGAAGCCGAACGCAGAGCGGGAGACTCGACTTGCACTTTAATAGGCCCTCCCAGGAGCCGTTGTCCAGAGGGAGCGAGGTTCGCGGGGCTGGCGGGGGGGTGGCGGGGCGGGGGAGGGGTGAGGGGGAGGGGAAGGACGGCGGCAGGGGCGGGGGAGGTGCACGGTGGGGCTGCGGGGACAGGGCGGGGGAGGGGCTGGAGGCGGGGGAGGGACTGGAGGCGGGGGAGGGACAGGGCGTCGCGGGGCAGGGGAGGGGCGGGGGCGTCGCAGGGCGAGTGCGCGCCCCCACTGCCATCCAGGCCGTCGCGGCGCAGCTGGAACACTCACAGAGGAAGCACCTACTGTGCGCCAACCCTGCGCCCGGCAGCATGCGGCAGACAGAGGGGAACCCAGTACTTCCCTGCCCTGGGGGCTCTCGGTGGACTCGAGGTCATGTCCCTGTGAGGAATTATGGTCCCTTTTACTGATGAGGAAACGGAGGCGCAGACGGTGCTGGGTCCAAGTCGCCTAGGCCTCCGAGGTGCGCGCAGCTCCTAGCCGGGCCTTATGTTTGGAGACGCGGAGCGCGGGCTGCGAGCCCGGGTGGAATGGCCTTAACGCAGGGTACAAGGCAGCCTGTCCTGGGGCTGGAGCGTCTGCGGGCTCTGCCGGCTGCACGTGGGAGAAGGGCTGGCCTCCTGCCTCATTTCCTCCTCTCTAATGGAGAAGGAGGCTGCTGACTCGCAGAGTGGTGCTGCAGGGTTGGGGGAGCCCTACCCTAGGACATCTCCAAGCACCCTGCACTGCTGTCACCAACCCTGTCATCTGCCCTCCCATTCCTGTGTTTTGAAAACCTGAGCTCAGCGGGCTTGCCCCGTGGCCCCTCTGCGCAGGGGTGGGCAGAGAGACAGAGGGTGGATGGGTGGATGGGTGAGAGGAGAACTGCAGGGAGGGCCTGCCCAGCACACTTGTCTGCGGTCTCTCGGGAGTGCCGTGCCACCGTGTCCAGCCCCAGTCCCAGCCCAGCGCCCTCCCCTCCTGAGCCACAGCCAGAGCCCGGCCTGGTGAGCTTGGGTGTTCCCAGGATACCCCACTATACCTACTGTGTGCCTGCCCTGTCCTGTAGACACAGAGATGGGCCAGACACAGCCTGAGGCCTAGGATAGCTGGCTCTTGCATGGTGGTGGGACCAGGGTGGTGGGAAGAGCAGGGGTCGGGGGAAGAGGGGCACCCTGAAGGATGCTGGGGGCATAGTAAAAATCGGATGCATGCTCATCACGAGGTTCCCAGTGGAGGCATGAGATGATTGGAGGAGGGGACGCAGCGGAGGCATGAGATGATTGGAGGAGGAGACGCCTCTTCCTAATTTGCGCAGTGACCCTAAAGGCTGTGGCAGCTGCCAAAGAGGCCATAGCCCAACTGAGGGCTATCAGAGAGGACTTCCTGGAAGAGGCAACACAAACGCTGAATCAAAGGGCAGGTAGGGCTTTGCTAGGCAGCAGATGGGGAAGACCATCTGAGTTCCTGTTTCTCCACTGCCCTGCTGCTTCCCCAGGGCTTGGGGGCCCTACTGAGGGGAGTAGGGAGGGCCTGTGCCCTCTCTGGGGAATGTGCTGGAACATTCCCCATAGTCTAGGTAGAAAGGGGCAGCAGAATCCAAAAGCCACCCCAGAGGAAGGTCACTCTGGGACAGTCTGGGCGCCTCCCTCAGAAGGCCCCTCCCCACCAAGCCATGGCCCGCCCTCTTGTGCGAAGAGGGGAGGCCACTCCCCGGTATGGCTGGAGTCCCTGTCCCTGCGCGCACTCCCCGGCCCTTCCCCAGCCCTGGGCTTCTCTGTATTCTGAGCCAGCCAGGCAGGGGCGGAGCCAACCACTTCCACCCCAGATCCTGCTACCTCGCAGCAGATGCATTTGGTTTAAATATTTCCCTGGAGGCCAGGTCAGCGTCTTCATGTCTGAAGACATGCCAGGGAAGGAGGCAGGGCAGACTCCAGGGGACCCGTCATGGTGAGCCCCTGAGGTGCCTCCCGGAACCTGGCCAGGGCAGGATCAGCTCTGGGGATGGTCAGGGTGGGACCGGGCAGTGGCAGGGGCAGGGAGGAGCTGATCAGGGAAAGGGGAGAGAGGAAGGGCTGGGTGGGAGACAGGATGGAAAAGCGGAAGGAAATGCAGTCTGGGGAGATGAAACCTTGAGAAGCCAAGAAGAAGATGGGGGACCTAGTGTCTGGCTGGGCAGCCCAAGGATGGAAGAGGTGAAGTGTGGGCCCAAACCCGCTGCCCAGAGCTGATCCGGTTCCTCCTGAAGATGCTGCCCAAGGCACAGAAAGAGCCTTTGTGGCGCCAGCCTCGGGCCACCAGCCTTGGGAGGCCAGCCTCAGGACACCAGCCTTCATGATGCCAGCCTCAGGACGCCAGCCTCAGGACCACAGCCTTCATAACGCCAGCCTCGGGACGCCAGCCACGGGGTGCCAGCCTTTATGACACCAGCCTCGAGCCACCAGCCTCCGACGCCGCGGCGCTCAGAGCTCTGCACCTGGGGTGGGGGAAGCATTCACCTCTGAGAGACTCCGTTTCTTTGCCTGTGAAATGAGAACATCCCACCCGACCATTAGTGCTATCATTAGAATGACTTTTTAAAATCATGTTTATTTTTTAAAACAGTTTTATATTTATAGAAAAATTGAGAAAATAGTACAGGTTTTCCATTTATCTTCTACTGTTTCCCCATCACTAACATCTGGCAGCAGCGTGGTCGTTTGTTACAATCAGTGAACCAATATTGACACATTGTTGTTACTAACCAGAGTCCCAAATCTCTATTGCCTCGGTTCTTACCCAATGTCCTTACCTGTCCCAGGATCCCACCCAGGGCCCTGCATGACACTTGGTCGCATCTCCGTAGGCTCTACCCGGCTGGGGCTGTTTCTCAAATGTTGCTGGTGTCCAATGACCTTGACAGCTTTGAGGAGGACTGATCAGGGATTCTGTAGACTGTCCCTCAATAGGAACTTGTGTGATGTGTTTCCTGTGATTAGACTGAGGTTATGATGGGTTCTTGGTGGGGAAAACCAGAGAGGTTCGGTGCCATCCCCATCACCTTGTACCAAGGGCACACTTAGGACTGTGGACTGTGGACCTTGACCCTGGTCAACTGGCTGAGGGGCATTGGTCAGGTTTCTCCACTGTGAAGTTTCTTTCTCCCTATTTCCACACTGTCCTCTGTGGCAGGAAGTCACTGTGCAGCTGAGGCTTATGGCGTGGGGAACATAGTGAGTGAGTGAGCACACTGCACTCCCCAATGTGGGCAGGCACTGTTCTGTCTGTTGATGGCCTGCATGGAACAAAAGAGCAAGGCAGAGGAAGGTTGAGTTCGCTCTTACTCTGCCTGAATGTTTGAGCTGGGTGGAAGAACCTGCTCCTGATGCTGCTGGTTCACAGGCCTTCAAACTCAGACGGGATACTGCACCATTGGCTCTCAGCTCTTAGGCCTTTGAACTACACCATTGGCTTTCCTTGGTCCCCAGTTTGCAGAATGTGGATTGTGGGATTTGGCTTCCATAATTGCATGAGCCAATTCCTTATAATAAATCTTATTTTATATAGGCATATGTAATCTCCAAAGAACTCTGACTAATACAGATGACCAAGGATTGCTGCACAGTCCAGGAATGTCTGTACCATGAGGAACAGAGACCAGAACAGATAAACACAGGGAACAAAAGAGAACCTCAGAGAGAGAATATGTTGCTTCCATAGAACAAGAACAGTGTGCTCTACAAAAGGAATGGGCAGAGAATACACATGAGCTATTGAAAATGTATATACATCAATATCTATTATATGTATTAATATCTATTATATATTAATATCTATTCTATGTGAAGTTGAGGAGGACTTCAGAAGGAAAACAAATTTAACAGAAATAAAATGTGTGGGGCTATCTTAGAACATAGGACAAAGAAAATCCCCAAAGTAATAGAAAATAGAAAAGATAAACATGTTAAAAACGGAGACTCCACAGAGACCAAACACAACAGCAAGCAGGAGTGCCTGAAAGAGAAAAAGGAAAACCAAAGTAAAAACAATTTCTACCTGATTATTTCAAAAAAATTTCTCAGAACTAAAGAATATAACTTGCCAGATTGAAGGTCCTACCAAGGCCCCGGCACTGGTATTGTGAAATTTCAAAACAGTAGGAACAAAGAAAAGTGCCAAGCACTTCAGGGACAGAGAAAGGAAACGGTCACCCTTGGAGGAGAGACTCCAAGGTCTTCAGACTCCTGGCGGGCAGCACTGGAGGCTGAGTCAGTGAGCAAGGCCTTGGATGGGCCAAGGGAAAAATGGTTTTCAGCCCAGAATTTGATACCCAGCCAAACTATCAATCAGGTTTGAGGGATGAATCAAGATATTGTCAGAATAAGTGGAATTTACAAGTTCCATTCCATGCTTCTTTCCTTAAGAGACTTTTAGAGCATGGGTGTCCAATCTTTTGGCTTCTCTGGGCCACACTGGAAAAGAAGAATTATCTTGGGCCACACATAAAATACACTAACACTAACAATAGCTGGTGAGCTTAAAAAAAAAATTGCAAAAAAACCCTCATGTTTTAAGAAAGTTTACAAATTTGTATTGGGCTGCATTCAAATCTGTCCTGGGCCACATGCAGTCCAGGGGCCACAGTTGGACAAGCTTGCTCTAGAAGGTGTAACTCAGTCAGTGAGGGGGGGACCTCAGAGAGGAGGCTCACAATTTGGGAGCTAGTGGCTCTCACCCAGGAACCAGTTCATGGGGAGTGTGGGGACATACATGGTGCCCAGGCCTGGAGAGGCCGGTGCAGCCTGAGTGTGGTGTGACATAGGGGACGGGGGAGCAGCTCAAAAGGAAAATGCATGGGGTAGACGTTTGGGAGCTATGCTTGGGCACTGGAAAAAAGCCCTGCTGGGTGTCAAGTCTGTAAAGCATTTGGGGGCAGAAAAATGGGGATAGGGAGAAGATTACAAAACAGGTCAGACACTCTTCCCCTAAGGCTGCAGCTTGGGGAAATGAACAAAGTGAAGATTCCTGAGTAACCAGTGCCCACGCTAGGGAACCAGCACTTCAGGAGCCCCCTTGGGCCCGCCTATTCCCACAGGTGATACCAGTTCTGACTCTCACGGCACAGATTACTTTTGTCTGTTCTTCTACTTTGTGTAAATGTAATCAGGTCTCAGAACTTTCAACATACTGAAGTATTGGCTTGATACCAACAAAAATATGAATATTTTGGTACTTAAAAGCAGCCCAGTATCCTGGAAGTATACATCCTGGAATACAGGGATGCAGAAAACCCTTATTACACTCACAAATAGGTCTCCCATAGAGGAAGAAAATTAAACTGTAAGGTCATGCTTAAGTCATGGGGAGAACAAGTTATCTAAGAATGGAAACAGAGTTCACACCCTGGCTCAGAAACATACGGCATCTACTGACCTGTGATGAAGCCTCCCAGGGAAAATGCCAGGCCAGCTGAGGGGACAGGAGAAGCCAGGGGTGGGAGTACATAGAACACGATCCTGACACTTAAAACAGTGACGAAGACTATTCAGGACTGTCGCAGCAGCGGTCAGGACGACCACAACAGGGAGAGATTGAGCTCAATGCCGAAGACCACGAGGACAAGTGGGAGTCTCTAGCCAAGGAGGAGGGGTTCATAGCCCGCGCCACAAGGACGAGTGGGGACTGATAGCCAAGGGCCTCGGTGGATGGCAAAAGACTGAGATGAGAAGTCAAGGGCAGGAGATTCTTGCTGAAGGTGGCCGGCCAAGGAGTCAGAACTCACAGGTGGGGGATGAGGAACCTGATCATTCACAGAGGGGAGCAGATATCAGAGGTCAGACGTTCTCCCTAAACCAGCAGAGATGAAGGCAAAGCCCAGGGCGGAGGCCTAGTGGCAATGAGGTATTAGAGGAGCCAGGAAAGTCTGGCCAAGAGAAGTCCACTGGGGCTCAGCACTGAAGCGCCACGGGAGGCGGTAGAGGCTGCAGCTGTGTTCCGGTTCGGAAGCCGAGGAGGAGCGCGTGAGAGCCAGCCCCAGCGCGAGAGCCACAGCCCCGGCGTGGGAAGCACAGCCCCAGCGCGAGAGCCACAGCCCCCGCGTGGGAAGCACAGCAGGGCCCACTCGTTTCCTTGTTATTAATTTTACTTTCGGCCACATCCAATTAACAGTGTATTGTTAATTTGCCAACAATAAAAACAGGCTCAAATCAGCCATGACCACCCGCCGGCGGGAGGGGCCTTCCTGCGTGGAGTTGGCCTCCACCCCAAGATCTGCATCCCACACTCAGGCCTGCTGCCCTCTGGCCTCTCTGCCCAGGCTGTGCCCTGGACCCGGACGCCGCTCCCTCAGCCCGGTCCTTTTGGGTCTCTCTGACCTTCCTTCAAGATGCACCCAAGCAAGGCGACCCCTGTGCAGGAAGGGCCCAGCCCTTTGAGTGGGCAGGCTGCGCTCTGTTCACCACGTACCCATGTTGGGTAGGCACCTGTGGCCACCAGCCAGGTGTCTCCCACCCCTGTCCAGAACAGGTGCGCACGAAGTGTCTGCTGGGCTGCCAGGGCGCTGTGAGGATGGCGCCCAGAGGAAGGGCTGCAGCCCTGGGGCTACCTGAGGAGAGGCGGCAGAAGTTCCCTCTCGAGCGGGAGGAGGGGATTTGCATATTCACTTAGAAGGACTAGGCGCTGCGGGAACCATCCCAACCCCCAAGGAGCTGTTCTGCCCGGATGTTGAGCTGGGAGCCCTCTCTGCCCCGCCACACGCCTGCAGGTGACCCCCCTGCCCCGCCCCGCCACCAGGCCTGGGCACCCCAACCTCCACCCCTGCCGGAGGCGCCTGCAAGGGGTTCCTCCCGCAGATCTGCAAACTCACACCCGCCCAGCCCAGGCTCCGCAGCCCAGTTCTCACCGTTTCACGGGCTGAGGCCGGCTCTAGCGCAGGAAGGTGGGGTTTGCTGCCACCTGCGGACCATTTGCCATAAGAGGTGGGACGCATGTTCACCTGAGATCTTGGGGAGGAGAGAGGAAGGAAGGAGAAATTGGGGGAGGAGAGAGGAAGGAAGGAGAAATTGGGGGAGGAGAGAGGAAGGAAGAAATTGGGGGAGGAGAGAGGAAGGAAGGAGAAATTGGGGGAGGAGAGAGGAAGGAGAAATTGGGGGAGGAGAGAGGAAGGAAGGAGAAATTGGGGGAGGAGAGAGGAAGGAAGGAGAAATTGAGGGAGGAGAGGGGAAGAGGCAAGGAAAGGGGAGGGGAGGCAAGAAGAGGTGAGAAGAGGACAGGAGGAGGAGAGAGATGGGTGACGGGGAGAAGGGAAGGAAGAGGGAGGGCCTTCCTGGAAGAAAGAGCTCGACAGGCCTTGGACAGACCGGGGCTTAGATTCTGGCTGTGTGACCTTGGGTGGTTAATCAATGTCTCTGGGCCTCATTTCCTTTATCTACAAAGTGGCAAAGACAGAGCCTCCCCCAGAATGAGAGCAGCCATGAAATGTCATGATTCCTGCTGAGGAAACCGAGGCTCCTAGAGGTGGACGGTGGAGAGGTGGGGCCATACCGCTGGCAGCCCGAGTCCTGGAGCCCTGGAGCCCCTTCTATGCAGCGAGGGTCTGCCACCATGCTCCAGGGTCTCCTTGGAGGCTAGAAGTTGTCCGTTTCTCACCCCTGGCGTTACATTGAACCAAAGATGGCACCACAGGCTCTCTGTGTCAGATAGAAAGTCGGCCCTTGCACAGGCCAGGGCTGTCCTCATGTTCCCAGCTGATGGGGCCACGTGGGTCCTTCATATTTGCAGGGGGGAAGGAGGTGAGATGACTGCTCCCCGGGGACAGCCAGAGTTAGATGCTCACCAGCTCTTCTGCCTGAGCTAGTCATATTTGAGGATGACATGAGGGCAGATGGAGACCAATGTGATCCCAGGGTCACCAGGAGGGTCAGAGACAGAGTGGTGATGCTGGGAGCAGCCCATTTCACAGATGGGTAAACCAAGGACTCCCAGGGCCCTGGGTCTGCCGAGGCCACACGGGGTGGGTGCAGCCACAGCATCTGCTGCACCCACAGAGTTCGGGGCTGGCAGCCCCCCGGTTCTCCGGGAGGACATGGTCAGCACCGTACATGGTGCCAGCTTCACGGTGTGCACGGCCACACAGTCACACTGCAGTCATGAGGCGTGCAGCAGACTGGGTGCCCATCAAACCCGGTGCAGCTGTTTGGAGAATAACACAAAGCCCTTCCTCCTACAGGGTTTCCAGGTTGGACAGTTGCCCAAATACATTTCAAAAGTTGTTTCTGGGCCATGGACTTGGGCCCCTGGGATCGGCTGTCTGCAGAGCCTTCAAGTGTGAGCCACTGCACCCGGTCTTCCCCCAATTTCTTTTTAAAAATTTTTTGGAGAAAGCGTTTTAGAAGACAATGAGTCTCTGGTCTCAGGTTTCATCTGATCTCTTATGGCTGGGATGGTTTATTCCTAGACAGGTGGGTCCCAAGTTATTAGGAAAGCTCATTTTTAGCAGGTTGTGAGGTCTCATGTCCTGTGAAGAGAAAACAGGAGGAGGAAGGGAGAAAAACAACAACAAACAAAAGAACAATGCTGGGAAATTAATATAGGCCCATATTACTCTGAAGTTCATACATCAGCAGGCAGGTATGTAAGTCACTTATGTATGTAAACAGGTTGCTGTTATTTTCTTCTGAAGTTTAAGTTGTCTAGCTGCAGTTCCCGGGGCTTTACAAAAGCACAGTGTAGTTTTCAGTGACTCCAAATTAGGAAACATGGGAAAAAAGAAGGAAACAAAATTTAAAACACTATTTTGAAGACTTGTAACCAAGAAAAATTAGAATTTGGTCCAAACTGTAGAAAATAATAAAAATTGAAAAACATTAGGCAAGACTAGAATCTAACAACAGGTGTACTATAGTTTTTGAAACATAATTCTTCTCTCTCCAGTTTCCCATTTTTACTAAAGACAAATCATTGTAGGATTGATTTGCTTTATTACACTTGGCCTGATTATTTGTATGCAGTGCAACAAGAATCATTATGTCTTTACGTAGGCTTTTAAATTGGCTTTGATGGAACTTTGTTCCAAACAAGGAATCTTAGATAAGATTTTTTAAAGCTGAGCCCAGCCATAGATTTGTACCATCAAATACCTATGAGTTGGGTGAATTCCTTTACTCTCGGGGCTACAGGAATTCTTCACCACAGGACAGAGCCCTGTACACAGACTGTGTAGACAAGGTATAAGGCCAGTTTTCCCAAGGGGCTTTTATTGGCTCCGTAAGTCAAGTTTGATTCCTTAAAAGAAAGCACACCATTCCAGTCAAAGCCTTGGTAAAATAACCAGTTTCCCCAATTGTGTCTTGTTACAAATGAAAACAGATTCTTATTGCATTTATGCAAATAACTGTATTGGCATCAGTTAAGAATTATAACTTATACAGATCGTTTCTTATCTTATAACTTATAAACTTAAACAGATAGTTTCCAAATTCTGGAGAAATCAGGTAGACAGAAACAAATATTCTCCAAGTTTTGTTCATAGGAGTATACTAAATTGGTAAAAGCTGTCAATAGCACAAAATAAAAGTTTTCTTGACTCTGAAAAACAAAACAAAGGATTGGCAATGTTTTAAGCAAAAAGTCAGAAGGATTACTTCAGTCTTCTATTGGTTCAGTCCATGCAGTTAATTTCTGTTCTGCTTGATATTCCTGAACATTTCAACTCTCCATGAGTCCTGAAAGTTTTTCCCATATTCTGATGTCACAATTTCCAGAGTTATCAGAAACCTGCATTTAAGAGCATCTGTTAGAGTTTTATAGCTGATTATAAAACCATCTTCTGGCCGGGCATGATGGCTCACACCTTTAATCTCAGGACTTTGGGAGGACAAGGTAGGCGGATCACCTGAGGTCAGGAGTTTGAGACCAGCCTGGCCAACATGGTGAAACATCATCTCTACTAAAAATACAAAAATTAGCCAGGTGATGTGGCATGTGCCTGTAATCCCAGCTACCCGGGAGGCTGAGGTAGGAGAATTGCTTGAACCCAGGAGGCAGAGGTTGCAGTGAGCCAAGATTGTGCCACTGCATTCCAGACTGGGAGACAAGAGTGAAACTCCATCTCAAAAAACAAACTAAAACAAAAACCACCTTCTAAAGAGGACCAAAACAAGACAACAATTGTCTGTGGATGACAAAAAGTTTAAGGGCAGCCATAGTCAAAAACACAATTGACAAGGAAATTTGTTACCTCTGTGGAATACAATAATTTTACATAACAATTATAATTATTACTGATAATGTAACTAAGTCATATCAGAATTATAGAAGTATCCCATAATTTTGGAACACATACCAATAACATAGTTATACAAATTCAGCCCAAAGAAAACCAAACAACATTTCATATTTGACAATACTACCTGTATAATTTTTATACCAAATAAACCAAATTATGTCAATTTTGGACTTCAGGGAAACTAATATATTAAAGGATTAATTAGATCAGAAAAATACATAACTTATAATTTGATTTTGGAAAGTTTTGTCAAATACCAAAGGTTTAAAACACTTGATATATAGCCCTCTAAGAGGCTCAAAAAGCTGGGTGATCAGCCCTTACATGCATTTCCTGGATGAGCCTTTCTAAAAATTAATTTGTATTGGGGATTTCCCTGTAGAGCCACTGCAAGTCGTAGGGGGTAAACACCCCAGACACTCCCATGAGGCCCCTGATCACCCAGGGGTGCCTTTTGCCTGCCAAAAGCAAATGCCCTTTCTCTTTAGAGCTGAGAAAACTCAGTCTCTCATCTACCTATGAAAACAACCGTTCAGTTCCTCAATCAAATGTGCACAGACAAGCTGAATTAAGATTAACTTGGGGAGAAAAGGCAAAAGAGAAGACCCTTTAGAATGCATCTCCGAACTAGAATTAGGATCCTTAAACAACCACTTCCTAGGAGAAAAAAATAAAATAAAAAATAACCAAGACCATTCCTGTAAACTGCACTCAGCCACCCCGAAGTTTGTAGCCCTTATCCACCATTACACAGGCCAAGGTCAAGTCCTCTCACAGAACAAGGTCATCTCTGGTATCCCCAAAGCCAAAGAGGTCAGTCATGCAATACAGGAAAACAGCTTGAGACCTAAGAAGAATCTGCCCATGACTTTGCACCCCAAAAGGGGTGAGTGGTGGCTTTGTTCTGAATTCTTTAAAGGGGTTTGAGTCATTAGAAGCCTTCTCTAGGTTTTTTGGTACTGCTGATGGCAAAGGGGGAAGGAGGTATAGGGTGGAAGAGAAGTAAACAAAAGAACATTTGTTTGTGTGTGTGTGTGTGTGTGTGTGTGTGTGTGTGTTTTGTTATTTTTTTAAGACAGGAAGCAAACACAGAAACCAAGCCCATGTTTTTTTTGTTTTGGGCTTTTGTTTTTTGTTTTTCCTCTTTTGCAGCTGCAAGGAATTTTAGCCAAATTAGAGAGGGTTTGTTACCCATAATTTGGAATTCTCGCTCAGATTTGACCAAGTCAAGTAGAGTTGGTCAAATCTGATGGGAGAAAGACCAGAACAAACAACAACAAAAACCCAACAACATGATCAATGAGTGCTGTAATAGTAAAAGGAGAAACTGGCCGGGCGTGGTGGCTCACGCCTGTAATCCCAGCACTTTGGGAGGCCAAGGTGGGCGGACTGCCTGAGGTCAGGAGTCCCAGACCAGCCTGGCCAACATGGTGAA
This sequence comes from Symphalangus syndactylus, assembly GCF_028878055.3. Classification (NCBI taxonomy): domain Eukaryota; kingdom Metazoa; phylum Chordata; class Mammalia; order Primates; family Hylobatidae; genus Symphalangus; species Symphalangus syndactylus. The sequence goes on from NC_072438.2 coordinate 13,120,215, forward strand.
ACCCTGTCTCTACTAATACAAAAAAGAAAAAAAGAAAAAAAATTAGCTGGGCATGGTGGTGGGTGCTACTTGGGTGGCTGAGGCAGGAGAATCACTTGAGCTGGGGAGGCAGAGGTTGCAGTGAGCCAAGACCACACCCTGGGCAACAGAATGAGACTCCATCCAAAAAAAAAAAAAGTAAGGAGAAATTAAGACCAGTTTGTTGTTAAACTTTAATGAAGGCAAAACTCCAATTCAGCTACTTACCTAGGGGTGGGTCTCAAACTGAAGACTGCTTTCTACCATCCTAAAAGCATTAAAAAAACAAAAATTCAAAATCATCTTCCCTGCTGGGAGCAAGCTCAAACTCCATAAGGGAGTTGCCTGCCTTCCATCATCATGGAAGCAGGAAATCTTGCCTTCCTTGTTGGAAGCAAGCAAAACTCCAAAAAAGGGGGAGTTGTACAGCCAAATAAACTTTAGATCTTGACCAAATTTGGGGAGATGAGGGATTCTCTGGAGGGGGTGCTCTCAGACCTCAGCAAATTGTCCTATTGGCTTGAGGCGTAAAGTTGGCTCATGCTGGTACCAAGCACCGTTAGAGATTTGTCAACGGTCAGGAGAATCTCCACTCAAAATCCCTTCATGGTTACCAAAATGTGAACCCCGAATATTTGAGACAGGTCTCAGTTAATTTAGAAAGTCTGTTTTGCCAAGGTTGAGGATGCGCATCCGTGACACTGCATCAGGAGGTCCTGACAACATGCGCCCAAGGTGGTAGGAGCATAGTTTGGTTTCTATACATTTTAGGGAGACATGAGACATCCATCAACTTATGTAAGATGAACATGGATTTCGTCCACAAAGGGGAGACAACTGAAGCAAAGGCAGGACAACTCTAAGCTGGGAGGGGGCTTCTGGGTCATAGATAGATAAGAGACAAATGGATGCAGTCTTTTGAGTTTCTGATGAGCCTTTCCAAAGGAGGCGATCAGAGATGCATTTATCTCAGTGAGCAGAGGGGTGACTTTGAATAGAATGTGAGTCAGGTTTGCGTTAAGCAGTTCCCAGCTTGACTTCTCCCTTTAACTTAGTGATTTTGGGGCTCCAAGATTTATTTTCCTTCCACATAGGTTTTCCAATTTTTTGGTGTATAGTTGTTCATAGTACCCTCTAATGATTCTTTTATGGTATCAGTTGTAATGTTTCCTTTTTTGCCTCTGATTTTATTTATTTGGGTTTTCTGTCTGTTTTTCATAGTCTAGTTGAAGATTTGTTGATTTTGTTTATCTTTTCAAAAAAACCCAACTTTTTGTTTCATTAATCTTTTGTATTTTTTTAGTCTCAATTTATTTCTGCTCTCATCTTTATTATTTCTTTCCTTTGACTAATTTTGGGTTTGATTTGTTCTTGAGTTTCTATTTCCTTGAGGTATATCATTAGATTGCTCATTTGAAGTCTATTTTTTTTTTTTTTTTTGAGTTGGAATCTCACTCTGTCCCCCAGGCTGGAGTGTAGTGGCGTGATCTCGGCTCACTGCAACCTCTGCCTCCCAGGTTCAAGCAGTTCTCCTGCCTCAGCCTCTTGAGTAGCTGGGATTACAGGCACCCGCTACCATGCCAGGCTAATTTTTTTTTGTAGTTTTAGTAGAGATGAGGTTTCAGTATGTTGCCCCGGCTGGTCTCAAATGCCTGACCTTGTGATCCACCTGCCTTGGCATCCCAAAGTGCTGGGATTACAGGTGTGAGCCACCATGACTGGCCTCTGTTACGTTTAATGCAGGTGTTTATTACTATAACCTTCCCTCTTGGTACTGCTTTTGCTGTAGCCCATAGATTCTGGCATGTAGTGTTTTCATTTTCATTTGTTTTAAGAAACTTAAAATTTTTCTTCTTAATTTCTTTATTGACCCATTGGTCATTCAAGAGCATGCTAATTTCCATCTATTCATACAATTTCTAAAGTTCCACTTGTTATTGTTTCCTAGTTTTATTCCATTGTGGCCAGAAAAAAATACTTGATATGATTTCAACATTTTTGAATTCATTGAGATTTGTTCTGTGTGGCCTAACATATGGTCTGTCCTGGGGAATGTTCCATGTATTGGTGAGGAAAATGTGTATTCTGTAGCAGTTGGATAAAATGTTCTGCAAATGTCTATTAGGCCCATTTGGTCTAGGGTATAGTTTAACTCCAATGTTTCTTTGTTTATTTTCTGCCTGAGTGATCCATCTGTTGCCAAAAGTGGGGTGTTGAAGTCCCGTACTATTATGTTGTGCTCTGTTTCTCCTCTTAGATCTATTAATATTCACTTTAGAAATTTTGGTACTGTGGTGCTGGGTGCAGATATATTTACTATTGTTATATCCTCTTACTGAATTTACCCCTTTGTTATTATATAATGACCCTCTTTGTCTCTTTTGACAATTTTTTGGCCTAAAGTCTATTTTATCTGATAAAACTATAGCTATTCTCGCTCTTTTTTATTTTCAGTTCCATGAAATATATTTTTCCATCCCTTCATTTTCAGTGTATGTGTGTCTTTATACATGAAGTAAGTTTTCTTTAGGCAGCATATACTTGGGTCTTGTTTTTAAATCCATTCAGCCACTCTATGTCCTTTAATTGGAGAATTTAGTCCATTACTTTCAACATTATGATTGATAGGTAAGGACTTAGTGCTGCCATTTTGTTGCTTGTTTTCTAATTGTTTTGTAACTTCTCTCTTCCTTTCTTTCTTTCCTACTGTCTTTCTTTGTGCTTAAGTAGTTTACTCTGGTAGTATGTTTTAATTTACTGCCTTTTATTTTTAGTGTATCTGCTATAGGTTTTTGCTTTGTGATTATCATGAGGCTTACAAAAAACAGTTTATAGTTATAACAAGTTATTTAAAACTGATACCAACTTAACTTTGATTGCAAAATAAACAACAACAAAAAACTCTGCACATTAATTTCCTTCTCTCCGCACATCTGAATTTTTGATGTCACAAAAAAATTTTTGATGTCTACTACTATTTCTTAGCAAATGTCAGTTATTGCAGTTATTCTTAATAGTTTTGTCTTTTAGTGTTCTTAGTAAAAATATAAGTGCTTTACACACTATGATTACAAAATTAGTGGAACAATAACGTTAGAATTCTTTCTTTTGGTTTGAAGAACTCCTTTTAGCATTTCACATAGGACAGATTTGGTAGCAATAAATTACCTCAGTTTTTATTTGTCTGGGAAAGTGTCTCTCCTCCATTACTGAAGGAAAGTTTTGCTGGGCACAGTACTCTTGGTTGACAGTTCTATTCCTTCAGCACTCTGAATATATTGTCTCACTCCACCCTGGCCTATAAGGTTTCTGCTGAGAAGTCTGCTGCCAAGTATATTGGATCTCCCTATGTTATTTGCTTATTTTCCATCACTGCTTTCAGGATCCTCTCTTCTTTGTCTTTGACCTTTGTGGGTTTGATTATAATATGTTTTGGGGTACTGTTATTTGAGTTGCATCTGATTGGTGATTTTTAACCTTCCTGTACCTGAATATCTATATATTTCTTCAGGTTTGGAAAGTTTTTTATTGTTTCTTTGAAATAGTGAAATAAACTATCTACCTCTTTTTCCATCTCAGTTCCCTCTTTAACTACAATAACCCAAATACTTGCTCTTTTCATATTTTCCCATAGATTCTGTAAGCTATCTTCATTCTTTTTATTTTTCTCCTTTTTTGTGTATTTTCAAATAGGCTGTCTTTGATCTCACTGATTTTTTCTTCTGCTGATTAATCTGGCTGTTGATATTCTCTATGTCATTCTTCATTTCATTCATTGCATTTTTCACCTCCAGGATTTCTGTTTGGTTTTTAAAATTATTTCAATGTCTCTGTCAAATTCTGTGATAAGTTTCACAATCGATTCTCTGATTTTTCTTGAAGTTCAATGAGCTTCCTTAAAACATCTATCTTGAATTCCTTGTCTGAGAGATCACACATCTTAACCACTTTAGGGTTGGTCTTTGGTGCTATTTTTTGTTGGTTTTGTATTTCCCTGTATGTTCTTGATGCTTGTTGACATGGGATGATGTCTGTGCATTGAAAGATTAGGTATTTATTTTAATTTGCAGCCTGGCTTTGTCTGTGCCTATTCTTCTTCATAGGGCCTTCCAGGGATTCTAAGCAGACTGACTGTTGATTTCCCTGAGTGTTACAACCACAGCAGCCATCTCAGCTAGAGGATGCTCTAAGCCCAGGCTTGCCACAAGTTTTGTGAAGAAATTGGGGTTGACATGGTTTTTCAGCCCAGATTGACTTGGGGAAGACCAAGGAGAGTACTGAGGCTACCTGGGAATACTGACCAGGAACCTGAATCCAGAAGACTTTCTTGGTGGCCCAGATTGGCATGCCTCCCAGAAGGTCTCTGCACAGGTGGAATGGGTGCCTGACTGCAGCAAGAGGAGCTGAAGCTGAGACTGGCTACCCTCAGGATCCACTGTGGGTTAGAGGTTGGTGACCTCATCAGGGAGGTTCATACTCCCAGGCTACAAGGTATGGGTGAGTCTCCTCTGGGTCCTTGTATGAGCATCCCTGAGCTGGGACCTCAGCTGAAGGGGGCTGGAACTGAGCCACAGGGCAACATTCAGGTTCACTGCCCAGGCGGATGTCAGTGAGCAGATGAGCCTTTCTGCCAAGGCACTAATGTGTGTGATTCCACCTGGACCCCTTGGCATATGGTTTTGGTTGCAGGCTCAAGGCCAAATGGACCTGTAGCTAAACGCATTGGAAGACTGGGCTATTTGTGAGCTTGAACCTGGGAGCAAGCTTGGCAGATCAGCCACCTAGGTGAGCTTCTGCACTCTCAAAACAACCCTCCCAGTCTTGAGCTCCACTGGGGTTTCACAAACTCCTACTTGAATCCTGAGGTTCTCAAAGAGAAACTTTTGACTGTGGTTGGGTACAGAATTGTTTTTTGGGGGGATATGAGCAGGTTACCTATGTTCCACCATCTTAACGATGTCACCTGTAATATGCAAGCATTTCCCAATTCCAGGCAGTGATCAGTGCTAAGAGGAAAACCAGGCAAGGGAGAGGATGACAGGGATGGGGTGACCTGGCCAGAGGCGTTTTGGAGAAGGTGATGTCTGAGCATGGAGACTTACATGGGGGAGAAAAGCCTGGGGAAGTTCAGGGGAAAGAGCACTCCAGGTGAAGGGTGCAGCTGGTGCAAAGGCCCTGACTCAGTCTGAGCTTGGAGATTGTGGTCAGCAGAATAAGGGTCCCCAGAGAGTAGGAGTCCTGATCCTGAAGCTGCGAATAGCTTAGGCTGCAAGGCAAAGGGGAATTCAGGCTGCAGTGGAATTCAGGCTGAGAATCAGCCATTCTTACAATTGGGAGGATATTCTGTACTTACAGGTGGCCCAGTGTCATCACAGAGTCCTTCACTGTGAAAGAGGGAGGCAGGAGCAGAGGCCAGAGTGACGCAATGTGAGGACTCAACGCACTGGTGCTGACTTTGAGGATGGACGAAGGGCCGTGAACCAAGGAAGGCAGGTGGCCTCTGGGAGCCGGACAAGGCAGGGAAACAGCTTCTCTGCTCAGGAGCCTCCAGAAGGGATGTGGGCCTGCTGACAGCTTGACTTTAGCACAGTGAGACTCTTGTTGGAGTTCTGACCTCCAGAATGTGAGAAAACACATCTGTGTTGTTTTATGCCACTAAGTTTGTGGTGGTTTGTTAGGGCAGCCAGGGAAGCTAATACACTGTTCTAGATAACCAGAAAGAACATTCTGGGGGCCGGGTGTGGTGGCTCATGCCTGTAATCCCAGCACTTTGGGAGGCTGAGGTGGGCAGATCACGAGGTCAGGAGATCAAGACCATCCTGGCTAACATGGTGAAACCCCGTCTCTGCTAAAAATACAAAAAATTAGCCGGGCGTGGTGGTGGGTGCCTGTAGTCCCAGCTACTCAGGAGGCTGAGGCAGGAGAATGGCGTGAACCCAGGAGGCGGAGCTTGCAGTGAGCTGAGATTCCGTCTCAAAAAAAAAAAAAAAAAAAGAACACTGTCCTTCAGGCATCTCCCTTAGCCTCCTGGGGCTCAATTTTCCCATCTATACTGAGAGAGAAGGGGGCCAACCCATTTAAAGGCTGATTTCTCTTTGTCTTTCCCTTTACTCCCCTGGGAGTCACCAGCGAGCGAGATGCTGTCAGGGGTGGTGGACGTCACTTGGCTCAAGAGGTCTGCCTTGGCTGCCAGGACAACTGTCTCCAGGCCTTGGTGGGGTGGTGACACTTACAGGTACTTGTGACTGCCTTTGGGGCCAGGGCCTCTGCAGTGAGCAGGACCTCCCCAGGAGAGGCCACCCAGGTTCACTCCCAGGCTGCCGACTCCCAAGTTTGTGCCTCCAGCCCAGACCTCTGGCCTATGCAACTGGAGTATCCACCTGATCAGGTGTCCAAGGGATCCCTGCCACCTTCACTGGGGTGTCCCACGCAGTATGCACAGAAGCCCACTGAGTCTTCTGCATCTCCCCCGTCCAGAGCCTTCCAGTCGTCCTTGTGGCACAGTTTCTCTTGTGCCCCAAGTCAATCCCTCAGAAAATCCTGATGGCACCGTGTTCAGCACAAACCCCAAATCTGGGGAATCCTCCCCGCTGCAGCCTTCCCACTCAGGCCAGGCCCCACCCCTCAGGCCTGGGCACCTACAGCAGCCACGTCCCGGTGTCTCCTTGCCCATAAATGCGTGAGGCTGCACAGCTCCCCACCTTCGGTTCCTGGTGGTCTTGCTGGTGATATCTGTCTGGACCCCTCTGACTCATCTCTCCACGTTGTGTCCCCTCCCCGATGCCACTTGGCTGCCCAGGCCACCTCGCTGTTCCTAGAATACCCAAGCTCATTTCCACCCCTGGATCTTGGCACTCACTGTGCTCTTTGCCCCAGAGCTCTCCTCCCCAGCCCGGCGGACTCCCGCCTTCCCGTGCGCTTCATCCCAAGGTCTCCTCTGACCCCCACAGAGAGCTGGAGCCCCTTCCCCTAAGAATCCCCAGAACCTACTCGCGAGAACCACAGAATCATCTGTCCCCAGTCCCCCTGGTCTGAGGCTGGCTCACTGGGCTGGGGCTGTGCCTGCCTGGACCCTTCTGTAGCCCTGGCACCTGGAACAGTGAGTGTTCACCAAACCCTCTTGGAACGGCGGGAAGGTCGAGGGAGCCCATGTCCCAGATGGCCTCTCCCTACGTCCTTGGAGCCAGCCCGGAGCTGGGACTCGGCCCTGGGCTGCACTTGCCCTTGTGATGGCTGTGGCCTCTCTGCAGCCAAGCCAGCTGCAGCTGGTCTCTGCTCTTTGGGGGACTCCACAGCACACCCTCCTGGGGACAGCATTGCTGGGAAGTGCAGTGGCCGGCCCGGGCTTGGTGGCCCAGGAGCTGCATGCCCCCCATTTCTCCTCCATGGCTTGTTCTCCCCTGAAAGACAGGCCGAGTTCTCTGCCAACCTCGGGCAGCACCCATCTGATGTTGGCGCGAGTCTCAGCTCTGGCACTGTCCGCAGTATCATCTTACTCTCCCAGCCTCCTGATTGGTACAATGTACCAGTCACCCCCAATGATCTATGTGCAGGGGGGGGCAGTATCTTTGTGTGTTCGAGCTGCTGTAATAAAAGTAACACAGACTGCAGGGCTGAAGCAACAGATGTGGACATCCTCACAGCTCCAGAGGCTGGAAGGCCCAGGTCAAGGTGCCCCCACAGTGGTATCTGATGAGGCTCTCTGCTGTCTTGCTTGGTCCATGCTGTGTCCCCATGTGGTGGGAGGCTGGGGAGAGAGCACACTGTCTGGGCTCTTCTTATAAAGGCACCGATCCTTCCATGAGGGCTTCCCTGGGATGAGCTAATCACTTCCTGCAGTCCCCTCCTAACACTGGGGATCAGGGCTTCAACATAGAAATAGGGGGTGGGCAGCAGGCCAGGTGTGGTGGCTCATGCCTATAGTCCCAGCACTTTGGGAGGCTGAGGCGGTGGTATCACTTGAGATCAGGCGTTTGAGACCAGCCTGACCAACATGGCGAAACCCCGTCTTTACTAAAAATACAAAAATTAGCGGGATGTGGTGGTGTGTGCCTGTAATTCCAGCTACTCAGGAGGCTAAGATGGGAGAATCACTTGAATCCAGGAGGCGGAGGTTGCAGTGAGCGGAGATTGCGCCACTGCACAATCTGCCTGGGTGACACAGCAAGACTCCATCTCAAAAGAAAGAAAGAGAAGAAAGAAGAAAGAAAGAAAAAAGAAAGAAAGAGAAAGGAAAAAAGGAGGAAGGAAGGAAGGGAGCGAGGGAAAGAAAGAAAAAAAGAAAGAAAGAAAAAGAAAGAAAGAAGAAAGAAAGAGAAAGAAAGAGAAAGGAAGGAAGGGAGGGAGGGAGGGAGGGAAAGAAAAAGAAAAAGAAAGAAAGAATGAAAGAAGGAAGGAATTGGGGGGCCACAAACATTCAGTGCACAGCAGGTCACCTTCTAGCTAGGAGCAAGTTGATTTGCCTCTCTGAACCTCAGTTTCCCCATCTGTAAAGTGAAGACACAGTGGTGGTACCCACCTGGGTTGTGCGTGAGGATTAAATACCTGACCGCTTAGCAGGGTGCCTGCCCCGAAGGAAGTGCCACTGTCTATTTCCGTTTGCTCTAAGCCCCAGGAAATAAGCAGGCGGCAGCAGAACCGACCCTTTATACCCCAAGGCCCAACAGCACAATGGTGTTTACCCCAAGTAAACCTTTGTTGTCCTGAAAGTCACTTGGGGCTAAGGTAAATAAGTACAGATAAAATACAGGAAGCCCAGGTAAAGATGAATTTCAGATAAACTAACGCTGTTTAGTGTGAGTTTGTCCTGTGCAATATTTAGGACACATTCTAAAGAAATTACTCAACATTCGTCTGAAACCTTCCTGTAGCTGAGTGTCCTGTGGAGTTTGTATTTACTAAACATTCAGGCCGCGGGGCGCCTCCACCTCTCACGGGTTGCCTGCTCAGCTTTGGTCCTGGCACAGATGCGATTTGGTGGTATGGCCACTGGGTGGCACCATTGTGCCGCAGGTGGGCCCTGACTGCTTCACTGGGCACTGCGGGTGGGCGGGCTGGGCTCCCAGCCTTCGTCTGCACAGCTGCCTGGGCTTCCCTGCTGCAGGGCACCTCACCTGAGCAGGGGGCCCTCCTGGGGCAGACGTCGTCTCCTCCCGGGTCAGGTCAGTGCCAGAGGAACCCACGCCGCTGAGGAGCTGAGGGAGGGCACAGTCTCTGCCCTCCTCATCTGTCCCTGCCTTTCTGTACCCCTGCTCAGCTGTCCCCAGGTCGGCCTGCCTGAAGGGTCTCTTTCTCTCTCTCCATTCAGCCTCAGTCCGCCTGGCACCTGCCCTACGGCTCCCCCAGGATGTGGCCGGAGCAGTCCTGCTCCCTCCCCATTCAAGAGAACCCAGGAGAACGCCCAGCGGAGGGGCTGCTGATGGCTTTCTTGCGGTGACTTAGCCCAGCCCTGAGCCCGGGGACTTGCACACAGCAATACCCTGTGAATGTTCGTCGGTAGGACTGGGTCTGGGCCTGGGGCACAGGGGTCAGGAGCTGGAGTGTGGCAGGGAGGCCTCTCGCTCCACCCAAAGGACCTGCTAAAAGCACCGACCACTGCATTACTGCCTGATGTTCCACAGGCCCCCTCTGTCCTGAGAAGCTCTAGGGCATTGCCACAGCCTTGTCAGCAAGCTGTACGTCTTAGGACACAGGGCCACGTAGACAGCGGCAGCTGCCATCTCCAGAGTCCAGCCACCAGGCATAATCCGAGCGGGGACCCTGATAGTGCCAGGTGTGAACCCAACAGCTGCCTCTGTGCACCTGATGGTTCTGAGCCCTTCACCTGCACTAACGCACGTCGTTCTCACCACAGATGCGAGGCAGGAGCTGTCGTCTCCATTCTGCACATGAAACCAGGCACATGGGAGCTGAGTCCCTAACCCAAGGCCTCAGGCCAGTAGGTGGCTGAGCTGGGAATAGATGAATGAATGAATGAATGAATGAATGATATTGTCCATATTGCTCAACCTGGGCAGAGAGATGCCCAGATATAGATATGATCCCCACTAGCCTTGACCCTAGAGATCACGGGCAAAAGACTGATCATGTGGCCTAGGAAAGTGACCCCATGACTCAGTTTCCCTCTCTGCCCAACTGCAGTGAGCTGAGCTGTTTCCCAGGCTCAGTCACTGTGAAGTGCAGTGAACAGAAGCTGGCAAGAGGGTTTCCCAGCATCCCTCTGCAGTGTTCCCCTTGGCCTTCCCTCTGCTTGGGACCCTTGAGCTCAGCCCAGGATCAGATAGCAGGGGAGGGGGGCTCCGAGTGCACTCCAGGTGAGGGATCCCTTTGGGGCACCCCGCAGAGGCCACATCCCTTCCCGGTACCCAACTGGAAAGGTCCTGCCCACCTGCACTGCCAGCCCTCCAGGAACCACCAGGAAGCCTGCGTGGGGAGAGGTGGGGCTTGGATCACCTCCAGGCGGTCGGGCAGAGCCACCGTGGCCTTAAGTACCTGCATAAATCACTGCATTTACCACCCATTTCCTTAATGGGGTGTCAAGCTCGGAGACTTCAAGAGTCAGCATGAATAATTCAGGGCTGGGCTGTCTGTCCCCATCCAGAGGAAGCACTGCTGTGATGGAACTGGAACTAAGCAGCACAGCGAGGCTGGCACAGGGGGTGGGAGCCACTTGGACGAGCGCTCAGGGCAGTTCTGGCTTGAGAAAACTTGGCTGGCTGAGCTGAGCACACGGTCCCAGCTCGCACCTTCAAGGACAGGCCGCTCACCACCCCAGGCAACCCACTTGATGACTGGACAGCGACCAGGGTCAAAGGGGGCTCCTGACCCCAAGAAGACACTCGCTCCCTGCACCCTCCCACCCAGCCACAGCTCTCCAGGTCCTAGGAAGACCCCCCAGAAGCTGCTCTTCCCACGCCGATAGCCGGGAGCCTGCACCTGGTCACAGCTTGGGCTGGAAAGGGGTTGACCAGGAAACAGCAAGGTGGCACGAAGATGGACATGGCGAGGCCTGGGCTGGAGTGGAGGGAGACGCTCTAGGACATCGCCGCAGCCTTGTCGGCTAGCTGCAGGTCTTAGGACACAGGGCGCTGTAGACAGCAGCAGCTGCCATCTTGAGTCCACCCACCAGGCATAATCCAAGTGGGGACCCTGATAGCGCCAGGTGGGCACCTGACAGCTGGCTCTGTGCACCCGACATTTCCCTGATAGCACCAGGTGTGCACCTGACAGCTGGCTCTGTGCACCCGAAGGTTCCCTGATAGTGCCAGGTGTGCACCCGACAGCTGGCTCTGTGCACCCGATGGTTCTGCTCACTGCTTTCCAACCTAGGCCCCCTTCTCTCGTCCCCCACCCTCTGTGCCTTCCCGTCCTGGGTGTCCAAATCCCACTCACCAGGCAAGGTCATGAAGCCTACTGAGCCTTCACCTTCCTTCCCCGTGGACCCTGGTCTCCCCTCGTCTGCCAGCCCCAGGCTGTGTGGGGGTGACCACCTGCCTCCTTGGGGTGGCTTCTGCCCAGGGATGCATCCCTGCCCCTCCTGGGGAAGGTCCTTGTCGCAGCATCTCCAGCACCCCACTAGGGCCCATCACTCAGCAGGCGCCCCAAGTTCTCTGAACAGATGGAAGGAGCAATTGTGGGTGTCGTTCTGGTGTCTCTCTCATCTCTCAAGTCAGTGTCCTGTAACAGCAACGGCCATGAGATTCTGCAAACAGACAGAGGGAGACTCTGTATGGCAGCAATAGTAGCCCCCCAGCCCGCCTTGTTCCTGTCTAGCCCCTGAGCTGGCGCCGCTGCAGTCCATCCTCTGGCCCCTGACACCCTCCGGGGCAGCAAGGAGGGCACCATGGCTTTGCCCGTGGTGGTGGTGACTCCCTGGAACCCTGGCACTGGACCACCCCTCACATGATCTCACCCAGTCCTACGCTTGGTGAGGCGGGCACGATCGTCCTCCTGTTACAGATGCAGGAAGCTGAGGCCCAGAGCACTGGGTGCCTTTCCCGAGGTCACAGGGCCAGGAAGTGGCTGGGCAGAGATTTGGCCCCCAGCCTAGCCCTGGATGCGCGGGCACTGACGATTCCGCCTCTCAGGACTCTGAGGCTCCCAAACCTGGACCCAGTGAGGTGTCACCGAGGCGAGGCCTACTTCCCACAAAGCTGCAGGTGAGCGTGCGCTGTGCCGAAGACGTCAACACAGGGCAATTTTGTTACAAACAACGGCTGCTCTCAGGGGAGGCCCGTTGGCACATGCACACAGCCTCCCACAGCACAGCCCACGGCACACCGGCCTCCCACGGCCACAGCCCATGGCACACCGGCCTCCCACGGCCACAGCCCACGGCACAGCCCACGGCACACCGGCCTCCCACGGCCACAGCCCACGGCACACCCGCCTCCCATGGCCACAGCCCACGGCACACCGGCCTCCCACGGCACAGCCCACGGCACACCGGCCTCCCACGGCACAGCCCCCTGAAGCTGCACCTGAGGTAACCCAGGACTCTCGGAACATAAACGAGGGTGAGGATGGGGAAGGCAGAGGGGCTCTGGAGCCCGCTGGGGGTCCGGTCATCCACTGGGGGCCCGGTCACCCACACACACACCTCGAAGCTGACCTCGGAGGCCTCAGCAGGTGGTGGCTGGGGCACAGGGAAGGGGTCTAGGACCCCGGCACTTGGGAAGCCAAAAAGCAAATGAGGTTAGGGTCCAGTCAGCCTGTGCAAGGTGAAATCAGGAGCCGCCCTGAGGCTGCCCCTGTCCCACCCCCGCGGTTCCTGTCAGTCCTGGGGAGCAGGCTGGGGCCTGCCCCGTGGGGAGTCTGCCTTCCTAAAGAAGCGCTGGGTGGAGAGCCACGTCTAGGGCTGGTTTTCTGTGAGACGATCTTTAGCACGTTTCATTCCCGTTGTCTAAGGAGTCTTCGGGTTAGGCTGGGCCCCGTGCCCACAGCGCACCTGCCAGCCTTCATGCCTTTCCCCCATCACGGCAGCACATGCCTTCACGGGTTCTAAGGTGATCGTCGGTAAATGCCATTGAGGCACCCCATAATAGTCTACCTGGTGGACGCTCTGGAGTGTAACCCTTCATCAGACAGCTCCATTTTCCAGGCATTTGTTGGCCAGCGTTTGTTTTATGAGTGGGTGTGGTGGATTCCCAGGGCTGCCATGCCCAGCCCCACAGGCAGGGGTGTTGAGCACAGACACATGCTCTCCCTTGCTCTGAAGGCTGGAAGTCTGAAATCGAGGTGTTGGCAGAGCCAGGCTCCCCTGCAGGCACAAGGGCAAGGTCTGTTCCAGGCCTCTCTCTTGGCCCTGGTGGTCCCTTGGCTTGGGGGAGCATGACCGTAACCTTCTCACGACGTTCTCTCTGTGGACGTGGCTGGGTCCAAACATCCACCTTTTACGGGGACACCAGTCATGTCAGATTAAGGGCCTGCCTGACTCTGATTGACCTCATCTGAACTAATTACCCCTGCAATGACCCTACTTCCAAGTCAGGTCACATTCTAAGGTCCTGGGGATTAGGACTTCAATGTACACATTATAGGGGGAAGCAGTGCCGCCTGTGACAGGTCCACACACACCTGGCATCCTTGGGGCACTCCGGGACCTAGAGCTATCCAAGCAAAGCCCATGGGTCTTCCTGGCGACCACTGCCAGCAGTAGGGAGGGCCCCCAAGACGCACCAGTGCGTGAGGGGAAAGGGTCTTAGTGGGAAGCTTGGTAAACGGTGTGGTGAGCAATGGATTTCTTTTTGGGGGAAAACACAGAAGCCAGAGATAAAGAATCGATGTAGAGTGAACGTGTGGCTTTTTAAGTTCTGTTCTTCGCACAGTGCAAGTTCAGCAAACCACTTAAAATTCCCATTAAGCTGACAAGTGTGCTCAGAAATAGAAAAATGATTTTCATGGCGTTTCCTGCACAGGCCCGCCCACTTGGCTGAACTGACAACACCCCACCAAGAATGCAGTTCCAGCCGGGTCTCCCCACGGCATTTTGTCATGTCGAGAATGACACCCGGGACAGGCCGTGCCTGGTCCATAGTAGGCCTCTGAACAACATTTGTTGCATGAATGAATGAATGAAGGTATGAGGTGCAAACAGGCTCGGCTCCCACGTGGTTCGTTCTGGGAGCCAGAGGGTTCCGGCACACTGGACAACAGCGGCGTGGGGGAGGGAGGGGGCCGGCGTTGGGGAGGGTAGGGGCTCGCTGCACCTTTGCACTAGCACCACGGGAAGCGCTTGACCCCGTGTTGTGCCGTTTCCAGCAACATCTTCGGTGGGACGAGAGCACAGCCAGAGGGAGGTGATAGTGAAGAGGCCCAAATAGAGGGATGGAAGAAAGAAGGTCTGGGGGCCAGGCTGCTGCCTGCACAGAGCTGAAGGGCGACTATGTGGGGATGGGGACCCCGGACATCACCTGTGGCTCTCTCTCGGGACACAACCAGGACTGGTGCATGGATGTCCTGGGAAGTCAGACATCAGTCAGAGCCATGCAAGTGTGGAAGAGAGTCCTCAGGAGGTAGTGAGCGCCCCATCCCTAGAGGCATGTAAGTTCAGTCTGATCAGCCAACAACTAGGAATTTGTGTAAAGCACCAATGGGAGCAAAGTTGGACTTGGGACCATGTAAAGTCACAGCCAAATGGTACAAGGCTGAGGGGGCCGGCTGCTGGGGGTCTGTTGCTCTGAGCGCCCGTGGGGAATCTCAGCCCTGCGAACACACTGCTCCCTTCATTCCCCCACTGGAGGTTCACAGCCACATACCACAGCCTGGCAGGCATCACTTCTCCTATCTCATGGAAGAGAAAGCTGTGTTCCCGGGAGCACTGGACAAAGGCCCCGTTGGGACACCCAGTGCCCTGTCCACTCCTGCCTTCTGTCTCCCCAGTCAGAGAGGCTGGTCAGGAACCCAGAGGCCAGAGATGCCCACATGGCCTCCCCCGCCAGGCCAGCGGCCAGACCAGCCCAGCCGGCAGTGGGACGCCCAGGTCTGTGGGAGGCCAGGTGTAAAAATCCCGGGAATGATGATTGTTTCAGTCTGTCTGGACCGCAAAGCCTGACTGCGCTCCCACCCGCTCTGTTCCTCCCAGTGCCATGGGGCGGATGGGCCTGAGCCACTGATTGGTTGCCGGCCTCCACCCTCCCAGCGGTGGTGAGATCATGAGGCTCATCCATACGTCCTGTCAGCTCCCCAAATATAATGGAGAACAGATGGTCCCCAGGGGCCCAAGTGGGAGAGCATGTGGCTGCAGCCACCCAGCTCAGCTGCCCACGGGCACCTGTGGGTGAACATGGATCCTTACGCAAGACGATTCTGCCAGCTACTGGAAGCTTCCACGTGCCAACTCCCTGCAGGGCCTCCACAGAAGCCTAGCAAGGGGAATGACATCTCCATTGTAGACCAGGGACCAGGCTTCTAGAGAGGCCAGGCAGCTGGCCAGCACGCAGACGCTAGGAGAGAGGGCACAGTCACGCTCGCGTACAGGCAGTGTAAGGCCAGCACACGCTGCTCTCCTGGCCCTTAGACACTTTCCTCCTGGTGACATGTGCCGGCTCAGACGCTGACACGCTGACACCCTGACTCGGTGACGTAGCTCCCGAAATGCAAGGCCTGGCCCTGCCCCGTCCTGGCTGGACCAGAGGAACTGATGCCCAGCCGGGGTTCCCAGGCATCTGGCGGCAGCCTCCTTTCTCCTTTCTCCCTGTCACAGTGAGCCACCGTGAGGAACAAGCAGGCAGTGTGGGACAGAGGCAGGAGAAAAGCGCTAAGGAGAAGATGGGGGGGGTGTGGTGGGTGATCAAGGTAGGGGGACATTGGGACAAAGGCCTAAGCAAGAGGTGGAGCCTGCTGTGGGGGCTGAGCCAAGAGTCTCGGGCGGAGGGCACAGCTGATGCCAAGGTCCTGCAGCAGGAGACCTGGGATGTGTTTGAGGAACAGCAGGCGATAGGCTCCCTCCCCGACTGGGAGCCCGGGGAACTGGGGATGTATTGGTTTCCCGTGGATGCCGTGACACAGCCCTATTCCTGGATGGCTTCAAACAACAGAAATGTGTCCTCCCACCATTCTTGAGCCCAAGGTCCGATGTAGGCATCACTGGGCCAAAACCTCTGGGCCACGCCCCCTCCGGAGGCTCCAGTGGAAAATCCCCCGGTGGCCCCAGGCATTCCTTGGCTTGTGGCCACATCACTCATCTCTGCCTCTGTGGCCACATGGCCTCCTCTCCTGTAGGAGTCCCTCTTCCTCTGTCTCCCTCTCACGGGGACACTGGAGATTGCATTTTTGGGCACTTCTGGATAATCCCAGATAATCTCCCCATCTCAACAGCCTTCACTTAATCCCAAAGATTCTCTCTCCACACCAGGCAGGATTTGCAAGTTCCAGGAATTCTGCTGGGGATATCTTTAGGGGAACCATTTTTCAGATGACAAGTCCCCTGCAGGGAGGGGCTGTCTCCCCAATGCCGAGTCCCAACGTGGCCGCAGCAGGTGCCCAGTAAGCTCTGGAGAAGAGAAGCGTGAAGGGATGAGCATGGCACAGCCAGTTTACAGCCAGCACGGAAGAGTTCAGAGCCCTGGTCTCCATACAGCGCCCGCCCAACCCCTGCCACTGCCTGTGCTGGCAGGCTGCCCACTCCCGGGCGGGGGATCACCATGCACAGCCCAGGGCCCACCCTGCTGTGTGGCCCACAAGGGCCATTTCTCCTTTCCACGCCCCTTTCCTCATCTCTACAAGGCACTAAGATTGGAGTGTTGTTGGCTGAGTCCCTTGGAGTGAGCCAGACGGTCCCGGGCAGCAGAGCACTGCCGGCCAGGCCGCGGCAGAAGTCGACACCGACGGCATGAGCAGGAGTCAGGTCCCGTTGCCTGGGGCCGTATCACAAGCGTGAGGAAAGCAACCATCATGGAAGGCAGTGGATGCCTCACATGGGCATCTCAGCCACGCTTCCCAGAGGTCCTTTCCATTCCGCCTCCCTTGCGTGGGCATCTCAGCCACACTTCCCAGGGGTCCTTTCCATTCTGCTCCCCTCGCATGGGCATCTCAGCCACACTTCCCAGGGGTCCTTTCCATTCCAACCAACACCAACACCCGAAGTGCAGACAGAGGCTGGCGGGGCATCGTGCGGACCGACTCAGATATCATTTGGGGCACTCCTTAGGAAAACAATGCAAAATTATGAGTGCAGAATTGAGAACAAAGGTGAACATTTACTTACAAGTAGAAAGAATCACAAAATGTCGCACATTTATAAAAATCAACAAACAGTGTGGATATTGAAAACGCGACATGCTGCTTCTTACCTGCCTGGCAGGTGGTAAAGTGGATTTCTCAGTGCTCTGCCCTGTGTGCCTCTGTCTGCCCCCCCGAGACGGTGTCGTGACATCATTCTCTGTAAAGACTGGAAAGACGTTGTTAGTTCCAGCTTCTCTTACTGTGAGGCTGAAAGCTGTTTTTGACTCCTGATGGTTTTTTAAAGCTGTTTTCTTTTCGTTTTGACTTCACAACTCATTACTAATAATGGCACGAAAGCTGTTCTGTGTTTTCCAGTGTATTCACTTGGTTCATCCTGTCTACTAACGGCTTCCTTCCATAAGCCAGGAGCTGCTCTTTGCTTCTATTCAAAACCTGTCCCCTGGGCCCGGAGCGGTGGCTCACGCCTGTCATCCCAGCACTTTGGGAGGTCAAGGTGGGCAGATCACCTGAGGTCAGGAGTTCGAGACCAGCCAGGCCAACATAGTGAAACCCCATCTCTACTAAAAATACAAAAATTAGCCGGGCGTGGTGGCAGGCGCCTATAATCCCAGCTACTCGGGAGGCTGAGGCAGGGGAATTGCTTGAACCCAGGAGGCAGAGATTGCAGTAAGCCGAGATCCCGCCACTGCACTCCAGCCTGGGCGACAAGAGTGAAACTCCATCTCAAAAAAAAAAAAAAAAAAAAAACAGAAACAAAACAAAATAAAACCGTCCACTGAAGAACGGCCACTCCAGGTGCCTTCTGAGCGCGTTCTTTCCGTGACCGTTCCCTTCTCTGAGCGGGAATGGCTTCTTTCAGCTTCCTCGATCACTTTTTCTTGCCTTTCTTGCACATTCTTGCCATTTTATCTGACTTTTTTCTTGGCTCCTTAAGAGATAAATTTAAAGCTGACAATAGAGCCCCTTTGATGTGAACTGAAGCCGCGGGTCTGTGATTCCTCACCTGATTCACTGAAACGCTCCAAACTGTCTGGGAAAATTAGAGTGCAGAGGGCACACTGGCACTCTACCTGCTGTGTGAAGCAACGCCTCTGCCTCATGCTGTCCGTCTGTCTGTGGCTCCCAGGTGTCGGAGTGTCTACCGAGGAGCTCTGGCATGTGGCGCATCGTGGCCTGAGCAGCTCTGTGGGGAGTGGGGCGTCCCATCCCATCCGTCAAATCTTCTAGAAGAACCCGAGTTGGCCAAGTGCTCCACATTGGGGGAGAGCAGGTCGGCAGGAGCCAGGTCCAGACCCCCGCCCAGCACAGGGCGTGGTCCAGAGCGGCTGGCGGCCTCCCCAGGGCCGGGCTCCTCTCCTCACTGCGGCGGCTTCTCAGGAGGGTACAGCCTCGGTCCTCACCTCTGTCCACAGCCACCTGCCCGGCCTCGACAGCTTCATTTTGCCGAATAAATCCAATGGTTTTCATTGGCAGGACATGGACACTCACACTTTCTGCAGGGCAGCGACACACACTAACCGTCACTGCCCCATCCATGTCGGTCCCACCCAGGTAACAAGGTCTGCCAGGCATCAGGCAGGGGTCTGGCCCCCTTCCCAGGAGGAAAAACTGGGGTACATGGGCACGCTGCTCCCTGGATGGAGGGACTGGCAGCTACATTTCTGCCACTGGAAGGGATCTCAGGCCGGGGCCCCCTCCTGGAGGAACACCTTGGGGGCAGGGCACAGCCTGAACTGGGGATCTCTAAGGAAGAAGGAGGGAGACGTCCCTGGCGTGATGAAGGAACATGGGCATGAGGAAAACAGGCATGGGTGCTAATCCCAGCCGTACTGCCCCCCAGCCTGGTCATCCCAGGCAGCTCCCCTCGTCTCTCTGTTCTTATTGTCCTCCAGTGTGAAATGCAGCTGAGAGCATGAGCTCGGCAAGGTGCAGCCTGGGTTAGGAGGCAGGTCCAGTGGCTGGCGCTCCTGCAGGCTTGGCTGCAAACTAGACGCTGCTGTTTTGGGTCCCAGAATCCTAGCACAGATCACAGAGCACCGGCTGGTTCCTTGCCTTCCACCCAAATGGTGCAGCCTGCCCTCCAGCCCAGGTCTGGGGGCCACATGAAGCAGCCGCCCTCCTGGCAGCCTGGCGGGGCTGGGACCAGCGGCTCCGTCCCTCGCCCGTAAGTGCGTGAAGATGCCACAATCCGCAGCTCTGCCGGGCTTCTCAGGAGCACCGAGGCATGGGGCCAACACCTGGGGTGAGTCCACCCTGTGCCCCTGGCCTCCCTTGGCTTGGCTGTTCCCTGGACACAAGGGGAAGGCAGGGCAGGGCTGGACACAACCCCACCTTCATGGCCCGAGGGCCAGGCCTGCCACCCTGGGGAGACTCCAGTAGCCTCGAGACATCTGGCTCAGGTCATCTACCTGTTGGAAATGTAAGCCTGGGGAGGCCGTAGCTGGAAGACGCTCGCTGTCTGTCTCCCAGCCCCGTCCGCGGGGAGGGTGCCTCGGCAGCCCCAGGTACAAAGCCAGGCTCCAGAACGGGAAGATGGCAAGGAGGGAGAAAACAGGCCCCCAGTGTCGCCTTTCATCCGTCATTCGCTCAACCACTTGTCTATTCATGTAGCTGAATAAAGCACTCCCCGCAATGACGTCCATGTCCTAATCCCTGGAACCTCGTGCCTCCTGTGGCAAAAGGAACTTTGCGAAGTGAATTCGGACACGAGCTGAGGACATGGTCCTGGGTTATCCAGACAGCCCAGCCATCGCCAGGCTCTGTGCCCTCACCCTCCCCAGCCATTGGGATATGCAGCTGCATCGGGACAAGTGCTCTCAGGCCTAGGAGAAGGTTGCAGGAAGGCTTCCTGGAGGCGGTGACCCCTGAGCAGAAGTCGAAAGGATTGCAGGACTAAGGTGAGAAAAGCCATGAGGGGGAATATTCCACAGGGAAGCCCACCACAGATGTGCGGGGCGGGGGCAGGGCCACGGGCCTGTGTTTCGTTATGAGCCTTAAGACCAATATTGAACCAGGCACATGCAATCCTTTGATACAGATACAGTATTTAAAGCGAAACAGGAAGGAAGGAAGAAAGAGAGGAAAAGAGGGAAGGAGGGAGGGAGGGAAGAAGGAAGGGGGATGGGAGAGAGGAAAGCGGGTGTGTTGCATATTTGGGGGGATTGACGGCGTGGAGGCTGCGGCAAATCTGCGTGACCATGGCGGGGAGCAGAGGCACGGGGCCTGAGGGTGCCTGGTGGCATCTGTCCAGGGTGAGGGGAGAGACTGCTGCCAAGTGTGGACCTGTCCAGTTCTAGCAGGTTCCTTTCGAACCCCTGTGGGCTGGGTTTTTGGAGTCTCTGACTTGGAATGCAGGGATGTGGGAATGATTAGCAGTCGGCCCTCAGGTGTCCACCGTGCGTCAGGCGGCCCCGGCCCCTCACCCCAAACTCCTCTCAGCATCAAAGAACAAACGCAGCCCACCAGAGACACGGCAGAACCCCAGGTGCTTCAGAGAGCATCGGCCCGGGTCATGACCCGCCCGAGGATAGAGGCCTTCAAAGACGCAGGTGGGCCCTGAGGTCGGCCAGGCGCAGATTGGCACAAGATGGGCCCACCTGTCTGAGGAGCTGCAGGATCCTGGAAGGTCATGGAAGGGTGGGCAGAGGGCCAGGCTGTCTCTCGTCCCTGCCCCACCTGAGGGCTCTGCCTCTGGTGAGAGCAGCCCAGGCACTCCGGGTGCCCTGGGGAGGGGCCGGGCTGGAGACCACAGAGGGTGGGTCAGAGCACAAAGCTGTGTTGGGGGGCTGCAGCTGTGAGGGGCCTGACCTCTGGACCACCCGAGCCTTGCTTCCTTGGCCTCTGTGGTCCCCAGGGTTCCAGGCAGTGACCCAATGGCAAATCCCCCCTACCTGGCTCCAAAGCTTGCAGCAGCCCACAAGTCCTGGCAAGGCGGGGCTCTCGGAGATGCCAGGAGGGCAAAGCCGGTGGGAGGTGTGGCGGTTGAGGTGCTTGATGCTCTTTCCGCAGGAAGGTCTGACCGCTGCCTTCGAGAGGACAAGTGGGTGCTGCGTTACGGGGGGTCTCGGGTGCCTGTGGCGGGGGGCAGCTGTGCGAAACCCCATTCTGCAGTCCTCCCTCTGTGCATCTCCGTGACGAGCACGGTGGGTCCTGAGCATGAGCTTTGCAGCCAGGCTGCCTGGCTTGCATTCAGCCTGGGCCACTCGCTGACTGTGTGGCCTTGGACAAGTGGCTTGCCCTCTCTGTGCCTCAGTTTCCTTGTCTATACAGTGGGAATCGTGACAGCATCTACCCCCAGGAGGTTGCCATAAGAATTAAACAAATCCCTGTAGAATCTTGAGCACGTACGAAGCGTCCACTCCACGGTGGGGGTCAACACCGTTGCCGTGAATGGCTGATTTGCTGACAGCTTCCGCTACACAAACCCTCTTCATTTCATTCCATCATCCCAGCCACCCACTTCCCATGGGCATTACCACCTCTGCAATTCGTGAGCCGAAACCAAAGCTCAAAGGCTACGTGGCAGGGACCGGAACAGATATGTGTTACGTACCTGACGGGGGAGATGTCATCCTGCCAGCACCGTGCGCTCTGCATCCAGACAACCCCCCACCCACTGCTGCACGGAGGAGGTGACAGAAGCAACACACTTAGTGTCAGGCAGCGACACCCAGCGCTACGAGCTGTCTCCACGCTGGAATTAATTGGGAATTGAAACAGTCGTGCACGTTTGTCTAAGGAAGCTCCTTTCTCTGGCCTTCCCATTGTTCTGGGAAACATGCTCTGGTTTTCTTTGGCAGTCTGTTTCCCTACAGCACAGCTGGGGCATTTGGAAGTCTAGGAGTGGGGTTAGGGAGTGGGAGCAGAATAGGAACTGGAAGAGACAGAGTGCGGACCTTCCCAGGGAGACTGCAGTTCCACCCAGGAAGGCCAGAGCGCCAGGAAAGCCTCGGAATACAGGGAGGTGGGATCTGAACTCCACAGATGGCAACTTCACCCCTTCTTGGGGATGCACAGGGGCTGCCACAGCCGTGGCCTCACAGCGTCTGTCCAGGCTGAGAGAAGAAGGAGTGTGTCCATTATACAGGAGACAAAACCGAGGCTCAGCGACATGAAGGGCCCACCCAGCTCCCTTGACCCTAATGTCTCAGTTCGCCACCAGGTTTCTGCTGCCCCAGTCCCAGACTGGACCTCTGCTGGCCCTGGCCCTATGTGGAAGGGGCCCAGACTGGGAAACAGGGAGGAGAAACTTAAGGATGTGTTAGTACCCTGGGGACGCCACAGCAAATTATCACAAACCAGGGGACTTTCAACAAGAACTCAATTCTCACAGTTTTGGCAGCCGGAAGTCTAAAATCCAGGGGTGGCAAGGCTGTGCTCCCTCCTGAGGCTCTAGAGGAGGCCCCGTCCTGCTGGTTCCAGTTCTTGGTGGCTGTGGGCATCCCTCAGCTTGTGGCCACATCACTAATCTCTGCTTCCGTCTCCACATGGCCTCCGCCCCTTTTCTCTCTGTGTCTCCTGTTCAAGGAGAGGACAGGAGTCTGCCATAGGATTCTGCCGCTTGTCTCACCAAGAGGCAGGGTCCAACTTCCCACTCCTTGGAGCTGGGGTGGCCGCGGCTGGCTATGACCTAGACCAATGGTGGAGGCACTGTTCGCTTCCAAGGACAGCCTGAGAAGACTTTGCTGTTCTTCCTCTCCCTGCCTGTCCCACCTGAACACCTCAGTTCAGAGGTGAGGCGGATGCAGTGGCCCGGCATAGGAAGCCACCGAGGGGCAAGGAGGGTAACTCGTGGGTGCTGGTGGGCAGCCTGGCAGGTGAGGAGAAGCAGCAGGCGGAGGGTGGAGGCTCTGGCCCAGTGCAGTGGGTTGGTTCGGGCTGGATGAGAAGGGTGCCTGCCCACGGGGTGGTGCAAAAGACAGCCCAGTGCAGGGTCTGAGAACCCAAGCACAGAGCCGGGTTTCCGCCGCGGCGCAGGGGCAAGAGTCGGGAGCTAGCTAGGGAGACTGAATTCCCTCCGGGGAATAACCAAATAAGTAAATATGTTGAGGACAATGAAAGCCAGGTTTCTTGCTGGAAAGGAAGTTACAGACACAGAGAAAGGGAGAAAACAAGAATCACCCCTGCAGTGTTGGATTTGAATAGGGTCCTTGGTGTGAAGGCATGGTTGTAATACAGATAGATGCTGAAATACACAGAGATGCGTGTGCACATAAATGCATGTATATGTGTACTTGTACCTACGTAAGTAAACACACGTACGTTTCCTACCTCTGCTCATGGAGAGGCCTCAGAGCAGCAACACCCCAACAGCCACGAGCATGTTTAGCCTCCAGATCTTGGTTTCTAATCACTGCCCTTCCTTAAAAAGAATCAAGACCCTTGGAGAAATGTCTGATCCTGACACTGGGCCAGGGAGAGGGCAAAGGTAAATTGGACTTGCCCTGCTGTGTTAGAAAGTAAAGACGCAGGCCCAGCGAGGCGGCTTATGCCTGTCATCCCAGCACTTTGGGAGGCTGAGGCGGGCGGATCACCTGAGGTCAGGAGTTCGAGACCAGCCTGACCAACATGGAGAAACCCCATCTCTACTAAAAATACAAAATTAGCCTGGTGTGGTAGCACATGCCTGTAATCCCAGCTACTCAGGAGGCTGAGGCAGGAGAATCGGTTGAACCCAGGAGGCGGAGGTTGCAGTGAGCCGAGATAACACCATTGCACTCCAGCCTGGGTGACAAGAGCAAAACTCCATCTCAAAAAAAAAAAAAAAAAAGAGAGAGAGAGAGAGAAATAATAAAGACATGCTCAAGGAATGAGAGGGATGTGCCGCGTGGACACAGGGGCCACCATGAAGGGGCTCCTGCTGACCAGCTGGAGGGTGAGTTAAGCAGGAAAATGATGCTGGTGATGGATTAGCACCAACAGGTGAAATAGGAATCCAGGGGACCCTGCTTTCCTAAATTAATGAATGGTTAATTGTAAGCAGGATGAGGAATGGGACATTCACATAGTCCCAGAGCACTTCTCTACAAATTACTTGTGAATTACAAAAAGAAAAAAAAAAAGAGTATATTGGGGATGGCTGACAGACTCTACCTTAATTAATCTAGTGATCAAAGTTAATATCCCCAGTAATGGGACAAATCCCAGTGGTGAGCCACATGGTCAGATGCAATGAGAACAACACAGCATCCTGCCTGTGATGTTCCTGCCAGTGATGTGAAAACCTGAATCTACTCAAGAGGATGTGTCAATCATTCCCAATGCTGGAACTCAGACAAATAATCCTGTCATGAGTAGCCTTGTGCAGAAATTGCTTTGTGACCTTGCCAGTGTGTCTTTGGAGTACATTCCTAGAAGTGGCATTGCTGAGTGAAAGGGTGAGTGTATGTGTACTTTTGCTAGAAATTCAGCAATGCATTTAAAAGCATATCTACTGTAATTCACCTACCATTGAGAACTCTGCAATAACAGTCCTTCTCTGAATAGCTCCTCTGTGAATCTGCTGGAATGGAAATCTCTCTCATACTCTTGTCTAACAACTGTTTCTTCAATAGTTGAAACTCCCAACAGGCAAACCAAGAATCCAGGCCTTTATTTGTCCTCAATCACCGTAATTTTCCTGTTTCAGCCTCCCATGGCTGCCATAACAAATACCACAAACTAGGTGGCTCAAACAACAGAATTTGATTGTCTCACAGTTCAGGATGCCAGAAGTCAGAAACCTTGCAGCAATAAATACTGCCTAACCTTATAGATTTACCTCTTGGAACTTGTTCTGCAGTGGGCAAGTTATGCATATCTACCCCAAAAGTCTGAGAAAGCAGAGAGGCTGACATACCCAGTTTCTCAGAAAGGAACATTTAACAGAGACTGAGCAACAGAAGCTGCATCCGTGCCTCAGTGGGGGCCGCAAGACAAGATAGTGGCTCCCTGAACCGTGACCTCAGACCCAGGGGTTATAGGCCACAGGGAGAGGGTAGATGTGCTCCAGAAGGGATGTGTAGGACAATTGCTCCAAGGGCAAGATTTATGGTAAGCACAAGGAACAATAGAGAAGCTGGAGATCTTAGAGACCCTCCTGGAACTAGAGTGAGTGAGAAGTCAACATGGCAGATTAGCATCTAAGATGGAATTCCTTCAGCCTCCACAGTACTGAAGGCTGGGGAAGGTTTTCCCTCTGGGGAAGGTTTTCCCACTTACTCTGTGTACTGAGCAGGAAGTGTTGTGGGTTGCATTTTGTCTCTCTAAAATTCATTTGTTGACACCATAACCCCCAGGACCTCAGAATGGGACCTTATCTGGAAACAGGGTCGCTGTCGATGTAGTTAAGATGGGGTCACACTGGCACAGGTGGGCTCTAATCCAGCATGACTAGCATCTTCCTAAAAAGGGGGAAATCTGGATACAGACACACACAGGAGATGCCAGGTGAAGATGAAGGCAGAAGTTGGGGTGATGCTTCCTCAAGCCAAGGAACATGGGGGACCACCAGCCACCCCAGGAGCTGGAGCGAGGCTGAGAACAGACTCTCCCTTGCAGCTTCAGAAAGCCAGCAAGGGACTGCATACCTTTCGCTATGGCATCTAAGCACTGGGTCAGGGGGTCCTGGTGTAGGGAGCCACCATCTTGCCTCACCACTGCCCAACACACAGACATGTCTTATGTCCCTAAGGCTCTGTTAAATGTTCCTTTCTGAGAAATGGGATATGTCAGCCTCTCAGCTTCCCCAGACTTTTGGGGGACGTTTGCATAGACCTGCCCACTGCAGAACAAGTTCTAAGAGGTAAATCTATTGGGTCATAGCAGTAATTTATAGCTGCAGGAAAAACCACCTTTGACTTAGTGGGCTCTGCTCCCAGGCAGTGCTAGGGGGAGCTGGCCTGGCACCAATGTCAGCATGGTAATGCTCTTCACCACAGCAGGGGAAATGCCTTCCTCTTTCTGTTTGTGGTTCCCCTGCGCTCACTGGGCCAACCTCCTGGCCCTTCAGAAATAGGCACAGCCCACAGGCCCTCAGTAGTTGGGGACCCAGCTCCACTGCCCCTCCTCTGAGCTGCCTAGTTGGAGTAATTCCCTCTGCTTCCCCATGTTTTCCCAGCCCTGGGGTGGCAGTTGCTTCCCGAAGTTGCTACTGTATGGCATCTCAGAGTCCCTCTGCCTTTCCATCCCTCAATACCAAGCTACCCCTTCTCTACACAGGACTCTCTGTTAGAATGATGGGTGGTTTCTGTCTCCTGAGGGGACCCTGACCAAGAAAAGTGATGGGGAAAGGGATCTGAGTCCCGTGAGTTCGGAACATGCCAGGCTGGGCTCACTGCAGGGAAGGCCGTCTCTGCAGGGAGGTCAGGGCGGTTCATTTGCTCAGGGTTGACACAGATCTCTAGTGGTGCGGGTGGGCCCAGTGTATGGCACCTCCCAGGCTTCAGCAGCCACAGGGTCCTTTTTTCTGAAAAGCCTTGCAGGAATGATGTTCCAGAGAACATCTTGGAACTCAGATCATCAAGAAGAGATGGGTTAGATCAGCACCAAATATTCAGCTTTGAATCCATTCAGCGTTTTCTGCTTGAGTGGTGAGGCCCTGACGATCTGTGAACCAGAGAAGCTTTCAAAGCCCTTTCTCTCTGAAGTGAGGAAGCCTGTACCTGGGGCCATGAGGACCCCATAGGGCTGAATGACTGAACCTATGCTGGGGTCAGCAGCGTCACAGATGTTTGTTGTGACCCTCGGCCACTTTGAGGCTCCATTTGACAGCTATGCAAGTCTCGGCCCAGCACAGAGGGCTGCCTCGAGGTGAGATGGAAACTGGGAAAGGGATGGAGTCCAAGCTCGGATCCCAGCCCAGGGTGCCTTCTGGGGTAAAGCAGGGAAGGACAAGGTCTGGTTATGGCCAGATGGCCTCTGCTCCCCGCTTCTCCGGAGGAGAGTGGACAGGTTGAGATTTCCAAGAGAAAATGCTTTCAGCAAGATGCAATTGCTTCCCTATCAGCCCTGGGCTTTCAGGAAACCTGCACCCGCCAACACCTTTCGCTATGGCTGATTTCACTGAAGATGAGACCCAGCTCTGGATCTGGTGTTCGTTAGCGCAGCCGGCCCTGGACAACTGCCGAACAGAGCTGGGCCCCCTTCCAGGGACAGCAGAAAATACTCAAGGCTGCTTATAAATGCAAACTCAGGCCAGGCGCAGTGGCTCATGCCTGTAATCCCAGCACTTTGGGAGGCCGAGGCGGGCAGATCACCTGAGGTCAGGATTTCGAGACCAGCCTGGCCAACATGGTGAAACCCCGTCTTTGCTAAAAATACAAAAATTAGCCAGGCTGGTAGTGTGTGCCTGTAATCTCAGCTTCTCGGGAGGCTGAGGCAGGAGAGTCGCTTGAACCCGGGAGACAGAGGTTGCAGTGAGCCGAGATCATGCCATTGCACTGCAGCCTGGGTGACAGAGCAAGACTCTGTCTCAAAAAAAAAAAAAAAAGTAAACTCAAGGTGAGCTGGGTCCCACCCGAGTCCCCGCCAGGGCTATGTAACCCTGGGTCTGCAGGTCACTCTGCCTCAGGCTCAGTCTTCATGACTGTAAAATGGGCTGAATAATTCCTCACCTGTTAGAGAGCAAAGCGCTAAGCCGTGGAGCACCTGAGAAAGACGCCAGCAGCCTTCAGGTGTAGCCGATATGTCCTCATGATCCAACAGCCCTGGGGGCGGGAAGCACATATTTTAAAGATATTTGAAAGAGATGATGATAAACTACCCAGATGTCTCCCTCTGGTTCCTCCAAGAAAACACATGACAGTAACATCGCTCTAAGCAAACTGAATCTTGGTGCAGGGAGCCAGCTTTCTCTCCATCCGAAGACACTTTCTCCTAAACACTAAGATCATTAACACGTTTCCAGACAGGAAGAATTTACTGATGTTAGCTTTAGACAAACATTATGCTCATTTCAAATCTAGAGCCAAAAACATGCTCCAACCACGATGTGGACCTCTTATTTCTCTTGGTTTCCTCCCGTGTCTGATCAGCAGATGTAAACGCAAGTGCTTTAGCTCCTAAGGGGCGCTACGGACTGCCAGAAGGTAATCAAAACCACAGGCTACAGATGATGTGCATGGGGAGGAATTCTGCTCTTCTGAGCAAACTCTGGGTTCGGCTCCTCCTGCCTCGATTTCCTCCTTCCTCTGCCTGTTACCTTTCCTGCCTCAGGGGGTCCTCAGCTGACTTCCCGGTATTCTCTTCTCTCGAGACCTTCAATGTCCCTCCACTCCGATCACCTCTGTCTTTCACGATACAGCAGAGATGGCCCCTCTCCCTTGTCATTCCTTCCCCCAGTCCTTCTGGCTTGAAATGCTTTTCCTTCCCTGGGCCCACCTAGAATGACAGCAGCTGCTTGTGCCTGGCTCTGCTCTGGGGGCTGGGGCCCAGCATGGCATTAGGTCAGCCTTCAGGCTGGTCCAGGTGAGTGGAGGTGGGAGCCAGGGACTGGCGATTGGAGGGGGACTCGTGCCAAGGACCATGATGGGACAGAGCAGGGGTGGCTGATTTTGCCCAAGGAGGCCAGAGAATCTCCAAGTGAGATGTGCATGCTGCCCACAATGTTTAAGAGATCATTTCACAAAGAGTCAGTGCCCTAGGGTGCAGGGAAGTCCCAGCGTGGCAGGGAGGAGGCACCGAGCCAGCCCAGACCAGATGCAGGACACAAAGCAGGTAGGGAGGGACTTGCAAGAAGAGCTGGAGAGGAGGGAAGGCCCGAGGCGGAGGGGCTGCTGCCAGGTTCAGGAACCCATTTGCTGGGCCATCTTGGGCAAATCACTCCACCTTTCTGGGACTCTGCGTCTGCACTTCTAAATGAAGACAGCAGGGTGGCCTCACAGGCCAGCTGAAGAACACGAGTGAGGTCACGGCCACGAGTGCCACATGGGAATGGCCCTGGCTGTCTGCTCCCTGCCCCGTTCCAGAAACCAGCCTGATGACTGGCCAGTCGAAGGAAGAGAGGGAGGAAGGAGGAAGAGGGAGAAAAGGAAGGAAGGCAGACAGGAGAGAAGGAGGAGGGGAGGGCGAGAAGGAGGGAAGGACAGAGGGAGGAAATATGTGTTGTTGTTTTGCAGAGACTATAGAGCTGCTTAGACCACTTGAGATGCAAAACCCAGGCACTTTACACTTCTGGGTAAACTCTTCCAAAAAGTGTTCGTTTGAAAAAAAAAAAGACTTGTTAGGGGAAAAGTCCCTCCAGGTTTCCCTGGTAACCCCCAGCTCCAGCCAGGATAAGTGAACTCATAGAGGACCCAGCAACTCTAGAGGCATCTTCCAAGCCTGAGACCCCCCGGGAGCTGGAGCACGGTGATCTTCCAAAGCTGAGACCCCGGGGAGCACGGTGAGTGGGCTCTCCAGCTGTCTCTACAATGGCCCTGTCATTCCTTGAGTAACTCAAGGTGATGTGCTTTTCCAGTGAATTGAACCCGGAACTGTGTTGATTTGTTTTTCCCGAACTCATTTCCATTTAAATCAGCTGACCTTCAGACCCTTGCATAATGCAGGCATTCTTGAAGAGAAATCAATCAACACTTGAAGGAAATGGATTTGTGTTCGCATCTTCTCGGGTGGGCATTCTGCCCTGCATGCCCGAGGTCTAAATCTGTTTCAATCGCTGTGCACGTGTGCGTGTGTGCGCATATGTGTGTGTATGCATGCACTTGTGTGTGCAGAGGCTAGGTGGCAGAGGGCAGCCGTGTCCCAAATTCAAATCCACTTCTTCCTGCTGCTGCGTGCCCTTAAGTGAGTTCCCTAACCTCTCTGGGCCTCTGTTTCCTCTTCAGTGAACTGAGGTTGGCCTATTATTTCGCCCGGTTGTTGAGGGAATCACCAGGAAGCAGAGATGTCTATCTCTGAACAGCGCCTCTTCTTAGCACTCCCCACCTGCTCAACCTCCAGAATGGGGAAAGAACCATGATCTTGGGCACTGCCACACCCTGCAGGTCCCCAGGACTCCGTCCCTAGAACACAGCAGGCACAGTGGCTGAGGTGGAGGGCCAAGTGCACGGGCTGGCCCAGGGACTAGGCTCCCTGCCCAGCAGCCTCCTGAGGTCAGGCTGGAGGGATGGGGCCTGCGTCAGTGTTGGGGGCCGACAAGGACTCAGCTTGTCGTGAGGCTCCAGGTGGCTGGGACCCGGGCACCACGCCGAGCTGGTAGACTCTTGGACCTGCCCACTGAGCTGGAAGGCCCGCCACACCCTGTGAGCATGGAACATGCCACTGTCAAAGTCCTAGTGTGCTTCCCGGAACCCCTGAGAGCCCAGGGGCCTCTTCAGGGCCCACGTGCTTGTCATACATCGGCTGTGTATGAGGGAGTGGCGCCCAAGCCAGGGCATTGGGTGTGGAGGCCCAGGAGCGCAGGACAAGGGCGGCCCTAATTTGCGGTGATCTCCCTGAGCCCCTCTGAGACCAGCCCCACCTTGCCCAGGGCCCAGGACTGAGCACTCAGGGCGCACAAGGGAAGAAAGGCGTGAGGCTGGCGCAGGTGGAGGCTCTCTGTGGGGGGTCTTAGTCCAGAAGTCAGGGCTAGCTCCATGGGTTCGAGGGACCTGTACAGTCGCAAGGGGCCCCGTTCAGAAGGGCCCCTCCTCTGTGTTTGCTGCCTTCAAAGTCACGATGTTTCTTGAGTTTTTGAACAAGGGCTATCTTTCATTTTGCACTGGGCCACATGGATCATGTAGCCTCACCTGCCTAGAGCAGGGCCTCCCATTGGGGGCAGGGGGTTCTGTCCCCAGAGGTCAAAACCCGGAGAGGTTAAGACACTGCTGAAGGTCGCCCAGGGCCTCCGGCACAACCAGGCCTGGGACGCTTCCCACGCTGGGAAGAACAGGAGACAGGAGGAGGGTCTCTGCTGCTCGGGGGACTCCCAGCCGCCGCCGGACCCATGAGGCGCCCCCCACCCCCGCCTGACCCCATGGCAGCGCCTGGCGGGGCGCAGGGTCACCGCCCTGCGGGAAGGTTAAACAAGCAGAAGCGGAGGAGGGGGCCAGGAGGGGGAGTTCCAGCGCTTCTCGGCTTTCGGGGCGAGACGGTGCTCCCAGCCGGGGCCTGGTGGGAGAGGGGAGAGAATCCGCCCCGGCAGAAGAGCCTCCGGGAGGCTCCGGGTCTGCCACGGCCCCTTGACCCCGGAAGAGGACAGCAGCGGAGAAACGCGGCTGCGGAGCGGCGGGAGCGCAGGGCCAGGCGGGCCGCGGTAAGACGAGGACAGCACGGGCTGGGCCGGGGGCGCCCACAGAGGCCGGGCTGGGGACGAGCACTCCCTAGGGTGAAGGCACTCGAGGTCCCAATGCGCGCCGAGCGCTCCCTGCCCTCCCCGTGCAGGAGCCGCTGGTAGTGGCTTCGTCGCGGTAATTTAAAACCGTGGGGAGAAGCTGGGCTGTTGAGCGCTGAGACGCAGCCCCGACCCAAGGTCAAAAGCCGCGCGAAGAGCAGTTAAGATCGAACTTTGTTCTTGCTGGTAACGCATTGGGCCACACGACAGGGGCGATCTCGCCACCTGGTTCTTCGCCAGGGGACAGCGCCAGCTCAGCGGGGTCGCATCGTCCCCAGTGGCGCAGACCGTCTGCGCCGCCAGATTCCGGGGCAGTTGGGCAGAGGCCTGGATCCCCCGAAACCTGGCCTTCGGGCCACCTCTGCCGCGCTCGTTCTGCCCAGGAGTCCAGGCTGTGTTTGGCCGGAAGGGGCCCTGGGCCCATTTTGAGAACGGCGTTACTACCGAAGGGGTGGGTGGCGGAACTGAGGAGGGAGCCGGGCTGCGACCTCACCCCCACAGCCTCTCGTCACCTCGAGAGCCTCAGCTGCGCCGTCTGGGAAACTGAGGCTCAGGGCTGCACCGAGCAGAGGTTCAAGGGGGACCCAGGTAGGCCACGGGGCAGGAGGGGAGCGCGGGCCGAGGTCGCTCCTGCCGCGGCCCCGCGCCCCAGGAAAGGCCCGAGGCACAGGAGGGCACCGTTATGGGACCGGAACCGACAGGTAGGGCCGCAAGGCCAAGCGTCTGAGACCGCGTCCCAAAACCCAGCGCAAGCCCGCGACCGCCGGGGCTGGGCTGCAGTAGGTCACTCTGGGGGACCCGGTGCTCCGAGGCGACAAGAAAGCGGGACGGGCGACAGCGGCGACCCAGGGTGCCCGGGAAGGGGGCA
This sequence comes from Symphalangus syndactylus, assembly GCF_028878055.3. Taxonomy (NCBI): domain Eukaryota; kingdom Metazoa; phylum Chordata; class Mammalia; order Primates; family Hylobatidae; genus Symphalangus; species Symphalangus syndactylus. The sequence continues at coordinate 13,152,575 of NC_072438.2, forward strand.
GTGGCGGGAAACGAGAGCGCGCCTGGCCCCGCGTCGTTTCCCCGCGTGCTTTTTCCCCTAAACTCTTAAGACCAATCGTGTGCACACGGCACTCGGCCATGTCCAAGTCTGCTCGCTCCGTCGCGGCGTGGACTCTCCCCAACTTTGAAACAGGGCGGCGGGTGGGGCGGGGGCTTCGGGCCGGCAAACAGTAATTCCTGCCTGGGGGGGTGGCCTCGGGACAGGCGCTGGGTCCTCGAGAACTGCGCCGCGGTAGTCACTCGCCTGCTGTTGGCGCCCACGTCACCGCGGGGGCTGCACTCGCACACGCCCCGCTAGACTGACCGGAGGCAAGCGTTTCCCGGAGCCAAGGCGCGCACCGACGCGGGGAGGGGGCAGGCTGCCGGGTAGGGGGAGTCGGCTTGCGGTCCGCAGCGTCGTGGGGCGGGGGCGCGGCCATTGGTGTCCTTTCTTGGAGAGGTCACACCAGAGCCTTGAGCAACCGAGAAAGAAACCCAGACAAACAGGGAAGGAAGCGTCTCATCCGGCTTAAAATGCGCAGATGCTGCGGCCGGGTTGGGCCGAGGGGTGGCGGCGGGCAGAGGACCTGGGAGGGCCCCGCCCGCCCTCGGTGCCCGCGCCTTTGGACCCCCCGCCGCTCTCGGGAACCCGGGGCCCTGGGCGCCTCCGCGCGGGCGGCAGCCGGGGAAGGGCGTGGAGGGAGGGGAGGGGTGGCGTGGATATCAGGGAGGGGGTGGCGTGGGGGGAGGGAGGGGTGGTGTTGGGGGGAGGGAGGGGTGGCGTGGGGGGAGGGAGGGGTGGCGTGGGGGGAGGGAGGGGTGGCGTGGGGGGAGGGAGGGGTGGTGTTGGGGGGAGGGAGGGGTGGTGTTGGGGGGAGGGAGGGGTGGGGGGGAGGGAGGGGTGGGGGGGGAGGGAGGGGTGGTGTTGGGGGGAGGGAGGGAGGGGTGGTGTTGGGGGGAGGGAGGGGTGGTGTTGGGGGGAGGGAGGAGATGGCGTGGCTGGGGAGGCAGATGGGGGCCCTGCTGGGCTGCCTGCGCTCTTTCGCCGCCAGGACTTCTCGGCGAACCTGGCCTGCGTCCGGGGAGGGCGTGTTTGCGCAGTTAGGCCAGCGAGGACGCGGAGACCCGGTGGAGGAGCTACAGTGAATGTGGTTCTTCCAGATTGTTCAGCTCGCGATAGCGTCTTCGCAGGCGCCTGTGTTTGCGGGGTAACCGCGGGTCCCATGCACCCCAAAGCCTCAGTCTTCCTCCATAAAATGGGGCTAACAGGGCCGCCTGGGGATGCTCCGGGTGGCCCGCTGTGCGCCTGGGCTCTCTGAGTTTCTTGAGGAGCCGCCCGCAGCTCCAGGAGGGCCGGAGACAACTCGCAGCTTCGCGGTCGCGGACGCCTGGGTTCGCACAGGCGGTCAGACCGGGCGCCGCGGTAACAGCGCTCAGGGGACGCAACTTGGCTCTCCAGTTGCGCACGGCCCAGCGGGGCTGCAAACGCGGAGCTGAGGAGGAGGAGATAGGGCAGGACGCAGCCGGGAAGACTGCCTGGAGGAGGCCAGGTCAGAGCTCCGCTCTGAAGGGCATGAGTCGGGGGTGTTGAGTGTCCTCTCCCGTCATTTCACCACTCCAGAGTCCCGAAGGTTCCCACCGTCTTTTCCCAACCCATACAGGGCAAGGATCCCGCCCCCAAACCCCGACTTTTCCCTGGGGTTTCAGGACCGGCTCACAGTGGCTTTGCGGGGTTCAAACGTGCAGCTGCGGGCTCGGATTCGTTTCTGTCCACGGATAGGATGGAGTGTCGTGAGCCGCGGGTTCTCGGTTTTAGGCGAAGCAGTGAAGCCAACAGTGGCTCTCCCAGGGAGCTTTTGGGGTGCGGTGGTGTAAAGCACACAGAGAATGCTGCTGTATGGTCTGAGGTCAGGGAAGGGGACTGGGCATCTGAGCTGGATGTGAACGACACGAAAGCCATTTCGCCGGTGCTGGGAACAGTGGAGATGTGACCGCTGCTGCCTGCGCTTGAAGGCAGCGCCTGGAGTTTGGAGGACGGAGTGTAGGAGCAGAGTTTGGGGTTACAGCTCCTACGAGGAGACCAGGAGACGAGGAGACAGCGGTCCCTGAGACCCCAGCGACGGGACAGCATTGGGACTTGGTGCACATGGGACCGGCGTTAGGAGGGGAGCCGAGGCCTGGAACGGGCAGTGCAGGGGCTGCAGGGCCAGTGAGGCCTCCTCAGGCCTGCTTTCCCTACTCCCAGCTGGCAGAGGGGTTCAGAAATGCCTGCGGGGCTGAGGCTGTGCCTGGGCCAGCCACGCCTTGCTGGCGACCCACCACGACCTGGGGTGGGTGGGGAGGACAGTGTTGGTCCCAGCAACAGCACTAAGGTAGAGCTCATTAGTAATTTGTTTTTGAAGATGGGGCCTCGCTGGGTTACCCAGACTAGGCTGCAGTGGTTTGATCACAACTCCCTGCAGCCTCGACCTCCTGGGCTCAAGCGATCCTCCAACCTCAGCCTCCCGAGTAGCTGGGACTACAGGTGTGCACCAGCAGACCCGGCTAGGGATCATCATCATTATACTCATTCTCCAGAGGAGAAACCTGAGGCTCAGGGCACTCAGCAAAATACACTAACCACAGTGAAACGGGTGCACTTCACTTGGAGTCCAGTCAGCCATTTGGGACGCAGGTCCCAGTCCAAGGGATAGCTGGACAGTGGGGAAATGGAACCCCTGCTGGAGCCAGGACTGACTCAAAGAGCGGTGGGTGGTTTTCAAGGCTGAACAAGCTTGAGAAGCCCCTGCTGCCCGGGCACAGCCAGGCAGAGACTGGAGAGGAGGAGGAAGTGCGGCAATGCCCCAGACCCAAAGAACAACCTGGTGGGGGGATGGTGCCAGGGCTGGAAAGAGGAAGACCAAGTCCCCCCATGCCTCCTCCACTCTCCAGGGAGCACTGTCTGTCCTACCTCAATTTGTGAAAATGCCAGCTCACGTCCTGGGGAGTGGAGCTCGCAGGGGCACCTGGGAGAGCCTCTGCCCGGCTGGAGCAGCTGTCAAGATTCGCTTGGTTTGCTGCTGCAAGCGATTAGATACAGAATTGGCGCACTAAGTCTGGGTCCCAGCAGCCCCACCCGGTGACACGAAGACAGTTTAAGTCCCCCGGAGCACAGATAATCCCCTTGTCTCTGGGCTCCCTGGCCCTGCCTGAGCTGCTTCTGTAAAATGGGGCAGCCAGGCTTGGGAAAAGCAAGGTAGGGTGCTGTGTCTGAGAGTGCTCTGACAGTGCCAGGCAGGGGTGAGTGTCAGGGTTGACACATCCATTCCCCCCACCCATTTTGGAAGACAATTGGCTTGGGGATGACCCTGTCTTCTTGGCCTCAGCCCTTCCTTCCCCTGGGGATGACCCTGGACATTTTTTTTTTTTTGAGATGGAGTCTTGCTCTGTCGCCCAGGCTGGAGCACAGTGGCGTGATCTCGGCTCACTGCAAGCTCCACCTCCCGGGTCCACGCCATTCTCCTGCCTCAGCCTCCCGAGTAGCTGGGACTACAGGCACCCGTCACCATGCCCGGCTAATTTTTTGTATTTTTAGTAGAGACAGGGTTTCACCGTGTTAGCAAGGATGGTCTCGATCTCCTGACCTCGTGATCCGCCCCCCTCGGCCTCTCAAAGTGTTAGGATTACAGGCGTGAGCCACTGCGCCTGGCCCCGACCCTAGACATTTACATTTAAGGAGAGTGAACAGGATTTCTGGCCCTGGGAGCTGTTAGGATGGTTTTAGGGCCCCCTAAAGTAAATCCAGCCTCTGCCTCCTCTGGTTGGTGGCTCTGGGTGAGTGCCACCACCTCCCAGGACCCCTGCTTTCTCCTGGCAAAGCCTGGGTGTGAGCCTGGCTCCAGGGTTACCTGTCATGATAGATCGTGATCTTGCACGTTGATTTGCTTGTTTGTATGACATCTGCAAACTGTTCTGACTTGTTCACAGTTAAAGCCCCACTCATCAAACTTTGCCCAGCACAGACAGATTGGGAATGAAGGAACAAATCAATGAGTGTGGGAGAGACCTTGCCATTTACTAGACCCAACGGAGGATTTCAAGGGAAGCCAAGCTCAACGACGGCGCACATCACTGCTGGGTGCTGGAGGTTCTGGGCCCTGCGGGGCAGGCACTGCCACCTGCCATTTCCCTCCCTGTGCCGACCTTGTGCAGCAGCGGCTCAGGACTGAGTCTTGTCAGGGTTTATGGGGCCCTGGCGCAGCAGCCAAACGTCCTTCTGAGAAGTTGGGGGAGGGTCTTTGAGATCCCAGAGAGGCAAGGGGCGGAGAGAATTCGTAGCAATTTAACAAAAGGAAGCTACTTCCGTGGGGGTGGGATAGCACATGGTTGGGGCACAGTTACTGGGTGGCAGTCCAGGGCCCCTGCTGGCTTTGCCTTTCTGGTTTATTTTTTCCTTTTCTCCACTGCGTTTACTCCTGTGCAGCACAGCACATCCCCCCGGAGATCTAAATGAAATCCCCTGGAGGAAAGGCGGACTCCACGCAGGGCCCTCAGGCACCTGCTCAGTTCCCTTCTTGCAGGTGCTGATCTCCCTGCACAGGGGAAGAGGCCGGGTTTGTAGCTGTGAGGTCCCACCCAGCTCGGCCTCAGCACTGGGAAATCGGGGCAAACCCGTTCTTTTCTCGGGCTCAATTTTCCTCCACAGTGGAGCTGGGTGGCAGACCCTAAAGGACCATGAGGACTGGGCGCTGGGTAACCGGGAGTTGACTGACTCACATACATCTTTCAGTGCCAGCTCTCTGCCTGCTTTCAGGAGGTTTTTGGCCTCGATCATTTTGCATCAGCTTGGCCAAGAAAAGGCCCTGGAAGCAGTCGGGGTCGCCGAGCTTCCAGCCCACTGGTGCAGGGAGGGCATTTGGCCCGGCACCCAGCACCCAGCACCTAGTACCCAGCACTCAGCACAACACGCACCTGTCACCTGGCACCTGGAATCTGGCACCCGGCACCCAGCACCTGGTACCCAGCACCCGGCACAGCACGCATCTAGGGCATTCAGTTCCTCCTGGGCTGGGTGCAGCAAGGCTGGGCGTGCTCTCTGCATTGGGAGGGCTGGCTGCTCCAGGCTTCTCCCTTTGGTATTGGGGAAGGGGCGGCCTCCTCTCGCTGGGAAACATGTTGCTACAGCACAGCCTCAAGGGCTGGGGGTGAGCTGTGGGGTGCGGAGGTGGAGGGGCCTGAGGAGCATGGATAGTCTGGGACCACTGGCCTGTGCCCCAGTGCTGCAGGGAAGGGAAAGGCTCTGTCATCACCTTGGTTCCTGTCACCCTCACTACAAAGCGAGGATGTGTATTTTTCTGTTGAGAAAACTGAGGATCAAAAAGGCAGTGGTCCTCGGAGCTTGGCTTGGCATTTACCAACCTGGGGGCGGGGGGTGGCACCAAGGCCTGAGGCCCGCATGCAGCCTGCGGAGCCAGGATGGAGCTGCAGGCAGCTGTTGGCAGACTCACAGCATCAGTATCTCCCAGCAACCATACATCTGCCTCTCGGTAAAGGCAGGAGGCTGGGGTTGTTTTTGGAGACCTTGAGTTGGAATTGTGATGATGGGCAGGGCTGAGGCCCCTCCCCAGGCATTAAATGAATAAGAGGCAGGCAGAATCTCTCCCTGCCCCTCCTGAAGAAGCTCCCCTCCTGGTGGAAGTCCTGCCTCTGTGGACCAGAGGAGTGTGCTCCCCCGAAGTGATGCTGCCGTCGGGGGCCGATTGCAGCCTCATCCCGGAATTACACCTTAAAGTTGTATTCAGTCAGGGCATCTATGTGAATGCTACAGGTGTTGGCCAGGGAGTGGGTTCTTCTCTGCCTGGGCTGCCCCTCAGAGGGCACTGAGATCATCCTCTGCCCTTCATGGACCCCAGTTTCCCCCTCCTGTAGAGGGACCCTGTTGGACTGAAGTCTCAGCAACCCCTGAATCTCCATTTGCTGATTCTGAGCCTCCTCCAGTCCTTGCCTCCTCAATTGCCATTTCGTTAAGTGATGCTGTCTTTGCATATGTGGGGAAGAGTGGCGTTCAGGAAGCTGGTGCTCCAGAGACCCTGCAAATGATTCCTAATTAGGTTAGTTCTCTAAACTTCATATTGGCTTATTGTTTTTAGACGAAGATTAAATGGAAGTGAGCTATTTTCCACTTCAGATGTCCCCATGAGACAGCCAGGCTAGACGCTGCCCCCTGTTGGCCTTCTGCACTAATTGCAGGCAAAGAAGCAACAGAGAGGACAAGCAGCCTTGCAGCTGCTTAATTTTTGCCGCTGCTGGACTTGAATACAGACCTGAAGTGGCAATAATAACGTCTTTGATGGATTCTAAAGGGGGTCAGGGACCCTTCTCCTTCCCTGCTGTGTAGAACCACAAAGCATGAGCCAGAAGGAGACTTGGGGCCCAAGCCCGCTCTTGCACTCTGCACTCCTCTGTCATTCATGTGTGATTGGACCCTAAAGAGTGCCTGGCCTGGCTTCCCATGTGGGCAAGGACAGGGCTGAGCTCCTTCTGGGATCTCTCTTGGGGCCAGAACAGGGCCGCCTGTTGACTGCATTACATCAGTAGTTGTCGGACAAATGACTAAGCAAATAAATGAGGTGACTTCATTCCTCCAGGCCTGAATTTGTAGTCTATGAAATGAGGATAGAAGAGGCAATGCTCCGGTGGGGATGAGACATTCCTGGCTGGGAGGACTATGTGAACAGCACAGGACCCTGAAGACAGCAGTATTGCCCGCCCCCCACCCCTGACCTCACCTGCTGGCCTGGCCTGCCAGGAGCCCTGGGTCATTGCTGTCAGATTTAGGTTGCATATTCGGTGGTGGGGAGGGGGGCGGCTGTGCATATAGGATTCCCCTTGAGATGGTCTGATTAGCATTTTTAGGTACAAGGAAGAGGCATTTTTTTTTTTTTTTTTTTTGAGATGGAGTCTTGCTCTGTCACCCAGGCTGGAGTGCAGTGGCACAGTCTCAGCTCACTGCAAGCTCCGCCTCCCACGTTCACGCCATTCTCTTGCCTCAGCCTCTCCGAGTAGCTGGGACTACAGGCACCCGCCACCACGCCCGGCTAATTTTTTGTATTTTTAGTAGAGACGGGGTCTCACTGTGGTCTCGATCTCCTGACCTCGTGATCCGCCCACCAGAAGAGGCATTTTTAAAGCTCACTTCAGTTCTTCTCCTTTGTAGGCCCAAAACTACACCGGAAACTTTAAGATATCATGTGAATCGTAGAAATGGTGTGGGTGTGGAGGTGCAGGGGAGTTTTTGTTTTGTTTTGTTTTTTTGAGACGGAGTCTTGCTCTGTCACCCAAGCTGGAATGCAATGGCGCCATCTCAGCTCACTGCACCCTCCGCCTCCCAGGTTCAAGTGATTCTCCTGCTTCAGCCTCCTAAGTAGCTGGGATTCCAGGCGCCTGCCACCACGCCCGGCTAATTTTTGTATTTTTAGTAGAGATGGGGTTTCACCATGTTGATCAGGCTGGTCTCGAACTCCTGACCTCGTGATCTACCCGCCTCGGCCTCCCAAAGTGCTGGGATTACAGGCACAGGGGAGTTTTAAGAGGGAAAATGCGCGTTTCCGAATCTCCGTGCAAGGAGGGTGTTGTTATTTCAAGTCAGTTCCACAAACTTCCTGGAGGTGGCGGCCTTGGGACAGGACGTTCATCCCAGCGCGGCTCTACTTTGCGTTTTTAAGCCTTCAGAATAAATTAACCTTAGATGAATACTTCCACTGTGCTAAAGAAGCGAGAGAATTCCAGCAAAATCTGGTTCATTGACAGACGGTTGGCCCGGACAATTCAGGTCCAAGGAGCTGTGCTGTTTTAGCACGTCCTCCCCTGGTCCTGAGAATGTAATGTAGGGTGATTTGGACACTAAGTGTTTGTGGGCAAATTTATTTGAGGTTATTTTAAAGCTGGTGTCTGTCCCCATCTTCATCTCGGTGCTGTGAGTCTGCCGGGGGCACCCTGGACTGAGAACCAGGCCCCACCTTGCAAATGTCCATGCACTGGTTGCCCCTCCCAGCCCCATCCAAATGATCCCTTTTAGGGTGCTCAGAATAGACTGGTGGGGACAAAATGAACTTCGTCAGTTGCTAAGAATCGTAAGCACAGGGCTTCACGCAGGCCGTGTGGAGCTGAGGGCAGTCACAGACCGCAGTGCAACAGACTCATTCCCCTAAAGGTGGTGCAGGTCTCCAGGCTTGTTGTAGGGGCTGCGTCTGTCTAGAGGCCTCTAATGGGGGTACCGGCTCGACTGGGGCCTGGCAGCCAGACTCCCACCCACCCACTCCTCAGGCCTGGGGCATTCAGAGAGCTGCTGCCACCCTGTCCTCTCTGGCAGCACGGGCTTTGGATCTTCTGTGGAGTTGGGTGATGAGTGTGTCAGATTTGATGGGAGCCCAGTCATCCATCCAGCTGTCACCCCCACTAAGGGGTCCCCCTTCCTGCCTGCCTCCTACCAATGTGAGCAGTTGTCCCCAAGGAGGGCTGTAGCCAGCCCCAAGTGGGCTTACCACCAAGAGGGGTCACAGTGAGAAGGGGCCAAGGGAGTCGAGATGTGGGAGATGTGATTATCCGCCACCCCAGATACCTCCACAGGGGCTCGGGCTAGGCCCCCAGCCTGCAGGGAGACTGAAGTTCAGGGTTAGACGACACTCAGACCACCTCCCTCCCATCCCTGGAGCCCACCCCTGTCGGCTTCTGAGAAACCCAGCCATGCTGCCACACTGTGGCTTCTCCGATGCACTGAAGATGGCGGGAGGACGTTGTCTTGTCAAAGGAAGGGATCTCAATGCACAGCTTGAGACCCCATTAGACACATCTCTTCCCAAGGCTCTCTGCTGGCCCTTGTCATGGAAGATCCCCACTCGCCTTCTGGTCCTTATAATTGGCCAGCCTGGTTCCAGCCGGCTTCAGCCTGAAGGGTGTGCACTAGCCTGGAACTTGCCTCTTCCTTACACCCAGCCAGCTCTCACGTTTTCTCAAACAGCTGGCCTCTGCACTCCTGAGATCCCTTTTCGGCATCTCAGAAGCACAGTCTTTCTGCACATCATTACAGGCTTAAGTCAGGGGGATAGTAGGAGCAAAAAGAAATGAGTAACCTTGTATAGTAGTGAGTTCCCTGTCAGGACAGGTATGTGAGCAGCAGCAAAATGATCCCTGTTAGGAGTTTTGTACACTGGGCCATTGCTTGGGATCCTCTCTTTGAACTAGTTTTCCAGGCTGACTCCTAGATGAGTCAACACTTCTGTTCTCTGGCTCAAAATCGCACTTTCTGCAGTCCCTGGGGTAGCCTCACCGAGGCCAAAGGAGCAAACAGCTGATATGCTACATAACTTTGGAGGGGCCCTAGCTCAAGCTACTGCACGGAGGCTAATGAGTATTTAGGGCTGAATACTGTCTGCTGCCATCCCTTTTTGCTTCTATAGCAAAATAGACTGGGTAATTGATAAAGAACAGAAATGTATTCCTCATCGTTTTGGAGGCTGGGAAATCCAAGATCAAGGTGCCAGCAAATCTGGTGTCTAAGGAGGACTTGCTCTCTGCTTCTAATATGGCATCTTATTGCAGCGTCCTCACACGGCAGAAGGACAAAAAAAGGTGAACTCGCCCCCTCAAGCCCTTTTATAAGGGCACTTCTTACCTCCCCAAGGCCCTGGCTCGCCATATCCTTGCACTAGGAATTAAGTTTCAACATGAATTTGGGAGGGACACAAACATTCAAACCACAGCACTATTTCCTGAAGACATCAGGTGCTAAACCTAGAACCTGTAAATGTTACCTTTTGCAGGAAAGGCTGTTTGATAATGAGATTAGGTAACGATTTTGAGATGAGCAGGGAGTATCCAGGTAGGCCCTAAATGCAATCACGTATATACTTATGAGTGGGAGGCAGGGAGGCCTGGCCACAGACACACAGGGGAGAAGGCCGCATGAAGGCACAGTTTGGAGCCATGTGGCCACATGCCAAGAAACGCCCAGAGCCACCAGGGGCTGGAAGGGGCAAAAAGGAGCCCCCCTGAGGGCCTCCCGTGGAGCGCGGCCCTGCTGACTCCTCATTTCAACCCGATATTACTGACTTCGGACTTGTGGCCTCCAGACTGGGAGAGAATACATTTCTGTTGTTTCATGCCACCAAAAGTTTGTGGAACTCTACGGGTACAGGTGGACTGAGGCCAGGTGTATGTGGATTGGTCTTTGGTGTTTCACAGACAAAACTCAGCGTCGTAGCTACCCCGGAGCCCAGACTGTGGCTACAGAGCCACCCAGCAGGACTTGCTGCCTGAGGTCTGGGGGCCTCCACTCTCCGCCTGAGGTCTGGGGGCCTCCACTCTCCGCCTGAGGTCTGGGGGCCTCCACTCTCCGTCTGAGGTCTGGGGGCCTCCACTCTCTGTCTGAGGTCTGGGGGCCTCCACTCTCCACCTGAGGTCTGGGGGCCTCCACTCTCTGCCTGAGGTCTCAGGGGCCTCCACTCTCTGCCTGAGGTCTGAGGGACCCTCCATCAGGAATGTTGGTGGGGAGGGTGCTTCTCCTCCACCCTGTCTACACACAGCCATAAGAGAGTTTGAGTGGGGCAGGGAGAGACAGTTTGATTCTTGCCTTGTCTCCTTCAAAATCCTTCTCCCACTTCAGTTATCAAACTTGTCCTGCAGACGCCAAAACAGATGAGCTCTGCAAGGCCCTGTAATGAGAAATGGTTCAGCGGGAGGGTGCCACAGCATGAAGAGGACTCCATTTCCAGTCTTCCCCAGGCCAAGCCTCTGCCTTCCAGCAGCTCTGGAGGAGCAAAGATTCCTGTAGATGATGATAGATGGGTGGGCGATGATGTGGCCTAAGTTCACCCTCCAGTCGGCAAATATTTCACCCATTCTGGGACCGGCTGGAAAGCTCACTGGTTTGGGACGACCAGCTCTTGGCAGTGAGGAGGTAACAGTCTCCACAGGCCACTGGCATGAGAGGGGGCTGGCTGCCTCTACCCACTCAAACGCCAGCACCTACTGTGCGCAGAGCCCTGAGCTGGGGTGCAGACAGATGTCATCTCTGTCCTCTGTCTGACGACAATCTCAGCAGCCAGCAGGGGGTGCGGCAGATGGTGTGGTGCTTAGAGGAGCCTGGGGGTTAGGGAGGAGGGGGTAGGCAGGAGGAGGAGTCCAGTTTGACTCTCAGCAGCGCCGTCCCGGCCCTCCCCGCCCTCCCACCTCCCCGCCTTCCCTGCCGCACCGGCTGCAGATGCAGGCTTCCCTTCCCATCCTGAGTTGCCCATCCACCGACACCGGGCTCCAGAAGGGTGGGTGCCAGTGATACATTCACTGCAACTCACCAGTCCCCTGACTTTGAGTAAAGACCAATTTACACCCCAGAGAGTAGCTACTACTTACACTCCTCAGTCTGGCAAAGCCTCAAGAAGGAGCTGTGCTACCTACAGGCAGAGGAGGGGGGAGAGGCGTCCTCTACCGTGCTGGTGGAAGGCCCTGGGGGGTCAGTCTTTTGGAAAAGCAATCTGGAAAATTGGAGTAACATCAGTGACTGCACACACCCAGCCCATTAGGCCCATCAGTAGTACACCCAGGTTTCTCTCCCGTAGAAATAGCCGCTCCAGCACCTAAGGAGGCAGCGGCAGTTTTCTTCGCAGGCCCACGTGGCTGCAGGGCTATCTGCCGTCACCAGCACTGGAGACAGAGTGAATCCTGTGAGTGGGGGGATGCAGAAATGTCCCCCCCCCACCCACCACCACGGAAATGAGTGCAGCCACTAAATGGGGAGTGGAGGCTGAATCAGAAGACAGAGACCGGTTTCCAGGGCCCACTGGGTGGGAAAGAAACAGGCAGAAGAACACGTGTCATGGATAGAACACAGAAAACAGTGAGTCCGAAACCCTACTGCTTGTACATTGCAGCCACACGTGCTTGCGTTGCTCTGCGGCTCTGCAGGATTCGCTGAGCATCGAGAGGAAGTGCGATGTGTAGACATCGGGCTGGCGATGCGGGATTTGGAGGGGGATGGGATGGGAGTGGGTGGGTTCCTGATGGGCCACACAGAGCCTGTGACCCCATGGGCGGGAGCGGGACCTGGTGTCCGTCTGGGTGGCATGGCAGGATGTGTGGCTGTGGGGGCATGTCAAGGGGGTAGGGCTGTGTGGGCGTCTATATGGACCTGTGGGGTGTGTGTGTGTGTGTGTGTGCATGTGTGTAGGGGGATGTGTGAGGGGTTTATGGGGTGAGGTGTGTATACAGGGGTGTGTGTCAGTGTAGATGGGGAACTGTGTGAGGAGTTTATGGGGAGAGGTGTGCATAAGGGGTCGTGTGGGTGTGGACAGGCGTGTGTTTTCATATGTGTGTGTTAAGGCAGGGGTGTGGGTCTGTGTGTATAGGTTTGTAGATTGTGTATGTGTGCATGGGCCTGTGTGGATGTGGGTGGGTGTGTGTGGGTGTGTTTATGTGTGGACGGGGGCGTGGGTGTGTGTGTGGGTGGGGCTGTGTTGGTGCAGGTGTGGATGGTGTGTGTTTATGTGACTGGGGGTGTGGAGGGATGGGTCTGTGGGTGTCGGTGAGTGTGGGGTGTGTGTGTGTGTTTAGGCCTTTGTCTGCCTAAAAAGACACCAGGAGAGACCATCCCAGAATGCTGACGGGGGTCTCAGAGCGGTGCGTTTACAGACGGCCTGTTATCTCTGCATCGTGGGGGATCTGTCCAGTTCTCTGTGTTGAGCCTGTATTTATATACTATAAAAAGCCATTTTTGTTGTGGAAAAAGAAGGTCGAGGTGAAGGCAGAGACACTGACGGCCCAAAGGGGCAGCCTGGGCACCGTGAGGCATGGGCCAGGTTCACACTCGTTGGGTTCAGGTGGGCTGCGCCAGCGACCTGTGCCCCACCTCGGCTTGTGGGGCCACGGGGGGTGCCCGAGTCCAGGTGCTGCATGAAGTGTGTATTTTGCTGGTGTGGGTACGTGTTCATTCCTTTATCAGATGAAGAAATTGAGGCTCAGAGAGGCCAAGTGGAGGCTCAGGGTGGCAGAGCAGACTTGGTGGGTCTGGTGGGCCTGGGCGCAGAGCCCACCCTTCCTGCCTCCTCCAGTGGGTAAGGGGACGACCCCGGGGCCTCCATGGCCATGCCCTGACTCTCCCTCAGTTTCACATCGGTGGGTCCATGGTATGTGAAACTACTGCTCTGCTCCGCCCCCACGCACCTGCACATGTGAACCTGGAGGGCCCTCCCAGTCTTTCAGGACCCCCACGCCTCATCCACATCCTCTACTCTCCTTCCACAGCTGGGCAGCCTCCTCGTACCCCAAGCTTCTGTCAGCTTCTACTAAAGGCCAGACACCCCTGACCACCTCCAAGTTATCTCTTTGGTGACTTTTTAGTGTTTCCATTCCATTTTGTTTTTCAAGAAGAGCAGCAGACATTTTAAAAAATTAATACTTGCGGCCGGGCGCGGTGGCTCATGCTTGTAATCCCAGCACTTTGGGAGGCCGAGGCGGGCGGATCACGAGGTCAGGAGATCGAGACTACGGTGAAACCCTGTCTCTACTAAAAATACAAAAAATTAGCCGGGCGTGGTGGTGGGCGCCTGTAGTCCCAGCTACTCAGAGAGGCTGAGGCAGGAGAACGGCGTGAACCCGGGAGGCAGAGCTTGCAGTGAGCTGAGATAGCGCCACTGCACTCCAGCCTGGGCGACAGAGCGAGACTCCGTCTCAAAAAAAAAAAAAAAAAAAAAAAAAAAAAAAATTAATACTTGCACTTGGTACAAAACTCAAACCTTGAAGTTCTGAACAGTGCGGAGAGGCAGAGGTCATCCCACCTCTGTTTCCAGCATCCGGTTCTGCTCTAGGGTGGTTCTCTCATCCCCGCCCACAGATAACCATGTCCGGGGGCTGCAGGAGCCGAGGAATGCCGGGTGCCTTAGAGCCACGGGACTGTGTTCTCTCATGGTTCTAGAAGCCAAAATCAAGCTGTGGGCAGAGCCAGGCTCTCTCTGAGGCTCTAGGGAAAGATGAGGCCCAGGCCTCTCTGCAGCCTCTGGTGGGTCCCTGGCTATGGCAGCACCGTCCCCACCTCCGCCTCCATCTTCCCACGGCATCTCCCTGGATGCATGCCTGTGTCCATGTTTTCTCTTGTTATAAGGACACCAGTCATATTGGATCAGAGCCCACCCATCTCCAGCATGACCTCATCTGAACTAATTACATCCGCAACCACCCTATTTCCAAATAAGATCACCTTCTGAGGTTCTGGGGGTTAGGGCTTCAACATGTGAATTTTAGGACACAATTCAACCCATGATAGATACACACATCATCAACCGTCAATGCATATGTCGGCACATGGTTCTTATGTTGATGTAGGTGCCAATGGATGTTAGCCCCCCACCCTTTACTCACTTCCTGTCCTCTACTTGTCTGATTACCTCAATGGGTCCTCGGGGCGGCCCCATAACAAGTGCACTCCATTCTTTCTCCCAGCTGCATAACACACCAGTGTGATGATGAACGCATGTGTGCATCACAGCTGCTGATCCGCGTGAAGGGTGTTTCCATTGTTTGAAATTACAAATCCTGCTGCAGGGAATAAGCTGGGGCGGGGGAGGGGGGTGAATGGGGGACATCATCAGGCCCCACAAGTCCTCGTGGGGTTTTGTGAGCATCTACGAGGAGCCCAGCACGGGGTCTACAGCCAGGCTCAGGTGGAAAGTGGCTGCCAAACCTGTTGAAGCTTCTGACTTCTGCCCGCCTCTGATGTGGGGGTAGGGGGCTTGTTCCCTGCCCACCTCCTGCAGCCCTCCCAAGACCCTCCTATGGAAAGGACTGCTAAGCCTGGAATTTCCCTCCAGACCTAACCAGGGATGCCTGTGCCAAACATTTCCCCAGCATGCCGAGCATGTGCTCCCCCGCTGCAAGGAAGTCCCATTGGGTCACGGCGTCCATTCCAAGACCAACAGGGCCGAGTGTCTAGACTGGTGGGGTTCCTGTGCTGGCCGGCTGTGGTTTCCAGAAACTTCCCTCTGGCTCCTTGGGAAAAGGCTCTCTGCACCGTGGCTGCCCCAGCCCTGTGTTCCAGCCTTGTTCCTCCAGCCCCAAGTCACTTCTAATCAAGGTCACGGGCAGCCTGAGACGGCTGCAGGTCCCCCATGATTTGGGGGAACTCAGAGCACATTTGTGCTCCATTGTGGAAACCAAAACCTACCCACCTCGAGGTGCTTTCGATATTAAAACCAGATATTCCCACACCCGGAGCCTTAAAGTGACCACAGATTCACGTATCTTCACGGAGGGAGAGGCTGGCTTCCAGCGGGCTGTGGCTGAGTGCAAGGCCGGTCCACCTCCAGTGCCTGATTTTGGCATCACACTTCTGAAAGTCATCACCAGAGCATTCATCCTCCAGGCGGTTTCCTGGGGACAGAGGTCCCGAGTTGGGTGTGCACTGTCACTGTCTCCCCCCAGCCACCACAGCCACTCCCACGGGGCCTCGTTATGTTGATTTCCAGAGGAAGAAGCGGTGCTCAGGACGGTGCATAGCGCTGTCTTCCTGCTGCTCCCATGGCAGAGCTGGGACCCAAACTCCCGAACTTCTGCCTTTGTATGGGGCTCTGAGAAGACAGGTTCTCCAAAGCCAGTCTACCTGCAGGTGTGCTGGGGCCTACCACACACTATGAAATCGGCGGGGGTGGGGGGACAATGGGGTCCTGGGTGAGGGGGGCAGGCGGTGTTCTCTGCCCAGTTCTTTTCATTGTTGCCTATGTTTGAAAGTTTTCAAAATGGAAAGAAAGTTAAGAGGGAAATCCTGCATTGAATAGAGGGCAAGGCAGCCCCGCTCGGTGGCCCTGGTGCAGGGCAGGTGCTGGGGCCAGGCCCCGGGGTTGGGGGAGGAGCAGCCCCATGGGCACAGCGTCCCCTCCCAGGGGTGGCTTTGTTGGAGCCGCTGTCCCTGCTGAGGGGCCAGACGTTGGCGCGTCTGCCTCCCAGGCTGGCTATGGGCAGGTGGAGGGGACCCTTCCCAGGGACTCCAGCGGTGGAGGCGGCTTCTCAGCTCGTCCGGGCAGTTTCAGGCTCCAGGGGAGTCTCCAGCCTGCAGGGAGCCAGGCTTGGGGGACGCGCACATGAGGCTGCATCCCGGGTGGGCCTTCCCTGGGAGAATGGCGCCCATGACTGCCGCAGCTCCCCAGGACAATGGGTGAACCCAGGCAGGGAGAGGGCTGAAGCCCGTCGCCGCAAGACCTGTGCAACCAGGAATGCGAGGCCAACATCTTTCCCCTCCGCCTCCTTCCATCCCTCCCCTCCGCCTCCTTCCATCCCTCCCCTCCGCCTCCTTCCATCCCTCCCCTCCGCCTCCTTCCATCCCTCCCCTCCGCCTCTCCATGCCTCCCCTCCCCTTCTCCCCATCCCTCCTGCACACTTCCCCTTCCCTTCCCTCTCTCCCTCCATCTTCCTCCCCTTCTTCCTACCTCCTTTTCTCCTTCTTCTTCCTCCTCTCTCCTTCCCCCTCCGCTTCTCCTCCCATTCCTTCTTCCCTTCCATCCCCTCTTCCTTCCTCCTCCCATCTCCTCCTCCTCAGGCCCAGTCCTTCCCTCTCTTTTCACCTCCTTCTCCCCCTTTCTTCTCCCTCTCCTCTTCCCTCTCCTCTCCCCTCTCTTCTCCTCTCCCCACTCCTCTCCTCTCTCCCCTCTGGTCCACCACCAGCCTTTGGGCGTGGTGCTTTATGAAAATTATCCTTCTCTTTCCAGTTTCTAAAGAGAGACTTTCACAAGGAAGGAATGGCTAGACCCCCAGAAGGCAGCCACAGTAGGTTTTGAACATTTTGATCTTTTTCAAAGCATTTGATCTCTTTCAGTGTATGCGGAAGGCTTGTATATGCGGTGATCTGCACTCCCCACATCCCAGCCCAGGTGTGGGCGTTCCTGCTGTTGCCCTCGACAGCGGGGTACACCAAGGTCCCTCAAGGGCAGTGACTTGCTCACACCTTAGTGGGCCGGCGGCTGAGCTGGAGTGAGGCGCCCTAGTTTCGATCCGCATCTCCACACCTGCAAGGATATTTCCTGCTGGCTGCGACGTGGGGATCAGACTAAGACAACGAGAATGTCTTGAGACTGTATTGCTCCCCAGGCCTGAGCGTGAGGGGCTAAAGGGAGAAAATAAGACACAGCCAGCTTCAACAGCCAACGGTTGCCTGGGGCCCCCTCCCTCCACACCCACCGACACTGGGTCTGGCCCCACAGACAGTGGAGATGGGCCTCCGCTTGCCCCTGCCTTCAAGGGGCGTTATTGCTCATCCCTGGACCATGTTGAGAACCTCCAGTTGCACCTCCTCATCTCCTGTCCACCCTGCATATGTATGGCATTCAGATGACTCTTCCTAGGGCCCAGCTTTAACCCTGTCCCCCCCCCCCAGCTCAACAACCTTCAGTGGCTCCCCATTGCTTCATAACCAGACCCCAATTCATCATTTTCCCTCCTTCCCAGCAGCTGTCTCATATAAACCCAACCCTCTAGCTTCCTAACATGCTCAGCTCTGCACCCTCTCAGCAAGCAGAGACCTATCACCCCAAATGCCAGGTTTCCCTTCATACCCGTCACAGCATCACATGTATAAAAGTCAGATGAGACTGAGTGCTGGCGAAGATGTGAGGAAGCAGAAATAGATACAGCTCTTGTGGAGGATGATTCTGAAGTGCTTCACGAAGGTGAGTCTGGATAGATCCATCGCCCCGGGATTTCCATTCTCGGGCATTCATCCCCAGAAAAACTCAGGCTCTTATAGGAAGACGCACCGGTCTGTTCATTCCAATGTTATTTGCAAAAGCGGAGAGTCGGAAGCAGCCTACAGATAGATCTCCCAACAGGGGAATAAGCTGCCCTGTGGCACCTGGGCTGAATGAATGACCGCAATGGTATTTCTCATTGTTCAATCTGACAACGTGACTTCCACATTCTTCCTACTGAGAGCTGGGTCCGTGTCCCTTCCCTTGAACCTTGATGGGAGCTGTGACTGCTCCAATCAATAAGTATAGCAGAGGGTTCTCTTCTCTTCTCTCTCTCTCTCTCTCTCTCCCTCGGTCTCTGGCCTCCTCCACTTGTCCTGGGAACCCATGCTGTGAGGAGGCCCAGGTCACATAGGGTGGCCCCAAGCAAGCGTCCGTGAGCGCACAGCCAGCATCAGCTTTTGGATAAATGATCAAATGGGCTTTGAGAAGAGTCCACCACCCCGGCCCCCGGCTTTGAGTCTTCCAGAGGAGACCCAGATTTCAGGAATTGGAGAGAAGCCATCCCTGACCCAGAGTGAGCATCCAATCCATGCCTGTTCCACACCACAAAGGTTTGAGGAAACACGTGATAGAAACGGAATCGTGGCACATGTGAGTGTTGGGCTGTGCGGAGACCATAAAGAGGAAATGAGCACTGCCGCATTGGCCGGCGTGCCACTGACCTCAAACATATACTTTCAAAAAGACAAGTAGTGGAGGTGTGAAATGTGACATTGTTTCTATAAATTAAGACACAAGAGCAGGTATGTGGGACGACACAGGTGAGGTCAGGACGGGTAAGACTGGGATGAGGGATGAAACAAGCAATAAAATAGGAGGAAACTTAAAATGGACATTCTTTAAAACTTCCACAAGAAAACAGTTGATTAACAGGAAACCAAACATGAGCCAGCCGCTGTGGTTTGCCTCCCCAGATCTATGCTCTGTGGATTATTCCCACTCACTCATCTGGCTGCTAGCCTCCAGCGAGGCACTGGGGACAACGGTGAGGAGAGCTTAGGCTCTGTCAGGCAGCTCCCTGTCCAGTTGAGAAGGGCACTGGGTTCCCTGGAGGGCGTTTGCTGGAAGTTCCAAGGTGGGTCAGGATACAAGGGAGAAGATGTACGGCAGGCGCAGGAGGGGAGGGAGGCCTGGGGACTAAAGTGGACAGGGAGGTGGTGGGCTTGGTGGCACACTACCTGCGTGGAAGGATGGCTGTGGGTTGGGGATGTGTGTGGGTGTGGGTGCCCTCACAGGGATGGGGAGACAGGAAGGTGACAACTCATTCACTTTGAGACGTTTTGCTTTTTCTGGATAGGGGAGTCCTTCGGTCCCAGAATTCGGACGCGTCCAACAGTGACCAGATATCTTGAACGGTGGTCTTGGGAGGGCCCGAAACCCCGACTGAAGGTGACGACTTTGCGGGGTCAGCCTCCAAGCGCGAGGAGCGCGCATCCCGACCTCCCCCTGCCCTGCCCGAGACTGTTCTTGGGCTGTGAACTGCGAGCCGCTCTGACCTGCGGCGCATCGAAATGCGCCAAGCCGCGAAGGTAGCGATTCCCGCTTGCGCCTCTGCCGGCAATTCTGTCTCCAAACTGGGCCTGTCTCCAAACTGGGCCTCGCCACTCACCTGGACGCAGGACTTCGCTCCTGGCTGGCTCCGCCACCAGCACCGAGCACAGAGGCAGTGGCCTGGGCGAGCACCAGTCCGGTCAGTTCGCGCGTCCCGGTCCGACCCTGCGCCTTAGCGTCAACGATCTGCCCAATTGCCCACACCCACGCCTCGCCGACCAGGCTTCGCCGCTGCAGTTGTCGCTGGAAAGTCTCTGGGACCCGGCGTGGGAGACTCAGAGTGTGGACGCGCCAGCCTCTGCCCGGCGCCCGCTCTCTCCGCAACCCCCAGACAGCGGGCGCCCAGAGGAAAAGGGTGCACGGTCCTCGCTTCGGATCCACCGCCCCTCTTCGCTCCCAGCCCAGGCCCCGCGCGGCACCGGGTGGAAGCGCCGCTCTCATGCGCGCCCCCCAGAGGCAGTGGGAAGACACCCGCGAGCGCTATGCGCTCAGGGCCACCACCCGCCTGGAGGTGCCCAGCCTCTACTCCCAACAACCTGGCACCGTCAGGGACGCGTATCGTCCGCAGTTATAGGATCAGAGACGCGAGGCGCCTCCTCCAGGGCCACACAGCCCTAGAGCGGAGGGAATTAGAACTCAGACTCGGAGAAAGACCACCAGGCCTGAGGGAGAGAAACGGAAACGCCACCAACCTGGGCAGGCGCGTGGCTGGACGGGGCAAGAGTGTCCAGGCGCCTCTCACAGACAGACCCAGGGGAGCCTGCGTGAACTGGACGGCTCCTCCCCACAGCCATTGTCTTTTTATCTGGCCCTGCTCTGGCCACAGTTTCCTTATCTGTCAAAAGGGCCCTAGTGTGGACCGTGTCTGCCCCAAGGCTAGCGCTCCAAACTAATCGAATCGGGCGCTCTGTCCCAATTTCCTTGGCCCAGCCCCCTCTGGCTGGAGTACCTCTGCTCCTTGGAGTCTCTCTGACCCTGGACATCCCAGGGAGCAGGGCTTGGGAGACCTCAGCTCCTCCCTAAAATCCCAACTCTCTCCACTTTGGCTTAGTGGCCTCATCAACAAAATGGAGGGAAGAGCCCCCACCTGTGTGGCTGCCTCCAGGCTACACAACCCGGGGAGTCCCTGTCATTGATTATTTTTGCCCCTCTTGGGCTAGGATGCCAGGGAAAAGGAGACGGGCTGAGCATCTTGTCCTAGACTCCCTGGAAGTGTCCTTCCACTCGAGATCGCGGCAGCCACTGAGCACTAGAGGTCCTTCCTGGCAGCCGCCAGAAAGCGCACCCAGGATACGCTCCCAAGAGGCGCACCATTTTGTCTCTGCGAACCCAGGCCGGGAGGGCCCAGCTGGCTAGGCCTCGGCCGCTCCTGGAGCCCCACCGCCCTGCCAACCAGCCGGACTCCGGGGCATCAGTGCGGGGCGGGCCGGGAACGAAGGAATTCCAGGCTTGCTGGAGCCACCTACCCTCTGGGGGAGTCTCTTCTCTCTTCTCCCATCAGTTTTCTCCGCTGAAAAATGGGGGCGATGCTCCCTCCACCGTGCTTATTTGGAAGAATTAAACAAAGCGGAAGCCCCAGGCCTGCGGTCACCTCCGGGAACGCGGGCGGTACTCGGGTGGACAGGGGCCCGGGGCTGGCCCTGGGAGGATGGATGTATCTCTCCGAAATAAGCCGCATCGGGTGAAGCCGGCTTAACCCGCGCGTCCGCGCAGCGACCTAATGTAGGTAAGTCTGAAGTTGACCCCGGAACGGAGACAGCTCCAGGGTGCGTTCTGTTCCCGAACTTCCCGCTGCAGAAATGAGAGGAACTCCCCACCCCTTTAGAGCGAAGAAAGGGAGGCACAACGAGGGATGGGGCCTGCCCCCAAAACCTCCGCCCAGGGCAGAGGCTGGGCCAGAAGCTCCCAACCCCTTCTAAGGCCCTGGCTTCCCCTGGAGCGGGCGGTGGGGGTGCTGGCGCGGTGAGGACCTGCGTAACATCGAGCAGGCTGCCAGCGGAGCCCTGTGGTTGCACTTCCTTACATACTGGTACTGAGCACGGGAACTGGAGAGTTCTACCGAACTACAGTTGGCATTGAAAGCATCTTTCCTTAAGTGCAAATATTAAGATATGCCACATTTCGCAGTCCTGTTTTGGCAGTGTTCCCATTTTTAAATTACACACAAGGTCTTTAATAAAAAAATGTGGCCCAGCCTCTTGCAGTTTCTTGGGAGCCCCGGGGTCTCCACGCCGCCCTCCACACACACACACACACACACACACACACACACACACACACACATACACACACACAGCCATTCAAACGCACACTCGTGCAAACACCACGCGCGCGCACACACAGTTACTCACGCTCGGTCCGACACCCTCCTCGCGGCGGGGTAATTACGGCTCTGGCCGGACGGTGATTGGCCAGCCCGTTCCTCATCGGGGCCCCACAGCCAATGGGTGGCCGCTCAGCCCAGGCCCCGCCCCCTCGGAGCGGGTGGCGCGGGACGGGGGAACGGATCACGCGGGATCGGACCCGGCGCGACCCCCCGCTTGCGCCCGGGGCCGCCCGCCCTCGGCTGCGCCGCTGCCCGCGCGCTCAGGTCTGGGCAGCGTCTCCCAGCAGCGGCCGCGCTCGGGGCCGGCGCAGCGTCCTCGGGGCTCAGCGGGCCGCCCTCCCGGCCCAGCCCGCGACCCCCCCCGCCCCTGCTGGCCCCTCCCCCTCCCCGCCCCCAGTGAGGCCGCCCCGGCGGCGACCAGGACGGCGACCTGAAAGGCGAGCCAGGCGGCTGCCCGATCGGCTGTCGGCGCGCACTCGCTCCCGGCCCAGCCCAGCCCGGCGCGGAGGCCGCCGCCTGCCCCGCGGGGCCCGACGCCAGCGCTCCGGGTAGCAGCTCCAGGGCCGGCCCGCGCGTGCGCCCGGGAGCCGCGCGCCACCATCCCCAGCGGGGACCGAGGAGCCCGGCCGAGCCCGAGAAGCTCGCGGCCGCGATGCCTGACGAGCTGACGGAGCCCGGGCGCGCCACGCCGGCCCGCGCCTCCTCCTTCCTCATCGAAAACCTGCTGGCTGCCGAGGCCAAGGGCGCAGGGCGCGCGACCCAGGGCGACGGCAGCCGGGAGGACGAGGAGGACGACGACGACGACCCCGAGGACGAGGACGCCGAGCAGGCGCGGCGGCGACGGCTACGGCGGCGGCGACAGTTGCTCGCGGTCACCGGGCCTGGCGGGGAGGCGCGGGCCCGGGCGCTGCTCGGGCCGGGCGCGCTGGGCCTCGGTCCTCGGCCGCCCCCCGGTCCCGGGCCGCCCTTCGCTCTGGGCTGCGGAGGGGCAGCGCGCTGGTACCCACGGGCGCACGGTGGCTACGGAGGCGGCCTCAGTCCTGACAGTGAGTGAGGGCGCGGGGAGGGGTGGGCCAGGCGGTGGGGCCCGACTTCCTCCCTGCGCATTTGCTGGGAGACTTCGGGCTCGTCGCCGCCCGTTCTGGGCCATCCTCTCCCTTCTGTGGAACCGCGTTTGGGCCGTGTGGGGCCCCCACGGAGCCCCTGGTTGGGCTGGTTTGGAGGCCCACCCTCTGGGGCAGGAGCTCCGCTAACGAGGTGGTTTTGCAGGCCATAGCTTCACCCATTGCCGGGCTCCTCAAATCCCAGGGAGGCTGGGGACAGGGGACAACAGGAGGCCAAAGAAAAGAGAAAGGAGAGTGAAAGAGGACAGGGAAAGATACAGGAGAAGGCGAAAGAGGCTGAGAAAGAAAATGGGAGGATGGAGGAAGAAAGGAATGTGCTGCGGGAGAGAGAATGGGGTGGGGGGAAGGGAAGATGCAGGAAAAAGAACCCCAAGAGTGATCCGAGAGAGAAAAGAGGAGGAAGAGATGGAGGGAAAAGGAGACAAAGTAGCGTCAGACGTGGAAAAATAAAAGGGGGCATTGAGCAGAGGGTGCAGTGTTGTGGGGGTGGGGCCGGGGAGGGGAGCCTTCTAACACAGCAGCTGTGCCCCCCCCAGAGTCCTGTTTCCTCTGTGCCTGCTGCAGACAGCCTGGGGCAGGGGCCTGGGCCTCCCTCTTGGTCCTTGAGGGGCAAGAAGGGAGCCTGGCAAGAAGGGAGCCTGTTCTGAGGCCCCGAGTCCAACCCCTCTCTCTTCTTTTTCCGCCCCTCCCCCTCCTTGCCTTTGTTCCCTGCTGAGGGCTTGAGACTGGGGCTGGGGGTTCTCAACTCCAGAACCCCTCTGCCCCCTTGCTTGGGTATCTGACCCCTTAGTTCTGATTCCCCTTCCCAGGTTTCCAGGGTCGCTGCCTCCCTTTTGGACGTGCCCTTTAGGAAGATCCCTGGGAGGAAGGCCAGGAAAGCCAGTCCAACCCCCCAAGCCCTGGCTTAGCCAGCCTCCACCCCCAACACAGCCTTTGGACCTTGAGGCCAGCTGAGGACGTGGTCCCTCTGCAGGCTCCTGCTCTGGGATCCATGCTGTCCTCTGTATGAATATCAGTGTGTGCTGGGGAGTAAGTGGCCTACGATGCCCACTCACTTGTTAGATAACCCTTTCCATGTCGTGGAGTGACCCCTTGCAAAAGACCCCACATCTCGGCACCCACACGTAGGAAGTCTAGGCCCCCACCCCCTACACGTAGACTTGAGCAGGGCCTCCGTGGTTTCCCAGAAATTGAGCAATTCTTTCTAGTGCCCTTCTGGGGGAGATTATGGAAAGAGTTTCTCAGGGTGAAATTTGTTCTCCGCTCATCCCTGGGGTGCATCCCCTCCTGCAGCCCAGGTGGCACCCCTGCACCCCTGCAGAGGCGGCTCCCCCTTATTTCGTGCCATGCGGGTTAGGGTCCCACTTCCTCACCAGAGCTGGCAAGTCAGCCTAGTGCCTTGTGGCAGCACATGGGCCTCTGTGAGTTTGGAGTATTGGGGAGAGGCAGGGACTCCCCAGATCTAGTAGCATGCACCACAACCTGCTGCCTGACTCCTCTGTGGGCGCTGTGAGGGCACACGCCATGGGGATTGGCCACGGGTGTGAGTGGGATGTGCACACTCCTTGGGCATGAGGCACAGAGCTGGAATCATGCACAGAAGCCCACCAGTGTGCGCACCCCTTGCATGAGCGTGCAAATGCTGCAAATACACTGCAGGCACACACCCAGCCGAGTGCACAGCCTTCCAGGGGCCCAGGGCCAGGCCAAACTCTGCCTCCACCTCTAACCTGTCAACCAGGGCCTGCCCTTTGCACGGGAGGCTCCAGACCAAGGCAGAAAAGCAGCGGGTCCGAGTTAGCCTCCGGAGCCCTGCAGTGGGAGGTGGCTGCCCTCTTCAATCTGGGCAAGTGCTTCTGGGTCCCGGCTGGCCTCTTTAACCTGACATCATCCCTTGCCAGCCTGTGGGCCTCTTCTTGTTTCTGGGAGATGAGTAGGGGAGCTTGGTACTTGGAACAGGAACTCAGACACCCCCTGTGAGCTTCTGTACCCCCAAACCCATGAGGCTGAACCTCCAGTCTTGAAGGTGTTTGGGGCAGGGCTCAGCTGCCGCATGTTGCTTGGCGTGGCATGTGCCCGTGTTCCCTTTGAGCATGATTGTGGCTGGTGTGGACTTGCCTTGTGGGCACTGGGTCAGGGCTACAGGAGTATGCGGTGTGGGGGTGACTCCCTCACCTGATGGGAGTTCTCTTTTGGGGATCCTTTGCATTGGTTTGTCCTCCTACTATGGAACGTTTCTGTGCAAGCGGGCAGAGGGTGCGGGAAGAGGCCTGCGAACTCTTCATTCCTCCGTCTGGGGAGCTTGGTGTGGGGCTGGGTGCCAGGTGGCAGGGGGTGTCCTGTGCTTGTTTTTCGATGTGTACATTTCTCGGAAGGACATCTTTCCTGTCGTCCCGGGGCTTCTGCGGGAGGTTTGTGTGTTTTTCTGGGCCCCTCCGTGGTGCAGCTGGGAGTGGGGAGTGCTCACTGGGGTCAGCCTGCTTTGCGCGTGTAGTATTTTTGTTTCTTTTCTTTGCTCTGCATCCCTTTGTTGTCCTCTGACATGGGTGTGCGTTTGTGTTTGTGTGTGTGTTGCGGGGTGTCGGTTTGGAGCTGCTCCCCGGTCTCTGGGCCGCCTCCCATGGTTCTGACAATGTGTGCATCCCCAGAGCTGCTGGGTGCCCAGCCCTGTGCTGGACGGTCTCCCTGCTTGTGGCTGTGAGCGACCTCAAGGTGGGGACGGCTGCCCTCAGTGATTGAGTCTGGTAATCAGTGCCCTAGAACCAACGGTGGTGCCCTCTCTCCCCTGCAGCCAGCGACCGGGACTCACCGGAGACGGGCGAGGAGATGGGCCGTGCTGAGGGCGCCTGGCCTCGAGGCCCCGGGCAGGGAGCGGTGCAGCGGGAGGCAGCGGAGCTGGCGGCGCGTGGCCCGGCGGCCGGCACGGAGGAGGCGTCAGAGCTGGCCGAGGTCCCTGCGGCGGCTGGGGAGACACGCGGCGGCGTTGGCGTGGGCGGCGGCCGAAAGAAGAAGACACGCACAGTCTTCTCCCGCAGCCAGGTCTTCCAGCTGGAATCCACCTTCGACCTGAAGCGCTACCTGAGCAGCGCCGAGCGCGCCGGCCTTGCCGCCTCCCTGCAGCTCACCGAGACGCAGGTTAAGATCTGGTTCCAGAACCGCCGCAACAAGTGGAAGCGGCAGCTGGCGGCCGAGCTGGAGGCGGCCAGCCTGTCCCCGCCGGGAGCGCAGCGCCTGGTCCGCGTGCCCGTGCTCTACCACGAAAGCCCCCCGGCCGCGGCCGCCGCCGGGCCCCCGGCCACCCTGCCCTTCCCGCTGGCGCCCGCCGCGCCCGCGCCGCCCCCACCGCTGCTGGGCTTCTCCGGGGCCCTCGCCTACCCGCTGGCCGCCTTCCCGGCCGCCGCCTCCGTGCCCTTTCTGCGGGCGCAGATGCCTGGCCTGGTGTGAGCCCCGCCCGCCGGGCCCTCTCCCCGCGACCCTGTGGACCTGTGTGGACGCGCGATCCAGCGGCAGGCGCAGGGCTCAGGGGGCGTTAGGGAAGGGATGGCCGCTCCTGCGGCCTCCTAGGCACCTCGGGAGCGCAGGCCGCGGCCGGGCGGGCCTCAGCTCCTGCGGGGAGCGCCTCTAGAATGTAATGGGACGCCCCACCCAGTTGCCAGGCTGGATCCCCACTCGAACAGGGGGGCCATACAGAGACTCTGGGCTGTGCAGCCCATGGCGCCACGGCCACCCCCGGCCTCAGCGAGGAGCGGTCGGCCACGGCCACCCGGGGCAGCTGCCCTCAGGCCAAGCCCAGTTCAACAAAGGAGAACTACGAACCGGCTGTCCAAGGCTGAGCGGTGACTGCCCCCACAGACTGCCCCCAACAGTAACGGTCCCTTTCCTGGGACCCAGACAGCAGGCCGGCCCGGAGGGCTGTGCTACCCCTCCCGCGGGTGCTGGTGGAGAAAGGACCCTGGACCTGTGAGTGCCGTCGTCCGTTCCAGGAGCAGGCAGGCGGGGCTCTCTGCAGACGTCGCAGCCTCCGGGTTGTTGTTTTTTTAAATGAATCTACTTATTTGCGTATGGAATAAAAAGGGACATTTTCTGGACAGTTTCACTGCTTTGTGATCACGAGGGCAGGGACAACTCAAGCTGCGGTGGGTGCCGTTCCTCCTGGGAGCACCTTTCAGTGCTGACTGGGGACACCTGGAGCCCAGGGCTGGGCCAGGTGCAGGTGGGCAGGGCAGACCCTAGTCGGAGGTGGTGAGCTCTGTGCGCCTCTTCTATGACACACTATAGGGAAGGGCCGGGAGCCGGGAGTAGGGAGGAGGAAGTGACGATGGTGTGTCCAAAGTTCTAGAGCCTTGACTGAAACCAAAAGGCAGGAGCAGGGGAAGGCAGAGGCCCACCGATGGCCGCTGGCATTTGTCACAGGGGTTCGGCTGTGTGGCGCCCCTTGTGCACAGCTGTTTCCTATCCGGTATGGAATTTTTCTTTGGGCCAAAACAAAGACGTGGCACTCAAAGTCAGGCCACTTTGCTCTTGCCTTGGGCTTTCCTCCCGGCCTGCAGTCTCTGGTCTCTGGTCAGCTGGAGGACTCCGGGGGTGGGCAAAGCTGTTCACAGCCGGTGATGATGGGCTCTGAAGGAGAGCTCGTTCCCCTGTTCTGGGCCACTGGGGCTACCCCACCTCCGTCAGCCCCAAGCTGGCTGCTTTTGGGTGGGGGAGGGACACTATTTGGTGTGTGTTTGAGCCTAGGAGAAATACATTGTTCGGGTTTGAAAAGTTCACTTCCATGGCAGAATTGAGCCCCTAAGAAAACCCGTCTCCCTCTCCTACTTCACTTGGGTGTAGACACTCCCGGGGTGAGATGGGCAGCAGCCGGGCCATACGCTGGGCCTGGGGCAGCCAAGGTAGTGCCAGACGGCCAAGGAGACGGTGCGGTGGGCCTGGGGGTCAGTGCATCTGTGTGTCTCTACCATCCAGCTCCTGACCCAGAATCATGTCCTCCAAGCCCCAGCCCATCAGTTGGTTCCTTACTGTGAGGCCAGGGTTCCGGCAAGCCCGGGGCCTCCTTCAGCCTCTGGGCCCGCAGGTCCACACCTCTGGGTTCCAGGCCCTTCGTCATGACGGCATGGGCATTTTGAGAGATTCTTAGAGGGGGTGGCCATCCTTGGCCTCGCAGCAGGCCCCCCCCAACCCAGTCCCCACCCTGCAGGCTTGTTGCTGCCTGGGCCCCCTCCAGCCCTTCCCAGGCTTGTGTCTGGGCTCCCTCGCTGCTTTGGGGCTGTGCCCCAACTGCTTTCCTGGCTAAACCAGGAAGTCTGTTCTCACTGGGTTTCATCTGGGAGGGACTCAGGTTAGGCCTCAATAAAACTAAATGAAAACTCCCGGTTGGCGGCCATGAGGGGCAAGGGGTGTCCCAGGAGGCTCCTCGTGGCCACTCAGGCAAAGTCCCAACCTCCCCCCGCCCCCGCCCCTCTCCCCACTGGGCCCTGTAGGCCTCCCGCCTCTGACTCAGGCTCCTGGGACCCTCGCCCTCTGGGCTTTTGTCGCTTTTGTGCTGGCCTCACCCAGTCACCGGACACATCACTGTGTGTCCAGGAAAGGGGCCAGGGCACAGCCGGCGACACCGTGGAGCCTACGAGCCCCACATAGGCCCAGCAAGCAGAAGCAGCAGCAGTAGCCTCTCCTTTTGAGGTCCAGGCACTGTGTGCCCGTGGCACTGCCTCGGCCTTCCCAACGGCAATGCTGCTCAGGACTGGCAAGGTCTTGGGCACTCGCACCACGAGGACGCCTGCCTCCTCGGCCCTATTAGAAGGGGGTCATTGAAGCTCAGGCTAAAGGAGTTATCGCTGTGATGCAACTGTTTTATTTGACTGCATCTGGCCGACGTGGGTGCCGTCCCAAGGTTGTGTGCTGACTGCAGGGCGGTTCAGTCAGCACTGGAGCTCTTCACAGGTGGCCTTAACCACTCCAGGAGTCACCTGACTCCGGGCCACCAGGAAGCTGGAAGGGTGAGGGCCCTATGGGTGCCAGTTTTAGATCATCCACTCTGGCTACTGGGGAACCATGGAACCGGTCACCAAACCTAGTCTTGGCAGCCAGTATCGGAGGGTGCAGGGTCTACACAGTTCAAATGCAGAGCAAATCTGGAGAGAGTGGATGTGTCTTTCGATAGAATTAGTTAAAAATTGGGCTGGAGAGTGTCTTACGGGCCTCGACTCAGGGCTCGCCCTGGTGGGAAGGAGGGAGTCAGGAGGGAGCCAGCGTGGGAGGAGGGGACCATTCCCGAGCTCAGGGAAGGGCTGGGGCCTGGAACACTGTTAAGAGAGAAAGCAGATCCCAAGCTGGTTTAGGCCAACTGGGCTCAGGGAAGCTGGCCCTGCCCTGTTATCCGTGGGGCTCTCGTGTCTTGGGGCTGGCACCCAAGGCAGAACAAACCAGAGAGAAGCAGTGTAGGACTTGGAGCCTAGGGAACCCTGGAGGGCACACGGGACCAGGCTGGAGGCAGGCAGGGGGTACGCCTGGCCCCTGAGTCCTGAGCTTCAGCGCCATCGATCGCGGGTGCACCTCGGGTGCGTTGGCTCCACTGCTGGCAGAAGATGAATGGCTTCGATCTGTCTCCACCACATGCGCCATGCGCCCTCCCCCATCGCGGGTTCCACCCACCACCTCACCCTCTCCGCACCTGAGTCCAGATTGCAGCTACCCTGAGCTGCTCAGGGCTTCCAGTTGCACAGCTCCTAGCACCACTGGGTGCAGCGGGCTCTGGACATCCTGGACACACGCCTTTGCTGGACCCAGTCTGACTTCCCCATGACCGTAATCATGCCCCTTTTCTCCTCCAGGACTCCCTTTCCCCACCGCACACCTATGGTGAGGATTAGGGTCTGTAATTTGTAAATGCTGGGCCTTCTGTGATATGAGTGAGGCTAACAGGACATCCCTCCCCAGCTCCCAGGGCCCATGCTGTGGTGGGACTGGTGGGTGACCCACCTTCTCTGGGCCTCTCAGTGCTCTGGGACTACAAAAGCTGAATCCCCACTGGAGCTGGCCTGAGAGGTGGGAAATCAGCTCCCCTCCCCATCCCGCCCCAGTGCTGGGCATCTGGGACCTCCAAAGGCGGAGTCCATACCCGGAGCACCAGGAAAGGCCACTACGGTGGTATTTGGGCATGGAGGATGCGCTGTCTGGGCTTAAGGGTCCTGTCCTCGGGAACTGACTATAGAGCAGAGATTCCCAGCCTAGGTCAAATTCCACAGGGATCGGAGCTGCTGGAATCCTGGAGGCCGACCTGGGCCTGCCCCATTTCCCCTAGGTGGTCCCACCGCCCTTGGCCACTCCAGGCCCTTGGCCAAGAGAGCAGGCAGCAACCAGGGCTCTGTCCTCCCTGCTTCCTCCAAAGCCAAAATGAGAGACAGGCAGGTATCCAGGCACTGCCCTTGGAGGTGTGGATTCCCCGCGCTCCACCCAGCTTGGCCTTTGCACTCCCGAACCCCCATGGGGCTCCTCTGCCCGCCGACTCCCATTCAAGCGGGAGCACCCTGAGAAGATCCCCCTCATCAGTGCAGGGGAGGGGTGCCCAGTGCCCTCACCCATCCGCGTGCAGGGAGGTTTCCCAGATCCTTGGCTCTGAGCCCACTCCGAAGGTAACCCAGCTGGGCGGAGACAGAAGGCGCTGGACTCTGGCTGGGTGAGCAGCACGAGGGAGGCGGGAGAGGCCGGGTGGGCTTCTCTTTCCCTTTCTGTCAGTGCCTCTCCCCCAAGAGTCTTTCGTGGCCTTTCGCCCCACCTTGCAACTTGTTGGAAAGGGAAACCGGGTTTCTGAGAGGGGCAGGAATTCTGGAGCATGGTGGCACTGAGGCTCCCCGGCGCCCTCCTCCACCCGCCTGAGGGAGGCCAGCGGGCTACTCCTTCACCGGTGCTGCTGCTGTTCCTTCCCACCTGTGCACTCATATGCTTAATACCCTTTGGCCACCCTGCCCTTCTGGTAGCCAGAATGGGCATGCCTATCCAGGGTCCCGCTGGGAAGTGGGGTCCCAGCCGCCGAAAATTCGTTCGCCGGGTCTCCTGGACCCGCCGATCCCCCCAGGTCCCCAAGGCGGATGACCCAATGAATGGCTGCCCTGGAGGGAAACGGAGAGGTGGACACCTCTTCATAGGTGGGCCGGAGAGGGGACAGCCCTGTCCTCACAGAGCTAAGCTCTGCGTGTCATGCATGGAAGGACACACAGGACCAGGCGCGGAGAGGGCTCCAAGAACAGCTAAGTGGTCGAGGAGCCAGCCTCACAGCCTGGGGAGCAAACGGCCCTCGCCAGGTTCTGGAGCTGAGTTTTTATTTTTTATTACAAAAGTAATAATGCTTTTTATTACCTGGACATTGCAGTAAAGTTCAAATGGAAATACGTCTGCACTTCCAACAACAAAAGCCAACTGCCTTTGAGTGTGGATTTACTGGGAATTGTGACTTAAGCCGTATTGTTATTTAAAAAAAATTATTATCAGTGAAAATGCATTTATGTATTCACCAGTGAAATTGTGTCTGTTTGCTTTATAATAAGGCAACAAAAATAAGTTAGTAAAAATAAAAGGAGGCCAATAGAGGGAACTAGATTGGTCAGGGGTTAAGAACTGTGGGATGGGGGTGGGTACAAGGGAATTCACTTGAAGGCTCCCTCGATTTTGTTTTATATTTGAAAACTTCCATAATAAAATGTTTCAAAAAGTGACTACCAAGAAACATTAGGGGTTTGTGCTCCCGAGCGGCTGAATCTCTGCCTGGGGCTGTTTTGGTTGCAGGTTTATTTACGCCCCATCGGGGTCTCACTTTGGTCCAGCTTGCACTCTTGCTTTTAATTTTTTTTCTGCTTAGCTAGAATGTTCGCATTTAAACCCATTAACGTGGTCTCTGTAGAATGATTTCAGTCTTAACCCTTCCTCTTTTCCACGCAGCTTTCCCGGCCTCCGTCCCTTCTCCACTGGTCGTGGTGCCCCCTCCGGGTTCCCCCACCCAGGGCACCTGGCGCCGGGGCATCGCCTCCGCTGGGGAGGCCTCAGACCGCGTCGAGGACGGATCAGGGAGGACGGACAAGGGCTGAAGGGTCCTTGGCGCCGCCTCCCGGCTCCCCGGCCCGAGTCACCCACGCGGACGCGGTTCCGACTTCGCTGCAGTGTTTGGAAGGTTGCGCGCAGCGGCCTCCTCTTCGTCCCGGGTGCGTGTCTCTGGTTTCCGGGCACTTCCTTGACGCACTCGGCGTGCTTGGTCTGCAGCGCCCGACCCACGCGAAAGGTGCGCCCCGCTTGGCAAGAGGTTGGGTGCCTTGATCCCGGGGCTCTGAGG
Source organism: Symphalangus syndactylus (assembly GCF_028878055.3). Taxonomy (NCBI): domain Eukaryota; kingdom Metazoa; phylum Chordata; class Mammalia; order Primates; family Hylobatidae; genus Symphalangus; species Symphalangus syndactylus. The sequence goes on from NC_072438.2 coordinate 13,184,662, forward strand.
GTCCAGACAGCCGCCAGGGAGCGGCGCAGAGGTCCCTGGCACGACGGCGCCCCAGGCCAGAGCTATGGGCTTCCTCGGGTTTCGCCAACCGCCCGGGAGGGCGCCTGGCTGACACTCCTGAAGCGCAGCCTCGGCCGTGCCCCCGGGGCTCCGCCTGCGCTGTTCCGCAGTCCCCTTCGCCTGTCTTCTTCTGACGCTCCTCTGCTCGTCCCTCTTCTCAGCGCTCGAAGATACTGCCCGCGCGTGCGTCTGCCCTGGTCACCGAGGCTCCCTCGTGATTCCCTATCCCCCCTTTCCCGGGCGTGATTCTCCCTACTTCTGACTAGCCCGAGTCGGGGTCGGGGAGGCAGGGCGTGTTTATTTCTTTGCGGAGAGGCTCCTCGGCATAGGCCGCGGGAAGCGCGGCCTCCGAGGCGCAGCGGCGCTCATTTCCGACCCGCCCCTCCCGGGCCCCGCGTCGCCCGGTCGGGCAGTGGGAAGTCGGTGCCGCGGCTTCTGGTCCGGGCCCTGCCTGCCCCGCTGGGTCCCTGGAGCCAGGTTCATCCCTGCCCGGCCTGCGCTTCCCAGCAGGTAGAGGAGGGCAGCGGCGCCCGGACCCGCGGGGCTGCCCGACCTAGATGGTGCGGAACCCCGGCAGTGGCGCCAGCTCCGCTGTGCCCGGGACCCCGCGGACGCCCGGGACCCCGCGGACGCGGCGCGACCCCTCCCCTTCCCAGTCTCCGGCTACCCAGGACCTTCCCGGCTCGCGGCCCTCCGGGGCGCCCCGCCCCCTCCCCGCGGTTCCGGCCCCGCCTCCGCCTCCGCCCCCGCCCTCGTCCCCGCCGTCGCCCTCGCACTCGCCCTCGCCCTAGCCCTAGCCCTGCCGGCCGGCGCCCGAGCCCCCGCCCGCCCCCGCCCGTCCCCGCCCGGCTCACCTGGCGTCTCTCTGGCGTCTGGAAGTCTGGCTCAGCCTTCGTCCCCGCCCCTCAGTTCTCACCTCGCCACTTCTCGCTCTCCTCCCCTACCCAGCCCCTTCCCCCTCGGGCTCTGCGCAGCGGAGCCGTCCGGTCTCCGCACCGCCACCCCGAGGAGGGCGGTGAGCTCAAGCTGCGGGCAGGGCATGGGGCTGCGGGGAAAGGAGGCGTCTGATCCGCCTGGGCCTCGTTAGGCTTCTGGAAGGAAGCGGTGTTAACCCGAAGGCTAGAGCGGAGCGAAGTTCGACGCGCGCAGGTGGAGACACGGGGGGCCGCCTTGCGTCTTAGCCCGGGGCGGGGGACGCGGGTCTCTCTGCCGCCTGGCCCCTTCGGGTCGAGCCCTTCCTCCCCACTCTTCGTCGGGAAGGTTTAGATTCCTGGACCGTGCGCGGTGCTTTCACTGGCCCGCTGTGTGGCTTTGGGAAAGTCATTTCATCTCTCTGAGCTCGTCTTGCCCATCTGCGGAGTGGTCATCGTAGCAGGGGTGAAGGCGGCGCGATGTAATGACTGGAGCGCGGGTGCGTGGCTTGCTGCTGTGTACACAGCCTTCCGTGTTCCCGCTCAGCACCCACCATGACCCGGAGCACCTCCGAGGCGCTCAACGCACGGGCCGGTCCCCTCAGCCTGTGCCCGGACCGCTGCAGTATATCGGTCCCAGCGGTCTTGGCCCCGGGTATAGGAAAGACCAGGGGGCGCACCCACTTCCATTCGGCGCGCAGTCATGCTCTCACTGGGGCACCGGGGCAGCCACGCCACGCGCACCCTGGGGTGTCCAGGCACCAGGGCTTTGCTGGCCCGCGCACTTGTGGGCAATGGCGCTCCACGAACTCGGCTGCGCCCCTGACGCAGTTCGCGCTGTCAGCACCGCCGTCAGCCTCGTCGGGGCTCTGCCGGTTCTAATGGGGACCCTAGCCCTCCACTCCCACCACGGGCAGTTGTGCCTCCTTGCTCCCAACCACACGGTTGGTAGCGGGAATTGGGTGTCCAGAGGTGGACACAGATCCGGGCCCAGAGCCGTGGGCCACTGCCCGCGCCTGCTCTGGAATGGCGAATGGCCCTTCCGCATCCCCTGGAAGCTTTCTTCGGGCCAGGAGCGGATCAGCGCTTTGCCCGCCTTGTTCCACGGTATTCCCACGATGACGAAGGGGCGGGGGGATGTCCCCATTCGGGTCCCAGTGCGACTCCACGTCACACAGGCCACGCACGTGTGTAGAGAAGGCAGAGACTCTGTCCACATTTCTCCAGCGGCGGCAATGACAGGGCGAGGAGGTGAGGATGCTGAGCCCAGCTCACCCTCTGGTCTGGGTGAGTGGGGGAGGGTGTCAGCTCCGGAGGTCTCGCACCCTCCGCACTTCCTCAATCCTCCTCTCCCTGTTCCAGCGGGCTCTCCACATGGGGGTCTCAGAGGCAGTACCCTTGTGCCCCCAGGCTGCACCTCAGAGGGCCCCATACTGTGGAGTGCCTTTTATGTTTTGGAATTTTCTAAGTCCCGCGGGCCTTTCCTGGGACTGGGGTGGAAGCTCTAAGCCAGCTCAGACCTGTAAGGCCCAGGTTCTAGGAGGGCTGTCACTCGGGACTGGAGAAATCGTGCTACCGGATGGTGCTGACATTCTGAGTTTGGGGTGACTAAAACTGTTTATATAGACAAGAGTCCCCCATATTTGCCTGAGGTTCCTCACATCCTGGGGGTGGCACTGTCAAGAGGTGTGGGTATGGGGGGTGCCAGCCTTGGAGCGAACCCGCCTCCCCAGCAGACCGTTAGCCTGCTGAAAGAGACCTTGGCCAACCCTATCTCACCTGTGCCCATTTTACAGATAAGCCCAATGTGGCCCCAGGAGAGGCAGAGGTGCGCTGCTCAGAAGCCAAATCCACCGGCCTCCTTCCTCCCCCCTCTGCTCTTGCACCCAGCAAGGGGTGGGTCCAGCCAGGAGGGCACACCCCACCACAAAGGGGTGCCCCAGGAACCAGAGGGGCTATTGCACCGCCCCCCCCCCACCGCGTGACGAAGAGAGGAGGGAATGGGAGGGCCCAGTGGAAAGCGAGTCTTTGAAGAAGCTCGCCCACCCCAGGGTCCCCTCGGGACCTCCCAGTGACGATGCTCCGAGAGTTTCATTCTGGACGGGGCCCAGCGGAGGAATGCACTCAGGACCGACTCCAGGACCTTCGTTTTTCGTTGCCTGGAGCTCAGCGTCCCTAGCGGGCCCGGGGCATTGGTGTATGTGTGCGTGAGTGTCACGGTGCCGACCTCTCCCGGCCGCCACAAGCGAGGCCCCGGCCGCCCGGGGCCCTGCGCTCAGGGGGCATTCCCCGCCTGACGGGGACTGCACAAGGTAGGGGCCAGGGCCTCTCCCTCCTGCATGGACCTAGGCCTCCTGCCGGACTCAAAGGAGCTCAAATAGGCTCCTGGGTTTTGGGGCCCTGGGAGTTCCTGGGGTCTTGCCGCGCCTGTTCCAGAAGCGCATCCCCAGCCGCGCCGGCCTGTTTTCTTCTGCGAAAATTCCGAGGCTGCTCCCTTCTGCCCCGTCACCCCTCGCTGTGTCTGTCTCGCTCTTTCTCTGCCGGTCGGCATCTCTTTCTGCTTCTCCGGACCTCTCTGCCTCGGCTTCTCACTCCCTCCCGCGGTCGCCTCTGCGCCCTTCCCAGAGCGCTCTCGGGGCTCCAGCTCCGCGCGCGTAACCGCAGAGTCAGCACATCCGGGCCTCGCTCATTTGATTTGGGTTTGTTTCTTAAATCGCGAAAATCCATTTCCCCCAAATGGACGGGGGCCTCGCCCGGCTTGGGGGCAGTCGGCCTGCTGCCCCATCCCCCACGCCGGTCCCCGAGGCCCGGCATTGATCCCCGTCTTACAGTACATCGCATTAGCCCTAATGGCTTAGCTGATGCTTCAACTTCTTTTTCGTTAAAAGCCACCCCTCGGCTTCACCCCTCCTCCGCCTCCTCTCCCCGAGCGCCCGAAACCCTGCTGTCAGGACGCACTGGTCCGTAGAGACGCGGCTCCTGGAACTGGGGCCCGGGGCTCGGCACGGCGCGTGTGGATGACCCTGGAGGAACGCACTTCTCTGGGCGGGGGCAAGGGCAAGGGGAGGAAGAGGGAGGGGCTGCGGCAGTTTGGGCTCCTCAAGGATCTCGAGTCCCCTGTCGCGTAAAATGCACGATTTAGACACAATCCAACCAGAAACGTCCAAAATTGTTTCTCAAACCCCCAGACTCAGACTCAGGGCAGAATGGCGGAACCATCCGGAAGCTGGGAGACCCCTGTGTGCTCGCAGAGAGGCTCCAGGCTTCTGGGCTGCGAGTTCCACAGGCAGGGGGGCGGGGGGCTGCGGGGGCCGAGGCCAGGGACGGGCTCTAGGTCAGCCGTCACTTCCGAGCGAAGCTGGGCCAGAACGCGCGCCCCACCGGGTGCGGAAACTCGGGATGAGACCTGGGAGGCCCGGCGCAGCAGGGAAGCCGCGGGGGAAGGAGGAAGGAGGAAGGGGAGGCAGCCCCAGACCCCGCCTCCTGCCTCCCACCTGGGGAGGGGGCCCCATGGGCAAAAAGAATGCCACTCCGGGCGAAGGCCGCCGCCGCCCGACCTTCCAGGACTGAGGCTCCAACTGGGCGAGGCTGCAGGGGAGGAAGTGGGGACGGCGTCCAACCCCATCTGCCCCCGACGCCTCTTCGGCGGCTGCATTGAGTTTAATGTCGCAAGGAGACTCTGTTCGTTATTTTAAAATTCAGAAAATACAAGCACCGAAAACAAAAGGCATCCCAAGTTCGACTACCTGGAGATGGCCAGAGTTTCGGTTTGTTATTGAGACGGTCCGCTGTGTCGCCCAGGCTGGAGTGCAGTGGCGCGATCGGGGTTCACTGCAGCCTCCATTTCCTGGGCTCCAGTGAGCCTCCCATCTCCGTCTCCGAGTAGCTGGGACTTCAGGCGCGGCCACCACGCCCGGCTAATTTTTATTTTTTGTGGAGAAGGGGTGGTCTCCACAGGCTCGTCGTGAACTCCTAAGCTCAAGTGGTCCGTCTGCCTCGGCCTCCCAAAGTGTTGGGATTACAGGCTTGAGCCACTGCGCCCGGCCAGAGTTTTTGATAAAGATTTTCCCTCATGATGTATGTATTTTTTAAACAGGCAATGCATCACCAAGGCACGAAATTCGAACGTTTAACCAGGTAGAAGATGGAAAGGCTGCCTCCCCTCCTTCTTCAAAATGGGAAGTGAATGTACTTAGGGAGAAAAGCACAAATTTAAGAGTGCAATCAGAGGAATTTTGATAAATGTACACACCTGTGTAGCCACCACCCGCATCCCCATTTTTTTAAGAAAGAAAAATGTCTACATAGACGCCTAAACGGCTTAAATTCAGAGAGACCCAGTGCCCCCTTCTTCCTCCCCTTCCCCTGCCCGGCCTCTTCTCCTCCTAGTCTTCATTTGTACCAGAGCTACTCAGCACACAATTTAAAATGTCCTCCACTTCTACAAAGAGCATAAACCACTACCAGAAGAGATTCCTCATCCCACGCCCACCAGAGGACACGGCTGTCAACCCCGCCAGCTCTTTCTGCTTCTACCTGTCTTTATATTTCTAAGGACGCTTCTGCCACGATTGCTTGAATTCATTTTTTCCGTTCTCTTTCTTTTTTAAAAGGAATCTATCAACTGCCTATGGCCTGTCTGGAAGGTGGGAAGTTCACTTGCTCACATGCCACTCAAAAGCACTCAGGGCCCTTCCCTCCCTCTCTCCCTTGGACTGAGCTGAGATGGGTCCAGCGCTCACAGCGGCTTCCCATGAACACCCTGCACAGCTAGGCGTGCACTATGAGCACACGTTTGTTCTACACCAGTGGCCTTTTCCCCCTTGGTTTTCTATGGTCCTGTCGTTCATCTGTCCCCAAGCTCCCTTCCAGCATGCTACTGTCCGCTGGAGGGCGTAGATCCCCAGGGACCCCACCACACTGAGTGGGGAGGTGGAGGGCAGGCTGGCCCCCTACAGGAACCTCCTATTTCCATCTCCCCCTGGATCCCGCTTTCAGAGACCGAGTCCAGAGGCTTCTGCAGGTCAGCAGGCAGAGTGGCTCTCACTCCCAGCCTCCCACACTATCCAGGCCCTTCCCGCCCCCACGTGCACCTCCTCAGCTGCTTGAGCCTTTCTGTGCGACTTCTGGGTCACATTTCACTCCTGGTTCACACCCGAGCACAGACTGGGAGTCTCCAAGGGTCCTGGCCACATCCCCAGGCTGCAGAGTGTCCTGGAGGGTGAAGCCTTGACCCTCACTGAATGAAGCCTTGCTAAGTGCCAGGTGAGAGAACCTTCTGGACCTCTGCCAGAACTCCTGCACCTGGTGGCTCACCCGGCAGCTGGCCATCTGTCCAGGGCACTCACCCCGACCCCCAGGGTCTGCTAGGAGACCGCCCCGCCCCCCGGCCCCTGGAAGTCTCGGGTCCACCCGTCATTGCCTCCCTTGCATTCCTTGAGGTCACGGCTGTTTCCTGTCTGACTTTCCTGTGAGACTGTGAGCTACTTGGGGACAAGATTCAGGCTCTGCCATCCCAACAAGCTGCTCAGGGCTGCCAGAGGTAGGCATCATCACTGATAAACGGGTGAATGAGACAGCAGCTTCATCCTCACCTCAGCCACACAGTGGAGGTCAGCCTTGCGTGGCCAGTTAGCCGTGGCTTGAATCCACGTCTGTAAAATGAATCTAACAGAATGGGTCTTCCTGGTCTGTGATGAGGCTGGAGCAGGAACCTGACAGGCTCGTCTGCATGGAGTCCATGGGGGAGAGGGACTCCAGGCACTGGGGGAAGCCCACAGTGGAGCATGGGCGTCGCTTCTATTCTTGGCTGAGGGATGGTTGCCTGCTGGTGTCTGCTGTGTGGTGACTCACTGTACTTAGCAGGACACGTGTGTTTCATGCATGAGAAAGATGTGAGGGAAGAAAGAAGTTGAGTGCTTCTCATGTGCTAGGATTCCCATTGTTCACTGAAATCGTTTTGCACACTTCTGTATTTACAGATTTATTTTAGGAAGTAGAATATATCCCTCCCTGTGATTATAGCTACAAAATGGTTTGAAGTGTGCTGGATGATGTTGGACTTACTACTGTTACTTTAGACTTCATGTTTTGAATGTTTTTCTTCATATTGTTCTTAGGAATTAGGGTTCTCCAGAGAGAATCAATAGAATAGTTAGATAGACAGACAGGGAGTGCATATGCAATTTAAAGAAATTGGCTCACATGATCATGTGGCCTGGGAAGCCCAAAATTTGTAGTGCAGGTGGCAGGCTGGGAGTTCAGGCAAGAGCTGATGTGGCAGTGTTGAGGACAGATTCCACAGGGAGCAGGCTGGCAGCCCAGGCAGAGTTTGTGTTGCAGCCTGGAAGGGAATTCCGGCTGCTTGGGGGAACCTCAGTGTTTGCGCTTCAGGCCTTCAATCCGTGTGAAGTTTAACACTCCTCCTTGACATAAACACACAGGAATGTCCCAGCAGTGATATCTTCACTGGCATTATGGCAAATGTGTACCTTGATGTGAGCAGCCTCTGTGAGCCTCAGGCTCTTCATCCCACTCAGGGTTCCCCCGGCACCAACCTGTATGGGGCCCGGGCCCTGTTAGGGGATTGAGCCCAGCCCTCAGCACAGCTGTTACCCTCCAGGGTGGCCAGCAGCCCCTGAGCACTTCCCTGGAGGTGTAGCAGGATCTGCCCACCCCCCACTGCCTGGTTGCAAGCTCCTGGAGGGCAGGGACATGTGCCCTTCACATCAGGCCTCCAGGACCCATTCGAGGCGGGGTAAGACAGGGAGAAGTGGTGGGTGGGGATGGACAGCTGTTTCTCCCACACCGTGCAGGGATGGGCAGGAAGGGATTTCAGGGCGGGGCCATGGGTCGGCTCAGGGCACACACTTCCTCTCAGGCTGGTTCAAGATATAAACGCAAAATCAAAAAGCTTTATAAAAAGATTAAAAATACTCACACATTTTTATCTGACCTCAGGGTGAGGAAAGGGGGATCCATTCTTCCCCCGCCCCCCTTTTTTTTGAGATGGAATTTTGCTCTTGTTGCCCAGGCTGGAGTGCAATGGTGTGATCTCGGCTCACTGCAACCTCCACCTCCCAGGTTCAAACAATTCTCCTGTCTCAGCCTCCCGAGTAGCTGAGATTACAGGCGCCCGCCACCACACCCAGCTGATTTCTGTATTTTTAGCAGAGACAGGGTTTCATCATATTGGTCAGGCTGGTCTTGAACTCTTGACCTCAGGTGATCCACCCGCCTTGGCCTCCCAAAGTGCTGGGATTACAGGTGTGAGCCACCATGCCCAGCCACATTCTCCCCTTTTGCCTTTTACTAATGGAACCCCTCTGAATTTCAGTTGGGCACTTAGCTAAAGACTACATTTCCCAGCTTCCCTTGCAGCTCAGCCTGGTCACATGATGTGGTTCTGACCAGTGAGCATGACCTGTGCAGTGGGCAACATCTGGATAGATCTTTGACTTATCAGGAAGTTGGGTGACCCTCGAACTCTCCTTCTTGGCTGCCTGGAACGGGGCTGTGATGGTCAGGTGACGACAATTTACTTAGAGTGAAGCAGAGCCTGGGATAGAAGGAGCCAGGTCCCTGGTGACCTGGGGCAGAGCTGTCCTACCCCCTGGACAATTTACCAGCTTCACTCATTTATTTGTTTGTGAGAAACAAACAAAACTTTCTGCCTTGTGTAAGCTACCATGACTTGGCTTCCATTTAAGAAATAGAGTCAATACCCTAATACAGGAGGCCTTTGTAAACTGGGCCAGTTGGAATCTGTGTTTGGCTGCTGACAGGGCAGTGACCACAGTGGGAGGTGGGTAGCCCAGGGCTAGTGTGGCCAGGAACCCAGGGACTCCTTCTGTCTTGCTTTTTCTTTTTTTTGACCATCCTTAGTGGATAGGTTTCATCCTCCAGGTCATGGAATGACTGCTGAAGCACCAGCCCTCGCATTCCTCTTTTATTCAGGAATAAGGGGAAAGGCAAGAGGCAAAGGTGGGCCTCCTCTCAGCTTTTAGAGATAGCCCAGAAGCCTATTTCACTGATTTCTGCTTTCATTTCTCTGGCTACCCCTATCTTCAAAGAGTTTTGTTGCTAAAGCAGAGGGGACAGTATTTATTGGGAGGCAACTTGGAAGCCCTGCACAGAGGGGAAAATTCACAAAAGAGAATGCTGTCAGTTTTGGCCACAAAGCACCAAAACCAGGACTTATAAAGCCCTTCAGCTGCACCAGTGCCCTGGTTCTTCCCCAGCCCCGGAGGCTGACCCTTCTGAGCTCAGACATAGGGGTGGGGTGCGTCCAGTCCCCCACACCCAGGCCCCGCGTGTGCAGCCTCCTGTGAGGCAGCATGGTGCAGAGCAGGGAGCCCGGGCATTGGAGTCAGGCTGACCTGGAGGAAGTCCCAGCCCCCTGCCCCCTGGCTGTGTGGCTTTGGGCAAGGCTTCCAACCTCTCTGATCCACCACTTCCTCATCTGTCCTAGGTGCTCAAAAAATGATAGCCAAGGTCGTTACAGCTGCTCCGTGACAAAGTGCAGTGGAGCAGATGCAGGGCGTGAGGGCCTGGGTTTCAGGCGGCTCCAGCAGGTTCGACGCCTCCCTGCAGCCGCGTTCACTGGATGTCTGCCTTGCTGGCTGAGCCCATCTGTTATTTTTGTTACAAATTGCCACTCAGTTGGCTTCACCCAAGGCCTGTTACCCAAAATAACATGAGTGACTGCCCAGTGAATGCAGGGTCAATACTCATTACGCTCTCCTTGCCCACAGTCCCTCGGAGCCAGGGCCGGGGCTTGGAGGAGTCAGGAGCGGTGGAGACCCTGGATTGCGCTCCCACCGCAGCGTCTGGGGATGAGAGGGGCTGCCTGCTGGGAACCAGCTTGAGCCCTTTGTGGTTTCCTGTTGGTGCCTCCTTGACACAGGGCACAGGTTCAAGGCCCTCCCGTCTCTGCCTGGAGCTGTCTCCAGCCTGCTGCCTGGCCTCGGGGCATGAGCGTTGGAACGTGTGTCCCCACAGTGCGCGGGCCTGGGCTGCTGGTGGGAATGATGGTTTTTCCAGGATGTCAGGGAGGCCCACCCCACTGGGAAGCAGGAGGGAGAGTCCTTGGACTTGGGGGTTGGACTTCAGGCTCCTGTTTTATGATGGAGAAATAGAGGCCCCGAGAGGCCCAGAGACTGGCCCACAGGCCCACGGCAGATTCGTGCCTGAGATGACCATGGGTCCCAGGCCTCCTCTTTCCCTTCCGGGGCATCCTGGCCTGAGGCCCGCGGAGCCTCTGGTGATCCGTGAGTGGGCCTCAGGGGGTGTTTTATCCAACTGATGTGTCTGTGCTTGTTCTACAGAGGGCCCTTGGATGGCATCAGAGCTTACACGGTGCCCCCACCGGTGATGAACCGTGAGACCTCCTAGGAGTACTGTGCCGGCCGCCTTCGCTTCTCAGCTGCCCCTCGGGGCGCATTGTATCCCCCCGGGAGCCATGGAGGGAAGCTGCAGGAATGCCCACTTCTGCGTCCTGTCCTGTCGAGGGCCTGGGTCTCTCCCAAGCTGGATCTAGGCCATCCCTGAGCACAGGCTGTGGGAAAGAAAGCCTGGGATGGGAGTGGGGGTCATTCGCAGGTCTTCTGTTCTGCCACGAAGACCCGAACCCTCTTCAGAGCCCAGCCTGTCCTTCCCGTGTTGTAAGGCCCTAAACCAAAGGGGGCCCTCAGGCTGGAGTCAGACACACGGGGTCTGGTCTCCCTGCTCAGTAATGACGGCTCCTTGGGCAGCTGGCTACGGTGCTCCAAGTCTCTGTTTTTGTGTTTGCAAATGGGAATGCCGTTCAGAATTCCAGAAGCCTGGAGAGTATCTGCCGGGGCCCCGCGCTCGGCACGGGGACCCAGAAATGGATTCCAGGCTCCCTGCCTTGGGGGAGCCCAGTCCGGCCATGGGGGCAGCCGTGTCTGGAGAGGCAGTGTACTCTCTGGGGCACCCAGCACACGTGGGCACCGTCCTGGAGACCAGGATTCCAGACAACGCTGGCGGCAACAGTCCCAGCCTCTCAGGAGCCTGGGTCCAGCAGGAGAGATGCCGGATCCAGACCAGGAGCGGAGACCGAGTCGCAGGGCTGGGTGAGTGGAGTGGTGACGCCCACCCGCGGGGAAGGGCAGGCGCTAACACTGGTGTTTCAGGGAGGCGGAAGGACAGATAGCCGGAAGAATATTCTGAACCGAAGGGATGGTGTGAACAAAGGTGAGAGGTGGGATGGGGTGTGGTGGAGGCGATCGTGGGCAAGTCATGTGTTGTGGGGTGAGATGCGGGTGCTGTGGGAGCCTGAGAGGCCTGGAGTCTGGGGAGCTGGCCAGGGAGGGCAGCAGAGGCCAGGCCTGGAGGAAGGCGCAGCCTGCCCCCTAGCCCGGAGCCTGGGCTTAATCCTGCAGCCCGAGGTCAGGGTAAGGGACAGTGCTTGGAGGGGCCACGATGGGCTTCAGCAGGGCCAGTGGAGACCGGGGCGGTGGGGATGGAAACAACGCCTCCAGGAACCCCACCGGAAGGGGTCGGGGCAGAGCTGACCACCCCAAGGTGGTGCCCAGGACTCCCGCACAGTGCAGAGGCTCCCCACAGGCAGGCGGGCACGGGCAGAGGTCGGCTCTGAGGGGCAAAGATGTGAGGGTCAAGTGAGTGCTAGGCTGAGCTTGGGGTTCCAGGAACCCCCACCTGCTTCCCAGCGGTCTGCAACCTGGGTGGGCCGCCCTTCCACTCCTTACCCAGCCCCAGCCAGCACCCTGTCTACCTTCACTCATTCAGTCAACAGACTCACCGTGTGCCCATTGGGTGCCAGGCTTGCCACGTGAGACCCTCTTCGGCACATGGGTGGGCTGAGGGGGGTTGTGGGGCTGTGGGAGAAGGAGGCCCAGAGAAACCAACACCCACAGGGCTTGGGACACACCCATGGCCACTTCCTTTGTCACCTGCCCACCTGTGTCCCCCCCCATCGGGCCCCCCTGACAGGAAGCAAGGGCAGAGAACCCTCATCTGAGGACTCCGGGCTGAGGGTGGAGTTAAGTGACAAATGGCGGACCACACCCGATGCCCGGAGGGGCTGTTCCAGCTCAGAGACCTCCTGTGAGGGTCCCCATTTCCTCCTGCCCCACCCAGCAAGGGCAGAGGCTTGGAAGAGAGAGAGAAAAATCCCTGGGGTTGCACCCACGTGGGCCTGATGATAGTTGAAGACCCCACGCTGGGGCCGGGGGGACCCCAGGAGAGCTGCCTTGCGTGTGTCTCCTTGAGTGTCCTGGGGCTGCCGGGACCAAGGGCCACAGGTGACGGGCTTCAGACGATTGAAATGTTTTATCTTGCAGTTCTGGGAACCATAAGTCTGAGCCCCAGGCGTCAGCCGGGCTGTGCCCCTCCAGAGGCGCTAGGGGAGAGCCCTTCCTGCCCCCTCCAGCTTCTGATGGCATCTGACAATCTGTGGCTCAAGGCCACACGGTGCCAGCTGAGTGCCCACCTTCTCCTTGGCTTCACACTGCCCTCCCTCTAGTGAGTCTGTGTCCAAAGTTCCCTTTGTCCTCACACACCCCTCAGCTTGGGGTAGGGCCCTGCCTGCATTTCAGCTTGCCTACCTCAGGAAGACCCTATTTCCAAATAAACTCTCGTTCTGGGGTGCTGCCGGTCAGGACCTCCCCATATACACTTTGGGAGGACACAGTTCAGCTCATGACAGCTGCCATGGTTGGACCCGTCTCACAACCTCATGAAAAGGCTTCATCCCGCACTTCATACCCCCGTTTCACAGAAAGGAAAATCGAGGCTCTGAGAAAAGACGTACATGATGGAGCAGCAGGCAGGGGGAGGAGGCCCACCCCCTTCAGCCAGGTCTCCACCCGCACGATGCTGCACTCTGTTCAGAGAGGAGGAATTGCTCCTGCTGTAACGTGAGCTGGACAGGAGACCCTCTGCTGGATACAGCCCACCTTTTCACAGAGGGAACATTTTTTTCTTTGTAGTTGGAAGGTGAGGCTTTGGGCACTGTGCACAGATGACCAAGTATCAGGGACTCCAGGCCCTTCCCTCAGGCAGCAGCCTGTGGTCTTCACCAACCAGGAAAAGCCCTTACGATGTCTGCTTGCTACTTGCCCTGGGGTAATCTTCTGACCCGGGTTGGGTGTCAGGCATGTTGGCATCTTGCTTGGTTCTAGTGGCCTGCAGATCTGTGTTCTTGCAAGGCATATCTGAAAAAAGGGGGACTGGGGAGCCTGGTTTAGGTTGGTCTAGAGCAGCTGGCACCTCCAAGCCTGCCTGGAGCAAGTGCCAAGTTATGGGCCCAGCTCCATCCACGTGCTGTGTGACCCAGGCAACTTCCTTGCCTTCTCTGGCCTCAGGTTTCCTATTTGTAAAACAAGGGGATTGAACTAGGGCATTCCAAGTACTCTGCCCAGATGAGTAAAAAACAATCACAAAATTTCCCCTAACTCTTTCCATTTTATCAAAATACCATAGGCTTTAAGGTGACGTTGTCCAATAGAAACTATGACTGCCAACCACGTATGTGATATAAATTTTCTAGTAGCTACATTAAAGAAGAAACAGGTGCAAATAAATGATAATTTCATCCAACATGTTCAAAATTATCATTTCAATATGCAATCGATATAAAAATATTGAGTTGCTTTACATGTTTCGGACTGTCTTTGGAGAGCCCAAAAGTATGCGTTTTTTACTTACAGCACATCTCAATTCAGATGCCGAAGTTTTATTGGAAATACTTGATCTGAATTTAGCTATCATAACATTTACAGTTGAAAAGGCAGATTCTCAGACCCAAGTTGTTCCAAACATACTTCAATGTTGTCCAATAACTGAATCGAGTGTCGAGTTTTAGATTCAAAATTCGGTTCGCTGAGCTCAGATGTCACCCTGGGACCTGGCGCTCCAGGGAGTCGGAGCCTGTTTCAGTTACCGTAAAGCCTGGAGTATAGGGGGCTCGTTGATTCCAGGTCAACTTAATCCACTGGCTCTCAGCTCAGGTCCTCTCCAGAGCCACTCCAGCCAACCCCGAGGTTCTTCCTATCCTTCCCATTCCCCTGTTTCTGAATCCTGTTTCTTTATTCTTGTGTCCAGAAAGCAGTTACAGAGTACCAACTGTATGCAGGATGTAATGAAGGAGGCAGTATAGTCAAGGCAGGCCTCATATGCTGGAAAGACCACAGCTCCAGTTTCAAATCTGGACACTGCCAGCTCCACGGGAGCCTGTTTCCACATCTGTGACCTGGGAGCCCTTGGTCCTGAGCAGAAGCATCTCTGTGGGGACAGAGGGGGGCGGTTTGCACGTGTCCAGTATCTGGCCGATGCTCCTTCAGGTCTGCCTGCTCTCAGGACAGGAGTTGTGCCCGGCCCAGCACCTTCCCAGGAGCAGGGCTCAGTGGCTTCCGTCTGTTGGCCGCATCCCATTATGGAAATAGCTCTTTGCAGATGTGGCTTCACCGTGAACAGCATTTCTCAAACCTCGTTCCCAGAAACATCTTGCTCCTCCTGGTGTGAACCAGGAATTCTTAAGTCAAAGACATTCTCGGGAAACATCAGATCAAACACTCAGTGGCTTTTTAAATTAAATTAAATTTTTTTTTTTAATTTTTAAAGACAGAGTCTTGCTATGTTGCTCAGGCTGGATTGGAGCTCCTGGGCTCAATCCTCCCCACTCAGCCTCCCGAGTAGCTGGGATTACAGGCATCCCTCCCCACGCCCAGCTCAATGGCTTTGTACTTTTATTTGCAGACTTTCTCAGAGCCCTTGATGTGGCAATGCAAATGGTCAGGGAATTCCCACTTTGCCAGTGTGTCAGCAGCCACTCAAAGAGCTGAGTCACTCATTTCCATGTCCCATGCCACTTTTGCACACAGGGAACCCCTAGCTGGCACCCTGCCCTCAGGGAGTGCCTGACAGTGGCCACTGATTAAAATATGGGCTAAAAAGAAGCACTAAAACAACAACATGCTGGAGATCGGGGAAGGGCCAATTATTTTCAATCAGAGGATCCAGGAAGACTGCCTGTAGGAGGAGACATTGGAACTGAGCATGAAGGATGAGCCTAGAGACCAGGGTAAGGGGTTCTGGGTACATGAAAGGGGCGTTCGCAAGCCCAGGAGGAGCTCTGTGTATGGTTCAATGCCTGGTGCGGTAAGGGGTGAGAGGTTTGGGGTATGGGGTGTTTGCAGGGGAGTGTGAGAGGTGGAAGAGGCAGGAGGCCTGCTCAGGTCTCATGGGCTTGCAGGTGGCACTTCACCCTATGGTCAGTGCCGCTCGCCCCAGGGCTGCTGCATTGGAGTCCCAGGGGAGTCTGTTACACGTGGGCTCCCGGCTTGGTCCTACTGCACCAGTTTCTGGGAGTGGGAACCCCCATGTTGACAAGTTCCCAGGGGAGTCCTAGGTCCCTGTAGTTTGGAGACCACTCTGTGAGCCAGGTTTGGGTTTTGAGCCATGTGGCTGGCAGTGGAGCATCCAGGATTAGCTGACGCCTTGTGCAGACATGACTAGTGCTCCCAATACCTGGTTTTCCTCCCCTGCAGGCACGCAGAAGATTGCACCTCAGCCTGTGCAGTGCGGACAGGGGCAGGTGACCAGCACTGATAAATACAAAGTGAACAGACGTGACGGTGGGAGACTCTGGATGGCGGAGGAGGCCGCAGGGACTGGATGGTGCAGCCACAACATAGTGGAGCCTTTGTCAGCCTGGATCCCTGAGTGACCACGTGGAGCAGTGTTCCCACAGGGGGCATTCAGTGTGAGCAAGAAATAAACCTTAGTGTGTGCACCCACCTGGATTGTGTTTGTCACTGTTGTGTAACTTAGCCTATTATGATGAATGCACATTCATTCCCTTTCAAATGGGAAGTTTAACCCAGGGGGCACACCGTTAAATGTTTGTGGACACAAATTTTGAGCACTTAAAATAGATCACATTCCCTTCCCTTTTCCCCTCTCTCTCCTTCCCCTCCCTCCCTCCTGGGTGGCAGCTAGCCTCTCTACCATCTTTGTGGAAATTAGGAAAAGGCTTGCCATCCAGGCTGATGCACTTTTGGGCTGTTCAGCTTGATGAGCAGTGAACAGAGAGTGAGCTGAATTTCAGCCTTGACCCGCTGCCTTGGCCAGGCACTTTTGAGCAGTGCACAACCCGTACAACAGTCTAGGGTGACCCAGTTATTCATCCATCCCCAAACTGGGTGTAGAGTGAGTACAAGGCCCTGAGTTGGGCTCTGCAGGTTCAGAGAGCATAGGATGCTCTGTGTGCCTCAAGGAGCTCACTTTGGGGGAAGCAGACAGGATGTAGAATAGCCCTCATTCTGGTCAGCATTGAGGGACGGGTCTCGGGGAACCTCTGACCAGGGGAGGCACAGAAGCTGTGGGAAGCTCCTCATCAGCACGGCGGGGGCAGCGCACACTGCGAGAGGCAGGCTGTTCAGTATCTGACGTGTGGAACCTTCAGCAGGCAGGTGGAAGGGGTGAGGCGAGGAGAATAATAACGATAAATCATAGCTAGAACCTTCTGGACTCTTCTTTGCTAAGAGGCGCTAAGTAGCATTTGCTGCTGCCTAGGGGTCGTTACTTTTGGATTCATCCAGGAGGACACTATGGGGTTGGAGTCTTGGCCTCAGAAGGCCCTTTCTCTCCACCCATCTCCCCACCTGCTGTGCCCATCTGTCCCTGGCATCATAAGGATGAACATCCAGCCCAGGGCGTGGGGCAGCTGGGAGCACCCTGCACAGCCAGTCCAGGCACAAGGCGGCAGGGACTCCTCAGCAGCGCAGACTCATCTCCACCCTCCGCATTTCCCAGTTGGGAAAAAATTCTTCCATTGATCCACCAACATTTATTGAGGGCTTCTTTTTTAATAACAGTTTTATTGAGATATAATTCACATACTGTAAAATTCACCCTTTTAATTGTACAATTCAGTGTTTTTTTAAGCATATTCATAGGATTGGGGTGTAACCACCACCCTAATTTTAAATTTTAGGATCTAATTTTAGAGCATTTTCTTTCTTTCTTTCTTTCTTTCTTTCTTTCTTTCTTTCTTCTTTCTTCTTTCTTTTTCTTTCTTTCTTTTTCTTTCTTTCTCTTTTTCTTTCTTTCTTCTTTCTTTCCTTTTCTCTCTTTGTTTTCTTTTCTTCTTTCTTTCTTTCTTTCTTTCTTTCTTTCTTTCTTTCTTCTCTCTCTCTCTCTCTCTCCTTCCTTCCTTCCTTCCTTCCTTCCTTCCTTCCTTCCTTCCTTCCTTCCTTCCTTCCTTCCTTTTTTCTCTCTCTCTCTTATCACTCGCCCTGTCACCCAGGCTGGAATGCAATGTTGCAATCTAGGCTTACCGCAACCTCCACCTCCCTGATTCCAGCGATTCTCCTGCCTCAGCCTCCCAAGTAGCTGGAATTACAGGCGTCTGCTGGCGGCCCAGCTAATTTTTTATTTGTTTGTTTTTTAGTAGACACAGGGTTTCACCATGTTGGCCAGGCTGGTCTCAAACTCCTGACCTCAAGTGATCAGCCCACCTTGGCCTCCCAAAGTGCTGGGATTACAGGCGTAAGCCACTGCACCCGGCCTCTTTTGTCTTCTTTTTTGAGGCAGGGTCTTGCTGTATCACCAGATGGAGTGCAGTGATGTGATCTCAGCTCACTGCAGCCTTGACCTCCTGGGCTCAAGCAATTCTCCCGAGTAACTGGGACTGCCTCCTGAGTAACAGGGACTACAGGCACACATCACTATGCTCAGCTAATTTTGTTTATTTTTTAGAGATGGGGGTCTCACTGTGTTGTCCGGGCTGGTCTTGAATTCCTGGACTCAAGAGATCCTCCCACCTCAGCCTCCCAAACTGGAGGGATTACAGGCATGAGCCACTGCACTGGGCTTAGAACACTTTCATTACCCCTCAAAGAAACCCCATACCCCTTAGCAGTCACCCACCTTTTCTCCCTACACCCAGCCCTGGCAACCACTAATCTACTTATATCTCTATGGATTTGCCTATTTTGGACATTTATGTAAATGGAATCATGTTTGTGGCCTTTTGTGTCTGGCTTCTATCACTTTGCGTAATGTTTTCAAGGTATGTAACAGGATTTCATTCTTTTTTATGGCCAAATAATATTTTGCTGTATGGATTGACCTCTTTGTCCATTCATCAGTGGATGGACATTTGGGTTATTTCCACTTTTTTGGCTATTATGAATGATGCTGCCATGTACATGCATGCACATCTTTCTAAGCTGACGATGTTCTCAGTGCCCTTGGGCAGATACCTAGGAGCAGAATTGCTGGCTCATGTCATAACGCTCTGTTTTTGAGGAGCTGCCTGACGATTTTCCCAAGTGGCTGCACCATTCTACTTTCAGCAATGTGTGAGGGTTCCCATTCCTCCACATCTTCACCAGTGTTTGTTATTATCTGCCTTTTTTTATTCCAGCTGTGATAGTGGGTGTGAAGTCGTATCTAATTGTGGTTTGATTTGCATTTCCCTAATGACTAATGATACTGAGTATCTTTCCATCTATTTATCTGCCATTTTTATATACTTTTTAGAGACATGTCTATGTGAATCCTTGGGCTATTTTTAAATTGAGTTATTTGTCTTTTTATTGTTGGGTTGTCAGAGTTCTTTATATATTGTGGATACAGGTTCTGAATGATATATATGTTTTGCAAATATTTTCTCCCATTCTTTGTGTCATCTTTTTACTTTTTGGATGGAGTTCTTGGAAGTAAAAAGCTTTACACTAATTTACATTAATTTTCAGATAATTAATAACAATGGTGACTGTCCCATGCCAGAGTAGGGTATGTATTGGCCCATTTAAGCTGCACATCAACCCATGAAGTCAGGACTCCCATCATCCCCGGCCATAGTTGAGGAAACAGAGGAATGGAGAGATCAATTAGGAGGCTCCAGACAGTGAACCTAATACAGACAGAGGCAGGACCTGGACCTGGCATCTGGTTCTGAGCTCTGGCTCTTCACCACCACTGGGGATCTGCATTGAAGCCTTCACCATTCAGAGGAGACAGGAAGGTGGGCTTGTAGTTGTACCAAGAAGCATTATTGCCTCTTGCAAGCATCGGCGATCTTCAAGGGAGGGATAGTTCTCTTCCAGGAGTGGGCATCAGAGGATGGGCTCCCAGGCTCTTGGCAAACAACAACGTTGCTGGGCCTCACTACATCCTGGCTGCTCATGTGTGGCTCTCATTCCCTCATTAAAGAGGCCATTTGCCCCCACGACCATCATCTCTACCACATCATCATCACCATCATCATCACCACCACCATCATTACCACCACTATCAACACCACCACCATCACCACAATAATCAGCATCACCATCATCACCATCATCACCATCACCAGCACATCACTATCACCACCATTATCATCATCACCACCATTATCACCATCATCACCATCAGTCAACATCACCATCACCACCATCATCACCATGATCACCACCATAATCATCACCATCATCACCACCATAATCATCACCATCATCACCACCATAATCATCACCATCATCACCACCATAATCACAGTCATCACCACCATTATCACCATCACCATCATCACCATCATCACCATAATCACCACCATAATTGCCATCACCAGCACATCACCATCATCACCACCATTATCACCATCATCACCACCATTATCACCATCATCACCATCAGTCAACATCACCATCACCACCATCATCACCACCATAATCACCATCATCACCACCATAATCATCACCATCATCACCATAATCACCATCACCACCAGAATCATCACCATCATCACCACCATAATCACCATCATCACCATTATCACCATCACCATCGTCACCATCATAGTCACCAACACCATCATCATCACCATCATCACCATAATCACCACCATAATTGCCATCACCAGCACATCACCATCATCACCACCATTATCACCATCACTGTCATCACCACCATAATCACCATCATCACCACCATAATCATTATCACCATCATCACCACCATAATCACCATCATCACCGCTGTTATCACCACTACCATCATCACCATCATAGTCACCACCACCATTATCACCACCATAATCACCATCACCACCACCACCACCACCATCACTATCATCATCATTAACATATCACCATCACCACTGTCATCACCATCACCACTGTCACCACCAACATCACCACCACCATCAACATCACCATCATCACCACCACAACATCACTGTCATCACCATAATCACCATCACCATAATCACCATCACCACCACTAACACCATCATCATCACCACCATCACCATTATCATCATCATCACCATCACCATTATCACTACCATCACCATCACCGTCATCACTGTCATCATCATCATTATTTCCATCGTCATCACCACCACTGTCATCACCATCACCACCATCACAATCATCACTGTGGTGGCATTGAGAAGGTGTACTGAGCCCCTCACTTGGGGCCCGGCCCAGAGCTCTGTGCTTTACAACTGTCACTTAATTTAGTCATCCCAGCTGCCCTACAAACTGGGCCTGAGGCTCAAAAAGGAACAGTCACTTACCCCCCACCCCCATAGCGCCCGTTGAACCTGACCTTTGCCCTTAACCAAGTCCTGCCCATCCATCTTACAGATAGGTGAATGGAGGACCTGGTATTAGGGACTGAGGGAAGGTGAGGGGGGGCGGGTACTGGAGTAAAATCCAGGCCAAAGTGGAGGGCTGGCCAAGCAGTCCCCAGACTGTGGCCTCCAGGAAGAGATGCTTCAGCAAGCCCTGAGAGAGGGAGGCTAGAGGCTGGGCTCCCAGGCGCGAAGCCATTCTGGACAAGGGCAAGGATTGGGGGACCACGGCCAACCCTATCAATTAGTGCAATTAGGCGGCAGGACGGAGGCCTAGGCGCTAATTGCCTGGTGACCAGCCGAGGTGCTCAATAATGGATTAGCTGAGTGCTGTGGCCACAGCAGAGGTGGCCTTCACCTTCTGGGGTCAAGGCCAAGTGCTCCAGGGATGCCTCCTCTCCTGGGCGCAGCCCAGACCTCTGCAGCTGTGCACCACCCCTCCCTTGCCTCTGCCCTTTCTCTAGGACTGAGAAAAGCCAACCCAGGTGGGCAAACACTGTGGTCACAAGCGTCCTGAGGTCCCTCATCCAGGCCCTGGTGGGGAGGCCTCTCCCTCTGCTGAGACCCCTCCTCTCACATGTGGGCTGTCTGGGGATTTCAGCCACCTCTCTCGAGGAAGCACTGGGTCAAGCAGGACCTGGGGCGAGGACACCCTCTCCCGGCATCTTGGTCCCCCCTCTGTAGATGGGGGGCCACTTGCCTACCTTGCCTCCCTGCTGGGATAAGAGGGGTCCATGTTCCTGAAAGCTCCTTGCAAGAGCTGCCACCTGGGGTGGCTCAGCCCCGCTGATGGAATTGGATGGTGCAGTCCCAGCCACCCAGAATGGTTCCTGTCTCTTCACCCTTCCTCAGGTACCTGACTGGGCCAGGTGGAAGACAAAGGGGTGGGGCTGGTCTCTAGGGACCTGGAAGCTGGGCCAGGCATGAGACTTTCTCCTGAGGGCAAGGGGGAGCCACTGAAGGGCTCTGAGCAGGGTGCCTTGGGCCCCTTTTGCATTGTAGAACAGTCCCTGGTGGGGGCTGTGAAAAGGGGCTGCAAAGGGGATGGGGCAAGAGCCAGGGTGGAAGGGCCTGTCCCGAGCCAAGCTGGGTGTGGGGAGGAGGTACGGATGTGCTGGACCTTGGGTGACAGTAGATGAGCCCCTGGGACTGGCTTGAGGGAAGAGGCTCTCTTCACTCTTCACCCGCCCTTAAGTTTCAGCTGTTGGCCCCCTCCTCCAGGAATCGTCCTGCTCTGCCCCTAGGGCCTCATAACGTCACCTTCTCTGTCCCCACCCTCATCACTCTCTGACCCCGTCTCCTGCTCTGGGCCGCAGGCCTCAGGTTTCACACCCCCTACCCACCCCGGGCAGGCTCGACTCCTCTCTCTGTCTCCCTGGGTACAGAGGAGGCTCCCACCCAACCCTGGCAGGGTGGACCTTCCCAAGGTGCCCGTGTCTCAGGTGATCCTCCCACCCCAGCCTCCTGAGTAGCTGGGACTACAGGTGCACACCACCACGCCTGGCTAATTTTTGTATTTTGTTTTTTGTAAAGACAAGATCTCACCATGTTGCCCAGGCTGGTCTCAAACTCCTGGGCTCAAGTGATCCGCCTCCCTAGGCCTCCCAAAGAGCTGAGACTACAGGTATGTGCCACCATGCCCAGCCTTGGTGTCGTTTTAATTTGCAATTCCTTGATGACATATGACGCAGACCATCTTTCCGTACGCTCATTACCTTCTGGGCATCATCTTTGGTGCCTGTTAAGATCTTTGGCCCCCTTTTCACTTGGGTTGTTGGTTTTTTATCGTTGAGTTCTATATGTTCTTTGTACTCATTCTCTTAACGGTATCTTCTGCAGAGACTAAGTTCTTAATTTTAATGAAGTCTAATTTGTCAAGTTTTTCTTTCATCAGTTATGCTTTTGGTGCATCAAAAGTCGTCGCCAAATCCAAGGTCACTTAGATTTCCCCTCTGTTACCTTCTAGGAGTGTTTTAGTTTGTCTATGGCCCAATTTGAGTTAACTTTTGTGGAAGGTGTAGGTTGGGGTCTGGGTTCAGTTTTCTTGCGTGGCTGTCCATGCACAGGATTTTGCACAGCTGCTTCCTGGTGACTCTCCCTTGCAGGAGCCTCTGCTCTGGGGTCAGCGGGTGGGATCCCAGCTCCGGGCCTGAGGTGCTGTCCTGGGAATCCTGGCACTCATATCCTGAGTCTGTGGGAGAGGAGCCTCATTCCCACAGGGGATGTGAGGGAACCAAGACCAGAGAGGCCAGGCAGCTCATCCCAGGAGGGCCCAAGTTGGTCCCTGAACCTCTGGATTCTGGCTCATGAAATGTGATGGCTCCACGCCTGGGTGACCAGGGCTTGCACCTCATTGGAGGAGCGATGTGGGAACTCCTGGGCTGTGCTGAGCTCAGGCAGGCTCCGGTGGGAGGGGGCTGTGTTGACCAATGTGAGCAGGGTGGTTGTGCTCTTGGGGGCCATGGTGGAGCAGTCAGGGAGGGCTCTCTGGAGGAGGTGAAACCAAAACCCGGCCTGGAACTGAATGGAGAGTCTGGATCAACCATGCAGAGTGGACTGGGGAACCCACCCCTTCCCCTCTCTCCACACCCAACTCCCAGGTCCTGCATGTTCCAGCCCCAACACCCTTCCAGAGCACCCGTATCATCTCCCAGCCCCGCCCCTACCCGGTCTCCATGCCTCATCCTCCCTATGCCTGTCTGGCCCCACATTTATCCTCCACACAGCAGCCAGCGAGGCCACGAGCTCCGAGGTTTCACATGGATCTGGCTGGGCTGCTCCCTGACCACCCTGGCACCTGCAGCCTTACGCCTCGGTGGGTCATAAGGCCTTACCTGACCTGCGCCTGTCCCAAAAGCAGGGACTGAGACAGGGGCTGCATGCAAGGAATTGGTTTAGGAGGTGCAGGGCCCCCAGCAGGGGAGGGGGAGGCGAGGCAGGGAAGGGAGGGGTCAGCCAGGGGGCCACCCCATCCCTCCAGGCACTCCTCCTGAGTGATCCCGCAGTGGGGCGGGGTGCTGGCTGAAGGCCGCTGGGAGGGGGTGTTCATTTCCTTAGCACCCCCTCAGACAAAGAGATGTGGACAATGTGGAGGGGAAATTAGCCAGGAGCTGCAGGGCAGGGCCGGACAGTGTGGGTGATGGGGGTGCTGCTTTATAGGGGTCAGGGCAGTAACGCATAGAGGCGCTAAGCAGGGCAGGCTGCCACCAACGACCACGGGTAGACGATGTCGTGGAGGATGCCCCCTATGGCTGCGTGTCCCTCAGGCTGCTGCACGGCCCGGGGTCTTCTTCGCTAGTCCCCCTCGCCAGCATCCCCCTGGCCTTCCCCGTCCTGCATGAGGAGCAGGCCTGGCTGTGAGATTGGAGGGCATACAGGGCCGTCGTGGACGTGGTAGCGGCTCTAGTGTTCAGGTCCTCAGAGTCTTATGAAATGCCACAAACCAGCATGCCTGTAACCCTCCAGTGCCCGGGATCCTGCTGGGCCCCTGTGATAACGCCGATTCAGGGCCTGGGCTAGGGCCTGAAACTCTGCATTCTAACAAGCTCCCAGGTGCTATCCGGCAGCTGGCCTAGTGACCACACTCTGAGAAGCCAGGTGTGAGCTCCAGACAGCCACGCACACATTCTGAAATGTCACCCAGAAACCTCTGGAAGCAGCTTTGAGAAAAAAAGGACTGGTTTCTCTTTCTGGCTCCAGAACTGATTGGCTGTGTGACGCTGGGACAGTCATGGCCCTCTCTGCTCTGGAGTGTCTTCAGAGATAAAACAAAGCCTGGGACCAAGCCATAGCAATTCTATAATCTGAGTGCCACCTTCTGTTTATGGAGCGCCTCAGGTGTCAAACAGCATCGATTCATGATCACAAATCTAGAAAACATCATCCCCATTTCACAGGAGAGAAAACTGAGGCTCAGACAGTGTCCCGGCGGGGAAGTTACCGCCCACCTTTTCGGTGGCAGAGACCAGCTTTGAACTCGAGTCGGCTAGCTGCAAAGCCCTTGTTTTTTCTCCATCAAGCTACCTCCTGTTTCACTTGGAGAGTAAAATAAAACTTTCTCACAATGAGAGATGAGACGTGAAAAGGGTTTGAATTTCTCAATCCAGAGAACAATCATTGCTTAGGCAAAGGCATTTGTGGTCGTTTTGATTTCCTCCAAAATAGTTTTTGCAAGTTGATGAGAAATCGTTTTGTTCTCTGTAGTCTAAGGAAGTGAGTCCGTAAACAATAAAATCGGCATTCTCATAATTAGCTCTTAAACTGTTCCTCCGTATGAAAGTTCCCCCAGTCCAAGCTCCACGTTGCTTCTTGCACATTCTTACTATACAAATCTGAACAATTTTTGACAAGATTTTTGAGTTTTGTCAGATGTGAATTGTTAAGATTTAATTGAAAAAATGAACAGAACACAGCCACTATTTCAAAGGGAGTGACCCAGAACCAATTAGAATTTAGTAACAATTGACCATTCACCACTGAAATCCATGTTGAGAATCAGATTAAAGCCACTTTAATTCCGCCCCCCCCTTGTTCCTGAACTCAAAATATCATTAGTGGGAGATTTCCCTGAATTTTTTTCCAATCAATTTTCCTGGTTTTAAAGGTGAAGTTCAACTGGGGGGACTGTGCTGAGGAGGGTGCCGGCTGGCGATCTCCAGGGCTGAGATGATACACAATATAGGTTACCATCTTGAAAAAACAGGTCAGGCCGAGCAACATTCCTCGTCAAATTGCTGTTGACAGCCCAAACAGGAGATGGAAGAGGGCCACAAAAAGGCCCTTTCATCTGAAGACAACACAGCGTATAATTGGTCATTCTTTCCTTGTCTGGCCTCTCCTTCTCAGCTGGGGGAAATTTCCCAAACAAAGCCAGGCCTTCCTAAGGCAACTTCTTAATCCTTTCTGACAGATGCGCCCGGGGAAGTGTCGGCTGAGAGGACAGGGCAGGGCGCTGGCTGGGCCTGCGTGGGCACGGTGCCTGGTGCATAGTAGGCACATAGTAGGTGCTTCTGGCGACGGAGTCGGTGAATGGTCGGCATCAGGAGCTGTGGCATCTAGCTCGTTAGCTCTGTCCGCGGCACGAGGGCAATGGCAGAGCAGACGTGTGTGAAGCGGCTTTTCCTGATCCGTCCCAGACCTCCGCTGCATGACCCCAAACCACCCCACTAGCGGGAGCTGAGGCCACATTCTAACAGATGAGAGAGCCAGAGCTTCACATAGGTTCCAGCATCTTCCAGTCCAGCCTCATTTGTGCAATCCACGACCACTCCCCGGGCTTTTCCGGCTCATCTCCGAAGGCCTCCTTGTCTGGCTCCAGGTCCTGGTCTGCTTCTCTGCCCAGCTCCTGACAGTCACCACTGTCTGCTGAGCACACACCAGGTGCCAGGTGCTGCGGGGGCTTTGCGTCATGGTCCTCCGGGAACCCTACAGGGAAACGGAGGTTTGGGGAGGCTGCGTGGCCTTGGACTAGACCTCCTTCCCACCCCCCAGTGCTCACAATCCCACTGCCCATTTCCCAACGCTGGGTCCTGGAGCTTCTAGAAGCAGGGCACTGGCCCAGGCCTTTCTGTGTCTGGTCCCAGGGAGTGGAAGAGCTCAAACCCAGAACCGGGCACATCCTGGACTTGATTTTTGCAGGACAAGATGAGTCACAGACACCAATGTCCAGGCCGGACTGTGCCGCAGCTGTTACCTCATTATTACTTTAATGTCACCTTGAGGAGTGCCCTGGAATCCGCTGCCTCCAACGCAGCCTTCCCATTAGCCATGTCGTCATATGCAATCCCAAACTGGTTTTGGTACATTTATTTGCATTTCCAGAAGTCGAGTAAGACCCCAAAGTGTTTTCTGAGTATCAAAGTCCAAACACAAACAGAAACAAGCAAACAAAAACACCCCACAGGCGTTTAGAATAGGAAGTCCGGGGCGATCTTCAGGGGACCCCTGAGTATTCAAATCTCAGGCGTTTAGAATAGGAAGTCCGGGGCGATCTAGGGGACCCCTGAGTATTCAAATCTCAGGTGTTTGGTGTCTTAGTTTGGGTCCCCAGAAGCAGACATGGAGACGAGGACTTATTTGGGAGGTGATTCCAGGAAATACAGGTGGGGAATGGGGAAAGGAATTAGTGAGTGGCTTAGAGTCAGAGGGGCTTCCGCAGCGAGTACCTGGAGCTTCATCCTGTCGGGAAGATGTTGGGCGCCGTGTAGAACAGGGGCCCGAGAGTTGCCCCCAGTGGTGTGGGAGCTGCGGTGTTTATCTGGCTCCTACCTGCTTCCGGGTGGACGGGCCATTCATTCCCTGGGCACTTCTGGCTGCCTGCCCTGCACACGGCAGAGAAGGGCCTACCCAGGCCACACAGGCCCCAGACTGAAGGGTGCAGCTCCAGCCTGTGGGCAGTTGGGGTCACAGCAGCTGCTGCAGCAGGGATGGCCTGTCTCCTGAGCATGGTTGCAGCAGCCCATTCAGCCTTCGGTTCAGAGGAGTTGGCAGACCTGGGTCTGTCACACATGGCTGTGTGGCCTTGGATGAATCACTTGACTTTTCTGAGCCTTTCCTCACCTGTATGATGGGAATAACAGCGCTCGCCTATTAGGTTCATTATGAGGCTTCAGTGAGAACCCCAAGGGTGTGGCATCTAGTCCCAGAAGGGCCAGTACGAAGAGCCGCCCCACAGCTGTGGATGCAGTTGGGTCAGGTTCAGAAGTGCATGGGGCTATTGTCCCCACTGAGGGGGCAGTTCACTGACTCTTCTGGGTACCTTGAAGTTGCTCAGAAATTAAGGGTAATTAGATAGTGCCTGAGGTGGTCCCAGGACACAGTGCGAGGTCACGGCAGAAACTGGGCTGTGACACCTGCAAGAGAGGGAATCTGACCCTGAGAACACTGTCTCTGGGAAGAGGGGCTGGTGTGCCCTGCATGGTCCTGAGGTCAGCACTGGGGACTGCAAGGGGAAGCACCTCTTTCACTTGCATTTCAGGAAGGATGAAGCTGATGGTAGAAAGAGCAGGCCATTCAGTGAAGTAGTGAGCTCTCCATCCCTGGAGGTGTGTGAAAGGCTGGATGTTGTGTTCATTTTTCTTGGTCATGTGGGGAGCTCCTGGCCCTGGATGGCAGCAGTGGTGGTGGATGGGGGTGGCTGGATAGGATGCCTTTTAAGATCTTTCCCACCCCAGAGACTCTAGAATTCCATGTGTCTATTAGGGGCCGAGCGCTGGAAACGTGCTCCTGATTTGATGCATTGCATCCGTGACTCCTTGAGGCACCCTAGGTGGAGTTCAGCAGCTCAGGCCTGGTCTGAATTAGTGAGAGAGACGTTGAAGGGGAGAGCCTGGCTGCAGCCTGAATGATCTGCTGAGTGGTGGCCTGGAGCCTTGATGGAAAAGGAGCCGCTAGTTCACGGAGTCCTCAGGGCCTCAGACTGGTATGAAAAGCAGAGGGGAGACTGCCCTGATGGGGGTGGGGAAAAGCTTGGGGGTCCTGGGAGTGTCTAGCCGGCAGCTCATGCTTTGGGAAGTGCCCTGGGCAGAAGCCTGCATGCGGGAGGAGTCTCTGAGGAAAAGGAACCGCATTCACACCCAGCCAGGGGCCACCTGCACACCTCGGCCCATCTGAGCTCTTGGGCCCGGGGCTGGGAGTTCAAGTCCTGCTTCCTCCTTTATGTCATCCTGAAAGCTCCCCGAGCCTCTGGTGTTCCTCTGTGGCGAGGTGACGTGCCCCTTTCCCGGGGAGGTAGGTTGGCAACTGTGCCTGGGGATGGGATGCTTCAGGAGACATAGTCAAAACCACACACTGCCCGGGGCTGCTTCTGCTTCTCTGGCTTGTCCTGGGAGCTCGGGACCCTCGGGCTGGGAGTCCCTGCTGGGGGGTCTCATGGTGTGGTCTTGTCCCGTCACCCCTTCTATTGCCTGGTTGATATTACAAA
The DNA here is from genome assembly GCF_028878055.3 of Symphalangus syndactylus. NCBI lineage: Eukaryota > Metazoa > Chordata > Mammalia > Primates > Hylobatidae > Symphalangus > Symphalangus syndactylus. Next base: position 13,213,163 of record NC_072438.2, read on the forward strand.
TGCTGCCTCCTGTGCAGTGCACAAAAGGAAACCATAGGGACAGGTTGCCAAGGAAATCAGAACCACTCTGCACCTGCTCCAGGCTGCTCACCCAGCCACGGCGGACCCCGAGGTGAACAAGGCAGCTTTGGCCCCTGCAGGCTCCTGGCTGTGGGTTCCGGAGGGCTTCATTCATTCATTCATTCACTTGCCTCCTCTGGGCTGGGCTTTGTGTTAGGCACAATAATTGATCCCAGTCGATACGATTGGTAATCCTTAGGCATGCAGTAGTTGATGAGGCCTCACGATCTGAGTTTCCTGGATCTTTATCTAATTCCTGATCATCTACAGAGTGGATAACCTACTGCTGGGGCCTGCTCGGGTTTTAAAACCCAACAATGCACTATGCACATCTTCACAGCTCACTCGCCATGGCCCCATGCGATTAATTTGAGACAGCAGAGGCGACCGCACCGTCCTAGAGGGGCTACAAGAGGCAGAGCCTCAAGGACCAAGGCACTGAGGCCATTCCCCTTCTCTCCTCCCCTGTATAGAACTCAGATGAAGGAGCCAACATGCTCATTACAGAAAGTCACCCGTCCCAGCTAGAGGGTGGTCTGGGGCAGCCCCTCACACCAAGCTGACACTTGCAGACACCTGGTCAATCAAACCGTGAGATTCACATCACATGGGCTGGAATTTGGTCTCCACCACTCGCTTGTCTCATCAAGTTATTAAGCCCTCTGGGCCTCAGTGTATCCATCTGTAAGGTGGAGGTAAGAGCTTTCCCACCTGGGGTTTTTGTGAGGTTTAAATGAGGTAATTGTGCTTCTAGAGGAGTAACCTGCAGGACTATTGATGGAATTTAATTTGAGCTGTGGAAACCCAGGACACTGAGGCTGACAGAGGCAGGGCTTGGAACCCAGGTCACCGGGCTTCCAGACTTTGCCGCATGGCCCTTGAAAACCCACACACTGGGAAGCAGTTTGCAGGACGGGGACCTTGGTGGATTCTGCCTTCACCAGAGGTGCTCCCGTCTTCCTGGAGGACCCGGCTCGCTTAGGGCTCCTTAGGGCTAGGCGAGAGGAGTGGGGCCAGAAGAAAGGCTTGAAACCGTATCCTCCCCCGGCGTGGGGTCAGCGGATCAGACCCCCACATTTTCCCCACCATCAACATCCCCGCTAGGATTTTCTTGAAGTTAAGTTTCACATCATGTGGCTGAACATTTGGAACTTTTTAAGCAGAAATTGTAGAAAAAATGAAAAGTATTTTAGTCTCAGAACACAATACCTTCCTGGCTGGGAGCCACATGAGAAATTTAGCAACAGGCTCGACGCCGGAGAAGAATGCGTCATAATTGTCCATCTGGATTAATCTGGCGTTCTTTAGCTTAACCTCACGTCAGGCTGAGTGGCTAATCAGGGCTTGGAAGACATTGTCTTTTGTAACTGTACCGAGGCTCCGGTTTCACACATCAGCTAATTCTTCTATCACATTTCCTTAATTGTAAGCTCGGTTTAATGGAGCCCTGGACAGGACTGAGCCATAAGGGACATGCTCATGCCCCCGCTAGGGGATGCCAGGAATGTGCGGCTGAAACATCACAGCTCATCACCTGTGGCTTAGTGGGCAATGCTCAAAAAACACTACAAGGCCTCTGGAAAAACTCAATTAGTGGCGGGCCAGGGGCAGGGCATGGGTGGCATCATGCTCAGGGTTACTGTGTGGGAGAGTCCTGGCCTCCAAACACCCAAGGCAGTGCAGCGGCATCCTCCTTCGACTCGCTGCAAGAGGGGCAGCCGGAGTTCCATTCCACAGACGCTGAAACTGAGAGGCAGAGGCAGGGTGGATGGGGTCTCCTGTCCCGCTCTGGGGCCCTGGGGTGTGTAGACCTTCCCTGGCCTGTGCCTTGCCTGCCAGATGGGTGGGTGGTGTGTCCCCACCTGCCTGGCAGGGGCGACAGGAGGAGGAAAGGACCTCTAAAAAGGCCACGCCCACTGGATGCAGGCCTGGGTGAGGGAGGGTTGGGCAGAGCTGGTGGGAGCCCCTCCTTCTCTGTGACAGCCTCCCTCCCACCCAGGCCCGTGGGTGTTTGCTTCCCCATTTTCCTTTCCTGTGCCCTTTCTCTTGTCCCAGATCCCCACCCTTCCAGCCCCCAGTTCCCGCTCCGGTGAGCCCATCAGCCTTGTGATGGGGGTGGTCGCTGTTCTACCCTGATCCTCAGTTCTCAGGGACTCCGGCTCATGGGGAGGGGCAGGCAGAGACAGGAAAAGGGGATGATTTTAAGGTGGCAGGTGGGGGCGGGGTTGGCGTCCCTTTCTTAGGTGACTCTGAATTTACCCTGGAAGCAGAGGAAAGTTCTGGGCCCAGCAAGGGATGCCCCTGTGGTGTGGCTTGGTGCCTCCTCTCCTGTGATGTGAGGGATTTCGCCCAGGGTACACCGAGGCCCTGCCAGTTCGTGCACCCTCTACACCCTGGGAGCTGAGCTCCATCCAGCCCTCAGCAGCCTCGGTCCAGAAGTGTCAGACCAGAGGCCGGAGCAGCTTCCTGAGCTGCAAATCTCTGCGGGGTCCAGAGAGAGCAGTCGCCATGCCTGGCCTTCTCTGTTCAGTGGCCGAGGCCACTGGGCCTGTGTGGAGGTTGTCAGAGCCAAGCCAGGCTCTGGGTCGATCTCTGTTTCACCAGCTTTCGCTGGGTCCTCTTAGAAGAAGCCTTTAGTCCATCCCCACCTGGGGCCATGGAAATGGATTGGACACTGTCCTGCCGTCAGAGAGCACATGGCTCAGGGGAGCTGTTCGTCCTCAATCAGAGGTTGTCTTGTTGCCCGTTACAGCACAAAGGTAGGATGCCCACTCTGCTTGGTGCCTCTAGGAAGGCTTCCTGGAGGTGGTGTCACTTCAGAGATTCATAAAGTTTAAAGTGAAAATTGCTAGATGCACAGGGTCCTGGGGGCAGTGAAAACAGAGGAACAGGAAGGAGTAGCTGGTGTGGCCCTCAGGGACCTGGGGGGCTCAGCCTCAGGCCCCCCTGCAGCAGAGGATGTGGTCAGGAGTCCACAAGGGCCTTGACTTTCTGGTTCAGGAGACAACTTTGTCCAGAGGCAATGGTGAACCTGTGGGGTTTTGCTTGCAGGGAAGGAGCTGATCATGCCCTGTTGGTAAGCTCTCCGTCAGCGGGAGAGGGAGAACCGGGGGGTGAGTCTGGGACAGGTGACCACCAAGAGGTCCTTGAGGATCCAGGTAGGCTGGGGTGTTAGTCCTGCCAGGCAGTGGCAGTAGATTTCGGGGAGTGGACAGATGGGAAAGGTGGTTCTGGAGGGCTTGGTTCCTGGTGGGACATTGGATGGGGGTAGGGGAACCTGGGCGGGCATCGAGGCTGACTTCCTAGTCCCTGGTCTAGGGGTTCAGACAGATTTGGTGTGGAAGCTGCAGGGATAAGAAAAAGGCATCATCAAAAACACTGCAGTCCCCCATATTAACCTCCAAGACCCTGGCAGAGTCTTTGAAGATGAGAACGCCCGCTGCTCTGGGGCCAGCCTGGCCTTCTGCAGCACATCAGCTCCTTGGCTGACTCTGAAAAGCCCTTTGGACATTTGGGACCAAAGACTTTGCACCCCAGAGTGCCCCTGACACCCCTGCATACCTCCCACATCTCCCTTGAGTCCAGGGAGGGCTCTGCAGGAAAGTCAGATCTGAATCTGGGCCAGATGTGCGCCGGTGCCCAGCAGAGCCACTGCAGGGAATGATTAATGAATGCTGTGTCCTCAAAGCTCCGGAGATAAATCCCCACTTGTGTTTAATTCTAGGAAGCTCATCTCTGCAGACCAACTGGTCAAAGGTGACAGGTGGCTCCCTGTGGGCTCCTCTTGACCGTGGCTACCAAGCTTGGGTTTCCCTCCCAGTGCCACTGATGTTCTTCTGGCCAGCCTGGGTGCCAGCTGGCACCGGCTCTCTGTCCCCTTCTCAAACTCCTCCCTGTGCCCCACGTGCCAGGTTCTGGGGAACTGGAATGAGAGGGAGACAGGCAGACACTTGCTGGCCCTCCTGGACCACACACATGCATTTTAAATGGCTTCCAACGTCAGTCACTTTGGAAAGAGTTGTGATGAATCTCTTTCTGCTTCAGTGGGGACGCCCAGACTCCCCTCCTTGGGTCACACCTCACTGAGTTATTCTTTTTTCCTAATTTTCCCCCAGAATTCTGTACTTTCTCCATCACCTTGTTCAAATAGGGCTCCTCTCCATGGTCATCCCTGACTACCAGGCTGGGGCATGGAAGATTGGTGGCAAAAGTGGCCCAAGTCCTCCACCCTTCTCTGTAGCTGCAGCTTAGCCAGGTGAGTGTTCAGGGTGGTGTTAGTGCCCAGCACTGTGCCTCAGAGACCCATGACTTGCTTTGGTCAACAGAACATGGCATTAGTCACAGTGTGGCCACTGCAAGCCAGGGCCTAAAGAGACGGCATAGATCTTCATGAAGTCTCGGGACCAATATTTCCCTTCACAGTGTGCATTTTTTGGCATTGTGTTTAGAAATTCCTTCCTACTCTGAGGTCATAAAAATATTATTTTATATTTTTTCCTAAATGTTTTATAGTTCTTTTCACATTTATGTCTTTAATCCATCTGGAATTGATTTTTCTGTACAGGGAGGTAGGGATTTAACTTCCTCTTTTTCCTTGTGGAAAACCCACTGTCCCAGCACCACGAGGTGCTGGTCTGTCCTATTGGTGCCGATTTGTGCTGCTGTTTCCATCGAAAGTGGAATTCCCACACTCCTACATGTTGTTTCCGTGCTTCCTGGTTGGCTCCCTTTGTCTTTCTGTCTTTTCATGACCCACTCACACACTTTCCTAATTACTGTAATTTTAAGTTCGTTGGCTTTATTTTTAAGAACAGTTTTAGGTTCACAGCACAATTCAGCAGAAAATATGTACAGGGATTTCCCATTTCCCCCCTATTCTGACACATGCATAGCTCTCCTCTGTACCAACATCCCCACCAGGGTGGGACACTCCTCACAACTGGTGAGTCTCCACAGACACACCATTAGCACTCAAAGTGCGGAGTTCGCAGGAGAGTTCACTACGGGTGTTGTGGGTTCTATGGGTTTACACGAAGGTACAAGGACAGGTATCTCCAGTTTACTGTCATACAGCATAGTGTTCCTGCCTGAAGCTCCTCTGTACTTCACCTGTTCATCTTTCCCTCTCCCCGAATCCCTGGAAGCCACTGATTTTTTTTTTTGTCCTCTCCATAGTTTTGCCTTTTTCAGAATGCCACATGGTTGGAGTCATATAATATGTACTTTTTTGTTCAGATGGGCATCTTTCACGTAGTAATGCACATTTAAGTTTCCTCCATGTCTGTTCATGGCTTGACAGCTCCTATCTTTTTAGTGCTGAATAACATTTCATTGCCTAGGAGTTCTATGATGTATTTATCCAATCAGTTACTGAAGGATATCTTAGTTTTTTTTTTCCAGTTTTTGGCAATTATGAGTAATGCTGCTCTAAATGTTCATAAGTAGGTTTTTGTATGGATATAAGTTTTCAACTCCCTTGGGTAAATAAATACCAAAGAGAATAACTGCTGGATCTTTTGGTAAGAGTATATTTAGTGTTGTAAGAAACCACCAAGCTGTCTTCCAAAGCAGGCATGCCATTTGGCATTCCCACCACCCAAGAATGGGAGTTCCTGTTTCTCCACATCCTTGCCAGCATTTGATGATGTCAGTAATCTGGATTTGGGTCATTCTACTAGGTGTATAATGGTGTCTCATTGTTGTTTTAATTTGCAATTTCTTAATGACATATGATGTGGTTAATCTTTTTATGCTTATTTGCCATCTGTGTATCTTCTTTGGTAATATATCTGTTAAGATCTTTGGCCCGCTTTTTAGTTGGGTTTGTTTTCTTATTGTTAAGTTTTTGAGAGTTCTTTGTACATTTTGGATAATAGTCCTTTATCATGTATGTCTTTTGTAAATATTTTCTCCTAGTCTATGGCTTGCCTTTTCCTTCTCTTGACAGTGGCTTCATAAAGCAGAAATATTTTAATTTTAATGAAGCCCAGCTTATCCATTCTTTCCTGGATCCTGCCTTTGGTATTGTATTTAAAAAGTCATTACCAAACTCAAGATTGTTTAGATTTTCCCCTATGTTATCTTTTAGGGTTTTATAGTCTTGAGTATTATATTTAGGTCTATGATTCATTTTGAGTTACATTTTTGTGAACTGTATAAGATCTGTGTCTAGGTTCATTTCTTTTTCTTTTTGCATGTGGATATTGCCATTCTGGCATCATTTGTTGAAAAGACTATCTTTGCCCCATTCTATTGCCAATCCTTCTTTGTCAAAAATCAATTGAATATATGGGTCTATTTCAGGGCCCTTTATTCTGTTATGTCGATCTATTTGTCTTCTCTTTTGCCAATACCACCCTATAGTTTTCTTTATGGTAAGTCTTGAAGTCAAGTAGTGTTGATCTTCTAACTTCGTTCTTCAATATTGTGTTGGCTATTCTGAGTTTTCTGCCTCTCCATATAAACTTTAGAGTTAGTTTGTTGATACTCATAAAATAGCTTGCTGGAATTTTGATTGGGATTGCATTGATATAGATCAAGTGAGGAAGAATGGACATCTTGATAATATTAAGTCTTTTTATCTCTGAATGTGGAATATATCTTCATTTATTTAGTTTTTCTTTGATTTTTTGATCAGAGTTTTGTAGTTTTCTTTTTATAGATCTTATACATATCTTGTTAAATGTATGCTTAAGCATTTCATTTTGAGGGGGTACTAATGTGAATGGTATTGTGTTTATCATGTTTTAAATTTTGAATTCCACTTGTTCACTGCTGCTGTATAGAAAAGTGACTGAATTTTGTATAAGAACCTTGTATCCCACAATCTTGCTATAATTACTTATTGGTTCTAGGAGTATTTTTTGTAGATTCTTTTGGATTTTTTACATAAACAATGATGTCAACTGTGAACAAAGACAGTTTTATTGCTTCCTTCCCACTCTGTATATGTTTTATTTCCTCTTCTTGTCTTACTGCATTAGCCAGGACTTCCAATATGATGTTGAAAAGCAGTGGTGAGAGAGGACGTCCTTGCCTTGTTCCTGATCTTAGTGGGAAAGTTTTGAATGTCTCACCATGAAGTATGATGTTAATTATAAGATTTTTGTAGACATTCTTTATCAAGTTGAGAAAGTTCCTCTCTATTCCTAAGTTTACCGAGAGTTTTTATCATGAATGCATGTTGGAGTTTGTCAAATGCTTTTTCTGCGTCTATTGATATAATCATGTGATTTTTCTTCTTTAGCCTATTGATGTAATGTATTATATGAATTGATTTTTGAAAGTTGAACCAGCCTCAAATACCTGGGATAAATCCTGTGGTGTATAATTCTTTTTTATACATTGTTGATTTCTATTTGCTAATATCTTGTTAATTTTTGCATTTATGTTTGTGACATGTATTGTTCTGTAGTTTTCTTTTCTTGTAATGTCATTGTTTTTTGTTTTATTTTATTTTGAGGCAGAGTCTTGCTTTATTGCCCAGGCTGGAGTGCAGTAGCACTCACTGCAACCTCTGCCTTCCAGGCTCAGGTGATCCTCTCATCTCAGCCTCCCGAGTATCTATCTGGGACTACAGGCTCATGCCACCATGACAGGGTCTCACTGCATTGCCCAAGCTGGTCTTGAACTCCTGGGCTCAAGCAATCCGGCTACCTCAACCCCCCAAAGTGCTAGGATTACAAGCATGAGCCACTGTGCCCAGCCTCTTATAGTGTTTTTGTCTGGTTTTGGTATTAGGGAAATGCTGGCTTCAGAGAATGAGATGGGGAGTGTTTTCTTTGCTTTTATCTTCTAACAGAGATTGTGAAGAATTAGTATAATTTATTTCTTAAATGTTTGGTAAAATTTACTAATGAACCCATCTGGGCTTTCTCTTTTGGAAAGTTATTAAGTATTAATTCAATTTATGTAATAGATACAAGCCTGTTCAAATTGCCTATTTGTTCTTGCATGAGCTTTGGCAGATTGTGCCTTTCAAGGAATTGGCTCATTTCATCTAGATTATCAAATTTGTGAGCATACAGTTATTCATAGTATTTCCGTATCATCCTTTTCATGTCCATGAGATCTGTAGTGATATCCTCTCTTTCATTTCTGATATTAGCAATTGTTGTCCTCTTTTTTTCTTAGCCTGGCTAGAGGCTTATTGATTTGTTGATATTTCAAAGAACAAACTTCTGGTTTCATTGATTTTTCTCTATTGATCTTCTGTTTTCAATTTCATTGATTTCTGCTCCAATTTTTATTATTTCTTCCTATTTTGGAATTAATTTGCTCTTCTTTTTCTAGTTTCATAAGGTAGAAGCTTAGATTATTGACTTTAGATCTTTTGTTATTTTCTAATATATGGATTCAAAGCTATAAATTTCCCTCTGAGCACTGCTTTTCTTTCATCCAACAAATTTTTATAAGTTGTATTTCATTTTCATTTAGTTGGAAATATTTTTAAATTTCTCTTGAGATTCATTCTTTGACCCATGTGTAATTTAGAAGTGTTTTGTTTAATCTTTAAGTAATTTAAAATTTTCTAGGCATCTTTTCATTATTGATTTCTGATTTAATTTCACTGTGGTCTGAGAGCAGGTATTGTGGGATTTCTATGCTTTCACTTTGTTAAGGTATGTTTGATGCCCCAGAATGTGATCTGTCTCGGCAGTTGTTCCATGAGAGCTTGAGAAGAATGTGTAATTTGCTGTTGGATGAGGTAGTCTATAAATGTTAATTATATCCAGTTGATTGATAGTGCTGTTGAGTTCAACTTTGTCCTTACTGATTTTCTGCTTGCTGGATCTATCCATTTCTGATAGAGGTGTGTTAAGGTCTCCAACTATGATAGCAGACTTAATCTGTTTCACCGGGCAGATCTATCAGTTATTGCCTCAATGTAGTTTGATGCTTTCTTATTGGGTGCATAAATGTTAAGGATGGTTATGTCTTCTTGGTGAATTGAATTTTTTATCATTATGTAATGACCCTCTTTATTCCTTATAACTTTCCTTTTTCTGAAGTCTTCCCAAATTAATTTTAAAGTAATCCTTTATATATTTTTATGTTCTAAAATTGATATTATTCTGGTCATTTTTTCTTCCATTATTATTTTATGTTAGCTTTCCATGTCCTATGAGGAAAATTTTGTTAGATTTTTTATTCAAAAATTGAGAGTACACTGACTCTAAAGGCTAATTTAGGAAAAATTGATGTGTTTCTGATATTGAGTCTTCCTATCCATGAATATGGTATATTTCATAATTTTTCCCAGTAAATATATCACACAGTTCTAAATATTAAAGTCTTGGTTGCCTTTATGATTGGGAATCTTTTCTGTATTTTATTATTGATTATTAGTGGCATATATAAATTCTATTGCTTTTGTATCCAGCTAACTTACTAGTTATTAATTATACCTGTATTATATTTATACTACTTATACCAGTTTGTCCATAGATTATTTTAGATTTCCTATGTGGACAATCATAGTATTTTTCAATGTTTGCATCTTCGAATTTTTCCTTGTCCTACTGCATTGTCTAAGTCTACAAGTACAATGTTGAACATAATCATGAGTAATACATCCTTGTCTTGATCCTGACTTCAGTGGGAATACTTTTAAACTTTAATAATTAAGTATAATGTTTACTCTATGTTTTAGATAGACCCTTTTTATCAGGTGTAGCAGAGCCTGCAAATGGACCCCTCTTACCTCTTCTCCCTTATATATTTTTTTTATTTTAGTAATAGATCTCCTTTGGGTTGTAGACAGACATGTGTCTACCTAGATGAAAAGTACATTTCCACTTACCTTATAGCCTGGTGTGTCCACATGACCAGGTTCTCATTAACAGGCATGGGAGAAGTGATGTGTGCAAATTATATATCACATTTCCTCTTTGTCTTTCTGTGGAAATGATAATAGTGAATGCACTTTGACTCTGTGGATGAGGACAACATTCTAGAATGTGTAAAACATCATGATTGGGGCACCTGTGTCTCCAGTGCCTCTGTCTCCCACCTCCCCTGCACTGTTACACGTCACAGACACAAACTTCACTCTCATCCCAGCCACCCGGCTTTGGTGTCCCTTTGTTCACAAACTCCACTCCCATCCCAGCCACACTGTTTTGGTGTCCCTTTGTTTAGCAGCTTAGCATCTGTCTACCTTGTCTAAATGTATCAAAATAAGAAAACTCCATGCTATTCATAGTTTGCTAAGAATTTGAAAAACTCAATCTTGAGTAAATGCTGAATTCTATTGAATGCTTTTTTAGTTTTTATTAAGATGATAAAGTTGGATTCTCTCATCCTCTCCTCTCTTAATATGTCATTGTTTATTCCTAATTTTATTTTTTTTTTTAGATGGAGCCTTGCTCTGTCACCCATGCTGGAATGCAGGGGTGCCATCCCTGCTCACTGCAATCTTCGCCTCCTGGTTTCAAACGATTCTTATGCCTCAGCCTCCTGTGTAGCTGGGACTACAGGTGCATGCCACCACACCTGGCTAATTTTTTTTTTTTTTTTTGAGACAGGATCTCACTGTATAGCCCATAGCCCCGGCTGGAGTATAGTGACATGATCTCGGCCCACTGCAACCTCTGCCTCCTGGGTTCAAGCAATTCTCTGCCTCAGCTCCCAAGTAGCTGAGATTACAGGTGCCCACTACCATACCTGGCTAATTTTTTGTATTTTTAGTAGAGACAGGGTTTCACCGTCTTGGCCAGGTTGGTCTTGAACTCCTGACCTCGTGATCCACCCACCTTGGCCTCCCAAAGTGCTGGGATTACAGGCATGAGCCACCGCGCCCAGCCTAATTTTTATATATTTTTAGTAGAGACGGGGTTTCACCATGTTGGCCAGGCTGGTCTCGAACTCCAGATCTCAAGTGATCCACCCACCTTGGCCTCCCAAAGTGCTGGGATTACAGGCGTGAGCCACTGCATCTGGCCTATTCCTAAATTTTTGAAATGAGTACTCTCCTTGACTTTCGGAGGTAAACTAAAATGAGCTGTCATTATTTTAGTATGCAGCAAGATTTGATTTGCCAGACTTTCCCCTAAGATTTTCAAAATCTATGTTTAGAGTTGAAATTAGCGTAATATTTTCTTTTCATAAATGGTCATTTAACTTTAGTCATTAGCCTATACTATTCTCTTAAAGTGAATTGATAAGTTTCCCATTTTTTCCCCTTATTCTCTGCAATAGTGTGCACATATTAGCGATCATTTGTTTCTTGAAGATTTGATCGCTCTTGCTGTAATACTACCTGGGCTTGGTGACTTTCGTTTGTTTTCTTTGGGTATATAAATGTTTGCTAATCAATTCTATTTTCTCACTGGTTATTGCTTTGTTTGTGTCTTCTATTTCAACTTGAGTTAATGTTGGTAATTAATTTTTCTTCAGGAAAAATGTTCATTACACTGAAATTTAAAATATATTGGCATAAAGTTGATTGCAGTATCCTTTAACAATTCTTCTAAATCTCTTCTGCTTCCTTCTTCATTCCTAATGTGATTTGTTTGATAGCACTCTTTTCTTAATTAGTCTTACTGGAAATTTTTCTATTTTATTTTCTCTGAGGGCAGAATTTTGCTTTTGTTGATAATTTCTATTTTTCTTCATTTTTTATTTAATCCATTTCTTCTCATATCTTTACTTCTTTTCTTCTATGTTCTTTAGAATTATTGTCAGTTTTCTATTTTTAGTTAAGATTGTACCTTATTTATTTGTAAGTTTTATTTTTATAATAAATGCATAGTTTACAAATATACCTCTAAAAACTAATTTGCTACAACCAAGAAAACTGCTATATAATGCCTCCCACCCTTTTTTTTACATTCAGGACTAAATCATTTGTAATTTCCATTGCAATCTTCTCTTTAACCCACAGTTTATTTAGGAGCATGTATCAATCTTCTAAACTTATATGGACGTGCATTTTAATCTTTTTTTTTTTTTAATGTTACCTTCTAAATGAATCACATTGTGGTCGGACAATATACTGCATATGAAAATCATTCTTTGAAATTTGTTGCAGTTTAATTTTTGACCTGTATGTTGTCAAGTTTTGTAAGTGGATTTCCTGTGTTTGAAAGAGAGCTCAGACTCTCCTGCAGAAGGAAGTACCGTCATATCATCGTATCATCGTGGAGACTGCTTTTCACCAGGCTCAGTGCTGGGCAGTGCTTTTTTATACCCTTATAAGTGGGTCCAAACGATCCTGGGAGGGCAGCAGGGCAGATAATAGCCCCATTTTATAGGTGAGGGATTCAGGGTAGAGAGGGAGAGTCATGAGCCTGAGTTCCACGGCTCCCTGGCGATGAGTCCCCGTGGAGGAGCACAGCTCCTTCCTTCTGTTGTTGTGGGGCACCTTGATGGTGCCAACTGGAACAGTGTTGAACACCATGGAACAGCATGGGAGGGTGTGTGGGTTCTGCTTGCCATGAGCACTGGGTCCTGGTGCTGATGCAGGCCAGCAGTTACGGTGCCATGTCTGCTGCCACACATTCTCACATCTGCAACCCCAGACCCTCATTGCGCCCCTCTGGCCTCCCTCACTTAGCTAAAGCTGGGCCCCCGCCGGAAGTGCCTTCTCCAGCCCACGTCATTTCGGTCCGCCCCGTCCAGGCTTCCCTCTGAGGTCCTCCCCGGCCTTTACACTTCCTGCTGTCTGTCAAGTGGCCTGTCACCACTCCCACATGGGCCGCGCTTTCTGGCCTCCGGGTCTTTGCTCAAGGTGGAACAGCCTCCCCTGGGGTTTCTGCAAAGCCAGCGTGACTTTGCGCAGCACTCCGTGGAGCCGGAGCCCCCCGGACTTCCCTCAATTTAAGGCATTATCCGGCCACGCCTTTGCCTGCCTGCTGCAATCACAGGGGGTGTTTCTAACACATTCGACGCCCTTCTCCTTGTGTCATCCCCTCGGCGCCTCCCACCGCCTTGCTCACTTCCAGCCTCCCTCCTTTTGGCAGCCCATGCTCCAGTTACGCAAAAGAGTTCCATCTCTCTGCCCTCTTTGCCCAAAAATCTCTACCAGTGCTGTTTCCTGTCTAGCCACCTCTTCTTCAGTGATTTCTGGCTGGTGCTACCCATCTTTCAAGACCCGGCTCCATATCCTCTCCTCCAGGCAGCCTTCCTTGGTCTCCACACTGGGTTACGGACCATCTACCATTCCGCCGCACCTGGGGCCTCCTTCTGTCAGGGCTTGGATGGTGCCGTGTGGTTGTTGCCATTTTACTTGGCAGCAGGGCTGGCACCTGGTTTAAACCTCTGAACCTGGCTGTCTGTCCTGGCTGTGCCCCACAGGTGGGTCTCGGCATAGGCTGACTGCTGGACAGTTGTCCTCTGAGCTGCTGGCAAGTGTTTGGGTTGGGGGCGGGAGTGGCATCACTGTCTCCTGTGTGTCCTTGCAGTGACCCCTGGATGGAGAGCCCAGCCTGCTGACCAAGGTCAACGCCCTTTCCAACGGCCCTTCATTAGCGAGTGGACATCTCGCTGAGTCAGCGGGGACCTCTTCACCGTCCTGTTCAGGGTCACTAGGTCCCTGGAGAATGTGGCCGAGGGCGGCTGGCCGACAACAGGGGCCATTGTCCTCGCCTGCTGCGGATGGAGTTGGCCCAGGCCCATCTGGACAGGGCAAGGGGCGTGACCTCAGTGTGCCCGAGAGGTCCCATTGAGCCCCCCCAGGTGCAGCCCGGCTGGTGAAGGGGGAGCACAGATGGCGTTGTCCTGAGAGAGGCAGGCCCTCTGGGAACATGTTTTAGGGTCCAAGGGGGCAGCTCCAACTCCTCCACCCTCCTCACCACCCCCTGCCCCCTACGAGGGACTCTTCCGCAGCTTCCCCAAGGCGAAGGGTCAGTCGAGTGCCCGGCGATGGGGACCTCTCCCTTCCATACAGTTCCCTCATCTCCAGCACTTGTTATCCTAGCTTGCTGGCCAGAGCGCAGCCTTCAGGGATGGGCCCCCCAGTGACTGCACCCCCACCCATCCCTCTTCTCAGCTCCACCCCACTGCTCCTCAAGAAGAGGGCCCTCACCCCCTCACCTGCCCTCTGCTGGCCATGGAAACAGCCAGGGATGCTGGTGCCAGCAGGGCATCCATGGAGCATGGAGGCCACGAGCTCATCTTCACAGGAGCTCGCTCACTGGCCATATCCCCGGGATCGGGGGCCTTCCATAGGCCTCGAAAGAGGCAGAAGTCCCAAAGCTCAGAAGCACTCTGCCTGGGATCACCGGGACACAAGGCTGCAGCCAGCAGAGAAAAGGTGAGCCGTGCATAGCGCCACCTCCCCGGGGCTGGCCAGAGCGGGCGGCTTCGCAACGTCCAAGACTCCCTTTGGGGCTGAGGCCCCTTCTCTGTTGGAACTTCCACCTCAGCCCGTTTTCGGTTTCGGCGCTCTTGTGCTGATACTGCGGTTGCTATTGTTTTTACTTCATAGGCTTATTGTATTTTAAGAAGTGAAACGTTACAGCTCAGCTGAGGTCCCCTACTCCCTTCCCCTTCCCCTGAGGTCACCCCCATTCTACAACATGTGTTCAGACGTTTCAGCTGCATGTGTATCTGGTGTGGGCAGCAGGTGCTCCTGATCTGGGTGTTTCAGGCATTAACAAAAAGTCAGGCCATGTAGATGTCCAGCCATTCATTATTCAGACTGAGCTGTGCTGATGCTCGTGTGTGTGTCCAGAGCACGGGCTAAATGAGAGTTGCATGTTCTATTCTAAGAATGGAGACATAGCTGTGGCCTCTAGTTTGCTGAGAAGGAAACAGACGCTCTGCAAGGCTGGGGACTGGCACATTCATATGGCCAGTGTGCACCCAGGCCGGGCCTCAAAGCTGGGTCTGGCTGCAGACCCTGCCCCTTCTCCCTCTTGGGGCTAGAGGTGGTTCCCGTGAAAGGGAGGCTGCCCTGCCCTCCGTCTTCTTACTGGGGAGGCTGTCCCGCCCTCTGTCTTCTTACTGGGGAGGCTGTCCCACCCTCTACCTTCTTACTGGGGAGGCTGCTCTGCCCTCTGCCTTCTTACTGAGAGGCTGCCCTGCCCTCTCAGTAGGGAGGCTGCTCCGCCCTCTGCCTTCTTACTGGGGATGCTGCCCTGCCCTCCACCTTCTTAACTGGGGAGGCTGCTCCGCCCTCTGCCTTCTTACTGGGGATGCTGCCCTGCCCTCCACCTTCTTAACTGGGGAGGCTGCTCCGCCCTCCACCTTCTTACTGGGGATGCTGCCCGGCCCTCCACCTTCTTACCGGGAGGCTGCCCTGCCATCCACTTTCTTAGCTGAGCCCAAGCTCCACCCAGAGCTTCCTGGGCCGCGGCGAGCCACCTGGGCCACTTGCTTGCCTGCTCCCCTCCTCCCATCACCCTTACCCCTGCTCTGCTCTGCCAGGCACTCACCACTCCCTGGTTGAGGCCTATGTGCTCCTGTGGCCGGGCCTCTGCCCAGGCTGTTCCTTCTGCTTACCTGCCAGAGTCCCACCTGGGCGTCAAGACCCGGCTGAAATGCCCCTGCCAGGCCCATCACAAACGGTTAGGAAGGGCTGTGTTGGTCACCTCACCCGGTCAGTCACCAGCTGAGGACCAGTTGCTCTCCCCAAGCACCTGGGCCAGGGCCCAAGGAATAGGTGCTGCCCAAAGCTACCAGGAGGTTCTGATCTTTGGCAGGGGTGGGAACCACACTGCTGAAACTCCCCGCGTGATGCTGTAGGTTGCCCTCCCTGCCAAGTGTCCTGCTGGAGTGACCACCTCTGGGGACCAGAGCTCAATTCTGCATGCAGAGAAGGGAGGCGGTGCTTGTCTTAAACCAGAAACAGGCTGAATTGAGGCGTCAGAGACACAAACCCACGTGAAAGGTCAGCATCTCTCTGCATGTACAGCCACACAGGCAAGCTGCCAGCATGTCGCATGGCCGTATGAGAAGCCCATATGAGAAGCCCGCATTTCCGGCTCAGACCCACCTGACAAATTAAGAGACGCCTGGGGCTCTGGCTGCTCCGGAAGAGCCACCAATTAAGATGTCTCTTGTTTTGTGCCCCAGAGCCTTGTCCCATTGCTGATCAGGTTACAGGAGTGAGGGCTCAAAGATGTCACCTCCAGGGGCTTGCAGGGTGGGGTAAGAGGACAGATTGCCTCGGCACCTGGGGCTGTCTCTGGGGACAGGCCTGGGGCAGGCACCGTAACCTGAGGCTCCCACAGCCGTGGAATCCTCCAGCACCTAGCATGGGTGGCGTGGGGCTCAGCAGTGCCTCCTTGCCTTCCTGCTGAGTTGACTTCCTGCCATGGGCATTGCTCCCCAAGCATCGACTGCCCAGCAACTCTGCAGCCCGGAAGTCCATGCAGTTTTGTGTCAAGGGGCAGTTGGTCCACACCATAGGGCTGTCATTCCGTCCTCACCAGCAATCTATGCACCTACTGTGCACCCAGTCCTGTGCTGGACATGAGGACAGGGACAGTCCTAAGCAGAGACCTGAGTTGACCAGGAGCATAGCTGGCCTGGGGAAGACCCAGTAGAAGAGCTTCTGAGTCCGGGGAACAGCAAGCTGGAGCCTCTGGGCAGGCCTGGGTGGAAGAGCTTCTGAGCCTGGGAAACAGCAACGCGAAGCCTCTGGGCAGACCTGGTGGAAGAGCTTCTGAGCCTGGGGAACAGCCTGCCAGAGCCTCTGGGCAGCCACGTATGTAGCCACAGAGGCGAGTTGGCCAGTTAGGTAGACCAGGACAAGGACTCATGGGAAGTCCCAGCAGGGACTGTGGGGTGACAGAGACCTCTCACTGTGGAGAGGGGATTACAGGGTCCAGGGAGGAAGAGGGCACTGAGGAGGCAAGTTCCTCAAAAGAGAAGATGCACGGGAGACGATGGTGGCTTGGACCAGCAAGAGGGGTGGGGGCTGCTAAGGGGCGGGACCCCCAGTGTGCTTGGAAGCATTTAGGGTGTGGAGAATAGAGAGGAAGCAGCCAGCTTCAACGATGAGGCGTTTGTAGCCTGAACAACAGAATGATGGTGTCTTTTGAGAAAATGCAGCATTGGAGGGAGAAGAAGCCCATCTGGGGGGTCATCAGAGCTCTGCTTTGTGTAAAGCATGAGGTGCTCTCTGGGTTGCACTGTGTCCCCAGAAAGAGAAGCTGAAGTCCCAGCCTTTGGTACTGTGAACATGGCCTTATGTGGAAATAGGGTCTCTGCAGCTGTAATGAAGGTAAGATGAGGTCGTAATGAACGAGGGTGGACCCTAATTCCGTGACTGGTATCCTTATAAGATAAAGGGAAAGAGATTTGGACAGAGACACAGGGACACGGAGACACACGGGGAGGAGGCCATGTGACCACAGAGACAGAGGGCGGAGGATGAGTCTACAAGCCGGGGAACACCATGGGTTGCCAGCAGCCACCAGCAGCTGGAAGAGACAAGATTCAGCCCAGGAAATGAATATGAACACGCATTAGGTACGCTGCTGATGAGGCAGCCAGATGCAGGCACCGGGAGCTGGGGGGGTGGGAGGGTGCTGCAGGCAGAAACTTGGCCTTCGTTGTAAACCAATGGTATTTAAGGCCATGAGCGGAGAGAGGACCTACAAGAGTTGTCAATGGGAAGGAGAAAGGAAGAGGGATGGGGAGAGCCCACACCCAACAGCAGAGGTGGGTGGAGGCAGGAAGGAGCCCAGCTGGGTGGGGAGCTGGGAGGAAAAGCCAAGAGACAAATAGAAGTGATTTATGGGGAAAGATGTGCCCTTGGGAGGTCCAGGATGATGAGAACAAAGATGGAGACTTGGCCACTAGGGCAGCCACTTGGAAGTCTCCAGTGACCTTGACAAAAGCAGACTCAGTGGAGGGGCCACACTGGCACGCTGGTAAATGTTTAACAACTGGTTCTCTGGGAGAGAAAGCTGATTTCTAGCATTTGCTGATTTCTGAAGTGTATCCCACAGTGGCAGAGCATGACAGTTTAGCAGCTGGTTGGGAAATTTCCTGACAACATAACAACTACTCTAGCAAGCCAGTGTAAGCCTGCTCCAGCAGCCCGTTGGGTAGGGCTGGGTCAAGAGAGAATGTGATGTGAAGGATACGTCACCTCTTTGAAGGGCTTCTAGTGCAAAAGGAGTCAGAAAATGAAATAATATCTTAGAGGAACATGGAGCCAGGTGAATTTTTTTAAAAAATAAATTCTGTTATAATTTACTGCAAGGAGGCCACAGGAGATACATTTGGATAATAGAACAGGAGAGAGGAAATGTAAGGTTTGTGATTTCATGTCTTCCAAAGAGATTCCCCCTCCACTCACCATCCTTAAGCTCCTGTTGAAGGAGCACCAGTATGTGGCCAACTCTGGGGTGGGTGGGGAAGGATAGGATCAGGCATGACCCTGCCTTCAAAGAGCTCACGCTGCTAAGCAAGGATGGCTGGACAGGGACAGAAGATAGCAATGATGGATGCAGTATACAATTCTGGCCACTGAGAAATTCTAAGCTGTACCATACATAACACTGCATTCCTTCCCCTTTGCCATAATGATCATCACCGTCATTAATGTTATCAGCAATATAATCACACCATCATCACAGTTATCATCACCATCATCATCATCACCACCACTATCACCATCATCACCACCATTGTCATCACCATCACCACCATCCCCATCACTTCCATCATCACCACCATTGTCATCACCATCACCACCATCCCCATCACTTCCATCATCACCACCACCATCACAATCATTGTCATCACTATCACCATCACCATTATCATCATAATTATCACCATCACTACTATCACCATCATCATCACCACCATCATCATCGTCACCACCATCACCACCATTATCATCACCACTACCATCACCATCATCACCATCACCATCATCATCACCACCATCATCATCGTCACCACCATCACCACCATTATCATCACCACTACCATCACCATCATCACCATCACCATCATCATCACCACTATCACCATCACCATCACAATTACCACCATCACCATCATCACTATCACCATCACCACTATAATCACCATAATCATCACAGTTATCATTGCCATCACCACCATCATCACCACTATCATTATCACCATCATAATTATCACTACCATCACCATCATCACCACTATCATCACCATCATGATTCCCATCACCACTATCACCACCACCATCATCACCATCACCACCATCATCACCACCACAATTATCATCCCCATCATCATCACCATCACCACGATCATCATCACCACCACCACCATCACCACCATCACCACCACCACCATCATCACCACCACCATCCTTATCACCACCATCACCATCACCACCATCACCATCACTGCCACCACCATCACCACCATCCTTATCACCACCATCACCACCATCACCATCACCGCCACCACCATCACCACCATCCTTATCACCACCACCATCATCACCACCATCACCACCATCACCATCACCACCATCACCATCACTGCCACCACCATCACCACCATCCTTATCACCACCATCACCATCACCACCATCACCGCCACCACCATCACCACCATCCTTATCACCACCATCACCATCACCACCATCCTTATCACCACCATCACCACCATCCTTATCACCACCATCACCATCACTGCCACCACCATCACCACCATCCTTATCACCACCATCACCATCACCACCATCACCGCCACCACCATCACCACCATCCTTATCACCACCATCACCATCACCACCATCACCGCCACCACCATCACCACCATCCTTATCACCACCATCACCACCATCACCGCCACCACCATCACCACCATCCTTATCACCACCATCACCATCACCACCATCACCATCACCGCCACCACCATCACCACCATCCTTATCACCACGATCACCATCACCACCATCACCATCACCGCCACCACCATCATCACCACCATCCTTATCACCACCACCATCATCATCATTACTATCATCATAACCATCACCATCATCATCATCATCACCACGTAATCACCCAGCAAACTCTGACTCCTTTAAATTTTCTGAAAATTTATCTTGAAAATTCTGCAGTTTGCTCTTCAGCTCACCTCCTTCCTCTTGCATCTTATCATAGGCTGCAAGGAGAAGAAAGTGGCACTTTCAATATATTTTCCTGGACATCTTAGCTAGATCAGGGGTGAGCAATCCAGCCTACTGCCTGTTTTCATAAACAGTGTTATTGGAATGCAGCCATGTCCATTTATTGGTGTATTGTTGATGGCTGCTTTTGAGCTACAACTATAGACTTGAGGAGTTTCAACAGAGACCGTCTTCTCCACAATATCTAAAATATTTACCATTTGGCCCTTTACAGAAGAAAGCTTGCTATATCACTGAGTTAATTAGGTACATTTCCTGCTTTCCACGTTGTCGCTTGTGGCAGTATTGGCCTCCTTTGGGTTACTGACCTCCCTTTTTCTCTGGTTTCCAATGACGTTCTTCTTGGTCTTACTCAAGCCCTCACTGGCAGTCTTCTCAAGGCCCCTTTAGCTTCTATCCACTGCCCAGGACCAGAGTTAATGCTTGGGATTTGCCCAGACACCAAATTTCTGTCCTGTCAATGTAAAGCCACCTCAAACTTAAAGCCACAACCTCTTTGTCGAAGGAGCCAGTGGGGATGACTTGTTGGCTCTACATAGTCTGGGGGACCCCTGCTTGGAAGACTGGGGGCTCTGGGGGACTCAATGCCTGGGGGCTGGGATTATCTCATTGCTCACATGGTTGGTGCCTGGGCTACAAAAACCGGAACTGTTGGCACCACCACATTTTCTCAACTAACCTCACTGCCACGATATTGGCTACAAAAGAGTCACAATCCCAGCCAGCCAGCTTCAACGTATGCAAACGTGTGTGTGTGTGTGGTCTGTGACCTGCCTGTTGATGCCAGGAAGTCCAAGAATTTGTAGACGTGTTTTAAAGTTGCCACACCTCCATTTTGTCATCTGTAAAATGACGATGAGAATTCCTACCTTGTGAGGGTGTGGGCATCACAGCGGTTAGTCCACACGGGTTACATAGGACAGCGCCTGGGGTTCAGCAAATGCTCTGGAGCTGCTGTTATCATCCTTTGTAACATTCTAGCTTCTAATTGCAGCATGCACACTTTCTTGGCGTCTGCCACCTGACTTGCGCTGGTCAAACATGACCTCACCCTGAAAGGAGGAAAAGGTGGAGGAGCTCTCGTAGGCTGCGCCACGCGCCGGGCACACGCCAGGTCGCCGCTGTGGTTTCATCTTCCCATCTCACTGTGAGAGAGGTGGGGGCTGGCCTCACAAGGCAGGAGAGGACCCCCAGGCAGCAGAGGCCGAGCACGGTGCCTGTGTCCAGGGCCTGCTGGCCACTTGCTTAGTGCTCAGTTATCCATTCATCATTCATGCATTCAGGTAGTATTTCCTGAGCGTCTAGGCAGAACCAGGCGCCCCTCTCATGCTGGGCAAGTGGATCATCCCAAGCTGCCTTTGCACAGGTCTTCCCACCTGGGGTCCCTTGGCGAATCCTGTTATTGCCGCTGACTCTCCACTCCGCCTTCCCGGAAGCCCGCCATCATTTACGCATAGCCCTCCCTCTTTCAACAAAGGATATGAAGCTGTTTACACCATGAAGCACTTAAACAAACACCATTAAATCTAAATAGAATCCACAACAGGAAAGTAAAGGATAATGCACATGTCGTAATATAAAGGACCAGCCTTGCTGATGGACTTAAGCTTTTCTTGGTTTTTGAGCTTCCTGGTAGCCAAGGAGAAAATACATCATGATTAAGCTTACAGTCTTCAGTAGGGGATTGGAGGAAGCACATCCTCCAGCATGTTCCTTTAGCGAGAGTTCTACCGCGCACTCAATTTAAAAATAGAATTCTCCTGGGGCGTGCTTCCAAGGGGGTGCAGTAAAATGAAGTCATGAACCGCTGTCCCCAGCAGTGTGGTTGATGACTTGCTTTCCACCCAAGGCCAATGTGAGCTTCTGCTTCAGAGCCAGCTGTTTACAGTATCTCCAAGCTCAAGTGGAAACAAGCCCCGGGATTATCTCTTCATTTGGGGTCAAAAGGCATGAATTTCAGCGGCGAAATGGTCCACGCTGCAATCTTTGTTTTCTGCATGAGCTGATAAACTCTGAGGCCACATTGCCCCTGAGCTTCGGTAAATCTTTTGACAGGAGTCATTGTCTGGGGCAGCGCCCTAAACGACTTCTCTAAACCGAGTTATTCATTTGGTCATAATGGGAGGCCGGGCTGCCTGGCCCTGCTGATGGCGATAATTTCACATTGATGACCTGTCTTGTCAGGGTATTTGGCGACTAAATGCCTGGCCAGCAGCGCCTCCAGCAGGGGAGGGGGGATCCCCCTAGGTCTGGGGTCTGGGCTGTGAGTTTGGGATTTCTGGTCAGGAAGGCAGGTATGGGAACTCCTTCTCCTGCAAGACAGGAAAGGATTTACAGAGAGGGAAGACAGACTGCTTGGAGCTCTGGCAGATGGGGGTTGCATCTTGGCACGCAGGGTGACTTTGGGCACTGACCACCTCTTTGGCCTTAGTTTTCTCATCTGTAAAATGAGGAGTAAGAATGCCTTGCCCTTGGGGGACTCTGAACACAAGTAGGGAGCTTGCCCTCCCAGGGCACAGCACTTGTCCAGACTGGTGGAGATACTTGGCCCAGGGTGGTCAAGTGGCTAACTAGCGGGTCACACAGAGCCAAGCAGGAGATGCTTCGTAAGGAGGCACCTTCTCCCTCTGTAAGCACTTGCTTCGGTGCACACAGGAACTCGCTGCGAGGTGCGTGGACCCTCAGTGTGCAGCCAGTGACCTCTCTGGCCAAGCACCGCTGGGGGACCAGCACCGGGCCAGGACCAGAGCCCGGCCATTCGGAGCACCCCTCAGCCACTCCTCGAAGGTAACACTGGGGGCTGGCTTTGCCTGTTTCTTTTGTACTTTGGGAAAACAGAATCACCCAGGCTGGGCTCTTTCGCTGGCATCTGTCAGGGAGATTCTTCCTGTGCCGCCTGCGGCGTGGGTTGCCCTGCTCTCTGCTGTTGGGTGCACAGACCGCACATTATAAAAGGGAATCTGAATGAGGAGAGTCATCTGGTCCCCTCACCTGTTCTTTCTAGTTTTTGAGCTGCTAAGTGTGCCCATCATGATGCCGGCTGCAAGGGCACTGGGTGATGGCATCCTCTGTCCCTCCTGTCCCACCCCTCCCTCTGCTGATTGCACCAGTCAGGGGCTTGGGACCATATGGGTAGCATGGAGGGTGACCAGGTGCACCACTGAAAGTCATGGTGAGACAGCCCTCAGTCCCAGGCAACCCCGATTGTCCCTCGTGGTCTGTTCCCCACAGGCTTTTCTGGAGCGGCCGGCCTCGGAGAGGTGGGCCTCCAGCAGGTGTCTCCCTGGATGTGGGAGCAGGCAAGGATCCAGCAGGAGCTGGCACTGCCAGGGCTCAGGTGGGGCTGCTGGGGTGGCAGAGCGGACCTGGGGGTGGAGGTTGAGAGGGTGGATGCCTGCTGCCCCAGGGTGGCTGGGGTGCCCCTGCTTGGAGCAGCCTGGCGGTTGGCATTTCTGGGTCTCCTGGGTGCCTGCCTCCCCTATTTGTCCTCTGCCCATCCCCACCCAGCCCTCGGAAGCCTGCGCGCTGCTCCTAAGCACACACGCGGTGAGACTGGACTCCGGATGCCCGGATGCCCCGGCCTGGCTGAGCCCTTGGGGCTGCGTTTGCTTGTGGTTGGCACCCACCTTGGTGTTCTTGGCCCCACATGCTCTTTGTCTAGATCAGGGGTTGGGAAACAACAGCCCCCGGGCTGAGTCTGGTCTGCTTTTGTACAACTGGTGATCTAAAAAGGGCTTTTATGTTTTTAAAGGCTGAAAAGAATCAGAGGAAGACAAATATTTTGTGACACATGAAAATGATAAGAAATTCACATTTTCATTCATACATGACGTTTTCCTGTACTTGTTACCTTCGGCTGCTTTCCTGACACCTGGACAGAGGTGGGCAGGTGCAACGGAGAGTGGCCAGTCCAGGGCTGCAAACACAGACTCTCCTGGGCCTTTACAAAGTTTGTCGACCCTGGTTCTGAACCTCACGGGAAGGGTTTTGCTAATCATAGCCTTTAAAAGAAAATCTGGTAAGATGTGGTGTCTCTAAATATCTACCTTGTGATTTTCTCAATTGCGGTAATATATACCTAACATAATATTTATCATTTAATCACTGTAATTCACAAGCAACAGTATTAAAGACATTCACCACGCCAGGTACCCGTCACCACTGTCTCTCCCCAAGCCCTTTGCATTATCCCTGTGTGGGTCCATTTTATGTGCCAACTTGACCGGACCATGGGATGTCCAGATGTTTTGTCCAAACATTATTCTGGCTGTTTCTGGGAGGGTGTTTTCAGATGAGGGTCACATTTGAACCTGCAGACTGAGTAAAGGAGGTCGCCCTCCCCTAGTGCGTGGGCTGCATCTGACCCGTCGAAGGCCTGCACGGAACAGAGGGCCGCCTCTCCCTGGGCACAGGGCACTCCCCTGCCTGGCTGTGTGGGCAGGGCCAGCTCACCATGGCTGCCAACAGCGCCTGGCCCCAGACTCCAGCAGGAACATTGACTCTGCTGATTATGGGTTGGCCAGCCTCCAGAAAGCCAGCTCCTTATAATAATGTCATCTCTGTGGGTGTGCACACGTGTGTGTGTGCGTGTGCGTGTGTGTATGCGCACGTCTCCCTCTGTGTGTGCGTGCATTGTGTGCTTCTCCCTCTGTGTGTGTGCGTGTGTGTGCCTCCCTCTGTGTGTGTGTGCGTGTGTGTGCATCTCCCTCTGTGTGTGTGTGCATGTGTATGTGGGTTTCTGCGTGTGTGTGCGCCTCCCTCTGTGTGTGTGAACGTGTGTGTGTGCATCTCCCTCTGTGTGTGTCCATCTCCCTCTGTGTGTGAGTGTGCATCTCCCTGGGTGTTCATCTCCCTCTGTGTGTGCGTGTGTGTGCGTCTCCCTCTGTGTGTGTGTGCGTGTGTGCCTCCCTCTGTGTGTGTGTCCATGTCCCTCTGTGTGTGTGCCTGTGTGTGTCTCCCTCTGTGTGTGTGTACGTGTGTGTGTCTCCCTTTGTGTGTGAGCATGTGTGCATCTCCCTCTGTGTGTGTGCATGTGTGTACATCTCCCCGTGTGTGTGTCTCCCTCTGTGTGTGTGTAAGCGCATATGTGTGTGCATCTCCCTCTGTGTGTGTGCGTGTGTACATCTCCCCCGTGTGTGCGTCTCCCTCTGTGTGTGTGTAAGCGCGTATGTGTGTGCATCTCCCTCTGTGTGTGAGCATGTGTGTGTCTATCTCCCTCTGTGTGTGTGTGTGCATCTCCCTCTGTGTGTGTGCACGTGTGTCTATCTCCCTCTGTGTGTGCGCACGTGTGTGTCTATCTCCCTCTGTGTGTGTGCGTGCGTGTGTCTATCTCCCTCTGTGTGTGTATGTGTGCATCTCCCTCTGTGTGTGCGCACGTGTGTCTATCTCCCTCTGTGTGTGTGTGTGTGTGCATCTCCCTCTGTGTGTGCGCACGTGTGTGTCTATCTCCCTCTGTGTGTGTGTGTTTGTGTGTGTGTGTGCGTCTCCCTCTGTGTGTGTGTGTGTGCATCTCCCTCTGTGTGTGCGTGTGCATGTGTGTCTCCCATTGGTTCCGTTTCTCTGAAGAACCCCAGACTGACACAACCCTCAGTAGAGCTCTGCACCCACTAAACAATAACACCTCCTTCCTCCCCAACCCCTGGGAACTTGTCTGAGAAGCGGGACCCAAGCCCGAACACCCAGCGGGCCCAGGTGGGAGTTCTGAGGTCCTTCTAAGTCTGCCTTGCAACAACTTGTACCCCAAATAGGTCTCTCCTGGCTGACCCTGGCCCCCTGGCCCTTCTCTGGCTGCGAGAAGAGAAGGGACCACACACCTTCCTCGTGGGATTTTCCCGAAGCACTCAGAGACGTCAAGTTTGAAGCCCACCCTGGTCCACCTGAGACACCGGATTTGGGGCCAGCCTCACAGGTCAGCGAAAGTACATGATTCCGTTGAAACCCGTGGAAGACGCAATGATCAGCATGTCTGGGTTAGAGAACGCTGTTTGATTGACGGGATATGGAGGATGTTTTTTTATTTAGAAAATGGAGGAATTATTATTTTTTTCTTTCGTTCTTTTTCTTTTTTCTTTTTTTTTTTTGGACGTGGAGGAATCTTGTATCTACTTAGTATTCAATGAGCAGCTACTCTGGCATGCTGGGCTGGGGACCGCAGAGCTTCAGCCAAGCCCCAGAGGCAGTCACAGTTCTGCGGGGTAGCCAGAGGGGCTGACCATATGGGCCCACACGTGCTGGGACAGAGGGAAGCATGGATGCTGTGGAATCCCAGAGGAGGCCCCTGCCCAGCCGAGGTTGGGGGATGAGGAAATCGTTTTTAGAGAAGGTGATGCCCAAGCTGGGCTTTGTGAAAGAGCAGGGACTGGCTGAACAAATAAGGGGAGTGGAGAGAGTACTCAAGACACAGGGAATGGCCAGGGCAGAGGCCCTTGGAGAACTGAAGTGAGGGATCCAATCGTCAGAATGAAGAAGGCATGTGTATGTGTGCACCTGTGTGCTATGTGCATGTGCACCCGTGTGCTGTGTGTGCATGTGCACCTCTGTGTGTGTATGTGTGCACCTGTGTGCTGTGTGCATGTGCACCTGTGTGTGTATGTGTGTATGCACCTGTGTGCTGTGTGTGCATGTGTACCTATGTGTGTGTGTGCACGTGTGCCTGTGTATGTGTGTGTGCACCTGTGTGCTGTCATGTGTACCTGTGTGTGTATGTGTGTGCACCTGTGTGCTGTGTGTGCGTGTGTACATGTGTGTGTACACCTGTGTGCTGTGTGCATGTGCACCTGCGTGTGTGTGCACCTGTGTGTGTGTGCACCTGTGTGTTGTGTGTGTGTAGTTAGTGATTCCCAATGGTTTGGAAAGCAACAGTTCCCACATAAATGACTTTATGTGCTAAGCTTAGGAATTTTAATAATTTTGAAAAAAGTTAATAAAATTACAACTACTCAGTTACCTGCTACGGGCTCAGGGCAAACCTTTCACCCTCACCTGGGCCTTGGTTTCCCATCTGTACGTGGAGCCCAGGGGTGAGGGAGCTCTTGTAGCTCGGATGCTCTGGGTGTCTAGACCCTAGTCCCCAGCAGAAGAAAGGGGACCCGTGGCAGCTGCTACCACCTCCTGAGACCGACCCACCTCAGGAAGGAGCAAGAGGCCTCTGACCCCAGCCTAAGGAGGAACGGGCTCTCAGCTCCTTGTAACAGGAGCCCCGGGGACATAGCTCATTACAACGCCAACAACAAGCTTGCCTTTTAATTCTGCAACTGAAGAGGGGCAGCAGGGATGTGGGGGCCTCCCTGAGGGCCTTGGGAGACTTATTGATCCATCGGTTACAAGCGTCGGTGATTCCGGGTGAGGGGGCTTCAGCTGCCAGGCAGTCTGTCAGAGGAAGACCCCAAGGCTGTGCCACAAAGCAAGGAGGGGCAATTGCATGCTGGTGTTCAGAAGTGAGAAGTGGGGGGTGTCTTTACATTCTCGTTAGAGAAAGGGGGTGTTGACTGACAGTCTGTTCTATATTTGCCATATAAGTTTGACATGGAACCATTTATGCGCACACAACAGCAACTGCCAAGCCCAGAGGCCGATGCTCTGTGGCTCTAGGAGGCTCATTAGATAATTTGTGCTCTGAAGTAAGGAGGACGTGGGCTCCAGCTAGAAGTGAGGCCCGGGTGGAGCACGCAGGCAGCCCCCACTGTAGCCCTAGGTGAGCACAGTGGATGCTGTAATCTGCACCCGGCCTAGCAGCCCCTCCACACCGCCCAGTCTCCCTTCCTTCCTCACGATCCCATTCTCGGTCCTTAGGAAGGCCAGATGGGAACATGGGAATTCTGCAGCAAACAGCCACGATCATCACCATTATGTGGAGATGCCGAGGCCGGGAGAAAAGCCTCCCAGCCTGCAGGCCTCCACCTCTCCCTCCTCCTGACCTGTGGGCCTCCATCTCTCCCTCCTCCCGGCCTGTGGGCCTCCATCTCTCCCTCCTCCTGACCTGTGGGCCTCCATCTCTCCCTCCTCCCGGCCTGTGGGCCTCTGCCTCTCCCTCCTTCTTGTCTGTGGGCCTCCATCTCTCCCTCCTCCCAGCCTGTGGGCCTCCATCTCTCCCTCCTCCTGACCTGTGGGCCTCCATCTCTCCCTCCTCCCGGCCTGTGGGCCTCCATCTCTCCCTCCTTCTTGTCTGTGGGCCTCAGTCTCTCCCTCCTCCCGGCCCGTGGGCCTCCATCTCTCCCTCCTCCTGGCCTGTGGACCTCAGTCTCTCCCTCTTCCCGGCCTGTGGGCCTCCATCTCTCCCTCCTCCCGGCCTGTGGGGCTCCATCTCTCCCTCCTTCTTGTCTGTGGGCCTCAGTCCCTCCCTCCTCCCAGCCTGTGGGCCTCCACCTCTCCCTCCTCCCGGCCTGTGGGCCTCCATTTCTCCCTCTTCTTGGCCTGTGGGGCTCCATCTCTCCCTCCTCCCAGCCTGTGGGCCTCCGCCTCTCCCTCCTTCTGGTCTGTGGGCCTCCACCTCTCCCTCCTCCCAGCCTGTGGGCCTCCATCTCTCCCTCCTCCCAATGTGTGGGCCTCCGCCTCCCCCTCCTTCTGGTCTGTGGGCCTCTGTCTCTCCCTCCTCCTAGCCTGCGGGCCTCTGTCTGTATCTCTGCCTGCTTGGCCGGCAAGCGTCCTCCTTGTGACAGGACCAGGGCAGGCAAGATCTGGAGAGGCCGGGCTCTTCTGGCCCTGTGCCTTCCTTTGGAGACAGGAGACAGGGGACCGAGTTCCATTTTGGGAGGATGTTGTCCGGCCTCATGGGATTCCTGGGCTGAGGACCCAGATATGCCGTGAGAAGGAGAGGGAAGAGCCCCATGAGGGGCCAGGAAATAAATGAGTCCTGCTGTCGGCATGGCTTTGCCGAAGTCACTCTGCCTCTCTGAGGCAGCTCTGCATGGTGGGGTTTCCCCGCCTTGGTCGCGTCAGCCTTGGCCCCGTCCTGCCTGAGGGGCTGCAGACAGTGGGCGCTGTGGCAGTGGGCATGCTATGGCTGGCACCCATCTCTCGAGTGCTTTTCTGCCTTGGCCTCAGGACGGGCTGGGGCCCCAGTGCACTCAGTCATCCACTCAGCCAGAATGAGGACGCCATCTTTGCTTTGGCAGCCCCAGAACACTGGTCCTAACCCCAGAGCATGGGGCCTGCCCTCCCAGCCAGCCGTCTTGAGTGATCTACTCCAAGAAACCTAGGAGGGGCTAACCCCACTGACTTTCTCAAAGGACCACCAACTTTCTCTTATTTTTCCCTTCATGTTTTCTGGCTGCTGTCTTCCTGGGCTGATCAGAGCAGCGGCATGGCCCTCCAAGCTGCCTGTGTTCCATCAGCCCCAGGGATGTGAGAGAGGACATAGTGAACCC
The DNA here is from genome assembly GCF_028878055.3 of Symphalangus syndactylus. NCBI lineage: Eukaryota > Metazoa > Chordata > Mammalia > Primates > Hylobatidae > Symphalangus > Symphalangus syndactylus. The sequence goes on from NC_072438.2 coordinate 13,242,677, forward strand.
ACACCCCAAGGTGACCGGCCGTGGCGTCTGCTGGGCCTCCCGTGTAGGATTCATAGGGGATGCCTGGGCTCCCAGGGCTCTGCTGGTTTCAGGAACAGCAAAACACAGATTCTTCACCTTGGGGCCCTAGATGTGTCCCCTATCCACTGCACTTGGTTTTCTCCTGGAACTTGGCACAGCTCCGAGCATAAAAGTTTTCTCTTTCCAGCCTCTCTCTGGCTCCTGCTGGCTTCAGCTTCGGCGGTCCTCCATCCTTCTTGGCTTGTGGCCATGTCCTGTGGTCTCTGCCTCCGTGCTTGCAGCTCCTTCAGCTCTCTGTGTCCCTGTGTGCTTGTGTCCCCTCCTCTTCTCAGGAGGATACCAGGCATCAGATTTAGGCCCACCCTGATCCAGAGTGAATTCATCTCAACCTAACTAACTATACAGGCAAAGACCCTATGCCCAAATGAGGGCACACTCTGAGGCTTTGGGTGGACACGGGTTTAGGGGACACTATGCACCCATAGGGACGTCCTCCCCACAGGTGACAGCAGTGTTCTTGGAAGCCAAGCTGCCTACGTGCTGGTTCACGGTGCCTTCCTCTTCCCTAAGGCAGAGCCAGCGGGCAGCGTCCACCCTCCAGGTGGAGGCCCCCTGCCCAGCTCTCCTCCCCAGCTCCTGCCGCTCCTTCTCAGGGTTCAGTTCACTTCTCAATAAGCCTTTACCCGGTGGGGTCCGGGGCTGGGCCCTGGCAGGGCGCTGGACAGGGAGTGGTTTCAGTGGGAGATGCCGGCCCCGTTTGCTCACAGCCAACCCAATTGCTCCCTCCAACCTACGCCACGGCGCTGAGATCATTTTCAGATGAGAAAATGTGATGAAATTCGAGATGACTGGACGACACAGGGATTGGAACTCACTTCAATGTGGGAGAAAAATGCAAAGTGTCTGTGCCGTCAAGAAATTTCCACCACAGCATTTGTGGGAAGGGTGGGTGGAGGGTCTGGGGGAGCAGCTCTGGTGGGGTCCCTGCTGTCTGTCTGCCTCTTTGTAGCCCTCCCTGCTTTGGAGGGGTCAGCGTGTTTATCCCCATTTTACAGATGAGGAAATTGAGGCTCAGAGAGCTCTGTGCATGTGCCCAAGGCGGCTGCCACAGTGACAGGAGGCAGAGCCTGGGTCCCACCAGGGCCGTGGGCTCCCACACTGCCTCCTCCCAGCTCCCTTGCTGCCCCCAGAGGAGCCCCCACACATGCACGTGAGGAGTTCTCATGACCTCTGACATTGCCCTGCTGGCTGGAGGTTTGTAACATCAGGGGCAAAGTGCAGAACAGGGAGGGGGCGGGCGTGGGGATGGCGCCTGCCACCCTTGTGGGTCACTGGCAGGTCTGCTGCTCTGTGGTTGTTGAGGACGATTTTGCTTCATCCTCATCGGCCCCAGGCTCTGGTCTGGCCTCCGCCATGTCTCCCCTGGATGGCCCTGGCCGGTCCTGAGGTCTCCTTCCTCCCTTCCAGGCTGTCCTCTGCCTCACACCCAGACTAGAAGCCTCTGGGAGGCACCGTCATGCCCCCACTCCCTCCCAGAGGGGGCCCGGGCTTCTCTGTGTGCAGCATCGTCACCCTCCCCACGCAGCAGCCGTGTGGCTCCCTTGGCCCCACCTCTCCACCGAGCCCTGCTGGGCGGCACCTGGTGCTTCCTTCATCCTGGGGCAGTGTGGGTGCCCGTCTCTGGTGGCCTCACCCCTGGTGCCCGCCTGCCTCTGGCGGCCTCGCACTGTCTTTTGCGCCTCCCTTGTTTTGTTCATCATGAGGTGGAAAGCGTATGGGCTGGCGGGGGCAGTGAAATCCGCCTCACCCACTCACCAGCCGGGTGACCTTCATGGGGACAAATGCTCGGAAACTTCAGCCTCTCAACTGGAAAAGGGGGCAGGGATCAGGGGCTTGTCTGGTGCCTGGCATGAGAAGATGCTCAACATGTAGAGCCCCCGGCCCCTCCTGGGCCCCCATGTCCTGAGGTGGGACCCAGGCCCTGGATGGTGCAGCCCGGGGTCCGCAGGTGTCTCTGAGCTATGGTGAGTAACAGGGGCCTGGAGGACCTCGGTCCGGCTCACGTGCGAGGCCCCTTGGCCTTCCTGTGGCCAGCTCTGGAGGCACCAGATTCTGTGCACAGAAGGATGGACTCCAGCAAACTTGGTAGCTTCTGCCCTCGGGCCGGCAAAAGCTGTCACGGTGTCCCCCACTGACCTCGCAGGGCCCGGACCCTCTGAGCGGGCTTTCCTCAAGATCAATAGCCAAGCCGGTCAGCTGGCAATGTGAGACTAATGGACAGAGAATTAAAGAGCTGGGGTGCATATTAATCTGGACAGCCACAGGGTTGGACAGGGCCTGGGTGGGGACGAGGCGAGCGGCCCCTAATGGAGCTGTATTGACCAGGCCAGGGAGACCGCAGCCGGGGTTCGATGTCACTCTGCAGCCCGGGAGCTGGGGGTTGATGAATTTCAGTGTTTTATAGGTTTGGGTTTAAAAAGAAGTGACCTCTTTTTTCCCCCGGATCAATATACTCTTTTTAGCCGAGCATGATCGCCAATAGTCCATCAGTGCAGTCTCTGGAGAGGTTTGTAAATATCTGTGTTGGAAATATTAATACCTGATTGTAACTGGGGCCTCTGCGACACGGTGAGGGGCCCGTCTCAGCACCCCCGTGACTGTCCGTGAGGCGGGGAGCCCTGGGCCCTGCCTGGACCTCCAGACATCCGAGCGCCAGGCAAACGCAGGTGTTCTCTCCTCCCTTCAAGGAAGCTTGAAGTCACTCGAAAAGGCCAGCCGGCATCCATCACCATGGACACCAGGTGGGTGGCATCGACTGCCTGGGTGCAGGGCACTGTACAGTTTGTACCCTCCAGTAGCACCCCCCACCCCCAGGAGGGAGGGAAGGAGGTGGGGATGTGACCTCATTTTAAAGATGAAGAAACTGACTTGGGGACTTCCAGCCACAGGGCAAGGCCACGCCTTGTGCAGATTCTGCCCGGCTGCTCCCATGCTGGCTTCCAGAAGCCCCACTTTGGGGAAGCAGAGATGGGCTGAGCCTCAGTTTTCTCATTTTTGGACAGGGGCCCTGCTTGCCCCTCTCACCAGGGGCTGGGAGCTTCAAAGCTGTGCAGTTCCGGGGCTGTGCTCTGCTCTGTGGTGCCCTGGTGGGTGGCAGGCCCCATCTCTTCTGCCCACCTCCATGCCCACCATGGACCCCACCCTTGGGGCAGCAATGAACAAGGCAAGGACTCCCACAAGTCGAGGGTGGAAATGGCACTTCTTCCATGCAGCCCTCCAGGTTGCACCCTTACAGCTGCTTTGGCTCTCCCCTCCTGACCACTGGCCTCTGCCCACCCCAGGCCTCCCCTCCACTCCCTCCTCCCTACTCCAATTCCCGCTTTCTGATCTGTCCCTGCCCTTGGCCAGGTGGCCTTTCTGAAGATCAGACCTGACTGCATCCCACCCGACTTCCAGATAAAGTCCAATCTGCCGGGCACTCAGGCCCTGCTGACCCGGTCAGTCCACCTTACCACCCTCTGGTGCCTGCCCGTCTGTCCGCTGCGGCCACGCTGCAGCACCACGACCCCGGGCCTGTGCTCCTGCTGCCGCACGCCCCTCCCCACCCTCACCATGGGGGGCAAGGACGCTGCCCACGAGGATCAAGAGCCCTGCCCGTGGCCCTGTTTCCTTGTTGCTCTGTCCCGGGGCTGGGGGTGCCAGGGGCACGGTTGCTGGCCTCAGTCAGCATCTGTGGACCTCACCCTGTGCTAGGTGCTGTGCTAGGTTGTCCCCATCTTCTTCTGTAGCGGGTGCTGTGCTAGGTTATCCCATCCTCTTCTGTACCAGGTGCTGTGCTAGGTTGTCCCTGTCCTCTTCTGACTCTCAGGTTGCAGAACACTGTGATAACCTGCATTTGTGAAGGAGGAGACCTAGTCCCAGAGAGGCCAGTGACCTGCCTGGGCCCACCCAGCACAGTGACCCCCTTGGATCCCTTCACAGCAGTGGAGGCATCTGAACCTTCCCACCTCTCTCTGAAGCCTGAGCTCCCACCTCTGCCCTGCAGCACCCGGCAAGCCCGAGGAGCAGGACTGTGGCCTCCCACCTGGCTGCCCCGCTGCAGGGTGCTGCCCTTCCTGCAGGCACGGAGCCCTGGGCCTTCCCTCCCGTGTGCTCTGTGTGAGTGCTGGGTTCATGGGAGCCTGCTGCTGTCCTTTCGTGGAGCTGCCCATGGGGCTTCATTTCTGGTTCCTGGAGGTGGAGGGGCTCCCTGAGGGGCCCTGACAGCCTCTGTCCTGGGGTTCAGTTGTTGGAGGTGGGGTGCTGAGGGGTAGCCCCAGCTTCCTGTCCCGAGGGAGGCCTGAGTGTGGGGTGAAGGGTGGAGAATCTGGGGGTTGTAGACAGGGCTGGCGGAAGGGGGCAGAGCTCACCATCAGGCCTAAGAGGCTGCCCACGGGGCCCACTTACAGGCAGGAGCAGCTGTGGGGCAGACCATGCTCTGCGAACCCCTACGCCAGCTGCCTCCCGGAGCCCTGGGCCAACCTGGAGCTCGGTGCGGACGAAGAGGCCTCCGGAAGCTCTGCTGCCTCCTCCTGGCATGCCGGGAATGGGAAGCTAGTCAGCCAGCCTCTCCCACGGCCTGGGTCAGGGCCTCCACCCACAGAAGCTGTCCAGTGGCCACTGTATGGGCCACACCTGCCATGTGTCCGTGAGAGAGGGGTGACCGCACTTAACAGACGAGGACACGAGCTCCCAGGAGGAAGATGGGCTGGGGCCCAGCTCAGGATGCAGGTCTCCCCACCTTCACCCAGGCCGGGGGTCCCGCAGCTCAGGCCCAGTGGCAAGCGAGTGCCTGTCACTTTTTCTGCCCAAAGACCAGCCCTCCCCACCATCTCCCCGCTCGGTGGCCCTAGCCTGGTCACCCTGCCACACCTTTGCTGGCCCCAAACCCAGCCCAGCGGCCCCTCAGGGGGAACTTCTGCCTGGTTCCCACTATACTCTGTGGCCCCATGGCTGGCCACACACAGGCTCAGAGCCCAGATCAGGCTGGGAATGGGTGGGCACAGGGAGAGGAAAGGGCAGGAGAGGAAGAGATGGACCATCGGAGAGTCAGAGGAGCCATTCAGGGGGCAACAGTGTCCCCATCTAGAGCGTCTGCTCAGGCGCCCACCCTGCTGGCAGTGAGACCCTCGTCTGCTCTGCTGCCCGGTGGCTCTGAGAACTCTGACGGCACATATCAGTGAATGACTCAGCGAGCAGCAGGTGCTGGGACCCCTCCCATCTTGCTGGGCCAACCCCCTTTCAGAGGGTCCTGGGGTCCCTCCGATCACAGGATGATGCTCGGGTGGGCTCCCTCTGCAGTCAGCCACCAGGGGCCTGAGTCTGTGGCTCACGCGGGAATTCATCTCCACGCTCCAAGTGTTTCTGCACCCAGGGCAGGGGTGGCTGGGAGAAGGAGGCCACAGTTCCTGGAGGAAGGAGGGCTGGAAGCTCATGGGATGGGTACCCACAGTCCTCCAGGAGACATTGACTACCCCATGCCCCCAGGCCTGCACCTCCAAGGGCCACCTCCCATTCCTGGGAAATGCCACACCTGAACCAGCTGGAGGGAGCCACGGCTGCCCCTTCCTGATGGGCCCCACAGCAGGACCCAGCTGGCTAGGCTTTCTGAGGGGCCATGGGGACGAAGGAGAGAAAGGGATGGGCATATTGTGGCTGGCACAGGCGCAGGTGTGGAGCACAGGGCTGGGGCCTCCCCTGAACCAAGCCTCGCCCCCACCACCATCCACCCACTGGCTTTGCTGCCTGCACAATGTGGGCGCCCTTCATGGATGGGGTTGGGTGGACCTGGCTTCCAGCATAGTCGGCAGAGAGCTCCAGGGCCAGAACAGTTGCTTTGAATGGCAGTGAGACCCTAGATAGGCCCCTTCCCCTCTCTGAGCCTCGATTTCCCCCTTGCATCAAGAGCCCTGAGAGGGCCGTTCCGGCAGCCATTCCTGCAGCGCTGGAACCGTCTGGCCACCCCGAATCAAGCCACCCTGCTGGCAGTTAAGAGAGCACAAACATGTCCCATGTTAAATAATTAATTTTTGCTCTGCGATAAAAATGTCATCTTGATTTATAACCCCTCCCAGCAATACAGCCTTATGATGGAAACCTGATTCTTAATTATTGTCCCCGGGCCAGCCAGGAGGCGTGTCCAGCTGCCAGAGGAGCCACCTCAAATGCTCCCAAGCTCCTTTGAACCTCGGCACCAGCTGCTGCCCCTGCCACTGGCTCTGCACTCCACGTGGGACTGTGCTGCCCACGACCCGTGCCACACACGTGGCCAGCATCCCCGGAGGCCTGGATGGGAAGCAGACCAGTGAGGGCAGTGGCCATAGTGAGATTTTAGCAGCTGTGGTCACTGTAGGGTGGACAAGGAAGGCAGGGCTGGGGCTGACTCCCTGGGCTGTGCCTGCAGAGGTGGGGCTGGACTTCAGCTGGGTTCAGCCTGGCTCGGGAGCCCACCCTGGCTCCTGGCCCAAGATGCAGGAGAAGCCGGCTGTGGCCCTTGCCTCTGAAGCACCTGCTCAGGGTGCCCGTCCATTCTGCCCCGGGAACTTGGTGGTGGGCTCCTTTCCTCAAACCCAGCAGGGGTGGAGGGTGACCCTCCCATTTTTGAGGGCCCAGGACATGGACCCTCATGCTGTGAACAGCACTGAACAGCATTGAGAAAAGTCAGCAGAGACAGGAGACCTGCCTAGGCAGCATGCAGGAGGCCAAAGCACTGGGGGCAGATCCTGGCCCCACCTCCTCTGCTCTGCCCAGCAAGGAAGGTCCCAAGAGTGAGGCTCAGTGGCTGGATGGGAGCCTGTCTCCTCATCGCTCAGAGGCCAGGGCTGAACACAGGGTGCAGGGGGCAGGGTCAGAGGTCAGGGAGGGCATGGGGAGGGGAACTCCTGGGTTGGGTGAGTCCCTCATTCTTCACCTGGGCGGTGCGTGTACAGGTGCTCACTGTACAGTGCAAGGGAGGGGCTAGAGGCGCACAGTGGGACACACGGTTCTTTTGGGCCAAACCCTCCCTTCCAGTCTGCACCTCACTGCGCTTGCCGATGTCATTGAGGGATTCCTCCCGCCCTGCTGGTCTCTGAGCTGACAGTCCTAGAAGCTCACAGCTGGGCAGTCCCAGCTCTACCCCAAAAACTGATGACATCCTGCTCCTCACACACCTCAGGGTGCAGGCAGGATGCGCCCCATTTTTCAGATGAGAGTCAGAAGGGTGAAGATTCTGAGCTGTGGCTCCCCTGAGGGTACAGACCGGTTTCTGCCCACCTGGCCTGCCTCTCGCCCCCGCCCCATCCTCTCTTGTCCGTGTGGCCCCCGGTCAGGGAGGCATCAGCACAGAGCCCAGGACAACTGACAGCTGGTTCAGGGCACAGACCAACCCGATGTTAATTCAAGGTGGCTGACATCCGCATCTGGGCAAAGCTGTGATGGCAGCTGCTCCAGTTTGTGCTGAAGAGCAGGGTGGGTAGCAGCAGGCGGTCAGGACTGAGCTGTGGCTGAGCCGGCAGCTGAGTGCCTGCTGGTGAGGCCATGGGCATTCTGTGAGCTCAGGTACCTCATCTAACCATTCCCTCATCACATCTAGAAAAGGCAAACTTTTTAAAAAAATTATGAAAGGCCTGTTCTGTGCAGTGTGTTCCAATGGGTGGGATGCAGTGGCGTAGCTGGTACTGCACTTCCCGCCGCTCAGCCTCAGGACCCTTGTACCAACTGCACCAGCCTCCTCCTTTGCTGGCACACAATAGGGATGCAATTGCAGCCCACCCATCACAGCTGCTGGGGGGTTCTTCTTTCACCAGAGTCCTCTGAAATGAGGCTGGGGCAACCTGACCCATTCACTTTCCAACCACACTGACAAAGGACTCGTGTGATCTCCGCCAGTGCTGGAGCTGGGGAGGGGCTTGATGGTGGCTGTGCAAGGATTTCCACGTCCTCAAGGGGGCCTTGGTGGGGGCCTTCATGGGGGCTGCCAGGCTCAACTGTGTCCCCGAGTCCCCATCAGGTGTTGGGGCTGTGGGCTGTGGATGTGACGATGGAGGTCGGGCTGCCTCCTTGGCCCTCAGGACACAGGGAGATGGTCAGTGGTCAGCTTGGGCCCAGGGAGGGTCTCTGGTAGGACTTGGGACTGGCAGCAGGGGCATCAGTAGAAGATTCTGGATGAGTTGCCATTTTTCCAGCTGCCAGTCCCTCCTCTGCTGCTGTACATGTTCAACTTCCACCTGCTGCTCTGGCCTTCTTTGAGGCCACAGGTGTTCTCAGATCCCTCTGAAAATGGACTTGCCCCTGTCCAGGGAATCCTCCCTGATCTCACTTTCCAGGTAGAGTGACTCACTCCACCTTCCTGAAGCTCCATGCTCGGAACAGCCAGACGGCACTGCCAGATTTGTTCAGTCACATGCCACCCATGGAGGCTGAGTGCCCTGAGGACGGGGCCACATCCTCTGCATTGTGGGGGCTGGTTCTCAGCGCACGGCAGGTGCCTGGTGAGTGCTCAGTACTCAGGGGGTACCCAGTGAGCGCTCAGTACTCAGGGGGTATGCAGTGAGCGCTCAGTACTCAGGGGATACCCGGTGATTGCTCAGTACTCGGGGGACCCGGTGAGTGCTCAGTACTCAGGGGGTACCCGGTGAATGCTCAGTACTCAGGGGGTACCCGGTGAGTGCTCAGTACTTGGGGGCACCCAGTGAGCACTCAGTACTCCGGAGGTCCTTAGTGAGTGTTTGTTGCATGAGTGAACGCAGGATGAACGAACGAGTGCCACTCTCATCCCCTGGTGCCTATATGTAAGTCACCTCCCCCGGCCCTGTGTTCCTCCAGCCCCCAGCCCCTTGTCTCCGCACCTGCCCTGATCCAGGCCTCACATCCCCCACAAGCTCTCAGAGCCTCGGTTTCTTCATCTGCACTGGGTCATCGCAAAGCCCACATGGGATGCATGTAGCCTGCAGCGGCCCCTGGCACAGTCAGCACCCAAAGGCTGGCAGCCCCAACATGATGCATGGCGTTAGAGAAAACCAGCAGAGCACTGCATTCCAGGAAATCAGATTTTAGTACCAAAAAAGGCGAGAATTTCTAGAACTAGAATCGTCATTTCCTAAGATTAGTAATTTGAAGAGGAAGCAGGTCTGGGGAGACCAGGCGTCCTGCACAAAGCCAGTCAGACCCTCACCTGGAGGCGCAGGGTCTGTGCATGGGTGATGATGGTAGCTGCCCACCCAGAGCCTGGCAGAGCCTCAGGACAGGCCCCTCCCCTGCTCCCCAGGAGCATCCCTGGCAGCAGATCCCCCTCCCCTGCTGTCCTCCCCACGTACTTGACCCGAGGAATATCGGAGTGAGCCGTCGCCCCTGAGCTTCCGTTCCTCATCTGACACGTATATAGGACAAAGGGAACCTCAGAGAACTGAGACACGGGACAGGAACGGCCGTGCGTAGGTGCCCCGGCTGCCGTGGCTGCCTCCTACCACTCATCCTCATGACCCTTGCACCAAATGCACCAGCCTCCTCCTTGGCCGGCGCACAGTAGGGATGCGATTGCAGCCCCCCCATCGCGGCTGTCTGAGCGTTTGGGAGGACCTGAGTCAAGCAGGCCCCTCCACTCCCCTGGCCTCAGGGAAGGCCTGTTGGTGCTGTGCAGGTGGACTTCGGGCACAGAGCTGGCAGAGAGGGAGGAGAGGGGCCCACAGAGCCATAGCACGTGCCACTCCCGGGGATCTTGACAAAATGAGATGATCTACTTGTTAACTGAAAAAAAACCCAGCCGGGCACGGTAGCTCACGCCTGTAATCCCAACGCTTTGGGAGGCCAATGCGGGCAGATCACTTGAGGTCAGGAGTTCAAGACCAGCTTGGCCTACATGGTGAAACTCTTCTCTACTAAAAATACAAAAATTAGCTGGGCATGATGGCACATGCCTGTAATCCCAGCTACTCGGGAGGCTGAGGCAGGAGAATCGGTTGAACCTGGGAGGCAGAGGTTGTAGTGAGCTGAGATGGTGCCACTGCACTCCAGCCTGGGCAACAGAGACTTTCTCTCAAAAAAAAAAAAAAAAAAAGAGACCCATAATATCTATGAATTTGGAAAGGAGAGGGAGACTTTCTTCTGAAGAGTTACAGCCTGAGAGGTGGCCATCCAGGAAGCATGAGAAACAGGTGCTTCGAGGGAGGAGGGGCGGGGGCAGGAGCCTTCTGCCGACCAGGCTGGCTACACGGACGCATGGAACAGGTTATAGGAGGAGGTATGGATATTGCCAAACGTGGTCCTAAGGCGTGCATATTGAAGAAACATGCACGTAACGTACGACCCGTGTTCACACTGAGGTGGAGACCTAACATTCAACTCCTGCAGGAGCTAATTTTATGGAAAAGTAAAATAAATGAGTGTTTTCCAATCAGGCCCTATACATCGAAAGGTCTTTTCAGGACACAGAGGTGCGCAAGGGCACAGTCTCTGGAAACCGGCCAGAGCCAGTCAGTGGTTGCTGGTCTCTCATCAGGAGAAAGTTCCTGAAATCGTCTCTCGCTCAGTGAAAGCTGGTGTTAGGCTGCTGGAGAAGGGGGTCAGCTACCTGGTGTCTGGAGCTGGATGAGCTGTGAGTGTTTTTACGTTTCTTATCTCCAGGCCAGGCCTTGCTTAGTGGCTGGAGAACAAGAAAACGCTTGAGGCCAGAGCGTTTTTATTCTTTCAGTGCAAGGGTGTATGGCTTAACCCGTGCCCCATATGGCCTCAGGGCCTGTTTATAATTTGGCATCTTATTGCCACCAAGAGTCTGTTCTGCTGGTCTCATGGTCTCTATTTTAACATTAATGCTGGACAGTTGTGTCTACACCGCAGAGGGGAGGGGAGTAGAATGAGGCGAGGCTGGCTGCCCATCACATCACGGCCGAGAACTCAGTTTTCAGGGGTTTCTGGGGTCCCCTTGGTTACCAGGAGGTCCGTTCAGTAGGTGGGGGGCCTAGGATTTTATGTTTAGTGTATATAGTAGAAGTGCTGGACAAGGCCAGGGTGTGTCACATTGCCAGGGACAATTTTACCTTCCTCCCTCCCTCCCCTCTGTAGGACTCACCCAGCATCTCCAGGTACCTGGAATGGAATAGACTCTGGGAGAGCCGAGGGGGAGAAAGAATGCCTGCCCCCCACAGCCCCCAGCAAAGGGCACTGAGCTCGAAGGAACCCCGTGTTCAGATTCCCACCTCCAGAGGTCACAGGCCATTGCCCCTGGTCTGGGGGAGACCCGGTGTATAGCGGAGTGCTGGAGGGCTTTTGAAGCCCGCTTCAGGCATGTAATAGAAGGGGAGGGAGTGGGGGGCTCCACGCTGGGGCTGCAAAGGACCAGGGGAAGGGAGGAGCCTCTGGAGACCGGCAGGAAAAATGATCCTAAAGTGCTTTGCTTCCCTGGAGGCCAAAGGGAGGGGGCAGGGCAGTGGGGAAGGAGGCTCTGTGGTGGGGGCTGCAGTGCCGCCCCCTGCCCGCCCCCCGCCCGCCGCAGACCTGTTCCCAGGCTTGGGGGTTGGCTTTGCTTTGTGGTCTCAGTGGGGAAGTGAGAAGCAGCTAGGGTGGGACTCAGTCCTTTAGTTTTGAGGGAGAGTGAGGCTGAGCACAGGATGCTGGGAGGGTGGTGTGGGCAGGAGACACCTTTTCCAAGGAGCTCTGCACACGTTACCCAGAGGCACGGGGGCCGGGCTGGATGCCACTGCAGCCACGTGTCCCTGGGTTCCGGCCTTGCGCATGCTGTCCTCCCGTGTCCCCCTCAGCTGGCTGCGCCCCTTCATCTGCAGGGCTCGGCACACGCCCTCTTCCCTGGGAGCCACCTCTGGCCTTCACCAGGCGGGCTGGGCACCTCCCCTTCACCCCACCCCAGCACTTGTTCCAAAGACCACAGTCATGGTCGTGGGCTTAACTCCCCAGAGAGACTGCCGGTCCCGGAGGCCAGGGCTTTCGCTCATTCACCTGCCCCACTGTCACCGAGGCCTGGCTCAAGGCTGGCCCATAGCATCTGCTGAATGAATGAACAAAGGCATGGAGGAATGAATGGAGCTGATCCACGCTTATCTAGCCAGGTGCCGGGTGGGTGCTGCAGCTTTGAACACAGTTTTAGATGCGCAATCATGGATGAGACTAACAAAAGCCCATTGCGTGTCTGCAAAGCCCTTCAGCGTCCTACATGGACAGAGGCCACCTGTGCTGGAAGATGCTCCAGGGCGTCTGGCGCACTTGGGAACAGCTTGCTCCCCGCAGCCCCCCGCTGCCCTATGTGGGGTGGCCCAATGGCCTCCAGCTGCTCTAGGATGGGCCCTGGGCCCAGGGACACCCCGCCTCTCTCTGCTCTCAGGAACATCTAAGCCTGTGAGTCCAAGATTCTATAATGTGAATATCCTATTACCATTATGGTTAATAACAGTAGTTACTACTTATTGAGCACCTACTGTATGCTATGATGTGTGGCCTGTACTAGGTGCTGCCTCTAAATTATCTATTCAACCCTCCCAGTGTGAGAGGGGTGCTTGTATTTCCCCATGTAGAGATGGGGAAACTGAGGCTCAGGAGGAGCGGGCCCAGGGGGACTAGAATAAGGAAGGCAGAGGTGGCTAGAAGCCCGAGCTGCAACCAGCTGGGAGTTTTAAAAGGAGTTAAATGACTTGCCCACAGCCCCAGAGGGCTGCTCCTGGGTGGACGAGGCCCAGGCTGCTGGCCCTGAGTCCTGTTTTCAGACCTTCACTGATGGCTCTGTCTCTAAGGAACGGTAATGAAATAATGTTGGTGTGACATGGCTGTTGTCACCTGAGAGTGTCTAAGTGCTTTATAACAATTAACCGGATCTTGCCAACTCCCATAGCCAAGCGTGATAGCCCGGGGGACCTGTGATGGCCCGAGGAGGGAAGTGGCAGGGGAGACAGACCGAGGCCCTGAGTGCCTGGGAGCTGGCACTTTTAAACCACAGGAGCCTGGGCTTGCATACCAAATAAGCTTAAAGCCATGGAAATGTAAAGGAATAGATAGAAGCTGAGCATCACGGACTAATAGAGTTTTGTACCTAAGGGGTCTTAACGTCTTATATTTAAAAACTAGGAACTTGGTTGCAGCCTGGGCTACTAACCAGCTCTGCCTTCCTCTATTCTAGCTCCCCTGGGCCCTCCCCTCCTGAGCCTCAGTTTCCCCATCTCTACATGGGGAAATATAAGCACCCCTCTCACTCTGAAAGGGTTGAGTAAATAATTTAGAGGCAGCCCCCAGAATAGGCCACACACCATAGCAAACAGTAGGTGCTCAATAAGTAGTAACCACTGTTATGAACCATAATGGTAATAGGATATTCACATTATAGAATCCTAAACTCACAGACTCAGGATCTTAGAGACCTCAGTGGTCTCCTCCCCGCAGGTCTGCCGCTCTTCTGGGTGTCCCTGCACCTGTGCAGGACGGATATCTGCTTTCCCCCACCAGGGTGCACACAGGAAGTGTTTAATCCATGTTGGGGAATCAGCAGTCTTGTACCTGAGAATTCCCAAATCTTAGACTTGTGGACTCACAGGCTATGGAGTGAGGGGGCCCTTGGAGGCCATCTGGTTCGTGCTCTAGCCAGACGGGGCTGCAGATTACTCACACTCCCATTGAATGCCTCCCCTGACCAGGAGCTCACTACCTCTCAGCGCTGTTATTACAGTCATACCGCCCAACTCCCCGCGCCCCCACAGGCACGGACCAAACACAATTACAGACACTCATAGACATTGATTCAGGGCGTGTGCTGTGCCAGCATAAGAGGGAGGATCCTTTCTGGAAGGTCTCTGTGTCTTGAGACCTCTGACAAACTTCGGTCCCTCTCCCCTGCCTAGAATCACCCCTGTGATTTCAGGGAGACCTTTCCACCATGCCATGGAGTGGATGACCTCTTATCCCGTTGCTTTCCAGCTGAGGCAGCTGCGGAATGCAGGAGGCAGGGAAGTGCTCCCAGCTGGGAAGATGTGGAGAAGCTGCAGCTCCGACCAGGGGCAGCTCCCTGCAGATCGCACCCCAGCACGCACAAGGCGGGGTGTTCTGGGCTGAGCAGCAGGAAGGCACTTGTTTCTCCCCAGTGGTGGTTGTCGCTCACATGGCCCTGCCTCCCGGCCTAGGTCCCGGCATCCTCCTGGGGGAGGTCACAGGCCTCCCTGTGGCCCCTGCCCTCTGCCTCCTAGTGCCAATCGCATGGGGCCACTGTTGCCTGCTTCCTGCCCGTCTGTACTGCGGGACCCTGGGCTCCCCCGGGCCACGGACTCTTCCCTGCTTGTTGCCAGGGCTCAACACAGGCTTGGACCCAACTAGGTGTTCAGCAAATTTGTGCTGAAAGGAGGAGCCTGCGTTTCTCAGAAGCCACTTCCTAACTATTATTACTATCATATCATCCCCCTCTACAGGGCAGCTGACAGCCCAGGGAGCTGAGCAAGGAGCCCAGGAAGGCGGTCTTCCCGTTTGCTCTGTCCCTCCACATCACACCCTTCAGTTGTTGCATAGAAGGTCCCAATTCTGCCTCAGTTTCCTCATCTGAGCATGGAGGGGGGCCTTGCACTCCACTGACTTGCTGCCCGTCCCCTGCTCTACTGGCGTTTATTTCAGCCTCACACGTGTGCCCCCTGACAGCAAGCTGACTCAGGGAGCTTTGCGCAGACGAGGAAACGGCCAAAAGCGTTGCCGCTTTCTGGACACCCGCTGTGGGCCACCCGACCCGAGCACCGCCCGCAGCAAACTGAGGAGATCTCATAGCAACCTGGCACGCATTGTCCCTGCTTTGCAAGTGAGGAAACCGAGGCACAGCAAGGTTAAGTAACAGGCCCGGAGTCACGCGTCCCTGGGGGCCGATCTGGGCTTTCCCCACAGCCCTCTGGCCACAAAACCCCTGCTCTCAGCCCCTGCGTGCTCCACTCCCAGTCCCCCTTCTGCTTGGAGGACCCCGAGAGGCCTGAAGGCTCTCCCCAGTTTATGAACATGGCCCTTCTTTCAAAGGCAAAATTGTCTGGCAGGATCCTAAGGAGGAGAGCGAGGAAAAAAATGACCAAATGGAATAGAGAGAAACGGAAAGCGTTGTGCTCGCAGTGACGGGAAGGCCAT
This sequence comes from Symphalangus syndactylus, assembly GCF_028878055.3. Classification (NCBI taxonomy): domain Eukaryota; kingdom Metazoa; phylum Chordata; class Mammalia; order Primates; family Hylobatidae; genus Symphalangus; species Symphalangus syndactylus. The sequence continues at coordinate 13,257,806 of NC_072438.2, forward strand.
CCTGGTGGTGGGAATGCCATCCTGGCGGCGGGAATGCCATCCTGGCGGTGGGAATGCCATCCTGGTGGCAGGAATGCCATCCTGGTGGGGGAATGCCATCCTGGCGGGGGAATGCCATCCTGGCGGCGGGAATGCCATCCTGGTGGCGGGAAGGCCATCCTGGGGGGGGGGACTGCCATCCTGGCAGTGGGAATGTCATCCTGGAGGAGCGAATGCCATCCTGGTGGTGGGAATGTCACCCTGGCGGTGGGAATGCCATCCTGGCGGCGGGAATGCCACCCTGGCGGTGGGAATGCCAACCTGGCGGCGGGAATGCCATCCTGGAGGCAGGAATGACATCCTGGTGGTGGGAGTGCCATTCTGGCGGTGGGAATGACATCCGGGTGGCGGGAATGATATCCTGGCAGCGGGAATGCCATCCTGGTGGTGGGAATGTCACCCTGGTGACGGGAATGTCATCCTGGTGACGGGAATGTCATCCTGGCAGTCTGCCTGACAACGTCCCAGAAAGTCTCAGAAAAAAGGAGTGGAGATGCACCTTCCGGCACTGTCCACCCCTGCTCTCTGCAGCCCACATCTGCCCTAAGTGGCCTCTGCCATCTCTGGGCCTGGGCCCACTCTCAGCACCCCTGCCTCGGGGAGTGACCTGGGCCAGCGGGGAACCACACATGTCTGAATGTGACATGTGCCTCACATAGAGCTGGCCTCCAGAGAGACTGAAGGATGGGCAGGCTTTACAACCATTAACGCTGCAGCACAGATCCAGAGCACACAGAGGACAATGGCTACGTCTGCAGGAGACAGCCACACCCAAAGACATCTGCGTCCTCACCCCGGGAGCACCCACATCCTCATGCAAAGAGCATCTGGGTCCTCACCTTCTCACCCAAGGAGCACCTACCTCCTCATGAAAGGAACACCCAGGTCCTCACTCAAAGAGCACCCACCTCCTCACCCGAGGAGCACCCAGGTCCCCACCCAGGGAGCATCTGCCTCCTCATGCAAGGAGCACCCAGGTCCTCACTCAAGGAGCACCCACCTCCTCACCCAAGGAGCACCCAGGTCCTCACCCAGGGAGCACCTGCCTCCTCATGCAAGGAGCACCCAGGTCCTCATCCAAGGAGCACCCACCTCCTCACCCAAGGAGCACTCAGGTCCTCAAGCAGCACCTACCTCATCATGCAAGGAGAACCCATGTCCTCACCCAAAGAGCACCCACCACCTCTCTTCACCCACATCCAGCTCTGTCCCTGACATTGTAAGGTGCCTGAATGTCAACACTGTGGCTTCCTGGTTCCAGGGCCTGAGAGGCAGTCAGTTCCCCAGGCTGCTCTATTATTCACAGTAATTGAAATAGCAGTCCTTAATATGCTGTCACACACCGCACTGGATAGAGAGTGTCATACAATAGATGACACATTCCTATGGAGTGCTGTGATGGCCACACCGAGTCCAAATGGCCAGGCGCTAAGGGCACCCTTCTCCTGTGGTACTGGTGGCCTGCGGGCTCCTTGACCTCCACCTCCATGCGTCCCCACCAGGAGCCCAGCTGTTGTCCCCTTTCCCAGAGAGAGGGCTCTGTTTACCCAAACGTGAGGGTGGGATGGGAGTCAGATGTCTCCAGCAACCCAGGGGCAGAGACAGACATGGCCCGGGGGCAGCCGTGGGAGTGTGAATGCACGGGGTGTGTGGAGCAGGAGGGGAACGGGGGGTCACCGGTACCCTTTGGCAACCTCGGCCTTGTGGCCAGGACAAGAATACCCAGGAAAGGAGTGTGAATCCTGTTGGCCATCCAAGGGCCTGAACCAGGAATGGAGTTAGGGCGGCTGCGAGGGTGGCCAGGGCTCAGCAGTTGGTGACCTGGGACAGACGTCACGAAGCATACAGCCATGGCTCTACGGCTCTCCGACCACGTGGACTTTGGTGCAGCGACCCTGGCTGGCCTGAAATGATGGCCGTGTCCGCACCCTCCCCGTTCGGTGGTAATGTTCTAATCTCGGGACAGAGAGAAACAGGAAGGAACGTTGAAGTGGAACAGTACCCAGAGCAGCACGGCCCTCTCGCAAGGGGTCATCTTTGTGAGGGCGATTGATCTGGTTGGTTGATTGACTGATTGATTCATTCATTCATTCATCCAGTCAACACTTGCTGATGCCTCCTCTGTTGCAGACACTCTCCAGTGTGGCCTGGGACAGAGGTGTGAGCAGCAGAAGGTGCTGCCCTCCAGGAGCTGACCTCCAGGGAGGGGCCCACAGCAAACCCATAGCAGACCCACGGGTGGGGCCCGCTGGTGGTAAATGCCATGTGGGAAAGTAAAGCCAGGGACGGTGGCTGGGCTCAACTCAGGTCAGGACCCTGATAGTCTCCCTGGCCTGGGGACCTTCCAGCCAAAGCCTGAATGCCATGAGGTTGAGCAGACATAGGAGAAGAGGATTCCAGGCAGAGGGAACAGCCGCTGCAAAGGCACAGAGGCAGGAGATGCCCAGAAGATTTTGTGACAAGCATGGAGGGATGGGGGTGAGCATCCTTGGCCCTCCTACGTCCTGGGGGTTAATTTTGAGCCAGGGGCCAAGGGGTGGAGTTAGGATGGAAGGTAGCCAGAGGAGGCTATGAGCTCGGCACAAAAACCCACATCCAGCCAGGCGCGGTGGCTCATGCCTGTAATCCTAGCACTTTCCTAGCTTAGGTAGGTGGATCACTTGAGGCCAGGAGTTTGAGACCAGCCTGACCAATATGGTGAAACCCCGTCTCTACTAAAAATACAAAAATTAGCCAGGTGTGGTGGCATGTACCTGTAATCCCAGCTACTCAGGAGGCTGAGGCAGGAGAATTGTTTGAACCCGGGAGGTGGAGGCTGCAGTGAGCCGAGATCGTGCTACTGCACTCCAGCCTGGGCAACAGAGCCAGACTCTATCTCAAAAACAAAACAAAATAAAAACCCACATCCACTCTAGACAGTGCCGAGAGTGTAGTGATTCTAAGTAGAATGAAGGAGAGAGTTGGAATGAACTTATTCACAGCATAGCAATGGCTACAATTTATTTATTTCCAGGGGCTGTTAAAGTGCTTGGGAAGGTTTTTATGTTAGCTCTGTAAGAATACCCTAACAGGCCTTTGAAGTTCTTAGGGAAAAAAAAAAATCTCTAAAAATATTAATTTTATGAATGCAATCTAAAAGGAGTAATTAACTAGATGTGTTGAGTGGGCAAACAAAGTACAGGGGGCTAAGGTCTTTATTTTCAGTGACTCGGATACTAACTACTTAAAGAACATGTAAAAGATACTTTTCTTATTCAGCAATGACTAGCTTTATAAACAGTACAATGAGATTTGTAAGTCGAGCTTTAAGGCTCGAGGGAAGTTGGTTTTTTGAATATGAAACTTCAATGCTAACTTTAATAAGTTGTGTATTAAGTTAAAACCCGATTAAATAGTAAATAACCCTTCTTGCCCATAAAGTCCTCCACAGGCATCACTGGACCCCACAGACGCTGGGTGCGAAGTGGGGGCAAGTCCCCAGTGAGAGCCAGCAGAGACTCCGCAGTGGAAAGACCCTGTGTGTCCAGAACAGGACGGAGGGGAAGGTGAGGATGGGCAGGTCGGGGGAGCAGGGAGGGGATGTGGGCGGACAGCGGCTCTGTCCTGGTTGCCGAGGGCCTTCCCTGGGAGGCCATGAGGGGCTCACACAGGCATGGCCTGATCACCCAGCTTCTGATCCATTTTGTGCAGGATCCTGCCTGCAGTGTGCAGGGTATTTGGTAAAATGCTCAGCGAGGCTGCCCTTCCTGTTTGTGAGAGGGGTCCGTGATGCTCCCTCCTCCTTCCAAATCACTCACCCAGCCAGGTTCTTGTCTGTCTCCTGGGAGGGTGGCAGCAAGACCCACAAACCTCAGAGCCCTGTCTGTGAGCAGGGAGCAAGCACCTCAGAACCCCGTCTGTGGGTGGGGGGCACCTCAGAACCCCACCTGTGAGCGGGCAGCACCACAGAACCCTGCCTGTGAGTAGGGAGCACCTCAGAACCCCACCTGTAAGCTGGGGAGCACCTCGGAGCCCCGCCTGTGGGCAGGGAGCACCTCAGAGCCCTGCATGTGTACTGGGAGCACTTAGGCAGGTGGAATCCAGCAGTGACATGCTTCCTCAACACACTCACGGAAGGAAACCCTGGGCCAGCTTGGTGGCCTCGGGGACTGGCATGGGAGGACGGCAGGAGGAATATTTGCTCAGTGTCCACTGTCTCCTGGGAGGTTCAAGGCACATCCTGTTCTATAGGAAGGACCCTGAGAGCCTGGGGTGGGGGTCACTGACGGGGGTGCCAGGGCTGATGAGGGTGAGGTGATAATGCTGCCATCAAAGGCCTGGCCACGTGTCCTGGCCATCACCAACGTCACCTCTTTCTGTAGATGTGGAGGGAGACAGAGGTGTGGACTGCGCAGGCCCTGGCCCAAGGGGCTGGAGCAAATCCCGCCCTGCCCCTCCTCTGCTGCATTCACAGCAAATGCTCTGGGCTCTGGGACCAGGCTCCTCCCCACGCTGTCCGGCTCCTTCATTTCCGCTCCCTCCTCTGGGCAGCACGCTTTTCTCCCACACGGCTGCACCCACCCCCAGGTCCTGGCTCGCAGGTACTCAGTCGACGTCTGCAAAATGAAAGAATGAGTGAGTGTGTGAATTGTCAGTGAGTGAATAACATGAGCAGAGTAGGGCCTGTGTATGCGGCTGGCAAGGGCCCGTTCCTGTGTGCGCGGCTGGCAGGGGCCCGTTCCTGTGTGTGCGGCTGGCAGGGGCCCGTTCCTGTGTGTGCGGCTGGCAAGGTCCAGCTGACACGTGGACAGTACATGGGGCTCTCTCTCTCTCTCTCTGTGGCTGTCTTCAAATGATCCTCCTGTGATATGCCTGCCCCAACCCAGGACAGGCCAGTCCCCCCAGTATTTCCCGAAGCCCTTCCCTACTCTTGTCCCCCGACCTGGCTGTGGCCTGTGCCTGTCTCCTGCTGGGTTGTCACGGGGCATGTAGGTACAACTCTTGTCATACCAGCCATCCTCTGCCTAACGACCACTTTGGCAAACAGCTGAGGACGATGGTGTTTGGGGACCATTGCTCACAGCTGACCTGCCTTTGCAGCCAAGGGCCTCTCTCATCATGGGGCAGCCTCTCATCGTCTCAGCAGAGCAAAGCACGGGCTGTTGTCAAGGGCCGCTCCATCCATCAGCACGAGGCCAAGTCCTTGGGTCACATCCGATCAGAACCTGGCTGTGGGGAGACAGGTTGGCCCAACTCTAGCCTGGCTATACCACCCAGAGGGAGCCGCTTCCTCTCCCTTGTCAACAAGATGGAGATGACACCATGGAAGTGACCAGGTAGCCGTGGATTGGGGGCAAGACCCCGGGAGTGACCCTGTGATCTGGCGTCGGGCACACAGACGGTTGCTGGCAAATGGTTTGTCTTGTGTTTCCCGTGGTGCAAATGAGCTCCACCTGTTCCTTCTTGGGGCACGTGGCAAAGGCATTTTCCTGTTTAGCAGAACGTGTGTCTCATCTAAGGCAGGCCCACCTCACTGGGTGCCAGCGAGGCCCTCTGGGAGCTCACCCAAGGCAGAGCTGGGCACATGGGAGGTGGCAAAGTGAGAGTTCCCAGACAGGTAGGGTGGGCCAAGAAAGTGGATCCTGGGGCGTTGATGGGGATGACGGGGCGGGGGAGTGGGTGGAGAAGCCCCGTGCACGCCTGAGACGGGAGGCCTTGGCCTGGCACCTGCAGCTTCAGCACTGCCTTCCTTGGGGTCTGCACGGCTTCACCGAAAGCCTGACCGCAGGCAGCCCGCAGCCCCCAGCCCTTTGACCTTGGACTCCTTTCAGGCACCCAGAGAGGGCCCATCGATCTCCTTCCTGAGAGCACATTATCTTCGTGCGTCCTTGTGTTAATGTGCTGCGCTAATTTCCCCGTCCCAGCTGCGCACCCCAGGTGCCCAGAGCCTTCCTCATTAGCCCCCGGGGAAGGGGCTCATCTTGGGGAAGGGGCATGTCTCTGAAGTGGGGGGTCACCTATGCAAAGTGCTCAGAAGTGTTCAATGGCTCCCTAAAGGCTCTGGCTTCCCTGCTAAGTGTCTCGTGGCCAGCGTGCAGGGCCCCGGGGCCGCCAGCAACAAGTTTGCCAACCTGTCTTTAGCGGAACGTGGAGCTCTCAGCAGGCCACATCTCAGCGTACAGAGACTGAGGGGTCAGCAGGTTTGGCCTCCCACCCATGGGGCTTTGCATTTCACAAACTGTGGCCCCCTATGAAATCCCCCACCTCCTCACCCATTCTATGGTCAGACGCAGCCACTCAGCCTGGCCTCCAAGGAGCGGCCCGGGACCCTCTTGCCTCAGCTTCCACCACCACCTCCTTGGCCACTGCACCGGCCCCACAGCCTCCTTACTGCTCTGACCACACCCCCTGCACCCCATTTTCCCCGCAGGGCTCCTAGCAGCCTGTGCGGGGCTTCCTGGGCTGCCCACCCTTTTCCTCAGCACACCATGCAAAGAAATGCTATCGTTTATATGACGCTGAGTAAAATGGAGTCGGCCTGGGGACTTGGAGGAAAGAAATGCGCTGTTTTCTTTGTATTTTATAATTAGGACAATTTTTCATGTTGAATTTGTATAAAACTTCCAAGTAACTTTTCCTAAATTTTAATGAGAAACCGGAGTTTGCAACACTTCATGAGAAACGCGGACATTTTTCTATAGTGCTTCACGCGTAAGACAGCCCGAGTAATTCTCCATCGGGGCTTTAAATGATTCTATTTTCAAATTCTTGCAGGTCACCGCGGACGAGAAACAGCCCATCCTCATGGGGGTAAACATTTTCAACGAGGGTTGCAGCCATCAGAAGCCGGCAGCAGCGGGCGCTGTGTTTAGGTATGCCAGCAGCTGGCTCTGTGATTTTTATTTCATTGAAAAATGTAACCTTGCAATGTCCTGTGATTGCAGAGAACCTGGAGGCAACTGGCTGCTCTCACTTCACAAACTTCAAAGCCCCCACGTGCAAATTACCCAGCACGAGGCCCAGCTGGCCTCGGCGGCTGAGGGGCTGTGATGCTCACTGCCTGCAGCTGTGCCTCAAGAGCCCCTAGGGGCCACTCACTCTGCTGCCCTACCCTGACCCTAGGGCACCAGGCATGGGCCTCACCTGAAGCGAGTAGAGGCTTAGGCTGCTGGAGTTGGCAACGGGAGGCAGAGCCTCTGAGGGGCTCCTGTGTCCCTGAGCACAAGTGCTGATGTGGCTGCCGTGGTCATCATATGCGGGGACCACAGGGCTTGTCCTCTGACCCTGCCACTTAGGCACCGAGGAGCCCCTGCCAAGGCTGCTGTGGGCAGGAGGCCACCAGCCTAGGGCTTCACCTCCTCCAGCACCCAGAGCCCCTGCCGTGGGCGGAGAAGACCAATATCTCACCACCCCGCTTCACAAGTGACCCTTCTTTATAGGTGGTTCACCTTCAGAGGCTACCCTCCTTCACAGGCAACCCACCTGCAAGCGACCCACCTGCACGGGTGACCCTCCTTCACAGGTGACCTTTATTCCCAGATGAACCATCTGCATAGGTGACCCATTTGTACAGGTGACGCATTTGCACAGGTGACAGCCCGATGTGCCCAGTGCACAGCTTGGGAAGCTGCATTCTAGCCACCATGGGTTACTGTTCTCACACCCTTCCTATTTTCCCATTTGTTCTCTGCATCCCCCTCTAGAATGTTCCATGAGGGTGTGGTCCTCTTCTGTCTGTGGCTCAATGCCCGGAGCAGAACTGCCATCCCTAAGAGGTGTTTAGTGACTGTTTTTTGAGCCAGCGCCTGGGCAGCGGCACCCTGTGGCCGGGTCTGTGGGGCAGCCTGGAGCCCCGTCCTGGCTCCCAGATGCAGCAGACCCCTTGCCAGGCAGTGCCGGCCCCTGGGCCTGCTGATGAAAGGCGGCATCCCCGGGGGTCTCTGGCTGGAGGGCAGAGGGAGAGCCTGGGACTCCCCGGCAGGCCAGCTGCGAGGGATGGACATGAAGGCTCCTTCCAGTCCAAACTAGCTGGAAATCAGAAAATGGTATTTGGGGCAGCAACAATTCAGTGATTTCACTGTATGGGGAGTGAAGCCAGGGAGAGGGGTGAGGAGGGGGACAAGGCCTCAGTGAGGGGTGGTATCTGCTGTCCAGTGCTGGGCGGGGGCCACCAGCCCAACCATGGCCCAGGCCGCGGTGTTTGGCCCGGCTCCCTCAGGGACATTGCCTCCTGCCCACAGCTCCTCCCAGCCGTGTGCCTTGACCCCTGACCTCCCCACCTCACCCCTGCTGGGCCCCTTCTTCTTTGTCCATGGAGCCCCTCGCCAGCATGCCCAGCCACCCCCGTGGGCCTTGTCCATGGCTCTGCCCTGCAAATGACAGTGCCTCAGGCCCCAGGACCGGCTGATGGTGGCTTCCTTGGTGAGACCTCGGTTCTCCCAGCTGCTCCTCTGTGCCGCCGCCCAACCTGACAGAGGTTTCCCTGGACGATGTTGGGGGGATCTCCTCTGGTTTTCCCTGAAAGCCCAGCTCAGCTCTAAAATCCAGGCACCGCCTCCCTGCCAGATGCCTCTCTGGACACCTGGAAGGACTCCTGCCCTTTGAGATTTACTCTGCTGGGCTCACTGTCGGGAGCAAAGCCTGTGGCCAGTTCTTGGTTATTTGTTGGTTTTACTGAGGCCCTTGCGGTGTCCCTGGGTTGCAATGATCTGTGAACTCGTCCTCCTCTCCACCAGGCTGTGACCCTCCGGGGCAGAGTGGGTTCCTCCGCACGGATTCCTCCCCAGCTCAGTGTGGGCTGGCATGGGGTCTGCACTCCGTGCACTGGGTGTCAGTGCTGGTGTGGGGAGAGGTGGAAGAGAGAGCAGCTGGAGGGAAGAGTGTGGCTCTAGAGTCTGTCCTGAGGGGTGTGGGCGTGCATGTACAGTCACTGCCCGTCCAGGCAAGTGTGTGCCTCGCCGGGCAGCCTGGATAGGTGGGGCAGCCTGCACAGCTGGGCTTTCGTGGGCTGGGACAGAGGGGAGCAGGTTGGCAAGCTGCAACAAGGCTGGCCATTGCGAGGGGCAGAGCCATTTGGCTGCGAGACACACAGCCCTGATTGGCTGGAGCCTGGATGGTGAATGGGTGTGTGGGGGCCTCTAGAGTGATCTGGAAGCCAGAAGTGATCTGCAATCACCAGATGTGGCCCAATTAATGCGGTCGGGAAGGGGGGTCGTTGTGGGGCTCCAGGGAGGGTGGCAGCTGCCTCCGTGCTCCAGGCCAGCTCTTGCCAAGAGCACGGGCCATTCTGGTCCTCTCTGCTTGCTGGCCCTGGCCGTGGGCTTGGCCCAGGCCAATCTGGGCATGGAGGCTTGCTGGGGCTCTGGCTGCCCTCGTTCTGGCCGAGCAGAGTTCAGGCTGTGAGTCTGGGGTGCTGCCAGAAGAGAGAGCTGCAGCCCTGGGAGCATCACACAGCCCAGGGGGGCAGCAGCAGGGACTCAGGATTCCAGGTGGAGTCCCAAGCTATTCAAGACAAAAGAGGGGGTTTTTGGCTGCCCCGGCCGGCAGGCGTAGGGATGGAGCATGCCCCTCAGATTGGAACCAGTGCCTTTGCCATCTCTGGTGGTCACTTGGACTTTTCCAAATGGCAAAGGATGTGGCCACCAACTACTCAAGGTCACACTCTGACAGCTCAAATCCACAGAAACAGAGATGTCCTCTCTCCAATGCTGGCATAACATCCACAGAAGGCTTCTGATTGGCATGGCAAGGTCATATGTCTTCTCTGGCAGGGGCATAGGAGGCAGGGCTGGCAGCCGCAGTGGAACCACCCAGAGGAGAGAGGGTGTTCTGAAAGTCGAGTGAGCGCGTTCACCACAGGGAGAAGCAGGGAGGGGTCTGGGCAGACTAAGTCACAGTGTCCAGGCCAACACAGGCTGTGGCTCCAGGGGCACTGGGTAGGGGCAGAACCAGATTAAGAGACAGGACAGAGGGAGCAAGAGGTCCAGGTGTGCCCCATCTCTCCTGCTCCTGGGCAGCACCCAGCTCTGGACACCAATCCCAAGTCTGCGGGAGTCGCTGGGTCTATCCAGGACCCAGGCTGAGGAAGTAACCCCATTTGGGACACGCTGCTGTTGTGTTAGAGGGAAAGAGCGAGAGACAGACCCCAACCATGCAACAGTGTTGACATTAAAAAAAAAAAAAAAAAAAACACTTTATTTTCTAATTTGCATACAGCAAAATTAACTTTTTTGCATGTAGTTTTGACAAATGCATAGTCAGGTAACCATTACCACAATGGAAATTCAGAACCGTTCCATCCCTTCCCCTGCCCACGCCAATTCCAGTGCAGTGAAAGCCGCCCCTGCCCCTTAACCCATGGCACTCAGGATCTGTGCTCCATCCCTATTGTGTCCATGACATTCTCTGGAATGTCATCGAACAGGATGACGCAGTGCGCGGTTTCTGACCCGGCATCTTTCACTTGGCGTAATCCCTCTGAGATGTGTCCACGTTGTGGTGTGAACTGATGCTTCCTCTTTTCCTCTTGCTGAGTGACGCTTCATCGAGTGACCGTATTGTAGTCTATTAATCCACTCTCCACTTGAGGGACATTCGGGTTGCTTCCAGTTTGAGCGATCGTCAGTAAAGCTCCTCTAACCATTGACATTCGGGTGTCTGTGGCAACACAGGTTTCATTTCGCCTGGGTAAGTGTCCAAGACGGTGACTGCTGGGTCCTGTGGCAAATGCATGCGGAATGCTATGGGACACTGTTAATCATTTTTCACACATTCTCACCAGCAACACAGGAGAGTTCTGGTCGCTTTGCAGCCTTACTGGCATTTGGTATTTTGTTTCGTTTTTAATTTTAACTCTTCTCACCAGTGTGGAGTGGTACCTCACTGGGGGTTTAATGTGCATTTTCCTAATGCATGATGCTGAGCAGCTTTTCAAGTACCTGTTTTTTTTTTTTTGTTTTTTTTTTTTTAATTTATTTCTGGCTGGGAGCGGTGGCTCATGCCTGTAATCCCAGCACTTTGGGAGGCTGAGGTGGGCGGATCACCTGGGTCAGGAGTTTGAGACCAGCCTGACAAACATGAAGAAACCCTGTCTCTACTAAAAAAAAAAAAAAAAAAAAAAATATATATATATATATATATATATATATATATATATATATAATTAGTTGGGCGTGGTGGTGCATGCCTGTAATCCCAGCTACTCAGGAGGCTGAGGCAGGAGAATCACTTGAACCGGGGAGATGGAGGTTGCAGTGAGCTGAGATCGTGCCATTGCACTCCAGGCTGGGTGACAGAACGAGACTCCTTCTCAAAAAAAAAAAAAAAATCCATAGATTATTGGGGAACAGGTGGTGTTTGGTGACATGAGTAAGTTCTTTAGTGGTGATTTGTGAGATTTTGGTGCACCCATCACTCAAGTGGTATGCACTGCACACCCACTTCCCACCCTTTCCCCGAGTCCCCAAAGTCCATTGTGTCATTCCCCAAAGTCCACTGTGTCATTCTTATGCCTTCACATCCTCATAGCTTAGCTCCCACTTATGAGTGAGAATATACGATGTTTGGTTTTCCATTCCTGAGTTACTTGACTTAGAATAATAGTCTCCAATCTCATCCAGGTTGCTTCGAAGGCCATTAATGTATTCCTTTTTATGCTGAGCAGTATTCCATTGTGTGTGTGTGTGTGTGTATATATATATATATGTGTGTGTATATATATGTATATATATGTATATATGTGTATATATGTATATATATGTATATATGTGTATATATGTATATATATGTATATATGTATATATGTATATATATGTATATATGTATATATATGTATATATGTGTATATATGTGTGTATATGTGTGTATATATATACACACACACACATATATATGTATATATATATATATATATATATATGCCACAGTTTCTTTATCCTACTCGTTGATTGATGGGCATTTGAGTTGTTTCCATGATTTTGCAATTGCGAATTATGCTGCTATAAACATGCGTGGGCAAGTATCTTTTTTGTACAATGACTTTTTTTCCTCTGTGTAGATGCCCAGTAGTGGGATGGCTGGATCAAATGGTATTTCCATTTTTAGTTCTTTAAGGAATCGCCACACTGTTTTCCATAGTGGGTGTACTAGTTTACATTCCCACCAGCAGTGTAGAAGGGTCCCCCGTTCACCACATCCACGCCAACACCTTCAAGTACTTATTTGCCATGTGCTCATGTCTTCATTGGCCAAGTGTCTGTTCCAACCTTTTGCCCATTTTATTATTGAATTAATAATACACTTATTATTGGGCTTTAAGAGTTCTTTATGGCCAGGTGCGGTGGCTCACACCTGTAATCCCAGCACTTTGGGAGGCCAAGACGGGGGGATCGCTTGAGGCCAGGAGTTCATGACCAGCCTGGGCAACACGGTGAAACTGTGTCTCTACAAAAAATACAAAAATTAGCCAGGCATAGTGGTGCACACCTGTAGTCCCAGATAGGAGGTTAAGGCAGGAGGATCCCTGGAGCCCAGGAGGTCAAGGTTGCAGTGAGCCATGATCACTCTTCTGCACTTCAGCCTGGGAGACAGAGTGAGACCCTGTTTAAAACAAACAACAAAAAAAGTTCTCTATATATTCTGGATACAAGTCCTTTTACAGATTTGTTGTTTATAAATATTTTCTCCTAGTCTGTGGTTTGCCTTTTTGTTCTCTAATGTCCTTTTGCCAGGTAAACTTTAATAAATTAAATGTATCATTGTTTTCTATTATGGATCATGCTTTAGTGCAGCTGTCCTCAACCTTTTTGGCAGCAGGGACCAGTTTCAGGGAAGACCATTTCTCCAGGGTAGGAGGGTGGTTTCCGGATGAAACTGTTGCACCTCAGATCATCAGGCATTAGCTAGATTCTCATAAGGAGTGCACAACCTGGATCCCTCACGTGCGTGGTTCACAACGGGGTTCGCACACCTATGAGAATCTCATGCAGCCGCTGGTCTGACAGGAGGTGGAGCTCAGGCGGTAATGCTTGCTGGCCCGCCACTCACCTCCTGCTGTGTGGCCTGGCTCCTAACAGGCCACAAACAGGTACTGATCTGTGGCCCGGGGGGGTTGGGGACCCCTGCTTCAGTGGGTGCATTTAAGAAAACTTCACTTAACTCAAGGTCCCAATTATCTCTCTCTAAAAGTTTTATAGTTTTACGTTTTACATTTAGGTATGTCATCTATTTGAGTTAATTTTGTATGAGGTGTGAGGTGTGGTGGCAGCCCCTGGTTTTGCGTGTCTTGTCTAATTGTTCCAGCACCATATGTTGAAAAGACGATCCTTTCCTATTGAATTGCCTTTGCACTGCTGTCAAAAATCAGTTGGCCATATGTGCGAGTGGCTGTCTTCCTGGACCTTCTCTGGGCCACACTGATTTGATTGTGTAGCTTTACAGTAGCTACTTACTATAAAATTAGGTAGTGTGGGCCAGGCTCGGTGGCTCATGCCTGTAATCCCAGCACTTTGGGAGGCCAAGGCAGGTAGATCACCTGAAGTCAGGAGTTCGAGACCAGCCTGGCCAGCATGGTGAAACCCCATCTCTACTAAAAATACAAAATTAGCCGTGTGTGGTGGCGCATGCCTGTAATCCCAGCTACTTGGGAAGCTGAGACAGGAAAATTACTTGAACCTGGGATATGGAGGTTGCAGTGAGCCGAGATCGCGCCATTGCACCCCAGCGTGGGCAACAAGAGCAAAACTGTCTCAGAAAAAAAGAAAAAGAAAAAAATTAGGTAATGTGTGTACCTCACCCCCTCACCTTTGTTTTTCTCAATCACTTCCTACTCTTAACCTTCTGCATGGAGATAATTTTAGATTTACAGAAGAGTTGTGAGAATACTACAGATATTTCCTGGACACCTTTCATCCAGTTTCCCCTAACATTAACATCTTATGTAACCATAGTATAATGATCATACTAGGAAATTAACATTGATACATTACTATGACTAAAGTACAGATTTCAACAGTTTTTCCACTAAAGTTCTTTTTTGTTCAAGAATTGAGTGATTCCACATTACATGTAGATTTTGAGTCTACTCCGTCTCCTTCAACCTCTGACAGTTCTTCAATCTTTCCTTGTCTTTATGAAAAGACTTAGAAGTTATTTTGTAGACAATTTCTCAGCTTGGGTTTGACTGATGTTTTCTCATGGTAACATTGACGCCTTGAATTACTGGGAAGAGCTGCAGAAGAGATGTACCCTGCAGCAGGGGCCATCCCATGTGTCTTGATGATGCAAGGCAGGTGAGCCCCGAAATTGGGGCTCTGCCCAGAAGGGTCCTTAGCTTCACCCAGGAAAGAATTAAAGGGCAAGCCAGTGGTGTTAGCAGTTAGTTACTGAAACAGCAGCAGAAGTACTGTTCCTTTGCAGAGCAGGGCTACCCCACAGGCAGGGTGCCTGGAGCAGCAGCTCAGAGGCAGGTCTGCACTCACTTTTATTTTTTTGTTTTATTTTATTTATTTCATTTCATTTCATTTCATTTTAGAGATGGAGTCTCGCTCTGTCACCCAGGCTGGAGTGCAATGGCGCGATCTCAGCTCACGGCAACCTCTGCCTCCTGGGTTCAAGTGATTCTCCTGCCTCAGCCTCCCAAGCAGTTGGGATTACAGGCGCCACCACGCCCAGCTAATTTTTGTATTTTGAGTAGAGATGGTGTTTCACCGTGTTGGCCAGGCTGGTCTCGAACTCCTGATCTCAGGCAATCCACCCGCCTTGGCCTCCCAAAGTGCTGGGATTACAGGCATGAGCCACCGTGCCCGGCCCTGCACTCATATTTATAACCACCTTTAATTATATGCAGATTAAGGAGTGAATTATGCAGAGTATTCTAGGAAAAGGGTGGTAACTTCCCGGTCCTTAGGTTGCTGCCATGGAAGGGGGTGGTAACTTCTGGGTGTTGCCATGGCAATGTTAAATTGACATGGCACTGGTGGGCGTGTCTTATGGAAAGTGGCTTGCTTCCCTGTTCTCCCTGTTTTAGCTAGTCCTCAATTTGGTCCGGCGTCCTAGCCCCACCTCCTACCTCATTATCACTGGTGATACTCTGATTCTTGAGTAAGGTGGTGGCCGCCAGGTTTCTCCTCTGTGCAGTTAGCTGTGTTTCCTTTGTCACTCCTAATATTTTGGAAGAGATACTTTGATGCTATGCAAACGTCCTGCTCCTCCTGAAACTTCTGAGGCAGGAAAATAGGGCCTGAAAACAGGGAGACTTCACTTCAGCCTCTAATTGGTTGTGAGCCAAGTTTAGTTGCATAGGGTGTAACTTCACTTCAGCCTCTGATTGGTCAAAGGCCAAGTCTTCATTTACATAGGGTGTAACCAATAGGAAACCTCTACAGGGTACTTCAGCCCCAGAAGATTTTGCTAGTGGGTTCTTGGGCCACTTGCTGGAGTCCGCTTCCACCCTGTGGAGTATGCTTTCGCTTCAGTAAATCTGTGCTTTTGTGGCTTTGTTCCGTCATTGCTTTGTTGGTGTATTTTGTCCAACTCTTTGTTCAACACACCAAGAACCTGGTCAACTTGTAGTCAAAATCCTCCACCAGTAACACTTCTGCCTACTAATGTTGGCATCCAGCAGTGGAACTCCCCTGTAGTAGTTATGACTGTGATGTTCTAATGGTACTGGTCTATTTTCCTAATTCTTTCTATATCGTATTTAGAATTTTTCTGGAAGAAGGAATGGTCCCTTCTCCATCTATTACTTCATTTATTTATTTAGTTCGTTATTCCTGATATCAGTATGGACTCGGGTTGTTTATTTTATTATTTGGGTTCAAATCCAGTATTGTCTATTTTGATGCTTAAATTGTTCCAGCGCTCCTGTGCTCTCTTAACATGTGCCCGTCTCTTTTTTCAGACTGATTCTCTACCTTCTAGCACGCTAAGATGTTCTAAGCTCACCTTGTTCTTTTTCTCCTGCACTTTTTCATATGCTTATTTGTTATCCGTACATCCTCTTCAATGACTTGTTGGTGTAAATCTTTCCCCCTTTTAAAAAGCTCTGTTTGTTGTCTTCATTTTGATCTTTGAGAGCTTTGAAAAAAAATTACAGTAGTCTCCTGTTATCTGCGGTTTTTCTTTCTGTGGTCTCAGTTGCCCATGGTATATAGTACAGTGAGATATTTAGAAAGAGAGAGAGGAGACACGGAGAGAGGGGTGGAAGCTAGAGGAAAGGGGGGAAAGAGAGAGACCACATTCACATAATTTTTATTACATTATATTGTTATAATTGTTCTATTTTATTACTACTTACTGTTGTTAATCTCTAACTGTCCCTAATTTACAGATTAATCTATATCATAGATGCATATGTAGAGGAAAAGCATAGTGTATATCACTGTCCGTGAAATCACTATCCGTAATTTCAGGCATCCACTGAAGGTCTTTGCATGTATCCCCCTCAGATAAGAAGGTGGGGAGACTGCTGTATATATATTCTGGATATTGTGTTTTGTCAGAAATGTGACTTGAAAACATAGTCTCTCGGCCTGTGGCTTGTTTTTTCATGCTCTTAATAGTTTTTTTTTTTTTTTTAACTTTTTTACAGAAAAGTTCCAGATTTGGATAAGGTTGAACTTATCAGCGCTGTTCTTTGGTGCATGATGTTATTTGGTCTTCTCTAGGCACTCTGCCCAATTCATGGCCACACCGACTTTTCTCCTATGTTTTCTACTAGAAGTTTTATAGTTTTATACATTTTACAAATGTTCCAATTTGATTTGATTTTGTTATAAGGGTTAATGACTCAGCTATGTAATTTCACATGAATGCATAATTTCCTCAGCACTATTTGTTGAAAAAATTGCCATGTTTTTCTATTCAATTTCTTTTGCCCCTCTGTCAAAAATCATGTGACAGTATTTCCCTGGATCTATTTGTGAGCTTTATTCTGTTTTGATGACCTGTATGTCTATCCTTACACTAAGACCACACTATTTTGATTATTATAGCTTTGTAGCAGGTCTCTAAATTAGGTGGTGTAAGTTCTCCAACTTTGTTCTCCTTTTACCAACTTCCAGTGGCGGCTCTATTAGTCAATTTGCTTTTCCATAGACAGTTTTGATTCAAAATGTATTATCTAAAAAACAAGCCTGCTGGCATTGCATTAAACCTATAAATGAAATTGTATGGAAGTGACATCTTAACAATTCTCAGTCTTCCTTGCCATAAATCTCATTATTTAGTTCTTGATTTCTTTTATCAATGTTTGTAGTTTTCAGCATGCAGACTTTGCATACTTAAAAATTTATACTTTGGTTGGGCACGGTGGCTCATGCCTGTAATCCCAGAACTTTGGAAGGCTGAGGTGGGTGGATCACTTGAGGTCAGGACTTCAAGATCAGCCTGACAAACGTAGTGAAACCTCTTCTCTACTAAAAATACAAAAATTAGCTGGGCATGGTGGTGTGCACCTGTAATTCCAGGACAGAAATGCTTGAATAGGAATGGTGAGAGAGGACATCCTTGCCTTGTTTCTGATATTGGGAAAAAACATTCACCTATAAGTTTAACATTAGCTGTCAATGTTCTTTTTCATGTCAAGAAGCTCCCTATTACTTATAATTTGTCCCTATTACTTAACAGTTTGTTGAGAATTTTTTTCGTCATCAATAGATTTTGAATTTTATCAATTTTCCTTCATTTACTGAGATAATTACATGGCTTTTCTTCTGTAGTATATTAATATGATGTATCAGGTTAAGTTAAAATTTTGTAACCTTTGTATTTCTGGGATAAAACATGATCGTGCTAATACTGTATTGAGAGTTTCCACACCTTTATTCATGAGAAATATTGGTGTGTAATTTTCTCTCTCTTGTAATGTATCTGTGTGGATTGATATTGGGGTATTGCTGGACTCATAAAATGAATTGGGAAATGTTTTTCCTATTTTATTTTCTGGGAAAGATTGTGTTGAATCGATACTGTGTCTTTCTTAAATATTTGGTAGAATTCTCCAGCACAACCAGCTGGGACTGAAGTTTTCTTTTTTTCCTCTAAGCATTGCTTTAACTGTGTCCGTCAAATGTTGGCATATTTTATTTTCATTTTAATTTCACTTTAAAATATTTTTTAAATTGCTCTTGACACTTGCCCTTTTATCTATGGGTTATTACAAGTGTGTTGTTTAGTTTCTAAGTATTTTTTTTCTTCTACCTTTCTGCTATTGATTTGTAGTTTACTGTTATGGTTAAAGATTAAAAGGTTTATATTCTTTTAGATTTGCTGAAATTTGTTTTATGGTCCAGATGCAATCTCCTGTTATTGGGTGGAGTCTGTCTATGCCAATTAGGCCTAATAGTGTTGTTCAAGTCTTTGTTCTTACTGATTATCTGTTTACTTTTCTGTCCATTCCTGAGACGGAGTTGACATCTCCAACTATAATTGTGTGGATTCATCCGTTTCTCATTCCAGTTCCATCAATTTTTGACTCATGTATTTTGAATCTATTGCTAGTTGCACACACATTTAAGATTGTTATATTCTTGGAGAACTGACTCCTTCATCGTTATGTAATGTTTCTATCTTTGACAGTATTCCTTTCTCTAAAGTCTACCTTGTCTGATATTAAGATAGTTACTCCAGTTTTCTTTTGCTTAGTGTTTGTATGGTCTGTACTTTCTTTTCCTTCACTTTTTGTAACACATTTATTATATCTTTATATTTCAAGCAGGTTTGTTATGTACAGCACGCAATCGAAACAATCACATCTGACAATCTCTGCCTTTTATTTGGTATGTTTATACAATTCACAATTAATGTGATTATGGATATGGTTTGATTAAAATCCATCATTTTACTTACCATTTTCTATTTGTTGTATTTTTTCTTCATTTCTTTTTCCCATTTTTTTTGGCCTTTCATCAACTGAGCAATTTTTATGATTCCATTTTATCTCCTCTACTGACTTATTATTTATACCTCTTCGAAAACCTTTTAGTGGTTGACCTTTGGCTCAAATGTACATCTTTAACTAATCGAATCTACCTTCAAATAATATCGTACCACCTTGTATGTAATATAAGGACCTTAAAATAGCACATTCCGAATTTCTCCTTTCCGGCCTTTGTGCTGTTGCTGTCATACCTTTACTGTTATTTATGCTATAAACACACAATACGGTGTAACTATTTTTGTTTTAAATGTTTTGTTTCTTTCAGAGCAATTAGAGACTAGAAAAAATAAATTTAATTTTACCTTCATTTATTCCATTTCTAGCACTCTTCATTTCTTTGTGTAGAACTAAGTTTCAGTTACTATCATAGTCCTTCTACCTGAAGAACTTCTTCAGCATTCTCTTTAGAGCAGGTCTGCTGGAAATGCATTTTCTCAATTTTTGTTTCTTTGAGAAAGTTATTATGTCTCCTTCATTTTTGCCAAGATATTTTTCTCAGAGTTAACAGGTTTTTTTTGTCCTTCAGCACTTTAAAGATTCACTCCATTGTTTTCTGTTTTCCCCCACCCTGCCCTGGTCTGGCTGGCTTCAGCGTTATCTCTTTGTCTTTGGTTTCCAGAAGCTTGCATACAACATGCCTACGTGTGGTTCTTTCTTTGCTTTCCTTTTGGTGTGTATGCTAGCTGGTGTTCTCTGAGCTTCTTGGATCTGTGTTCTGGTGTCTGTTGTTCATTTCAGTAAATTTCTGGTCATTATTTCTTTAAATATTTCTTCTGCTCATTCTCCCTCTTCTGCTTCTAGGATTCCAGGTATGCATATGTTAGGAGTTTGATATAGTCTCCTAGCTCTTGGATGTTCTAGTCCATGTGATGCTCATTCTTTTTGCTCTTGTTTCCAGTTTGGGTAATTGTTTTTGACTCGTCTTCAAGGTTAGTGATTCCTTCTCCGCTGTGTAGCATCTACTGATGAGCCCATCGAGGGCACTCTTCCTCTCTGTCTCTGTGTTTCTCATTTCTAGCATTTCCATTTGATTCTCCCTTACAGTTTCCATCTCTCCGTTGAAATAACCCATCTGATCATGCACTGTCCCCTTTCTTCATTAGAGCCTTCAACATAGTAATCATAGTTATTAAAATTTCCTGCCCAGTATTTCCAACATGTGTATTCTTTATCTTTATGAGTGTGATTTTTTTTCCCTTGTCTTTTTGTATGCATCAGAATTTTGTGTTAAAAGCCAGGCATCTTATATGGGCACACCTTCCTCCTACTGGACTCTTTGTAGGAGGTTTAAATTAATCTAGTTAGGAGCTGGGCTAGGTTTGAGATGTGTTACTGTGATCGCTCTAACTGTTTCAAGCAGCTGCATAGTTTGTGTTTAGCAATGTCCGAATTCTAGGTTTTCCTTTTGCACCGTGCTTCAGAGAGATTTCCTATGCTGGTTCCCTTCTCCTCTCCCTTTCTCGGCACCGTTCTGCTGTTTCTGGTGTTGCAGATCTTGTTAGCTTGGTGGCAGGAGGTGGAGGTGAGTGTGCTTGCCGAGGCTCTGGATAAGCCTTAGTCTTAGGTTGGCTGTGGCCCTGGTTCTTGGGATTGTGGCCTTCTCGGATCTTCTGCTCTTTTCCAGCCATAGTTGTGGGCTCAGTCCTCAATCCTGTCACCCTCCCTGAAGAGTGAAGTCCTCTTTCCCCAGTCTCCAATGCGTTTTCACGGATGTCCTGCTCAGGTTTAGGCTCTTGTACCTTGACGGACAGTGGGGAGAAGAGCCTGGCTGGAATTTCACACCCGTTCCATGTGGCTGCTCAACCTCTCTCCGAGGTCCACCGCAGTGGACAAAACTTGGGGATTTTTCCAGACTTTTCTGTGAGCATCCAGCGGGGTTTGTGAGACAGAGCCAGTAGACGATGGGGAATCCTCCAAATTCTGCAGCCGCAGGAGTCTACCCTGTCCTGCCAGCCTGCGCCTGCCTTCACCGATTTGCCTGCCATTCCTGCTGAACTCTTCTTACCAACGTGCTATCGTAAGTTCCCAGTGAGTGTGCTCAGTCTCCTCTCTGAGCAGGTGTGGGCTTGGCTCCAAGGGCCCTGCTGCCTGCTTCTGGCAGTGCCCGGGACGGTGCCGCAGCCCCTGCCCAGTGCCCAGAGAGCAACGCTGAGGTCCAGAGGCTCAGCCCTGTCCTTGTGAGAGCCTTCCACACAGGGCCTGCATGGTGGTCTCCGTTATTATGACCACTTTTGGGGCGCAGGAACCAAGGTGCAGAGAGGTTTAGGCATTCACCCTAAGGGCTTCAGCACTAGCCACATCTCAAGCCTGCCGGCTTGGCCCCAATGCCTTGTTGGCCTTTCCTACCTTCTCCTTTGTCCACACCATGTGGGAGGCAACAGCACATCCAGGAGCAGGGCCGGGCCGTCCCACCCCCCGCCTGGGCAGAGGGGTACCATGGAGCTTAATCTGTCTCGGGGAGGTGACCCGTACGTGGAATCTGTCGGGCAGCCCAGGGCTTGCCAGTTTAAGGATGCACGATTTTACTCCAGGTCAATCATCCCCCAGGCTGCCCGAGGCTTTGGAGCTTGCTGAACAAACTCCTGTTCTCTTCCCACGGACTGACTCATCTGGAAGCTTCCATCTGGGCAGTGGGCTGGGCTAGCTCTGGGAGGCCACGTGGCGTCACCCCAGACGATTTCGCGCAACCCCTACAAGGGCTGTGCCATTCAAAGAACACTCCTGAGCCTCTGGCTTCCTCCGAATAATGAGGCTGTTGTTACGCAAGGGCCCGGGTTAAATTGCCCCCAAACGGGGACTGGGATGCGCTTACTGCTGCGCTGCTGCTTGGTCAGCCAGCATCCGGGATGGGAGTGCTCCTGCATTTTACATGACTGCGGGGCCTGTTCCTTGCGCCTGTCTGGTCGCGTCACATCATGGAGGGTTTCTCGGGGCGGCCGGCCGCCTCTGAGCACAGCCGGGGTGGTGTTTGCAGCACAGCTGCTGCCTAGGCCTTGCTGCGGAGGTGCTGGGCCACGGCCCCGCGGAGGCAGAGCCGAAGGGCCATCGACATGTCCTTTGAAAACGGGCATTTCCCCAAGTCATGCAGGTGGAGGGGAGAGCGAAGCCAAATGGGACACCAGCCCCCACACACTGCCCCGGCTCCTGCATGTCCGGAGATGGAAACGTGGAGAGCAGCTGGGGATGGCACATGATTGCCTGAACCGTATGAAGGCTGGCACTGTATGTGTGAACGCATGTGTGGGGGAACGTGTGTGTGCCTGCACCTGTGTGTATGAATGTGCACATGTGTGCATGAATGTGTGTACCTGGACCTGTATGAATGTGTGTGCACACGTGTGTATGAATGTATGTGCCTGCACCTGTGTATATGAATGTGTGCACACTTGTGTCTGAATGTGTGTGCCTGCACCTGTATGTGTGCACATGTGTGCATGAATGTGTGCCTGCACCTGTGTGTGCACGTGTGTATGAATGTGTGTGCACATGTTTATGAATGTGTGTGCCTGCACCTGTGTGTATGAATGTGCACATGTGTTTATGAGTGTGTGCCTGCACCTGTGTGTGTGCACATGTGTGCATGAATGTGCCTACAGCAGTGTGTATGAATGTGTGCACATATGTGCCTGAATGTGTGTGCCTGCACCTGTGTGTATGAATGTGTGTGCACATGTGTGTATGAATGTGCCTGCAAATGTGTGTATGAATGTGTGTGCACATGTGTGCATGAATGTGTGCCTGCACCTGTGTGTATGTGTGTGCACATGTGCATGAATGTGTGTACCTGCACCTGTATGAATGTGTGTGCACATGCGTGTATGAATGTGTGCCTGCACCTGTGTGTGTGCACATGTGTGCCTGAATGTGTGCCTGCACATGTGTATCAATGTGTGTGCACATGCATGTGTGCCCACACCTGTGTTTATGAATGTGTGTACACTGGCATGGAGTGTGCATGTACACGAACGTGCGTGTGCATGCGTCTATGTGTGTGCATGGATCTGTGTGCATGTGTGTGGAGTGTGCATGTGCATAAAGGTACATGCATGTGTATGTACGTGCATGTGTGCACCCATGTGTGGAATGTGTGGGTATGCATGTGAATGAATGTGCACACACGTGTATTGTGTGCACGTATGTGCACAAGTGTATGGGTGTATGTGAATGTATGCGTGTGTGTGCATTGGGTGGATTTGTACATGTATGTGTACACTTGCGTGTGTGGGCCCACATGTGCATATGTGCATGGTGTGCATATGTGTTTGAGATGGAGAGAGAGCTTCTCATGGGCACTGTCCATGCCCAGCAGATTCCCAGCAAGTGAATCAGCGCTGGTCCCAGCCTGGCTGAGCGAGCATGTGTTCGCCCAAGACCTTTCCCCTCCTGCCCTCGTGGAGCCTCCACACAGAGTAAACAACCACTTCTGTGAGCCTTGATCTCCCTGTTTGTAAAATGCAGATAAAACGCCTTCCTAGCTGAGCAGTAGGATCGGGGGCCGCCCCCAGCTCAGCACAGGCCTGGGTGCAGGAACAGGAATTTTCTTTCTTCTGCTCTGTGAGCCTATCTTTTTAAGGGTAGGGTCCGTGATTTCTCCGTTTCAGGGTCCCTCACAGCATCAACTCTATGCCTTGCAGACAGCGGACACATAACACAGCCCCGCGGTGTGAACATGAGACCTCTTTTTTCCAGAATGTGCACGGTTTCCACGACAGTGCCCACCGCACGCCTGATGCCCTCACCAGAGAGGTAAAGCAGATGCCAAGAAACTTCCCACAAACGGGCTGGCTTGCTAAGCCCAGGACCGCCTGTCCAGCTGGGGCTGGGGGCAAGGATCCCATTTTCTGTGACTCTTTTTGCTCTGATGGTCAGGTTCGCCGGCCGTACGTGTAATCTGCAGCATTCGGTAGCGATCTAATTAAATGTTAACACATCATTAAAGTGATTTGCGATAAGCACAGTTAACAGTTTGATAAATCCAGTCTGGGCTGACTCCATGCTGAAAACAATCACTCCCAATCAGGAGTGGGCTGTTGACATCCGCTGAATGTTGAGGGGACGACCCCCGTACAGCTGCCATGTGCCCAGCCCCGGCGTCGGTGCCCAGGGACGCTGGAAGGGCTGTGTGTGGACGTGGGGTGCTGTGGTGGGGTGGGGGCAGCAGTTAATCCCAGGGCCGCTGGTGTCTGGGTGTCCCAGCAGCAGCCTGCATGCCTCGCATGGGATTAAGGAAGATCTTGGTTAACACTCTGTAATGAAGGCGGCCTCCCGATTGAAGGCTGTGAATTATTGCTTGTTAATGGGATTAATTGCCTCGGCAAGTAACTCTGCATTTCTGTGCATCTGGTGATGCGGGCAGAGGGATAGGAGCTATTTTTGTTTGAATATCAATACTGTGAGTTGGAGGCAGGAGAGAGATGGCACAGGAGGGAAGCACGTTTGCTCGGGGGAGACAACAGCTTCAGAAAATGCAAACGGCCTCGTAGCAAAGCTCTAAATAAAGGACACATAGAGAAGTCCTGGAAGAGCAAAAGGGGCCTGCAGAAGATCAGGGCCTGTGGGAGCTGGATGGCACTGAGAGACCACCTTAGTGAATCCTCTTCATTTGACAGCCAGGGAAACTGAGGCCCAGAAGGAGAGACAACCTCACTGTGGAGGTGGGGAACATTAGTGCCAGGGTGGGCCTGGAACCTGGGGAGCCATGTTGCTGGGGAGCAGGTGCAGGCTGTGTGTCCGGAAGGCTGGGTGTGGGGTTCAGCTGGAGGCTGGTCCGGGACTCCAGTGCCCGCCACCTGGTGGAGTGGAGTGAGCATGACAGGCGGTCAGTGCCCTGGGAGTCCCTCCCCCACCCCCTCCACGCGTGGTCTGGCCTTGCTGCATGATTCCAAGTTCCCGGAAGTGAGATCAAAGATTCCAATCTGATCTAAGGCTCACTTTTCAATCGCTAGGTCACTCGCCGGCGAGTTCAATTTGGCTGAAAGATAATTTACAGAGCACCAACCATGTGCCAGGCACCTGGGTGGGAGGGCATTCATGGTGCCTTCCTCTCTCATCTCCACTTGAGACTCCACTCGAGGGAGGGGGCACCACCTCACTCCCTCCTGGACTTGGCCGCATAGGTCTTGTAGCGGCGTGACCTGTGCTGGGACCACACACATCACTCCTGACACCTGGGAGCTCTGTACCCTCATCTCTCTGGCTCCTGCTCATTCCTCCTGTAGGTCACGGCTTCAATGCTGCTCTCCAGAGAAGCCTCCCTGACTCCCAAGGCTGGACTAGGTGTCCCCATGTGGTCCCCTGCAGCCTCCACACTTTACTTGGCCCCCTCCCCTTCATTTGCCCATGTCTTTCTTACCTGACTGTGCACCCCTGCCAAGGCTGCCCAGCCCTGAGGCCAGGGCAGGCTACTTCTGGAAGCCCCAGTTTCCTTATCTGTAAAATGGCAGGAGAATAGCCCCTACCTCACAGAGCCTTTGTGAGGATTAAATAAAATCATGCATGAGAAGCCCACAGCACAGTGTCTGGCACCAGCTAGGGCCCACCGATGTTAGCGGTTGTTACTGGTACTGTTCTTAGCAGAGATGGTGTCTGTCAGGTTTGCACAGTGCTATCCCAGGAAGGGAATTGCAATCAATTGCCACGTGGTCCCTTCTCTTGAGGAGCTCCCTCACAGTGAGAAGAACAAACAGACCAGGACAACAGTGTCAGGGCTGCGGGAAGGCAAGCCTGGGGTGGTGCAGAGCAGAGGAAGGAGACAAAAAGCTTTGTGGAGGTCTGTGCTCCCCTAATCTGGGCCTTAAATCATGAAGCAGGCAAGGGATATGAGAGTGTATGTGTGTGTATTTGGAGGCAGGTGGAAGTCAGGGAGGGGGATATTCCATGCAAAGGGAACAGCATGAGTAAAGATGCAGAGGCCTGATGTTCTACATAGCTGTGAGCATTTTGGTTTTTCTGGTGCACAAGGTGCAAGGAGCGTAGGGTCTTATGGAGGACTTAAGGTGGAAGGAGACCATAATAAGCAGGAAGTTGACATCTCTGCTAAAGAAGAGGAACTATATCGTATGTCATATACAGGATATGTGGTTTGTAAAGGATTTTATCCAGTCTGACAATCTTGTACTTTTAGTTGGAAAATTTAGTCCATTTACATTTTATGTAATTTCTGATATACTTGGATTATATTTACCAACTTACTACTTGTTTTCTATTTGCCCTCCCTTCTCTCACTTTCCTTGCCTTATTTGAATCAATCTTTTAAAAAAAATTATATTGTTTTCCTCTATTAACTTATTAGTATTAGTGGTAACCTAGAGATAAAGATACATATTATTCACCTATAATAATCTAATAGAAATGATTTCTGTTACTACTTCCCTGATGCTGTTAGAGCCTTGAAACATTTAGTTTTATTTACCCTTCCCATCGTTTACATGATCACTTTTCTGCCTTTTATTTATATATGTTTAAAACTCCATACTACATTATTATGATTGCTTTTTGTTTTTTGTTTGTTTGTTTTTGAGACAGAGTCTCACTCTGTCACCCAGGCTGGACTGCAGTGGCACAATCTCAGCTCACTGCAACCTCTGCCTCCTGGGTTCAAGTGATTCTCCTGCCTCAGCCTCCAGAGTAGCTGGGATTACAGGCACCTGCCATGATGCCCAGCTAATTTTTTTTTTTTTTTGTATTTTTGGTAGAGACAGGGTTTCACCATTTGGCCAGGCTGGTCTCGAACTCTTGTGGTCTCAAGTGATCCGCCAGCCTTGGCCTCCCAAAGTACTGGGATTACAGGTGTGAACCACCATGCCTGGGCTATTATGATTGTTTTAACAGTCAATATTCATAAGCATATTTATGCTTTTCTTTTGAGATAGGATCTCGTTCTGTCACTCAGGCTGGATTGTGGTGGCACAAACATGGCTCACTGCAGCCTCAATTTCCCCAGCTCAAGAGACCCTCCTGCCTCAGCCTGCTGTGTAGCTGGGACCACAGGTGTGCACCACCACGCCTGGCTAATTTTTAAATTTTTTGAAGAGATAGTGTCTCACCAACTTTCCCAGGCTGGTCTTGAACTCCTGGACTCAAGTGATCCTTCTGCCTCAGCCTCCCAAAGTACTGGGATTATACGCATGAGACACTGTGCCCAGTCTACCCCACTCTTTTTCTTTTTTTTTTTTTTTTGAGACAGAGTCTCACTCTGTCACCCAGGCTGGAGTGCAGTGGTGCAATCTCAGCTTTCTGCAGCCTCCACCTCCCGGGTTCAAGCCATTCTCCTGCCTCAGCCTCCTGAGTAGCTGGGATCACAGGTGCCTGCCACCACGCCTGGCTAATTTTTGTGTTTTTAGTAGAGACGGGGTTTCACCATGTTGGCAGGGCTGGTCTTGAACTCCTGACCTCAGGTGATCCGCCTGCCTTGGCCTCTCAAAGTGCTGGGATTACAGGTGTGAGCCACCACGCCTGGCCTGAGTATTTCTTTTGGTGCAAATATGCCAGTGACAAAGAAAACAACAATTGTTGTTTGTCTAAAAGAGTATTGCACTTTTATTTTAAAGGATAGTTTGTCCGGCTATAGAATTCAAGGTTGACATGTCATTCCTTTCAGTGCTTTTAAAAGGTCATTCTATTGTCTTCTAGTTTCTAAGGTTTTCTTGAGACATCAGTTTGTTTTCTCCTAACTGTTTTCCTAAAGGTAATGTGTATAATGTATTATTTTCCCTCCTGGACGTGTTTAAGATTTTCTCATTGTATTTTTTAAAAATATTTTTCTCTGCCTTTTTTTGTCTTTTTCTCCCCTCAGCAGTTTTACTATGATGTGTCTAAGTGTAGTTGGCTTCATTTTGTTCTTTTGTATTTCTCCTGGAAATACCAAAACAAAAAGGTTAGGATTTGCAGAGCCTTTTGAATTTGTGAGTTTATTTCTTACAACTAACTTAGAAAATTTTATGCCGATATTTTTTCAAATTCTCTTCTCCATGATTGTCTCAGTTTGCTTGGCTGGTGTAACAAAGTGCCATAAACTAGATAGCTTAAGCAACAGACATCTATTTCTCACAGTTCTGGAGGGTGGGAGGTCCAAGACAAGGTGCTGGCCCATTTGATTCCTGGTGAGGGCCCTTCTGGTGGTTTGCATTTGGCTGTCTTCTTGCTGCATCACCACATGGTGGGAAGAGAGAGATTTGTTGTGTTTCTTCTTATAATGGCATTAATGCCATCATGAGGGCTCCACCATTAAGATCTAATTACTTCTCAAAGGCCTCATCTCCAAATACCATCACATTGGGGTTTAAGGCTTTAGCATGTGAACTGGGGCAGGGAGACAATCCAGTCAGTAGCACCTATTCTCTGTCTTTTCTCCTTCTGGAACTCCAGTTACAAGTATATGAGACATCTGTATATTGTCCTCCATGTCCCCTATGCTCTTTTATGCATTTTCCATTATTTTTTCTCTATGTGAAATAATTTAGGTATTCTCTGTTGACCTGTCTTCCATTTCTCTAATCCTGCCTTCTGCTGTGTCTACTGTACTATTATTCCATCTATTGAATTACTAACTTTAGACTTTTCATTTTTAAATTTATATTTGTTTTTATAGATTCTAATTCTTTTGAAATATCCCTTTAAAAATCTATTGTTGCATAATGAACTCTTTTCAAGTATCTATTAATGATAGTTACTTTAAAATCTTTGACAGCCAGCACCAGTATCAGGATAAATGTTGTGTCTGTTTCTATTATGCTTCCCTCCTCAGCTTTCATTCATATCATTCTGTCTCTTGGCATCCTAATAATTTTTTATTTATTGGCAGATATTTTATATAAAGATTATAGAGGTTCCATGTGGGCTTTATTTTCTACCAGAAGGAGTTCCTCATTTCCTCTGCTAGGCAGATAGAGCGTGGAGTGGATCATCGTAGGAGCTAAGTATTAGGCTAGGTTCCAGATTTGGTGAGGTTCAGCCTGCCTCTGGTTCACCCCTTTCTCCTAGAGTAGCCCTCTGGGTCTTCACCTGAGAGCTTGCTGTGTTCACTGACTCACTCACCCTGGTGAATCTTTGCCCCTTTAACCTCAAGAATGATGGAAATTCCATTTTGCTTTTCAGAAGCCTTGGCCTGGCTTTTCAGCCTTTCTGCCCACTCCCCAGGCAGCTTCGGAACCCAGCAAATGGCTTGACTGGGGAACTGTCTGTGCTGGTGAAGCCCTAAGGCTTTTGATTTTGTCACTGCCTCTGCACACACACCAGAAGCTCTAGTAGCTTTTTGGCCCTCCCTGCCCCAGCAGAGCCTCCCTCCTGGGACATCTTCTCAGTATCTTGCTTCTGCTGAGAATCAGCAAATTCCCCTGGGAAAATGTGCTGGAGGTGGTGACCTGTCCATTACACAGGCCTCTGCTTTTGGAGATCACAGCCTTCTTAGTCCTGTTGCTTCTGTGCCATTCCTGTGCCTTCAGACAGATGACTGTGTACTGGGCCTGCCACAGACTCCTCCACCCCATGCAGAAACTGCAGATAGGCTTAAGCCAATGAGTTGCACCAACCGTTTTGGACAATTTGGATTTTTTTTTTCTTTCTCTCTTTCTTTCCTTTCCCCCTCCCTTCCCCTCCCCTTGACTCCCCTCCCCCTCCCTTTCTTTTTTTGAGACAATGTCTCCCTGTGTTGCCCAGGCTGGTCTCAAACTCCTGGGCTCAAGCGATCCTCCTGCCTTGGCCTCCCAAAGTGCTGGGATTACAGGCAGGAACCACCAACTTAGCAATCATTTGGTTTATTTACATGGTTTACCACTCTTTCACAAAAATGACCTCCTTGAGTCTTCACAATGACATTGGAGATGCTCATCTAGGGGCTTCCCTGGAATTCCCTTGCTCTGTGAAGCTTCCTTAAGGACCCCATTTAAAATTCCATGCCCTCCCCTGCCCTGTCTCCCTTTCTTGCCTTCTTCTTCCCCCGGCCTGTCACCATCTGATAGAACATACATGGTACCTATTTCTTTGTGCAGTGTCTCCCTCCAAGTTCCACAGGGCAGGAAGTTCTGTTTTGTTCATGGCTGACTAATAGACCAATGTCAGAACCAGGTATGTAATAGGTGCCCAGTAAATACTTGTTGAATAAGTGAGTATTGTTAAATCTGTTTAACAAAGAAGTAAACAAGGGCCAACTTTAAATAACTGAAGCCAAGTTCAAGTTTATCTCATCAATGCAACTTAAATAACTAAAAAGTTACTGTATTAATCCATGTTTATGCTGCTGATAAAGACATACTCGAGACTGGGCAATTTATAAAGTAAAAGAGGTTTAATGGTCTCACAGTTCCACGTGGCTGGGGAGGCCTCACAATTATGGAGGAAAGTGAAAGGCATGTCTTACCTGGCTGCTGACAAGAGAGAACTTGTGCAGGAGAACTCCCATTTATAAAACCATCAGGTCTCATGAGACTTACTCACTACGATGAGACCAGCATGGGAAAGACTCACCTCTATAATTCAATCACCTCCAACTGGGTCCCTCCTACAACACATGGGATTTGTGGGAGCTACAATTCAAGATAAGATTTGGGTGGGGACACAGCCAAACTATATCAGTTACACAGCAACAAAACCAGCGATTTCTATCTTAGACTAGAGAAACTGGATTGGACAGACTCTGGCCACTCTAGGATCCTTCCTAGTAGGTTTCTGCTCATTAACTATGCCCCTGATGTTAACATGTACTCTTTCATGTCTTTTCTTTCTTTCAAAAGTTGGGCTAAAATTTTTTAAAAAATCATTACTGGGATTAAGGACTCTGAGAACTAAATCAAGATGTTTAGTATAGAGAGATCCAAAACCTTCCAGCAGGTGGTTCAAACCAGTTGTTCATTAAACAGTTGTTAAGAGGACTGTGAGGCTCAGTGGGGTAAAGAGACTGGTCCTAATTTGCTGGGTTTGACATTAGGACATTAAACTATATGATGAGATGACACCCCATTCACAGAGCTGATAAGACAGTGCTCCTGCTTTGTTAGCTCTACTCAGAGGAGGTGGCGTCTAAGTTGGGTTTTGAAGGATGAATAGGAGTTTGCAGTTGAAAATGGGAAGGACATTTCAGGCAGAGGGGACAGCATGATGAGGATACCAGAAGAAGCGTAGCTAGATGGCAGGAACAGGAAGAGATGTGAGGAGAGATGGGGCTGGAGAGGGACCCAGTGCATTCATGACCCAGGGAGTTGGAGGATGGAAGATACTTTTGGTTTTAAGGATGGCAGAGGTGTGAAGTCAAGGAGAGTAGTTAAGACAGGGGTCCCCAACCCCAGGGCAATGAACCAGGACTGGGCCACACAGCAGGAGGTGAGTGGCAGGCAAGCGAGCAGAGCTTCCTCTGTATTTACAGCCACTCCCTATTGCTTGCGTTACTGCCTGAGCTCCACCTCCTGTCAGATCAGTGGTGGCATTAGATTCACAAGAATGTGAACCCTATTATGAACTGCACATGTGAAGGATCTATGCTGAGCATATGAGAATCTAATGCCTGATGATCTGTCACTGCCTTCCATCACCCCAGATGGGACCATCTATCTAGTAGCAGGAAAACAAGCTCAGGCCTCCCACTGATTCTATATTATGATGAGTTGTATAATTATTTCATTCTATATTACAGTAAAGTGCACAAGAGATAGAATGTACTTGAATCATCCCAAAACCATCCTCTGTGCCCCCTGACTCCCCACCATCCACAGAAAAATTATCTTCCAGAAAATGGTCCCTGGTGCCAAAAACGTTGGGGACTGCTGGGTTGAGAGATGGATGTCACAGCCAGTAACCAGAGCCCAGAGCAGGGCGACAGTGGTGGTGATGGAGGGGGACTGGTGTGGGGTCTGGGGCTGCCTGGCTGGGGTGGGGCACTGGGAGGGGGTATGGTGATGCTGGTGGTGAGGGAGTGAGATTGGTGTGGGGTCTGGACTGCTTGGTCAGGGTGGGGCACTGGGAGGGGGTATAGTGATGCTGGTCGTGATAGAGATTAATGTGGGGTCCGGACTGCCTGGTCAGGGTGGGACACTGGGAGGGGGTATAGTGATGCTAGTCGTGATGGAGGGGGCCTGGTGTGGGGTGCAGGGCTGCCTGGCTGGGGCGGGGCACTGGTAGGGGGATTAGCTTGCTTGGGCTGCCATGGCAAAGGACCACCAACTGCATGGCTTAAAGCACAGACATTGATTCTCTCACCGTCTGAAGGTCTGAAGTCCAAAATCACCATGTTGGCAGTGCCATGCTCCCTCTGTTGGCTCCAACGGGGGCTCCTCCTTTATGTCACCCACCTGGATGCAGTCATCCATCCTTGGCACTCCTTGGCTGGCAGCAGCACCACTCCAGCCTTTGCCTCTGCCCTCACTCGGACTTGTCTCCTGTGTATCTCTCTTCTCTTCCTCTAAGGACACCATCCAGTGTGACCTCATCTTAATTTGACGACATTTACAGAGACTGTCATTCCAAATAAGATCACATTCTTGGGTATGGGGGTTGAAGATCTCTTCTGGGGAAACTCAATTATCTTTTGGGGACAAGAACACAGTTAGCTGTCGCTGGGCCTCCCTTCACTCCCTGCAAGCTGTGTGCTGCTGGAGGATGAATCCGTGGGCTCTGACTGTGGGCCACCCCAAGCCCCACCCACACTGGCTGCTGTGGTCATTCCTCAACACTGAGTCCTGCTTCCGGGCACTGGGGACCCAGACAGGCTGAAGCTGCATAGACATTTGGAGGAGTGGTGAGTGCTTCTGGGACTGGCAGGGCAGGGCTCACCTTGGAGACGGGGATGCCTCCCCAGGAGACACCTCCAATGAAAGGGGCTGAGTCTGGAAGCACAAATTCCCCAGGGACGGAGCAGAGCTTTGAGCCGTGGGGGCTGAGGGCAGCGCAGCAAGCAGGAGGTGGAGTGCATGGTAGAAAGAGGAGGGGGCTGGGGGAAGGCAGGCCCGGGATGTCCATGGGGGTCAGGTTGCAGAGGGGCCACGTGCCTGGTCCCTGACCAGCACGACGGGTGGGCCCTTTCTGAGACCCCTAGTCCAGCACAAAGGAAATGCCGGCACCTTGGGAACAAGCCAGGTGCGTCGTGCGCCAGGGAGGGTGGCCCACCATGAGGGGCAGGCTGAGGGTGCAGCACTGGCCTGGGTGTGGGAGAGGGTATTGATCCGGGCGGCCGGGGCTGCAGGAGGCAGGCTGATGGATGGGGCACTCGGGCCCCTGGGTGCGCAGGCACAGCGTGCCCACATTAGGCTGCTGGCGCCAAAATTGTCTAGAAAGCCCATCACAGACGGCGGCACGCAGCGCACTAGAATGGCAATTATGGGCGAGTCATGAATTAAAGAAGACCAGCTTTTCACAACGACTCTCATGAAAACATGCTGCTGGTGCATCTGTTGATTCATTCAGCCTTTACTGAGTGTCTGTGAGATGGGAGTCGGAGCTTGGGCACGGAGGCACGGGCCTGGATTTGGATCCAGTGGCTCCAGCAAGAGACATGAGCTCTGCGAACTGTGGGAGCCGGCTGTGCCTACCGGGTAATACAGCACATGGAGGGCCTGACCCATGCTCACTCCCTTCCCCTGGGAGGAGGGTGGACGTAAGCAAGAGTCATGGCCTGCAAAGGACTCCGGTGCCATCAGGGACTGGGCAGGGGGCAGGCGGACCACTGTACCCGGCTAGCTAGGAAGGAAGGTGTGGTAGAGCTGGGGAGAGTTGTTTCTGAAGCTCAACCTGCACTTGCTGCCAGCTCTTCCTAAGGCTCAGCCCTCACGGCGGGACCACCCTCTGCTCCTTCAGAGAACCTAGCCCACAGCTGCAAGGCCCCAAGGCCCCAGCCCACTCCACCCTCCCCCTGCCCAGCCTGCACTCATAGGACCCATCCAGCCCCTGCAGTTGCTCACTGGGGCCTCTTTAGAAGGGGTGACACATGCGATTCTGCACCCCTGCTCCCCAGGTTCCTGCTCAGGGTCCTCCTGGGCTTCCCCACGCAGGCCCGTCTGGGAGGTGCTGCAAGCCCCAGGCTCCTCCTCCGTCTGCAGACATCTCTCCCTGCGCTGCTTCCTTTTCTCCCTCCATCCTTTCCTGCTTAGGAATGTTCAAAAAGGGCTTTCATAAAACTTTGTAATTTGTTTAGCTCTCAATTTTGTTTAGAGGCTTGAGACAATGGGGGGGGGGGGCGGTAACTGAAAACCTGGAAAAAAGAAAACCTCAATTTAACTCCTAAATCCAGCAGCAGGAGGTAAAACTGGCGAATGCCCATTTGGAGACTGCTCAGGAAGCTGGCACGGTGTCCGCCTGCTGCTGCGTCTAATTCACCGAGACTGCGTGCCCCGCCAGGGCCACACTGGAAGGCCACTTCACCGGCTTCATTAACAGCAAGCACAGAGGGAAATGCCAACGGAAGGCCTGGCATCGACTATGTCCAAGACATTTCAAAGCACATGTTATTCACTTAATTCTGTACAAAGGGCCCTCACAGTGCTAGGAAAGTAATTGATTCACCAGGAGGGGAAGCACGGCCCTGTGGAGCTTGAGATCAGCAAACACCTATTGGGAGGCTAAAAGCTTTGTTCAGCGGACTTCAGGGTGAGGGCCCGGCTCCCTGGGAAGATGGTGGGGATGACAGCCTGGCTGTGCTCTTGGTGCGCAGTTTCTGCTCTGTGACACCGCCTTTAGCCCCCTGCCTTAGGAAGCAACCCCGTGTCAGTCAGGATAGGGTGGGACATGCTCCACCTAGCAGTGCCCTCGGCACTCACATGGGATGGGAGTCTGTACTGTGTAGCTGTGCTGGACGTCAGCCTGATCTGGGTGCCGTCCTGGCCTGGATGATGCCAGAGAACAAGACGGGCAGCGGCTGTGCTCTGGCAGAACTTTCGTGCTTTGCGAAGGAGAAAGACAGCAATGAGTAAGCAAGGAAATACCTAGCAGTACATCGCGTGCATGGTTTCAGAGGGAGCGGTGCTGCAGCCGGTGGTCAGGGAGGGCATCAGGGGAGGCAGCGTGGCCAAAGGCCCTGAAGCTGGACCATCCACTGGGGGACTCAGCGCCCAGGCCTCCCAGTGCAGCCCCAGGGCCCAGCCTTCCACAGCTGCTCCTCTCTGGGGCTGGAAACACCGGTGGATCCCAGGCCCAGGTAAGAACATGCAGGAGGTGGGCCATGAGCTGGAAGGCGGGAGTTCTGGGCATGGCTCCTGGGCGCCTCCTCACTTCCTACCTCCCTGAGCTCCAGCCTTTCAGGACAGAGGCCGGGCTACTGCAGACCCTCATCGCCTGTCTGCAGGGTCTCGCCTGCCTGGCTGAGGCTGTGCTGCCTGGTCACTGGGAACACAGTCTCTGGAGCCACCCAAGCTGCTGGTGCTTGAGTCCAGCTCCTCTTGCCAGGAGATCTTCGACAAGTGACTTAGCTTCCCTTGGCCCGATTTGCATCATCTGTGACATGAAGTGAATGCCCCCAAGGCCCATCAGAAAAATAAACTGAGTCGATCTGTGCAAAGTGCCCTGTAGAGTGTGGGGCTCACAGCAGCCCCCAGCCTGTGTCTTCCCTGAATGAATGGGTGGATGAGTGAATGAATGAATGAGACCCTCTGCCTCCCGGCTACTGGGTGAAGGTGCCAGGTGGCCACCATTGGCCTGGCAGCCCAGCCCACTCTCTCCGCCCTGCCTGCAGGCCTGTGGCAAGGCTGTATTTCATCTGCTGCAGGGGGGGGGAGGGGGTGGGGGCGTAGCTGGCCACTGACTCCACCCACTGTGCCTACTCTGGGCTCACACCTGATCCACCCACCACAAGGACCCTCCCCGAGCACCATTACAGCAATTAGGAGCTAAGCACTCCACTTAACCACCAGGGCGAAATCCCCGCACTGTGCAGAGGGAGGCAGACGCTCAGCTGTCTCGCCAGCCTGGAGCCCCCAACTCATCTGGGCTGAGGGTGGGCATAGGTCCAGGTGGAGACACGCTTGGGTTTGAACTGCAGTCTGGATGGGCCCGAAGGGCTCTGGTTGAGATGGAGGAGGTGAAATGTGCTGGCGCGGCCACAGGGCTGGGCTTCCTATTCCCACGGCACGCATCTCCTGGGGCTGCCACAGCACAGTCCTGCAGATGGGGAGGCCTACGCCACAGAATGCACCATCACAGTCCAGAGGCTGGAAGCCCGATGTCCAGCTGCCAGCAGGCAGAGCTGGTTCCTCCAAGGCCTCTCTCCTGGCTTGCAGATGCCACAGTCTCCCCGTGTCCTCCCTTGATCTTCCCCGTGCATGCCTGTGTCCTAATCTCTTATGAGGACTCCAGGCAGGTTGGACCCGAGCCCACCCTTCTGACCTCATTTTAACTTAATCACCTCCTTAAAAACCCTTTCTCCAAATGCGATCACATCCTGAGGTCCTGAGACTTAGGACTTCCACATGCGAATTTTGGAGGGATGCAGCTCAGCCTGAAACACCCACATTTCTGGGCCTTTTGGACACGTCTCCCGGACTCATTCCAGGTCCCACTGCTCCCGAGGCCGAGAACAGCCCTTCCTGCCTCCTGCACCCTGACCTCCCCTCCAAGCTTCCGGATGCCTCAGAGATGCGGCTACCACCCAACACCGAGGCAGCCCTGGGCAGAACCTCCTGTGACAATGCAGTGATGGCGCCTGCACCTTATGGCCTCTGCATCCCCAGAATTCAGCCCAGTGCCTGCATGATGAATGCCTGTCAGTTTGATGTGATGGGGAAACTGAGGACAAGCAGACATCTTTCCAAGCTGGAAGCACCCTCAACCCAGGCTGCTGCAGTTGTTTCTGGACACCTGACGGCTCTCATCCTCCTCCGTGCTCCTCGGGGATGCCTCCCAGCACTTTGGGAGGCCGAGGCGGGCAGATTACTTGAGGTCAGGAGTATGAGACCAGCCTGGCCAACATGGCAAAACCCCGTCTCTATCAAAAAATGTAAAAAATTTGCCAGGTATGGTGGCGGGCACCTGTAGTTCCAGCTACGCAGGAGAGGGAGGCAGGAGAATCACTTGAACCCGGGAGGTGGAGGTTGCAGTGAGCCGAGATAGCACCACTGCACCCCAGCCAAGAGCAAAACTCCATCTCAAAAAAAAAAAAAAAAAAAATTCCACTCTGACGATTTCAGTCGGAATTTCCCTGCCCAGTGTCTCAGCTCCAGTGAGAAATATGCAAATGTCCACGCGTCCTGGCCACACCCCCCAGGTCTCAGCCAGGAAATCGCCTCTTTAGGAAACAACATAATTATATGCAACTATTTTCGTCTGGCCCGCCAGACTGCAGGATTTACTCTGCTATTAACTCTCTGAAATCTGTCTAGACAATATGGAAGAGCCCCGGACAAGACAAATTCATTAGCCGGCCTGAATAATTCAGATAGATTTGGAAAGCAAATGAGCAGCAAGGTGTTCCCTCATGGTCTCTGCACACATAGATTTTCCTTTAAGAGGCGGAATATAAACTAATAACAGTCTGATTGTCCTTAATAACACAGGCAGTGCCCAGCCGCGGCTCCCAGATAGCCACACATTAAGGAAAGCATTCATTTCCTTCCCCCAGACGAATTGGTTGGTTAAGCTCTTGGAAGCAGCCCCATCGCATTGGTCAGAGATGACCACTCCAATTATGAATCGCACAGCCATAAGGTTCTGCAGCGGAAGAAGAGATCTGCTCAGAAGTCGCTCTATCTTGGGAACTGTCTTTGGGGCAACAGGAGAAAAATCCACATCCCCTTTCCATACCAACCATCGGGTTCTAAATGAGTGAATGGGACAGGGTGTGCCCCTTTCAGGGGAAAACCAGCTTCAGAAAGAGCAGCCCCCTCGCCCCGGACACCCCCAAAAGTGGGAAATCTGGCATGGGTAACCCGGCGCTCTTGTCCTCCCGACAATGCCAGCTGTCTGTGTGTCTCGCAGCCCCTTGGCCCACCTAGGGCTTCAGTTTCTGTTGCTGAACAGTTCCCCTGCACCCCTGAGGCTCAGGCCTGTGAGCTTACTCTGGTCATAGAAGTCAGCCTGGCCCACTTGCAGGGCAGGCCAGAAAAGCTAGGGAGTTTGTTCCTACAAAAGCAACCCTCAATCACTGTTGGAGAAGACTAGGTGAAGGAAGGCCCCATGTAGGAACAGTTCTGGGGAGGGCTCTGCACTGTCTCTCTGAGGACCCCCAGTGCCCAGGAGGGCTGAGCTCCAGTTGTCCATGGAGGCCACTCCCTCATCAATGCACTTTTCTTGGCTCTCCTCACCTCTCTGTCTCCCTTCCCTAGCCCCATGACGTGCTTCCTGGGATCACCCCCAAATAAAGTACATGCCCATATATAGGTGAAGTCCTAGGTCAGATGAGTGGAGCCCCGTGGAGGCCAGCACCATGCATTTGGGGCCCTGGTAACAGCTGAGGCACATTCCAAGGGGCAGCTTCTCAATGCACACCCCTCTGTCAGTGACTCCTGGCCCGGCCCCCTGCCAGGACAGACCCTTTCATGACTGCCCAATGTGGAACTGCCCTTCAGAGCTCTTTCAGCATTTCTGGTAGGGGGTGCCTCTGGTTCTGACAGCAACTCTGAAAGTTCCAGATTGGTGTGGCCAAAGGGGATGAAAAGCGTGCCAGTTCTTTGAGGTCTCTTGCTTCCTGGGACCTGCTGAAGATTTCTGGTGGGGGGTTCTAGAGCCTGGGATGGTAGAATGCACATTGGGGGTTGCTATGCAAAACAGCCTCTCCCTGACTGTTGTCAAGTTACATCAACAACAGTCCTCGTCCCAGGACTCTTCTGCTCCAGACCCCGGACTCCATACTAGGCCCTGGGGAGAATGAGGTCTCTGGAGCTGGCCCAGGGCTCAACACTTGAAATAAAACAGAAGCCAACAGATGAAATCTCTCAACATCACCATCAGAGTGGTGGAGGCCAGGGTAGTGAATGTGGCTGAGAATGAGAAGGAAGCGGTCCAGGAAGATGTGCCTACCCAGCTCCAAGCAGCCCTGACCAGGCCAGGCCTCTGCTGGCAGCCTCTCTCAAGGGGAAGGTCTCAGCTAGGCCAAGTCGTCTCAGTTATTTTTCCCAGATCTGCCTATCATGGGAGTCACTCCACCTTCCTGGAGCAGTGAAGAGCAGGAATACATCACAGATACATTCTCCTTCATGAAAACCAGGAACGGGGGAAAGGCATCCAATTGGACCCAGCCCCAGGCCCGCAGAAAGAAGCACAAATTAAGGAACTAACACGTTATTTGAGAGGGGCAAACCCAGGGTGATGAGGATGGAGGAAAAAGGGAAGGGGCCAAGGAAGGATGTACAGAAATGAGACGCAATGTGCTCCCTGCTGGCTGCCTTCACAACAGGCTAGGCAGATGCAGCAGTCATGTAGCAGATCATACCCAGGGGAGCAATGAAGAAAGGAGATAAATGTTAAATCAAAGTAATAAATAAACTCTTGGATCATCAGATAATCCATTAATAAATGGGTCACATGAATACTCTAGGAAAATATTTAAATTTCCTGCTGATTTAACACAAAACATTTGACATCACAGAGAGTAGAAAGCTCACAATATTCAACACAGCAAGGACATTGGTGACCAACTGGTTGAGGTATGTCATCAATTCAAAGAGCGTCCAACATGCGTTATGTCCAAGAGCCCTGGAAATGCCTTGATACTGCACATCTCAAGTATAGAAGCAATTTGATGAGGTTTCCCCAAATTTGACAACTGTTTCATAATTTATATAATATGACAAATAACAAATAGTAAAAGGGAAACTTCTTTCAAATGTCAACACTTGAAAACAAGCTTTGACCAACCACAAGAGATTATCTCGATGGAAAATACTGCCAAATTAGGATCTTATGGAGAAATGGAGCAAGCATGTGGCCAAAACCTGTGGGTATAAAGTAAATAGTCACAAGAATGTTCCTTAGTAAAATTGATGTAATTTTTCTGGAGTTTTGAAGTTTGTTGTATTTGTAAGCTATTTTAAGCTTGAAATGTGTTATTTCTTTTCTCATTTTAAGTAAATGTTCACTTTTATAACTAAATTTGCATTTATAATTTTGTCATTTTGTATTCTTTTTTCTTTTTTGTTTTTCTCAAGATGGAGTTTTGCTCTTTTGTCCAAGCTGGAGTGCAATGGCACAATCTCGGCGCGCTGCAACCTCCGCCTCCCAGGTTCAAGTGAGTCTCCTGCCTCAGCCTCCTGAGCCCCAGGCTCACACCACCACACCTGGCTAATTTTTTGAATTTTTAGTAGAAACAGGGTTTCACCATGTTAGCCAGGCTGGTCTCGAACTCCTGACCTCAGGTGATCCACCTGCCTTGGCCTCCGAAAGTGCTGGGATTACAGGGGTGAGCCACTGCACCCGGCCTTGTATTCTTTTTCTTAAAAGCCCTCACCCCATTATATAAACTTCAGGCCCCAATAAACCTATGTCCATCTCATATAGCAGCAGTCCCCAACCTTTTTGGCACCAGAGATTGGTTTTGTGGAAGACAATTTCTCCACAGACCAGGTTGGGTGGAGGGATGATTTTGGGATGAAACTATTCCACCTCAGATCATCAGGCATTAGATTATCATAAGCAGCATGAAACCTAGGTCACTTGTGTACACAGTTCACAATGGGATTCATCTCCTGTGAGAATCTAATGCTGCTGCTGATCTGACAGGAGGTGGAGCTCAGGCGGGAATGCTCACTTGCCTGCCACTCACCTCCTGCTGTGAGACCTGGTTCCCAACAGGCCATGGACTGGTACCAGTCCAGGCCCAGGGGTTGGGGACCCCTGCTCTATAGGCCCAAAACTACCCAAGGGTGATCTCTGGGGTAAACTGAGGTGCTGGGCCCCCATGGGAGTCCTAGAGGCAGAGTACAGAGTGTCCCCTTCCTCTTCGCAGCTGGAGGGTCTGACCATGCCCTGTCCTTGCGGGGCCAGCAGCTGCAATGCCCAGATGTCAGCTGCCTGCTGAGGCTGAGCCCTTCTCCTTAGGACAGGCTGTCCCAGAGTCAGGCAACCCCAGATCCCTGTAGCCTCCCTTTGAGCATTTTCAGGCCTCAAGATATGGGGGTGGATGTCAGGGAGTGAAAGGGAAACCCTGCTGTATTAGTCTGTTCTCATATTGCTACAAAGAACTATCTGAGACTGGGTGATTTATAAGGAAAAGAGGTTTAAGTGGCTCACGGTTCTGTAGTCTGTACAGGAAGCATGACTGGGGAGGCCTCAGGAAACTTAGTCATGGCGGAAAGTGAAGGGGAAGCCGGCACATCTTTCGTGGCTGGAGCGACAGGAAGAGAGTGAAGCGGGAGGTGCTACATGCTTTCAACCAATCAGATCTCGTGAGAAGTCTATCAGGAGACAGCACTGGGGGGTGGTGTTAAATCATTAGAAAACACTCCCATGGCCCAGTCACCTCCCACCAGGCCCCTCCTCCAACACTCAGGATCACAGTTCAACATGAGATTTGGGTGGGGACACAGAGCCAAACCATATCACCTGGCCTGGGGGCACCCAGCACTCCTGGGCTTTTAATCATGAGCCTACTGTGCTGTGAGAGGTTACAGCCCTGCAGGGCTTGTGTCAACATTCCCTTTGCACAGATGAGAAAATGGGCTCAGAGAGGTGGTGATGCTTGCCCGTGGCCACCCAGTCAGAACGGACAGCAGGCACTGAGGCCCAGGGCTGCCTCTGGTCACCACAGGACACAGCTTGCTGGGTAGGACTGCCTTCTTAGGCCGGCCACATCCAGGGGTGGCCACAGGCTCCTCACTTCTCCACACGCCCCCTGTACCCTCTAATCCAGATGTTTCAATGAATATTTGCTAGGCAGCGTCTCCGGGCCAGCTGTCCATCTGGCTTGATGGTGGCACACTGACCCTGGCTTGTACCTCTCCAGTGCTGGGGAGCTCACTACCATGAATGTTCGCCCTGCATTGGGCACCGCCCCTGAGACCCCCTCCTCCAGTGTGGAGGCCGAGCCTTCTTTGGGCTCTGCTGCCAGTGACAACCCTTCTGAGATGTGGAGAAGGTGACAAGGTCTACCTGTGCCCCTGCTCCCTGCACACAATGGCCTCAGTTTCTTCAGCTTTTGCCTGGATTCTGAGGTTTTCCTCCACTTGGCTGGCCTAACTCCTTGGTCTCCCATTCTGGCCATGGCTGACCAAGAGGAGGGAGAGAGGGCCCATTCCATCCTCCATCCATGACACTCCATATCCCTTGTGGCAGCTCAGCCTCCCTCAGCCTTCTGGGAAACAGCGTCTAACCCTCTGTGGTGTTCGTCTCCTGTGGCTGCCACAGTAAACACCATGGACCTGGCCGCTTAGTACTCAGTAATTATCTCACGGTCCTGGAGCTCAGAGTCCAGCACGGGGCTCACCGGGATAACGTCAAGGTGTCAGCGAGGCTGCGCTTCTTCTGGAGGCTCCAGGGGAGGAGCCAGTCCTTGCCTTTTCCACCTCCTAGAGGTGCCCACATTCCTTGGCTCGTGGCCCCGAGCTCCCACCGTAAAGCCATCCACCGTGGGTGGAGGTCTTCCTGCAGTGAGTCACTCTGGCCCTGCTTCTGCCTCCCTCCCCTGCAGTGCAGGACCTGTGTCATGATCCAGGATCATCTCCATCTCAAGCCAACTGGCTTGAATTCTGGATGTCCCGGGGCCACGAAGCCTAAGACAGTCACAGATTCCTGGATTCCAACATGGACCGCTTTAGGGGCCATTTCTCTGGGGCCACGCCTTCCTCCCTGGTCTTGCCCAGCCATGCTGCCTCCTGGTGGAGTGCTGCTTGGACACACACACCTGTCTCCCAGGTGAGCTATTCATATGCTCACAGCCAAGAGTGTGGACCTCGACTTGGGCAGACTTGGGCTCAGAGGTCAGTGCTAGGCACGACCCTGGGCAGGTTTCTTGTTGTGCCCAAGCCCCAGTGTCCTCATCTGTAAAATGGGGACAAAAGATCCACTTCTGGCTGGGCATGGTGGCTCACGCCTGTAATCCTAGCACTTTGGGAGGCCAAGAAGGGTGGACCATTTGAGGTCAGGAGTTTGAGACCAGCTTGGCCAACATGGTGAGACCACGTCTTTACTAAAAATACAAGAATTAGCCGGGCATGGTGGCATGCGCCTGTAATCCCAGCTACTCAGGAGGCTGAGGCAGGAGAATGGCTTGAACCCGGGAGGCGGAGGTTGCAGTGAGCCGAGATTGCACCACTGCGCTCCAGCCTGGGTGACAGAGTGAGACTCCATCTCAAAAAAAGAAAAGAAAAAGACCCACTTCTCAGGCTTGGCTGAAGTCTAAGGGAGAAGGTGTATGTGATGCTCATGGTAGATGGTCAAGAGATGCCGCCAGGTTCCCTCCCTCCCCACACACTGAGGGCGCTTTGAGGGTCCCGCAGGAACCTTCTCCCTGGGCTCCAGGTTAACGTGCCTGGTGCAGCCTGGGAGTTCTCTCCAGCAACTGGCCACCCACTGTGGGCACAAGTTTAAGGCAGATGACTTATAAGGGCTGCCCATGGGAACACTCCACTGTTAGATAGCAATTAAGTCCAATACTTGGAGACATAAATGAATTTACTAGTATAGGTGGGTCATAGAACCCCAACAGTGGATATGTGATTTTAATGAACAAGAAAGTCTGAGCAAAGATCACATAAGGTCAGGGGACCTGTCCTGGCTCGGATATGACCCAGTTTACCAAATAGTCCCTGAAAACTTCCCACTCGCACGAAGGGACCCTGGGTTTGTCCCGAGCCTTCTAGCAACCAGGGCAAGGGTGAAAAATGAATCAGTTCCTACATCCACCATGCAAACACTCTGTGGTTTTTGAAAAGGCCTTTTGGGAAGAAGCACAGCTCTTCTTGGTCTGAGGTTAGAGGCCGACCCGAGGGAAGGGGCGCCAGGTGAGGAGATGACCAGGTGAAAAGGTGTGAGATGGGGCTTTCCTGGCCTCTCTCTGATCACAGACCTTGGCAGCAGCATCCCCTGACCCTGTCACCTCCGGAACCTGCGAAGGCCCCCACCCCTGCTCCTTCTCATGCTGCCGCAGTCACAGACTCAACTTGAGAGCTGGTTCTTGCTCAACACCTTCCTTTTAGAAATGGGCAGGACCTCGGCACGTCACCTACATCACCACGTGTGTTGACTTGCGCAACATTTACACCGCTCTGTCTCCAGGCCAGGCCCCATTCCCTGCAAGCCTCCTGCGTCTCTATCTACCACCCTCCACCTCTCCAGCAGACATCTCACCTGCATAGCAAACTCAACAGCTAGGCTACACCTGAGCTGCCGTCATCCCACTGAGACCTGCCCCAAGGCCCGCATCTGCTTGGGGGGTGTATCCAGACTTCCCTTGTTTCATCTAGTCCTGAACCTGAACATCATCCCCCACGCCCCTCACGCCCCAGCCAGGCCACCAGCAATGCTGCCTCCACCCTCTTTCCAAATAGGGTCCCCTTCACAGGTACCAGGGATTACAACTTAGATCTGTCTTTGGGGGACATCTGAAATACGGCTTGACCTGCTCAGCCCCAGCGAGCGAGCATGCTGCACCTCGTCCTCTTAAAGGATCAGTGTCATTGGGTCGTGCCCCTCCTGGGCTCTGAATGCTGCACAGGATCCCCCTCCCACTCGGGGTTAAAGCCCATGGCCTTGGCAGTGGTCACCCAGGTACCATGAGCTGGGCCTGCAGCCCTGGCCCCAGCTCCCAGCCCCTCCCCCACTCACACTGACCCAGCCCAGCCCCGGTGCACCCCTTAGGCCTCTGTGCCAGC
This sequence comes from Symphalangus syndactylus, assembly GCF_028878055.3. NCBI lineage: Eukaryota > Metazoa > Chordata > Mammalia > Primates > Hylobatidae > Symphalangus > Symphalangus syndactylus. The sequence continues at coordinate 13,302,479 of NC_072438.2, forward strand.
TGCTCCCTCTGCCTGGAATGCCCTTCCAGCAGGTTGTCTAAGGGTCTCTCTTCACCCCCTCATGCTGCCTCTCCTCCACGAGGCCCCCATGCAAGGCCCCCCTACTTGAGCCCTCCCATGAGGGCCCCCTTCTCCATCAGATCTCCCTCTCCATGAAGCCACCTACAAGGGCCCCTTCCAGACCCCCCGCCACAGGCCCTCCTCTCCATGAAGCCCCCCACCTGAGGCTCCCCTCTCCATGAGGTCCCCGTGCAAGGCCCCCCACTCCACAACGCCCCCACTCCATGACGCCCCCTTCCGTGAGCTCTGGGCCACTGTCTGAAGCTGCACCCAGCCTCCCTTCCTGCCCCAGCCCTTTGCATCCCCTTCTCCGGCTCTGTTTGTTGCTGTCCCCCAGTGTCCATCTGTCTGTCTAGCAGACAGTTGCCTGCTGTCTTTGTAGTTTATCACCCATCTCCCTCCCCCACGCCACCTCGAACACGACGGGTAGGCAGCAGCTGCCTCACTCACTGACACATCCCAAGTGCCCTGCACAGTGGAGCTTGATCGGTTTCTGTAGAATGAGTGCATTCATTTGTATTATTCTAAAGAAAGAAAACTCCATCTTTTCATACAGTTAGCAAATATGAAGACCGCCAGGCCAGGCCAAGCGGAGCGTGCACGTCCCGGGGTGTCTCCGGCCTGCAGTGCCACTGGGGGGCTTTTCCTGCATCCACTCTTTCCATCTCACAGCACCTGGGGCAGCCGCCAGCATCGCCCTCTTCACAGATGAGGAAACAGAGATCCAGAGACGCAAGATCTCCTGCCCTCCTGCCCAAGGCCACCCCAGGCTCCGGGTAGAGATGGATTTAAAAGCTACGGCCCACCCATTTCCACCCGCCTCTGCCCTGGGGGAGGACAGGGATCCTAAACTTTCTTGCAGGGAGCATGAGGTGAAGATGTAGGCCCCTCTCTGGCTCACAGACCCCAGATTCCACCGTCTCCCTGGGAAATTCTGAGCTACAACAAACTCTGAGGACTCAGGATGTACCAGCCAAAGGCACCTACTGCACACAGGAAGCCGAAGCCTGGGGAAGTGGCCCAAATCCCTACTCCACCCACCCTGGCGGCCACTCAGCCCCGGGCAGGAGGGAAGCGCTGAGGAGATGGCTGCCGAGTAACGAGCCCACACCTCTGGGGGCCTCCCCCCAACTCCTTCTCCCTCAAACTCCATCCTCTCAATCCAGCACTGGCAGGGGCTACTGGGCTCCATCAGCAGCAAAGCAAACCAGTGCACCCTCTGTCCTTCATTGAGGACTCCATGCTGGGTAGACCCTCTCTCCCAGGCCTGACTCCAGTGACTCAGCCTTGTTCAGAACGGGACAGACCTTCCCACCCTCTTCCCCGCAGGCCTTTGCTAGAACCCTTCCCTCCAGCCTCAACCCCAGCTCCCTCTTCTTGGTGCACCCCTCACCTCCTCCAGGAAGCCTTCTGGGCTTACCATTCCCACCAGGTCCTTGTTAAAGCCCCTCCTCTGCTCCAGGTTAGGGGTTAACCCAGGAGGCCACACCTTCTGTACTCCTGCAGCCCCCACCCATTGGTCAGAGAACAATTCTGTCTGACCGCGGTGTGGGCAACTGGACACAAGCTTTGCTTTGGGAGCGGTGACCATTCTCCAGAATGGAGGCCAGTGGGGCCGAGCCAGCAGTTGACTGTCTGCACCCGTTGGTGGGGGACAGGGTTGCTGGCGGCCCCTGCTGCAATACCCACATGTAAATTTGCGTCCAGTGTCTGCCCGGCAGCCCAGGGTGGCAGGAAGAGTCATAGTGAGGGCCTCAGCACCTCCAGGAAGCAGCTCAGCCAGGCCACCTCTCAGTTCCTGTCTCCCGAAAGCCTGAGCTGGTGGAGGGTCCTGAGCCCTCTGACTCTACAGCTTTGTCTTTGAGTATAAGCCTAGAAAACAGTGTGCTCTGGGGTGAGCAGTGCCCCCCTAAAAGAACACATCTAAGTCCTACCCCCCAATACCTGTGAAAGTGACCTTATTTGGAAATAGGGTCCTTGCAAGTGCAATTTACCTACGTTAAGATGAGGTCACACTGGAGTAGGGTGGGCACTAAATGCAATGACTGGGGTCCTTATAAGCAGAGGAGAAGAGACAGACACGGAGGGAAGCCGGCCATGTGAAGGCGAAGGCAGCGATCAGAGTGACACATCCGCCTGCCCAAGGAATGCCAGAGCAGTCAGAAGCCAGGAAGAATCAGAGAATGACGCCCCCACCCTGAAGCCCCCGAGGAGCCAGCCCTGCACACCATGACTTCAGACTTCTGGACTCTAGAACTGGAGACATAATTCCTATTGTTTTCAGCCACCCAGTTTGTGGTACCGTGTTATGGCAGCCTGGGAAACTAACAAACGGGGCTGTTCATCACATAACTGCCAGCACAGGCATCTTTCTTTTGGTAAACATTAAATAAGATCGTAAGTGTATGAATAACCTGCAATCATTCATTCATTCCTTCACTCATTCAACAAATAGTAACTGGATCTTAATCAGGCCACCTATCATTTATCAGGAGTTACTCTAAACATTAGGATCATGATTGTGACTGGCAGTGTGCACGTATACACGGTCCATTGCTGCAGGAGCGAGCTCCAGGCTGGGCCCCGGGAAGAACTTCAGAGCAACACCCCCGAGCCACTGGGCAGGGGAGCTGTGGCCTCTGCTCTGGGCACCGTTACTCTGTCGGTGGAGGGACCACTGGGAGGGTGCAGAGTGGGCGGAGGGAGGGGACAGCTTCACCCTGAGCATCCTGCAAGTGGCTGTCATATGCACAGGGAGCCTTTGGCTGCAAACAGCTGAAGACTGGGGGAGGCTGTTATTTCCTCTGGGCCTCCCGGGGCCGATGTCAGAGCATTTGCTTAGTCATTCAACACACACCTGCCTGCCCCAGCCGGCCTGAGCTGGTAATTCTCCTGTGCAGCTGCTGTGAGGGTGGTGATGGTGATGATAACAGCAGGAGCAGCTGAGTGGTGGGGCCTCCGCTCTGCTCCGTGGGCTTCATCTGCATTAACTCTCCCAATTCTCCTTCCCACCTGGGGAGGTCAACCAGCAGGAGATCCACAGCTGGGGGCAACAGGGCGGGGGCTGCCCACCCCCAGGTTGCTAGCTCTGAAGCCCTGCTGGTGACCAAGTGCTGACTGCTTTACTAATGAGGTTGCCATACACATGAGGACCCCCACAGCAGCTGTGCCTGCACCCACCCACCCCCCAAAATACAGGCGGATTCCACCCCCCATGTCGTGTCCTCAGAGCAGGGAGCCCTGTCCATGAGCAGACAAGGACAGACACCCCAGGCATCACAGGGCTGTGAGTGTGACCCCAAGTGACAGTGCAGACACCCCATACCTGCCTGGAGTCCATGGGCCCAGGGTCGTCTGTGAGACTTTGAAGGGCGGGGAAGGATCAGAAGCCATGGGGGCTTCAGCAGCCTTGATCAACGGCCTCCCTCCTGCACTCTCACGGTCCCACACCGGGGTCAGGGTCGCTGTCCCTCCACACGGCTTTGCTCCAGTTTTGGGGCAAAGTAGACTTTAAAGCTCCATCTTTTTAATAATTAAAAAAATCGGCCGGGCGCGGAGGCTCACGCCTGTAATCCCAGCACTTTGGGAGGCTGAGGTGGGTGGATCACGAGGTCAGGAGATCGAGACCATCCTGGCTAACACGGTGAAACCCCCTCTCTACTAAAAAAATACAAAAAATTAGCCGGGCGCACTGGCGGGCGCCTGTAGTCCCAGCTACTCGGGAGGCTGAGGCAGGAAAATGGCGTGAACCCGGGAGGCGGAGCTTGCAGTGAGCCGAGATTGCACCACTGCACTCCAGCCTGGGAAAAAGAGCGACATTCCGTCTCAAAAAAAAAAAAAAAAAATCACCAAAACAAAATAGAGAGGACGGAGGGGGTGAGGGGGATCCTTCCCCAACAGGGACAGTCGGGGAGGCCAGTGGGGCCGAGCCAGCAGTTGACTGTCTGCACCCGTTGGTGGGGGACAGGGTTGGTGGCGGCCCCTGCTGCAATACCCACATGTAAATTTACGTCCAGTGTCTGCCCGGCAGCCCAGGGTGCCAGGAAGAGTCAGTGAGGGCCTCAGTACCTCCAGGAAGCAGCTCAGTCAGGCCACCTCTCAGTTCCTGTCTCCCGAAAGCCTGGGCTGGTGGAGGGTCCTGAGCCCTCTGACTCTGCAGCTTTGTCTTTGAGTATAAGCCCATACCTGCCTGGGCTTCTGCTCCGTGGGCTTCATCTGCATTAACTCTCTCAATTCTCCTTCCCACCTGGGGAGGTCAACCAGCAGGAGATCCACAGCTGGGGGCAACAGGGCGGGGGCTGCCCACCCCCAGGTTGCTAGCTCTGAAGCCCTGCTGGTGACCAAGTGCTGACTGCTTTACTAATGAGGTTGCCATACACATGAGGACCCCCCACAGCAGCTGTGCCTGCACCCACCCACCCACCCCCAAATACAGGCGGGAGGTGGCTCTTAGGGAGGCCGTGTAGCAGGGGTTTCCAAGCTTCACCGTGGAGGAGGCCTACTGGATGGCAGGGCAGCCCCATGAGGACAAGTGGGTGGCTGAGGAGAGGGCCAGGAGGAGGGAAGATTCCTCTAGGTCTGGGCTGGGAGTGGGTGGTGTTGGGGTGTGCCTGTGTGTTTATGGAGCACGTGGGGCTTTGCAGTACTGTTGGAGAAATGGATCCCAGGGAAGCAGGACCTCTGCCCCGCCCCTGGCCCCTCCACCTCTGCCTCTGTCTGCCCTGTGGCTGGGTGATGAGAGGTGGCTTTGAAGGGGAAGCGGTGGCCAGGCCAGGAGCCGGCTGTGGGGGAGGGCAGGGGTCCTGGGAACACTTAGGCCCTTATCACTGATCAAAGCCAGGAGGTGCCGCCGACAGGCGAGGTGTGGCCCCACCTGGCTCTCATTAGGCGCTCACAGCCTTGTTCCTGCCAGCTCTGCTCTGGCTCACAGGCGCCCCAAGACCAGCTGCCCTGTGGCAGCCCGGCCATCACACCTGGCAGAGGGACTCACAGGCCACACACCAGGCACCAGCGAGTGGACTCCGCAGCCCTGCACATGGCCACATGCCTGGGCCCGGCTGCCTCTCCCTGCAAACCTGGCACTGGTGGAAACTGAAGGCAAAGAGATTGATCCTGCAGCAACCCAAGGGCCGGGTATCCCCAGGGCACCATCCCCAGGGTGCGGCAGGAAGCTGCGAGGAGGGGGGAGGGGGGTCTCCTGTCCACAGCGCATTCTTCTGGACATTCTCCAGGTGAGCTTCAGCATGAGGAGGGTGGCGGGACTTGTCTTGGGTTCGTACCCCAGCTTGCCCTCCTGTGTGACCTTGGGCAAGTGGCGCAGACTCTCTGGGCTTTGGAACAGTGTGCATCCATGAGAACCACATTGGGAGGAAATTTACCAGCTGTAGAGTCCCACACATGCATGTCCGTTGTTGTCTTTACTCTCACCAGGGGGCTTGTGCTGGGGGAGCAGGCGCATCTGAGAAGACCCATCCAGGGAGAAGGGGCGGGCCGGGGGGACGTCCACCCTCGGTTGCTCAGCTTTTGGATGTGGCCTCTTGTTTTCCTTTCCCCTCCCTGACCGTGGCCTCTCAGTCCCCCAGTGGCTCCTCCTGTCTCCTGACTGGACCCTCTCTTGGCAGCCTCCTCAGGAGCCCTGCTCGTGGACACCCCCTCCATGCTGCTCCCGCCTGGGTCTGCCCTGAGCCTGGACCCTCGGGCCAGCCACCCACCTGCCCCTGCCATCCCCGGCCCTCCCACCTGCCCTATCGTGGGGTTTAGTGCTGCCAGCACCCTCCATTGACAAATGACATCCAGGATCGCAACACCTGTCCCCAGCCCCACCGAAACTCCCAGTCCGTCTCTCTGTGTCTCTGTCTCTGCCTCTGTCCCTTTCTCCAGGTCTCTGTCTCTTTGTTCCCCTCTCTTGGTCTCTCCCTCTCTCTGTCCTCCAGGCGTCCTCTCTCTCTCTCTCTCTCTGTTTCTCTGGCTCTCTCTTTTCCTCCTTCTATTTATTCTTCTATTCCTCCTCCTTCTCTTCTTCCTCTTTCTGCTCCATCTCTCTGCTCTGTCCTGGGAACATTCTAGAACAACTCCCTAAGGAAAATCCACAGTCCTAATTGGAGTTGAGTCTCGGTCCCTCCTTCCCCCATGGTTCTTTTCAGCCTGATTGACACAAAAAGGGAGGCTTGGTGGCCCCACTGGCTACAGCCCCAGAAGGGAGGAGAACCGGCCAGCCCTCTCCTCTGCAGCGCCCCTGCTGTCCCCGCCCCCTCTTCTCTGCAGGGGGAACGGCATTCGCAGGAAGGGCCACCACCAAAGAGGAAACTGAGGCACGGATGGGCATCTTGGGCTGGGCCCAGCTTTGCTGTTGGTATGCTCTTGTGTGAGGGGGTTGGGCAGTGACCACACCTATCAGGGCACGAGATCGGCTTCAGCACCGCTCCAGCCAGCTGCCTGAGAGTGGCCACCTAGCACACACTCAGCAAGGCCTCAGCAGACCTGATCCAGTTCCCCAACACGTGGAAAGCACGTGGAAGCTCCACGGCTTACACCCATGGGACCCAAGCCAAGGCTTTCCACACCAGCCCCTTCCCCAGCCTGTTTCTGCTCCTTTGAAATGGGCATCATCCATTCCTGCTCTGCACAGCTGAAGGCCCAGTCCCCAGAGGAATCGGGAACACACCCCCCGGCAGTGTCTGTCTCCTGGATTCCCTGAAGGCTAATTCAGAGGTACAGGCCCTGCCTAGGGGCCTCCTGGCTTCGTATGTCTGTCCCCTTCCCCACTGTTCACCAGTTCGAGGCTCCTTTCAACACAGCGGCTGCCTCTCAGCACCCCTATGTGAGTCCTCCTCTGACTGCTTTAGGCTGTCCCCAGGTTCTTGGGTGCAGCTGGTGGAAAGGTATGAGCTTCAAAGTTGAGTGTGACCCCATCATTTGGGGGTGGAGAACAGGTGGGTGGGTGTGGCTGCGCCCCCCAGGAAGGGTACCTCTGGCTGAGATGGAGTCCCTCCCTGTCTCCCAGGCTTGAGTGCAGTGGTGCAATCTCAGCTCACTGCAACCTCTGCCTCCCGGGTTCAAGTGATTCTCCTGCCTCCCAAGTAGCTGGGATTATAGGAGCACACCACCACACCCGGCTAATTTTTTTGTATTTTTAATAGAGAAGGGGTTTTACTATGTTGATCATTAAATTATATTCTAAATTAAAAGTTAGAGTCTTTCAGGAGAGTTATGGATCAGTTTGCAACCCTGAGAAAATGCGAGGTAAACAAATACAACCCCCACTTCCCCACCAAAAATAATCATATTCAGATGATCAACCAAGCCATAGTAGCTTCTTTACAAATATCTAGAAGAAGCCCAGAAATGATTGCCACATGCCATCTATCCTTGATTAAGCCAGTGCTTTTCAATCATCCTTCATTTACATCCTGACCTCCTAGTTTCAAGACAGCGCCTTGAGGGCCAAGGTGATGGAGCATTTTAGAAAATGCCTGCATCAGCACAGGCACAACTGGTAAGCAGCTCCGGGTGCAGCGGTGGTCAAGAAATTGGAACAAATGTTTAGTATTAAAGGGGTCTAAGTGATGGGGGGAATTTCATATGTTATGATTTATGCATCCATCATTCCAATCATCTTAAATAAGAAAAATGTTGGTTCTCAGTTGCCACCGAGAAGTATCTGTTCTCTTTTAGATGAAGGCGAGTCACACAGAGTGACGGCTCAGCTCTGCTGCAAAGCTAACACTTGCCTTATTATGTACCTGATAATTCAGACAAGATTTAATCAGGCAATTCGTTTCTAATACCCATTCGGTATTGGCTTTCTGTTTTGAATTTGCCTCTATACATGTAATATCCAGGAAGACTATCTGTCTTTTGTTAAATGTTTTTAAGTTCCACATTTTCAAGTTACATACAAGAGATAATCCAATCAGTAAAGTTAAACCAATGGAAACTGGTAGAATTATCAGATTTTTTTCCCAGCAGGGAGGGAAAAAATAAATAATGTATTTATATAGTGTATATCTATTCATCTATGTTATATATTTATATATGTATTATATATTATATATTTATAGGTCATATATATTAATCTATAATTTATTAAATAATAAATTTATGTATGACAAACTATATAACTGTTGTATATACTTATATATAGATATAGATATCATTTTACTATATGTTGTGTGTTATTAGATTTGGATCCAAAAAGCTCTTTACAAAAAATTATTCACTCACTTCTCTAGATTTTGTAAAACAGGACACATTTCCATTGAAATGGGTAACATGGTCTGTGGTGTAAGCTTTACAGTAAGCTTTACTGTCTCATTTAAAGTGTTCAATAGCTCCTTCCCCAGGCCTCTCTTGGGCCAGGCCGTGGTCAAATCCCCATCCTCAATATGAATCAGGCAGGTCCAGTGAAAGGACACAAGGAACTTTCACTTCCATGGGAAAGAGCGGTGGAGATGGGGCAGGGACGAGTCAGCTCAGGGGGTTCCTCAGGGAGGAGTTTGCTGGGTGTAGGTGTGCTTAATTCAGTCTTTATTTCCATTTTAGGAAGCACCTAAACTCCTTTTCTAGGCTCCCTTGCTGAACCTGCAGTTTTGAAGGTTATCCACTCATCTATTTATTCAACAAGTGTTTATTGAGCATCTATTATCTGCCAGGTAGCAGGGCCAATCTTGGCCCTAAAGTTCTGAGCTGGGAGTAAAGAATACTGAGGGAAAGCCTATGAAATGTAAGGTAAGAGCTGTTCTTGTTTTGTTTTTTTAAATGCAATAGGAATCATCCTGCTTTCAAAATCATTTTGGATCAGTCGAGTTGTATTCATTGTATACATTCAATGTATTCATTGATTCTTTCCTGGCTTTATTTGCCCATTCAAAAATATCTGTTGAGTGACAGATACTAATACAAATAAAGAACTGCTTCAAATCGGTGTTATCTGCTAAAATCTTGTGTGTCTAGTCACTGTCTCTGGGCTTTAATTTCCAAGCTGGAACCCTTGGTGAAGGTTCTTTTTGGAAACCTCCCAGCTACAAAGACAAATGAGGGGTTGATTTTATGGACAGTGAATATTCGGCGCAGCTCCAGAGCATCTGGGCCGTATGCTGCCTGTTCTGAAACACCCTGAGAGATGGGGGCACCTTTGGACATTTTTAAAGTGTTCTTCTTCTAAACTTTTTATAAGAACCGGAGACACGGAAACAAAACAATATCTTGCCCAATTGGATCCAGAGACTAAAGAGACATTCCTGCAGTGTTTCCAGCTGTCTTAATCCAAGAAGCTCAGCCTAACTTTTCACAAAGTGGAAGGGAACTAGCCTTATTTGACGATTTGTGTATTTGGGTTTGGGGTAAATTCATTTCTTTTCCTTCCTGCTTTACCTAACTGGAATATCTGTTGCACTCCCCTCACTTAAATTCATAGATATTTGTTCAAAGTTTTCATTCCCTTAATTTGCTTTGACCTGGAGACCGACTTGAATAGATTTTGAATAATCTAATGACATAGCTTCCTGGGGCGTGGGGGACTCACCTGTTATCAGCTTTGATGGGGAAATTAACTATTCCTGATTTATGGATCCCTCATACTGCCCAGGAGAGAAACCTGTATGATGAACATTTTTTTTTTTTTCCCAAGGAGAACAGAGGAGAGAGATGAAGCAGGAGATCATGTCTGTAGAAGGCTGTAGTCCCTCGTGCAGAGGGCACCAGCCTAGGGGCTTCACGTATAGACGCCTTTTCTAGGTCAGCAACTTTGTTTTTATTTATTCGTTTATTTTTGAGACAGGGCCTAACTCTGTTACCCAGGCTGGAGTGCAGTGGTGTGATGACAGCTCACCACGGCCTCCACCACCCAGGCTCAAGCAATTGTCCTGCCTCAGCCTCCCTGGGTAGCTGAGATCACAGGCACCCACCACCATGCCTGGCTAATTTTTTGCATTTTCAGTAGAGACAGAGTTTTGCCACGTTGCCCAGGCTAGTCCTAAGCTTAAGCAATCTGCCTGCCTCGGCCTCCCCAATGCCGGGATTACAGGCATGAGCCACCGCACTCGGCCGGCAACTTTGGATGAATCACTTGATCTGTTGAAATCTGAGTTTCTTCATCTAAGAAAATAATATTGGACCAAAACATCTTACAGGGCTATCATGAGGTGCAGATGAGGCTGTGGATGTAAACATGCTTTGAAAACACTGAATACTACAAAATATGGGGGATGAGCGTTAGTTAATTATCATGGAAATTTATGTGATTTGTCAAACACCTACTATGTGCCAGATTGGACCCATAAATATACATTTCCAGAAGAAGGAATTTCAAGCTTAGTTAATAGTGAATTTGTTGGGATTTTCACTTCTGGGATAACAGGTACTGGATTTTCCCTCCCAGTGTAAATAATGATGAAATGGTAGAGAACATGTGAGGCCACTGTGCTCAGATATTGGGCAACAGCCAGAGCAGGTTCGTGGTTCCCCAGAGAAGAGGAGCAAAGGAGGTGAGCTTTGTCTGCCCTCTGCCTCCTGGAGCCCACACGGAGCTCTGAATCTCACTGAGCTGAAGAGACAGAGACTGGAGCTTGAGCTGCTGAATTTGGGGGGCAGCATATCAGACGAGGGAGACACACAGATGAGCAGCCCCAGCAGCCCCGTGAGGTCAGTGCAGATCCTCATCTCAGGCTGTGCTGCAATGAGCCACCACAGTGATAAGCCACCACAATGATCGTCCGTCCAGTGCTTAGCTGTGTGCTACGCTGGGTTTCCAGAGGCTGTGAAGTGCAGGGAGACATGGGATTCTGGATCAGCTAGAGTGCCAAGAATTCACTGAGCACTTGGACATTCGGTTGGGACCCATAAAGGCCATGCCTTTGGAGTCAGGATCACACCCTAGAGGAAGGACCATGCCTTAGAATTAAGATCAAACTGAAGTACACCCCCCCAACAAAGAATAAAGCTAAGCCCCATAGAATAAAAAAAGATTTACCAGTAATTTAGCTGCCTACCAGAACAATGCTCAACATCCTTATAACATAATCCATATTATTTATAATTTTATAATGTCCAGCATACATTAAAAATTACTAGACATACAAAGAAGCAAGAAATTATGACCTATAATTTAAAAGAAAGCATTACTAGAAAGAGATCCTGATATGGTTCAGATGTTAGAAATCTAAAGCAGGTAATATAGCTATGTTTCAGTCTATCTCTGCCTTTTATATTTACATTTAATAAATGTATACTTAATATAATTATTGATATGGTTAGGTTGAAGTCTGTCATATTTTTCTCTTTGTTTCATTGAATTTTTTTGTTCCTCTGTTGTTCTTCTGTTTCTCCTTTACTTTGGGCTAACTAAATATGTTTAGTATTCTGTTTCAATTTTTCTCTTGGCTTTTATTTATTTATTTATTGAGATGGAATCTCGCTCTGTTGCCCAGGCTGGAGTACAGTGGCATGGTCTCAGCTCACTGCAACCTCCACCTCCTGGGTTCAAGCAAGTCTTGTGCCTCAGCCTCCCGAGTAGCTGGGATTTCAGGTGCCCGCCACTGTGCCCAGCTACTTTTTGTATTTTTACTAGAGATGGGGTTTGCCATGTTGGCCAGGCTGGTCTCAAACTTCTGCCCGCTTCAGCCTCCCAAAATGCTGGGATTATAGGTGTGAGCCACAGTGTCTGGCCTTTATTTTGGCTTTTAAAAAAGGGTCCTTTTGTATTATTTTGAATCACTTCTCGGCCTTTTGGCTAAGATCAAGTGTTGTATTATTTTGAGTGATTTCTCTGGGGATTACAATATGCATCATTAACTTAATCAGAATCTACTTGGAGTTGATGTTATATTGTTTCATGCACAGTGTAAGGATCTGACCACTGCCCAAGTCCATTCAGCTTCCCTCTCCTTTGTAGGACTGCTGCCATTACCTTACCTCTGTACACAGTATGATGCCCCCACTAATACAATACTATTTTTGTTGCTTTAAATCTTCACTGCCCAATATAATAGCCACTAACCACATATAGTTATTTAAATTTAAATTAATAAAATGAAATAAAATTAAGGATTCAGTTTCTCCATCACTCTCGCCATATTTTCAGGGCCCAGTGGTCACCTGTGGCTATTGGCGACCCTGAGGGACAGCACAGATGTGGAACATTTCCATCATCGGAGAAAGTTACCGTGGACAGATCTGCTTTAAATAGCTCATTGACTTTCAAAGAAATTGATGAGTACAAGGTAGTCTTTCTTATTTATCCACAGATGTAATCTTTCTAGTGATCTTTCTTTCTTCCTATAGATCCATGTCGTCACCCACTATAATTTCCCTTCAACCAAAAACAAAACAAAACAAAACAAAAACCTTTGTGTAACATCCCTTGGTGTGCAGCTCTGTTGGCAACAGATTCTCTTGGGTATTTTTGACCTGCAAATGTCTTTCTTGAGGATATTTTTGATGGATATGTAATTCTGGGGCCATAGTTCGTTCGTTCATTCTTTCTTTTTCTTTCTTTTCTTTCTTTCTTTTTCTTTCTTTCTTTTCTTTCTCTTTCTCTCTTCTTTCCCTTCCTTCCTCTCTCTTTCTTTGTTGCTTGCTTGCTTTCTTTTCTTTCTTTCTTTCTTTCTTTCTTTCTTTCTTTCTTTCTTTCTTCTTTCCTTCCTTCCTTTCTCTCTCTCTCTTTCTCTTTCTTTCTTTTTCTTTCTTTCTTTTTCTTTTTCTTTTTTCTTTCTTTCTCCCTTCCCTTCCCTTCCCTTCCTTCTTTCTGTCGCTTCTTTCTTTCAGTTCCTTAAAGATGTTGCCCTTATGTTCTGGCCTCCATAGTATCTGCTGAGAGATCATCATTGACTCTTATTGTTGCTTCCCTGTAGTGATGTACACTTTTTGTTTGGTGCTTTTAAGATTTTTTCTTTCCTTTTTTTCTTTTTATTTTTTGGATTTTTCTGTTGTTTGCTTGTAACATGCTTAGGGGTGGTTCTCTTGGGCTTACCAAGCTTTTGAGATCTGTAGACTTTTGAGATCTGTAGACTTTTGAGAACCTACACTTCATTTGTAGGTTCTTCATTAAATTTGGTAAAATTTCAACTGTTATGTCCCTATTTTTTTCTGTTCTATTTTTTTTTTCTCTTTCCCCCTCTGGAACTTCAATTGCACATATGTTAAACCATTTCTATTGTTTAGAACTGATGCTTTGTTCTTTTTTTCAGTCCTTTCAATTTCTGTTTTTATAATTGGATAGGTTTCCCTCACCTGTATTCAAGTACTCTAAACTTTTCCTCTGCAGTCTCCACACCGCTGCTAATCCCATCTATTAAACTTTTCATGCAGGAAAATTATACTTTTAATCATGGTATTTCCATTAATAACTGGAGAAAAGATTCATCTATATCTATATCTGCATTTTTTTTTTTTGAGATAGAGTCTCACTCTGTTGCCCAGGCTGGAGTGCAGTGGCACAATCTCGGCTCACTGCAACTTCTGCTTCCTGGATTCAAGGGATTCTCCTGCCTCAGCCTCCTGAGGAGCTGGGATTACAGGTGCCTGCTACCATGCCTGGCTGACTTTTTTGTATTTTTAGTAGAGGTGGGGGTTTCACCACGTTGGCCAGGCTGGTTTCGAACTCCTGACCTCAAGTGATCCACTCGCCTTGGCCTCCCAAAGTACTAGGATTACAGGCATGAACCACTGTGCCCAGCCCATATCCTTTTTGTTGTTTTTTTTCTGAGACGGAGTCTTGCTCTGTCACCCAGGCTGGAGTGCAGTGGTGCAATCTCAGCTCACAGCAAGCTCCGCCTCCCAGGTTCATGCCATTCTCCTGCCTCAGCCTCCCGAGTAGCTGGGACGACAGGCACCTGCCACCATGCCTGGCTAATTTTTTTTTTTTTTTGTATTTTTAGTAGAGACAGGGTTTCACCGTGTTAGCCAGGATGGTCTCAATCTCCTGACCTCGTAATCCACCCGCCTTGGCCTCCCAAAGTGCTGGGATTACAGGCGTGAGCCACCACGCCTGGCCTTTATTTTATTTTATTTATTTATTTATATTTATTTATTTATTTATTTATTTATTTTTGAGACAGAATCTTGCTCTGCCACCTAGACTGGAGTGCAGTGGCATGATCTTGGCTCACTGCAACCTCTGCCTCCCGGATTCAAGCGATTCTTCTGCTTCAGCCTCCCAAGTAGCTGGGATTACAGGTGTGTGCCACTATGCCCAGTTAATTTTTGTATTTTTAGTAGAGACAGGGTTTCACCATGTTGGTCAGGCTGGTCTCGAACTCCTGACCTCGTGATCCACCCACCTCAGCCTCCAAAGTGCTGGGATTACAGGCATGAGCCACCGTGCCCGGCCTATTAGAAAATATTTTAATATAAATTATCATGAAAATATTTCAAAATTTGTGGAATATAACTAAACATTCTTCCTATAGAATTAACTTTTTAAATACCTATATTAGAGAAGGAAATGGTTTAAAAACAGATCACTGATTTTAAACCATTTTCCTTCTCTAATGTAGGTATTTAGAGCAATATTATTTCCTTTTACTACTTACTTTAAATTTACTTCTTCTTACCTATGTTACTTCCTTTTTCTACTTACTTTGAATTTACTTCTATCTCACTGAGATTAAAAGATAATAAGGGAATATTACAAATAACCTATGCCAACACATTTGATAACAGATGAAATGGACAGATTCCTTGAAAACTGTAACTTATCAAAACTGACTCAAGAAGAAATAGAAATTCTGAAAAACTCTATAACTACTGAAAAAATTTAATTTGTTACCAAATATCTTTCTACAAAGAAAATTCCAGATCCAGATGGTTTCACTGGTGAATTTTATCAAATTATAAGAAGAAAATAATATGAATGTAACAGAGATTCAGAAAATAGAGGAGGAGGAAGGGGGAATGCTTAAAGCTTATTTTTTGTGGCCAATATTATTACCCCAATAACAAAACTAGACAAATAAATTACAAGAAAACATTATGCCAATATCTTTCACATATATATACACACACACATACATATATGTAAACACTCAACAATAATTAGAAAATTGAATTCAACTAAACATAAGAAGAATAGTATATGAGGACTAATAGGGTTTATCCTAGGAATGCGAGGTTGGTTCAAGATTTAAAAATAAATCAATGTACTTTGCCACATTAACAGAATAAGGAGACAGTCATATAATCATTTTAACAAAGGCAGAAAAATCATTCTGCAATGCTCGTTCTTCAAAACTCAATTCATAATAAGAACTCTCAGCAAACTAGGAATAGAAAGGATATTCCTTAACTTGATAAAGGCTGTCTATGAAAAACTTATAGACAACATAACACTTAATAGTGATTGACTGAATGCATCCCCCCTACAATGATTGAGAATAAAACAAGAGATCTGCTCTCACCATATGTGTCTATTATCGTACAGGAGGTCCTCGCCAATTCAATACAGCAAGAAAGAGAATTTTTTTTTTTTTTAAAAAAGCATGCATTTTGGAAAGGAAAAAAAGTCTTTATTTGCAGCAGCATGGTTGTCTATATAGAAAACCATAAAGAATCTTCAAAAATCTTCTAGATTATAATGAATGAATTATAAATATATAATTTATATACTTGTAATTTATATACAAGGTGAGTTTACAAAAGCTCGATAGTATTTCTCCATACTAACAATGGTTTGGAAGTTGCCTTTAAAAAAATGGAAATTGGCCGGGCGCGGTGGCTCACGCTTGTAATCCCAGCACTTTGGGAGGCCGAGGCGGGCGGATCACGAGGTCAGGAGATCGAGACCATGGTGAAACCCTGTCTCTACTAAATGTATAAAAAAAAAAATAAGCCGGGCGCGGTGGCGGGCGCCTGTAGTCCCAGCTACTCGGAGAGGCTGAGGCAGGAGAATGGCGTGAACCCGGGAGGCGGAGCTTGCAGTGAGCCGAGACTGCGCCACTGCACTCCAGCCTGGGCGACAGAGCAAGACTCCGTCTCAAAAAAAAAAATAAAAATAAAAAAAATAAAAAAATGGAAATTGAAATTAAAACATTGTAAATACCATTTAGAATAATACAAAATAATTCAAAATAAATTTAATAAAAGTTATGTAAGTTATAAAAACTCAAAACATTGCTAAGTGCAATTAAAGATCTACACAAATGGAGAGATATACCATATTCATGGATTGGAAGACTCAATATTGTTAAGTGTCCCTTTTCCTCCAATTGATATTTAGTAGAGGTTGGTAAACTATGACCATTAGGCTGACTGCCTATTCTTGTAAATAAAATTTTATCAGAAAATAGCTATGTCCATTCATTGATGTATTGTCAATGGCTGTTTTGTACTTCAACGGCAGAGTTAAATACTTGTGCTAGAGACTATATAGTTCTCAAAGACTAAAATATTTACTATATGGTCCTTTAAGAAAAAGTTTGCCCACTCCTAATCTATAGATTTAATGAATCTCAAACAAAATCCCAGAATTTTTTATCTATTGTATCATTGGTTTTACTTTGTCAAGGTTTATAAAATTTATGAATTCTGTAATCTTAATTCATATAGTTATTAAAGTGTATACATCTTAATTCATTGCTTACCCTCAGTCTTTTATTTAACCAGAACTTCTCTAATCTCATGTTTTTAAAAACTTTAATCATTTTTTAAAATTTTTATTTTTAGTTCTGGGGTACATGTGCAGGATGTGCAGGTTTGTTACATAGGTAAACATGTGCCATGGTTGTTTGCTGCACCTATCAATGCATCACCTATGCATTAAGCCCAGCATGCATTAGCTATTTTTCCTAATGCTCTCCCCCCCACTACCCCATCCCCTGACAGGCCCCAGTGTGTGTTGTTCCCCTCCCTGTGTCCATGTGATCTAATTGTTCAGCTCCCACTTATAAGTGAGAACATGTGGTGTTTGATTTTCTGTTCCTGCATTAGTTTGCTGAGGATAATGGCTTCCAGCTCCATCTATGTCCGTGCAAAGGACATGATCTCATCCCTTTTTATGGCTGCATAGTATTCCATCGTGTATATGTACCATGTTTTCTTTGTCCAGTCTATTGTTGATGAGCATTTCAGTTGATTCCATTTTTTAACTAGATTTTTTTCAAAAAATTATCTTTACCACAAGAAGAATCCTAAAGGTTATATTTTATGAATTCTTGCATACTTGAGAATGCTTGTGCTTTGCCTTTATACCCACGGCCATCTTAACTGGGTATAGAATTTCTTGGCTACATTTATCTCTCCCTTAGCCATTGTAGCCATTGCTCTACTGTCTCCTGAAATTGAATGCTACCTTTCATCACAACTTTTCTTTCTTTTATCTTTGGTTAGCTGGACTTTATCAAGTATTTTTTCTGTATGCCCAGAATTAGTTCATGTTTGAGAATGTTGGTCTGTTGCCTTTATACTTGAACAACTTGTCTGTTTTTATTGTCATACTTTTCCACCCACAGGTTCTTACCTCCAGAAGTTTGTGTTGTGATATTGAATGAAACTGTGGAGTCATCTGATAATGGCCTAACTTGTTTTTTGCTGCCTGGATGGCTGAAAATGTCTCTTTATCTTCAAAGTTCAATAATTTGACCAGGATTTGTATCAGTGTGGCTCATTCTCCATCACCTTACCCTAGAAAATTATTTGCTGCTCATTTGGCAAATTAGTCTTTCCTTTATATCAAGGAAATTGTCTTCTGTTACATCTTAAAATATAATTTACGTTCCATTGTTGAGTTATCCTCTTCAGGGCCACCAACTACCTTTCTCGAATCATTTTGTCCCTCTATTACCCTCTCTCTGATTGTTTCAACATCTTTGCCTTTTTACTCTGATTTACTTGTTTCTAATTCCTTGGTTTTAGCCATTTTCTCAAATAAGCAGGAGACATTTAAAAAGGTAAGGCCTGAAAAACTTCGTGTGTCTCTTGAAACCCTGTGTCCCTTGTTCCCAAGGGGTCTTTCCTAGGATGTCCACCCATACCCTTTTCCACCATACCTTAAAGCAGCATACTTTCACCAGTTTTTATGTTTTGTTGTTGTTTGCTATACTCACTGGTTGATTAAGGGAAGGTCCAATAAAAATTACAAGGCATACTAAAAGGCAAAAGACAGTTTGAAGAGACTAAACTAGCATCAGAATCAGAGTCAGATATGGCAGGAATGTTGAAACTATCAGACCAAGAATTGCAAGAACAGATGGCTAATGCAAGCAGAGATATGAAAGATTCTGAGAAAGAATTTAAAAGAAATACTAGATATCAAAAACACTGTCACAGAAATGAAGAATGCCTTTGATGTGTTTATTAGTAGGCTGGACATGGCCTACTAATTCTGAGCTTAAGGATATGACAATAGAAACTTCCAAAGCTGATAAGCCTTCGATGGATGTGCTCAGGATTCTGTCAACCTGCCCTCTCCCCACAATACGACTTCTGCCATGCAGAAGTGTGTTCAGGAGCCATGCCATGACTCCCGGGGATCGGTTTCCCTTGCTTACTTCAGTGAAAATATAAGCATGGCAGGCAGCTATCCCTCTAAGTCATTGCCTAGATGCTGCTGCCAGACTCTCACCAGTTTTCATGTTTTGTTGTTGTTCTCTGTGCTCACTGGTTAACAAGGGGAAGCCCAGGTCCTTTCCATTCCACCACATTTACCCGGATGTCCCAGGGGCATTTGAAACTGTCCCTGCAGCAGCAGTGTGGACTAGATTACAAGGAGGTCATGTGGCTAGGATGCAATGCTTCCAGGGAGGTGAGGAGACCATGGTGGGGAGGAGACGGTCTGGACATAGAAGAGGGAGCCCCAGAGAGGGAGCAGAAGGGACAGGAGGGCTGTGTGGCACTGATTAGGCTTCCATCATTCCCTGTCTTGGAAACATCTCTGTGACTGCCTGGAGCTGTCTCTCAGATCTGTTGCTTTCTTTGACCCTTCATGTGCTTGGGTCCTGCTTCCCCGGTTGCACTGCCTGCTTCTGGGGGGCAGGGTGGGGTCTTGGGGTCTGCTCTTTCTGAAGGCCCCAGCCCTGACCTTATTGGTGGTTAGAGTGGGACACTGGTCAAAGTTTGGACTGGCTTTCATCTCTGACTGCTGCAGACCACAGGCCCGACATGGCTCTGGGATGAGGGCATTTCCGAGACACATGATGTCTGTATGTGCTCCCTATGAGGACCTCCCCCCACCCCCAATGGTGGCCAAGCTCCACATCTGTCCACGTGGTCTCCGGCTGTCTGCTCCACTCTGCCCTGCTCCTAGCAGGGACTGAATGCCCCTGGGCTGCAGGAGTGGGACTGGCACTTCTCACGGGCATAGAGGACCAACTTTCCATCCCACGATCAACTTAGCATGGGCCATGTATTTCTACATAAATTAGTCTTGGACATCTGTGAGAGTGATAGCTCAGTGGCATCACTCCTGTGTTTGCAACAGTGAGATTCTTTCATGCACCCAGCATTGCCCCACACCTACTCTGGGTGGGGCTCAGGTGTGAAGGATGCAGAGATGTGAGAGCCCAGGTTCCTGCCCTCAATGCACTGTCCACGTGATATGCAGTCCATACTGGGAGGGTGACTCTTGAGTGTGGCGCTCCTGTCCCCGAGCTGAGCAGGAGTTGAGGGGTTGGGGGGGGTGTGGCAAGGGGTGAGGCAGGAGGGGTCTCTTCTCCCCCACTGCCCTGCCTCCCTGTGGTCTCAGCCCTCCCTGAAGGTCTCCTCACTCCCTGTGGACATGGTCAGTTCACCCACACCCCCACGCCCACACCACATGCCCTTACCCCACGCCCACACCCCATGCCCTCACCCCATGCCCTCACCCCACGCCTTGACTTGGGCAGCTGCCCTTGCCAGGTGGCTCTCTGCTCTCATCCCAACCTGGACAGGTCCTACCACCAGGGAATGCCCAGTTCAGGTTCTGCTTCCTGCAGGAGGCCTTGCTGCACCAGACAGGATTTTGGCTGCAAGCAATAGAAAGCGGTTCCAATTAATTTAGGCAAAAAGGAGTTTCCTGCAAGCTGCTGGGGCACCATGCACGCCTAAAGGAAAGCCGTGCTGCCAAGCCTTGGGAAGGAGACTCAGCCCAGCACTAGCAGCCCCTCTCCCCGGCCCACCGGAGGGCCCAGTCTCCAGAGAAAGAACCTGATAGGTGGGTGCTGAGCCACACCCTGTTCCCAGGCAGTGGGGAATGGGGAGAGGTTGTGGAATTGCTAGCCCTACCCAGGGGCAGAAAGGCCAGGAGGACAGGGCAGCTGGGGAGGGAGTAAAGTGACATCTGCTTCCTCCTGTGAGCCTGTGACCCTTTTGGTGCTGTCCCTGCACAGGCGTGGGGTGCTAGAGATGCCCCCGAGTCCTCTCCTGCCTCTTCCTGTGAAGAAGGCCTCCCGCTGGCTGCACATTTCCTCGCTGTTTGCTGGGAGCGGCTGTGCGATTTCCCGCTGCGCCCGTCCCCAGCGCTGTGCACAGGAGCTCCGTGAATGCTGGCTGGTTAACCGGATAGCTTGACACTCGAATCAGTACGAATTCACCTTCTCAACTGAGAGGTTAGGAAAGTGTGGAAGGGGAGGGCTCTGGGGTGCCGCTCCCCACACACTGTTGTGTGGCCTGGGAAAGCTGCTTCACCCCCTTGTGCCTCGGTTTCCTCATCTGTGAAACAGGGTAATAATAAAGTGTCTCTCAGAGTGGCTGCGAGGATGCCATTGATGAATCCTTTTAAAGGGCTGAGGTGGAGCATCAGCCACCACGCACCCAGCAACAGACGTTCCCCTGTGTCCGGCCGGGTCCAGCCTGCATTTTTACTGAGTTCTTATTCCCATTTGCCAAAAGGGATGGGAGGGGCTGAGTCGAGTGAGGACCTTGTGCCAGACCTGGGGCTCCATGCCCACAGCACAGGAGATGAGAATCACAGGAACTTGACCTCTGGTCTTGGCTCTGGCTCTGGGGGGCAATCTTGGGGGGACTCTGTCTTGGGGCAATCTTCTCTGTGGGGGGCAGAGCCCGTGCTAGCCTCGGTATCTCCTGGATTCATTTCCTGGGGTTGCCATAACAACCACAAACTGGGGGGCTTCAAACATCAGACACTGATCCTCTGCAGCCCCAGGAGCCAGAAGTCCAGATCGTGGTGTCAGCAGAGCCCCCCTGAATGGCTGAGGGAGGCTCCTCCCTGCCTCTGTGGCTCCTGTCACCTCCAGGCATTCCCGGGCTGTGGCCACAGCACCCCAATCCCTCCTCACCTCTTAGAAGGATGCCCGTCACTGGACTTGAGTCCACCCTACTCCAGACAGCTTCATCTCTATCTTCACCTTCATCACAGCCACAAAGACCCTATTTCTGAATAAGGTAATATTCTAAGGTTCCAGATGGACATGGATATGTGGGGGACATAATTCAATGCACTGCACCTCCCAACGCTCACACAGCCCACGTGAATGTTCCCTTCTCTGCTCTGTCCCATCCTGAGAGGCTGAGGGCCTGGCCTTCAGCCTGGGCATCCTGAACCCCCAGGGAAGCTGAATCCTGTCCGCCCCTCCTGGGTCCCAGCCCTGGCTTGGCCACATCCTGGGAAGCGGAATGTTCAGGTTCCCGCCGGTGCTGAGTGCTCAGAGAGTGGCAGCAGGGTGGGCGGGAGAGTGGGAGACCAAGGTCCCAGGATGCAGGGCGTTGTGGAGCATGGGTGGGAGGGCACAACAGGACCTCAGGACAGTGCCGTCACCTGCAGAGGTGCACTGGGCAGGCCACCCTGACCATCAGCCAGGACCTGGCCTAGTGCCCGCCCCATCCCAGGGTTCCCACCTCGGGGCTGTGCTCTTCATCTGCAGGGTGAATTCTGAGGTCTTGGACAGCCCTTTTGTTTGAGACTGAAGATTCGTGTCCCCCCACAATTCATCCATGAAAATCTAATCCCCACAGTGACGTATTAAGCTGTGAAGTCTTTAGGAGACGATCAGGTCATGAGGACGGGCCCTCATGAATGGGGTCACTGCCCTTTTAAAGAAACCCCAGAGAGCTCTCTTCCTACCACAGGAGGATACTATGAGAAGGCAGCTGTCTGCAACCTGGAAGAAGGTCCTCACCAGAGCCCAGCCATGCCGGCACCTCAGTCTCAGACTTCCAGCCTCCAGAACTGTGAAAAATAAGTGCCTGCCGGTTCTAAACCACCCAGTCTGTAGGACTTTGTTATAGCAGGTGAGCTGACACCTTTGCAAGAACTAGGTGGTTTTGTATGGTGCTGAGGTGTACAAAGGCCACGCCCCCCGCCTCCTAAGTTCATTCATTCTGGATTCATTTTCTGAGGCTTTCAATAGGGCTCCCTTTCAGCTGACCTCCGTGTATGATAGGGGGTTCCCTTTTCCAAAACCCTGTGAAGTCTCAGGGCATGGGAACGGGCCTCTTTGGACACACGGCCACCTGTTTACACTCAGGGACCTCAACCGTGAGTCACAGCAGACCATGGTCTCATCCCATCCTCACCACCATCCACAAGGGAATCACTGCTATCCCCACTTAACAGCCAAGGAGACTCAGGCCCAGTGATTTGCTGCTGCCAGCCAGCAAGGTGTGGTGAGGCCAGGGCTGCCCTCTCTGCTCAGCTCCCTGCACTGGTGTCTGTGGTGACACTGTGCCACCATCGGCTCCTACGCTCCTCCCTGTTCCAATGCCAAACCTCAGAAATGTGGGCTGCTGGAATCACAGGGCACACCTGAACCCCATTTCTTAGTTGCCAGTGCTTACCAGCTTGGCAAGGTCCTCGGGCCTCCCAGCTCTGGGTCCTCCTGGGCGCTTGGCAACATTGCTTTCTTGCCCTCCCTGGGAAGAGAGGCAGGAGGCGACTCTCCAGACCCGAAAGCAGAGCCACTGCCATGGTAGCCGCCAGGGGATGGGCCACGGGGCCAGCCACACGGGCCTCCTGCTGCAGACACCATTAGGCCTAATTGCTTGGTGCCGGCTTTGAAGGACACAGCCTCATCCTGCGGCTCAGGCAAGGCCTTCCTCGACCTGTCATCAGTAATTGAGGGTAAATTAATATTTACTAAGCAGAGTCTCATGGAGAGGGGTGGGCATGAGAAACCGGGGGGACGTGTGGACCAAGGACCTGCGGCCCCTGCTCCGGGCCTTCTTTTCGGTTGACGGGGCCCGTGGGACTCCGGGCAGAAACCTGATCTGCAGCTAATTGCCAGGGGCGGCCTTTCTCAGAGTTCTCCTGCCCCCGACTCCTAGGCTCAAAGTGTTTCATGTGCCCTTGGAGGCAGTTGTACACATCAAAGGGAGCCGGAGGAAGCCTCTTAATACCGCATTTCCCTTGCACGCCCTACCCCCACCCACAGCCAGCGCAGCACCTCCGGGTCCCGGCAGGGCTGGAGGAGGCTTCCTACTGTCTAAAGCGTCTCACCCATTCGCCGTGTGCCCCTTCTGCATTTTGTTTCGTCCCCACGGCCCCCTGTGAGGGACGTGCTGCATCAACATTTTTTTGACCAGGGGACTGAGGCTCAGAGAAGTTCTGCAAGTCCTGCAAGGTCACACAGCCGGTTTCGTGGCAGAGCTCGGATCCCAAACCCGACTGCATTCGTTTCCTGGGGCTGACAAACAAAGCATCCCAAACTGGGTGGTTTCAAATAATGCATCCTGGAGGCTCCAAGTCCAAAGTCAAGATGCGGTGGGACCCCGCTTCCTCTGGGGCCCTGGGTGGACTCCTCCCACGCTTCTCTGGCTCCTGGCGGTTTCCAACCATCCTATGCCTCCCTCCAGTCTCTGCCTCTCTCAATGCAGGGTCTCCTCCCTGGGTCTCTGCTTCCAGATTTTCCTCCTCTCATCAGGACACCTGTCATTGGACATGGGACCCCCTATTTCAGGATGACCTCGTCTTAATGACATCTGCAAAGTCCCTATTTCCAAATAAGGTTCCAATCACAGGCATGGGGGTTTAGGACTTGGACATGTCTCATGCCCCAACTTTCTGGGAAAATCACTTACTCTGGGCGTGTTCTTGTCTCTAGAAGAGGAAGGCAGTGAGGGATGCTGAGAATTAAAATACGCTTCCCCCACCGCAACCCACCACCTTCCTGCCCCTTGTCGCAGCCTCGGGGGGCTCCACTGCCATTAGGGCCCTTCCTTTCCCATGTCCGGGACTGAGGGCCGGGGTGGAGAAGGCAAAGCTACAGCTTTGGACCTGGGTGACATCTGGCACCACTGCCGAGACTCCCTCTCCTGAGCGTGCTCCTCAGGCAGCATGCGAAGTGGGTGGCCTCAGACCCTTTGAACTGCAGCGTCACAGGGCCAGGGGTTAAGTGGCCGCCCCAGGGCACACAGAGTCCTTGGTGGCAGGCTGGACAGGAACAGGGGACAGCTGACCCCAAGCCAAGACCTCTTTACAAAGCAAATCCAGCAGAAAGCCGGCGACCCCCGCACCTTGTTGGCAAGCCTCAGCAGTCGCAAGAAGCCTCCTGCCAGGCTGAAGTTTTGCAGAGGGGGCACCCCCTGGCTTATCCAGCACCCAACTCCTGCCCATGCAATATGGGAGCCACATTCAGAGGCACCTGGGAACCTGGAGCTGAGGCTGGGGTGGTGGGCTAAAGAGGAGGGCCTCGGGGGCCAGGAACTGCCTGCGTGGTGCTGAGGGGAAGCTACGGGGAGGCAGCTTTGAGCTCTGCCTGGAGGACATTTTAACAAGCAGCGTTGTCTGGGGATGGGGGGGCCTCAGAGAGCAGAGAGCTCCCTGCACTGCAGACCTCCAGCAAGTGCCCTGGAGCCGCTCACGTGGACAGAGAATGCGGTGGGGCCCCTTCTAGCTCAGACCGCCAGGGATCCTGGGCTACCTCTCCCCAACCCAACATTGCTAACCAGCTTCCCTCTCTCCCCAGGCCACCCTGGGGTGGGCCCTGAGCCCCAGGCCATCCTGGTCTCTACCAAGCAGCCGGGTCCCCAGTGCCTGAGCTCAGGCCACTTCCTCAGCCCCTCCTGATACACGTGTCAGCACCGCGCCCTAGGGACCAGACACTGGCGGGGTCTGTGCTTTATGAAACAGCAAATCAGATTAAGTTAGAACCAACCTGGCTGCGTGGGAGATGGACAGACAGGGGCTGATGTCATCTGATGTAGCGTCTGGGGAGGACAGTGGGGAGGCGTCCTGGGGTCGGAAAGCGGGAGGTGCCAAGAAAGAACGGCCAGGCCCCCTCACTGAGCACACGGGGAAACTGAGGCACAAGATCTCTCAGTGCTTAAGGTCATGTCCATCAGAGTCCCCATCACCCAAGGGTGCTTAGGTTCAAGCTTCTGGGCCCAACTTTCCAGGCATGGCCTCCACTGATTCCTCCCACAGGCCCCCTCCCGCCAGCCGCGGTCCTCTGCCCGACCCAGACAGAGTAGCCAAGGCAGCGCCCCCGCCCCGGGCAGGTTGCAGCAAGTGGTGCCAGGTCTGTCAGATGCCAGCCCCGAGTTGGCCGCGGGTCCTTCACTGACAGGACCTGTCCTGCCGCACTGTCCCTGTCTCCTGCCAGCCGTGATCTTAGAGGGGCCAAGTCTTGTCTGCACTGCGTCTCCACTGCCTGGTCCCAGGCCCAGGCTTCCCCCTCTGCAAGGCACAAGGGGAGGGACACAGATGTTTTGTTACTGTTGTTTTGTAAAGAAATTAACCAGTGGCTGTGGGCCGCGGGCAGCTGGCCACTGATGCTTCCGTCTGTCTCTCTCTGTGTCCGTCTATCAACAAGCATCTATAGTTGGCTCATTTAGAACAAGGGAGCAAAGGATGGCAATAGACAGAGGTGACCTAAAGGCTACGGGAAGAGTGGAAGCCACGGGAGAATAGGACCAGGAGAAAAAGCCCCCAGTAAGCTGTTTGGCCTCACACTCCTGCTAGTGGGGAGCTGAAAATGTGGCTCTGAGGTCCCCAGCAGCCAAGGCAGTACATCCACAGGAGAAACAGCAGCTGCTCAGCCTCTTCTGACCCTGACACCCAAACGGGAGACACAGAGGCCCCTGTGGTGCAGGACTCAGGTAGTGGCCACCAGGGCAGAGAGAGTCTGAACCATCATTGGTCATGAAAAATGTCACCCGTCTCAGCTCCACAAATGAACAGAGGGCCGGAGAGGGGGCCTGAGGGGTTCTTTCCTTTGGTGGGAAGGTTGCTTCATGAGTTGGAAAGGAGGTATGTGGAGTGGGGAGAAGCATGGTTCAGGTGCTGTGTGCTGGCCAGGCGGCCACACCTGTGCTCTCCTGGGCTGAGGTCACATCTCCCAGCTGGAGGATGAGCCAAGGCCAGTGGGTCCCCTCCTCTGCCAGACCTCACTGGGGACATCCCCACAGACAGGCCTCTCCCAGACGGGGACACAGGGGCCTGGAACACTTGGGCTCACTTGAGATGGGCCAGGCTGGCATCTGAATTTACCCCACACAATTCTCAGGACGGTCATTTGGTGTGAGAGTTTCATTTCCATTACGCAGATGAGAAGGCTGAGGCATCACCATAACTGGGCCAAAGTCCTTGTCTGGCTGCCTCCAGAGACAGCATTTGGGATATTTTGTGAAGAAATGAACTTGAGCATTACGGGGAAAACAAAACAAATCAACCCAGAGGGAATCTAACGCTGAGATGAGAAAAGTGTGCAGGCTGCCTGGGCGTCTTCATCAGGTCTCCCTCCGCCGGGCCTGTCCGGGGCAGTTCAGTGTACCTGGCCCCTCCCGGGGGCCTGGCCAGTCCCTGCTGTGTTCTGGGGTCTGCAGCATCCCCACTTGTGGGTGGTAACTGGAGCTGTCTTCCTGGAGTCTCTCTGCCTCTCCTGGGACCCTACGGCCAGCAGAACACCCCCTCCCTGCCAGCTCTCGGCTCCCCAGCTCTCTGCTCATTTGCAGAACAAAGATGACTGTCTCTAAAGACACATGCACACGTATGTTTATTGCGGCACTATTCACAATAGCAAAGAGTTGGAACCAACCCAAATGTCCAACAACGATAGACTGGATTAAGAAAATGTGGCACATATACACCATGGAATACTATGCAGCCATAAAAAATGATGAGTTCGTGTCCTTTGTAGGGACATGGATGAAACTGGAAAACATCATTCTCAGTAAACTATCGCAAGGACAAAAAACCAAACACCGCATGTTCTCACTCATAGGTGGGAATTGAACAATGAGAACTCATGGACACAGGAAGGGGAACATCACGCTCCGGGGACTGTTGTGGGGTGGGGGGAGGGGGGAGGGACAGCATTAGGAAATACACCTAATGCTAAATGACGAGTTAATGGGTGCAGGAAATCAACATGGCACATGGATACATATGTAACAAACCTGCACATTGTGCACATGTACCCTAAAACCCTAAAGTATAATAATAATAAAAAAAAAAAAAAAAAAAGATGACTGTCTCTCCCGCCTTTCTGGTCACCAGCACTGCTGGATCCCCAAGGTGGCCCTGTCATCCTCTCAAGAGTCCCTCCATGATAAATGTATTCTGCACCCACCAGAACCTGCCTGGCACCCAGAGCAACGGTATCACTTGGACTCTGTCATGAGTAATGCCAACCCCCCTCCTCTGAGGACACACAGCCCTTAATCTCAACTCACTGGGGCCAGTATTCTGCAGCATGGGCTCAAGTCTGACTCCCCGACCCGGACCGTGAGCTGCTGAGGGCAGGCAGTGTGTGTTCCCCATGGCTGTGTCCCGGGAGGAAGAAAGGGCTGGAACTCATGAACATCCATGTACCATGTACTCATGGGCTCAAGTCTGACTCCCCGACATGGACTGTGAGCTGCTGAGGGCAGGCAGTGTGTGTTGCCCACGGCCGTGTCCCGGGAGGAAGAAAGGGCTGGAACTCATGAACATCCAGTACGCTTCTCACACAGTGGTGATTGAAGCTCACCCACTGCAGCCGCGGTGAAGGCGCTAAGATCGCCCCATGACACACTTGTTCCCGCAGCTTCCGCACGCCAATGAGCGTCTCTTAGTTCCTAGAAGAGGGCGGGCTCTCCCTCGGCCCAGCTTTTCCATTCCCTCTGCCCTTCCTTGTTCCCACCTTGAGGCAGGAGATGCCTGCCTGTTGAGTTAGGTCGAGCTGCCTGCCGAGTCTCAACTTGGGGGTCGCGTCTAGACCACTTGGCTTTCCTGGTGTGGCCCGCGCCAGGGCTTCGATGGTGGGCCCAGCACACCCTCTCCCAGCACCTGTGTGTGTCGGACACTGTGTGTTCTGGGGATGAGCAGGGCAGGTGTCTGGTGAGGAAACTTGGCAGGCAAGTCTTAACCAGAAAACACTTCCTGTCCAGACACCCTACCTGGGTTCACCCACACTTGTCTCGCTCTCAGAGGAAGACAGCCTCCTCCCAGTCCCTCGCCACCTCTTTCCACCTTCCCTCGCTGTGCAGCCCCTTCCCACCTCCCGGGGTCCCCACCTGTCCATTCACCCTGCCCTCTCCTCTTTCGCCTGAGCTGGGACCCAGACCCCAGCACTGGGCTCTCGCTCCTGAAATTGCCTGGCTCTGCTTGGAGTTAAATGGGAAGACTGGCCGTGTTGAACATCCCTACATCCGACGAGGAGATCTGGGGTACACAAGGCAAGAAGCCTGCTGTCAATTCAGCAGCCACAGGCAGGGGGCAGGAGGAAAGGGGCTTGGCTGGAGATCAGGGGCCAGTTCTTGTCTCCCTCACTCAAAGAATGAGCCCGAGGGATCTTGAGAGCCCTCCTTCCTGGACCTCAGTTTTCAAGTCTGAGCAAGAAGCACGCGGAGTGAGAGCAGGGCTTCTCCAACCCAGGTCTAGCACGGAGACTGCTCATGATCCCCGCAGAGCCAGGCATGGCAGAGCCCAGGCTGGACGACGGTGCAAGGTTTCAGTGTTTTTGCAGGCGTGGATTTAACTCCAGAACTTTTTCTTCATGCTCATCCAAAAGAGGACAGAACAAAGGCACCAGCAGAGGTGAAAATGCACCAAACTCAGAGGCAGCGGCTCCTCCCTGGCCACTCCCAGGCCAGCATCCGGCTCCCTCGGGGCAGTGGGTGCCCCTGGAAGGTTTGTGAGGGATCGCTCATGTGTCCTGGGGCTGTGCTGCTGGGCAGTGCCACAGGGCTGCACTGAGTCCACTGCAGTGACCTCTGACCTCCGACCTCTGACCTCCAACCCTGGTTAATGACCAGTGCCTCGGGCACTTTGCAGGGGTGTCTCTAAGTGCTCAGCCACCTCCTGGGAGAGACTTCTTGTCTCCAGAAGCTGAGAGCGTGTCAGAGCTGCCCAGGCCACACCTGCAGGGGGTGGGAGAGCTGGGGGCTGCACCTGGCCCCCACCTCTGAAGGGCGTCTGCACCCGGCTCCTCCTGTTTTCCCTCCCCAGGCCTGAACGGAGCTGCTGGAGGCACTGGATCCCCATGCGCAGAAGGGGCAGGTGCTGGGTGCTCCCCATGCCTGGGACCCCACTTGGGTGGGGAGAGAGGGAGGAGGGAGGGGACTTTTGTTTCCAAGAAGAGCGCAGTGATGTTCTTCAAAGCCATGTCTGACCTGAAGTCAAGAGGGGGGCTGCTAAAGTGGGGCTCCCCCCCTCTCGCCACCTCACCTCATCTCATCTCCACCCCATACCCTCAAAGTCAAGGGAGGCGGTCCAGAGGCCCAGCTGCCTCAGAAACGAACTCCTCTGACCAAACCTCAAGACGTTCCCCCAAAACATGCCTCCTCTTGGGGTTCTGGAGTGGGGGCAGGAGGTCCAAGGGCATCTCTTAGGGACTGGGGGGCAAACTTGGAAGTCGGCAGGGAAGCGGCCCTTCCCTAATGCTCACCTGGCAACGCTTTCTCTCTCTTTCTCGTTCTCTCTCTCTCCCTGTCTCTCTCTGTCGCGCACACACACACACACACACACACACACACACACACACACACACGAGTTGCCTCTTTCAAGACAATCATTTTAAGGAAAATTCTGTATAGAAGAATTTATGCTGCAATGTGCTTTGACGCCATCAGACAAGATATTTTCTGCCTCTTCCTCTCCTCCCCACCCCCAGTTAGGTCCACAGAGAGGTGCCAGGACCCCTCCGGGCAGCGCCAATGCCCCCACCATGGAGGGGGTGCCGGGGTAGGAGCCGCAGTGAGCGCAGGCTTTGCGGGGTTAATGCAATCCCTGTCTCGAACCTGCCTCCCCCACCCCAGCGCCCAACTGGGCTCCTTCTCAGAAGGAGGCATTCGACCAAATGTTAATCTTCTCCACATGTAGAATGTTCCAGATAGCCCCGAGCTCAGGGTGCCTTTTGAACTTGTGAACAGAAATTGATTCAAGGTGACGAATTTGTAATCAGTTTATGATTGATGGGCCGTGCTTCCAGAGAGGCAGCTTCATGTCCCTTCCTCC
Organism: Symphalangus syndactylus; assembly: GCF_028878055.3. Taxonomy (NCBI): domain Eukaryota; kingdom Metazoa; phylum Chordata; class Mammalia; order Primates; family Hylobatidae; genus Symphalangus; species Symphalangus syndactylus. Next base: position 13,332,837 of record NC_072438.2, read on the forward strand.
CGCCCGGGGAAGCAAATGTGTTTCACTTTATCTCCCCTGTCCCGGGACCCGGAGGACCGGGAGAAAGAAAATAAAGTCAACTGCAATATTTAACTTGTATTAGAACAGATGCCAGTTAATTAAGGGATCAGTGGGAAGGAAGTGCCAAAATAGAGCTTTGGCTGCTCCTCCTCCCCGGCTGGACAGAGGGCAGATCGGATGTTAAACTATTAGTGTGATTAGGTGAATAATGACTTTGGAACTAATTTCGCTGGGTTGGAAAGAGAGCAGGACAGGGTGAAAATAGAAACATCTGCTGAATATTCTAATTTCAAAGGATAATTGCAAAGTGCCTGCTCAGGTTCTTCCCCCCAACACCCCACCCTTGCTTTTTTCCTTTTTTTTTTTTAATAAAAAAAAAAAATCAAAACTACCTTGAAGTGACTTTGAGTTCAGCCCTAGCAAAGTTCAGCTGGGAGGGTTCTCAGGGTGGGAAGGCTGGGAGTGCCAACCAGATGCAGGATGGGGAAAAGCCAAAGAGAGGCTCGGGCCTGGCAGCTTCAAACGGTGAGGAGGGAGGGAGACGGGGTCCCAGCGGCAGGTCTGCGGGTCACTGCTGCTCAGTGAGCGGTTGGCTGCCTGGCAGTGGGCGACACCTGTGCCTTCCCTGGGTCAGGATGCCTCTGAGAATCTGATGGAAACTGACCCCACCCCTTATGATGACAGAGTGCGCACCCAGCAGCCTAAAAACCTCTCTGGCAGGTTCACAGACCCCTGAAGTGGCGCCCTTTGAGGCCCCCTGCCCTGCATTTGGCCGGCCCTCCCTTCCATTTCTGGGCAGCAGCACACTGGTGAAGCTACACCCGGGGACACGAGAACCCTGGACGTGTATCTCTTGCCACTGTCTGTGGTGTAAACCCTCTCCTCAGGGCCGAGGCCCAGCTGCCCACGTGAGGCCATCCCTGCGCGAGGGGGACCCACTCAGCTCACGCCGGCTGGTCTGCACTGATGCCCGCATGCCGTGGTGCCGGGCCTTCGACCCTACTGTTGCCCCTGCCTGGACCGTCCTTGCCTGAGAAATGTCTGCTGGTTCTTCCAGGGTCAGTGCCTTGGTCCCGGGCTGTGTTGGGGCCTCCTGAGTCATGGACTCCTCTGCTGGGCTGGGGGCTCCTCGGGCCAGAGCTTTGCTGCCTTTGTCTTGCCCCACAACTGCCTGGAGGGAGACCCCCGCTTGGGGCAGCTCAACGAATTTCCAAGCCATCTGCGCCTCTGACACTCTTCCCTCCTCTTCTTTCTCTGTCTGTTCATCCAGCAGCCCTCTTCTGAGCGCCCACTCTGTGCTAGACACTCTGCCTGGACCCTGTGCGAGGCCCCAGGGATCCTGGTGCTAGGGCAGACCCACCTCCGGCCTCATGGATGAAAAGATGCCCTCACTGAGGGTTGGCAGGAAGGGGCCCTCCTGGGCCTGATGTAGAAGGGGGCGGCTGAGAAATGAACATTCCCGGGCTCTGATCTAGGGCTGGGGATCACAAAGCCTGCCAAGGGGAAGCAGGTTCGGGGGGAGCCAGACAGCAGTGTGGGAGTATGCTACGGGCAGGCCAGAGCATGTGCCAAGGCCCTGGGGTGAGCTTGGATCTGCCTTGAAACCAGACCCCTGTGGAGCATGGGGTGGGGATGCAGGCTGGGTGCAAGGACCCCAGGGGGCAGGCATGCAGGCCACCTCAGCCTCTTTCCATGTGTCTGAGAACTGGGGGCCCACATGGGGTGCGAGTGGCGTTTCCAGTGCCCCCTGGCAGGGGAGCTGCTGGTGCAGCTGGAGGGTGGTGGTCAGATCTGCGTCCTCAGAGCAGGGCAGTAGCCCTGAGCCAGGAGGGACAGGCAGGGGCATCGGAAGAAGGGGGAATGTGGAGAGTGACAGAGGAGGATTAACCAACGGCCACAACCCTCCTGACCAGAGTGGAAACTGAGTCCAGGGCCACTGATCGCCCGTCCGCCTCAGCAGGCCTGCAACCAAGGCCGCGCTCCCCTGCCCTCCTCTGCCTCCCGGTCTTACCACCATCCTGCCCCCGACATGTGCCTCAGCCCGGCCTCTGCCTCACCCCCATCCCGCACACGCTGTCCCTGAGTGCTGCCCGGTATATGGCCAGGCCGGGCATCTAGGAAAAGGCATCTGAGATGCTCCCCAGGCACTAGTCTGAGGAGAGCAGTGTGGGTGCCCCTCTCACACCCAGCAATGCTTTCAGGCTGGAGGAGACAGAAGGGGCCCTGCAGGCTTGTTTCTGCTTCCAGAAGACCAGCAAGTATGGAACATGCAGGGGCCTGACTCCAAACTGGCCCCGAAGGGGAGACAGGAGCAGGAAACACCGTCTCCACCCTCTGGAGCAGAGGCTGTCTGAGGAGGAGCCGGTCTGTGGGGTGCAGAGAGGCCACTGTGGACAGGTGGACCCGGGAAGGATCCAGACACGCCCAGGGATGTGGCTCCGTGTCCAGGGCCTGTCACTAAGTTGCTGCGTGGCCCTGGACAAGCCACTTCACCTCCCTGGGTCCCCAGAGCAGCATACAATGCATCTCTAAGGCCCTTCCAGCCATGGGATGGAGGCACCTTGAAGGCAGTCAGGCCTGAGAATGGAGAGGTGGGGTGGGGAGCAGCTGGTCCTGCTCAGTGGCAAGTGCCTCACAGAGGCCAGGGCAGTGGTCAGGGGACCCAGGAGCGGGAGAAGCAGGAAGGACTGGAACCAATTGCCAACCTCTCCTACCCACTGGGTACAAGGCCAAGGTCCTCGAGCACTGCTTTCTTTTTCTTTTTTTGAGATGGAGTTTTGTTCTTGTTGCCCAGGCTAGAGTGCCGTGGCATGTGATCTCGGCTCACTGCATCCTCTGCCTCCTAGGTTCAAGCGATTCTCTTATGAGCACTGCTTTCTTAATTGCAAAACTTTTGTTTTTATACAAGAGAACAGGTGCTGCCACTTAGGAAAGCATAAAGTTGCCCTATGACCCAGCAATTCCGCTCTGAGCATGCTCCCAAGCAAAGTTAAAACAACTTCCCTACCAAAACTTGTACTTGAATGTTCATAACAACATCCATAATAGCCAAGAAGTGAAATGGCCCAAATGTCCATCATCCAATGAATGGATACACAAATTGTTGTCTGTGCACACAGGAAGACTATTTGACCCCAAGAGGAGGGCAGCACTGACGCCTGCTCCAGCACGGGTGCAGCTCACGACAGCATGGAAAGGGAAAGGGGCCGTCACAAAAGACCACATGCTATATGAGTCCATGTATATGACAGGAACAGAACAGGGGGTCTGCAGGACAGAAAGTAGATGAGTGGTTGCTTCAGGCTGGGGCAGGGAAGGGTGGAGAGGTGATAGCTCAGGGGTGGGGGATTCCTTTTGAGGTGATGAAAATGTTCTAAAATGGACTGCAGTGATGGTGGCATGTATTTGTGAATATAGCGGTGTTACCCTTATTCATGGGGGATGCGTTCCGAGACCCCCAGTGGAAGCTTGGAATGGCACTGAAGCCTACGTACACTGTGATTTCAATCTGATAACTGAGGTGGCTTCTAGATGATGGCTGGGCAAAGTAGCATGTACAGCGTGGAGATGCTGAACAAAGGGAGGATGTCCTGGGCAGAACGGAATGGGGTTTCATCACACGGCATGGAATGGCATGCAACTTAAGACATGTGAATTGTTTATTTTGGGAATTTTCCATTTAATATTTTAGGACTAAGGTTGACCACGGGTAAGTGAAACCTCAGAAAGCAAAACTGTGGGTAAGGGGGACTGCTGTATACTAAAGCCATTGATTTGTGTACTTCAAAGAGCACACTGCTCTCCGTTCCACTTTCCAGCTGGGGAGGCTGAGGCCCAGACAGGTGACAGTGACTTGCTGAAAGCCCCACAGCTGGGAAGGGGCGGAGCTGAACTACTGCTCAATGCCAAGGACATGGGGCTGGCTGGGGAGCGAGCTTCTGGGCCAGGGAGGTGCACGGGCTGAGGGGTGGGCAGGCCTCGTGGAAGGGCAGACTGGGGTCCCTCCTGGTGGCCTCCTGCAAAGCCTCCTACTCCAGGCCCAGGACCTGCAGCTGCTGCAGATGCTCCAGCCAGTGAGCGCCATCGTCCACGGACTTGAGTGTCTCCTAGGACTGTCTTGTTCTTCCCCATGGCCCAGAGACCAGCACAGAGCCTGGCCCAGCACTGATGGTGATCACATCCTGGGAGAGTTATGGAGGAAGTGGCAGTGTGGGGAAGCAGAGTGTCCGTTGGATCTGTCATCCTAATGGGGATGCTATTAACACATAGGCTGGGGCAGCTGCAGGCCACCAGTCCTGCCCTGAGAGCATGGGGATGTGTGGTCATCCTGGAACAGGAAGGAGCACTGGGCCAGGAGTGCAAGGGAGGGGACTTGCCTGGAACAGTCCAAGAGGACTTCCTGGTGGAGGCAGTACTCGACCTGGGCTCCCTGGGGAAGCAGATCCGGGGATGTTGGAGTCATCCCTCTGCTGCTGCCTCCATTGGAGGGCAGTGTCAGGAGGAACCCAAGCTTGTGGCTCTGCCTTAGGAGGAAGCCACAGAGCCTGAGATGCACAGGACAAAATGCAAGTGCTTCCCCGTCTGGCCCGCCCACCCCAGGGCTGCAGCTGATTAAGTGGACCATTGATTTTTTAAAATAGGATTTTAAGTGGTTTAGAAAAAAATGTTTCCTTTCCTTCATTTTGAAAGTGTTTGCATTAAGAGTGGAGAGAGGGACTGGGGAAGAGGCCTGGGCTGCCAGGGACCAGCGACAGGGTCAGGGTATCTGCAAAGAAAGGAGACTTTCCTGAGTGTGCAGGTGCGGATGTATGTATGTGTGTGTCGGTGTGTGCATGTCACAGGTATAGGTCTGGGTGCAAATGTATGTGTGTACCTGTGCGTATATCAGCGAATGTGTGCATGCTCTGTGCTATCTATGTGCATACACACATGCCTGTACATGTGGTGTGTGGATGGGAAGAAATCTGAACACATGCACCCTCCCTCCTCTGGGAGTGGCCGTCCTTGATGTCTCCGTAACTCTTGCACTGTTTGCACACAGGCGGCAGCAACTCTTCACACGTGAGCACAGCCCTTAGCAGAGGTGGAGACTCCTGCATTTGGCATCTCACGAGGTAGACTAAGCGGATGTTATTTTCCTTCACCAATTTTTGGAGAAGAGAAACCACAGCCAGGCAAGAGCAAATCACCTTCCCGGTGTCCCACGGAAGCCGGTGAAAGGCGGGCGGGAGCCATGGGACCACAGATGCCTGTGCTGCCCCCACCCAGGGAAAACCTTCCCTTGGCCCTGGACCACTTCACAACCAGAGGCCAATGCCATTCTCAGGAAGGGGCTTCTCACCCCTTTCCTGCCTGCAGCCTTCCTGGGCTGTGGCTCCTCCACCCAGCCTCAGGGCCCTTTGAAGTTGGCCCTTGAAACCTGACCAGGTGTGACCCGCCTCCACTGCCCTCTCCCTTCCAGGGTCCTGGGGCTGCTCCTGCAGCTCAGAGGGCAGGTTCCCGGGGCAGGAGGGGCCCCTGGAGGACCGGCATCCATAGGAGCTGACGGCAAGTGCTCTGTGATGTTGCCGGCTATGCGCGGGTCCTTGTCCGGGTAGCCTTGGCTCAGGGCCCCCACAGGCAGCCCAGGTCTGCTCTCTTGTTTATGGGGCACCCCCATCCCCTGGCCACTCCCTTCTCAGGTGACAACACTACCAACTTCAAACCTGGCTCCTGGCCTGGCCCACCCCGTTCCGTGTCCTGAGGAGGGGAGCCTTCACCTCAGGGGAGCCCTCTGTGGCAGTTCATTCTGTCAGTTCCTACTCCTGCTGGGAAACGCTCTCCTCCCTCCCTTTCCCAAAGCCCCACCTTGTCCTGGTCCCCCTCCCCTGCTGCTCCTCCTCACTCTCCCTTCCTCCACCTGCTCTCCCTGCTCCTCCTACTCTTCCTGCTCACCTGGGGCCAACTCACCCTCTCTCCAGACTTCACCTCCCTCCTGAATTCTGCTGAGCTTCAGCTGCCTCCCGGGCTCTTCCACCCGGGTGTCCCACTGGCCCCTCGAATTCATCGAGGCTGAGATAGCCTGCATCACCCCTTTGCCAGCACTCCAAAATTCCTGCATGGTGTCACCAGCCCCGCCTCTCCCCTTCCACATCCCCCGAGAGCACCCGACACTCCCGTCTGGGCCCCAGGTCCTACTTCTCCTTCAGTAGCTCCTGTCCCCACTACAAGATGGGGGATAAGAAGAATCTAGAAAGACCAGTCAACAGCACTGGCAGAACTGAAAAGTCTGAAAACAGAAATGAAGGACTCGATCGATGGACTCAGCAGTTCTCACAGTGGGCAGAGCAGGAAATGATAATGGAGTGGGCGCTGGGGGTAGAAAATATTGAGGCAATAACAACATAAATGGACTAAGAATAAAAATTAGTGAGGCTAAGATGAGGAGAGCAAAAAGAATGGAAAATACAGACCAGAGAAAAAAATAATAAAAGTATGGGGCAGGATGCGAGGGCGAAACATACACGGACTGTGGTCTCAGAAGAGAAGAGGGGACAGAAGCAGGATTTGAAGAAATCACGGCAGGGAATTTCCCAAAATGGAAGAAAACATATCAAGCTACCAATTCAAGAACCATAAAAAACCTTAAGAAGGACACGAAGAAAGCCACACATTAGCAGTGGAGCTGCTGATAACAAAAGACAGATAAAATGTTAAATGCAGACACATTCCGTTCCAGAAGGAAGGCATATCAGCCGGTCGTGATGTCACGCCTGTAGTCCCAGCACTGTGGGAGGCCGAGGCGGGTGGATCATGAGGTCAGGAGTTCGAGACCAGTCTGGCCAACATGGTAAAACCCCGTCCCTACTAAAAATACAAATTTTAGCTGGGCGTGGTGGCATGTGCCTATAATCCCAGCTACTCGGGAGGCTAAGGCAGGAGAATTGCTTGAACCCAGGAGGTGGAAGTTGCCGTGAGCCGAGATCATGCCATTGTACTCCAGCCTGGGCGACAGAACGAGACTCAAACAAACAAACAAACAAGCAAACAAACAAACAGAAGGCATATCACACGGGCAACAAAAGGGGAAACCAAAAGATGACAGTTGACTTTAACAAAAACAAGGTCTAATGTAAAGCAATGAAGAAAAAAACCCCTGCAAGCTCAGAATTCTATACCCAGCAAAAGGTCCTCACAATGAAGCAAGATAAAGACATTTCCTAGTAAACCAGGTTGGAGAGACTCAGCTGTGAGTCGACCTGCAGAAAAACAAACAAACAAACAAAGAAGGCTTCAGACAGAAGGGAGATAACCTCAGATAGAAACAAAGAAAAAAAAGCGTTGAAGGCAACAGAGAGGACAAACGTGCAGGTGGATCCAAGTCAACATGGATTGCACAGACAATGGTTACTTTTAAACTACATGCCAAATTCAGATGAATAACAATAACACAAAAGGCTGGAAAAGGTTAAATGGAGTTGACAGGTTCTGAAATCCTAGCAGACTGGGAAGGGGTGAAAGCACTTGTTTGTATTTGACTTTGATATACCAAGAATGATACCAATCATAAGATAACCAGTGAGTTAAATAACTAATACGTGGGAGGCAGGGGAAATTGACCTAAAATAATGACTCTAAAAGAAGGCAATAAACAAGTGGGGGGAAAGGAACAAAACAGGTTGAACAAATAGAAAACAAATGTGAAGGTGGTAGACATAAGTAGCTCAGTAATTACATTAAATGTGAATCGATTAATACTCAAAAGACAGGGATCAGCAGACCATATTCAAACACAGACACCGCCTGAAGAGACACACTTTTGGGCTGGGTATGGTGGCTCATGCCTGTAATTCCAGCACTTTGGGAGGCCGAGGCAGGGGGTCACCTGAGGTCAGGAGTTCAAGACCAGCCTGGCCAACATGGTGAAACCTCGTCTCTACTAAAAACACAAAAATTAGCCAGGCATGGTGGCATGCCTGTAATCCCAGCTACTTAGGGGGCTGAGGCAGGAGAATTGCTTGAGCCCAGGAGGCGAAAGTTGCAATGAGCTGAGATCACGCCACTGCACTCCAGCCTGGGTAATACAGCGAGACTCTGTCTCAGAAAAAAAAAGACACAATTTTGTTACCAGATGGAAGTTCTGGACTATGAGTTGTCCAGGTTCTCGGTGTGTTGAACAAAGAATTGAATAAAATGCACAAATAAAGCAACAAGAGAACAAAGCAACAAAAGACAAAGCAACAAAAGAAAGAGTAATGAAAGTGCAGATTTATTGAAGAAGTGAAAGTACAATTCACAGAGTGGAAATGGGCTCAAGCAAGCAGCTCAAGGGCCTCTTCTATTGTGATGTTCCCCAGGGTGCCCCTTAGAGGCCTCCAACTGGTTATACCCTATGAAGGATTGGCTTGTGACCAATCAGAGGTTGAAGTGGAGACTTGGCCCGTGGTCCATCAGAGGCTGTGGGCAACTTCTGTCTTGTTATCGCAGGAGTGAGGATGTGGCCTGGGTGCTGCCCAGTCCTGTCTGGAACCAGCTGCCCCTGCAATTCTCTGGCTTACATGAACTGGCTGCACCTGCTATTCCTTTGCTCATGCCCCAGCCCTTGGCAACCCCAATTCCCCATTCTCCTGCCTCACTTTAAATATAAGGATCCAGAAAAGGTTAGAGTATAGAAAAAGATACACCACACAAACACTAGCCCGCAAAGCTGGCGCAGTTATACTAGTATCAGACAGAAATCTTTGGGGCTTTAAGATTTGGTAGCATAGCTCAGTGCACAGCGATTGCCAGGCCACTCCACCCGGGATACAGGGCGACTTGTGTGCTTCACAACGCGGCTTCAAAACATAAAGAGCAAGAATTCACAGAACCGAGAGGAGCCACAGCCCAGCCTCAACCGTAGGGGGTATCTGGGCACAGCTCTGTCAAAACCCAACACAATGAGCAGAGGACACGTCACCAGGACAGGAAGGGGCTGAGCAGCTGCTTCATAAACCCGACCCCATTGATGCGGGCACAGTGCTGCACCCATCACAGACCTCATGCTGTTCACATTGATGTGGGCACAGTGCTGCACCCAACGCAGCAGACCTCATGCTCTTCACGTTGATGCGGACACAGTGCTGCACCCAATGCAGACCTCATGCTCTTCACGTTGATGTGGGTGCAGTGCTGCACCTAACGCAGCAGACCTCGTGCTCTTCAGGGGCACATGGAGCTTTCCTAAAGCTTCCAATCTGTCCTCCATGCCAAGGCAGGGCTTGTCCCAAAACGGACCCCCACCTGGTCCTTTTCTGCTGACAGCCCTAAGTTCCAGGGCCATCCTCCCTGCCTGGGCCAGATGCTGTGGCAGAGCTGTGAGCTCCAGGCCCTGCAGCAGGGCCTCAGAAGCCTCCCCTGTCAATACAGTCACACAGTCACTAAATGCCAGGTGAGTACATCCCTGCTCTTTAAAGTCCTGCCATGCCTGAGTTTGGAGAAAGACCCAAAAGTCACATGTTGGCCCAAAGCCCTGCATGATCTAACCCCAGTTGCCTGTGACCCAACTTCAACCCCCTCAAGAGGACCTGCAGCCACACGGCCATGGCATGTCCCAGAACACGCAGCACCACCTACCCCAGGGCCTTTGCTGCTTCTGCCTGCAACACGTGGCCCCAGGTGGCTCCCTGGGTGACCAGAAGTCCTTGCTCAACTTGCACCCTGCTTGCCTGCCTCAGCCCTGCAGCCTGGCCCACAAGCTCCTGACTCCTCTGCTGGGCTCTTGCCATCATCCCCTCCCTTCCTGTCATATCTACCGTGGCTGCAGTTTCCGTCAATCACTTGTCCTGCGATAGGAGGCAAGCCCCACACAGGCAGAACCCACTGCCCTGTTCTCGAGAGTGTCCTTGTGCCTGGCACGTGCTCAGCACCCAGCAGGGGTGCAACAGCGCTTACTGAATGCGTGGAAGGCGAGACCAGAAAGCACACTGGGAGCTGTCGAGCTCCAGACACGGGGGCCAGCAGCCCCTCCCCTCACAGTGGGTATTGACCCCAAAGTCTTCCTGCTTTCTACTTTTTTTTTTCAATCAGGCCTGAGAACATTGACATCTAGGCTCATTCCCTCTCTCTCTATGACTGTCTGTCTGTCTATCTGTGTCACCTGACCATGAACACAAACACTGACACCTAGAACACAGGGTTGCAGACTTGGCCTCTTCCAACCACTTAATTTTGCAGATATGGGCACCCCGGCCCAATTCAAGAAGGGAACCTGTTTGCCTGGTGTCCCCAGGTGTCCTGCCTTCTGGTTCTGTGACCCATCGTACCCCCAGACTCCACCTGTGCAGCCAGTGGGCCCAGGGGAGGAGAGCACTGGCACCCACAGTGCAAAGGGACGGGTCAGGCACGCGTGCTCCAGTGTTCCAAACGGGGACAGAGACTGTGGGCCCGGGGTCCTGTGTGGCTATGAGGCCTTTGCTGGTAACTCAGGAAGATCACAGGTGGGCAGGACAGGGGTCAGGGGAATGACCTCCATGGAAGGTCTGATTCATAAAGCAAGCTACAGCTGCCGGGCAGAGAGAAAGTGGGCTGAGCCATGCCTGTGAGAGGAATAGTACCATCTTGCTCCCCATTCAGGTGAGATCAGACAATTATTTGGGGCAGGGAGACAGCAAGAGGTGGCTCCTCCCTGCTGGGGCCTCCTCGGACCCCATGCCCAGCACTCCATAGTTTACATTCCTTCCAGATGCCAGCCCTATAGGGAGCGATTATCATATCCGTTTTACAGATAAGGAAACTGAGGCTCAAGGTGTTTAAGGATTAAATCTGTGGTTGCACAGCTGTTCAAGATGAAGCCAGAGCCCACGAGCTGAGGGTCCACAGGGCATTCCGCGGTCAGCCCCCATCTCTCCAGCCAGGCCCACCCTCCACCCCAAATGCACGCACTTGCTCCCTGCACCCGGCAAGCCTTTGTCCAGCCTTCGCCGATGCTCTTTCTTCCTTCCCTGTCTACTTGGTTCTTTACCCTCAGCCATCCTTTGAGATTTGGGTCTCGTATCCAGGATGCTTCCCTGGCCTGCTGGGATGGGTCGGGGCCTCTCATGCCCCTCTGTGCTTTCCCCCACCTCAGGGTTGCCAGCAGGGGTGCCACCCCAGATTCCTCTGTCTGTCCCCTACAGGTGACAAACACCTCCTTGGGAGCAGAAGCCTGTCTCGTCATCTTGCCTCCAGTGCCAGCCCCTGGCCCAGCACATAGGGGGTCCTCAGCGAATGTTTTGGAATGAACCAGTCTTTTAAAATTAAATTTCTTTCCACGGCTCATGAGCTCAATGAATCCAGCCCTCTGCCGCCTCCTCCATTCTCTGCACACACGTGCGCAGCAAGCCCCGCCTTTGATTGCAAGCTCTTCCTTCGAAGGAAGCAACAGGAGCTCTCTCCTTACCAATGTCACTGGTTGGGTTCGGTCTTGCCATTGTTCTGGGGATGAGCCGGGCACCTGCACCCTCCATCCAGTCTCAGACTGCCTTCCGGGAGTCTCCGCAGAGAGCCAGAGCACGGGCCTGTGCACTCCAGGGGCACAGCTGGGAGAGGGACTTGCCCGGCGCCACCCAGCTGGTGGTAAACGGAGCAGGAATGGACCCTGGGTTCCGCCCCCGGCCCAGTGCCTCAAAGATCAACAGCACCCTCCCCGTGAGGCCACACAGCACACGAACATTCATGCAATTGTTGGAATGGGAAAGCAAACATAATTTCTTCATTAATAATCTCTTCCTAAGGGGATTTTCCACTGCTAATCTTTTTCTAATTAGAGAAATTATAGAATGTGTTGAAAGCAGGGCCTGGGAAGATGTCACCGGAAGGGAAGGATGATGGTCGCGCATTTCCTGTAAACTCCACTGCGCGAGGCGTGGACGAATCCCCGGGCTCGGCGCCGGCCGTCCCGCCTGGGGGACAGGGCGCCATGCAGTGGCCTTGCGGGGAGCTGCAGGCCAGGCCTCCGGGGAAGGGACGGAAAAGAACCAAATACCCATTGACAGCAGTGTCCGGGAGGACCTGGGCGATACGGGAGCGACACTCAGAACAGCTCCCGCAGAACCCCCTGCCTCTTCCTCTGCAATTCTTTCTCGCTGCTGCCCTTTCCCGTGCCTCCGTGTGAGTGTGTTGTACAGAGGGACACTCTACAATCCAGAGGCGGGAGAGACACAGCACACTGTTGGGCGGGACGGCTGGAGATGGCCTGCGTCTCCCCACGCCACTGGAGGGCCATCCTCCCTGCCCCACACATCCCAGGAAAGACAGCACAGTGGGAGCAGGTGGAGTCTGTTGTTTCCCCCACCCCGGTCAAAAGGGGATGTGGCCCTGGACCCCCAGCATCACCTCTCAGAGCCTGTTTGCTCAGTATAATGGGTGCAAGAGTCTCTGCTATGCCAGGAGCCACAGAAGCAGCGGGACGTGGGCATAATTGAATTACTGCACCAGAATCTTTTGTTTTTTGAGACAGAATCTTGCTCTGTCGTCCAGGCTGGAATGAAGTGGCACGATCTTGGCTCACTGCAACCTCCGCCTCCTGGGTTCAGGCAATTCTCCTGTCTCAGCCTCCCGAGTAGCTGGAACTACAGGTGCCCCCCACCACGCCTGGCTAATTTTCGTATTTTTAGTAGAGATGGGATTTCATCATATTGGTCAGGCTGGTCTTGAGCTCCTGACCTCGGGTGATCCACCCACCTCAGCTTCTCAAAGTGCTGAGATTACGGGCATGAGTTACCGCGCCCGGCAAGCACCAGAATCTTTTAAATCAATTTCCGTTGTGACAAATACTCGTTATTGCAAATGGTTGTTTTCAAAATCAGTGCCCTGTATCTTGACTGTGGCAGTGGCCATTTGAAGCTACACATGTGAAAAAAATTGCACAAGATTCAGCACACACAACACACACACCAAACCACACACACACACACACTACACACACCACACACACACACCCCACACACCACACACACACACTACCCACACCCCACACATACCACACACACACACCACACACACACACACCACACACAATACACACACACCCCCACACAGCACACACACCACACACACCACACACACACACACACACACCCACACACCACACACACACTACCCACACCCCACACACCACACACACACCACACACACTACACACACCACACACACACCACACACAATACACACACCACACACACACCACACACAATACACACACACCCCCACACAGCACACACACACAATACACACACCAATACATACCCCACACACACACTACACATACCACACACACACACACCACACACCACACACACACACTACCCACACCCCACACACACACCACACACACGCACGCACACACACACACTGCCATGCAAAACCGAGAATTGGAATAGGGTGATGGACTGTCTCCTAGCATGTTGATTTCCTGGTTGACCTCCTCCTAGCTATGCAAGCTGTTACCATAGGGAGAGCTGGGTGAAGGGTACATAAGATCTCTCTGAATCATTTGTTACCACTGCACGTGAATCAACAATTATCTCAAAATAAAAAGGATTTTAAAATCCTGATAAATACATCATGATAAAAACACGAACAACATGTAGATGTTTCTGGCTCTACATCCCTGTTTCCTGAATGGCTCCTTGGAAGGGAATTGCTAGGTCTAAGGGCCAGAACTTTGAAACATGCCCGGGTGCTCAAGACCATACCATACTGCACTCTAGAAGGGTTCTGGTTGACTCTCTGGGCTGCCGACTCTGCACCCAGGTTGGTAGCAGACGCCGCCATCTGCAGACTCATATGGGGTGAATTCTCAGATTCAATGCACCTTCACAACCCTGTGCCTCCATTTCCCCAACTTTAAGAGAGAGACTGTCACCTGTCCCAAAGAATTCCTTGGAGAATAAAAGGAGAGCATACCAGCGTTTCCAGATTTACTTGATTTTCAGAGCCACTGAGGCAGCATGTGAAAATGCAGATCCCAGATGCACAGGGGGCCCAGGCATCAGCCCCCAGAGGAGGGACAGGGACATCCCTCCACTGGCAAGTTGTCGGGGTGATTCTAACAGTCACACTGTGCCCCTGGGTCTCCATAGGTATGCCCTACAGGTCCCTTCTCCTGTTCCCAATATATGCGACAGGCTCGGCCTCAGCAACCGCCTCCCCGCCCCGCCCCACCTCTGTGTCCCACCCAGGCCACTCTCAGCTGCTGGTCCCTCTCTGCTTCCCAGAATGGATACATGGGAAGTCCTCTGCTGGAAGGTCAGGTAGCGCTGGCCACTGCTCCTCCCCACCCAGGAGACGCAGGACCAGCTTAAACGCTTCTGGCAGATTCACTGGTTGCAATTTGGCCAGCCACAAGAGGTGAGTATCATTTGGTCTAAGGTAAAGGTCAGCAAACTATATTTGGCCTGTGGAGCAAATCCCACTCATTGCTTATTTTTGTAAATCAAGTTTTATTGAAACACAGCCACATCCATTTATTTATGCATCATCTGTGGCTGTTTTTTTTTTTTTTTTTAAAGAGACAGGGTCTTGCTATGGTGCCCAGGCTGATCTTGAACTCTTGGGTTCAAGCAATCCTCCCACTTCTGCCTCTGGAGTAGCTGGGGCTACGGGTGGGCACGGGTGTGCCCGGCATGTGGCTGCTTTTGTGCTACAATCTCATGGTTGAGTCAGAGATCATATGGCTCCCAAAGCCAAAACTATTCACCATCAGGCCCTTTACAGAAATAGTTCACCGATCCTTGATGTAAGGTCATGGCAATTCAATCCCTTCCAGAAGGGCTTGTGATTCAAGTCAGGACAATGAGATGTGGGACATCTGGGAACGTTTTCTCTCCTGAGCAGTGAAAGGGAGAGGTCCCTTGGCCAGAGCAGCAGTCCCCCTTGCTTCCTGTTTGGTTGCTGTGGTGTGACAAGATCGGGGGAGTAGAGGTAGCCATCATGGAACCACGAGGAGAGACATGGTGGCTGCACTTAGGATCAGAGACTAGGTCCCCATGCAGCATGGAGTGGACTAGCCCCGCCGAGACCACCCACCTGGCTAACCTGCAGTCATCCTGTGAAGGACGCAAGACCTGTCCTAAAATGCACTGCCCATTATGGGACAGGCATGTCGTTACTGATTCCGTGCTGCTTAAGGTCCTTTATTTAATGATCATGATAGGATAACCTGTTAAAAGAGTGTCATCTTGGCTGGGCACTTTGGCTCATGCCTGTAATCTCAGCGCTTTGGGAGGCCAAGGTGGAAGGGTTGCTTGACACCGGGAGTTTGAGACCAGTGTGGGCAACACAGTGAGACCTTATCTCTAAATTTTTTTTAATGAAAAAAAAATGAAATGAAAGAGTGTCACCGTATGCAGCCATTACAGCTCTACTCATGGTGGCTGACTTCACAACACCCTCCCGGGGAGGGGTGGCTACTACTGTCCCCATTTTTCACTTGAACAAACGGAGGTTCAGAGTGATTGTGCTGGGCGGCAAATGCATGTTTTATTGCTACTGTGTGCCAGATTAGTCAGCTCAGGCTGCCCTAAGAAAATTCCACAGACTGGACAGCTTAGACAAACAACAGACGTTTATGTCCTCACAGTACTGGAGGCTGGGAGTTTGAGGTCAAGGTGCCAATTCAGTTCCTGGCGAGGAGGCTTTCTGGCATGTAGACAGCCACCTTCTCACCGTGTCTGCACATGGCAGAGAGTGTGCATGCTCTAATGTCTCTTTTATTCCCATAAGGGCATTAAGCCTACCACGAGGACCTCACCCTCAGGACCTCATCTAAACTCAGTTATCTCCCCAAAGCCCTACCTCCAAATATAGTCACATGGGAGGTTAGAGCGTTGACATATGAATTGGGGTGGTGAGGGAGGAGGACACAATTAAGTCTGTGGCAGTGAGGCATGGACAAAGGCGAGCAAAGAGACAAGGCCCCTCATTCTCCAAGCTGACATCTGGGGACTTGCCCAAGTCTACAGTGAGAGAAAGTAGTTTGGCCAAGATTCCAAGTCTGATTCCAAGTTTCTGTTTCTTCTTATGACACACATTGTCATCCCACATGACTCTCAAACCGTTACCTTGTTTTACCCCAAGAGGAGAGCAGGCCAAGTCTTATGACTATCCTTCTGTCAATGAGAACATCATGATCCTTTCTTCTTTAGAGCCAAAGCAGGGTGAAATTCATCCTTCTAGCATCTATCTATTCAACTATCCAACTACATATCCATCCACCCATCCATGCATCCATCCACTCACTCACCCACCCACCCATCACCCACCCATCCATCCACCCATCTGTCCACCCATTCATTTATCTATCCATCCATCCATTCATCCACCCACCCATTCATCCATCCATCTACCCATTCATGCATCCATCCACCCATCCATCCACTCATCCATCCACCCACTCATCCATCCATTCACCCATTCATTCATTAACCCATATATTCATCCATCTATCCACCCACCTACTTATCTATGTACCCATCCATCCATCTATCCGCCCATTCATCCATCCATCCATCTATCGGCTCACCCATCCATCCAGTCATCTATCCACCCACTCATCGATCTATCCATCCATCCATCTATCTACCCACCCATTTATCCATCCATCCATCCACCTATTCATGCATCCATCCATCCATCCACCCACTCACTCATCCATCCATCCACTCATCTATCCACATACTCATCCATCCATTATCCCATCCACTCTTTCATCTATCCACCCACCCACTTACCTATCCACCCGTTAACCAATCCATCCACCTACCCATCCATCCATCCACCCACCCATCCATCCATCCACCCACCCACTCAGCTATCCACCCATCTACCCATTTTCCCACCCATCCATGGATTTATTCAACAAAGATGCTCTGAGCAACCACCAAGGTCAAGACCCTCCCATTCCTTCACCAGGTTAATTCCCGCCCTCAGAATCCTCATTTGCTGCTCTGCCAAACCTCTCAGAAACCTAATGGAGACCTGGCACCCGGGCTCTGCACATTACCATGCAGCTGGTGACCTGAACTGTGCTGAGGCCCTGCAGAGCCATTCTGGGAGCTCCTCCCATCTGGGAGCACCCTTGTCTCCATCCCATGGGAAAATTTTCCAGCATCCCTCCTCTTGCTCCTGGGGGCCAGGGGAGCTGAGGGAACCACCACAGAGAAAGGGAAAAGAGTGTGCCTTCCTGCCCATGACTTTGTCTGCTGGGGCCTGAAAACCGATCTTCCATACGGGTGGGCCCAGCCGAACTCAAAATGGAAAACAGACCCTTGGCGGCTAGAGAGCAGCCAGCCCAGACAGCCTGGGATCAAAGGCAGGCTGGGCTGTCCGCAAGCCCCAGCGCGGTGTCTGGTTATCAAATTTGCACTTGGCAACGTCTCTCCTGCTCACTCTCCCAGAGGGAAGAAAGATCTGGCGCAGCCAGGTAGCACACTACACAGAGAGGCTGGACAAGAGCCCGGCCTGAGGTCCTGCTGCTGTTCCTGACTCTTGAATGGGCTGCTGCCAGGGGCCCTCACTTGCTGAGTGCCAACTGTGTGTCCAGCACTTTATATGTGGCAAGTGTAGCCTGCACAGAAACTTTGGCTAGCAGGTGCTAGTTAACACCAGAGGTCATCCATCAGGAGCCTAAGTCCCTTGCCCAAGTCCCATGGCTGGCATGTGGCAGAGCTGGGACATGGACCTCCAAAGGCAGCATGCTTTCAGGTCCCTGGTGCTGCTTCTCGATGTGGCTTCTTGTCCTGTTGTGGTTGGGGGTGGGCTCAAGTCGGGCTGAGGAAAGTCTGGGTGTCCTGGGGTAGAAGGGCCCTGGAGGTAATCAGCATCCTCAGCCCGATGGAGAAGGTGAACAGGTAACAAAGGAGTAGCAGGCAATCGCCAGGGTACTCACCTGCAGCAGGCCTCTGCATCGGGTAGCTTTTGCTGGGTAACAAAACCAGCCCACAGTCAGTGGGGTATGACAGTGACCATTCATGGCTCAGGTGTCTATGGTCAGTTGGGGGGCCGACCAGGGACCATGGGGACTCTACAGATTTGGCAAGCCTTAGCTGAGACAATGGGAGGATGTGGCTCTGTGCTATGGGGATCTCATCCTCCAGCCCACTGGCTTGGGCAGAGGCTCATGTGGAGGGTGGAGGAGCCGGAGAGCTCACAGGAACACACAAGGCTCCCAGAGCCCAGGACTCAGAACTGACATCATTCACGTCTGCCTCGTTCTACTGGCAAAAGAAAGTCACAGGCTGAGCAGAGCCAGAGTGGAAAAGCACCTCCAGGCTACAGGGCAAAGACCTGGGGAGGAGAATGGCATTGGATTCAGGGTCTACAACATAATGGGGTAACTTTGTCCCCTAGGACAGAGGCAAATGCATCAACCATCACCAGACTCCCCAGCGCCACCACTGCCCAAACTACCTTGGCTAGAGACACTCCAGCAGCTGCATTACCTCCCCCTTGTTGGTCCATCTAAATGCCCACAGTGTCCACTCACAGAGTTGTCCATACCTGGCCTGATGTGGTCACTTGCTCCCCCACAGTGACCCCTGACCGTCTAGGGTGGAGTGGCCACGTGGCTTACTGCTTCCCCACCCCCCCACGGCGCTGGGACTCTGCTAGTACCCGCTGGCCCACTTGGTGATAGCTACAGCAGCAAGACTAATAACACCGATGCCTGGGGCTTCCCCTGCCTGGAGCCTGGCCTCGTCCATTACCGGCCAACGGCGCTTGTCATCACACTCCAGGCGCAAATCGGAATCAAATGTGGTGCCCGAGACGGCGAAAATGCTCCATTTCACATTTGCACAAAAGCTGGGAGGGGGAGAAGCTCTCTTCTGTCAACTTGAAAGGGAAGGAGAGGCAGCAAGAAAGGAACGAAGCTGCGATAATTCCTTAAAACTTTGTTTTTCATTTTCCCCTCCTGGCTCCTTGGGCTTGGAGAGTGAACGGGGCCGAATCCCACAAGAAAGGCGGCTCCGGTCAGGGCCTAAGCAAAGCCACGTGTCTTCGTAGCTCTTTAGATGTCTTGAAATGTTTTTCAAATGTCTGGGCCCCCAAAACTCTGTTGCTAAAGAATGCCTCCCCACCAAGGCTGGGGGCTCTGTCGCCTCTCCAATCCTGGGAGGCTCCGGCCACATGCCTCTCCTGGGGCTCCCTGCTCTCCAGTGCCTCTTAGGAATCTGCAGGTTGACAGCACTGACTAGCAACTCTCAGGCACTTCATTCATTCAACTTAGCATGATCCCTCCAATTACCGCTGAAAACAGGCGGCTTTACCCTTTTGTAGACGTGGCGGAGAAGCCTCAATGCGGGGGCATCTTTGCCCTCTGGATCCCACAGCTAGGAAGCTGTTGTTTCAACCCTTATCTCTCTGGTCCAAAGCTGGGCACCTTCCACCGCCCCGTGCAGCCTCCCTGGAAGGCCCACACCTTGCGTCCAGTCTCTCCTGACCCCAAAGTTCCCTCTAGCTTCGGCCTGCAAGCCTCTGGAGGCAGGCTGCTTCCCAGTGCAGAAATCCTCCCATTTTACCCCCCAACACACACACACACACACACACACACACACACACACACACACTCAAAGTGGGAATTTACTTATATTCCCCTCCGTTTGGGGAGGAAATGGGGGATTCCTCTATATGCTTATTTATAGGTCTAGTGATCATGGGGTGACTCATAGCTCATTTAACCCAAGGGCAGCTTGAGTTCTCCACTTCCACTTCTGTTGCTCCACGTCCTCCCTCTGCTGCCCCTCGCTCCACTGTGCTGACCTGCATCGGTGTATCTCTGCACTTCTGCAACCTGTGCCTTCCAGCCAGGTTTGGCCAGTAGGGAACCCAGTGGAGAGCATCGAGAGGGAGAAGAGCAAGATCAGGTCCTCAGTGCCCTGGCTCTCCCCATGAGGTTGCCGGGAGCTGGAGTGTCCTCCAGCTGAGGGTCCCTCCCTCTGCTGTCTTTCTCTCTCTCTCTCTCCTATCTCTGTGTCTCTGTCTCTCCCTCCCTCCTTCTCTCTCCCTCCTTCCTCTTTCTCTTTGTCTCTCTGTCTCTGTCTCACCATCTCCCTCTCTCCTCTGTCTCTCTCTCTGTATCTCTCTCTCTCTGCCATAATCGCCTGCCTACCTTGTCCCATAAGGACTAGAGGTGGTAAGAGCTCAGCTGCAGCAAACCCAGGACTCGACCCTTCCTTGTGCCCCTTACACTGCACCATCCTGACTAGACCCTCCTCTTGCCACCCTGTGTTAAGTGTGCCATCTGATCCTGTTGGTGTCTTGACAACTGGAAGTCCCTTGATAATGTCATGTTAGCAGGATAAGCAGGAAGCCCTGGCATGGCTGACAACAGGGTCCTGGCTCGGCTTGCTACCCTGACGGAAACCAAGTACCACGTCAGACGCAGGCTCGCCAGGCCTTGGTGAGGACCTGCTGTGAGCCCAACTCAGCCAGGTGGTCTGCACCCATCCCCCAACAGCCAATCCATTGGTCCCAGTGTTTGTCGCATGAACAAACACAGGGACACAAAAATGGGGCAATTTCCAAGCTTTGCCAGGTTACCCAGCAGGCTGAGAGAGAAGGGCCTGACCCAGGTACCAAGTAATCTCCAAGCAGGTGAGAAACCTGTGGTGAGTGAGGGGTGAGGGGTCTGCCCTGCGGCAGAAAAGCAGAGACCAGGGAAGAAATCCTAGCTTAGCTGTGTGGCCTTGGGCAGGTGTCTGAATGTCTCTGTGTTTTAGCCTCTCTACCTGCACAACAGAACGGGGAAGTCCTGTCCGATCTTCTTTCCATGTCAGGATGTTGTGCAGGTCAGACGAGAAGATGATTTCTGGATGGTAAAATCCTGCAAGGGAGAATTAGTGACATCATGATTCACGATTGTCCATGGCCGACCTGGAATGCTGGCTCCTTCTAATCTCCCCAAATGCTATTAGGAGATCATGGGAACCACACAGGCCCTTCTTGGCCTGGGACCCATCAATCACTCATAGTGGACCATAAAGCTAAATGACAGAGCCAAGACCATAAACCCTCTGGAGAAAGTGGAAATAAACTTGGGATAGGCAAATTCTCCACAGGACACAAAAGCGCAAGCACAAACCGCAAGAGAAAAGAATTGATCACTTGGACTCTACCAAAATGAAAAACTTTGCTTTGCAAAAGAAGCATTTAAAGAAAATGAAAAGACAAACCACAGCCTGGGAGAAAGTATTTGTAAAAATGTGTATCTGGTAAAAAAAAAAAAAAAAAAAAAAATTGTCCAGAATATACATTTTCTAAAACATTTCTGACAAGTCAATAATAAGATAACCAAATTTAAAAATGGGGGGCAGGCAGGTCACAGCGGCTCACACCTGTAATCCCAGCACTTTGGGAGGCTGAAGCGGGAGGATTTTTGAGCCCAGGAGTTTTAGACCAGCCTGGGCAACATAGTGAGACCATATCGCTACAAAAAATACAAAAATTAGCTTCTTGTGGTGGCACACACCTATGGTCCCAGCTACTCAGGAGGCTAAGATGGGAGGATCACTTGAGCCCAAAGATGGAGGCTGCAGTGAGCTATGATTGTGCCACTGCACTCCAGCCTGGGTGACAGAGCAAGACCCGTCTCAAATAATAATAATAATACATTAAAAATTTAAAAACGTTAGAAAATAATAAATGGGCAGGAGATTTGAACAGATACTTAACTAAAGAAGATTATTAATAGCTGATGAGTACCTGAAAATAAGCTCAACACCATTAGCCTTTAGGAAAGTGCAAATTAAAACCACAATGGGACACCACTGCAATAGGTAAAGTTAAAAAGACTGGTAATACCAAGTGTTGTCAAAGGTGTGGACCAAGAGGAATGCTTATGTCCTGCTGGAGGCCTTGCAGGGAGGCTGGCCTCTCTGAAGACCAGTTCAGCAGTTTCTTATACAGTTAAACAGGTCCTTGCCACTGACTCTCCACTCCTGTTTGTCTACATATGAGAAATGAAATTATATGTCCACATAAATGCTCACAGCAGTGTCCTCCAGATGTGGTCAGTTAGGTTTCTGCTTTAATCTTTACAGACTCGTGAACGTGACCATCTCCAGTGCATCTCAGCGGATGGCAGTCATTACCCGTGTTATCCTCAGGGAAGCCAAATTCTCTACTTTTGGCCAGTAGGGGCCTCCTCATATGGGCTTCTGGGTCTTTTTCTTTTTCTCCAATATCTTTTTTTGTGTGTCTTAAAATACACATGACATGAAATTTATCCTTGTAACCATTTTTTTTTTTTTTTTTTTTTGAGACAGAGTCTCACTCTCTCTCCCAGTCTGGAGTGCAGTGGCGCGATCTCGGCTCACTGCAAGCTCCACCTCCAGGGTTCACGCCATTCTCCTGCCTCAGCCACCTGAGTAGCTGGGACTACAGGCGCCCACCACCACGCCTGGCTAATTTTTTGTATTTTTTGGTAGAGACGGGGTTTCACCATGTTAGCCAGGATGGTCTCGATCTCCTGACCTTGTGATCCACCCGCCTCAGCCTCCCAAAGTGCTGGGATTATAGGCGTGAGCCACCGCGCCTGGCCCTTGTAACCATTTTTAAGTGTACAGTATAGTAGCATTATGCACATTTACATTGCTGTGCAGCCATCGTCTGTCTCTAGAATGTTCTCATCTTCCCAAACTGAGGCTCTGTCCGCATTAAACACTCCCTCCCTATTTACCCATCCCCAGCCCCTGAGACCCATCTTCTGTCTCTATGAATCTAAATACTCTTGGGACCTCCTACAAATGGAATCTGACCACATTTGTCCCCTTGTGTGTTATTCATTTACTACGATGTCTTCAAGGTTCATCCAAGTTGTAGCCTGGGTCAGGACTTCTTTCCTTTTTATGGCTGAATAATATTCCAAGGTATAGATGGACCACACTTGGCTTATCCATTCCTTCATGAATGAATGTTGGATTGTTTTTACTTTTTGGCCACTCGGAATAATGCTGCTATGAACACAAATGTACATATATTTATTTGAGTCCCTACTTTCCATCCTTTTGAGTGTCTACACAGAAGTAGAATTGCTAGATCATATGTTGATTCTATTTTTAATTTTTTGAGGAACTGCCAGTCTGTCTTCTGCAGCAGCCACACCGTTTGACCTTCCCACCAGCAGTGCACAGGGGTTCCAGTTTCTCCACATCCTTGCCAACATTTATTGTTGCTACTGTTTTTTATAGCAGCCATCCTCATGGGTGTGGGGTGGGGCCTGAGTCTTTCTGATGTGGCCTTCACGCCTGTGACACCTTCTTTGCCCACAGATTTGACCATGTGTGCAGCCCCCTGACAGGGGAGGAGAATGAGAGGTGGCACGGTCAGGAAGGAGGCACTGCGGAGCTCAGGGGCCTGGCAGGTGGGTGCGGCGAGGACTTCGAATCGTGCCCTGAGTTCCGCGGGAGCTGCTAGATGCTCAATGGTGGGGACAGGGTCTAACTTATGTTGGAGGAGGCATCCTTGACCATTCTGTGCAGAAGAGGTTGTAGGGGAGGGAGGACAAAGGCCAGGGGATGAGTTCAGAGGCTGTGGGAATCACCTAAGAGGTGAGGCAGGGGTTCCCAGGAACAGACAATGATTTCCACCATGTATCCCTCCAGCGCCTCTGCGGGGAATATGCTATTTTCCCAGGGCCAGAGATGGGAGTCTAAGGCTTATGAGGGACATGACCGGCAGAGAGGTCATTGATGGGCCCAGATCCGAGTGGATGAAGGAGTGGAAGAACCGGTATGCTACACACATGTTCAATATATTTTGTAGGAATTATTTGGTACACAAGGTTTTACTTCTTGACTCAAAACTAATATTAACCCTTACACAGGACTTCACTATTTTCCAAGTGCTTCTTGTGTATGATTTGATCTTCCTACAGTCCTCCAAAGTAGCTAGAGTGGGGTCTGTTGCTCTACAGAGAAGGAGGCTGAGGCTTGGGGAGTGGGCCCAAGATCAGCTGCACATCTGAGGGTGGAAACAGACCTTTGGCCTCAGACCAAACACTGAAATTCAAATTTTTAAAAATTCACAAGTAGCATTGAGTAAAGCCAGCCTACAGCTCCTGAGCAGCTTCCACAGATGGACCAAGCCTGGTGCAGCAAGTGCACGGCAACTACTGTTGAGTGGCCAGGGTCAGGGCGCCTGGGTTAAGTTACTCCTCCTACCTCCCTCAAAGCTCCAAACCCTTGGCGGCCTAGGACAGCGATTCCCACATCTCTCTGTCTCCCCCACTGACTGTGAGCTCTCTGAGGGCGGGGCCAAATCCAATTTCTCTATGTTTTACACAAGCTAACACTGTGGCTGGTGACAGTGCCTGTTGATGAACGCATGTTGGACAAGGGAAGTGAGAAATTATAAATGGGAATCAGATCTGGCGAGAGACATGGGAAAGCCCGAAAGACTGGCTAGGACAGAGATTGGGTCAGCCTTAGGGGTGAGCGGTGCCTGGTTAGGACAGAGATTGGGTCAGCCTTAGGGGTGAGCAGTGCCTGGTTAGGACAGAGACTGGGTCAGCCTTAGGGGTGAGCGGTGTCTGGTTAGGACAGAGATTGGGTCAGCCTTTGGGCCGGGCAGTACCTGGTTAGGACAGAGACTGGGTCAGCCTTAGGGGCAAGGGGTGCCTGGTTAGGACTGGGTCAGCCTTAGGGAGGAATGGTGCCTGGTTAGGACAGAGATTGGGTCAGCCTTAGGGGCGAGCGGTGTCTGGTTAGGACAGAGACTGGGTCAGCCTTAGGGGTGGGCAGTGTCTGGTTAAGATGGAGATTGGGTCAGCCTTAGGGATGGGTGGTGCCTGGTTAGGACAGAGATTGGGTCAGCCTTGGGGTGGGCAGTGTCTGGTTAGGATGGAGACTGGGTCAGCCTTTGGGCCAGAGGTGTCTGGTTAGGACAAAGATTAGGTCAGCCTTAGGGGTGGGCGGTGCTGGTTAGGATGGAGACTGGGTCCATCTTTGGGCTGGTGGTGCCTGGTTGGCTGAGAAGCAGACTGAGGTCAGCACCGAGGACAGCTCCCAGTGACTTCAGCCCCGCAGCACCCCCTCCAGCCTGGCGCCTCAACAGCCCTCACCAGGGAGGGGAAGATCCTTCCTGGTTCTTGCTGCGTCATGATCTACTCTGGCGGTCCCAGGATCCATCAGACAGTGGCATTTTCTTTTCTCAGAGGATATGGGGTTCAGACAGTAAGTTCTGACCCCCTCAGTGGGAGGGAAATGGAATGCGAAGCATTTGATGAATCTGAAAACAGCAGTGCAGAGAGGGACCTTGAGGTCGTTTGACTGAGGAGGTAACTGCATAGGGACTGCAGGACCAGACCCAACCCCAGGCAAGAGCCCCTGCACCGTGAGAAGAACACGGGGCCGGGGACAGGGGCTCAGCTTTAGACCCAACCCAAAGACAGCTCCATCATGCCTGTTGCAGCTGAAGCTCCCTTGGCAAATCTGGAAGCTCCTTTGGCGAATCTGGAAGCTGAGGCTCTCCCCAGCTGTGGCCTGGCAGGTTTCTCCCCTCTCCTCGTCTGGCCATCCACCTCTAGAGGTAGAGGCAGGACCCCAAGCTGGCTGTGGAGCAGAGGCCTTGGCCGTGGACCCTGAGGCAGTCAACAGGAGAAATAACCTCCCTCTTTTGCAGAGAGAAGAGGGGCTGAAAACAGAGGCTTGAGCAGGGACCCGGTTGCCATCCAGGCTCCTCCTCGCATCCGCTGTGTGACTGTAGGTGCGTCCCCACCCTCTCTGAGCTGGGGATATTCAGTTACAGAGTGGGTATAGTCACACCTACTTCATCTTATCAGGGGGCCTGTGCTGGCCTCCTTCAGGCTGGGCTCACTGCTTCACCCCCACAGGGCCCCACCCCACGGGTTCTCGCCCTGTTCCTAGAAGAAGCTGGCAGAGGAGACTGTGCCTCCGCCCACCCATCTCTCCAGCATGAGCTGTGTGAGTGTCTGCGGTGTGGCCGGGGAGGTGGTGGGTCTGGGGACGTTCCCGTCATCCTCCCCTGACTGTCACACTGTGCCCTGTCTTCCCAGAAAAGCTTCTAAATGTAGGCAAGCGTCTTTTCTTTCTGACGAGAAAGGTGATGCTGGTGACCAGAATAGCTCAGAGCAGGGGCGGGACGGGTGGTCCAGGTAGCAGCTGAGCAGGACCAGGAGCAGCCATTTCCTCAGCATCATCCCCACAATCAATCCCTGACAGGTTGTTCCTGGAATGGGTGGGCAAAGTGTGCTTTGAAACAAGCTTGCTTTCTGCCTATGCCCCCTCTCCATGCAAGAAGCATCTCCCTTCATCACAGGGATCTGGTGGGAAGACCTCAGTGCCTACCCACCCATCAGGGTACGGACCCTGTGGTGTCTGATGTCCCTTCTAGCTCTAGCCTCTCAGGCTCCAAGATTCCCCATTTCTCTGCTGGGATCAATCAAGAAACATGAGTGATTTGAGGGACAGTTGGCATTTATGGGGTATGCATTGAATGCCTGGTGGTGGACTCCAGGACTCCCAAGGACCCCCAAATCCAAGGATGCTCAAATTCCTGATGTAAAATGGCACAGTATTTGCATGGAACATACAAGTCTTCCTGCATCCTTTCAATCATCTCTGGATGACTTATACTACCTAATAGAACACAAATGTTATGTAAACAGCTGCTGGAGTTTTATTTATATATTGTATTGTATTAAAATTCTTAATTATTTTGTCAAGTATTTTGGATCCACAGTTGGTTGAATCCGCAATGCAAAACCCGCAGATACGAGGGGTTGGGTCTATCTTCACATTCAAGACAAACCCTAAAATGCTGTTGCTGGTTTAGACATGGGCCAATGGAGGCCCAGAGGGTGACACAGCTTCCCCGGGGCACAACTGGACACGGCAGAGCTGGGGTCAGACCCAGGCCCCTTTGACTACAAAGCCTGTGCTTCTCCTGCTCCCTCTTTTGTTGTTGTTGTTGTTGTTGAGATGGAGTCTCACTCTGTTGCCCAGTCTGGAGTGCAGTGGTGCGATCTCGACTCACTGCAACCTCCACCTCCCTGGTTCAAGCAATTCCCCTGCCTCAGCCGCCCAAGTAGCTGGGATTACAGGCGCATGCCCCCATGCCTGGCTAATTTTTTTGTATTTTTAGTGGAGATGGGGTTTCACTGTGTTAGCCAGGCTGGTCTCAAACTCCTGACCTCAGGCAATCTGCCTGCCTCAGCCTCCCAAAGTGCTGGGATTACAAATGTGAGCCACCGTGCCCAGCCCTCCTGCTCCGTTTAGCGAGTGCCTGCCAGGTAACCCACCCTGGGCGGCGGGAAAAAGCCCCTCACAGCGCCAGAGGTGCAGTCAGGAGTCTGAGGCCACCCCTGCCTCCAAGCGCTCACAGCACAGCGGGAGGGAATGCTTCTGACAGATTTTCATGAGATCATTACCGTGGTAAGAGGAGAGCTGGGGTGGTGGATTGAATAGTGGCCCCCAAATTCATGTCCCCCAGAGCCTCAGAATGTGATCTTTTTGCAAATAGGGTCTTTGCAGATATAATTAAGGTCAGAGTCGAGGGATGAGATCATCCCAGACTAAGCAGGTGGACCCTAAATCTAATGACTGGTGTCCTCAGAAGAGGAGGAGAAGAGACAGACGCACAGAGGAGGAGGCTGGAGCAATGTGGCCACAGGCCAGAGAACTTCCAGGGCCACCAGAAGCTGGAAGAGGCAGGAGGGAGCCTCCCCCCAGAGCCTTTGGAGGGGCAAGGTCCTGCTGACACCCTGACTTTGGACTTCGGGCCTCTAGAACCGTGAGAGAATCTATCTGGATTTAAGCCCCCAGAGTGTGGTCCCCTGTTACAGCGGCCGAGGACACTAATGCATCTGGGCTAGGAGCCAGCAGAGCAGGCAGCTTCTGGCAGGTGAGCAGCGTGCAGGGCTGCCTGCGACTCCCTGGCCTCCGACACCCACCTGTGAAGTGACCGAGGCTGAGGTGTGACAGGGGGTCCTGGGCAATCAATCCTGCAGTGCAGAGGTTCTCAGACCTGGGAGCCTCACTGAGAAGGTGCATAAAACACCAGCTGCTGGGTCCCAACTCTGGAGTTTCCAAGTCAGCAGGTCTGGGGCCAAGCCTGGGAATTTGCATTTTCAACAAGTGCCTGGGTGATTCTGGCTCTGCTGCTTCAGTGACCCCACCGAGCTGCTCCCTAGATCCCCTTACCTGGTGGCGCCCACCCCTTTCACCCTCCCCCATTCCCCTCACTCCCATCCCCAGCTGCTGGGAATGTTGCTGGGAGTTGTTGGCGAATGCTGAGACCCAGCCTGGTCCCCAGCATCAAAGAGCACGGCATCTTGCCACCATCCTCCCTTTATCTCCTCTCCCCACTGGGCAGCCCCTCCTCCCACCTGCTGCCCTCAGCTCTGACTTCATTTCTCCGCTTCTCTCTACAGTGACACCTGCAGTCCCTGCCTCTGCTTTCTCTCCTGCCCAGGTGGGCTCCCTCCAGCCACTCCCAGGAACTGCCCTGGACAAGCCTCCACCGTGTCCATGTGATGTGGCCTCTCGTCTTCCCTGGTGCAGGGTTCCAGCTCTCTAGTCCTCCTGCCTCAGCTCCTTGCTGGCTCTGCCTCTTCTCCTGACCTCTGTCCTTGGTCCTATCTGGAGGAGCATTTCTGAGTGGTCTCATTGATTTTTAGCCAAAGATTCCCAATCCACAGGGCAGCTGTCCATGTACCCAACAGACAATATCATCCACGGGTCCGAAACTGAGCTCCCAGCCTCCCTAATCCTATTAAAACTGCAGCCCTCTGCCATCCTTCCAGATGTACAGAACATAAATCCCGGAGTCACCACGAAGTCTATCTTGTCCTCCCATACCACATCCAAGCTGCCAATAAGTCCTGGAGCTCAGCCGTCGAAAGCCTTCCCTTCCCACCTTCTCTGCTCTTCCCCAGCTGATCCACCACAGTCGCTCAGCGAGATCATTCCCAAACCTCCTCCCTGGTCTCCTGGCTTTACCATTGCCCCAGAGACTGCTCTGGAAAGCGCAGCCACAGGCTGCTGGGCTCCACTTCTGGAGTTTCTGAGTCCATAGATATGGGGTAGGCTGAGAAGTAGTTCTATCCATTTACATCCCACCAGTACGGTATCATAAGTTGTTATCACACACAGAGAGGTCTGTATCTTAACACTGCATTTAACTATCATCTACCTATGCACAAATATCACACCACCATTATTAGTCCAGATTTTTCATAGTTCTTGATATCTAGTAGGGCAAATTCCTTCCACCCTCACCTTCTTCTTCATAAGTGTCTGTATTAGTCCATTTTCATGCTGCTGATAAAGACATACTCAAGACTAGGCACTTTACCAAAGAAAGAGGTTTAATGGATTTACAGTTCCACCTGGCTGGGGAGGCCTCACAATCATGGCAGAAGGCAAAAGGCATGTCTCACATGGTGGCAGACAAGAGAACAGAGCTTGTGCAGGAAAACTCTCCTTTTTAAAACCATCAGATCTTATGAGACTTATTCACTATCACGAGAACAGCACAAGAAAGACCTGCCCCCATGATTCAATTACCTCCCACTGGATCCCTCCCACAACACATGGGAATTCAAGATGAGATTTGGGTGGGGACACAGCAACACCATATCAGCGTCTTGAGTAATTGTGGCCTTTTGCTATTCCATTTAAATTTTAGAATGAGCTTACTAGGTTTTATTTTTTAAAAATCTGTCAGGAATTTGGAGTTGTGTTTAAGCTATAGATTAACTGGGTAATAATTGACCTCTTTGTGATATTGAATCTTCTTGTCCATACACATGATCCAGCTCTCCATTAGGTCTTCATAGCTATTTTCCAGTGGTATTTATTTTTATAATTTTGCACCTGATGAGTCCATACATTTTTTGTTAGATGTATTCCTGTATACTTTTTTTCATTGCTATTATAAATAACATCTTAATTACATATTCTAACTACTATTGAAATATAAATGCGGTTGGCTTTAGTTTATTGATATTATATCTAGAAACAGCTAGATTGTGTCATCAATTCTGGAAGATTCTCTTAGATTGTTTTAGGTTTTTCTGTGTAAAAAAACATCAGGAGAATAATGACAGTTCTACTTCTTCCTTTCAAACTGTTATACTGCTTATTTCTTTGTCTTGTCTTATTGCATTGGTTAATAGCTCCAAGGTGAATAGCACTTGGGAATCTGTTTTGAATCTGATTTTAAAGGGATTTATTTTATCATTTCATCATTAAGTACAATATTTGAAGTAGAATTTCTTTGCTTTTGTTGTGTTGATACTCTTTATCAGGTTATAGAAGTTTCATTCTAACCCTAGTTACTAATATAGCAAGTTTTCTTAATGGATTTTCATCATAAATTTTTATGGATTTTTTTCCATATCTATTGAGAAGACCATATACTTTTTCTCTTTTTATCTACGTAATGAATTACGTTAACAACATTTCTAATGTAAGAATATAGTTGGTCGGGTGCAGGGGCTCACACCTGAACTTTGGGAAGCCAAGGTGGGTGGATCACCTGAGGCCACAAGATTGAGATCAGCCTGGCCAATATGGCAAAACCCCATGTCTACTAACACATACAAAAAAAATTAGCTGGGCATGGTGGTGTGCACCATGTAATTCCAGCTACTTAGGTGGCTGAGGCATGAGAATCACTTGAACCCAGGAGGTAGAGGTTGCAGTGGGCCAGGATTGCACCACTGCACTCCAGCCTGGATGACAGAGTAAGACTCTGTCTCAAAATTTTTAAAAAGTCAATAATATTACATTCTTGGAAACACCAAGTAATCATGACTTCTTATCTTTTATGTACTACAGAACTTGGTTTGCTTGTATTTTTTGTTGGATTTTTGCATCTATGTTCATGAGTGAGGTTGCCTTAATGGATCTAGTTTTTAGGTCAAAAATGAGCTGGAATATGTTTATTTTTCTATTATCTCAAAGAATTTGTGAAAGATGGGGGTTTCTTTGAATGTTAGATTATACTTACCTGTAAACACTGGGACTTGTGTTTTCTTTCTGGAAAGATTTTAAATTGTTGATTCAATTTCCTTAATGCTTATGAGATCATTTGATTGTCCTATTTCTTCTTAACTCAGTTTTGGCACTTATATTTTTCTAAAAATCTGGACATCTCATCTACATTTTCTTATTTTGTGCTATAAATTTGCTCATTCTACTCTTTTATATTTTTATTCTTATCTTCATGACTTCTTTTCTTTGGGTTTACTTAATTAATTTTAAACATTTTTTTCCTAACATAAGAGCTTCAGGTTATACATTTTTTCCTGAGTACTGCTATAGATGCTCCCTACAAATTTTGATGTTTATTATTTTTGCTGTCATTCTTTTCTAGTATGCTCAGTTTTCATAATATCTTTTTTGGCTTATGAGCTAATTATAAGTGTGCTTTAAAGTTTCACCATGTATGATGTTTTATTGATGTTAATTTACTTGTATTGTGGGCAGAGAATGTGGTCTCTTTGATAACCATTCTTTGAAATCTGTTGTTGCTTGCTTGATTTATGACCTAGTATTATTTTTTAATGTGTTTTCCTGGGCATTTGAGAAGTATGTGAACCCTCCCGTTGCTGGGCGCAGCTTTCACTACACGCTGATTATCTGAAGCTTAATTGTGTTGTAAAGCTACTCTACACCATCATGATAATTTTTTATCTCCTTACTTCAGTCACTACAAAATGTGTTTTAAAATATCCCTCTATGACACTATTTGTTCAATTTTTTTGTAGTTCTTATAGCCTGACAGTTTGCTTTATATATTTTGAAGTATAAACAAGTTTAGAATTACAGTCAAATTGAAACTTTTATGTAAATTCAATAACTCTATCTGTAGTCATGCTTTTACTTTAAGTCTATTCAGTTGATATTATTATAGATATTCTAGGGTTTTTTTTTTAACTCATATCTCCTTAGGGACTTTTTTCATCATGTTTCTTTCAATCCTCTCTGTCCTTATGTTGTAAATGTGTCTTTCATTAACATAGATTTTTTATCCCATCTGATCTTTATCTTTTAATCAGGCATTTTACCTTTGTCTGATTATTTCAATGATGTTCTCTTCCCCACTCCCTCCATTCTCTTCTTTTGAGGCTCCAAGCTCTGATGTTTATAGAGCCTCTCACACTTTTCTCTGTGCTTTTGACTTCTCTTTCATATTTTCTATGTCACTCTCTTCTGTATCAGAGCCTGGATGATTTCTACATGTCTCTTTTGCCTTTCACTAACTTTCTCTTTAGCTGTATCAACTCTGTTGGTTAATTGTCTAAGTTCAATTTTTATATTTTTTACTGCTAGAATTTCATATTTGTTCTTTCAAATCAGATTAGATAACTGAACACGGTAGCTCACGCATGTAATCCCAGCACTTTGGGAGGCTAAGGCAGAAGAATGGCTGAATCCAAGAGTTTGAGACCTGCCTGGACAACATAGTGAGACTCCATCTCTTAAAACAAGTAGCCAGGCATAGTGATGTTCCCTGGAGTTCTAGCTACTCAGGAGGCTGAGTTGTAAGGATTGCTTGAACTCAGGAGTTTGACGTTGCAGTGAGCCATGATTACACCACTGCACTCCAGCCTTGGCAACCAAGTGAAACCGTGTCTCCAAAAAATAATAAATCAGTGTAGTCAACCTTCTTTTTCTTCTTTCCTTAAAGAACAGTATGATAGTAAGATTAGTCAACTTTGATAGTTCTTCTCCTTGGCTAAACTGTCAACATCACCTTTTAATTGTTTAAATATATAAAACATACTTATTCTTTATCTGGTAATTCTATTGTCACAGTCTTCATGGACCTAATTCTACAGATTTTCAATCTTGTGACTTCTCCACAGATGTTAATTTTTAATTGTAATTTTATCTTAATTGTAAGTTACTCTGCAGAAACTGTTTAAGGCCTGGGTTTAAATGTTTCTCCCAGCCAGGCGCTGTAGCTCACACCTGTAATCCCAGCACTTTGGGAGACCAAGGCTGGTGGATCACTTGAGGTCAGGAGTTCAAGACCAGCCAGTTCAAGACCAGCCTTGAGGTCAGGAGTTCAAGGCCAACATGGTGAAACCCCGTCTCTATTAAAAATACAAAAAGCAGTTGGGCATGGTGGCGGGTGCCTGTAATCCCAGCTACTCAGGAGGCTGAGGCAGGAGAATCGCTTGAACTTGGGAGGGAGAGGTTGCAGTGAGCTGAGATTGTGCCACTGCACTCCAGCCTGGGTGACAGAGCAAGATTCCGTCTCAAAAAAAAAAAAAGAAAAATACAAAAATTAGCCAGGCATGGTGGTGCATGCCTGTATTCCCACCTACTTGGGATGCTAACGGAGCAGAATTGCTCAAACCCGGGAGGCAGAGGCTGCAGTGAGCCGAGATCGTGCCACTGCACTCCAGCCTGAAGACAGAGTGAGACTCTGTATACATGTCTCCTGGACAGATGTGCTTTTACTTCACCTGGAGCCACCAGTATCCTGGGACCACTTTCAGCCTTTCATCTTTCCTTTTTTTGGAGTGGAGGGGGCTGAGGAATGGGCACATGAGCAGTGTGATTTGGGGTCCTCCTGGGGGTGGAGCCGGGTGGGGAGGAATTCCCAGTGGAGGGTTTTTTCTGTTCTCCTCAGGGCTCACTGTCTCCCTCTGCGGGGTGGATGTTGTCCTCATGCCACTTCAGAAGTCTTGGCTTATGTAGGGGTCTCTGTCCCAACCTGTGAGTTGCTTGGCCCTGAGTCTCTTTCCTGTCCCCCAATTGCATGGGCCCCTCGAAGCCCTGCTCTAGGTCCCCAGAGATGGGGGAGAGAGCTCCCCACGAACCCCATCTTCTGTGTTTGTCCAATTCTCAGAATTCTATTTCTCATCATTTCTGGCCACCGAGGGTTTCTCTTTCTTTTCTGCTAGTCAGATACATATCTTAAAAATTTTACATGAAACATATAAAATATGTGTATAATGCAAATTTATTTCATCCAGCTTTTTGAATTGTTCTGAAATGGGCTCTTTTCTCCAGACATCTAGATTGTTACACTGCCAGAAGGAGGTCCTTTAACTTCAAAGAAAGAAAAATCCCTTTATTCATCAGAATGTATTCATTGAGCACCTACTGTATACGGGGTATTGCGCCTACCCCAGAGGGCTCCCCAGTCCAGTGGGGAGCAGGCAGAGCCACAGCCCACTCACAGGGTGGCCACGAGCCATGGAGGCTGCAGCCTGGATTTCAGTCCGAGGCTTCGGCAGCAGGCAGAAGGGACCCGAGGTTGTGGTCGCTCCAAAAAAGATGCAGCAAGCAGGTCACAGTAGGAGGCTGCGGCTGAACTGCACGGAGAGCTGCCACGCTTGGCCTTAGCTCCATTAGAGAGGACTTCAGTTGTGACTGTGGAAGGCTCCGATGTATCCTGGAGATCGTGGCATTGCTTGCGGGAGGTCTTTCTGAAGGATAGCATTGATTTACCATGGGAGCAGGTGGCAGGAGGGGTGGCGTGCAGTCCATGGAAACCTGAGTCACTTTCAAATTCCAATCTTATTAGACTGAAGGTGATTTACAGACTCTTGTTAAGTGCGGTAATAATTGGATGGGCCTGAAGTCATTACCAACAATTAAGAAGCCGCCATTGATCCCACTAAACAGCAAGTGGGCAGTTTAGGGCACTTGAGATGGGTCCTCAGGGGAGCCCACCTCCCTCCCTCTCTGGGGACAGTCAAAGCCTCCCCATCCCTGGGGACTGACTGTATCAGCGGAGCCGAAGGAGCAGGTCAGCACCGGGCCTCGTCGGGGCACAGAGGCACAGCACGCAGGCAGAACAGAGGCTCTGGGGCAGAGGCATCTGGATGCACACCCAGCAGTGACCTTCAGCAACAACTCGGGGCACCCACTTCCTCTCCATCAACTCAGAGATGAAAACCCCAACTCGAGGGCAGGCAGGGAAGATCACATTGCAATCATGTGTGTGCCTGGAACATGGTGGCCACTCGATACATCACAGCTATTGCTATATTTAAACAGAATGGATGGGAGGGTGCTTGGTAACTGAAACACAGAGCTGTGGTTCCCTCTCTGAGGCCTGGCACTGTGTGGTCCACACATCACGTTATACTATCATTAATAAAAACACAACCTGAAGCCCAGACTGGGGCAGAAATGACCGGAAGAACAAGGGCCCCTTTTCTCTGACCAAGCAGCCGGTTCAGCAGCCTCGCAGGGAGGATAAAGCATGGCCTCCCACGCTAGGCCACCAGGGGCTCGGCTCCAGGCTTAGTTAAACTGTTTTTATCTTCCATAAATCCTCCTAAGTTACTTTAAGGCTCATCAGACCCCTTCAATTGCCATTTAAGTGTTTTTTCTGCACTAACTGCTTCTTGTTAAATAGTTTGACATTTATGCGTCTAGACTTCGGTTGTTTTGATATTGATTTGGCCCAGAATGATAATGGAGGAGGCAGCATTGGTTTTGCTGTCATTGGCAGCAGCCGTATATCTCTGGGAAGTGGATAGCTTTGTTATTCTCTCATACTGGAGCCCAGAGTGAAAACCATGCAGGATTCAGAAGGGGCTGCACCATCCCAAATGCCCCCCACCTCTTTGGGGCTGGGGAGATGGTTAAAAATAGAGGTTGTAGATGGCGTCTCGGGTGAGGTTTCCTGACAGTTACCGAGCTGGTTCTCTCCAGAGGTAACAGATGCCAGCATCACAGGTGGGAGGTAGTGAGTATCCACGGGGGTAGGGAAGCCAACGAGGTGTGTTTGCAGCCTCCTGAGCTTGCTGGGCCTTTCTTGCCTAAGTTCCTTGTCTATGCTTTTCCCTCAGATTGGAGTAACCTTCTTTGCTTTGTCTTGCAAACTCCTATGCATCCCTAAATACCCCAAGTGGATGCGCCCTTCCCAGGAGGTCTTCTTCAGCTTCCTAATGATGCATGCAGTGATGAAGTCACCCAGGGGCCTCAGAATCGTCCTTAGAGTCAGCCAGACCCTCCTTGCCAGTACGTGGGTGACAAAGGGCCTGAGACAAAAGCCACGGAGAAAGTCTGAGGTGCAGCTGGGCCCGGGAGCAGGCTCGCAGCTCCTGATCCAACTTCTTTTCTTTTTTGCTCTCTGCACAGCCTGCCTGGCTCACACTAGGCTGTGGCAATTCTCATGATCCAAGCTACTGCTGCAATATCACCCAGGGAGCTTGTGGCCAGAGAGTGAAATCTCCGATCAATACCCAAGAACCGCGCGGAGCCACCGGCTGGGCAGCCTGGTGAGTCACGGCTCCAGGAGGTCGCGGGAAGCCCAGGTGCCCTCGCGGGCCGGCCCCTCTCCCCCTCCTCTCCTCCCCACCTCTGTTCTCATCCCTGCTGCCCTTTTTCTTTCAGTATATATATTTTTAATTGTAAAAACACAAAAGAGTACAGAGAAAAAATTCCACCCAGGTTCCCAACTTCCAGGATCAACAAATGTTCACATTTTGTCATTTTTATTTTCATGAGTTTTTGTTTGTTTGGGTTTTTTCTTCTTCTTTTGAGACAAGTTCTCACTCTGTCACCCAGGCTGCAGTGCAGTGGCACAACCATGACTCACTGCAGCCTCTACCTCCTGGCCTCAAGCAATCCTCCAACCTCAGCCTCCCGAGTAGCTGGAACTACAGGCACATACCACAACATCCAGCTAATTTTTATTTTTTGTAGAGATGGGGTCTAGCTACGTTGCCCAGGCTGGTCTCAAACTGCTGAGTTCAAATGATCCTTCCACCTCATCCTCCCAAAATGCTGGGATTACAGGAGAGAGCCGCTGCACCTGGCCATATTTTCACGTTTTGAAATGAAGGGAGTAAAAGTCACAGGTAAAGTTAAAATGGGCCTTTGCCCATTCTCCACTGTCCACCCCCAAGGCCACTGCTGTGTATTCTAAATGCTCTTTCTCATTGCAGTTTGCTTTTCTATTCTACATATGTAGGCATTTGTAAATAATCAACAGTATTGCATTGTAGGTCTAAAAATTTATGTAAAATGAACATTTTATTTCAACTTCACTGTAGCATTTCTTCCTGTAGAGACAACTCCCTTTAATTTATCCATTCCATCTGATAGGCACAGGGGCTGTTCCCAATGGTTTTATTATTTTTTTGGAGAAATATTTTTGTTTCAAAGTTTTTTTTCTTTTTTTTTTTTTAGATGAGATCTCACTCTGTTGCCCAGACTGGAGTGCAGTGGTACAATCTCGCTCACTGCAACCTCTGCCTCTCAGGCTCAAACGATCCTCCCACCTCAGCCTCCCAAGCAGCTGGGATCACAGGTGCACACCACCACGCCCAGCTAATTTTTGGTATTTTGGGTAGAGATGAGGTTTCACCATGTTACCCAGGCTGCTCTAAACTCCTGAGCTGAAGCAATGCACCCTCCTGGTCCTCCCAAGGAGTTACGTTATGGCAAACGGAGCCCCTGCACCCGGCCCCAGTGTTTTACCATAACAAGCAGAGCTGGCACAAGTCCCCTGGTCCCTCTGCGTGGATCCCTAAGAGCTGGGACGCTGCACCCTGCCGCATTACTGGGGATGGCCACATTGCCCTCCAGGGTGGCTGAGCCAACGTAAAAGATGCCTGAACATCTTTCTGTGCATTTATAGGTCCACTGGCTCTTCAGACTCTTCTCTCTGGACCCTCTGTCTGTTTCCTCCTGGGTCATTGGCCTCTTTTCCTCATTGAGCTGTAGCAGTAATTTATAAGCTGTGTTCTGGACATTAATCTTCTGTCTGTTCTATATGCTATAAATGTCTTCTTCTGTCTGTGGCCTGATGTTTATCTTCAACTGTGTCTTTTGTTCCACGAATTAAAGCTTGGTATAATTGAATCCATCACTCTCTCTTGTATGAGTTATTCTGTTTGTACCCCAACTCAGAATTTTCCTACCCTGAGGTTCCAGACCGGGCTTCATATATTTTCCTCTAATCGTTTTGTTTTCCACATTAAAAAAATTTTTTTTCAATCCATCTAGGAGTTTCAGGTACAGAATGGATGTAATTTTTGCTAAATCAACCTGTTTTTGAGATGGAGTCTCGCTCTGTCGCCCAGGCTGGAGTGCAGTGGCACAATCTCAGCTCACTGCAAGCTCCGCCTCCCGGGTTCACGCCATTCTCCTGCATCAGCCTCCCCAGTAACTGGGCCTGCAGGCGCCCACAACCACGCCTGGCTAATTTTTGTATTTTTAGTAGAGACAGGGTTTCACCATGTTAGCCAGGATGGTCTCGATCTCCTGACCTTGTGATCCGCCTGCCTCAGCCTCCCAAAGTGCTGGGATTACAGGCGTGAGCCACCCGCCCGGCTGCTAAAGCAACTTTATACTCCTAGGGTAAATCTTGCTTTTACGTAATGTATTTTTGTATATTCTGCTGGATTTAATTTGCTGATTCTTCACTTAAGAATTGATATATGTGTGTGTGGATCTGATCCTAATTTGTCTGTTCTTGCACAAAACGCAGGTTTGATGTCAGGGTATATACGCCTCCTCAAATGAGGCAGCAGCTTTGTTTTCTATCCTCTGAAAGTTTAAGTGAGGTGGAGATTTTCTGCTACTTAAAGATGCATTAAAACTCACCATTAAAATGCCTCATGCTATTTTTTTATGGTTGTAGGTATTCCACTTCTCCTTACATGAAACTTTGAAAACATATTTTTCCTTTAAAAATCTATTTCTTCTGGCCGGGTGCGGTGGCTCACGCTTGTAATCCCAGCACTTTGGGAGGCCGAGGCGGGTGGATCACGAGGTCGGGAGATCGAGATCACAGTGAAACCCCATCTCTACTAAAAATACAAAAATATTAGCCGGGCGTGGTGGTGGGCACCTGTAGTCCCAGCTACTCGGAGAGGCTGAGGCAGGAGAATGGCGTGAACCCGGGAGGCGGAGCTTGCAGTGAGCCGAGATTGCGCCACTGCACTCCAGCCTGGGCAACAGAGCGAGACTCCGTCTCAAAAAAAAAAAAAAAAAAAAAATCTATTTCTTCTGATTTTCCAGGTACAGTCGTATGAAGTTGTTCACAGCAGTTTCTTTTTTTATATTTCTTCTTTCTCCTCTACTATACTCTCTAATTTTTTTAATTAAATTTCTCTTTCACTAGCGGGAACATAATAGCTTCTCACAATGCCACCACCTCAATTGTATTTCTGGTCTTGCCCTCCTCCCTTCCAGCATAACTTCTTGGTGTCCCTTTGGTTTTTGCTTAACAAGCCTTGGTGAGGCTGGGCGTGGTGGCTCACACCTGTAATCCCAGCACTTAGGGAGGCCAAGGTAGGCGGATCACCTGAGGTCAGGAGTTCGAGACCAGCCTGACCAACATGGTGAAACCCCATCTCTACCAAAAATACAAAAATTAGCTGGGCGTAGTGGTAGGCACCTGTAATCACAGCTACTCGGGAGGCTGAGGCAGGAGAATGGCGTGAACCCGGGAGGCGGAGTTTGCAGTGAACCGAGATCGCGCCACTGTACTCCAGCCTGGGTGACAGAGCGAGACTCTACTCAAAAAAGAAAAAAAAAAAAAAAAAAAGAAGCCTTGGTGAAAGCTTCTTTCTTTAATTAATATTTTCAGAGATCTAGATTTTGAATTTTGTTGCCATTTCTGCTGCTTTTGTGTTTGTTTTATTCCTGCTGTAGAGAGACAGCACAGTGCAGTGGTTAATACCCCAGGCTCCCCAACTCCCGTGGGGTGACCTCTCTATGCCTCTTCTATAAAGTGAAGATAATTGCACCCATTTCATGGGTTACTGTGAAACAATAAAATAGTGCACACAAACATTGTAAGTATTCTTTCAACATTTACAAAACAACTTAGCAAACTAAGGCGTAGTAGTCTGTTTTCACACTGCTATGAAGAACTACCTGAGACTGCATAACTTATGAAGAAAAGAGGTTAATTGACTCACAGTTCCACAGGCTTAATAGGAAACATGGCTAAGAGGCCTCAGGAAACTTACAATCACAGTGGAAGGGAGGGGGAAGCAGGCGCATCTTACCAGGGCAAAGCAGGAGAGAGAGAGCACGAAGGGGGATGTCCCACACACTTTTAAACCATCAGATCTCCAGAGGATTCACTCCCTATCATGAGAAGAGCAAGAGGGAAATGTGCCCCATGATCCAGTCTCCTCCAATTCAACATGAGATTGGGTGAGGACACAGAACCAAATCATATCATAAGGCTAGAAGAGAATTTAAATATTTACCAAATCTATGCAAATAATGTGCCTGAAGGTGAGCCATCAAAAACATTATTTTGCCAGGTGCAGCGGCTCATGCCTGTAATCTTGGCACTTTGGGAAGCCGAGGCGGGCAAGTTGCTTGAGCCCAGGAGTTCCAGACCAGCCTGGGCAACATAGCGAAACCCTGTCTCTATAAAAAATACAAAAATTAGCCAGGCATGGTGGTACACACCTGTAGTCCCAGCTGCTTGGGAGACTGAGGTGGGAGGATCACCTGAGTCCAGGAGGTGGAGGTTGCAGTGAGCTGAGATTGCACCACTGCACTCCAGCCTGGGTGACACAGCAAAACCCTGTCTCAAAATAAATAAATAAATAAAACTCTTTTTAAAATTAGAAACAAGACAAGGGTATTTATCTCAAGTTTACGTGACTAGGAGGTCCCAGCCAGCTCGGCAAGACAAGAAAAAAAATGAAGGAGACAGATCGGATTTGGTGGCTCACGCCTGTAATCCCAGCACTTTGGGAGGCCAAGATGGGTGGATCACTTGGGGCCAGGAGTTCAAGACCAGCCTGGCCAATGTGGCGAAACCCTGTCTCTACTAAAAACACAAAACTTAGCCAGGTGTAGTGGCAGGCACCTGAATCCCAGCTACTCAGGAGGCTGAGGCAGGAGAATCACTTGAACCCGGGAGGCGGAGGCTGCAATGAGCCAAGATCACGCCACTGCTCTGCAGCCTGGGCAACAGAGTGAGACTCCATCTCAGAAAACAAACAAGAGAGAAAGAGAGAAGAGAGAGGAAGGGAAGGGAAGGGGAAAGACAATGAATGATTAGGGCAGAAGAATCTAATTTGTCATTATTTTCATGTGACATGACTGTTCTCTGTAAAAACCTGAAATAATCTGTAAACTATTGGGATTAATAAGAGATCAGCAAGGTTTTTCTTTTTCTTTTTGAGACAGGGTCTTGCTCTGTCACCCAGGCTGGAGTGCAGTGGAATGATAATGGCTCACTGCAGCCTCAACTTCCTGGGATCCAGCAATCCTCCCACCTCAGCCTCCCAAGTAGCTGGGACCACTTGTACACACTCCCCATGCCCAGCTAATTTTTGTATTTTTTGTAGAGAAAGGGTTTTGCCATGTTGCCCAGGCTGGTCTTGAACTCCTGAGCTCAAGTGATCCGACTGCCTGGGCCTCCCAAAGTGCTGTTATTACAGGTGTGAGCCACCATGCCGGGCCAAGAGATTAGAAAGGTTTCTAAATACTAGATCAATATGTTTTTTTAAATGCATTACTTTAAAAGCCAGCAACAAACAGAAAATCAAATTTTTATAATACCAACAAGAAATATAAAACACCTGGCAATAAATCTAAACTAGGATCAGAAAGATCTCTGTGGGGAAAGCTATTAAATGTTACTGTCAGAAATTTTAGAAGACCTAAATAAATGCAGAAATAGACCATATTCCTGCAGACAGAGACCCACGAATTTAAAGATGTCAGTACTCCTCAACCCAATCTATAGACTCAGTGTAATTCCAACTATGGCTATGTGTGTGTATGTGTGTGATTTAATAATCTGATGCTAACACATTTATGGGAAAGCAAAGATTCAAGAATCGCCCAGACACTCCTGAAAGAACACCATCGTGGGGGATTCCCCTATCAGATATCAGCATGACTTATAAAATTTCAGCAAATCAAACCCTGCTTCAGCAGTCCCACTCCCAGGCATCTACCCCAGAGAACGGTAAATCCATATCCACACACAAACGCGCACACAGATCTTCAAAGCAGCTCTGTTTACAATAGCCAAAGAGTGGACACAGCCCAGATGTCCATCCGCTGAAATGAACAGATACACAGAATGTAGCCTATCCAGACAATGGAGTACTCTTTGACCACAAAAAGGAATGGAGCACGAACACAGGATACAGGATGCATGCGTCTTGAGAACCTTGCGCTAAGTGACCACATATTATGTGGTTCCACTCATAGGAAATACCCAGGATAGGTGAATCCATAGAGTCAGAAAGTAGATTGGGGTTGCCGGGGGGCTTGGGGGAGGACGAACAGGGAACGACTGTATGGTGTTTCTTGTTGGGGTGATTAAAACGTTCTAAAATTGATTGTGGTGATGGTTGGATTCCTCTGTGAGCATACTAAGAGCCAGGGAATTACACACTTTAAGTGGGTGAATTTTGTGGTGTGTGAGTTGTATCTCCACTTTTGGGGAATGAGTCCTATTGGTGCAGAATTAGGCAAACAGACCACAGCCTGCTCCAGAGGCCAGGTCCGTGGTGGGCGTGTTCACCAGGCCCAAGGCAGAGTGCAGTGTCTGCTTCCGCAGCAGACTGTGGGTAAATATTTGTTGCACAAATGCATGAACAAATGAACGAACAGGGCCGGTGGGTAAATGGAGAAACTGGGATCTTAGTTCTGGTTGTTACGTCCTCAAGCTGGCCTCCTCCAGCCCCAACTCAGAGGAGGCACACTGGGGCGAGGAGCTGGAGGAGGGATGGAGAGAGGGAGGGAGGGAGGGAGGAGGGATGGAGAGAGGGAGGGAGGGAGGGAGGCGGGCAGGAGGTGCCCCGGTACCTGCACTGTCTCCACTGACCAAGGCCTGGGAGAGCAAGGGCCAGCGGGGAGGGCTGTGTGGTGTCGGCTGAAGTCAGTGAGTAGGGAGCAGCCTCAGGCTGAGGAGGAGAAGCAGCTGCCAGTGCCTCCCGACAGTGGCCGAGCAGCAGGTCAGGCTTTAGGCTGGGAGCAAGGGGGACACCGGAGATCGGGGGGCTTATGCCGACTGCCGTGGTCATTTGGAATGGCCCTTGAGAATGAGTGCCGAGACACAACCTGGGGACAGGGCCACAGGCCTCCCCCGTGCTCCTGCGTTCTCTCCAGTCCATACTGTGGGTGGCAAGGCTGGGGGCCTTGGGGTCGAATGAGCCTCTCCCTTCAAACATCCCCCCAGTGAACTCCCAGGCGGAGAGAGCCCCCAGAACACACGCCTTCAGGGACCACGTGGCTAAGGAGGCCTCGGGGAGCAATAATTAGCCAGAAAACCTCGCCTCGGCATGGGGTAAGGTGAGGGGGCCCTGAGGCCCTCTTCTCCTCTTCCCTCACCCCCTCCCAGCTGGGACCCTCTGGCCAGGCCTCCTTCTGTAGAAAACCACAGCTTAAAGATGATTATGGCCTCTGGTTTCTGCTGCAGCGGAGGTAGGGTGCCCAAGCTCGGGAAGCCCAGCTGCTGTGGGGAAGGAGGGTGCTGCCGTGGTGAGAGCCGCCCACACAAGCCTGAATGCAGGTTATTTTTGGCAATGAAGGAGACGCGCATGTGCAGCAGACAGCACAGACTCTGAGATCCCACAGACCTGGGTGCTGCCTTGACCGTGGCAAGGCCGTGGGGAGACCACGTGACTCTGTGCCTCAGTTTCCTCATCTCGGGCTCACCCAGCCCCTGCTCCTGCCTGGGGCTCCCTGCAGCTGG
The DNA here is from genome assembly GCF_028878055.3 of Symphalangus syndactylus. Lineage (NCBI taxonomy): Eukaryota > Metazoa > Chordata > Mammalia > Primates > Hylobatidae > Symphalangus > Symphalangus syndactylus. Next base: position 13,376,481 of record NC_072438.2, read on the forward strand.
CCAGGCCACCTTTGGAGCCTGAACAGGGCCCAGCAGGGAAGACTCTGCGCTCCATGAGGAACTCACAGGCTTCCCCCAGCCTCCTCGAGCTCCCAGATTCCCACTGTGACTTCCACCTGTGTGTCGGGAGTGGTGTCTGAGGCTGGGGGTGGATTTGAATCTGGAGTGTTTCAATTTAAAGCCTGGGCCAAGACAACATATAGATGGTAACACGTGCAGGGCCCCTGTCCTCCCCTGACCCCACACACCTGTGCATATCTCCACAGCAGATGCCCCAGCCTCTTTCAGAAGGGACTTGTCCTCACCTTAGAATCGCAGCCTCCGGGGGACCTCCGGGAACTTCTGAACCAACCTCTTCATGTAGAGAGAGGCAGGCCCTGCAGACACACCTGGTTCTGCAACACACCTGGTTCTGCGAGGAGGCCAGGAACCCTGGCCCCATCCATCTGGGCCCCTCAGCCAGGCCTGCTGGCTCCACCGCCCTGACCTGCAGGCTCTGCCTCTCAGCTCACTGTCCACTGCTTCCCACCCCCGTGTCCCCTGCAGGACTCCTGGCAGCCCCAGCGCTGGCTGCCATTTCTTGTTGGACTCCGGTCTGTGCTGATCGCTGGCGCGTTGATAAAGCTTTCCCAAGCTCCCACCAATCTCTCCTCCATAAATACTCATTACAAGACAGGCTCACTCAAGGAGTCTCCACCTGGAGGGGCGCATCCTTCCACCGATCGCCTTGGTTGGGCTTCATTTAACACTCCACAAGCAGCAGACCCGTCCTGGGGAAGTGAGGAGACAGATCAGAGTCGGGCAGGGGCTGAGGTGCAGTCACTTCTCTGCAGAGGCCACTGCTCCATTACAGTTGGTTCACCCGTCCCTAGGGCTCTGCCAGCCGGGGGCTCCGGAAGGGGCATTCTGTGCAAATCCAGCTCTGGTCCCTTCCCGGACCTGCCCTGACCCAGGTAAGAAGGGAGTCTGCCTAGGCACCCCGCTCTGTCCTCATGGAGAAGAGTCTGGAAGAGTTTATCACATTAAACAAAAAAGAGCAAGTTGTCTCCCCTGCATTTGCTGCATTGCCAGCCTCCGGCCCAGGTTATCGGGAGCTCATGGAGGCAGAGAGCCCACGGGGGCCGGCACCAGCAGGGCCCAGGGACGAGGGTTCCTCCCGCTTCCCTGTGCAGAGGCCGGTGATCTCTCTGCAGCTTCTCCAGGAAGACTCGCCCGGTGTCTCCTTTACCTTTCCCACCCATCCCTGGAAGTCAGCTCGAAGAACCACGACCCTCCAACCTCGGGCACGCCATGCCCATCACCCTCTCTTCCTTTAACCCGATGGGAGTCCCATCCTGCTCAGGGTGGAAACATGCTCAGCTGAGAGGAAACGAACTCCACAGCCCCACACAAGCCTTTGCAGCTGGGTAGGAGCGCGGCAGGGTCCTGCCTGCCGGACGCAGAATGGGGCCACAGCAGCGCCTCCCAGAGACTTGGCTTTCCTGATACTTGAGGAAGACCTAGTGATCTAGACAGACTTTATTCTCTTCTTCCTTGTTATGGATGGAATTGTGTCCCCCCAAATTCCTAACCCCCAGTATCCCAGAATGCGATCTTATTTGGAGGCAGCCCCTTTATAGAGAAGTTAAAATGAGGTCATCCACTCCTCAAAAGAAGACATTCACGTGGCCAAAAAACATGCAAAAATTTCAACATCACTGATCATTAGAGGAATGCAAATCAGAACCACAATGAGATGCCATCTCACGCCAGTCAGAATGGCAATTATTAAAAAGTCAAGAAACAGGCCGGGCGCGGTGGCTCACGCTTGTAATCCCAGCACTTTGGGAGGCCGAGGCGGGCGGATCACGAGGTCAGGAGATCGAGACCACCGTGAAACTCCGTCTCTACTAAAAATACAAAAAAATTAGCCGGGCGTGGTGGTGGGCGCCTGTGGTCCCAGCTACTCGGAGAGGCTGAGGCAGGAGAATGGCGTGAACCCGGGAGGCGGAGCTTGCAGTGAGCCGAGATGGCGCCACTGCACTCCATCCTGGGTGACAGAGCAAGACTCCTTCTCAAAAAAAAAAAAAAAAAAAAAGTCAAGAAACAACAGATGCTGGTGAGGCTGTGGGGGAATAGGAACATTTACACTGTTGGTGAGAATGTAAATTAGTTCAACCACTGTGGAAGACAGTGTTGCGATTCCTCAAAGACCTAGAACCACCAATTGATCCAGCAATCCCATTACTGGGCATATACCTGATATGGTTTGGCTGTGTCCCCACCCAAATGTCATCTTGAATTATTCTCCCATAATTCCCACATGTTGTGGGAGGGACCCGGCGGGAGATAATTGAGTCACGGGGGCGGTTCCCCCATACTGTTCTCGTAGTAGTGACTAAGTCTCACGAGATCTGATGGTTTTATAAGGGGTTTCCTCTTTCACTTCTGTCTCACTCTCTCTTGCTGCTTGCCGTGTAAGAAGTGCTTTCACCTTCTGCCATGATTGTGAGGCCTCCCCAGCCACATGGAACTGTGAGTTCATTAAACCTCTTTTTCTTCCCAGTCTTGGGCAGGTCTTTATCAGCAGCATGAAAATGAACTAATACAATACCCAAAGGACTATAAATCATTCTATTACAAAGATACATGCTTGCCTATGTTCATTGCAGCACTATTCACGATAGCAAAGACCCGGAATCCACCCAAATGCCCATCAATGACAGACTGGATAAAGAAAATGTGGCATATGTACATCGTGGAATACTATACAGCCACAAAAAGGAACAAAATTGTGTCCTTTGCAGGGACATGGATGAAGCTGGAAGTCATTATCTTCAGCAAACCAACACAAGAACAGAAAACCAAACACCACACGTTCTCACTTATAAGTGGGAGCTGAACAATGGGAATGCATGGACACAGGGAGGGGAACAACACACACCAGGGCCTGTTGGGGGATGTGGTGAGGGAGGGCACCAGGATAAATAGGCAATGCATGCGGGGCTCAATGCCTAGGCAATGGGTTGATAGGAGCACCAAACCACCATGGCACACGTCTAACTATGTAACAAACCTGCGTGTCCCGCACATGTATCCCAGAACTTAAAATTAAATTTAATAAAATGAGGTCATCAGGTTGGGCCCTAATCCAACATGAATGGTGTCCTTGCAGAAAGGGAAAATGTAGACACAGAGACACACACACAACCACAGCGCCTGGTGAAGATGAAGGCAGAGGTCAGGGCGGCGCTTCCCCGAACCAAGGAACGCCCAGGGCTGCCGGCCACCAGGAACCGGGGAGAGAATGGGACCCATTCTCCCGCACGGCCTCAGGAGGAGCCAGCCCTGCCCACACCCTGATTTCAGACTTCTGGCCTCCAGAACAGGAGATGACACACTTCTGCTGTTTAAGCCCCCCCGGCTGGAGTACTTTGTCATGATGGCTCTTAGGAAATCAACACAGTTCTCCCCCTGGCCCACCCCCCACCACCTGCCCAGACCCCAGTGGCTGGAGGCACAGGGCTCATCATGAACAGGGCCACATGATCCTGCACTGAGGTGGCGGGGAGCAGGAACTCCACCCCTGCTGCAGCAGGGAGCCCCACGCCAGCCTGGGCACCCGCCTGGTTGCGTGAGAAAAGCACCGGACTCGCTCTCCAGCGCCTGTGGTCAGCTGCCTGCACATAACCTTAATGGAAGCATCGACCTGCGGGGCTGGGTGCTGAGTTCCCGTCGCCACAGGACGCTCCTCTGTGATGCCCCCAATCCGGTGGTGGGCTTCCTCCCGGCCTTTCCTTACCTGGTACAGCATGGTCTGTCTCCACATCAGGTGTTCAATGCTGTGTTGCTGATGTCTTGGACAGTGATGGCATCTGGTGGTGATCAGTTAATACTTGTTGAAGGAATAGAGAAAAGTGGGTAGGAAGGAGGGAGGGAGGGAGAGGGTGCGAGAGGGAAAAATAGAGGGAAAGCGGGGGAATAATGGAAGGAAGGGAGAGAAGGAAGGAAAGAGGAGAGAGAGAGGTAGAGGGAGAGCGGGAAGGGGAAGACAAGGGTAAGAGGGAGGGAAGGAAGGATCGGAGGAGGGAGAGGGACAGGGTGGGCCGGCCAGCAGCAACCATGACCAGAGCCTGCCTTGGGCTTGTTGATGACACAGGCAGATGTCAGGCTCTTCCCAGCTGGGGTCACACTCCTCATTCCAGCTTCCCCTGAGACTTCCGCGTGGTGCACCCTGCGGCAAGCCTGAGATGAAGGAAGTCCAGCCTCCGCTTCCCCCTTGACGGGAGCCCTTCGTGCATCTGCTGAGATCTTGGTCTGCTGTGGGCACATGTTCTGGGCCAGGTCTGAGAGAGCAGAAGGGAGCCAGGCCAAGGGGCGGAGGCAGCAGGGGTGGCAAAGTCCCTCCAGGAGAGGAACTCATCGGTGTGACAGCCAGCTCGGCAGCTGTGACTGTCAGCCAGCCTGCTCTACAGCTCTGCTGCCTGAGCCAGGCAGTCTGGCTTGGGGCAGAGGTGCTTTCCTCTTTTGGCCTTCTCATCCCAGGACCAGCTGAGGAGGTGCTCAGTCAACCCTGCCCGGGGACCCAGGCCCACGGTCACCTTCGCGACGAGGACACCGAGGCTGGCAGAAGCTGGGAGCAGCCCGGGTTGGCTGCCGGCCCGCAGGCTCTGTGCAAAGCTGGTGCCCCAGGTTCTAGCCCTCAAGCCCCTGGGAAGCCACTGGCCATGCTGGCCACCCCCGACCTGGGGCTTCCGCCCAAAACAGCTGTCCTTCCCGCTAGGCAAATCAGGCGTCCTCACCCACATCTTCCTGGGAGCTGGGGTTTCTGTCCCTCTTTCTCGGAGGACGGCCTGCTTGGGTTTGAATTGCAGGATCTAGGGATGCAGAAGGATCTGCTTCCTATTTTGGCTGCACCAGAGCTGGGTTGAGACAGGGGGCATTCTGCTCAGGGGCCGGGAGGAATCCATGCTCGGCCCTCAAGGCCAGACAGGCAGAGGACTCTGATGGACTGCCTGGGCGAGAAGGCGGCCATCAAGGTAGGGGAACTGCAGTCCTGACTCCCAGCGCGGGCATCAGAGTGGACGTCCTAGCCACAAAATACTCTCCTCCCTGGCCTCACCAGCCTCTTGCCCTGGACTAGACCACGGGCTTCTCCCCGGCCTGACTGGGCCTAGCTGAGCCTGAGGGCTGGCTCACACAGGTTTATTCCCTGCAAGCTCCTCCCATCCCCTCCTTCCTCTCCCAACTCTCCAATGGTCAAGAAGCTCAGAGAAGCAGGTGTCCCTGAAGCATTCAAACCCTCACCGGGGCAGGCTTGGGTGGACGTCATCTCTGCTCCCACCCCAGCCTCCTCTTGTAGAGAAGGAGCGTTGGAGGTGCCAGATGGCCGCAGGCACTGTTGTGAGTGACAACCATGCACAGATTGTACCATCAAGGCTGGTCACCAGCGCCCGTACACCCCACTATGTCCATCTACCGGGGGTTCCCTAGGTGCAAAAAGGGGTTCATGGTCAAACAAGTTGAGGGGCCCTGGATTAGAGTGAGCTTGTTTCCTTCTTGCAGGACTTCTCAGAGGCTTTACCACCCTGGGAATCTCCAAGATAATCCCGGAAAATTTACTTGACCGAGGGGCCTTCTTTGTTCTGTGGGGCATCTCAAAGGCCTGCTCCTCCATAGCACTCCTTTCTGGGTGAAGAGATAAAGCCAGCCAGGTGTGGCAGCTCACACCTGTAACCCCAGAACTTTGAAAGGCCAAGGCAGAAGGATCACTTGAGGTCAGGAGTTCAAGACCAGCCTGGGCAACATAGTGAGACCCTCCATCTGTACAGAAAAGTAAAAAAAAAAAAAAAAGTAGCCAGGTGTGGTGGCATGTACCTGTGGTCCCAAGCTACTTGGGAGGCTGAGACAGGAGGATCAGTTGAGCCCAGGAATTTGAGGCTGCAGTGAGCTATGATCGCCACTGTACTCCAGCCTGGGCAACAGAGCAAGACTCTGTTTAAAAAAATAAATATTTTAAAAAAGAGATACAGCCCAGACCCCTCAGGCCAGTTGAGCCAGGTCCATCTTGAAGACACTCTCCTTCCTCTGCCTTTTCCGCCTGGCCTGTGAGGAAAGAGCAGATCCAGGGAAGGCCGAATGAGGTACACCCAGGCACCTTGTCCATGAATGCTCTCCCCTGCTAGTGCCCTGGGGAGCTTCGAATGTGCCTTCAAGTTCCACTCTGTGCCTCCTCTTCCCGGAAGCCCTCCTTGAATGCCACACTCCACCCGAGGCAGAGGAGTTCACTCCCCTGCTGTCCAGTGACTGCATTTGACCCGTCCTCCACAGAGCTCTTCATCCTCTCCTGCCCGTGACTGCCCTGACCCCCAGCTTAGTTGTCACTGTGTCCTTAGTTGCCAGGGTGGTCCCTGGGACCACTCTGAGTGCTCAGCGCGGGTGTTTGACGAACGAGCACAGGAGTGGAAGGACAGACGGACATTTGGGGGAAGGAGGACATTCCCACAGTGGGGAGAGTGTTTAGTGATGACTGTGGCTCAGACGTCCCCCAGCTCACGGGGTTTTATTGGCATGAGACCTGGTTGTACATTTCCTTGTAAAAATATCAGAATGAATGTATGATTTCAAACACTTGCCTTGTTTTGCTCATTTCTGGTTTAAATCAGTCCCAACTTTACGGTGGGCACACAGATGGAGGGGTGGCTTCTGTCTCGCTCCCTTGAGGAAGAGACTCTGAAACGTACAAAGAGTGATTTGAGCCAAGCCCAGTGGCAGCAGTGAATATTATCAGCAGCTGTTATTGCACCCAAGGCTGGGACGTGACGAGGAAACGCCTGATGAGATTTTTATACCAATCAAGGGTTAAGAGAAGAGGCCTTGCAATCCCAGCTGGAGCCATTGACCAAATAGCAAAGCCAGACCCTTCCCGCCACCTCCCGGGGTGCGCGGGCCAGTGGACCTGCCTGCAGCGCACCTCGCTGGCTTCCTGGATGAGGAACGGAACCCCAAGGCCGCACGGCTTGACCAAGGCCCTCAACCGTAAAACAGGGAGAGACACCCCACCCGGGCCTGCTCCCCGGTCACAGCAGGGTCCTGAGACTCTGGCCACATTCAGGGAAGCCTGATGAAAGTTGGTAAAACCTCAGCATTGTCACCGATGGTCAGATTCTCCAAAGTGCCCTGGGAAGCGGTGAGCTCCTCGTCCTGGGGCTGAGGGCCGCGTGTGCGGGGTGAGGCACCGTGGACTGAGTCCTCCACCCCACGGCCCCAGCCCTCAGTGGTCAGCCCTCCCCTCCCTGGAACTGTGGCAGGTGGGGGGCTGGAACTGTGGGGCAGGCGGGCAGTGGGGCCCCGGGGGCCCCGGGCAGAGGCTGATGCTGATGTGCTCTGGCAGCCGAGAGCAGCTGCAGACAACTTTCTCGGGCTTTCGGAGTAATGAGTCCACTCTGACCGCTCCCCTTCCCCCAAGCACAGCCAGGGAGCCCCGCTGGCCTGGGGGAGGCCAGTAGCCAGCCCATTGTCAGCCTGTCTGGGCTGCAAATATTTGACCCTGGTCCTCCCTAAACCTTTTCTCACACCTAAAGAGCAGACCTCTGACCTGGGCCTGGAGAATGCGATCAGCGCCTCCAGGGGTCTGTTTATCTTACATATTAATTCTGGCATCATGGGCTTGGCCCGGAGACCGCCTGACCCCGGATTCTGGGCTGATGGGGCCACTGCTCTTTCTGTTCAAACTTCTCTGCCGTCAGTCACTCGGGACAGCCTCATGGGCCAAGCCCGATGCGAGGCTGTAACCGGCAGCTCCACCCTTCCCACCTTCCTGCCTGTTCTCTTCGCCTATTCAAGGCCGCCTGCTACAGGCCGGGCCTCGCGCAAGGAGCTTCCTGGTAAGAAATTCTGTGCAAAGAGGCTGGGTGGATCAAAGGCTCTGAAACCCACGCGTTCCTCCACTCACATTTTAGTCTTGAACAGGGCAGGATCAGAGAATCCGATCGGATTTCTTACCGGTAAGGTGAGACTGGCGATGCCTGCCACGTGGGCTGTGGTCAGGTTGAGGACAGTGCCTAGGTGAGCGGCACAGGGAACACGGATTCCCCCACGGGCCCCACGGGCCCCACAGGCTGCTCATCCCCAAATCCCCAGCACAGGACACCTAGGAAGGTCCCCCATCCACATCTGCCAAATGCAGTCGGTCATCACCCATGCTGTCTTACCAGCTGCACTCAGCCAGAATGAGGACGCCATCTTTCCTGTGCATGACTGATGCTGCAGATGCTGGACTCTGGGACTCACACAAGGATCCTTTCTCCACCTTTGGTCTGAAGCCCACGTGCCTGTGTAGGGCTCTGGCCTCTATCTGGTTCTTACCTCCGACTTTCTCTTATTTTTCCCTTTGCCTCAATTCCATCACTTATTAATTACATCCTGCTTTATTGCACTATCTCTATAAGCTGTGTAGGACCTTTTGGGTTATGGGATCAGATACTTTCAAAAGCCCATGTATAAATTCTCCGTAGGCAAGCAGATCTCAATTGTGAACTTGAATTAAATGAAAAACGAATTTAAGCCAGGGCCTCTGGAGGGTGGCCTGCTGCTCCTCCCCAGCTCAGCAATGTGTCTCACTGCGTCACAGTGCCTTCTGCTTACGGCAGAACCTGCCTAGCGTTGGCGTGGATTCGCCCCATGAACTGGATGCAATGCTGATTTCGTAGATGAAGACACTGAGGTTCAGAGAAATCAAGCTCCTTCTCTGAGTTGCCCAAAAAGGAGGGGAGGGGCCGGGTTGTGAACTCCTTGGATAAGTCAGGTCTTGCCCACATCTGAACCATAGACTGCCGACGTCTAGCAAGTTTTTTCCATGTGGGACACCTGGGCCAGCCAAGGACAGGCAGCTCCCTCAAGACCCCCTGAGGGTCCCCAGCTCAGGTTCCCCACTCAGAAATAAGATGACTTTCTCCAAATCAATGCTGAGTCCACTCAACCATCTTTCTCCAGATTCAAACTATAAGCAATGCTCACCACAGAAAATTTGAAAAAGACTAAACATTTAGAGAAACAAAATGAACACTGCCCACGTGATGACAGCCCAGGGACAAGTGCCAGCAGCCCTCTGGAGTGGCTCCCCTGAGCGCCTCTCCCGCTGGGTGTTTGCCGTGAGTCATTGGCGCTGCGCTTTGCTGCCACAGAACCCATGAAAAGGCACTTCCCCGGCACTAACCTTCTTCCCATGCACACCCACTCACGGCTGCGTCTCATGGCATCCTAGAGGCTCCCTTGCGGGGAGTGACTGGGACTCGCCACTTGGGGATGGTGCAGAGGTGAGGCCGGATGAGACCCAGGAAGACCCCCGCCTGGCGGAGGTGAGCATTTCACAGACATCAGCTTCATTCTTCGGTATAGTGGCTGGGACTGCTGTCTCCTCTTGTGGAATACTAAGTTGTTGGGCTTTTTTAAGAAAATAATTATTTAGGCTGGGCACAGTGACTCCACCTATAATTATGGCAATTTGGGAAGCCAAGGTGAGAGGATCACTTGAGCCCGGGAGTTCGAGACCAGCCTGGGCAACCTAGGGAGACCCCATCTCTACAAGAATTGTAAAAAGTCGGGTGTGGCGGCGTGCACCTGTGGTCCCAGCTAGTTGGGAGGCTGAGGTGGGAGAATTGGTTGAGCCTGGGAGGTGGAAGTTGCAGTGAGCGGAGATCGCGCCAGTGCACTGCAGTCTGGGTGACATCATAATAGTAATAATATAAATTTTAAATTGTTATTTGCTAAACAATGCCCTGGCCTTCCTGTATGGCGGCTGTCATCATACAGCCTTTCCACACTTCCCTCAGTGTCTGATGTCTCAGGAGGCCACAGCCCAGGGCAGGCCCACCGTTCCCATGTTTTCCCTGCCTCTGTTGGCGCCACCAGGGTCCCTCTGTGTGAGGGAGATGTTCTGTAAACACCTGGCAGCTGCACCCACAGACTCGCGGGGAGAGGCTCGGCACAGCACGGCTCCACAGCAGACTCTCTGAGCAATTTTAGGGTTCTGGGTCCTGGAGGGGGCTCACCTGGGCACATTCTCACCAGCAGTGGGTGGGCCGTGGCCCGCCAGCCAGGACCAGCCCTTCCTGAAACCCGGCAAACCTTTGCCCTCTCACAAGCCTGCCGCCTCCCAGCCACGGCCCATTTCCACGTATAAATCAATTTGTCTCCACTGAGGGGAGAGAATTGCAAAGCAAACAAATTATGCCCGCCCCATTGAGCTCCAGGCACTCTGGCCCGGGCTTAGAGCGTCGGAAGGGATTTTTTTTCCTCCACTTCTCTCATAAAATGACCACCCCCCCGCCCCGGGGGGGAGAAACAGAATGCCGTGTAGCTCCTGAGGAACCACTCCCAAGTTCACCTCTCCTCAAACGGCCACCTTGGCAAAAACGCCCAGAGGCCCAGCTGTCGCCCGGTAGGGTCTGTGTGTGTCTCTCACGGCTGCTGGTGGAAGCCCCGCCAATGGGGTGCCCTCAACGGCAGACATTTATTTTCACACAGTCCTGGAGGCCAGAGTCCAAAATCAAGGTGCTGGCAGGACCACACTCCGGGTCCTTCCCGGCATCTCACAGATCCCAGCGTCACTGGTCAGCCTTAACGTCCCTCGGCTTGTGACCTTTCCCTCCAGCCTTGGCCTCAGCTGTCACCTTTCCCCGGCGTCTGTGCGTCTCCTCTCCTCTTCCCATAATGACACGAGTCACTGGTTAGGGCCCACCCTAAATCCCAGGTGACCTCATTTAACTTCATGACATCTACAGTGGCCCCTCGTTCCAAATAAGGTCACAGTACCTGGGGCTGGACTTCACTATTTTTGAGGACACCACAACCCAACCCACAGCAAGGTCCAGCCATCCTCATCAACAACGTCGACTGCCTTTTCTGAGGCTCAGTGAGCGCCGGCCCTGCCTCAGGGGTCTCCGCCAGGAGGGGACGTGCGATTTTGCCTCTTTCCCTGCAGACAAGGTGCTGCTGTGTACCAGAGCACCAGCCACACCGCGTGGCCAGGCAGAGTCAGGGTTCTTACCGCAAAATTCCACTCCGACACTCCGACATCTGCGCCAAACAGCTCTCACTGGCACTGCTTGAGGGTGGCTGTCACCAGTGTGGAGGGGGGCGCTGCGGCCCACGAGCTGCCCCAGGCACACAGCACCACCCTGCCAGTCACACCATGCTCCTCCCCACCGCGCCACATCACAGCGAGAGTCACTGTCTTAGGGGCTACCTGGAGCCTGGTGTTGACCCCAGAAGATGCTTTGGACACAGTACCCAACCAGTCACCAACAGGCTGTGCCACTGTGGTGAGTCTCCAAGCCCAGGCCTCAGATTCCCCTCCCGTGAAGTGAGGGTCAGGAAGGACCAGGAATCTCCAAGGCCTCCCACCATCTCCGCCCAGGCAGCCCCCATCCCAGCACGGCGAAGGCACTCACCTCTGCCTCCCTCCAGCACCGGGATATCCAGAGGTGTCCTGTTGATGGTGATTCACGCTGCACAGGGGCCGGTTGTCCCCACGTCCCCACGCCCACACACGCAGAGGGGAGCTGCCCCTCATTCTCCCCGCCATGGCTGAAGACACGGGGGCTGCCCCAGCCTTACCTCTCAGTCCCCGTAGCAGCCCGGAAGGATGGTCGCATCATCGTCGCATGTTCTGGATGAGTACACAGAGGCAGAGCATTTGAGTACCTGCCCAGGGCTGGCAGCCAGGAGGCAGTGGAGCTGGATTCACACCCCAGAGTCTGAGGGGAACCTGGGAGCCCCAGGCCCGGATCCTCTTGCTCTTCTGTCCTCTAATCCCCCACTCAGCAGAACTCAGTGAGCCGCGGCACCACGCTGGCATTGCACGCGGCCTTGCCCGTGATGCACACAGCTGCTTCTCTGAGAGCCCCTGCTCCAGTGTGCCGGGATCCTCAGAAACCCACCTCCTTCTTGGGGTTCAGGCTGCTGACAAGGTGTGCCTACCCCTTGGTGCAGAGTCAGCACATATCAGGGTTGGGGGTGGAAAGCCATCACCTGCTCCATTCCCTGATGGGGACTTTTTCCTCGGCCATGTCCCAGGGACAACTAGGAGGAAACGCCAATAACTCTGGGGACAAAAGCAGGCACGAGGGGAGAGGCCCAGCAGCGCCTGTTCCGGGGCCTCTGGGGGTGCTGCTCCAGGGAGGCTCTTGACTTATGTCCCCTGCAAAAGATGTTAAAGTCCTAACCCACAGTGCCCGGGAATGCGGCCTTCTTTGGAAGTAGGGTCATTGCAGGTGTTATCAGTTAAGAGCAGGTCCTGCTGGAGCCAGGTGGGCCCTGATCCGATGGAACTGGAAGAGGAGATGGAGACACAGACTCAGGAGAAGGTGGCCAGGGGGCCACCAGGAGCCTCCCCGGAGCCATGGGAGGGAGCCTGGCCCTGCTAGATGTGGCGCTGCCGGCCCCATGGCCTGGGATGGAGCCATCTCTGCTGTTTTAGGCCCTGGTGAGCGGAGCTTTGTGACAGCAGCTGCAGGAATCCGATGCAGGCCTGAGGCTTGGAAAGTCCCTTTGCAAGTCCTGGTCGCTAAGTCTCCATTTTCCAGCTTGGAAAACTCCAGGATTCTGACAGTGCCAGCACCCAGCCAGGCAGGAGCCTCGCCCACCCTCCCCGCCACTCTAGCCTGAGGCCCTGAGGAACGAGGGCCGGGCAGGGCGCAGGGCTTCCACTGCAGGCCTCGGGAGCCAGGGCCGAAACGCTGCTGTTCAGAGGTCAGCCGCCGCCCTGTTGGGGGGTGAGGCCAGGGGTCAGGCGGCCCCTCAGGACGCCTTCAGCTGCACAGAGGCCGCCCCTGCAGAGCCAGGGTGGATGCTGCTGCCATTCATTGGGGTCAGCACTCGGTCAGGCTGGGATTTACCACCGCCCATCCAGGTGGCACCTGAAGAGGGACATCAGATGCCCTCCGTCCTGCCTGAGCCTTACGGGCCAGGTTCAGCGCAGAGAACTCCAGTGCCAGATACCTTCCGTGTGGCCAGCAGCGCGAGGCCACCCGCCGGGGATCACCTTGCTCTGTCACCCTCAGGAATCCAGGTCTCTTAGCTCAGGGCTGCCATCACAAAATGCCACAGCCTGGGAGGTTAAGCGACAGACAGTAATTCCTCTCAGTTCTGGAAACTGTGCACAAAGTCCAACATCAAGCTTCTGGCCACGTTCCATTCCTGGTGAGGCCTCCTCCTGGAGCACAGATAGCTGCCTTCTCCCTAAGGCCTTGGGTGGCCTTTCTTGGTGCCTGTGGGTAGACAGAGAGAGAGCGAGAGAGCGCGCCTATGTCTTCTAGACAGGCAGGGATCCTGTCGGGAGGACCCCACCCTCACGACCTCATCTAAACCTGCTCCCCCTGCGGAGGCCTGGTCTCCAGACACCATCACATTGGGGCTTAGGGGAGATACAGATGTTAAGTCCATCACATCAGAGATCGCAGAGGGCCGTGGAGGCACCTGCAGTCCAGGCGGGGCCCTCACCCTGGGTGCACCTCCGCCTTTAGCTGAAGCAATGTGGTAGCTGTGACACCATCTCAGCGTCTGCAAACAGGAGCTCGCCATTCCTCCTCTGTCTCTTTACAGGGTTGAGGGGGGCTTTTTTGAGGCAAGTGCTTAGAAGTGTGCTTTGCAACATAGGTGTGGTTCTTCTGATTCTGTCTCCAGGGAGTGCTGGGGAACCAGCTCTTTGGAGGGGACTTTGCAGGAAGCCGGGGGAGAGAAGGCTTATGGAGGAGGGGCACCTGCACTTCTCACCTCCTGAGAACACTTTTAGAGATGGTGGTTACTGGGTGGGGGGGGCTCCATGGAGCCAGCCCTCCTGCTAAGCACTTCACATGGTTATCTTATCTAATCTCACTGCAACTGGCTGCGGTAAGTACTCAAGAGTTGATTCAGTAATTTGGAAATGATTGGACCACTCAGTGCCCAGTACTAAATGCTGAAGGTGCCTTGGGGACAACAAGAAGCAGTCCTTCCTCAGGGAGCTTGGAGTGTGCATGTGTGTGTGTGTGTGTGTGTGTGTGTATACACAAGTGCACACACATGGGTGTATGTTATTTCTCTCTTTGTTCCAGAAAGGCTTTCAGAGAGCTCCTGGTCTGGGCGGGCAGGGGTGGGTGGCAGACAAGAAGGCAAATGTGGGTGGCCCAGGAGAAGGTAGCACACCCACAGCAACGGCCTGGGAGGCTGCGGGTCCAGCTGACGGTGGCGTGAGGGTGAAGAAGCCTCCCCAGCAGGCAGGAGAACGCGACGATGGTTGTAGCCCTATAAGTGGATGTTCCCCTCCAGGGAGAGAGGAGAGTAGCAGGCCAGTGTTGGGGGGTACCCTGCGCCCACAGCACGTAAGACTTGAACTTGAAGGGGACTAAGAAAAAGCAGCGAGAGAGATGGGCAGGGGTCGGGAGGATGATGTCCCAAGACCAACAGAGGACCCCAATCCAAGGGGGGAGGCGTGGCCAGCAGCATCAACACATAAGACCCAGCAGGATAAGAACCAGGAGCGGAATGACTTGGTAAGAAGCCACAGGGTGTTGGAGAAGCCAGATTGCAGGGCCTGGGGGCCAAAGGGCTTGGGTGAGGCACTCCACCGTGGCCCTGGCGGTCCTGCACATTCATGCTGGGGTGCCCGGAAGGCAAGACCCTGACCACCCTGTCCCCAGACCATCTCTCAGAATTGGTTTGTAGCAGCAACCTTGAAGGATACAGCGATACCTCCCTCCTGGACAAAGGGCAGGCCTGCTCTAAAAGCAGCAGACGCCCCAGCCCCGTGTTCCTCAGCAGCAAACCCCCTGCGTGTGTAGCGTCACCCTCTGAGTCACTCTTGTGGGACTCAGGGGCCAGGGAAATGGACGGGGCAGTGACACTCCTGTGCTTGCTGCGCTGGGAGTGGTGGCATTCTTTATCTCTGACCCGGAAGCTTCATGTCTCCTGCCAGCAGCTGTGAAACCAGAACAGGCACTTGTTGGCTTGTCCTGAAGTCAAAGCCCAGACAGGGACGCGTGGGAAGTGAGAGAGTGGATCATCAGTGAGGAATTCTCTTCTCACCAAAGCCATCCTTTCCTGGCCTTCGAGTGTGATGAGGACAGAGGAGAGGCGACGCCAGAGAGATGGCACCACCGGCCTCCCAGGGTCCTTGAAGACAATGACCCTGATGTGCTTTGTGAGTTGATGGGTGCAGGTTTCGCTATTTTCTCTTCTTCCTCCTGCTCTTCTCTTCCTGTCTGATAAGATTTAAAGAGAAGTATCAGCTCCATTCTGTGGGACTGGTGGGAAGGAGAAATTAATCCTTGCCAGGGTGATGGTGAAGCTGACGTGGACGGGAAGCATCTGCACGGGGCCTTGGGGGACATGGGCCTTCAAAGGAGCCCCTCTTCCTACTCTGTTTCCTCAGGAGTCTCAACCTGGCTGCAGACGTGGCCAGCCTGCAGACACCTCCTAAGCCCCCAGTGTCGGGGCCCGCCACCCACCTTTCTCCCAGGAAGCCAGAGAGGCGCGGTTAGCGTCACCGCACAGGCTGAGCTCCAGCCTTCTGGCACAGGCCCTGCACTCCCAGGATCCTGCCCGCCCTGAGCCAACCACATCACCAGGCGGGAACTTGGAGATGGGCAGGCAGGTCAGCCCTGGAGAGAGGCACAAGCCCGGGTGCTGGGAGCCCCCGCTCTTCCCTGCACATGGGAGGCCACGGCGTCCTGGGCCGGGGCCTGCCGTTCCCCGTGCTGCTGTGCTGGGCGCCGTCTGGGCATCGCTGCCATGTTTGTAAAACACCACGGGTTTGTTTCAGCCGAGAGAGAGACGCAGACTGGTCAAAACAGGCTCTGATTCTCTTTATTGAATTGGAGGATATTGGATTTGTGGAACTCAACTTTCTGATGACAAAAAATTATCTGCGTGGCCAAATAAAGATGAACGAAGCTGAGAGCCAGCGCAAAAGGCCATTTCAGCCGCGGGCCCGCCTCGCAGGCCACTTAGCAAAGCCGGGCTGGTGTCCTCTGCGGGGCTGGGCCGCAAAGTGCCCTTTTGGATTTTTCTTAAGCTAGCGTTAGTAAATTGCATATAAATTGAATCTCAGCTAAAAGGTAAAGATAGCCCAGGGCCAAAGGGCGGGGCCAGCACCCACAGCAATGGCTGTGCTTTATAACCAGTCAGACACAAACTAACAGGGGAAATACGGTTCTCTCGACTAATCAATTACATTTGGGTAATTGATCGTATATTATTATTGATGAAAGCCCATAATATGTGAGTTAGAAGGGAGAGGGTTCTCCAAAGATTAGATTTGTATACGAAAATGGAAGAGAAAAAACGACTCTCATAAAATCATTTGGGAGTGCTTTTTGGTGTCATGCCTGGTGGAACACGGGGCCTGGCCCTGATCATTCGCCAGTGTTTTATGGTGTCATGCTTGGTGGAACACGGGACCCGGCCCTACACGGCTTCTCTCTGCTCCCTGTGCCCCGTCCACCTGGGAGAAGAGAACCGGGCGCTCAGCAGAGAGAAAAGTTGCAAGGCCACAGGATCTGCCCAGCAGTCAAAACATTGTCACAGGGAAGACAGAGGATGTGGCCAGTGCAGCTGCCAAGGGCCACATTCGGTGGACAGTTCAAAGAAGAAATGGGATCCATGTAAGGAAGTGCTTTTTCACAACGAGAAAAATCCAGGAGCAACAGCTTCCCAAGGGGCCGATCACTCCATTTCACCCCATCCCTGAAGGCAGCCAGCAAGGGTGGCGAGAGCGGCCCCCAGGGACCCTGGAGAGGACATCGGGCGGGGTGCAGGTGTGTCTAGCTGAAGGCAGCTGGGAAGGGTGGTGAGGGCAGCCCCCGGGACTCCGGAGAGGGCATCGGGCTGGGTGCAGGTTTGTCTAGGTGAAGGTGGCTAGCAAAGGTCATTGAAAGGCCCCCCTGCCCGAGATGCCAGAGAGGACACTGGGCTGGGTGCAGGTGTCTCTAGGTGCCCTTCAAGGTGGTTTCAAAATCAAAAGTCCAGGCGCCTCAAGAGAGCCAAGCCCACGCCGGGAGTGAGCTGGAGGGGCCCAGGACAGGGCTCAGCGAAGCCTCTGGCCCTGCAAGGCCCCCACGTCTTGTTCAGCTCCTGCCCATTTCCGGGGGTGGCTCCCCCGACCCTCCCTCTCCCACAACAGCTATTTTCTCACTGCTCAAAGAAAACAGAGGCCAGGAGGCAGCCAGGGTCTCCACTTCCCAGCCTCCAGCCACCACACCCATTTCACCTTCCTTCCTGCTGCTCCAGCCCCCCAGGCCCCGAGCCCCTGCAGGGGCGGAGGCCCACCCCTCCCCTCCCCCTTACCTACCCCCCCACCTCCCTTTCCCAACTCAGACTGGGGGCTCCAGACACGTGTGATTTAGAATCGTTTTGATTCCCCTTCCAGAGGATAAGCACCCTCCCTTGGCCTCCCTCCACACCCCAGTGAGGGCTGGTACCCTGTTTCCCTCACAGATGGCTCAGTCCACCCTCCACCACGCCCCAGAGACGCCTTTGACAAGTCTCTGTGACATCCGCACCACCAACATCGACGGCCGGTTTCCAGTTTTCATCCTATTTCTTGTTCATTCATTCATTCATTCATTCATTTCATTCATCCTCTCTTCTCTGCCCAGGGAGCATCGGGGTGGCCAGCTCTCTGCTCAGACCTGGGATGCAGAGGGTGTCAGACGGACACAGCTCACTGCTCCCTCCCGCACAGGCTTACAGGTCAGCAGGGACCCCAGACAGGGCAAGGACACTCTGTGAGCCAAGCTAAGTACCCGGTGACCGGGATGATGGGAAGCCCTGGGTGCGCACCAGACCCCACACGCATACTGTCTGCAAATCCCCTCGTCCTCAACGCCCCCGTCGACACTGTTGCCTGGTTTCACTTCTTCCTCCTTGGAGACTCCGTCTTGGTCTCTTCCACAGAGCCCTCTCCCTGACTCCTTTTTATAAATTGAGATAAAATTCATATAACATAGTATTCACCATTTTAACCATTTTAAAGTGCTATTCTTTGGGTTTTTGTATTTCACATTTGTACAGCCATCACCACTCTCTAACTGCAGAACTTCTTCATCGTCCCCCAAAAAACTCCATGTCCATCACAGTCACACACCCCTCCAGCCCTGGCAACCACGTTCTCATCTCTTCTATGGTACACGAGCTGCTCACGCCATCTACTTTGTCTTAGGTCAATTTTACCCACTTATATTTATATTTTAGTATATGTTACATATTTAATTCATATTTTTCTAGGAAGTCATCTTTTTTCTTGGTGTTCAACTTTATTGGAAAGTTAAAGAGTTCTATGAAGTTTCTTTAAAAAATATTTTAAATCTCTTCCTGTTTTTTAGTCACAACTCTTTTCTTGTTTTTCATTGTGTCTCTTTTGCTTTATTTCTTAATCAGGTTTATGACAGATGTGTCTCTTTTGTGGTGTCTTTAAAGAACCAACTCGGGGACTTCTGAGTAGTTTCTCCCGTTTTCATTTGCTTTCTATTTGTTTTATTTCATCTTTTATCTCTGTCACTTTCATCTCTTTTTCTAATACTTTTTTTTTTTTTTTGAGATTGAGTCTCACTCTATAGCCCAGGCTGGAGTACAGTGGCATGATCTTGGCTCACTGCAACCTCCGCCTCCCCAGGTTCAAGAGATTCTCGTGTCTCAGCCTCCCAAGTAGCTGGGATTATAGGCACCTGCCATCACGCCCAGCTAATGTTTGTATTTTTGGTAGAGATGGGGTTTCACCATGTTGGCCAGGCTGGTCTCAAACTCCTGACCTCAAGTGATCCGGCCACCTCAGCCTCCCAAAGTGCTGGGATTACAGGCGTGAGCCACCGGGGGTGGCGCCCAGCCTCTAATACTTTCTTAAAGTGATACATCGATTCATTTCTTATAGTCTTTCTTCTTCAATACTGAATGTATTTAAGGCTTTCTTGTTTCTCACTGAGGAGCTTCCCTTTTCGTGGCTGTCAGATTAGTTTCTAATTCCAGCTTTCATTCTCTTTTAATTCCAAGAATGTCATACAGAGTGATTCCCTTCCCAAATCTCCTCTCCCCCTTCCCTGCAGTAACAGCAGCCTTGGTGTTTACTGGGTCCACTCCCACCCAGGACAAAAGCTGCATCTCCCAGCATCCCCTGAGTCAGGCACGGCCATGTGACTATGTCTAGCCAATGGGGTATGAGCAGAAGTGATGGCACCCTCCATGTCTTTCTGCTGGGGTACAGGGGTGATGGTGAGCCAGCTGGGACCGTGTGGAGGACACCCCCTGAGACTGTGGACCAGCAGCATGATGAAGCCTAGGTGCTCAGAGAGCACCCAGCTCCCCGCCCACCACACAGCCCAGACTTTTGTGTTAGAAATAACAAAAAAGTCATCTTTATTTCTATCGTGGTGATCCACTCTTCTGGTTGTTCTCAGCCGTGCAGCTAAACCTATTCTGTAACATAAAAAGTGCCGTTTAAGAGTATATTGCTTACTTTCCACGTAGTGAGGGTTTCTGGGGGTAGAGGAGCAAAAATTTATTATTTCTAATTTTTCTAGAATACAACTAAAAAAAAATCTACCTTTTAAATTTTCTTAAGGTTTTCTTTGCAACTGCAAACATCACCAATGTTTATAAATGCTCAATGGGACTTTGACAAACTGTCTCGATGTGAAGTAGGGGATGTTTTACACATCTATTAAATCGAGTTTGCTGATTATGTGGCTCAGTTCTCTAAAATCTAATTTATTTATTTATCATCTGCTAAATTAGTCTGATTCTGAAGATGGCACCTAGCATGGGACCATCCGGGATCCTGCTTTTATTAAGTTCTTGTATTTCTAAATAATTTGGCTTTTATAGAGTTAGCTGCTGAATTGATTCACGTATAATACAGATTTATTTTTTATCTTACTCACCACTTGTTCACAATGTCTTTCCCACTTCACGCTTTGCTCTTCACCTTGCCTCCTCTGTACTAAAGCGTGCCTTGCTGTCTGACCTGCGGCTGCTTGGCACCACCATATTTTTTTTTTTTTTTTTTTTTTTTTTTTAGACAGAATCTCGCTCTGTCGGCCTGGCTGGAGTGCAGTGGCATGATCTCGGCGCGCTGCAACCTCTGCCTCCCGGGTTCAAGCGATTCTCCTGCCTCAGCCTCCTGAGTAGCTGGGATTACAGGTGCCCGCCACCACGCCCAGCTAATTTTTGTATTTTTAGTAGAGACGTGGTTTCACCATGTTGGCCAGGCTGGTCTCAATCTCCTGACCTCGTGATCCGCCCGCCTTGGCCTCCCAGAGCGCTGGGATTACAGGTGTGAGCCACTGAGCCCAGCTGGCATCACTTTATTCGAAGCCTTATCACCGGCCCATAATCATGCTTCTTTAAAACGCATGCAACTGTTTTCAGCCCAGTCGGGTGGTCTTTTAACGAGGAGTGCAGCCTGCATCCGATTCCCGCTCTGCCGGTTCCTGCTCCTCCCCATTCTTCCTCCTGTGGCTCTTTTGCGGTTCCCTGGGTTTGCAGCTGGCTCAGGCTTCTCTCCCGGTTTCCACCGAGGTCTCTCTCCTGCTCAGGGTCCCCGCGTGGTCCCGGTGCTCCGGTGCCACCAGGCGGCGCTGTTCCCTTGCATCCTCAGCATCAGATTCCCAGTCCTGCAGGACAGGAACCAGAACACCACCCTCCCCCAGGGACTGGGAGCCCCTTCTCCCCACCGCGCCTGAGCCCCCGGTGGCTTCCGGCCACTTACACCCCCAGGCCTGGGAGGTCAGCCGTGGGATGCCTGTCTATCGCATGCTCCTGATTCCACACTCAAACCTCACTTTCCGGTGGCTCTCAGGTGGCCTCGAATGTCTCACGGAGGTGGGTAGCCCGTGCTTCCTCTTCCTCCTGCCGGCTCTGTGCTAAGTCCATCCTCGTCTGCTCAGAAGAGGCCATCTTCCCTTCATCCTTGCCAATCTGGACATGTCTTTCTTTCTCTGTGACCCATGAATTCTATCTGCAGAGGCAGTGAGAGAGTGGCTGAGAACACAGACCCATCCCAAAGCCAGGTTTTCTGGTTTCCTTTTTTTTTTTTTGAGACGGAGTCTTGCTCTGTTGCCCAGGCTGGAGTGCAGTGGCGCGATCTCCGCTCACTGCAAGCTCTGCCTCCTGGGTTCACACCGCTCTCCTGCCTCAGCCTCCCAAGTAGCTGGGACTACAGGTGCCCGCCAGCATGCCTGCTAATTTTTTGTATTTTTTTTAAGTAGAGACGGGGTCTCACTGTGTTAGCCAGGATGGTCTCTATCTCCTGACCTCGTGATCAGCCCGTCTCGGCCCCTAAAGTGCTGAGATTACAGGCGTGAGCCACCGCGCCCAACCCGGTTTTCTGGTTTCTAACCCTGGCTGTGTGATGGTGCACAAGTCACTTGACCTGTCTGTGCTTGTGAGATGGCGATCTTTCGAATATGCTTCTCCTTAAGGAGAGGAAACAAACAAGCTCAGACAACATTTAAGCTGTGCCTGGATAGGGAAAACAGTCTGTGGGCATCGGCTATTATTATATCAATTATTATTATTACTATTATCCATGCTGGGGTATAGAATGTCAGGGCAGAGCCCTTTCCTCTGAATGCTTTGTAAACATCGGTCCGTCTTCTTTTATTTATTTGTTTATTTATTTATTTTGGAGATAGGGTTTCACTATGTTGCCCAGGCTGGAGTGCAGTGGCACAATCTCGGCTCACTGCAACCTCTGCCTCCTGGGTTCAAGTGATTCTCCTGCCTCAGCCTCCTGAGTGTAGCTGGGATTACAGGTGCCTGCCACCACGCCTGGCTAATTTTTTGTATTTTTTTTTTTTTTTTTTTTTTTTTTTTTTTTTAGTAGAGATGGGGTTTCTCCATGTTAGCCGGGCTGGTCTCGAACTCCTGACCTCAAGTGATCTGCCTGCCTTGGCCTCCCAAAATGTAGGGATTACAGGCATGAGCCATCACACCCGGCCTTTTTTCTATTATATTTTATTTCCCTATTATTTGCACATGGGGCTACTGGATCTGTTCTCAAAGTCTCTTTTCCCTCATAACTTCCTCGAGGCAATATTTTTCTTTATGTTTCAGGTAATTCCTCCCCAGCATGAATTCAGAACTCAGAGACACAAGCCTCTCCTCTGATTCAACTCGTAAATGGGTTTTTCCTTTACAAATAATGATTTCTAGTTCCAGAAATTGTTTATGCTGCTGTTGAACGTATCCATCTGTCTTTCTGTCTGTCGTGTTTTAAGAGGCAGCACCTTTCCCTGAGACCAGTCCCTTGGGGACCCACTCCTCGGGATCTCAGCTCTGGCCACACAGCCCCCTGGCCAGGTGCAGTTTCTGGAGGGGCTGTGGCTCTTCACGGCACCTTGGTCTTCTCAGCTGCCATGAATATTAAAAGCCAATCATCGGAGCTTAATATAGCCCTAGTGGGTTATATCCCGAACCAGAGGAACTTGAGGAAACAACTGGAGCTGTTTGCAGTGATTGCACTGTGGGTAGCGGGCTAGCAATGGGCTGTGAGACTGTCGTGTGTGCTTCGGATAAAGCAGGCACAGTTGTGTGACTTTCTACTTTGTCCTTCCCCTCCTTTGCCCTGAAATCTGGGATTCTCTGCACAGGAGAAGGTCATTCTGGTTTGGAATTGGAAGTAGCAACATGAACCCTCTGTGTTTTTTATTTTTGTTTTTGTTTTTGAGATGGAGTCTTGCTGTCGCCCAGGCTGTAGTCCAGTGGCGCGGTCTCAGCTCACTGCAACCTCCACCTCCTGGGTTCAAGCCATTCTCCTGCCTCAGCCTCCAGAGTAGCCTGCCACCATGCCCAGCTAATTTTTTTTTCAATTTTTGCATTTTTAGTAGAGATGGGGTTTCACCATGTTGGCCAGGCTGGTCTTGAACTCCCGACCTCAGGTGATCCACTGGCCTCGGCCTCCCAAAGTGCTGGGATTACAGGCGTGAGCCATCGCGACCGGCCTTGTGTTTTCCCTTTAAAAACAATTGGATATCTAGCTCTGTCCACGGACGGGCCCGGAAGCAGTGAGCACCCCTGGAGCAACAGGCAGCCCTGGTGCACGGGCAGCGTTTTCCCAATGCCATGTCCACACTAGCATCCACCCGAACCACTGCCAGAGAGGCTCTCCAGATGAAAACGAGGTTCGTTCAGGAGTCGGGCATTGCAGTGGAAATGTGTATGCTGGAGTCCACTGTGCGTATGCAGGGAGGTAAAAGCACAGAGGCTTAAATGGGAAAGTGAGGAGAATCACATAATTGTTTTGGGATAATTGTCCTTGCCACAGGAATCGAGAACACGGGTGGTAACAGTCTGAGGTTGGGCAGGCGTCCTCACAGAAGTGTTTTTTCTGTGAGGTTGTGATGGACTTTGCTTACAATTGTGGGTGCCATCTTCTGTGATGGTTTTATGGGGAACGGCATCGGGGCTGTTCCCAGCTCTATTGGTTGGGGTTTGGTTTGGTTTTGTTTTGTTTTTTAACACAAGTGTCTCCATTTTGATTCGGACAGCTTTCACACTGGAAGCCAGGGACTGCAGAAAGTGACAGGGGGCAGCAGGGCCCAGCCAGGGGGTCCTTCCAGAGGCAAGGATGTCACTAAGGACTGCGCAGGTTCTAGCAAAATGACAAGGGGCCAGGCATGGCAGCTCACTCCTGTAATCCCAGCATTTTGGGAGGCTGAGGCGGGTGGGTCACCTGAGGTCAGGAGTTTGAGACCAGCCTAGCCAACATGTTGAAACTGGATCTCTACTAAAAAAAAATACGAAAATTAGCTGGGCATGGTGGCAGGTACCTGTAATCCCAGCTACTTAGGAGGCTGAGGCACGAGAATTGCTTGAATTCAGGAGGTGGAGGTTGCAGTGAGCCAAGATCGTGCCACTGCACTCCAGCCTGGGCGACAGAGTGAGACTCGGTCTCAAAACAAACAAACAAAAAAGGACATGGAAGTGCAGAAGGGCCCCCAGCTGGCTGGATCCGGGGTGGTGTGTGAAGAGAATGCTGTCTCCTCGTTTCCCCCTCCACAGCCCCCACTCTTGCCATGGCCCCCCATGCACAGCCTTCCCCAAGGCTCCCTGACTGACTCCTCATCCCAGTTTCTACGCTGGGGGCCTGGCCCTTGGCCCCTGACATGAACTGGGCCCTGGAATGAGTCCTTCCACCCCACACACCCGCTGCAGCAGGCTCTTCCCTAGACAACGTGAACGGGTGGGGACAGAATGAAGTGCAGGGAAGGCCTCGTGCAGGTGCCTCACGGGGGGACTGAGACTGACCGCCCACCTGCACACCCCGAGTCCTGGGCAACTTGCGCCCACTGTTTCCACACCCACGACAGCAAAGCAGGCAGCAGAGGTCTGCTCCACAGGCCTCCCGGGGTTTCAGAGGACCCCTGCACGGTGCCCTGTATGCAGTGGAGCCAAATAAATGTAAACCTTCCAGTCACTAGGTGCATGGGTGAATGTAGGGTGCAGAGGCTCGGGAGGCTGTGAGATGTTCCCCAAACACTCCAGATCATTACCCGTGTCTTGCTCCGCAAACCAAGTGCTGTTTTGCTGATGCAAGACTTGAGGGCTGTAGGCTGCCTGAGCCCTCCCCATGCCTTCCCCCCAGAGCACACCACCCAGCATTGGGGGTGTGCCTGCTCCTCTGAGCTTCAGCTGGGAACCCCGAGGCCTTCGCCTCAGGGCATAGCTGCCAGGAGGCAATGGAACGAGGCTGAGGGTGCTGGTGGGGACCATGCTGTCATTCAGTTGAGGTCAAGGCACTGCTCAGAGTGGATGCCCAGTTCCATGGAGGGACCTGCCCAGGCCTGGAGCTCTGGAAACCAGGGCGGCCGATGGCACAGCCAGGAGCACATGAGGAGCCACTGCGTGGGAGATGCTGCCCTCTCCTAGGGGCTGAACCGTGTCCCTCCCACAAAATTCATCTGCTGAAGTCCTAGCCCCGGGTCCTCAGTGTGATCTTATTTGGAGGTAGCATATTTGTAAAGGTAACTAAATTAAAATGAGAGTCTCTAGGGTCTTATATTAGGCCCTAGCCCAATATAAGACGAGGAAATGTGGACAGAGACACACGTAGCGGGACGATGATGGGAAGAATAGGGGAAAGATGACCGCCAACGAGCCAGGGAGTGTGGCGCCAGACGGAGCCCGCCCTGCTGACATGGCTCTGACATCGGCCCCCAGGGCTGCAGGAGGACACACTTCTGCTGCCGAAGCGCCAGGTCTCTGCTGCCTTTTGATGCAGCCGTGGCCGGCTCAGGCGCCTTCTCTGCTGCATTCTCTGCTCAGGCTATGGGACCCCTTCCTGGAAGATCCCGGGGCTGACAGACTTTCTCGATGGAGAGAGAGGGAACAGGAGAGGGTCCCTGGACCCAAGTAGCATGATCAGGATGAGGGAGGGCCCAGGAATATCCACGCCCATGGAGCCAGGCCCCCTGGAAGCCTGTGAGCCTGAGTGTGGTCCCCCCACCATGCCATGAGGCCCCAGGCTCTGGCCAGCTCTCCTGCCCTCGAGCTCTTGACCCTACCTTGGGGTCACCTGCTGCCCACCCTCATCCTCCCATCCAGCACCCCCCCTTCTCCTCTGCACTCCAGAACACACGAGCTTCAGCTGCAGGATCCAGAGCTCAGCTCCCACAGAGGCTCACACCCTTGGCCCGCTTCAGTTTCCCATCTGAAGTCAGTTCAAGGCCTGGTGGTCTGGGAAAAGCCAGCTAGTCTACCTGGCCCAGCACAGATGGGCTGGAGTCTCGGGCCTGCAATCTGGACCTGTGGGCAGCAGGATAGCTGCCCGGGGTTGCCCTGTGGGGCCCAGGCCACAGCTGCCCTCAGGCAACAAGGGTCAGTCCCCAGCCTTCCCTGGAAAGTGCCTTACCCAGATCCTCTCATTCCAGTGGAAAGTGGATAAAAACACTTTAATGAAACGGCAGCGGCTTTGTGGGATGTCTGTGGCAGACAAAATCAAGAGCCAGGAGCCCAGGACGCGGAGAAGGGCCTGGGTCTCCACATCCGGGCGGGTGTTGGGGCCGGGGCTAGTACTTGAGCAGCCAGCGTGGCCTGTGTGTGCTCAGCGATGTGAAGTAGGACCACCACCAGGGCTTGCTCCCGTCGGCCGAGGGCTGCCTGCGCGCCCGGAGCGGGTCGGGCTCCGTGGCCTCCCCCAAAGAGCTGGCACCTCCCAGGGGGTCGTGGGGCCCAGTCCTCTGCAGCCCATGAAGAAAGTTCTTGGGTCCCATCCCCAGAGGCTGCAGAATGAAGTCCACACGGCCAGCCCTCTTCATCCGGGCAGGGATGATGACTTTCTTGATGACCTTGGCATAGCCAGGGGCTTGGGCAATGACAATGTGGATACCTGGGGGCAGCAGTCTCCAGTAGTCGCCATCTGGGGCTGTGGACAAATAGATTAAAAATGATTCTCACGAGGACTGCAGACCCAGCCACGGGGTGATGGGAGATGGATATGAGTGGGGAGAGGTTAGCATGGGAGGCAGGCGCTAAATGTGCACTTGCCTCTGCATGGGCCTGGAATGTCCTTCCCACTTCTTTCCTCTGTCAAACTCTTATTTATCCCTCAAAACCCTACTTAGGCACCCCCTCTTCTCTGAAACCTTTGATAACCACTCCCACCCCCCATACCCAGCCCACAGTTAGCAAAAGTCCCCCTCTTCTCTGGACCACATCTCTGCCAGGTAACATATCACAGCATACTGTCATTTTTCATCGGCTGTGAAATCTCCGTAAGGACAGCCAGAGCCCGCACAGGGCTGGACACCCCAGCTTATCAATGGGGTATGAACTTTGGGATAGAAACAAACAGGCTTATTGGTGGAGGTGGCTCTCCCCAGCAACCTTGGAGAAGGAGGCATTTTCCTAGAAATACAGAGCATGCATCCACCGTCATTCAGTAGCCACGGCCGGGCAAGCTCTTCCCTCACCAAATGCTGTAAGGAGACGCAGCCTGCAGCAGACGCAGACCCCGGTTCCTGCCCACCCTCCCCGACCCAGCCAGCCTGGGGAGGAATAGAGCCATCCTGCTGAGGGCTGGGCACACTGTGAGTGCCTGAGGGCGCCGGCTGCCACTGTGTGGCATTCCCTTGCCAGACGTGGGCCCCAGGGGACAGCCAGGGACGTGCTCACCTGTGGTGATGTCGTGGCGAATGCCTTTGACTAAGATCCGGGCGTTTTTGACTGGCTTGCCGAATTTGTCCATCACCACACCTTTGATGCCCCGGTGCACCTGAAGAGACCAAGGAGAGGCAGGGAGATGGTGCGAGCTCTCCCGATGAGCGTGGAGGCCGTCAGCTCGTTTCCCACATGCTCCTCAGAGCTCAGTATCTCGGGAGAACCACCCCACAAAGCCCCACTCCACCAGCCCTCGCTCTGCCATCTTTAGCGAGTCAGTCACTCCCCTCTCTGGGCCTCAGTTTCCTCCCTGGCAATTGACCTGAGCATGTTCCGGGCTTTCGAATGACCCTGCATCTCGCCCGAGGCCTGGCTGACTCTATCTTGACGGGCACTGAGCACAGAACCCTTTCCTGCCACTCTTCCGACTGATAGGCATTCCTTCCCTGCCTTCCCAGCCGGACTCGCTGGTTCCCTCTGAGCTGAGGCTCCCGAAAGCAGTGTGGGCATCGGAGAGAACAAGGACTGAGTGCTTGGACCCTCACTAGAGCAGCGCGGTTTCTTCATTGTACACGCGGATAACACGCCCTGCCTTGGTACCGCTCGCCTGGCCTTGGCACGAACTGGTCCTGAACACACAAGCTCCCTGCACACCCACAACTCCAGTGCTTTCACCCTGGAAAGCCCTCCCAGAGCTGCCTGATCCTGTCCACATTTCTTCTAAAACAGTTGATGACAAACCACCCACATGTTCCCTGCTCTAGTCAGCAGAAAACAACTCGGGGTCCAAGGATGCTGAAGGTCACGCTGAGCGGAACCAGGATGCCTGTGGGGAGAGGAGTCCATCCAGCGAGGCTACCCCCTGCCCGGGCCCTGCACGGGGGCTCAGCAGCAAAGATCCTCCAGGGAAAGGGCTCCCAGCCAGGCCCTGCTGTGCTTCCAGAAACTATGAAAATGGTCTCGCTCCTCTTAAAATCAGGATAAAAGCAAAGCATTTTAGGTTGGAGAGACTGTTTTCCTATATATTCGTCTTTACGTCGATAGTTGTAAAAGTATAACTTTACATACTTTATATGGAGGCCGGAGTCCACAGAAGCGAAGAGCCTGGGCCCACAGGGTCAGGACACAGCCGTGGCAACAGGAGCATCCTCCTTCCCCGGCCCAGGGACATGAGCCCGAGAGGGGCTGGTTTTTCTCTGGGCCAGAGAACCAGCTCTGCCCCAGTGACTCCTCACTTCAGACAAACCTTTGCTTCTGGGTGCCTCAGTTTCCTCAGCTGTAAAACGTTCATGAGACCAAAGCAGCTCTGGCTTCTGCAGGACCGATGATTTTAGCAAGCACGTGAACTCTAATCCCACCATGGCTGACCCCTACTGTGACCGATGCAGAAACCGACTCGCCTGACACACGCGGCCGGTAAGCTCAGGCCCCACGGCTCCTGACTGCTGTTCCAGGCTCACGCCCAGCCCTCAGTGGCGCAGGCAGCTTAAAGAGGCGGGTGGGTATCCAGTCTAGCTCCACAAAGCACATGCTAGCATTTATCTCTGTGCCGCAGGGATTTCGGGAACCCAGAGCACATGGAATCCCTGGTGAGCACATCACGGGGTCCCAGCCCTCCTGACGCGGTCGAGAGGGAGTGACGGCCACTGCCCGCTGCCCTCTGGGGCTCGTGACCCCCACCCTGGATGCTCTTGTCCACACTTCGCTGCTTAATGGAACTGCACTCCTGAAACAATGTCTCATGGACTCGCATTTAGCGGGAGGGAGAGCATAAAAAGTAAGGTTTTCCTGTGTGAAAGGTGATGGGGAGAAACCGGACAGCTTGAGAAGCCACCGTGCCCCTCAGCCACCCCACCCTGTGGCTCCTCCTCACCCCCAGACAGCATCTGAGCCCTCTCTGCTTAGAATACCCTCACCAGCCCCTCACCAGGACAATTCCTTCCCTCCCTTCAAAACACAGCCCACACTCCTCCTCCTCCAGGAAGCCCTCCCTGATGACCAGCCACACTAGGGGCCTACCCCAGGGTCCCACAGCCCCAGGCGTCCTCTCTGCCAGCCCTGATCTCACTTCTGCCTCCCCCAGCCCCACCTGAGAGCAGGGGCTCTCGCAGGAGGGTCTCTTACAGGGGCCCTCACTCAACATCGGCCTGCATTCGATGGATTTTTTTTTCTGTGCCTGCTCTTGGGCCCGAGGGTCACCTTCACGAAACACGGGGCACATGCGGTTCTCTGGCAGGGAAGGAGAGCTGCCACGCCGCCCTTCCCCTCGCCCCGGGTGATGTAGACTCCCACCCCAGGCCTGGCCAGGATCACTATGAAAAAAGCCTCAATTAGCCGCGACAGGCTTGATCCTTATCAGGAGGCCGCGCGCCCGGCTCTCCCGCAAGACGTCGGTCTCAAGAGCCGCCCGGCCTTCCAAGGTCCATGCTCGCTGTAAATCTTCATATCCCAAGACTTCATGTGTAATATCCAGGAGCAATGCCAGCCACATTCGAGGCTCCTTCAACCTCACGTTCACCAGACAGCCGCAAAACGCAGCGTGCGCAGGCCTGGCGCGAGAGCTCCTAGAAGAATGGGACTTGCCGCAGGTGGCGCAGGGCTGCGGCACAGCCATCGGAAAGAAACTCAAGTGACAGAATGTTCCGTTATTACTTCGTTTCGGGCTTTGTTTCTTTCCTACCTCGGCAGCTGCTGCCCTAGGGAATTCGCTCTGTTCTTACTTGGAGGAAGGTTCCTGATTTTTCTAGAAAGGAGGGGGCTCATGGACAGGGGGCTTGGGAACGAGCAGATCTGGGTGACACCAGACAGGCCATGCCACTCTCTGACCCTCTGTCTCCTCCTCTGGCTGTCTCACAGACACTGGGAGCCTGGAGTGTGAGCCTGTGTGTGGCCCAGAGACCCCAGGCCAGGACCTTAACTCTATCTATAAAATGGGACGGTCCCTTCTGCTGCACGGCCTGGTGTCAGAACCGGCTGCCCTGTGTCAGTGGGCGCCAACTGTACGGTGCTGTGCCCTCACCTCTCCTTGCTGCTGCAGCTCAACCCTCCTTCTGAGGCCTGCTTCTCACTGGGCATCTGTGCTCATATGCAATTTATGTGATTTTTGAAAACGCTTGGGGAAAACATAGCAGAAGCTTCTTCGAACACAGGCTCCCTTCCCTGTGACATCCTGGACCCTTCTTGGGGTCCCCAGCACCCTCGGTGTGAGCTGTGCTGGAAGGGGAGCAGACACAGGCACAGAGTCCCCACTCTGACACTGAGGGAGACCTTGGCTCTCTGGGGCAGCGAGGGGTCATTTTAGACACGTTCTCAGCCATCCCCACTCCCCTCCCACCTGCCTGCTTCTGGGTGACCTCAGCCTCACGATAGTAGTCACCCCTCAGTCAGGACGCCCTGCCCCGCCTCTGCCAGCCACTTCCTGCCTGTACCCTTCCCTCTGAGGCCCCAAAGCCCTGCCTGAGCCACACAGCCACCCCACTGCCCAGAGCCCTCACTCCCGCGCCTCCTGGAGCACAGTGCCCCCCCCCCATCCCACGGCTCGAGTCCTCACCGCAGCCCCAGCGGCTCTCAGGGGTTTTCAAGGCCCCTTGGCGTTCTAGCATGCTCCCCTCTGCTGGGAGCTCTCCCTGCCCTGTGGTTTGATTTCTCCTACCCTTCTTCAAGATGAAGCCCTGCAGCCGCATCCTCCAGGAAGCCCCCCGGCCTCTGAGGCTGGCTTAGATGCCTCGCTGGGCTGCCCAGGCCCGTGCTCCCTTGTTTAGTTGTGCTGCTTTAGGCCCTGACATCCTTGCTCACAGGGACTCTAACACATGGCACTGCCGCCCCAGCACCCACAGGGCACGCAGAGGAGAGCCGGCTGCTGCATCTCAAGTTGTGCATGGTGGACAGTTAATCCCAAAACAAGTGGTGGCGAGAGGAGCATGTGCGTAAGGGGCAGTGAGGCTGCGGGAGCCGCCCTGGGGCCCGGAATGTGACCCACCCCACCCAGGCCCCAGCTGGGCCAGAGCCCTGAGGCCATCAGAACTCACTGTCTCCACGAAATTCAGGAGTGACTCCTTGTTGTGCTGCCAGAGCGTGTACAGGGCCTCCTCGGGGGGGAACTTCACACAGCCCAGCTCTACCGTGATCTCAAAGCAGTTGGTGTGCAGGTAGTTGAAGTCAGACATGCCTGCGGCACAGAGACAGCCAGGACGTCAGGGGTGTCAGCCGCACAGAGACAGCCAGGACGTCAGGGGTGTCAGCCGCACAGAGACAGCCAGGACATCAGGGGTGTCAGCCGCACAGAGACAGCCAGGACGTCAGGGGTGTCAGCCAAGCGCCCAGCAGGCAGGTGAGTGCAGCAGGTACTCGCCACAGACGCCCCTCCTGCAGCTGAGGGGCTGAACAACTGTGAGGTGGGCCATATGATCCCCCCTTTGCAGATGCGCAGATGGAGGCATGAGGCATTTTTAAGTGTCCCACGACAGGAAGAGGCAGAGCTGCATCTTGAGCTCAGGCCGCTTGGTGGCAAAGTCCACAGGCTTCCCCACCCCCATGCTGTCTCTGGTGAGGTCAGGGATGAATTGGTTTCTCACAGAGAAGCCCGCAGCATGGGGCAGCCGCACAGGCCCCTGGCATCCCAGCTGCTGGCCTGGAGACCCCATGGTGACAATGTCCATTTACCCAGACGCTGTCCTGACCAGAGTCTAGGAGGGTGGTCCTATTAGCTCCATCTCCCAGGGAGCCCACGGGCCCTGGCTAGGGTGACAACCAGCCACCTGGCCAGCCGAGAAGGCCTCAGAGCAAGCTGGGTCGACCCCAGCCATACCCGCTTCTGCCCTCTGTGCCTTCTGCTCTTGGAGCTTCTTGTTCAGCAGAAGCCACGACCATCTCCAAGGAAGGCCTAGGGCGATGGCACCCACAGGGCTGGCTGTGTCGGGGGTCGCAGGGAGCCCATACCCTTCCGAAGTTCAAGGCTCCTGAACCACAGAGCCTGCAGCTGCTGTTGACGGTCCCTGCCCAGACCCCAGTGAAGCCACAGTCACCATCTTTCTGGTCCAGCTAGCTCTGGTCCCCGGCCTCATGCTTTCCCAGGGCCGTGTCAGGTGCAAGAGGGACAGAGGCCAGGCGCAGTGGCTCACGCCTGTAATCCCAGCACTCTGGGAGGCCGAGGCAGGCAGATCATGAGGTCAGGAGATCGAGACCATCCTGACCAACATGGTGAAACCCCGTCTCTACTAAAAATACAAAAATTAGCTGGGTGTGGTGGTGGGCGCCTGTAATCCCAGCTACTCGGGAGGCTGAGGTAGGAGAATCGTTTGAACCCGGGAGGCAGAGATTGCAGTGAGCCGAGATCACGTCAGTGCACTCCAGCCTGGTGACAGAGCAAGACTCCCTCTCAAAAAAAAAAAAAAAAAAAAAAAAGGGACAGAGAGGGGCCTCTCCCAGTTCTGCTCCTGGGTGTCTGTTGCAGACCCCAGTCACAGGGCTATGACCGGGGCTGACGGCCCTCTGCCTGGGTTCTGGAAGGGAGAGAGGCTGTGCCACACCAGAGAAAGACCACAGGTGCCAACCATCGAGCAGGAGAGAAAAGTTTTCAGAGCGGGCTGCGAAGGTGGCTTCAGACTGTGCAAGAAGTGCCACCTTCTCTGCCCGCCTGCATGGGAGGAGGGGGCAGAAGGGGATGCCACGTGGGTCCTGGCTCTGCCACCTGTGGCTCTGAGCCTCCAGCAAGTCCTTCTGTCAGCTGAGCCCAGCGCTCTCATCGGTGTTGTGCCGGCATGGAGAGGTGCAGGCAGGGCCCAGAGCGTGTGTGCCCGGTCTGGCGGGTGCCCCTCGGGACATACAGTGGCATGTGCCCATTATATTGCTCCCTTGCAGCCTCCCCCAGGGCAAATTTAGCAGATAAAGATGTACATGCTTAAAGTCGGGCTCCAGAGAAACCACAGATACAATTGTATTATCAGTCCACCCCATGGGGGTTCTCGTAAGCATATCCCACGCACTGGAACATCCTTACATCGTCCTAAAAACAATTCCTCACTGTCTCTCTGGAATTCCAATTTAACTGGAAGTCCAGCATTTCATCTGGCAACTCCACTTCCCTAAATGTCACGAAAGGATTGGTCATGGGTGGAACCGTCAAATGTAAGCGTTCATAAAATAAACTACAGAAGCCACAGGCCTGGGTCCTCCACAACAGTCACACAACAGCTTTTCATCAAGACAGAAACCAAAACTCAAGCCAGCCTCCTCTCCACCAGGTGAGGCATCACCCTGTCTTCCGGGCTCTCCAGCTGGATCCCAGCAGCAGACCGTGGAGTTACTTACGCCTTGCCCCCGCCCCACCCAGCCCCCGCACCCCCGACCCCCACCCCAGTCCTGCCCTGTGGAAGCCGCACCTCCCGTGAAGCTGTACCAGTCCGCCCCGTTGATGATGCTTCCCCTCTTCAGGAAATTGCCTCCACACCTATTCTCCGACCTGTCCATCATCATGGGGTGGACGTCGGCGTAGGCTCTGGACAGCAGCTTGAACATCTGGAAAAGAGACCTGGCTCAGATAAGGAAAGGGTCCCCTGCAGGACGTCCTGCGAGCTGGGGTCAATGAGGGGAGGAGCGATGCGTGCAAACACCTGCACTGCAGGTAGGAGAGGGGAATGGTGTCTGCAGGTAGGAGAGGGGAACGGTGTCTGCAGGTAGGAGAGGGGAATGGTGTCTGCAGGTAGGAGAGGGGAATGGTGTCTGCAGGTAGGAGAGGGGAACGGTGTCCCTCAGAGGACACAGTGTATGTGAAGGCCCGGAGGTGGGTCACAGGCAGTCTGGCACTGCTGGACTTCAGGGCCAGGTCCCATGGGTACCTGGGGCAGTCACCGAGCCTCTGCACACCTGGCTGGGGAGTGTGGGCTTTCTCTCCTGACGTCACACACAGACATGGTGTCTACAGGCTGTGTGTAGGTTGGCTTGACAGTTTATAAAGCTCAGGCTGTTGGGGCAGTGAAGGCAAGGGTGGGCTGCATGTTCCCTGACTTCATCTCCAAAGCCGACTTCTTCTATGAATAATCACTGCTTCATTCCCCACCCCGCTCCACCTCCAGGCTGACCAGCACCATCAGAGGCTAGGACTCAGCCTGCAGGAAGCCCCTCCCTGACCGGCCCACCCTCCAGCTTCCACTGCAGTTGGTAGAGGGATAGAACACAGCTCACGGGATCTGCCACCCTTGACATGTTTGGATGTGTGGCTGGGATACTGGGTCCCTCCCCACAGGCTCCCCTCCCCAGCCCAGAGCTTCCCCGCATTGTGCCCATCCCCAGGCAGAGTCCACAGGTCCTCCTTTGTGGGGGTTCTCGACCATCTGTAAGTCCCAGGCTGACTTTGGGCAGAGGCTCCTCGTGGGTCAGGCAGGCGAAGGGCTCCCCCTGCATGAGCTCATCAGGGCCCCACCAAGCAGGACAGGTCTGCGCTGAGGAGGGGGCTCCCTCTGTCAGAAAGGAGGAGTGGAGGACACTAGAGGGTGGACAGGCAGGGCCCAGCGAGTGAGTGAGTGAGTGAATGAGTGAGTGAGTGAATGAGTGAGTGAATGAGTGAGCAAGTGAAAGAGTGAGGGAATCACTGAGTGAAAGAATGAGTGAGTGAATGAGTGAGTGAGTGAATGTGAGTGAATGAGTGAATAATGAGTGAATGAGTGACTGAGTGAATAAGTGAGTGAATGAGTGAGTGAATAAGTGAGTGAATGAGTGAATGAATAAGTGAGCGAGTGAATGAGTGAATGAATGAGTGAATAAGCGAATGAGTGAGTGAGTGAATGAGTGAGTGAATGGGTGAGTGAATGAGGGAATGAATGAGTGAGTGAGTGAATGGGTGAGTGGGTGAGTGAAGGGGTGAGTGAATGAGTGAAGGGGTGAGTGAATGAGTGAAGGGGTGAGTGAATGAGTGAATGGGTGAGTGAATGAGGGGGTGAATGAGTGAGTGAGTGAATGAGTGAATGAGTGAGTGAGTGAATGAGTGAGTGAGGAAGTGAGTGAATGGGTGAGTGAGTGAGTGAGTGAGGGAGTGAGGGAGGGAGTGAGTGAATGGGTGAGTGAGGGAGTGAGGGAGGGAGTGCATGAGTGAATGGGTGAGTGTATGAGTGAGTGAGTGAATGAGTGAGGGAGGGAGTGAGGGAGGGAGTGAGTGAGTGAGTGAGTGAATGGGTGAGTGTATGAGTGAGGGAGGGAGTGAGTGAGGGAGTGAGTGAATGGGTGAGTGAGTGAGTGAATGGGTGAGTGAGTGAGTGAATGGGTGAGTGTATGAGTGAGTGAGTGAATGAGTGAGTGAGTGAGTGAGTGAGGGAGTGAGGGAGGGAGTGAGTGAGGGAGTAAGTGAATGAGTGAGTGAGTGAGGGAGTGAGTGAATGAGTGAGTGAGTGAATGGGTGAGTGAATGAGTGAGGGAGGGAGTGAGGGAGGGAGTGAGTGAGGGAGTGAGTGAATGGGTGAGTGAGTGAGTGAATGGGTGAGTGTATGAGTGAGTGAGTGTATGAGTGAGTGAGTGAATGAGTGAGTGAGTGAGTGAGTGAATGGGTGAGTGAGTGAGTGAATGAGTGAGTGAGTGAGGGAGTGAGGGAGGGAGTGCATGAGTGAATGGGTGAGTGTATGAGTGAGTGAGTGAATGAGTGAGGGAGGGAGTGAGGGAGGGAGTGAGTGAGGGAGTGAGTGAATGGGTGAGTGAGTGAATGGGTGAGTGTATGAGTGAGTGAGTGAATGAGTGAGTGAGTGAGTGAGTGAATGGGTGAGTGAGTGAGGGAGTGAGGGAGGGAGTGAGTGAGGGAGTAAGTGAATGAGTGAGTGAGTGAGGGAGTGAGTGAATGAGTGAGTGAGTGAATGGGTGAGTGAATGAGTGAGGGAGGGAGTGAGGGAGGGAGTGAGTGAGGGAGTGAGTGAATGGGTGAGTGAGTGAGTGAATGGGTGAGTGTATGAGTGAGTGAGTGTATGAGTGAGTGAGTGAATGAGTGAGTGAGTGAGTGAATGGGTGAGTGAGGGAGTGAATGGGTGAGTGAGTGAGGGAGTGAGTGAATGAGTGAGTGAGTGAATGGGTGAGTGAATGAGTGAGGGAGGGAGTGAGGGAGGGAGTGAGGGAGGGAGTGAGTGAGTGAGTGAATGGGTGAGTGAGTGAATGGGTGAGTGAAGGAGTGAATGGGTGAGTGAAGGAGTGAGTCAGTGAATGAACAAGTGAAGGAGTGAATGGGTGGAAGAATGAAAAAATGCAGGACAAATGCGCCGGTGGCCCAGGTATTGCTGTCACTGCCCCTGGTCCGCAGTGTGCTCAGCTTGCTCTCCCCGTTCCCGCTGGGCCACAGCACTCGGCATGGGCCCCTGCGCCCAGCTCCCTGGGGCTCCCCTGGGTCTCTGCATCAGGTGGCCTGTGCCTCCAGTGCCCCCCCTACCCTGCAGCTGGAAATCTCTACCTCATCTGTGGGGTCCTTTTGGGAAACCACCACCTCAGAGAAGCCCTCCTGAAATCCCAGAGCAGGCTGGGGGCTCCCCACCCAGACACATTCACATGTGCACATGCATGCACACACAGGCATCCATCCACACACGTGCACTCACAGCCCTCCTGCAGCCCTGGCAATCTTCTCCTTGCCAGTTTCTGGCTCCTTCTCCCACCCTAGACTGAGGACCCCCAGCGCAGGGACCAGTCCTGTTTGCATTCCCAGTGATGGCCCCAGGACAGGGAGGGGCCAGGTGAGGCAGGGTTGATACCTGAGTGCCAACCAGGGGCCCAGCTATGTGCCCAGCCTGGTGGCCTCAGAAAGGAGAACAAACGATGTGTGACTGCCACTATCAGGGGCCTGGCACCTGGCACTTGCTCACCCAGGGCCAGTCCCTCTCTCCCTGCCCCTTCCCCCAAACACCAAGGGAAAGTGCGGGGAGGGAGGGGGAGGGCAGGCCTGGCTCTCCACGCGAGGCCTAGGGAGCGACTCTGGGCCATCAAGGGGCCAGGTGGAGGGCAGGCCCAACCTCCCGTGGAGTGGGGACCACTGGGGGCAGTTCAGGCAGCTAAGCTCCAGGATCCGCAGCTGGGGGCTGGGGGCTGGGGGCTGGGGGCTGGAAGCTGGAGGCTGGGGCCCACTTCAGATCACAACCCCTCCCTCAGCCTCCGCTTTCTCATCCATAGTGTGGAAATGGACCAATTCCACGCCCTCCCCCAGCAGGTCGTCCTAAGGTTAGGGTGGGTTGGGAGGGTCCCAGCATCATCACGGGTCTCATCGCCGGCTGCTCTACGAACAGTAGGAGAAACTGAGGACCGGAAAAGGGGGGGCCTCACTTAAGGCCCCAGTGGACGGTGGGACAAGAACTCTTTCCCTATCTGGGGGAGCCCAGCACGTGAGAAGCAAGCACGACCCCCGGGAAGCGGGACGGGCGGGCACCATGCGCGCTGCAGCACTGCCCTCTGCTGGCGCCTCCCGGAAACGCACCCCTCTGCGGTGGGAAGCACCGGGGACCCCGCCAGGTGCGGGGCGGAGCTCAGAGGAACAGCAGCGCTGAGCCAGGGTCCCCACCCCAGGAGCTCCCAGATGGGGACATGTGAAAGGCAGTGCAGCTAGCCTCGGGGAGATCAGGGGAGCGACGGCTCCTGAGGCCGCAGACTTCCAGGAGGAAGGGGCTTCTCTGCAGAGCTGGGCCTGGAGCAGGTGGTGCTGACCCGCTCTTAGTAGAGGTTCCTAGGAGCTTTGTCTTCACTGAGATCAGGACTGGAGGGGCACCAGCTCCAAGGGGACCGCGCACACTGTCTCCCTCCCCTGCACACACCCTGCAGCCCTCTCACCTTCTCATCGGGCGTGGGAGAAAACATCTTCTCCTCCTGGGGGTGCTTGGAGAAGTCGAAGGGGTAAGACACCACCAGGTCGCCCCCATGAAGGCTGGCCGAGAGCACAAAGGGTATGGTCTGCATCCACTTCATGATTGCCTTCGTCTCCGGGGCCACCTGCCCAGGACAGACAAGGCCGCCGTCAGGGCTGGGCTTCCCCGCCGGCCCCCAGCCATGCCCTGGGCTTCGGCAGTCCTCTGGGCTCCAATGGTGCAGACCATTAATTGTCTCTACATCAACGCACCAGCTGGACTCGGCCCCCGTCACTGGGCCCCTGAGGGGATCTAGGCGTTTCCAACGTGAATCTCTGAATCTCACCAACACCCCAGCAAGGAGGTGTTCCCATTTCACAGACAGGTAACTGAGGCAGGGAGGGAGCACCAGGCTCTCCTGTCCCCGGGCAAGGACAACTCCGGAGAGCCTGGAATAACCAGGGACCCCTGGATGCCTTGGTAGCGACCGGCGTGGGCAGTGGCGGCTCCTACCTTACCCCACCAGTAGTGCTGGGGGATGGGGATGTGGTCGCTGCGCGCGCCGCGGGTTTCCGCCAGCCTGTAGTACTCGGACGTCAGGTCCGGGAAATTTCGGTTCAGATCCAGGTTCTGTG
This sequence comes from Symphalangus syndactylus, assembly GCF_028878055.3. Lineage (NCBI taxonomy): Eukaryota > Metazoa > Chordata > Mammalia > Primates > Hylobatidae > Symphalangus > Symphalangus syndactylus. The sequence goes on from NC_072438.2 coordinate 13,415,023, forward strand.
CATTCTGCCTCCCGCTCGTCCACCCGTTGTAGCCGGCTCCCTGAAAACACGGCCAACCCCCGACTGGGTGGGGTCAGCACACCCCACCCTTCCCCTTCCAGATGGGTCTCACGCTGGGCTGAGGGTCAAGGCCAGGGGCTTCGGTTTCTCCCGGCTTTATGTGATAAGCTCGTGGGCATACCTGACCTCCTCTCCACCCCGGGGCTCCTTGCTGATGCCACAGCCTCGGGGCCTTCCCTGGCTGCTCCCCCTGAGTGGGGCGCCCCTGACAGTGACCTGGTCTGCTTGTTGCCCACCTCCCCGAGAGCTCCCCTGACCCCCCACTGACACACACCGGCACCATCGACTCCCTTTCCATCATTTTCCTCTATCGCATGCATCACCGTTTTAATACACCTAGAATTCTCAGTGCCTTCCCTCTCCCCAGCCCCTGAAGCAGGGGTTTGCCAGTATCGACACTTGCTGAATGCTCCTCTCCTAGAGAGGCAGGAACAAAGCACCGCTGGGATAAACTACTCGTAAATGAATGAATGAGGGGGTGGTTCAGGCAGTGGCCCACAGGATCCAGGCATCTGGGCGCTCACCTCAGCAGCTGCCACTTCATAGCCGTCAGGGTTCATGGAGGGCAGCAGGTGGATGCGGGTGGTGTTGAGCAGGTGCTGGATGCGGGGGTTACCCAGCAGGTACTCAGAGCACAGGTACTGGGCTAGATAGATGAGCATCTCCCGGCCCGCCACCTCGTTGCCGTGAATGTTGCCAATGAGCTTCACCTCGGGCTCCACTGGGGGCAAATACAGAGATTTGGGGCATCATCTCAAAGCCTGGGGTCCCCAAAGGCATGAGGCTCCCCCACTCAGCAAGGATGACCAGATGGGCTGGGACCAATTCATACTTGTTTTGACTCAAGAATCTCTGTATATAATGAGGTCTCATCAAGGGCATCACTTTTGTTAAGCTCATTTTTTATGCCTAGCCAGAATTCTTGGTTAGCATAACTCAAGAATATGAATAATATATGTTATCACTGATTCATGCAAATTTAACTGATGGTCTCTCTTCATGTTTGTGTAATAAGGTAAGGTGTACATTGGTACTTAGCTGGGAAGGTGGTTGGCCCTTGAGTGGATGAATGGATGGGTGAATGGATGGATGGGTGATGGATGGATAGATGGATGGATGGATGGATGGATGGATGGATGGATATATCGATGATGGATGGATGGATGGATAAATATATCAATGATGGATGGGTGGATGAATGGATAGATGAATAATGGCTGGCTGGCTGGATGGATGAATAGATGATGGATGGATGGATAGCTAAATCGATGATGGATGAATGGATAGATGGCTGGATGGATAGATATATCAATGATGGATGAATGGCTAGATGGATAAATCAATGATGGATGGGTGAGTGAATAATGGCTGGATGAAATAATGGATAAATTGATGCATGGATGGATGGATGACGGATGGATGGGTGTGTAATAGTTGAATAAATAAATGGATGGATGATGAGTGGATGGATGCATGGATGTATGAATGAATGGGTGGATGATGGATGGATATGTAATGGCTGAATGAATAAATGGATGGATGAACGGATGCATAAATGATGGATGGACGGATGGATGGATGGATAAATGAATGGACTATAGGAAGAAGAGAGGACCAGGCCCCATGGCCTTACTAGCTGTGGGACTGCAGGCAAGTCACTCCTCCTCTCTAAGCCTCGCATTGCTCCCCTGGAAAAATGATGTCTCCCTCCCTGGCTGGGTGTGGCCCAGGGACATCCAGGGATGAGAGGAAACATCCGTGTTCCTCGGATGCCACACCCCGGGGTATAAATGACCTGGGAGCTTTCTGCACTGGTTACCTCCCTTGGCCTTCTGCATGGGGCACCTCTTGCCCTCAAATTCCAGTGCTGTAGGGAGAGCCTCTTCCTCCTGCCCAGAGCATGTTACAGTTGGAGAGGGAACATAGTGAACCTTGGGGGCCAGGGTATGGCCAGGTGGCCTCTGGCTCCTGGTAAGAAATAGAGCCTTTGGGCTCATGGTGTCCATGCTGCCCAGACCAGTAGGAGGAAGACTGGCTGAGGCTGCCAGCCCTGAAAAGGCCCTGAGTCCATAAACAAAGAGTAGGTGCATTTTTCAGTAACTGGTGAGGACCAAGGGTCAAATGGAGGCTGCTTTTAAAATGATCGATTCTGTTTGAGTAATGTGCTCATAGGACAGGTGGGGCTGGGGGCTGAGGCCCAGACAGGACTCGGACGGACTCACTGACCCCCAAGAAGCCCTGGACTCCAACCCTGAATGCCCTCAGTGCCCTGGAGGAGGGGAACCTCCCCACGAGGGAAACAGAGGCCACCCATCCAGAAGGTCTGGGTGTTTGCTAGAACATCCTGGATTCTTAGACACTACCAGCCTGAGTGGCTCTTTGCAACTTAGGGTAGCAAATCATGACAGCAATAAAATTTGATTTCCTAATTTGCCCTGCGGGAAGACCCCTCTAAAGGAACAGAAATGCCTAGCGTTTTCCATACTACCCGCTCCCACCTCAGAACAGGATCAATCCAAAGCCTGATGGAATGAAAACGGACTTGGATTTTTAAAATAGAAAAATCTCTTTATTTATAGCATTCTGTGGTGTCACACTCCTGGAACAGTTTGGAAAAGGAGAGGCCGGTGCCCAAGGACAAGGGTTGTACAGACCTGCTTGGGGTCCAGTGTGCCAGGACAAGGTCTTCAAACGGCAAAATGCAGCGCAAGGCCACACACTCCTTCTAAGTGCAGAAGGGCCCGGCACTCCTATAGCCATTGTTTTGCTCCTCCCTGACTTATGCCTGTGATATGCAGGGATGGTGCCCTCCTCCCTCCAGCCTCCCAGGCGACTCCCAGACAACCTTGCTATCTCCCTGCAAGCCCACATCCCAACATCATCTTTTCTGTCTAAAATTTCTTGTTTGGCCGGGCATGGTGGCTCACATCTGCAATCCCAGCACTTCGGGAGGCCGAGCTGGGCGGATCACTTGAGGTCAGGAGTTCGAGACCAGCCTGGCCAACATGGTGAAACCCCTGTCTCTACTAAAAATACAAAAATTGGCCTGGTGTGGTGGCCCATGCCTGGAGTCCCGGCTACTCGGGAGGCTGAGGCAGGAGAATTGTTTGAACCCAGGAGGCAGAGGTTGCAGTGAGCCGAGATCGCGCCACTGCACTCCAGCCTGGGCAACAAGAGCGAAACTCCGTCTCAAAAAAATAAAATAAAATTTCTTGTTTACTTTGTGTCTTTTCAGCCACTAGATCAATGTCTCCATTATTATGAAATATCCTAGTCTGCCACCCTAAATTTTGAAGTAAGATGGATATCTGGAGAAATTCTCCATTATACATAGAGTGGTTGCACATGCCCAGCGGGACGTGGCCTGCACCAAGTAGCTCCCTGAGGCCCCCAGCCGTGCCCAGGACCCCAAACACCCCGCCAACCTGTGCACCCCCAGGTGGAGCGGCCTGAGCCCTTTCCCGAAACCGGGCCAGGCCAGGCCCTCCCAAGGGCACTCACTCAGCTCGTGCTGGCCGGGGCGGCTAGAGAACTCGATGACCAGCAGCTCCCTGCCGTCGAAGCTGCGCCCGATGCTGTAGGTCCTGGCCACGTGGGCGCAGCGGGAGGCCGTCCGCCGGAGCACACGCACCATCTGGGCGTAGGAGTGGTGGCTGAAGCGGATGAAGGTGGGCGGCAGCCCTGAGGGCAGTGCCTCGTCAGCCTCCAGGCCTCCTGGGGGAGCAGTGGGGGGGCTCAGTCAGTGTCAGGCCCCGAGGCTTCCTACCACTGCCTGGCAACGCTGACCACGCACAGCACCCTTAGCCCCCTCTGCATGACAGCCATGCTTGGACATCTCTATCTTTAATTAGAGTTCCCTCTGCAGTGCCTACAACGATATCTAAGCCAAACGGCACCCGAGGTATGTACACAGCACAGCGCCATGGTTCCTAATGTGACTGTGAATAAACGTACTTGGGGCCACTGTAGGAAGTTCCTAAAAGACGGAGCAGGACAACAGAAAGGAAAAGAGATCTATGGGGTCCTGGACCCCCCAAGGCAAAGCCCTGCTGGGTGTGCAGAGGGGATTTTCCTGGGTGTGTTTCCATGACAGTGGCGCTCAGGCAGTTCGGTATTCTGCTCCATTTGCTTGGCTAATGGTGGAAATGGGGGCTCCTTGCAGCGCCCTCTCCGGCTGCTGTGAGGCCTCCCAGTGTTTCTCTTACAACCTCATCAGTACAACAGCGAGCGCCTGTCCCTGAAGGAGACAGAAACGGGGGTTCTGGGACGGACTTGCGGGAGGAAGAAGAAAGGGGGCGGGGGGAAGAGGGAGGGGTTCTGGATCTAGAATACGAATGTCTCTACGCCACATATGCACCAGCTTCCCCACCATCCTGTCATCCACTAGAACAGAGGCGCCCTGAGGGCTGCCCCGGTGACCCTGAGCTCCCTCCACCCCGCCAGGGGCTTTGCAGCAGCCAGGCCCATAGGAGCAGGACACAGGTGCCTGCAGGCTGTTCCTGGGTCCACCAAGAGTTAATGTGTTCCTCTAAGCTTCTCCTCGCCCTGTGGTTTTGCTTCTGCTCAAAACAGTTCTCCAGGGGAAAGACTAGCAGAGGAAGCCAGCAATTTGGCGGTAGAGATGCCCAAAATAATCTCAAACTGACTCCTTGGGCTTTCCCAGGGCTGTGGGCTTGGCTTCCTTCCTCGCCTCCCTGGCCTCCCACAGGCACCTCCACCGCCGCTACAGGGACTGAGCTCTGCAGACGGACGGCTCCCACCTGCTGGCAAAGGGCACCCCCCTACTGCTGCATCACATGGAAGCCAAGGGTCCGCCCTTCTCAGATTGGGAGCCAGAGGCTGCAAGACGTGCCAGGATCAGCCCTGAGCACCTGACATAGTCCGGAACCCAGGGCTTGCAGGAGCCCAGCCCAGGTGTCTGTCTGTGTTCCTTCTCCTGCCCTCCTCAGTGTCCCAGCACAGAGCCACATGTACAGTGGGTGCTCGGTAGCTGTTTGACGAATGGCCAAATCCATCCCTCCATCCGCGACGGGCTCGGGCCACTCCAGCTAAAGACCCCACCCCTGTCACCCTTCCCGAGGCTCCACTTCCTCTTCCATGGAGCAAGGCTGTCGTGAGACTCGCGTGAGCTAGCACATGTGTGGCACCCGCAGTCAGATCCTCTGAACCCACCCACGAGCGGACACTGCCCTGCACGGGTGAATGTGGCACACGCTGGCCCTGGACTCTTCAAAGACAGGTTCAGACTCATTCAAATGTGATGAAACGCCCACATCCAGGCCTCAGTGGCAAGAGCCACATCCCAAGCCTTGGGGGCCACATGTGGCCAGTGGTGACTGTCTTGGACGGCACAGAACCGAACATTTCCTTCACACAGGAAGGTCTAATGGGCCAGGGCTGCTGCGGATCGTGCAGGGTCTCTGGTGGACACCGACTCGTGAGACGACAGACACAGGGGGCTCCATGCAGGGCCCCCAACCAGCCCTGCTGCCAAGTGGCCCTCTGGGACCTCTTTGCACACCTCAGAGACAAGTGGCCCATGGTGGCCCAGGCTTGCCCACTCCCCCTCCACTGTTTATCTGCAAGAGACACCAAAGCCTTTCTCCACAGCTCCTCTCCCTCCTTGAGCCCACAGGGCGGTGCAGACCCTGCTTGGAGGAGTCACTCCAGGCCAAACCTTCTGTGTGATCTTCCAGGCTCAGCGATGAGCAATCGTGAAGCTTTGCCCGCCAGGCCTCCCGGGGGACGTAAATGTCCCGCCCACCCTCGACCATGAGTAAGCACTGCGGCTCTGGAGGGTCTGCGGGTGAGGACGGGACCCCCAGGGCCAGCCCTGCACTCTGAGCCCAGGCTCCCCCACACGAGGCCTCCTCATTGCACCCCAGGCGGGGGCACTGCCCCCACTTGGACTCAGCGCCCTTCCACCCCAGCCTGCCCCTAAGGGGCTGGAGGCTTCTGCTAGGGGGCCCTGGGCAGCGAGAGGATTCTCCATCTGCACTGAGCCCCCGATCCTGCCTGGCACCCTTTTGTGGGGAGCATGCTGCCTCGGGGAGCAGCCCCACCCTCTACCAATGCCCGCACCGTCACCGTCGATGGAAAAGGCCTCAAGTTCCTTCCAGTGTGGCTCTTGGCCCTCCATGACCACCTGGACCCCGTGACCACACAGGCCGCCGCCACTTTCCCTTACCCCGAAGCTTCTCCAGCGGGTCGTAGCAGCCCTCGTCCTCTCTCGTGAAGTAGCGGTGGCAGTCGAGGAAGTAGGGCCAGGCCATGTCAATGGCATCGAAGGCGGGCTGGCAGGCCTCCCGCAGGCCCTCGCAGATGTGCCGGCAGGGTCTGCGCACCCAGCCACCCTCGCACCGGGGGGCCAGCACAGCACAGCCCAGCAGCCGCAGGTCCGGGTTGCACTGGCCCTCCAGGAGCTGGTGTAGGACGCTCAGCAGGATGTACTCGGAGCTGGCCTCCACCACCTCCCACGACCGGTGCTGAAGCAGGTTGGGGAAGGTGGTGCGGTTGTAGGCGGCATCGCTGCAGGTCCCGAGCTGCAGGTCCACGCAGGTGGCTGGGGAGGCAGGGTCGGCAGGTCAGTCCCTCCCGCAGTGGCCCTGACCGCCACGCGTCAGACATTTACGAAGGGGACCCCACGCAGGGCCAGGGCCTGCAGGGAGGGGGCACCCACAGTGTGGCAGGGGAGGACCAGGACAACAGCTACTGTGCAGGAATCAGAGCCTGTGAGAGACCAGAGAAGGAGCCTAAGACCAACCAGATTCAACTACCCACTGGCAGGCGAGCCGCAGCAGGCTGCCCTGAGCCTCAGCGTCTCCATCTGCAAAGCAGCTGTGCCACACAAGTGCCCGTGAAGGCAGCCAGCCGACACTGCGTTAGGCAGGGACAGGCACAAACCACCCAGGAGCCACAGCCGCAGCACAAAGACGTTCCAAAAGACGCACCCTGCTTTGGGCGTCTAGTGTCTTTGGGGACACTAATGGGTCAGGTGGGGCTCAGGACTTGGATGATGAGTGGATAATGACAGATGCAGCTCAGCCGGCTCATCTCTGCTGTGCAGCTCTCAGGGATGCCTTAAGCCCAGGCAGGGGGTAGGGTCCTCACTGTCGCTGGACACCTTCCTGCTTCCTCATCACAGCTGTTTGTTTAGCTCCAAATGCCCCATCTCTAAGGACCTCATTGGCCTAGCAGAGCACTCCAGCCCCCTCAGGAGTGGACTGTGTCCCCGCAGCTGCTGGCTCCACGCTTGCACCCCCAGATGGCCTTCTCCTCTTTTCCTCAGTTGGACTTTCCCGTTGTGGCATTGCATGGGACAAGTCGTGACATTTTGCCACTTCTCATGTCAAAGTCTAGAAAGGACAGGATTCTTTCTGCCTCACATTGCCCTGCCCACCACATTTTACAGCCGGGCAAGGTGGCTCACGCCTGTAATCCCAGCACTTTGGGAGGCCGAGATGGGAGGATAGCTTGAGGCCAGGAGTTTGAGACCAGCCTGGGTAACACAGCAAGACCTCCATCTCTAGAAATAAAAATGAATGAAATAAATAAAAAATAAAATAGACATTTTACATATGTCATTGACTTTGTACCTGGAACTTTTTTCCTGATTTTTTAAAAGCCTCCCCTTAGAATACACCAGATGCCCAAATCCATCAGGAGGCGACGATGAAATGTTTGCCCCTTTCAGGGAAAAAGCCCTGCCCTCAGCCCTGACCTGGGCACTTCACATTGGTTGACTCCCACGTCACTTTTGAAACCATCTCACAAGATCGGTTTGGCACTCCTCCTTTCACGAGAGGAAATCGGGGCCTGGCGTGGGAGGCCACTCACCCAAACCCCAGACTCAGCGGGGACCCTGCACAGAGCCAGTGACCACGAAATGCATGTGGACAAGGCCCAAACGCAGGATGTGTGACTGCAGTGGGGACTGGAGTAGGGACGGGGGCAGGCAGGAGAGGGGAGGGACGGAGAGGACGTCTCTGCAGGGGCTGGGGTGGGCATAGCCCGGTGGGAAGCCAGTGCACCTTTTCCTGGCTGGTCTTTTTTTGTTGTGTCTAATTTTTCTCTGGCTGCTTACAAGGGGATTCTGGTTTGATTAATGGGCTGTGTTATCCATTACCCACTTCTGAAATCACGGGTTCAGCTGCCTAAAGTGCTCTGACAGTGTGGGGGCTGCAGCCCTCCTACAGAACAGAAGCCAGGGAGGTCCCGGTACTGTACCGCTGTCTGCAGCTGGCGGCCTGTGGCATTCACCTGGAAAGAGAGACACGGCACTGTTAGTGACCTGCCTCGCCGTCCTTCACTCACTGGGCAACACATGGCCAGGGCCCTGAGCGCAGGTAGGGACCAGCCCGGGCCACCCTCCACCAGCTCCATCTCATGGAGTCTTCACACCAGCCCCTGAGGCAGACGCCACAGTCATCCCCATTTCCCAGGTGTGAAGGCCGCGTCTGAGAGGTCACATGACCTGCCTAAGGACAGACAGTTGGGTGGCAGCAGGGCTCAGTGGCATCCATTTGGCTCGAAGCTCCGGGCTGGGCTGTGGTGCCCACAAGCCTGATGTCCAGGACAGAAGAGCCCTGAGGTGGCATCTGTGAGTGCCGTGGTGCAAGTACCTCTACCGTGGCCAACCTCAATCTTCCCACCGTAAGCCGCTGAGTCCTCAGAAGATTCCAAAAGTTTTAATAGTCAGCCCCCGGGGCCCTCACCAGCAGGCACTGCCGCACCCGGACCCAGGCCCCTCCCAGAGTCAGCCATGCAGGCTCCGTGCCACCAAGGACACCGCCAGGGTGTGGCCTCTCCCCATTTCCTAAGTCAGGGGCCCTCTTCCAAGAAAAAAGGATCAACACACAAAACCATTCTCACAATCGTGGGGTTTTGAGGGCCCTTTCCAAAGCCCAGACATGTGAACCCAACAGTAAGGCCTCTGGGAAGGCCAAACACAGCCAACCCTAAGCAATGCTGGCTGCTAAGGGCCCTGTATGAAGCAGGACCCAAGGCTCTGTGTGCATCAAGCAGGGAGGACGTATCCAAGGCGGGGAACCCGGCGTCAGATTTAAAGCATCAAGCGGGGAGAATGCATCTGAGGCAGGGAACCCGGCATCAGATTTAAAACCCGGCTAGTGCTGGGACGGGCCCATGCCGGAGTCCACCTGGCCAGAGAGGGGGCAGGCCGGGCAGTGGGAACACCAGGCACCCGGAGAAGGGGACGTGACCCACAGGCAGGACGTGTGGAGTGGGTGCGGGGGACCAGGGAGAAGGGGGCAAGCAGGCTGGAGCAGAGGAAAAGGCCTGCCTGGCTGTGACTTCACCTCCAGCCAAAACCTGGGACAGAACCTTGAAGCCAGGAGAGTGCAGGCCGCTTTTTGGAGCTCACCCTAGGATCTGGGGGCTGTGAAAACTTGGCTGAGCACATGGCAACTCTCCAAAGGTCAGAGAGACCTGGGCTGCTCTGTGGCCCGGCAGCTCCCACCCTCAGGAACCTCCTGGGACTCGGTTTCCCCACTGGTGACTGGGCAGCCACGGTCCTGGATCCCTACACCGTTCAGCTCACAGAGCTCTTGTGAGGTGGTGTTTAGGGCTCTGGTCCTCCACCAGGCACTCCTAGGAGAGCTCCCATTTCCACCCTCATCACAGACGACAAAAGAGGTCCACACAGTGCTCTCCGGGCATGGAACAGGCGTGTGCGGGCAGCCCTGGGGAAGACGCGGCTGCCTCAGGGTGTGGAACAGGCGTGGGCAGGCGGCCCTGGGGAAGACGTGGCCTCCCTTGGGCTCGCTCTCCCTCCCTGTCCAAGCTGGCAGGGAACATGGACTATGAACCACAAGGGCTGTGTAGGGCAGGGAAGACGCCCAGCCCCAGACCACTGGGCCCAGGTGCCAACCCCCACATCACAGCAGGTAATCACTTTGCAGGGATACTGTGAGATGAGATGACCTATGGTCCGAGCCTAGCACACGATCTCCCGGGGGGGAAGAGGCTCCATCAGCCACAGTGTGCATCATTCCTGCGATGGTTTCAGAACAACCCGGAGACAAGCTGCAAGAGCCCGTGCTGTGCTAAGTGTGGGAGAGCAACAGGCAAGGGCACTGTTTTCCTAAAGCATCTGGGAGTGGGGCGGCCCTAACCCAAGAGAGGTACTGCAGTGTGCCCACCTGCCCATCCATGCCCGCGGATGCCCACAACGTGCGCTGGGATGAGCACAGAGGAGCTTGAGTCCCCCTGGATGGCTGTCACGGGCCTGTGGGCGTGAGGCTGTCCAGGCACCCTCCCTGGCACCCTCACGTGACTCCCAGGCCTTCATGGTCCAGAGCGTCCCCAGACTTCACCAATCTGCAGCATAAAGGAGGCATGACAGCTTGAACTTTAGGAAAAAAGGAACGAAGAAAAAGCTGGTCCGGGATTCTGCTTGAAATACTGTGCCCTCACCTGCCTGTCTGTGTGGCTAAAGACAACTGGGTGATGTTGGGAAGAGCAGATAAAAGGCTTGCATGCACACAGGGCCCTGTGTGAGCACCCATCCTGTGCAGGGCCCTGAGGGAGCACCGGTGTGCAAAGCTGGCCGCCAGTGGGGCCACTCTGGCAGCAGGGTTTGCACTCAGCTGACCCGTGGTCTCATCCTGCACTGAGCTTGGACCGAGGCAGGTGCTGCAGTACAGTCAGCTCAAGGGTCAAGGTGATCTCAGCCCGGCACCCCTGCTCCACTCCCTGGGTACCCATCACAGGGCTCTGACGGTGCCCACCCGGCTGGCACTGAGTGTGGCCTGGCCCTGAGCTGGCGAGCCTGGGTGAACTTGGAACTTTGTTTATTCACTCAGCAGACATGAATGAGTGGAAGAACTAACTTTGACTTGACCCTGGGGCCTCTGCTGGCCTCAGGGAGCTGCAAGGTGAGGTGTCCATCCCTGCACCTGCTCCTCCAAAGCCACCAAGCGCCCACACGAGTGACTGGACCATCACACAGGGACTGGACAGGTGATCCTTCCTGGCTTCCTGTGGCTTTGAGTCTCCCTTGTTCACAGATGAGGGCACTAAGACTCCAGGATGAACCACTGCCTGTGCCTCAGTTTCCTCACGTGTAAATTGGGATAATGATCATGTCTACCTCATAGGGCTGTTGGAGGATCCATCAAGATTAATACGACAGAAGGGTGAGGTGCCCAGTGAATGCTCAACACACAAGCTCGGGACACACGGTAGGCAAGAGCAGGACTATCCCCTGTGACCCCCAACAAGCCGTGCAGCCCCAGCGGGGTTTCCCAAGGGGCAGGAAGAGTGTCTGCTGGCTGGGTCACCCCCACTTCCACTGGCCGCCATGTGCAAGGCACAGAGAGGGGTGGGTTTGTTTGCCAGGGCTGCCCTAGCAAAGTGCCCACCATGCTTGGGTTAAATCAACAACAGCCGGGTGCAGTGGCCCACACCTGTAATCCCAGCACTTTGGGAGGCTGAGGTGGGAGGATCACAAGGTCAGGAGTTCAAGACCAGCCTGGCCAACATGGTGAAATTCCATCTCTACTAAAAATACAAAAATTAGCCGGGCATGGTGGCACACACCTGTAGTCCCAGCTACTCGGGAGGCTGACGTGGGAGAATCACTTGAACGTGGGAGGTAGAGGTTGCAGTAGGCCAAGATCACACCACCGTACTCCAGCCTGGGTGACAGAGAGAGACTCTGTCTAGAAAAAAAAAAAAGCAACAGCAGTTCAGAGTCCTGGAGGCTGGAAGTCTGCAGGTCTGCAGGGCCGCACTCCCTCTGAAGGCTGTAAGGGAAGAACCCTCCCGCCCCTCCCAGCTCCTGGTGGCCCCAGGTGCTCCTTGGCTCATGGCCATAGCACTGCAGTCCCTGCCTCTGTTGTCATATGTGAACTTTGTCCCTGTGTCTGTCTCTGCCCAAATCTCCCTCTTCTCCTAGGGATACCAGTTATTGGCTTAGGGCCTGCCCTAATCCCGTGTGGCCTCATCTGAATCAGATTTCATCCACAAAGGCCGTGTTTCCAAGTACGCTCCCATTCACAGGTGCCAGGGATTACGTCATCATGTCCTTTCTGGAAGACACAATTCTTCCCCCAACAATCAGCAAGCCCCAGTGGGTGCTGCTGTGGCCACAAGAGAGTCAGGATGGCCTGGGAGGAGCCCTTAGGGGCTGCAACTGCCCCAAGACCACACAGCTAGTCCCATGATGTGGCTGGGCGTTTGCCACCTGGCTTGGCCTCCGTAGGCCTCTGGTTTTGCCCCTTACCACACGGGGGTGGGCCTGCTGACCCAAAGCCCACTCTCTGCCTCTCCCAGGCCCCATCTGCCCTGGCAGCCACAGAGCAAAGCCAGGGTGACTGTGGGTGGTTAGACTATTCACCATTGCTTCCCCACCCCAACCACTGTGGGACCCAGACATCCCCGGATCCCCCTGCAGACTTGCAAATGCACAGCGGGGTGAAAGGCTGTGCCCCTAGAAGTCTCTCAAGCCACACTCTCCATTACAGCAGCCACGAGCCACACGTGGCCACTGAGCCCTTCACATGTGGCAAGATCAAACCAATGTGTGCGATGTGTAAAATGCACACCAAATTTCAGACTTAGTACTAAAAACAGTGTAAATGTTTCATTAATAATTTTTATACGAATGCCAAAATGCTGGAATATTTTGGACATATGGGGTTAAATAGAATTTGTTATTAAAATCAATTTCACATGTTTCTGTTACCTCTTTAGTGTGGCTACTAGAAACTATGAAATTCTGTGTGTGGATGGCTTTGTGTTCCTGTTGGACGGCGCTGGTCTGAAAGCCGCTTTTGAAATAGTTCTAAGCCTCTTAACCATGAGGTGGCAGCATTTCTTCAACAGGGGAGTGAGAGCCCGTCAGTCCTCCCCCTCCTAAACCGACCAGCGGCTATGCCTGGGTCAGGGATGAGACCTGAATGAGGTCAGAGAGGTCAGGCCATCTGCCCAGGTCACACAGCAGAGTCAAGGAGTCAGAATCTGAACCCCAGACCCTAGGACATGAAAATCGCCTCCGTCCCCAGCCTCCAGTGAGGACAGGGAGTCCTCCACCAGGGAAGGGTGAGGCAGAGGGGAGAGGGCACCAGGCTTGCTCTGTGCAAGACCCAGATGGCGAGACAGGGACATGGCAGCCTGTGGTGTGGGGCCTGCACTGCAGCTGACTGGCTCTGCCCACTTCTGCCTGTGGGCTGGAAAGGTCCTTGACTTCCACCCTCGTCCGTAAGAGGGGAGACTGGACTGGAGAATGAGTGATTTCTCCCAGAAACACTTGCCGATGGCACGGCTGTGCTCGGCACCTGCCAGGGACAGAGACTAGCCCATGCATCCTGCTGGGTGAGGACAGGGCTGTCTGTGCATCCTGCTGGGTGAGGACAGGGTGGTCTGTGCTGCCTGCATGCAGAGGAGGAGGCCGCACTTCTTCCTGGGAAAGGGCAGGTCAGGAGAGCTTCCTGGAGGAGGGGGCTGTGGTCTCCAACAAGCCTATGATTCTAGATACTCTCTGGGCTCTCAGGGGCCGAGGGGAGGCCCACCCACAACACGGCACAAGCTCCAGCAGTACCCCACCTGCACACCTGCATGAGCACACACGCAGCGGGTAGAAAAGAGCCCAGAGGTAAGGCGAGGAGTGGAGGTAGGGGGAAAATCCAGGCATCAACAGGACGGAAAGGGAAAGCGCACTAGGGTGGGGTTTCGTGGTCCTGACACATCCACTTGCAGGGCTCAGGCAGTTCTCAGGTATCCACAAACCCCAGAGAACAAGCGATTCAGAACCTGACACCGTACACCCTTGAACCCACACAGGGCCCCACTCCCGAAGGAGCCCAGGTGTCTGCTCCTGATGAGAGTCCTGTCCTGAGCACGGTTGGCTAGATGCACCCCCACACCTGAAGAGGCTGTGAGGCCAGGCGGGAGCCCAGGATCCGGTCCCCAGCCTCTACCTACCTGCTCTCCACCCCCGCTGCACACCCCTTGGGTGACGTCATGCAGGCAGACCTCCCAGAGGGTCCCTGCGTCCCTTCCCTCTCCCGGCCCCAGATCCCTCCAGGGGGCCCACGCCCCCTCCCAGCCCTCAGGGCCACTTCCGGAGACTTGCTGTCCACATCACAGCCCCAGCTTAGAGGGAGGGGTCAAGAGTTTGCTACAGCCCAGAGACACTGCCCCGTTCCTGGAAGGACCCGGGGACCTTGGATGGCCTTTTGTCCTGCAAAGTCCTGGCACCTGCTCCCTCCGACCCACCTGCAGGGCGCCCCTGCTGCTGTGTCTAACAGGAGAAAGATCTCACCCCCGGCCCAGGCGCGGGGACCCTCTGCTGCCTGGGGTCCCGGCCTGGATGCGGTAGAGAGCCTCCCTGGTGTCCCCGTCCAGGGGAGAGAGGTCACCCTACCAGTCCCAGGCCACATGCTGCCCACTTTGGAGACGTTCTCGCCAGGGCCATAGGCGCGTGACCTACTGGAAGAAAGCTCCCGGGCCCCTGGGAAGCGACGGGTCACACTCCCCGGAGGTTGCAGGGTGGAGGGTGGAGGGTGGGGGCAGGAGACGGCCTTACCGGCGGGGTTCCGCTCAAACTCGCACCCCGGCCGGGCAGCGGCGACGACCAGGACTGTGAGGAGTAGCAGCAGCGGCGGTGGGGGCGGCATGGTGGGGCGGCGGGCCTTGGACGGCCGGCGCAGTGATGTGGCACTCGGGCCGCGCGGACCGGGGCTCTGCGCTCGCTGGGCTCCCGCCCCCGGCGCAGGGAGGGCGCCCCAAACGCAAATGCCGGAGTCGGGTTACAGTGGGCAGCGCCAGAAGCTAGAGAGAGGATGCCGCTGGGGGAGGAGGAGGGGCAGGACAGCAGATAAAGGCCCCTGCCTGCCCTGGGCGGAGTGCCCCGCCCCGTCCAAAGGGCTCCCCGCCCCTCCTTGGGCCTCAGTTTCCCCATCTGCCACCTGAGTGCACTGTGGAGCTGATCTGCAGATTCCCTGCTGATCCTGCCTAGAACCTCTGGTCCCCTGCACAGGCTGCCTCTGCGGGTGGAGGGGGCTGTGGCTGCAGCGCTGACCCCAGCTGACCAGGGCCTGTCAGGTGAGGAAAGTGAAGGCATGTGCCCACCTTCTGTCCTTGTCCGCGGTGTGGATGCAGGGTAGGGGGCTTTGCTGGGTGGCTGGACCTTTAGGAGCCATGTGCCTCGTGGGTTCCTTTACCAGCATACCAGCGCACCAGTACCAGGTCCCGGAGCCAGCTGCCACTCAGCCCTGAGACTTAGGACAAGCCCCTTCGCCCAGAGGCTGGGGTAATGCAGACAGTACTCACTGTGGCCCCAACTCATCGCTGGCACCCAGCGGGTGCTGCTTCCTGCAGGCCATCTGCTCAAAGATGCCCATTTCAACACCCTCCGGGATCTGGGGCATCTCGTGCTCAACCCTGCCCTGTCTGCCTGGACTCAGCGGGGTCCTTCCAGAAGCATCTCTGACTGCCCCGGCCAGCCTCCAGGGCCACGGTCTTTGACTTCCCTGTCTGAGTTTCCAGCCCAGGTCTGAGGGTGAATTCAGACTCCATGCTTTCCCGAGCCCCAGCTGGCAGTGCACAGTCCTGGGGAGGGTTTTCCTCCTCCTCCCTGAGAGCTGGGGTGGGGACACCGTGCCTCCTTGTTGTCCCCTGCTGTGGCAGGCTTAGTTCTCGCAGACGCTGAGCGTTCAGTCGTGAGTGGCCCACCTGTGCGGGCGTCTCCTAGCACAGCCCTTATTCTGGGCTTCTCCTTCCCAGTGGTACATAAAACAGTTTAAAATCAATGGCATTTTAGATTTGAGGAAATTGAGTGCTAGCTTGTGTCACTTTTTAAGACTCGGGGG
The DNA here is from genome assembly GCF_028878055.3 of Symphalangus syndactylus. NCBI lineage: Eukaryota > Metazoa > Chordata > Mammalia > Primates > Hylobatidae > Symphalangus > Symphalangus syndactylus. The sequence goes on from NC_072438.2 coordinate 13,430,916, forward strand.
GAAGAATTTGATTATCTTTCCTGGAACCAGCTTCTCTCCTCCCCAATTAAGTCGGAAGGGACAGCCTGTAATCCACAGCGTCTCACCCACGAGGGCCCAACCCACCAAATGGTTCATCAGGGGCAAATCACAAGACAGAGTTAATCGTTCCCGGAGTAAAGAGGCATCCAAGTCGTCCCCATCACACCGAATCCCCAGACACTGTCCAGCCAGCCCAGCGGGCAATGGGCCACGGGGACAGGACCCAGCCACACCTGTGCAGTCAAGGTGGGGCCAGTGAACCAGCAGGTGCAGCCAGAGCCAAGTCTGCAAGAGCACAGCCCCCGGGGCTGGGTGTGTGGGCCCATGGGGGGTGCCCTGCAGGACAAGCTTCTAGGAGAAAAGCCACTTTGTGTCATCAAAAGAGCACAGACTCACCACTCAAAAGATCTTGAGCCAGTGGCCTGGCCGCCTCGAGCCTGGGAGCTCTCCACTGAGAAACAGCATTGCACCCACCTTGGGGATCACGAGGATGGGGTGGGGGCAGCGTGGCAGCCAGAGGAGCCCGTCAGTCGTTGGAAGCCTGCTCCCCAGCTGGACATGATGTGTGCATGCCGGCATCCCCAGCACTTGCTGCACAGCAGGTGCTGGGGATAAAAGTGGGTCCGACACTGTTCCTACTCACCCTATGGCTGGACCCTTGAGAGAGGGGTGCTGGGGCTGTGAGCGCCTGAGGAGGGAGGGTTGTATCTGCCTCGGTCAGGTGCAAGGACTTGGCTAAGCAGAGGAGGAGGAAGTACTAAGAGAAGGCCCAGAAAGGATGCAGGCCCCCTGGGGAGGGGCCATAGACTAGGGCAGCCAGCACTTTAGCCAGAGGCCACGTGGAAAGGCGTGGGGAGCAGTGTGGACAGAGAACAGAAAGGGCCAGCAATGCCAGGCTCAGGAGCAGAGAATACAGCCTGGGGACTTCTCAGGGCTTCTGGCAGGAACACAACCTGCTCTCGGCTGCATTTCCAGGAGCTCACTCTGCTTGGTGGAGGGTGGGTGAGAGGAAGGGCTGCTTCGCCAGGGACCAGGAAGGGTTCTGGAGGCTTGGCCATGGATGGGTGCCCAGGTGAGGCAGGAGGGCGAAGGGTCAGCAAGCGCAGAGGGGATGGAGAGAGGGCTCCTGGCTCAGAACCCCTTCTGGCTGAGTTTTGCACCCCATGTAAGCAGGAGGGAGGCTCAGGAGAACCAGATCATGCTCTCAAAAGGATAAGAAGGCAAGCTGAGAGAGAGGACGGTCACTCTGGGCTCCCACAGGGCCTCCCTCTGCCTCACCCGTCATGGAATGCTGCAGCCCTCTGACAGATGGAATCAAAAAAACTCCGGATCCCCAAATAAAATAAATGAGCAGTTCTGTTCTGCAAGCTCCCTCCCAGCCTCACAGCCCCCATGGCTCTCTGCTTCCCGCTCACCCATGGGAAAGCCTCCCAAGCTTGCAGCTGCACCGTCAAAACAACGGGAGAAGGCTCCCTGGCTCGCCGCACACAGCGCAGGGCCTAGCCTGGAGGTCTTGTAAGCCCAGCAGGGGATTGCCTGCAAGCCCAGGCATCTAGAAAGCTCTGCTATCCTGGTAATTGGACTGTGGCTAATGCGCGGCAGAATTCCCCCCTTTCCATGGAAATGAGACACCCTCTGAATAAAATGTTTATTGATTCACAGCATTCTTGAGACCCAGCATCATTCTGCAACACGTTTAAGTGCACATGAAAAATATTTTTCAAATTAAAAAAAAAAAGGCCACAAGCCTAAGGCAAGGGACAGCCCAGTGTGGGAGCCACATGGGCTGGCAGAGAAGTGCGGAGGGAATGCCCTAAGAGGCCTGCTCCAGAACATTCCATGGATCTTCCGAGGAAGGCGAAACATGACAGCAAGCAGTCCCCGTCTCTAAGAAACAGCGTACCTCCCTCTAACCATGGTGCCTTCCAGCAGGGCAGGGTGCACGCGTTTCCTTGAGTGGCTCTAAAGTAGTGACCAAGGATTTTAGCCTGGCGGAGACGCAGTAACACAGAATGTAGGCCCCACCGGATGGCAGACTCCTTGCACCTGGGGAGCTCCCAGGGACAGGAGAGGGCTCAGCCAAGGAGCTCACAGCCTGGGCTCTGGAGCTTTAAACGGGGACCAACCTGCTTCTGCTATTCAAGTGCCCTCCCTTGTAAGCACAGGGGCACCGGGGTGCAGCAGGGTCTCAAGTTCATGTGCCCTCTGTGAACCAGGGCATGACGCCCACCTGTGCCTCCGTGAGCCAGGGCATGATGCCCACCTGCCCCACCTCCTGCCTGGAACCCCTGGGTTTGATTGAACTGGCCAGGTCTGTGTTTTAATGTTTTTAACTGCTTCCTGACCACATACGTATAGTTGCTATTATTCCAAATGATAACTTGTTTTATTTGAATTATACTTCATGAGTTATACACACTTTTAAATTTATCCTTTTCGGGGAGGCACTGGTGAGTCAGCAAATAATACCTGGTTTTGGCTGGGCGCGGTGGCTCACACCTGTAATCCCAGCACTTTGGGAGGCTGAGGTGGGTGGATCACTTAAGCTCAGGAATTCAAAACCAGCCTGGGCAACAAAGTGAGACCTCCATCTCTACAAAAAAACACAAAAATTAGCCAGGCATGGTGTCCTGTGCCTGTGTCCTCAGCTACTCAGGAGGCTGAGGTGGGAGGATGGCTTGAGCATGGGAGGTGGAGGCTGCAGTGAGCTGAGATTGCACCACTGCACTCTAGCCTAGGCAACAGAGTCAGATCCTGTCTCAAAAAGTTTTTTAAAAGTATAATAGTAACACCTGTGTTTTTGGGGAAGAATCTGTGAAGCCACCTCAGCTGGGTTCTCCACTGTTAATGCCAAGAGCAAGTGACAGCCACATGTGTCTTTGAAGAATTCAGCCTCTGGAAGGAAAGAATTTGATGTCCACGCTCTCCCTGCATTGCTGGCCTTGGGTGTAGGGTGTCACGATACAGGCTCCACGCCTGCAAGAGCCCATGGGTGAAGCCCATCAGAAAGTCCCATGAGGCAGGGGCCTGAGGTCTTGCAGCCCACCCTACCTCTGCAGGGGATGGCCCTGGGCCTTGAAGAAAACAGCAATGACAGAGGCTGAAGAGAGAATCGTGTCCATTCACTCGCTCATTCATTCGCACACACACCTCTCCACCGGGGGCCCGTGTGCACTGTGCACCTTTCCCTGAGCTGTGAAATAGGACAGATGTGCACAAAAGTCCTCAACACTGTCCCACGGGGACATTCAATGACATTGATGGTGGGTGCCCCCACCGGGGAATGGCACCCCCTGATTACTAAACTGGGGGTGATGCACACCGCTACTCAGGGATGCTCCACCTTCTCTTGGCTCCCCCAGCACTGCTGTTGGGGAGCAAGGGCCCTCCCCATCCTGGGCTACCCTCTCTGGACACCTGGGCCCTGGCTACCACTTCAATCTCTTGACCGTCTCATGTCTAGGATCCAGAGGCCCAGCAGTGGCCTTCGGGGGGAGGATGCTCTGATGATATCTTCACCAGAAAAGGCTCTGAGCACACAGACTCCACATCCTCCTCAGTCAAGATGCCAAACCTCTGGCAAACCACAGAAAGGGAGGCAGGAGACAGGCTCCAACTGCGTGCCCACACAGGCAGTCACAGCGGACAGGCCTGGAGCTGGGGACCTCTAGGCTTCCAGAGATGGGCACGTCCCAGGGACTGCCCCTGCCTGCCGGGCCCTGACCACAGACTATCAGATGTGAGCTCTGGGAGCCCCCAACCAGACTCTGTCCCGGTATTTATCTCCCAAACCTGGGCAATGCCGATAACAAAACGGAGCAATGCTAATTACCAGGTTGGGGAAACAGGTGTCCACCTGGGCTGCAGAACAGACCCTGAGCAAGAGTGACCACCTCACCCACATGAACAGCAGTCACTCACAGGACGCCCACGGGTACCAGATGCCACACAGGGCACTTCCCTACCCACCGTCTCGAAGCATCGCCATGACCCCAGAACAAGGGTGAGGAAGCTGAGGCTCAGAGAGGGAAGCCACTGTCCCGGGGCCACCCAGCAGCCAGGTGGCCGAGCCCGGAGCTCTCCGCCGCCGCTCCTGCTGTCCACACCCACATCCGGCCCTCTCCTCCTCCTCCTGCTGTACTTCAGCCTCAGCTCAAAGTCAAGCCGCCGGTGTCTGGGGGTCCCCAGTGGCGTCTCTGTGGCAGGGCCAGTGCCCTTTCCACAGGGCCTCTTAGAAGGTGGGGGCGATAAGCCCTACCAGGCCCTCAGTGTGTCTGCTGCAGGCGGGAATCATTCTCTGTGTTCAGAGAGCTGTTGTGGGTGGACGCTGGGTGCGGGGTTCTCTTCAGCAGCTGGTGCACCATGCCGGCCACATCCAGAGAGCTGTTATGGGTGGATGCTGGGCGCGGGGTTCTCTTCAGCAGCCGGTGCACCATGCCGGCCAGGACTTGGCGGAACGGCCGGCGGAGCAGAGAGTATGTGAACGGGTCGGCCGCCGCCTTGCTGTAGGTCAGGCACTTGCTGAGGATGCCCCAGTGGGCATTCACGGTGATGAAGGGCACGAGCTCTGCCAGCCTGTTGGGGAAGCGGAGCAGCTGACTCAGCCACAGTGACAGCACCTGCCACGCGCTCACGCTCCGGGGGAAGGTGCTAGAACCACACTCAAGTACATACCGCAGCCCTGACGCTCACTAGCCAGGGGGCTCTGCACCAGCACCCTGAGCCTTGGGCTCCTCTTCCTAAAATGGGATTACAAGGCCCAGTCCTGGGACTGCGGTGCAAGCCGACATCAGCCTGCACACCCCACAGCAGGTAATCAGTAGATGGCAGCACTGCCACCATCACCAGGGCCTTCTCCCATCCTCCTCACACTCAGCTCAGTGCACCTGCACGCACACCTGCCGCGGACACCTGCACACAGAACCAGCTACCAAGGGAGCCATTACCACTACCAGGCTGCAGACCAAGACACCCCAGATGTGAGCTCTGGGAGCCCCCAGTCAGACTCTCCTCTGGCATTTATCTCCCAAACCTGGGCAATGTTGAGAACAAATCAGAACAATGCTAATAACCAGGCTGCAGTAACAGGTGTCAACCTGGGCTGTAGACCAGACCCTGAGCAAGCATGACCACCTCACCCACATGAATAGCAGTCACTCGCAGGATGTCCACGGGCACCACACAAGCAGGGTGCTTCCGTACCCACCATCTCGAAGCATCACTCAGAGAGGCTCTAGGGTGTCCCTAGGACCACCAGGCACACAACTCCCAGAGGAAAGGCTCAGTCTCACATTCTGAGCCCAGTGCTTTTCTGAAATCAGATTAGAACTCAGAGTAGAAGGGACTGGGCTCCGCGTGGGGGAAAGCAGCAGGGGGACGGAACCCTCCGCTCTCAGCACAGCCTAGGGTAGGGGCCATGGAGTCAGGACAAGGCTTCTGACTAGCGGCAGCACAGCCTGAGGTGGGGGCCACAGAGTCAGGACGAGGCTTCTGACAGCTGTCACAAGCGCACGTGCTGACCAGTGGCAGCTGTTCCACCTCCCAGTTCCTGGCTTTGATCCAGGGCCTCCAAAAGCCAGGGCTTTCCCCAACAGCCTGATGATCTCCCAGGCAGTGAATTTCTGTCCCAGGCTGTCCCACCCCCAACTCAGAGGGACTGCAGCCCTGTGATTTACCGGTTTGGCTGGGTCACTCATTAGTTTGGACCACCCACAAACATAGCAGCTGCTGGGGTGCAGCAATGGATCAGACTGCCTCCCTCCCTCCAGGGCACCCAGTCCAGCAGGATGGGGATGAGGAGGCAGGCAGGCAGGCAGGCAGCCACCTCAAGCTGAGGGGCGGGGCCAGAATGTGAGGACAGAGAGAAGCTGAGGGGGCACAGCCAGAGCAGGGGCATCCAGAATCCAAAAATCAGGGCAGCGACACAGATCCAAGGCAGTCATGGCTCTAACCACCTACCCCAGGCTGCGGTGACGATCCAGTTACAGTGAGTGATAGTCCGGAAAGGGCTTTGCCACCGGCCAGCACATGCACATCAGGTACACTGTCACCCCCACGTCCAGGCAGCCCACCATCAGGCATGGACTGGAGACTGGTCACAGCCAACCAGCAGGCAAGTGGGAAGGAGGGTCCTATCGAAGGATCTGAGGAGCCTGGCATTTCCTTCAGCCACTAGGGGACTGGGCTGCAGGTGAGTAAGAAAGCCACACACATGCCAGAGTGTCTATCCCCTAGTTAAGCCCTGGTGCAGGTGGAAGTCATCAGAAACACGCAGCTGAGGCTGTGTCTGGAGCCACACTGGGACCAGAACTCGTGTGTCAACTACCAGCATTCCAACCAGCCACGACCCTGCAGAGAAGAGGGCTCGCTCACGTGTCCACTGTGGCTCAACACCTGGTGACCGTATCCATCCGCACCCCCCCCCCCCAACTAGACCAGACTCCACAAGGGAGGCTCTGTGATCCCCCACCTCCTGGTCTCACTGCCACACACCCCACGGGCTTCATCTGCATCATTGATTAAGTCAGTAAAACTCAAGAGTGACAACCAAGAAACAAAATAAAAATCCCATGTGCCCCGTCTCCTTTACCTACTTTATCCACATGAACTGGCTCAAGGTGACTTTGAGTTATTTCTAACCAGATTAAATTCACCTTCAAGATGTCCACAGAAGACTCTAACAATGCAGCCCAGTTCTGAAAACAATTCCCAGGAGAAGAGCTCTGAAATATTTTTAGCTATTGCAGGACAATTGGAATGAGTGCACTGACCTCTAAGGGGCAGCAGGGACAAACACGCTCCTGGATCTCTGACTTCCTGTGGGTTAAGCCACCAACTGCATTAGAACCTCGTCCACACACACCCAGGAGTGAGGTTCTGATTCGCTTCACTCCTATGATGTGAGAGGCGCCTGTCAGGCAGGTCCGTCCAAACTGATCCAGCTGTGCTGCTCCCAGGCTCCAGCCCTCAAGACCCCTCCCCCACTGAAACACCTGCCTAGTCTTGCTGACCTGCATCTCCGGCCATCAGAACCGAGAGGAGCCTGTGTTCCATTTGCTTTTGTAACTACATGACCAGGCACAAAGCCCAGCACAGAGTAGGTGCTCATTAAATGCTTAGTGAGTGCATGAAGAAATCTATAACCTCATTAGCGCTATATTGTACCCACATTTTTCACAGAGAAGAGAGCCTGAGCTGCCCAGATCCCAGAGTTGGTAACGACATCGTGGAAACAACGCTGCAAAGGCAGGCTTCATGACTTTGTTTGGGATTCTTCCTCTTACACTCGTGTGCACACTCATAGCTATGCATGCTCACACACGTGCTCAGGGCATTGTAAACACGCAGGAAAATAACAGTTACACCCCTGAATCAATGTAACACCATGGCTGAGTGAGCCAGTCTCACTCATCATTCATTTAAAATTTCAAAACTAAATGCTGGAGCTCTTGAAATTTTAGCACTCACCTTCTACACGTATGTACATGTGTGTGCATATATGAACACACACATGCACCCTCACAACATACACATGCATGCATGTGCAGGCACATGGGCACACATACACACAAACATGATAATCAGATAAATAGCTGGTTCCCAGGAGAAGGACGCCACAGTTTCCCCATCCACACTTGTGCCCAGGAAGTTTCCTAAGAACCAGAGACTTTTGCCAGGTTTTATCTGAGGAAGGAGGGTGCCTGTGATCCACAAGAAACCTGGCTCCCAGTCGCTAAGCCAGATGGGAACAGTGGCCAAGAGCTCGTGTCCCAAGTGCTGATTCCGAAGAGCTCAGAGGGAACCTGGCAGGCAGGAGAGAGCTGGTGCCACTCAGCATGGGCACTCTGGGGCCTCCCGGGTTCCTGGGACACAATTTTTGCCCCCCCCCACCCCCCCCAACAACATACCTAAGCCCCCCAGTGACCTGGGAAGATAGGCAGTCATCCTGGACAGGCCGGCAGATCTTGTAGGGCATTAGATAGCGACCCCAGGAGGACCCTACACAAACAGAGCCAGGATCCTGGTACTATACTCCCCGCTGGTTCCCTCCCCTGGGGTGGGGACCTGGGATCCTTGAGGATGAGGGCCATGGACCCCTCCCAGGAGTGTCTTCCTTCAGGGCATCCTCCTGCTGTGGCTCAACACATAGGGTGGAGACCTCCCAGACAGCCTGAGCGCTGCAGGGGCCTGGCCAGAAATTCCATGGAGATTCCAAGAAAGGCAAAACGTGATAGCAAGCAGTCACCATCTCTAATAAACAACGTGCCTCCCTCTAACCACGGTGCCTTCCAGCAAGGTAGGGTGCACACATTTCCTTAAGTGGAGCTAAGGTAGTAACCAAGCCACCAAGTGGGTGACCCAGGAACCCTGGAGGCAAAAACCGCAGACTCCCCTGCCCCTCAGCACAGCACTGTGATGATGGTACCAGCAGGCCCTTTACACACACTCTTTCCCAAATTACCTGTGACTCCAGGTAATTCTGACCTGACAAGCACTCAGGCCAAGGTCTCCAGGAAAGAGAGGAGCAAAGAGAACACTCACCTGGCAGTGTTACTGCCCCGAGGCTCCAGCTGGAGCTTCCACCCAGACTCCCGACTCCACGCCCAGGAGATGAGGCGTCTAAGGTCTGAGTTAGTCCCAGGTTGCCTGATTTTGAAAGCTTTCTAGGTTTAAAGAGCCAGGTGCTGATTCACAGACCCCATATCTGCCTGTGCCTGGACAAGGAGAGTCTCCTCATTTATAGGACAGGATGGGGGCCAGTGCCACCTCCCTCCCAGGGTCTTTCCCAGGAGCTGAAGAACAGCCCTGAGCCCGTCAGGTGTGGAGGAGGGTCCTCTGGTGGTGGCCGCCCTCCAGATATCTGTCTGGGAGACCTCAGAGGCCTACTCGACTGAGGCCAAGCCCACCCAGCTGTTCCCACGACAGGAGCCAGACTGCCAGGACCCACCTGGTCACGACATATGGGGCAAAGCAGATGAGGAAGGTTGCAATAGCGATGCCAATCTTCCTGGTGGCGCGGTGGCGGCGCCGCTTCTGCTGGATGAGGCAGCGCTGCCGCACACTGTGGGGACAGAGGACAGTGGTTAGGATGATGGCAGTGTGGGGACAGAACCCAGGCCCAGAGCCCAGGGGCGAAGTGAGGGCAGACAGGGGGGTTTCAGGAGGATGTTTAGCCTGGAACCTGAGCAGGACAGAGCGATGGGGGAGAGAGAAAGAACAGTGGAAAGGGGTAGGCTTGCTGTTTTGTAGGTGAAATAAAGGAAGTCTCAAAAGAAGGGCCAGCTCCTCCTCCTTTCCCTCTGGCTCATCCTTCTCCACACAGAAGCCACTGAGGCAGGCCTGCTGAGAGAGGGGCAAGGCTGGGGCCCTCAGGGAGGGAGAAGTCACCTGGCCCGCCCGCCCCAGGAGCAGGAGAGCCTCTTGGGTGTTCTGTGGGGGGCCGAGGGGGAAAGGGAAACACCTACGGGAAGTAATTTGGAACAATGGTGACACCAGCTAGAGATTCAGGAGACAAATCCTGCCAAGTAGTGAGCAGAAAGCATGGGGGATGGACCCTGCTCAAGACTTGAAGCCCAAGTCCACGCAAGGGCACTGGGTCAGCAGTGGGCAGAAACAAGCAGATGCCTCAGACCCACAGCCATGCACAGGAGGGGTGTGTCTGGCCGCCCACAGCAGAGCCCGCAGAACCCCTCCCGGAGACGCACACCTCACCGCTCTGCGCAAAGCTCCCTGTGCACTGTGAGCAGGTATCCCAGGAGGCAGAGGCCCCCACAGTGTCTGCACCAATGAACCAACAGGAAACCCCTGCGAGCAGTGTGCAGGGGCAGTGCTATGGCTGGTGAACTCTGGGCAGAGTAACGGTGGTGATGCCCACAGGCTCCTCAAGCCAACTGCCCAGGGAGCGCCCAAGTCCCTAGCCTGGGCCGGTCGGCATTCACTGGGCCAATACCTGGGGTGCAGGTCGGCGAGCAGCACGAGCGCCTTCATGGTGACGGTGTCCATGCGCTGGCAGTGGCTGCGTGCCACCCGGTGCACCTGGAGCGAGGTGAGGCAGAGCACCGCCAGCGGCAGCACAAAGCCCATGGCATGGAGCGTGGCGGTGAAGGCTGCGAAGCGCGGACGCTCAGGCTCGGGCGGCAGGCGCAGAGAGCAGGACGCGAAGGCGCTGCTGTAGCCAAGCCACGAGCAGCCAAGTGCAGCGCCCGAGAAGGCCAGAGACTGTCCCCAGGCACAGCCCAGCAGCAGGCCAGCATAGCGCGGTCGCAGGCGTCCGGCGTAGCGCAGCGGGAAGCCCACGGCCAGCCACTGGTCTGCGCTCAGCGCCGCCACGCTCAGCGCCGCGTTGGATGCCAGGAAGGTGTCCAGGAAGCCAATGGCTTGGCATGCGCCAGGCGCCGACGGTGTCCGCCCGCGCATCACACCGAGCAGCGTGAAGGGCATGTCCAGCGCCGCCAGGAGCAGATGGCCCAGCGACAGATTCACCAGCAGGACGCCCGAGGCGCGAGTGCGGAGCTCAGCGCTGTAGGCGCAACAAAGCAGCACCAGTGCGTTGGATAGCAGCGCCACGGCCAGTACCATCACCAGCAGCCCCGCCAGCAGTGCGTCGCCGGGGCCCATGGCGCTAGCGGCTCTCCAGGCACCCTGGGGTTCTCATGGCTCTGCTTCGGGCGTGAGCCTGGGAAAGTGAGGCGATGGAGCGGCTGAGCGGCGCGCCCACGGCTTCCGGGAGGCGCAGAGCAGGCCGACAAGGCCCAGAGCAGCGCGAGGAAAGCGGCGGCGAGTGCGGGGTCCGGGGCACCCGCGGGGAGGGCGTCCCTCTGCGGAGCCGGAGCAGCCCGGGGCCGCCCTGGAGGCAGCGCAACCGCGGTGCTGTCCAGGGTGCTGAATGCTCTCACCGTCCCGGCGGGACTGTCCTGAGGCTGAAGCGAGGCGCGGGGGCGCGGGTCGTAGGGGCGAGGGAGGCCTCTTTGCTAACCCTGTATCTTTCCTTCTTCTCTCCTCGTGGCGTGGCAGGATGGGACTCTGCGCGCTTCTGTTCCGGGCCAGGTCGGTCCCTGCCCTGGTCACACCTCCAGCCGAGCCTCCCAGCGCTGGTTCCTGCGCAGTTGAGACGCCAGCGAGAGCTCCTCAGTGGATCCTAGGCTGCACAGCCCTCGCCACGCCTCTCCCTCCAGGCGCTAGCACCAAACTGGAGCGACCTGGTGGCTTATAGGGGCGGTAGGGGCGGTGGGGGCGGGAATGAAGTGGCGAGAAGCTGTGCAGGCGGGGCAGAGGGAGTGACGGGGCGGGCGCTGCCCTCAGGACTTCCTCCCATCCCCCAGCCTCAGCCCAGGAACTGTGACTGCACCGACGTTTGCTGAAGCAAGAGCGACAAGTGGAAACAAGGTTGAGAAAGGCATGGGGGAACGAAAGAGAGGAAGAAGAAAAAGTGAAGAGGAAGTGGGGGGAAGAAGAGGGAAGAGGAGAGAAAAGCAACAGAGGAAGAGACAAAGAAAGGGGCACCTTGGGAGGACCCACCCAGAACGGGGTGCCGTACAGAAATGCCTGTCCTTCGCCTGGCTCCTGGAGCCCCGCGGTGCGAGGTGCATGCCTCTCCCACCTCCGCCATCCCCGTGGTGGCTTCTGAGCCTTCTCATCCAGTGGGAATCTTCCAATCCATTCGTGGCCAGTTGGCAGGACAAGGATATGGTGAAGCTGCTTCTTCCAGGAAGCTTTTTGGCATTTTCTCCCCAATGGCAGCCACAACATGACAGAAATGAAGGGCAGACCATTGCCCACCCCTCCCCACATCCACCCTCACCTGCAGGCTCTGCCAGCCCTTTCTGAGGGACAAAGGGTGGCTGGTGGTGTGGAGGCTCACCCCGTGGGCCTCTCTTGTGCCGGTGCTGCAAAGTGGCCAAGGGAAAAGCCACAGGTGCACAACTGGCCTGCTGGGGCACCCCCGGCTCTATGCCTTGGGCACATTACTTAAACCCCTTGGGCACATTACTTAAACCCCTTGGGCCTCACATTCTGATCTGTCACATGGGGATATCAATAGCCAGCAATAGCATCTGCCTCTGGTGGTTGCTGTTAGGGTTAAATTGGCCAACAAGCACAAAATGCTGAGAACATCCCAGCAGGCAGTGAGGGATCAGAACAAAGTCAACCTTTATTAGGGGGTCCGTCTGATAGCTGGACAAAGGAAGTTTCATTCAAGTGTCTGTGCCAAGTCCCCATAACTACAAACCAGGAAAACCTCAGTCCTTCTGGCTTTAACTCCAATGTCGTTGTCATCCAGAGAGGCCATCACACCAGCTCCAAGCTATTGCCATCCATCACATGCAGCAGCTTTCTCTCTCCCCACTTCTCCCTGGCACCCCCACAAACCTGCTTTCAAATTTTCACCAAATTAGACCTTGCCTGAAGCCAGAGCAGCCACGTCAAAGTTTTCCTGACATGCCCAGGAAGGGTGGGCCACTCTGTAGCTTCTGCAGGTCAGGCAAGTTCGCAGGGGAATAGCTTGGACAAAGTGATTGTGATAGTGGGGGCTTGAGAGCAGGGGCCTCACCCAATCCCTCCGTATGCAGCTCTGGGGAGCGGTGGAGGCGTCACGTGGCTTCATGGGGAAACTTTGATCTAACCACTCACAGCAGCTTCTGTCACCTCTCAACTACTCCAAAGGGAGACAATTCCACTTGCAGGGGAGCAGAGAGCATCTCTTCTGAGACATGAGCGCAGGGAAGCTCCACCAGCCTGTATTACGAAAGGCAGGCCATTCGCTCATCTGCAAGGATGTACTGGGAAACTGCATGAATGAGAAAATGTGTGTGGTGAGATCTCTGGACTCTGGTTAGGGCACCTTGATAGGTCTAGATCTGTTCTGTTTGCTGCTTTCCCCAAAGCCCCAGCGATTCTGGCCTCAGATCTTGCCAGCCTGGCTGCCCCCCTTCCCTGGGTTGTAGGGGGTGGTTTTGAACCCTGTGGTCTTATCAATATAATATCGTTTAATCGTCTTACACTCAAATCTCATTCCAGGTGAAAAATTTAAATCCTCTGTAGGGTGAAATGCTGGACCTAATCCTTTTATCTTCCAAAAAGAAAAAGTATATTAAAATATTAAATATTTTCACCACTTCTTTAAAAAGTAAGGCAGTACCCTAACTATGCAGTCCTGCCCATTCTTGCTGAGATACGCATTGCAACGATAAAGCTCAGGATTACTTCCCGAAGGCTCCTCCCCTGCCTAGTGATAGTTCATGGTTCCCCATTGCCTATGAAATTCCTTAGCAGCCCCTCCAAGTCTACCTAAATCTGGTCTCAGCCACTCATGCTGGGCCCTTTGCTGTTGCTGTCACTCACACACACAGAGACATGCACACACGCACACATGTACACACGCTCACATGCACACACGCACACATGCACACATGCTCACATGCACACACGCACACACACGCACACATGCACGCTCACACCATTTAGCCACATCTCCATTACTCATCACCCATGCACTTAACCCACATTACCTGACTTTGTGTTGCTGACTTGGCCTGAATGCCCTCTCTGTACTTTCCTTTTCATCTACTCCTCCTCTAAGACAAAGCTCTGCTAAACCTTCCCCTGTCAGCCAGGGAGAGTCACACCTCCTCAGAGCACCTTCTGAGACTTTCATCTCAGCCCCAACAGAAGTGCTGGGCTGAGATGAAGTGCAGAGGCTGAGATGCCACTGCTGCTTAATCAAAGTGAATGGCTTGTTTCCTCGTCTGAAAAATAGGGGCAGGAAGACCCATCTTCAGGGGGTGCAGTGAGAATTAAATAAGGTTACATTCAATAGGTGTAAAAGAAATAAGCTTAGTACTAAAACAAGTTTAAATAAAATCAAATGAGCTCAGTTAACCATTATTCTTTTCCCTCTTTTCCCGTTTTTCCTCCCCAGTTGCATGTAACAAGCTGTCGGTGTATATCTGTGGAAATGAATTTGCCATTAGTGATAGCACTTCAATATGATATAATTGATACAATTCACTTATCTCACAAAATAAGCTTGCTATTTCTCTTGGAGGGCCAGGGTGGTTGTGTTGATCAGATCTGACTTTGTCCACATCTTCTCTCTGCTCAACAAAGTGAAGGAATCAAGCCTCGTGTGATCACCACAGTCTGCTGTATCCAGCACGTTCTCTCGTACACGCTGGGTGCCCAGTACATCCTTGCAGCTGAGTGAATGGCCTGCCTTTCCGTAATACAGGCTGGCGAAGCTTCCCTGCGCTCATGTCTCAGAAGAGATGCTCTCTGCTCCCCTGCAAGTGAAATCGTCTCCCCGTGGAGTCACTGACAGGTGACAGGGACTGCTGAGTGGCTACACCAAAGTCTCCTCGTGAAGCCACCTGACACCTCCACCACTCCCCAGAGCTGCACACACATGGTCTCTTAGAAGCCTTGGAGGGGCTGGGGGAACCCCCAGCTATCAAGCCCTGACTGCAGGCAAGTATCGGGAAGGAATAATATGGCATGTTAACAAATATGATTGCTCATAGACAGGCGGAAAAGGGAAAGGAGGAAGATGGAAAGACAGGGAAATGAATGAAACTCCCAGCAACAGGAAGGCGGAAAGTGTGTGATTCTATTCCCCTACAGCATAGCGCTGTGTGGCCATTAAAAAGCAGGTGTCGGCTGGGCGTGGTGGCTCATGCCTGGAATCCCAGCACTTTGGGAGGCCAAGGCAGGTGGATCAGGAGTTTGAGACCAGCCTGACCAATATGGCAAAACCCCATCTCTACTAAAATAAATAAATAAATAAAATGCAAAAATTAGCCAGGCGTGGTGGTGTGCACCTGTAGTCCCAGCTATTTGGGAGGCTGAGACAGGAGAATGACTTGAACCCGGGAGGCAGAGGTTGCAGTGAGCTGAGATTGTGCTACTGTACTCCAGCCTGGGTGACAGAGCGAGATTCCATCTAAGAAGAGAAGAGAAGGGGGAGGGGAGGGGAGAGGAGAGGAGGGAAAAAAGAGGGAGGGAGGGAGGGAGGGGGAGAGAGAGAGCGGGAGAGAGAAATGGGGAGAGAGGGGGGAGAGAGAGATGGGGGGAGAGAGATGGGGAGAGAGGGGGGAGAGAGAGATGGGGAGAGGGGGGAGAGAGAGATGGGGAGAGAGAGGGGGAGAGAGAGGGGGAGAGAGACGGGGAGAGAGAGGGGGAGAGAGAGGGGGAGAGAGAGGGGGAGAGAGGGAGAGAAAGAGAGAGAGAGAGAGAAAGGGAGAGAGAGAGAGAGAAAGGGAGAGAGAGAGAAAAGCAGATGTCCCGAGGACAAATCCCACTGTGGATTGTTTATCAGAAACCACTGAGAATACTGGGACCTCAACTCTCTGATCAAGGCGTGGAAGCACCGGATGCTGATGCCAGGCCACCAGTCATGGTCACCAATGGCCGATGGAGCTAGGAGTGGTTGGTTGTTTTTCTGTGTCTTTACACTTTCCCGTCACTTTTACATTTTCTGTGAGAGCATGAAATGCTTTGAAAATCAGAAAATCACTCAGCAAGAAAAGCCCAGATCAAGCGCTCCATCTGGAGGCCTCACCATCATGACCAGATTTAATTTTATTTTCCTGCCTTGGAGCATCTTAGTTTTGTAAAATCCCAGTAGAAATTAACTTCCCAGGAGGAGGGAGGAACAGTGGAGGGGGGAAGACAGAGACAGAGAAAAGGAGAGAGAGAGAAGGGGAGGGAGAGGGAGAGGGGGAGAGAGAGAGAGATCACGAGCATGGAATTCCTTAGAATAGCAGAGAGGTAGGAAAGTATTACAGCTGGCAATATTATCCACACCCTTAGAAACCACACACGCCCTCAGCAGCAACACATTCCCACTAATTCCTCAGTGAAACGCAGAAGAGTCCCTCAGTGCCATGGAGCTGGGACCTGTGACTGCAGGGCAAATCAGATCTGTCCCTGTCTTCTGGGGGTTCACGGGCTGGGGGCCGAGGGCAGGCCAGAAACTGGGCATGACTCCCCCAGGTATGACTGAGGCTGGGGGAGGCTCCAGGCTCTGGGGGACCCTTGGGTGGCACCTGACCCAGCCTGGGTCTGCCCAGAGCAAGAGAATTTTGAAGGACAGCAGAGTTTGACAAGAAGGGACGAGTAAGAGATTATCAGATGGTAAGAAGGAGGAAGGGGTCGGCGGGAAGCAAAGTTCAAGGTTATGGACTATGGGCAGGGCAACCCCTAAAAAACCTGGAATGCCAGGCTAAGTGAGTTGGGATTTGTCCCAGAGGCTGTGGGACGTCAGCAAAGGCTCCTGGCAGGGGCTGTGTCCCGATCTTTCAGTCCGGCAGCCCTGGAGGCCTTTGGGGTCTTGGTCTGTGCAGCCCGAGCTCCTGCTGCTAAGAAGCTCTTAGCTGGGAAGGACCAGCTCTGCACCAGCCCCACCCTGTGTGAAGAACCCTCCAGAGGAGAAAGGGGTTTGTGGGGGCTGGTCCTAGAGTCTCAGCTGAAGGTCA
Source organism: Symphalangus syndactylus (assembly GCF_028878055.3). NCBI lineage: Eukaryota > Metazoa > Chordata > Mammalia > Primates > Hylobatidae > Symphalangus > Symphalangus syndactylus. The sequence goes on from NC_072438.2 coordinate 13,447,406, forward strand.
CAAAGCCGCCCGGAGCCCTGCCTACCTGACCACCTGCACGGGGTCCCTTTATCCTCAGAGACAACCCTGCAGCCAGGGCATCATGCTGGGCCACTCACCTGGCCTCCTCTCCTCATGAAGCACCTGCAACTCTGGAAAGCTGTGCCCAGAGGCAGCCCCAGTGCAGGGAGCCGGCTGGGACCCTTGGGCTGCTCCAGCCCCAGGGGTGGCCCACCCTGGCAGGCCTCCTGCAACAGGAGGCTGAGGAGGGAGGCCCCAGCCTCAATCAGACGGAGGACATCAGGATGGAAAGAATCCGCAGCCAAGGTAAGAGTGTCTCCTAATGCTTGGACGAAAACCCTGGCACTCGGAAGGAAAAGGGTTCCGGCTGAGGAGCCATTCAGGCCTGGGTTGATTCTGCACCTTCTCTTCTGAGCAGTATGGCCTCATCCTCCCTGAGCCTCGGTTTCCTCATCTACAGCGTGGGAACCCAGGAGCTTCCCCACAGAGTTGGTATGAGGATTAAAAGAGGCATGAGTTGCTGGGCACAGTGCTCACGCCTGCAATCCCAGCACTTCGGGAGGCTGAGGTGGGCGGATCACTTGAGCCCAGCAATTTCAGACCAGCCTGGGCAACATGATGAAACTCCATCTCCAGAAATCATATAAAAATTAGCCAGGCATGGTAGTGCACAGCTGTAATCCCAGCTACTCAGGGGAGTGAGGTGGGAGAATCACTTGAGCCCAGGAGGTAGAGGCCACAGTGAGCCAAGATCACACCACTACACTCCAGCCTGTGCGACTGAGCAAGATCCTGTCTCTCTCTTTCACCCAGGCTAGAGTGTAGTGGCATGATGTTGGCTCACTGCAACCTCTGCCTCCCGGGTTCAAGCAATTCTCCTGCCTCAGCCTCCTGAGTAGCTGGGATTACAGGCGTGCACCACCACGTCTCGCTAATTTTTGTATTTTTAGCAGAGACGGGGTTTCGCTATGTTGGTCAGGCTGGTCTCGAACTCCTGACTTAAGGTGATCCGCCCGCCTCGGCCTCCCAAAGTGCTGGGATTACAGGCATAAGCCACTGCACCTGGCCCCCCAAAACATTTTTTTAATAAATAAAAGAGGCATAAGTGTCACCACCTCATGAATGTCACAACCACCCCCACAGCGGTCACCCAGAAACGCCGATGATCAGACGATGCCACCCACGGTGCACTCACAGAGGGGCTGCAGCCAGGACAAAGGAGACCCACAGGCATCCTTTCATCCACTTATTCCACAAGTGCTTGCCCCTCTTATGCACCAGGGCTGAGCCAGGAACCTGGAGGTCGATGGTGGAGCAGGGGCCTGGAGAGAGGGGTGCAGGTAAGGCGCAGCAGGCCACAGAGGAGAGGCCATCAGCTCTCACTGGGCAGTCAGAACGGCCTAAGAGGCAGGCTCTCCCCTGGGTTCAAATCCTTCCCCTCTTCCCCTCCCCCGCTGCCTCCTGGACGTGAGTGGCCTCAGGCAGGGAAGGTGACCATCTTTCTGCCATCTTATTATCTTTAGTGTGGGAAGAAACTTCTCCTGTCTCTTAGGGACCCCCAGGCAGGGTAAGTGTGACATTTACCATGAGAACAGTTAGGATTCTCACTAGGTGGAAGGTAAGGGAAACCATGGTGTGTCTTTAAGTAGGAATCAAGAGACAGAGGGGGCCCTCCATGGCCACAAGGGCCCACCGCTTGCTTGGGACTGAGGCTGTGGGTCCCCGCAAGGTGCAGCCCCTCCACCTAGGACATGGCAGGCCCTGTCAGAGCAGAAGCCACCTGCGTCATGGTTCCAGGGAAGAAGCTGGATGGTGGACCTAGGCGGCATATACCTGTGGTCCCAGCTACTCTGGAAGGCAGGAGGATCGCTTGAGCCCAAGAGTTCAAGGCTGCAGTGAGCTATGATTGCACCTCTGCACTCTAGCCTGGGAGACAGAGTGAGACTGTGGCTCAAAAAGAAAGAAAAAAAGAAAGAAAAGAAACTTGGTTGAAAATGTGAAGAAAGAGGCTGGGGAGAGGATGTGTGAAGCTTCCCAGGAAGCCTTCAACTTGAGTTTAGTCTTTATGGGAATAAAATTTTAAATAAACAGTCAAATTGTTCATTTGTTCATTCAGGAAATGTTGGTTGTAGGTCTGAGGACAAGATGGATAAAACCAGGGCTTGTCACATGACATAAACATGTGAAATGCACCTCTGAGGAGCCCATCACACACCTGGTCCGGACAGGACACACAGCCTGGGCACAGGCAGTGCCACCTTTGGCAAAAATGTTTCCAGACATCACAGGTAACGGTAACACAGTTATGACCTCCACCAGGAATCATTCTCGTGATACTGGGAGCAGCCAACACTTACTGAGGAGGTCTTCCCATGCCTCACCTCCTCCATCTTCCCAGCAACCCGGTGAGGTGTAGATTCCACCTGCCCAGTTCCTGTGAGCCGTATCTACTCACCACGGCTTATATGCAATGACCGGATAAAGATGCAAGGCAAACATTGTCAACGGCTCTTAGAGAGCATTGGACATTTCACCTGCTTAACCCCATCTAATAAGCACCCAAACAATGAGGTAGGTTTTTTTCCTCTCAATTTGCCACTGGAGAAACTTGCCCCCAGAGAGACCAGGGGGCTGGCCTGGGGCCACAGAGCTGAAAGGAGCCTGAACCACCCCCACTGTCGGACTCCAAGCCCTGGACCCTGCCCTCTGGCGCCAGCTGGAATCCAAGCAGTCATTAGGTGGGCCCTGCCCACCCTCCATGCTGGTGGCCAAACTGGGAATTCCAGTTGCTGAATTGCAGCTAAGTTTCCTGGAGAGAACTCAAGCTCTCCCTGTCACTCTGCACAGCACCCATTATTTCTATTTCAGCCACTGTTGGGCATGTCCCCCACAGTTTTTCAATTCTTTGCCTAACAGATACAAGGAGACACCTCAGCCAGAAGGCCTGTCCCATGGCCTCCATAACTGGCCCAAAGAGGACACCAGGATGAGAAGGCGGATAATTAAAACCTGGAGTATAATGACTGCATGAGTCAGGCCTAATTACACTCTGCACTGTGGCTGGTGACTCAGGGGTGCCTATGGGAGGCAGAGCACCAGCTTCTGTAGCCAGCATCTGGCAAAGCGATCCCAACCCTGGCTCAGACACTGGGTCACTGCATGACCTTGGACAAGTCACTTCATCTCTCTGCAGCTCAGTTTCCTCTTCTGGAAGACAGCAGGAGCCATCTGCTTAGATTGTCGGGGGTGGCAGGAAGAGATAAAATAAGTTGGAAGCAGCCCGGGCTAAGCATACAGCAGGTGCTTACTAAGTGCCCCATGGTATGGAGCTGCAGCTGGGCTGCCTCAGCCACTGAAGGTCAAAGTCACCAGTGGAATTTGGAGATGGGTCACACCGCTGAGTTGGTTCACTGGATGCATAAAGCAACATACTCAGCCCCTTGGCTACTGTTATCTGTAATAGCTAAACTAAAAGTCAAATGAAATGTTGGGCCTGGGGTGGGGAGCCTTGAGGCTGGACCAAACTCAGATGTGGTCTGTCTGGGCTCAGATCACCAGCCTCAAAGCTATCCACAAAAGGAAAAATTAAGCCAGGGCAGCAGAAAGTACCTCTGAGACCTGTGGGTACCAAGAAGACAGTCCATGTGGAGAAAGGGAAAAACCAACTAACTATGAAACCCAGAGGGTGTGGTGTCAAGGAATTGTTCCGTTTTACAGAGTGGTATCATCAGCTTCCTGTGAAACTTCTACTAAAATGGGTTGTGAGAGTAACTACTCATGGACAGTATCTTTAATTTTAAATGCTACAGAATGAAAGGGCACGTTTGGGTGGATGCAGGACTCACAGCTCACTATTGAACACTCCCTGATCAGTATATGTGATCCAGCTGCACAGGAGGTTATGCCCGAGGGAACGGCCAGCCTGTCCAAAGAGATGAAAGCCACCACGGAGTCTGTTTCCCCTGAGAAGGGGACTGCCCAACTCTTCCTATAAACGCCAAGTGGAACACCCCAGATGAAGCAACTGATACGCTTCGTATGCAAGCCATGTAGGACTGGCTTTATGATGACCAGTATATTCACCCATAGAATATACCCATTACCCAGGTCATGGTAAATGCTGTGGTTAAGGGGGTCCCTTCTATGTGGGCACCCCAAGTGACATTACTCCTGCAGAATCAAACAACAATTTAAGAAGTTCTCTCAAATTTGTTGTTGTAGAGCCAGGTGTGGTGGATCACACCTGTAATCCCAGCACTTTGGGAGGCCAAGGCGGTTGGACCACTTGAGGTCAGGAGTTCAAGACCAGCCTGGACAACATGGTGAAACCCTGTCTCTACAAAAGATAATTTTTTTAAATGTTGTTGCAGCTTTCTTTCAGATCCTAAGAAAACATGAGGATAATTAAGGTTTAAAAAATGGGAAAGTCAGAAGCATGCCAGGTTTTCTAGTACTCCAGCTGGTTACATATGATGGTCTGTTCTTGTGCAGACTTTAAACTGATAGGCAAATTTCATCAAGAAAAATTCAGAGCACAAAGCTGGACCTGCGTCTATAGGGTTCCTAAGTTCTCTGCCTACTGCTCTATTTTCTTTCCCGCCCGCTTTAAATCTGCTGTTTCCTTTCTACTGGTGTTGAGATAACAACCAGTTGGCATCTTTTTTTTTTTTTTTTTGCATACTGGTGAGTTTGTATTGATATCTCATGGCTAGAGTTCTGAAGTAAAAACTACAGGATCTTTGTATACATGTATGCTTATGCTTAGATGTGTTTACGTGTACGTATGTGTTATGGCCACAAGCTACCACATTGGCTTAAAGATAAAAGTACTCAAAAATTAAGTAATAAGCTCTAGTGCTTTTCAAGTTAATGTGACTTAAGCAAATCTTTTATAAATAAGCTGGCTTTAAAATTATTAGTAAAATAAAATTAGAGATGTCTTCATAATTATCAGCATATCTTATTGTTTAAATTTATTGATCAATTTTATATTTATCTCTGCTAGATATTATAAGGTGTCAAGGTTTGGCATGAAGTTTATAAAACTATAAATCCAGCCTGAAGCCAAATGACCCTTGAATAATTGTTGATAAGTATTTAATATTGTTTATTTAATGAAAACAGCTAAATCCTGAGTTATTGGCAAAAATCCCATTTATTTAACCTTAAGTTTCTCATTTAAGTAAACACCTGATATTCACAGTCTATAAAAATGGTTGAAACAGGAAAATAACTTTAAATAATGACTATCCCAGTTTTCATAAGTAATCTAAGTAAACTATTAAAAATAAAAATAATAACTAATTAGGTAAATGTAATAGAATAAATACCTATAAGTAAGCTGGGTATGGTGGCTCATGCTTACAATCCCAGCACTTTGGGAGGCTGAGGTGGGTGGATCACCTGAGAGCAGGAGTTTGAGACCAGCCTGACCAACATGCTGAAACACCGTCTCTACTAAAAATGCAAAAAATTAGTCAGGCGTGGTGGTGCATGCCTGTAATCCAGCTACTTGGGAGACTGAGGCAGGAGAATCGCTTGAACCAGGGAGGAAGAGGTTGCAGTGAGCCAAGAATGTGCCACTGCTCTCCAGCCTGGGCAACAGGGTGAGACTGGGTCTCCAAAAAAAAAAAAAAAAAAAAAAAAAAAAAAAAAAAAAAAAAAAAAAAACTTATAAATAAATTTATATATAATTAAGAATCTAAAGTCATATTATTCATTAAAGTTTTAAAAAAATTATATTACAGTAAAACATTTTTCAAAAAAAGTGTTATTAAAAGGAAAATAATTTTTGTTTAATTCAAAGGTTATTTATGAAATGAAGTAAAAATAACCAGTAAAAAAGAGAGATGTAAAGAAAGTTATACATATACGGAGGCATTTTTGGCAAGAAAGGTTAAAAGAAAAATAATTTTATATGAGAAAAACATTTTGTATGATAAATTTTTGTCCTGAAATAAAATGACTGTTTAAGAAAAAGAATGTTTAGGATAAAATGGGAGATCTAAGCATGTCATAAGTGGTTTATGCAAGTCCTAATAAGGTTTATAAAAGGAGAATTTATATATATATGTGTGTGTGTGTGTACGTATATATATATCAACTTTATGTGATTAAAATGGCTATAATTAAAAGATTATGTACAATAGTCTTTCTACAGATTAGGCCTTGATATTAAAAATGCACTAATACAGCCTGGCCAATGTGGTGAAACCCCGTCTCTACTAAAAATACAAAAATTAGCCGAGTATGGTGGCAGGCCCCTGTAATCCCAGCTACTCAGGACGCTGAGGCAGGAGAACTGCTTGAACCTGGGAGGCAGAGGTTACAGTGAGCTAAGATCCTGTCACTTCACTCCAGCCTGGATGCCAAGAGCAAAACTCTGTCTCAGAAAATAAAAAAATGCACCAATACACTAAAGAATTGGCTAGAACAAAATTTTCTTAAAGTATTGATTTATTCTTAATAAAATTGCAAGAGATTTTAATTTTTAACCCAAAAGTTCAATTTTTATTGCATGTTGCTCATAAACCAAAAATAAAATTCTAAGCCCCCCAGCTGATGGACCCCCGACCCCTAGTCAGTGAAGGGCATTCCAAAGAAACCTGAAAAACTAGCACAGGCCATGATGAAAAGCAGGTTGGACATGCCTCATAATACTCTCCTCCCTTTGGAATTCAAGCACTGCTAACCAGAGTTAACATTAAAACAGAGACTTAAGGATGACAAAACAGACTCTTTATAGCAATAAGATACCAAATTTCAACCTGACTCTAGCCTGGCATCACATGAGAAATAGCAGGCCCTGGAAGAAACTGAAGTATTTTACCACAAAATACATTCCTTTGACATATTTTGAAATGGCCCTACAAAGCTGTCTCTGGTGGAGAAAATCTGCATCCTGCAGAGAATCCCCTCCCTTCCCAGATCTTTTCCCTGATCCAGGAGAGAATTAGCTAAGAGTCTGGCACATTTTCGTGTCTGATCAGAGCTCTGGAGCCTGCTACCTGGAGGCTTCATCTGCACCATAAAAATACCTTGGTCTCCACAACCCTTAGCTTAACACAGACACTCCTTTCTATTGATTCTAGATCTTTAAATCATAATCCTAACTGTTTAAACCAATTGCCAATCAGAAAATCTCTGAATCCATCTAGGATCTGGAAGCCCCCACTTCCAGTGCTCCTGCCTTTCCAGACTGAACCAATGTATACCTTCTATGTATTGACTGACATCTGCCTGTAACTTCAGTTTCCCCTGTGAAAGGAAATTAAATTTTGGGACCCCCAAGCTCCTTTAGCCAAAAGGAAGAGTCAAGCTGGGAACTGGGTCACACAAACCTGCCTCCATCTTTTAGTTCCTGAATCAGATGGCTACAAGATGAAAAGCTACCAGCCTCCCCCATATTTTGCCCACAAGTAAATTCCCAGTGAGCTGTTAAAACTTCATCATGGCAATGCAGACTGATAGCTTATCTTTACAGGTGTAGTCACCCTGGCCTACCTACCCCACCGCCAGACCAAATGCATATCTGATTGCTCCCCTACCCCATTTTGTTGTTCTCTCACGTAAAATGCACGTTCCCCACGTTTGTCCTTCGCCCCTTTTTTTAATGTGAAAACTGTGCTTCTCAATATCCCACCCTTTCTCCTTTAAATTTGGAGCCCTCAAAATCATCTTCAGAGAAAGGCATAGACATGCCTCCCAGGCACATCCTTTATGTTGGCAAATAAATCTAAAATGATTGAAACTTGTCTCGTCATTTTCTTCGATTGACACCCTAAAATGCATAAAATCAGACTGTCACCCAGCCACTTCGGGCACTTGTTCACAGTGCCTCCTGGGGCTGTGCCAGGGGTCATGATCCTCACATTTGGTTCACAATAAATCTCTTTAAATATTTTACAGTTTGACTCTTTGTCAACATGCTATTTTCAGCTTTCTCTCCCATTTGAGAAGGTCTGAGATAATCTCTCCCCTTCAACTTTTTTCTCAACTCCTCTCACCTTTTTTACTCAGATTCTAACTGTTGTTGTGATCTGATGCTAAAGATGTTTTATCTTAAAGGTCAAAAGGGAATTTTTTTTTTTAAACAAAGTCTCACTCTGTTACCAGGCTGGAGTGCAGTGGGGCAATCTTGGCTCACTGCAACCTCCAACTCCCTGGTTTAAGCGATTCTCCTGCCTCAGCCTCCCAAGTAGCTGAGACTATAGGCATGCACCATCACGCCCAGCTAATTTTTGTATTTTTAGTAGAGACGGGGTTTCACCATGTTGGCCAGGATGGTCTCGATCTCCTGACCTTGTGATCCAATCAGCCCACCTCAAGCCTCCCAAAGTGCTGGGATTACAGGTGTGAGCCACAGTGCCTGGCCCTAAAGGGTATTTTCTTCTACGATAACATTCTGTACTCTTTGCTGTTCCTGTTTAAATCATTCTATGAAACCCAACACCTTCACTTATGACCCAGGACACACTCTTCCTGTGTCTAATTAATTCAAGTACCATTTTCAGTTTGACTTGCAAGGCCATCTAACTGGATTTCCCATAGGGAAAAAAATCACACTGCAGAAGGTGGGGTTTTTGTTTTTGTTTTGGCTTCTGGTAACCGGCCTAACATATTTTATGTTTTGGGGTTTGTTTCTCTGTCGCCCAGGCTGGAGTGCAGTTTTGCAATGAGGACTCACTGCAACCTCCACCTCCCAGGTTCAAATGATCCTCCCACCTCAGCCTCCCAAGTAGATGGCATGACACTCACATGCCACAACACCCAGCTAATTTTTGTGTTTTTTGTAGATGTGGGGTTTTGACATGTTGGCCAGGCTGGTCTCAAACTCCTGGGCTCAAGTGATCTGCCCACCTTGGCTTCCCAGAGCGCTGGGATTACAGGCATGAGCTACCGTGCCTGGCCATATTTTATGTTTTATTGAAATAATTCCTATGTCATCATTAGTAAGTTTTTTATTTGCTTACTAAAACTGAGATTTTTAAAAAATTATTATATCCATGTAACTTTCTGTATTGCTTATTTCTTTTGAGACAGAGTTTCACTCTTGTTGCCCAGGCTGGAGTGCAATGGCCAATCTTGGCTCACTGTAACTTCTACCTCCCAGGTTCAAGCAATTCTGCTGCCTCAGCTTCCCAAGTAGTTGGGATTGCAGACACGTACCACCACGCCTGGCTAATTTTGTATTTGTAGTAGAGATAGGGTTTCACTATGCTGGTCAGGCTGGTCTCGAACTCCTGACCTCAGGTGATCCACCCACCTTGGCCTCCCAAAATGCTGGGATTACAGGCATGAGCCACCAAGCCTGGCCTTGTATTGCTTTTAAAGTCCTTGTGCTGTTAAGTTATAAGGATTTGATGGCTGGGTCCAAAAGGACACCAAGATCGGCTAAATCTTAAACACTGACAGCAGCTAAAGTCTCATCTTCAGACCCTGGAGAAGATGATAATCAAAATAAGCTGCATTTATGAGACGCAGGGCCAGAAATTAAAACCTTTCAACCTCTCAAGGCCAAGGGACTATCATGGAAGAGGTGGATGCGTGAGATTGTAAAGACAAATTTTGAGAGAGAAAATTTAGTTGAGTTTCTCTACAAATTAAACATTAACATCAAAGGCACACTGATATAAGACCAGTATCTGGGCCTCTGTGTCAGATTAACAAGGTTTCTGGGAGCATTAACCCACTCTTTAATAATAATACTAATTGTATAAATACTGGGGATTAGTTTTTTTAAATAAATTTAAAAAGTAAAAAAATTATAAAAGATTATAAAAAGGTTTATAGAAGGCTGGGCGTGGTGGCTCACGCCTGTAATCCCAGCACTTTGGGAGGCCGAGGCAGGCGAATCACGAGGTCAGGAGATCGAGACCACAGTGAAACCCCATCTCTACTAAAAATACAAAAAATTAACTGGGCGTGGTGGCGGGCGCCTGTAGTCCCAGCTACTTGGGAGGCTGAGGCAGGAGAATGGCGTGAACCTGGGAGGTGGAGCTTACAGTGAGCCGAGATGGCGCCACTGCACTCCCACCTGGATGATAGAGCGAGACTCCATCTCAAAAAAAAAAAAAAAAAAAAAAAGGTTTATAGAAACTATATCTTATGGTGAAAATAAATAAAAGATTTGTTTATTTGATTAAATCTGGCAGGATAAGTGATATATTCATGTAGAGGTAAAATTTGTCTTTCTCTCTTCTGAACCAGATTTCTGTGTAACTGTCCTTTGAGAAGATTAAAACAAACAAACAAACAAACAAAAAACGGGGCGGTGGGGGGGCCAGGAGGGAAAGAGAGAGACAAATTTAATTGACTTCATGCTGTCTTCATTAGGTTGTATTGTTTGGGAAAGTAAGCCTCCTCTCAAAAAGTTTTTGCCTTTAAAAAAAAAAAATTTGAGTCAGTACTGTATCTAAATAAACGAATGATACAATGACCTGTGACCCTGTTTTGTGATATTAAGAGTTTTAAACCTTTGCTGTTTGACAAGCTTTCCAGAATTAAATGATTAATTCAGTCTTTTTGACCTCATTAATTATTTTGATATTAGGTCCTGAAGTTCAAAAGAGACATATTCAGCTTATTTGGTATGTTAAAATCATACAGGAAGCATTGTTGAATATGAAATGATATTTAACTTTCTTTGGATTATATATATATATGTGTTATTAGTATGTGTTCCAAAATTGTACCAGATTCCTGTGATTCTGGTATATCTCAATATATGTTATCAGTAGCAATTATGATTATTATGTTAAATTGTTGTATGCCACAGAAATAACCAAATTTCCTTGTCAATTGTGTCTTTAACTATGGCTGTTCTAACACTTTTGACATCCACAATTGTTTTACTTTAATCCTTTCATAGTGTGGTTTATAATCAGCTATAGAATTCTGAGAAGTACTCTGATAACTTTAAAGATTGTGCCATTGGAATAGAGACAAAAACTTCCAGGGTTCTCATGGAGAGCTGATGTATTCGTGAGGTTTGCTGACCCAATACCAAGCAGAACAGGAGTTAATTGCATGGACTGAACTAACAGTAGATTGAAATAATCTTTTTTTTTTTTTTTTTTTTTTTGAGATGGAGTCTCACTCTGTTGCCCAGGCTGGAGTGCAGTGGTGCAGTCTTGGCTCACTGCAACATCTACCTCCCAGGTTCGAGCAGTTCTTCTGCCTCAGCCTCCCAAGTAGCTGAGATTACAGGCGTGTGCCACCACACCTGGCTAATTTTTGTATTTTTAGTAGAGGCAGAGTTTTGCTATGTTGGCCAGGCTGGTCTTGAACTCCTGACCTTATGATCTACCCGCCTCAACCTCCCAAAGTGCTGGAATTACAGGCATGAGCCACCATGCCTGGCCTGAAATAATCTTTTATGTATTTATTTTTTACACTGAATCTCGCTCTGTCACCCAGGCATGAGTTCAGTGGCACAGTAGCTCACTGCAACCTCCTGGGTTCAAGTGATTGTTCTGCCTCAGCCTCCCAAGTAGCTGGGATTAAAGGCACCTGCCACCACACCCAGATAATTTTTTTTTTTTTTTTTTTTTTTTGTATTCTTAGTAGAGATGGGGTCTCACCATGTTGGTCAGGCTGCTCTGGAACTCTCAACTTCAGGTGATCCACCTGCCTTGGCCTCTCAAAGTGCTTGCATTACAGATGTGAGCCACTGTGCCTGGCCTGAAATAATCTTTTATGACTCTTTGTTTAAAACATTTGATTATTTTTGTTTTGTTTTTCTTCTTTTAAGCTATTTACACCTTTAAACAATTAAGGTAAACTTTTATGAGCAAAATTTAAAACATAATTCCTTTCTCTCTACTTAATTTCTCCAAAATTTGAAAACTGTCAGTATTCTTAATCTATGGCAATATAGTTATTCACATAGGTTCAATCAGAATTTGTTCTATCTTTAGCAGGACACAATTGGAGACACTGGTTATTTTACCAAGGCTTTGCTTAGAATGACATCTTCAGACTGCCTTGAGAAAACGAAGCTGACCTATAGAGCCAATAAAAGCCCCTTGGAAAAACTAGCCTCATACCTTGTCCTTTACAGGGTCCTGACCTGTGGTGGGTAAGAATGTCACTTTCTGACAGGCCCAGGATCCCCAGGTTTTCTTGGGACCTTGAAAAGAGAGGAAGTCACCCAATTCATACAGGTGTCTGCAGGCACAGATAAATCCTTGGCTGGGCTCAAGGCTTTTGGAAAGGTCTAATCTTAGATTCCTTATGAAAAAGATTCCAGCCAAGCAAAATGTTTGAAAGCCTATATGGCAGATAATCCTTGCTGCACTTTATGCAAATAATCAAGCTAACAATAATAAAACTAAAAGGGAATTTTACAAATAAATTGGTCCTACTATGATTTTGTCTCTAACAAAATTGGGGAATTGGAGGGAGAAAAATTATGTTTTAAGAAAAACTATACTAGACTTGTTATTAGATTGTAGCCTTGTCCAGGATTTTTCGATTTTTATTATTTTTCTACAATTTGGACTGAATCCTAAAATTTTTCCTGGCTACAAGTGTCCAGAATAATATTTTCAATTTTTTTCTTTCTTTTCATTGTTTTCCTTTCCATTTTTTCCTGATTTAGAATCACGAAAAATCAAAGCTGTGCCTTTAAGCCCTGTGAACTGAAGCTAGACAAAACCTTGGAAGAAAATAACAGCGACCTATTTCTATATTAATACCTAAGCTACTTTGTCCCTGCATACTGACTGACGTACGGACTTCAGAGGGACATGGCCTATGTCAGTTTTCTAGGATTGCTTTCCTTCTTGTTATTCCTCCCATTGTTTTTCTCTTTTCCTCCCCTATTTTTCTTTGTGAGACTCGAGACTACACAACCTACTAAAAGTCAGCTTTCCTAACCACCTGGGACCTCAGCCATCTCAGAATAAACCGTCCTAGCCACGAGAGACCTCAGACAAAACCCAAGACCACAGACTCAGTTTTCTTCTAAGATGCTTTCTTTGAAAGATTTTTTTTTTAATGGGGGTGGGAGGAGAAAAGCGAATGGAAAATAAAATCTTGGTCACAATTCACTATGTCAACAGGAGGAACATTAGTCTGAAAGCCCCACCGTTCCTCTTGTTCCTAAGCAGATAGAGAGCTACAGATAAAGTTATTTACACAGATAGCAACTTTATGAGCACAAGACAAATATCTAATTGACTATTTCCATACCTGCTCCCTTTCTCTTGCAACATAAGGACTCACTAATGCAACCACACCCTCCCTTTTACCCCTCCAGCCTGCTTCTCCCTTTTAAATATTGAAGCCCTCAAAATCATTTTTGGAGAATGGCACAGACCGCAGACTGTTTTTGTGAATCTGTGTTCTTTTCTTCTGAGCATGTCCTTAACCCTGGCAAAATAAACTTCTAAATTGATTGAGACTTGCCTCAGATACTTCTTGGTTTACAAGGCTGATAGCAACAATGATGAGGGTGGCGGTGCTGATAATGGTGGTGGTGCTGGTAGTGCTGATGGTGGTCATGAAGGTGCTGCTGGTGATGATGATATGCAATAATAACGAGGGTGATATGCATTTAATTGTCCTCACCGTGTCCCAAGCCCCACGCTAGGCGCTTTTTTTTTTTTTTTTTTTTTTTTTTTTGAGACGGAGTCTCGCTCTGTCGACCAGGCTGGAGTGCAGTGGCGCAATCTCAGCTCGCTGCAAGCTCCGCCTCCCGGGTTCAAGCAATTCTCCTGCCTTAGCCTCCCAAGTAGCTGGGATTACAGGCACCTGCCTCCATGCCTGGCTAATTTTTGTATTTTTAGGAGAGACAGGGTTTCATCATGTTGGCCAAGCTGGTCTCAAACTCCCGACCTCGTGATCCGCCCGCTTCAGCCTCCCAAAGTGCTGGGATTACAGGCGTGAGCCACCGCGCCCAGCCTAGGCACTTTCCTGTGTTACCCCATGCAGTCCTCTCGCCAAGCCTATGCAGTAGATATTGTTACTATCTCTATTTTTGAAGAGAGGAAACCAGTGCCCAGGGAGGATGAAAACCTCTCCCAAGGCCCTGCCTGTGGTCAGTGGTGGAACTGAGAGACATGGCTGTTTACCTCCAGGGGCTGTTGCAAGAACGCCTGAGGTTAGGTGGGAAAGACGCTGTGCGAAACGCCAAGCCCAGCGGCCTTCCCTGAGGACAGTCCCAGAGAAGGGGAGGAGGGTGAGAGCAGGAGGCCCCAGGAGGTGTTCAGATGCTTCCAGCAAACAGAGCAGAAAAGCTGGTTCTTTCACACCAAACAGACTGACTCAGAGGTCAGAGCAAGACTTGATTCAGTATCTTAACATCCATCATGCATCACTCAATAAACATTTACTGAGAGCCCCACACAGAGTGGTGAGTCTTAGGCAAATCTTCCCGGCTGTGCCCGCGAGCCAGGCTGGCTGCAGAGTCCTGGGCTCAGTGGGCCCCTCTTCGCCCCCGGACAGCTCCTCCCCCGGCAGCCCAGCCCCTTCCCAGGGGGAGCTCACTCACCTCCAGCCTTGAGCCTGAGAGAAGCCCGGGCCCGATGGAGAAGTGATTGCGCTTACCTCTCACCAGCTTCATGCAGAGTATCCCGCATTGGTAACTGGACATGGGCTGCGGTGGAAGTATTCACACTGTGGAACTGACAAACATTTCAAACCAAGGCTTCTGTCCTGCGGGGCTGGTTGTTCAACATTTACCAGCACAGCACTGTCGAGGCCCCGACCCTCCCCCGAGCTGTGGCCTCTGCAAGGCCAAGTCTGGGGACCCTGAGGCACAGAGGAGGGGTGTGCGAATGGCCTGCCTTAAGCTGCTGACAGTGTTGAGGCCCCACACGGCCCTGCAGCCAGCAGGCCAGTAGGAAAGACAAGACCCCAAACCAGATCCATTTCCAGAGTTAAGGCTTTGCCATTGATTGTCCTCCATCTGGTGCCACAAAGCCAAACCCAGGCCAGGATGGATGCTTGTCCATGGGAGCGAGGGAGGGAGGCTGCCTCTCAGCCCCTAGCACAGACAGAAACTAACCATCTACCAAGCAAGGCTCAGGTGCCGTCTATTCAGATGGTGGGGAGGGGTGCTGAGGCTCAGAGACAGCGAAAGGGTGAAAGGGTTTGGGGAGGGCCCGCCTGAATAACTCCAGCCTGTCTGACACCTGTGCCCTCAGAGAGACTCCCTAGACAAGGCTAGAGACAACCTCACCTCCTCAAATACAATGCAATGGCACCTGGTCCACCCTTGACCTCTGGGCTCGTTTAATCATGGGCCTCCCCCTTTAGAGGCAGGGATAAGGGTTTGAACTTTGTGGTCTCTGCTAGACTCTGAGCCTTTCCAGAGACTGCACATAGTAGGTGCTCAACAAATAATTGTGGAATGAAAGAATAGTTGAAAAAGCCTAGTTCTCATGGCTAGATTATGACAACGGTATCAGTCAGGGTTCAACCAGAGGAGCAGAGCCAGTGGGAGGTTTATCATAAGGGATTTATTGCAAGGAATGGGCTTAGAGGATCACGGAGCCAGTTAGGCGAGTCTGAGGTCTATGGGGCAGGTCATCAGTGGGGCTGGCTGGAAGTTCAGATGCGCCGCAGCTGCTGCCCCCAGGATTGATTCCACTCTTAGGCCTTTCAACTGGCTAGCTCAAACCCACCCCGGTGATCTAGGACAATTCCCTTTAAAGGCAGCTGATTATGGACTTTAATCACACCCACAAATACCTTCGGAGCAACACCTGGATTCATGTTTGACTGGATACCTGGGCTCATCGCCTGACCAAGCTGACAGCTAAGACGGACCCTCCCAATGCCCATCAGAGTGAGCTGAAGGCACAGTTCGTCAGCATCACCACTGCCCCTCACTGGGTGCCTGTCTGCCTGCCTGTCTCCCCTCGTGCTCCTCGAGGCTGGGGTCTGTGCCTTGGTCTTCCCTCGATCCCAGGAAGTGAGCAGGTGCCAGGGAAATTTGCTGCCCCAAAACATGCAGGATGGTGACTGCCTCGCCCACGGCCCTGCTGCGGGAACCTACAGCCCGGGAGAGACAGAGTGCGGGTCTCTAATCTGGGTGATCCTGTGGTCGGTCGGCACCCCTTCCTGCTGAGGCTGAACCGGCATTTCCAAGGACCCTGCCATCCATGCCACCAGAGATCTCCCTGAAATACATCAGTTTCTCCTTCCTCTCTTTCCACCCAAACTCACCCATCCAGGATCTCGTCCCTGAGGCCTGGCTCTCTGCTGGTCGACGAGGGGTGCAATGTACACCTTCACGGAGAGCTTCAAGGCCTGCCCCAAGGCATGAGGTGTGCAGCGTGCTCCCAACTTGGAGCCAGAAGACCCAGCTTTGGGCAGGCTCTGCAACCTGGGTGAGCCCTCACCCTCACCGAGCCTCAGCATCCCTGTCTGCAAAATGGGGGAAGCAGCACACCCCCCAGCACAGCCTGACTCTGGAACAACAAACGTATGCCAAGACGCCAAAGATTCTCACCCGCCCTGTGGCTCAGTGCTGGCCAGGGAAATGGGGGCCGAGCTGTGGCCGGTGAGGGCTGGGCCTGGCTCCACACTCAGGATGATTGAATCCTGCATGGTGGCTCTGGCCAGGCTTCCCGGACAAGCCTGGGTGAGTCAGGGACAAGGCAGGCCTGGGTGGGGCTGGGGGAGGGCAAGAGCGTACGGCAGCTGCCACCATGGCCATTCTAACAATACCTCCCCAGCATGGCGCCCCTGCCTCTCCACTGCCTGCAGACCCCAACTCCCACCCTGTAAATGTGGAACAATGGGAAACTTCACCCCCTTCCTTGGGTCACGTCTGAGGCTAAGGTAGAGAAGTCGACCCATGACTTCGTGGAAGGCCGGGAAGCAGAGAGCCCAGCTGACCCTCACTGCCCTTCCACGAGTCCCAGCACTGTCTCTGAGCCATTCTTCATCACTGCCGCCTCTCGGTGGGAAAGCCAGCCAAATTCTGTACCAAGCCAGGAAGCCAGTCCTGGGGACAGGGTGGGCGAGCTAACAGGTAGGTGGCACCGAACATGCCCTGCTTAATCAGTGCCCCCCCACCACCCCCCAAGCACACCTGAGCCAGCTCCCAGGGTCCTCAGGCACGTGCTGGGTCACAGCAATGATCAAGGAGGGGTGGCCTCTGGGGTGGACAGAGAGACAGACCCGGGCACAGGGAGGTGAGGGATCAGGAGGGGCAGATGGGAGGCCCCCAGCCCAGCCTTGAGCATCAGGGCGAGCTCTCAATGGGTGGGGCCTGTGCCAAGAGCTGTGGGCCAGGGTGGGAGCTGGAAGCAGGCTGGAGGAGTGACCCTGGCAGAGGGAGTGGCACGGGTGCCAGACACTGCCGTGGTGGGCTGGGGGCAGCTCGAAGCCTCTTGTTGGAGCTGGATTCCCAAAGCAGCGGGTCAGTGGGGGGCAGATGCTTTAAAGGGTCCTGTGCTGAGCGGAGGGTGTGTGGGAGGGGCACAGGGGTCCCAGAGCTGGGGAAGGGCTGCCCCACTTGTCCCAAGGAGAGGACGCCAAGGGCCCGAGCCCGGCTGTGGCAGGGAAGGAGGTTCACAACATCCACTTCACAGATGAGAAAACTGAGGCTGCCAATGGCCTCCGCCCGTTTTGGCTGCTTTGTGGTCATGTTGGCTTTGGGGTAAGTAACCTCTCTTTCCGCATGCCATGAAGGGTTGGCACTGAGAACCTTTTTCTTTTCACTAAAAATTCCCTCCCAGAACCCACTTTCTGCTTCTTCACAGGACCCGCTGGTCGGGCCTCCCACCACAGTGAGGAGCCACGAGGGTCCCCTAGTTGGATTCTCAGGTCACAGTGCACTCGGACTTTCTGCACAAAATGTTCAGGCCCCTCCCCACCTCCAGGCTTCCGGACCAGTCACACAAGAAGAACTCTCCGAGTTTGTCTGTTTTTATAAGAGGAAAAAAATAACAGAAAACTGACAAAGTAAATGAACAGGAAATTCACCAGAAACAAAACAAAAACATAAAAACATAAATACTGTATACAGATGGGCCATAGCAAAACTGTGTGAAAGGTGGTCCCGGACAGGCAGGGTGGCTCATGTCTGTAATCCCAGCACTTTGGGAGGCCGAGGCGGGCAGATCACATGAGGTCAGGAGTTTAAGACCAGCCTGACTACCGTGGTGAAACCCTGTCTCTACTAAAAATACAGAATTATCCAGGCGTGGTGGCGCATGCCTGTAATCCCAGCTCCTCGGGAGGCTGAGGCAGGAGAATAGCTTGAACCCAGGAGGCAGAGGTTGCAGTGAGATAAGATCACGCCACTGCACTCCAGCCTGGCGACACAAGTAAAACTGTCTGCCCCCCCACCCCACCAAAAAAAAAGTGGTCTCAATATCCTAGTCCTTAAAGATAGGGAAAGAAGAGATGGAGCTCTTCACCATGAGGTTGGTAAAATTGCCTCCCGATGGTGATGGGGAAAATGGACACAGGTTTTTCACTCACCCTGCTGGCAGGGAGGGGCAGTCTAGGCATTGATACTAAAAACAGGCTTATCCTTAGGCACAGACAATTTTAAATCCATTCCGCAATCATTTATTGAGTGCCTGTGAAGTCTGACAGCTGTTTGTCCAGGCATTTAGTGCTGAGGAGCCTAGCATGGGAGTCCAATGCTTTGGATGCGCAGAGGTCGGCAGTGTTTATATAACACACGCGTGGAGAGTGGATTCCCTGCCAAGGAAACACCAGGCGCTGTGAGGTCCGCAAGCCAGTTACACATTCACGGGCACAGGAATCTGCCTAGGCTTATGGAGGTGATTTAAACAATAACACAGGAGATCATACATGGCATATCATACGACCTCACTATGCGTCCACATCTGGGTGTGCATGGGAGGGCTTGGGGCGTGGAGGGGTGTGGGTGTGTGTGTGTGTGTGGAAGGGGGTAACCTTCACGTGCCCAGAGAAGACCCTGAAATCATGTTCATCAAAAGACCAGCGTCCATCTCTCTGGTCATGAGCCTCCATCGATCTCTTTTTCCTCTAATTTTCTGTATATTTCTTTTTACTTCTTTGATATCCCTTCTTTATGATATCCCTATGCCATGTTTTAAAATAAAAATTATATTTTCAAAACAATTTTCTGTTTAGTTACCCCCAGAGAACTCGTGGAAAAATACACATCAGCCCTCTTAGGTATTTTCAGTCTTGAACAGCTTGAAATGATTTCCTCTGCAGGCTGGTGACGGGGCTGGAGTGCCCACAGCAGGCCCTGTCAGCCTCCCCTTGCCAAGGGACACTGGAGAGGAGGGAGGCAGTCCCAGGTGGCCACTCCCAGCAACCTCCCTCCTGGGTGCAGGCCTGCCCCGGGGGAACCCAGGGCCTCCAAGCACCAGAGCAATCCTTAGGAATTAACAGTTGGCCCTTGAATAATGTTGGGTTAGGGGCACCAAACTCCTGGGCAGCAAAAAATCTGTGTATGACTTTTGACTCCCAAAACTGTGTGTGTGTAGGGTGGGGGGAGGGTGTTTTTTTGTTTGTTTGTTTTTGAGACGGAGTCTAACTCTGTTGCCCAGGTTGAAGTGCAGTGGCCCAACCTCAGCTCACTGCAACCTCAGCCTCCCGGGTTCAAGTAAATCTCCTGCCTCAGCCTCCCAAGTAGCTGTGATTACAGGCGTGCACTAACACGCCCAGCTAATTTTTGTATTTTTAGTAGAGATGGGGTTTTGCCATGTTGGTCAGGCTGGTCTTGAACTCCTGACCTTAGGTGATCTGTCCGCCTCGGCCTCCCAAAGTGCTGGGATTACAGGCGTGAGCCACCGTGCCCCGCTGACACCCCCAAAACTTAACTAAGAGCCTACTGCAGGCCAGAAGCTTTACCGATAACATGAACAGTCCCTGAACACAAATATATACTGTATTCTAACAATGAAGGAAGAATCTGACAATCTAGCTTTCGCGAAAACATGAAGAAAATCATAAGGAAGAAGAGATGTATTCACTGTGGAAGGGGGCTGTCGTGAAGGTCTTCGTCCTCATCATCTTCACCGTGAGCAGACTGAGGAGGAAGAGGAAGACGGCTGATCTTGCTGGCTCAGGGGTGGCAGAGGTGGGTGAAAATCCATGTGTAAGTGGACCCACACTGTTCAAACCCACGTTGTTCAAGGGTCAACTGTAGTTAAAGATCCATTCATTCAACACACACTGTGGAGGCAGAGCTTGTGCTGCAGTGAGGCTGGCCCAGGAATCGGCAGTGTCCTGGGGGTCGCTGGGGTCGGGGAAGGCTCCTCCAAGCCTGGTCGAACACAGCCTCGCAGGATGCATGGGGCTTTACGGATGGGCACAAGGAGCAGGGGAAGGCCTCGCACAGAAGCAGATAGCACCAGAGAGCAAGGGACACCAGGGCGCCACCGAGGACGTGGAAAGCCAGAGGAAGGAGTCAGAGGCACCCCTTTTACTTAGGTGTTAGTTGCCTATGCTGTGTAAGGAATGATCAACTTCACCCCACATCCACTTATTCATTTCTGCAGGGCAAAATCCAGGCAGGGCTCAGCTAGCTCCTCTGCTCAGCATCTCACAAGGCTGCAGTGATGGTGTCTGCTGGGTTGTGATCTTATCTGAAACGTGGGGGCCTCTTCCAAGCTCTCAGGTTCGGTGGAATTTGGTTTCCCAGGGTTGTTGGCAGGGCTTGCTCTCGGCAGCTAGAATTCCCGCCCAGGTCTCTGCCAGGTGGAGCCCCATCTTCAGAGCAGCAAGAATGGTCTCTCTTGTAAAATCCCTTCCTCCTGGAGGAGCCCCGTAGTTTGAAGGCTCCGATGATTAGCCAGGCCCACCCAGGATAATCCCCCTTTCTTAAAGTCCACAGTACCAGGAGATAACCTAATCACAGCCGCCAAATCCCAGCAGATTCCCGGCGGGCCCACATCCCCCGAGGCGATTATACTGGGCGGTACACTAGGGGGTGGGATCTTGGGGCCATGTCGAATTCCTCCTTCACAGTCACGGCTCACTCTTGCAGCCCTCGCTCCCTGCCACGTGGCGTCCTGAGCATTGCCCTCCTAATGGTACTTTGAGCACTTGCCCACGCTTTTAGTCCTCTAGTCATTATTTGCAGAACTAGTCAGAACTGCCAGCCGGGCCCAGCGGCTCACACCTGTAATCCCAGTACTTAGGGAGCCTGAGGCAGGCGGATCACCTGAGGTCAGGAGTTCAAGACCAGCCTGGCAAATATGGGGAAACCCCGTCTCTACTAAAAATAGAAAAATTAGCCAGGCGTGGTGGTAGGCACCTAAAATCTCGGCTACTCAGGAGGCTGAGGCAAGAGAATCACTTGAAGCCGGGAGGTGAAGGTTACAGTGAGCTGAGATGGCACCACTACAACCCAGCCTGGGTGACAGAGTGAGATTCCAGCTCAAAAAAAAAAAAAAAAGAGAACTCTCAGTATTTCTCTCCAGCTGCCCCTCCCCTACACAGCCACATCAGGAACAGGAAAAGCTGCTGCCAATGCCGTTGGCCTCGCCAGCCTGCCAGAGCTCCAGGGCCAGGAGCCAGGATCAGAGGGGATGCAGTTCCAAGGAACCTGGCCCCTGGGATCCGCTGATGAAGACGCTATCCTGCACCCTCCCTTCTAACCACCTGCAGCCCCAAGACCACGCTGGCTGCCTGGCAAGGTCCCCAGAGCTCTCTTCCCACCTTTCAAGAGCTGGAGACCTCCCACGCGGGGCGGCTGATGCGGGAAACAGCTGGTCAGTGCTGGGCACCAACGCTGAGGTGGCAGCTCTGGCTGCATGGGTAGCCTAGCCTGGGGCTCTGGCCTTTGGGGCTCACCCCTGGCCCTGCAGCTCCAGAATCTAGTCCAGGCCCAGCCCTGCAATTCTTGATGCTATAGCTCATGTGCACTTGCAGATGGCAGATGCCATCGCTCATTTTACAGGTGGGGAAACTGAGGCCCCACAGGCTGTTCATTTTCTCATTTAGGACTCACAACCACACTGGGAGATGGCACATGCCCCTTTTACACGTGGGAAGCAGAGCCCGTGCTGGAAGAGAACTATGGAGGCCACAGGTGAGTTATTAGGGCAAGGACTGGGGTCATACTTGCATTCACTCAACAGACGTGTACTGATGAGCATCAGCTCCAGACTGGCACCTGATGGGCCCGGGGGCATAGAAGCAGATGCAGCGCAGTCCCCAGCCTTGGGTAACCCACAGCAGCGATGCTGGCATGTGTGAGGCAACAGAGGCCAGGCAAGCCCCTCAACCAGCAGCCTAGAAGTGCCTGCCAAAGTCCCAATTATCACCCGGGGTCCCTGCATACCTGGCACCAGGCAGGAGGGTGAGAAGGACACTCCTTGGGTCATTTAAAGGCAACATGCCCAGAAAGAACTTACTGCCCACAGGCCTGAGGCTGTCAGGACCCAGGGGGAGCACGTGCCCTAGACTGAAGAAGGGTCTGCCATGGTTCCCTAGAGGTGAGGCCTGGTGGAGAGTCAGAGGCAGTGGAGAGCGGAGGCTGGGGTGGAGCTGGGAGAGCGCTCCAGCTGAGGGAACAGCATGTGCAAAGACCTGAGGTTGAGAGGAAGAAATTTAAGGCTATTAGAATGAAGGAATGAATTATTTTACCAGTAAGTGAGTTCCCCATTCCTGGAGGTATCTAAGCAAAGGCTGATGTCCAAGAACAAGGACAGGACCTGCAGCTGGACTGAGAAGCAAGAGGACGGAGAAACAGAAGCCACAGATGCCTCTGAGGGTTTGAGTTGGACAGTCAGGAGGATGGGGATGCCCTTGGCAGGGAGAGAACTCCAGGAGAGTTGCAGGCATGAGAGGGACTTAAGTCATGGGCAGCTGAGATAAAGCAGCGAAGATGCCGGAAGACGCTGGGAAGCATTTGGAAAGAAGCGCAGCCGATTAGAGCCACAGCCCCAGGAAAGGGGCCCTGCGGTCCAGCCAGCTGGGGGTGCGAGCTGGAGTAAACCCACAGCCTTCAGTGTCCCTTCTCCTACTGCATTGCAATCACCCACTCGTGTGGGCCACCGCACTGAACTCTGGGGACCAGGGACTGTCTTAACACCACCATGCCCCATCCCAGGCCTGAGCTGCTTCCTTGGAAACCCCAGCATTAATTCACAATAATTAATGTGAGCCCAGAAGCCACACCAAAAGCCTCATTCTTCATTCCCAGTTAGGAGATAAACAGCTTCCCAGGCTGCACACTCCCACTCCCTTCCCAGGGCAAATGGCATTCTTAAGTCAGGTCCTAGGCCATGGTTGGCCACCCATGGTACAGTCCTTCCAACAAACAGACTGATAGACATTTCTTACCCCCATCTTATGCAGCGGGTACTTGCATGTCAGTCCTGTAAGGTGACAGCTAAAATCAACACACCAATCAGGATTTGGCTCTGCTGCCTATGAAGAGAAAACCCAAATAAGATAGAGGTTTTGTCTCTTGCATATGGGAGTCCAGAGGGAAGAAATCCAGGACCAGTAGGCAGCTCCATGGTCACCAGAGACTCAGGCTCCATCCTTCTGTTCCACTATCCTTAAAGAGTAGCTTACATCTTCAGAGTCACCTCCTGCCACAATATGGCTGCTGGAGCTCCAGCCATCACATTCCAAGTTCCAGGCAGAAAGCAGAAAGAAAGGGAAGGCAGAGGGAAAGGATATACACAAATAACCTGTCAATGGCCGGGCACAGTGGCTCATAATCCCAGTGGTCTGTAATCCCAGCACTTTGGGAGGGAGGCAGGCAGACCAACTGAGGCCAGGAGTTCAAGACCAGCCTGGCCAACATAGCCAAACCCCATCTCTACTAGAAATACAAAAATTAGCTAGGTGTGGTGGTGCATGCCTGTAATCTCAGATACTTGGGAGGCGGAGGCACGAGAATCACTTGAACCCAGCAGGTGGAGGTTGCAGTGAGCCGAGATCATGCCACTGCACTCCAGCCTGGGCAACAGAGTGAGACTCAGTCTCAAACAAACAAACACAAATAGCCTGTGCTCCTTTGAAGATTTCCCAGTAGCCATATTCAGTGACTCCCATTACATCTCTTTGACCATCCTGGGTGACAAGGGAAGATGAGGACACAGTCTCTTAAGTGAGTGCATCACCACTGGGCTGGTCACTTGCTGCTTTGCTCTCTGCCTCATTTCTGCCATGAACGATCAGAACCTGTGCACCCCTCAGCCTCCCAGGCCGGCTGGCCTCCGGTTAGGGTCCTGCAGTAGGACGGGGAAGGAGACAGGGGAACTCTCCTGTTCTTTCCAGTTCTTCACGATGTCTCTACACACCTGCAGTGGCAGCAGCGATGTCCTTGATAGTGGCTGCAGCTGGCCAAGGTAGCAGCTTTTCAGTGGCCCCTGAACTGGGCCTGACAGCACCTCCACCAGCAGGCCCAGACTCGGGGTCAGCCCCGCTGCCGCAGCAGCCTCTGATGTTGGAGCATTCCTTGCGTTTCCTCTCGCTCCTGCAGCCCTTCCAAATGCTCTAACCACTGCGCTTGACTAAATCCCACCTGCTTGAAATTCCTGGAGGGGTTTCTGCTTTCCAGGCTGACAGTGGGGCAGCATAAAATCAGGATTCTGTCAGAAGGAAAGAAGGGGGGCCAGGCAACGAGGGAGCAGCTCCCAGTCTCTGCCAGTCCAGCTCAAAATACAACTCACTCTAAGAAAATGGAAGACCCAGGCCCACAGCCCACAGTTCTCACTGACTCACTTGCTTATTAGGAATGAGAGGCTGTACCTTGAAGGAGGTTAACCCAATTTCCCTACTGTAGAAATCTCTGGAACGTGCCTTCACAGAATATCAGGGTTCTTCCTCTTGCCATGAAAAATAGGAATAGAAAAAGAAATGTTTTTCCCATGCTAGTCAGCAGAGAAGGTGGCATTAGACTTGGCAACATGTCATTCCTCCAAATAAATCAGGCAATAATGGGGAAGTTAATTTCTTCAAACAGGCATGCTGTCTTTGTCCATTTTCTGCAGCTGTACTAGAATAAATACTGCAGCCTGAATGACTTATAAAGAGCAGAAGTGTATTTGGTTCCAGAGGCTGAGAAGTCTAAGGGCATGGCGCTGGCATCTGGTGAAGGGTCATCCCATGGCGGAAGGCAGAAGGTGGAAGGGAATGCAGCAGACAGAGCGCGAAACGGGGCCAAACTCATGCTACCTCCTAGAAAGCTCAGGCCAAAAGGCTGAAACCGCCAACCAGGGTCCCCAGTGAAGGCAGCTGGCAAAGAGAGAAGCATGCAGTGGGGTGGGAGGGGGTGTCCAGCCAGGCTCAGCCCCAGGAACGGGGCAGACAGAGCCCACTCCTAGACCCTGGGCCTCCACTCCCGGCCTCAACCTCCCTGCAGGGTGTCCCAACTTGGCAGCCTTTATTATTGTCACAGCAAAGTGTTGGTAGCAGGTGGGGCAGGGACAAGGGAGGCCAAGGAGGAGGCCACAGCAGGGAGGCTGCAGAGCCGCTGGCCCAGTGCTCACGGGAGCTAAGGTCACTGTCAGGTTCCGGGGCAGCCACTGACAATGGCTAGGCTGTGATCTGAAAACTCCATGCACCTCCCTGACCCCGGCCTCCCACCCCTACGTGCAGAGGTGGCCACGGGCTTTCTGCCTCACAAGGTGAACCATCCCAGAGCGAGACTGCTGCCGCCAATGGGCCCAGAATCCTGCCACCTTCTGGGTGGTGCCGATTCCAGAACCAGGAGCTCTTCAGTGAGAGGCCATGTCCTCCAGGTTCCAGGAAAGAGTGTCTGGGGACACTTCCCGGAAGGCAGCAGGCACAGAAGCAAAGAAGCTTAGGCAGGAAGGGCCTGCAAGGTGCTTTCATTCAGCCCTGCATGTTTTCCCACTTAGCAAACACTGTGTTTGGGCTCTGGGGGCAAGACAGAGAGCCAGTAGGTCATGGGTTCTGCCTTCTCCTGTCCAGCCCTGATGCCTGCCAGCTGTGGGGTTCAGGCAGCCACCCTATGGCACTGTCATGGGAAAAAGGAGGTACAAGCTGCTCATGTATTAGCAGAAGCTACCAAGCACCCCAACACACCTGAGACTCGGGAGACGCGACCACTCCCTGGGCCCACCAGTCAGCAGTGCGCAAGACGCATCCACCGGATGGCGCCGTGTTGTTAAAGAGCAGGTGTAATGCGGGGTACTGAGAGAGGAAGCCTGGGGCCCCACGTGAAAAGAGCAGTTTCTCTTGGGAGGAAAAGAAGGTGCTGGGCACAGGTGAGTCACCTGCATCTCCTCCCTGCACGGTGTGGGGACTGGTAAGGGCAGGAATTGTGGATGGCCCTGCTCCGTAACTCCTGCCAATTTTCATGGTGTAAACACTCTAATCTTCGTCGACTCCAAGCTTCCAACCATGACACAGCTGCCTCCCCAGAGGTCTGAGTCAGGGGTCTCCAGAGAAATGGAACCAATACGAGACAGGAGAGAGGAGAGGAGAGGAGGAGAAGAGGAGAGGAGGAGAGGAGGAGAGGAGGAGAGGAGGAGAAGAGGAGAGAGGAGAGAGGAAAGAAGATTTTTTTATGGGAATTGGTTCCCGCAGTTATGGAGATGAAGAAGCCCCACAATTTGCCATCTGCAACCTGGAGACCCAAGAAAGCGGGTTGTATGACTCAATCAAGTCCTACAGCCTGAGAACTGGGGGCACCAGGTGCCAAGGACCGCGGGCAGGAGGTGTGCATGTCTCAGCTCCGGGAGACAGAGAACCAATGCCTCCCTCCTCCGCTGCCTTGTTCAGTCTGGACCCCCAGTAGATGGGATGATGCCGCCCACACTGGGGAGGGCCATCTTCTTTCCTCAGTTTCCTCATTCTAATGCTAATCCCTTCCAGAAACACCTCTCAGGCACCCAGAAATAACGTTGCACCAGCAGCTACCTGGGCACCCCCAAGCCCTGGTGAGTTGATGCATAGCATCAGCCGCACAAGACATTCCTGAGTGTGTAACAACCTGCTCTAAGGCAGCTGCCGACCCCAGCAACCACTGCCTGTGGGAGACAGAAGACAAACACCAAGCCTTGTTGGGCCCACCCCAGACAGCCCCAGGGTGTGTGTCCAGATGCGCCCTCTGCCCCCATCTCCATGTGTGGGGTCTAACGTGTCTGTGGCACCAGGCATGCAGCTGCCTCTAGGGAGCCTGTCTAAACCATGGCATGTCCTAGACACCTCCAGGGGTCATGCAGCTAGAGGACAAGGAAGCTCACAGGGCAGGTCCCGCTGCCCCCAGAGGGAGTCCCTGCTTTTCCTTGTCCTCCTCCTGATCTCGTGGGAATGAGATTCCCCTGCTCTGAGAGCCTGCAGGCTCTGCTAGGCCCTGGGCCAGACACTAGCCTCAACGCCACCTCATTGGCCATCTCAGCCCAAGAAAAGGCACAAGCCCATTTCACAGGTAAGGAAGTAGAGGCTTTCAGTGTAAACGCCCAAGGGGTTTACCTTGCCCGCTGCCTAGACAGAGCTGGTTCGTCAAGACAGGGGAATTACAAGAGAAAAAGTATTTCATGCAGGGCCCGCTGTGGGGGAGACCGGAGTTTTATTACTCAGATCAGTCTCCCTGAGCATTCAGGGAGCAGAGTTTTTAAGGATAACTTGGTGAGTGGGGGGAAGCCAGCGAGCCAGGAGTGCTGACTGGTCAGGGGTGAAATCATCGGGAGTGGAGGCTGTCTTGCTGTGCTGAGTCAGTTCCTGGGTGGGGGCCACAAGATCAGATGAGCTAGTTTATTGAACTGGGTGGTGCCAGTTGATCCATCAAATGCAGGGTCTGCAAAATATCTCAAGTGCAGATCTTAGGAGCGGTTCAGGGAGGGTACAATGAGGCATGTTCGACCCCCACTTCCTGTCATGGCCTGAACCAGTCTTTCAGGTTAAACTTTAGAGCACCCTGGCCGAGGAGGAAGCCCATTCAGATGGCTGGGGGGCCTTGGAATTCTATCTGGGTTTACAACAGGCTACCAAGTCCTCAAAACGGCCAAAGAGGGCGCCATTCACCCATTTTACAGGTAAGGAAAGTGAGATGCGGTGAACCTGAGGTCGCAGGACCCGGGTATGGAGTCCCAGCCTCCATGTCCTCCTGGAAGCTCAGAGGCCCCCTCTCTGTGCCCTTTCCAGGGTCTTCGCCTGGCCTCCTCTTCCACACCCTGGGTTCCCAAACAACTCACCCCAAGAGGGGGTGTGAGAGATGGTTAAAACCACCATCCTCTCACAGCTCGGGAAGCCAGGAGTCAGAAATCAAGGTATGGCAGGGCAGGCTCCTTCCCGCCTCTCCCTACTCTTGGTAGTCCCAGACGTCTCTTGGCTGTGGCCACGCGGCTCCACTCCCTGCCTCTGACTACGTGTGTGGCCTCCTCCTACCTCTGTGTTGGTGCCTTCTCTTCTGTCTCTCATGAGAACACTTGCCATAGGATTTAGGGTTCACCAGATCATCCTGAAAATCTGAGACAGGTCTCAGTTACTTCGGAAAGTTTATTATGCCAAGGTTGAGGATGGGTGCCCGTGACACAGCCTCAGGAGGTCCTGATGATATGTGTCCAAGGTGATCAGAGCACAGTTTGGTTTTATACATTTTAGGGACACACGAGACATCGATCAGCATCTGCAAGATGAATATTGGTTCAGTCTGGAAAGGCGGGAAGACTGCAAATGGGATGGAGGCTTCCAGGTTGTAGGTGGATAAGAGAAAAATAGCTGCATTCTTTTGAGTTTCTGATCAGCCTCTCCAAAGGAGGACTCAGATCTGCATTTATCTCAGTGAGCAGAGGGTTGACTTTGAATAGAGTGGAAGGCAGGTTGGCCCTAAGCAGTTCCCAGCTTGACTTCTCCCTTTAACTTAGTAATTTTGGGGCCCCAAATCAGTCTCATCTCAAGATACTCAGTCACATCTGCAAAGATCGTTTTCCATATGAGGTCACAGCCACAGGTTCTGGGATGTGGACGTATCTTTAGAAGGCCACTGTTCAGCCTGTGGACTGCAAGCGTATCTTTCCAGGTACAGAAGGACAAGCTGGATGCACGGCTGTCCCCTCTTGCCCTCACCACCTTATCTTACATAAAATGTACATTTACTCAAAGTCTCACAAGAATGTCAGCATCTGCCTCACTGCCTACCCCTCCTGCCTTCCCTTCCCCTTAAACACTGAGTTTCCCAAAACCTTCTTTGGAAAGTGCAGGTCACAGATGCTCCTGGGACATGTTTTCCTTGGGCGCGTCCTCACACTTTGGCTTGTGAGCCTCTGCTGATTGAGACACCTGCCCCCGTCACTTTCTGGCTAAACGAGGACTCAGCTTCAGCACACGGCAGTGGGAGGAGTCCACACAGGTGTGTTATCCCATTAGCCACAGAGTACTGCTCTTATCCCACCCCTGGAAGGGAAGATTAGGCTGGAAAAATAAATATTCCTGGAAGGAAAGGCATGTTGGGCAGGCCAAAAGGAAGGTGGGGAACACAAGGTGAGGACGGAATGCATTCCATGAGGGGTGGCTGTGTCTCCTGCCAGGAATGTCCAGCAAGTCCCGGCCGCCTGGGGGACAAGGCAGAGTTCCGGTGGGGAGGGTGGGGCAGCTGCCGTCCTCAAGGAAGCAGGTATAGTGAGTAGGGGGGTGTTCTAAAAGGGAGGTCTGGGACGGCTTTGCTGAGAAGGTGATGTTGAACAGAGAACAGAGGAATTGAGAGACAGCACGGGGCTGTCCGGGGAGGAGAAGGACCCCCGTTGGGGACACCCTGGGGTGGCCATGTGCCGGGCTAGGGCGAGGAACAGCAAGTGGCCGTGGCAGGCAGGCCAGGGAGGGGGCGCCCCAGGAAGTGAGGCCACGGAGTTTTAGTTCTTCCTCCAGAGATGCGAAGCCTCGAGGGGCTTTAACAGAGCAGGGGAGGCTCAGAGGACCTCAGCGAGGCCGTTGCCTTAGTCGTGGGAGACACAGCAGAAGTGGGAGAGGTCAAGGCCCTGGTGGAGTCCGGATGTGGCCAATCCCACAAGCAGCTGGGAAAAGTCCTAAGGGAGCAGCCATCACAGGAAGCCACTGGGCCGCGGTTTGCTCTCTAGACGTTCGAGGAATCTCCAGCAGCCCTTTGGGAAGCAGTTATTGCTCTTTGCCGCTGACCTGGGGTTGCAAGGACCAATTCCAGCCCCACATCCTGCAGACCCTGGTGCCCCCACTGCCGGGGACACGCTCAGTTCCACCCTCATGTAAGTAGGGCAGGAAGTGCAAGCCAACTGCCCTGGGGAAAATAACACTGGGGACAGTCACGCAGAGCAGCGTCATCGCCAGGCAGCCCGGCCAAGGTGGTGCTGACCACGATCTGGGAGCCAGGAGTCCTCCGGCCCCCATCATGACTGTGCACCTCCACCCACCTAGGCACCCAGAGTCCATCCCGGAGAATCGCTCTGAATGCTCCCTCCCCAGTGCCCCCAAGCAGCACCAGGCCCTTCCTGTGTTAAACGCCTCAGGTCCTGTCCCCCACGTCTCCCAGGAATTTCTCTAGATATGCACCCGGCCTCACTCCTTCTATTCTTAAATCCCATCAAGGATTCTCTGTGGCTTTTATAAGATCCAAACCCCACCACGGGGCTTATGAGGCTCCATCTGACCAGGCCCTGTTCCCCTCTCTGCCCCCACCCCCATTCCCGGAATCTGCCACAGCCCCCCAACCACAGGACCTTTGCACTTGCTGTCCCCATCATGAGCCTAGTAACTACTCCCTGCCTAGCTATGCCGGGTCTCCTTCCAGGCCTCAGGTGACACCTCACTTCCTGACCCTCCAGGTCTGTTGGAGCCCCAGCACAGGCTCTCCAGAGACATCCTCTTTCCCCCACTCCAGCACATGGCCTGTGTGGTGTGGGCTGTTGGCAGCACAATTCACAATGGCGGGTTTAGCTCGCCTTTTTACTGCCAGACTCCAGGAAGGCAGGGGCCACACCTGCTTTCTCAGGTCAGGAACGGAGCCTGAGATGTGTTAAGGCTGAGACTGTTTATTTTAAGCCATGGAAGCAGCAGCTGCTTCTGTGCAGAAAGGGACAGAAAGTCACCTTGAAGCTTTGCCCTCTCAAGTCACCTGAGCAGGCTTCCTGACTCATGCAGAGGTGGGTGCTGTTTACCTCCTGCCCTGTGGGAAGGGTGCAATAGAACATTTTAGGTCCCTGTATTAGTCCGTTTTCACACTGCCATAAAGAACCGCCCGAGACTGCGTAATTTATAAAGAAAGAGGCTTAACTGACTCACAGTTCAGCATGGGTGGGGAGGCCTCAGGAAACTTACAGTCACGGTGGAAGGCGAAGGGGAATAGAGACAACTCCCTCACAAGGTGGCAGGAGGAAGTGCTGAGCAAAGGGGGAAGAGCCCCTTATAAAACCGTCAGATCTCGCGAGAACTCACTCAATATCACGAGAACAGCATGGGGGAAACCGCCCCCATGATCCAACCACCTCCACCTGGTCTGTCCCTTGACATGTGGGGATTATAGGAATTATGGGGATTATAATTCAAGATGAGATTTGGGTGGGGACACAAAGCCTAACCCTATCAGTCCCCCACGGTAGACCCCAATACTATCCCTTGCCAAGCTGGGGGCTCGCAAAGGGGGTGCAATGTGCATAAGAAACCCAAGGCCTTCCAGAGAAAGGGGCTGCACCCTAGGGTGTGAACAGGGTCATCGAGGGGAAGAACCGGAATGACAGGTGGACATCCAGGTTAAGAGGAGCCGGGTGCTAGACAGGAATGCCGGTGCTTCTGCCCTAGGCTTCTCCACAGGCTGGGGTCAGGGCAGTGGGGACAGCCATGAGGTCGCAGAAGCCCATTGCCTCGTGCTTTAATCAGTGACACTTCCCCAAGGGACCCAAAGCCCAGGAGGGGAGGAACGTGGTTCTCCTGGTGCCTTGGCAGGGCAGGAGCGGGGAAGTGAGTGGTTTGGATGCAGAGGCACCTCCCCACGCATCCTGCGGTTCATGGCCTGTGTGCCCTGCCCGTACCAGCTCCAGGCGCCTGGGGGTAGAACCCCAGTGTAGTGTCTATTCACAGCCTCACTCTTCTGGCCTGGGACTCACCACACTGGCCACTCCCTGTCCAGGGCTGTCAACCCATGCAGGCAGGGTCCATGTTTTGTCCCTTTGTCCCCACAGCCTTGCACACACCATCAGCCTGACTCAGTGCTAAATGCATGAAGGAGCACATGACCTCAGAGCCCAAGGAAGTGCCTGGGTTAGACCTCCTGGTGCTCTGAGAAGCTCAGCTATACAGACACTGCTCTAAACGCCAGTCCTCAGCTGTGTGCCACTGCACTTACGATCGCTGCACGTGGCAGGCTCTGTGTTCCAGATGCTGGCAATGAAAGTGCTTTGCTTGGTCACCACTCAGGGCCCAGGTGTGCAGGATGCAAACTATTCCCTCTGCAGGGAGTGCCTTCCCACTGCTCCAGACCATGCCAGGCTGCTTTGCCCCTCTCCATTCAGAACACAGGGCCTTGTGCACAATCACCTGGTCAGCTGGGAGTCTCCAAACACAGACACACGTGTGTGCGCATGCATACGCACTTGCACCCAAGAGAGGAAGGGCCCGGAGCTGCTCTGTGCAGATTTGCAATTCCCTCATGAAGTTGAGCCACCGTCCCTGCAGCTCTGGGACCCCCACACTTATCTGGGGGTGTCCATCCTTCTCCTAGGACCTCAACGCCAGCACCTCAAGGCCAGGGCAGGGAGCAAGAATGTCAACCTAACAGATACCACAGTCAGGCTGATATCCTGGAAAAGCCTCCTCCTAGAACCTTCCAGCCCAGCTCTGCTGCCTCTCCGTCTTCCATGAAGCTCTGGTCACGCTGCCTGGCTGTTTCTCCTTTCTGCTGCAAGGCCTTGGCACCCGCTGTGCCTCCTGCTGGCACGCACTCCCTCCCTCTGATTCCCCATGTGGCCACACTGCCTCATGCTGTGGCCCTCAGCTCAAGGATCACCCATTTGAAAGCCCACTTCTGAGCACCCGCACCTCTCCCAGCCACCCTCATCCCTTGGCTTGCCTTGATTTCATCATGTTGGGGTCACTATTGAAATCATCGTAAAGCATGTTCAGCTGGTTACTCTGTCACCCCAAACACGAGAGAGCAGGCATGGCCCATCTTATCTTCCGCTGCATCCCCAGTCAGCACACAGCAGCCTGCCAGTGAAAATTAATTTCTTTTTTATTTGATAGAGTCTCACTGTCACCCAGGCTGGAGCGCAGTGGCGCGATCTCATCTCACTGCGCCACCGCAACTGGCTGTCCAGTGAGAATTTCTGAGTGTAAGGATGAATGGATGAGGCCATCTGTCATGCTTCCCTTTTCATTTCCAACACTCAGCCCCCTTTTCTATGACCCCCATAAAAGTGAGTTCTGGCCAGGCACAGTGGCTCACGCCTATAATCTCAACACTTTGGGAGGCCAAGTCAGGAGGATCACTTGAGCCCAGTAGTTCGAGACCAGGCCTGGGCAACATGGCAAAACCCCATCTCTACAAAAAACACAAAACTTAGCCTGGTGTGGTGTGCACCTGTGGTCCCAGCTACTTGGGAGGCTGAGATGGGAGGATCACTTGAGCCTGGGATTTGAGGTTGCAGTGAGCCGTGATCACACCACTGCACTCCAGCCTGAGTCACAGAGTGAGACCCCTTCTCAAAAAAAATAATAAAAAATAAGAGCCCTATATCATTTTTGTGCTCTGACCTCACGAAACAGAGGCAGGGACCTGAGTCCATGTGAACTGGCATATTGGGAAGACAGATCTCAGACGGGGAGGGTTACTGGATGAGGGGTGATTTGTACCCCAAGTCACTGCAGTGGGTCGGTCTCTGGAGTGGGGTGCTGGAGTCTCTGGCAGCCTAGGACCGCAGGTGACTCAAGCTGAAGACCCAGAGCAAGGAGTCGGGGCCGGGCATCTGGGCAGGCCCTCCCCACCCCGTGCCTCAGCTTCCCTGCTGTAAGGGGTGGCTTCAGCCAGAGGACTTTGAGTGAATGGGGGCCCAAATGTCACCATCTTTGGAAAAAGCTCTTAGCACAATTAATTTAAGGATCTTGAGATGAGATCATGCTGAATTGTCCAAGTGAGTCCCAAATCCAGTGGCCAGTGTCCCTGAGTCCAGGGCCCACCTGGGGAAGACGCTCAGAGAAGAGGAGCAGGCCCGCAGTGGGGAGGCCCTAGAAACCCCAGGTGGAGTCCAGGGATGCGGCCACAAGCCGGGGAACGCCCGGGGCCGCCAGAGGGAGAGGCATGAAATGGATTTTCCCGGAGGGCTCCGCAATGAACCAACCCAGCTGGCAGCTGGATCCCAGACTTCCCGTCCCCAGAACACGGGTCTGCTGTTTGAAGCCACTCTGGTGGTGTTTTGTTCAGCAGCCTAGAAACGTGGCACAGATGCTATCAAGTCTGAAATTCTGGGCTTCTGTACCTGAGAAAGGGACAGATGGGTCACATGGGGGAGATGACACACATGGTGCCCACAGGCCCAGGCCCCACCCCTGCCCCACCGGAACCTCTCTGTGCCTCAGTTTCCTCCTCTGTAAGGCGGGGATAATAGCCACCATCTCTCCCAGGGCTGCTGAGGGGATTGCACAAGAAGGCGCAGGACTCTGAGAACGCCCGGCACTCTGTAACTGGCTGTTACTGTGTTGTTTTTTCTTGTCTGGGGGCAGAGAGATGGATGTGCTGACTCTGAAACCAAATAAAAACACAGAGGCAGAGGCCTTCATCGCAGGCGAGGAGTGCGAGGGCGTGTTCAGGATCCAACACTGAGTTAAAGGGAAGGAAGAAGCGAGACAGCCGCCCAGGCCGCCCTGGCTTCCTGGGCCTGTGTGTGCACGAGCTGAGCTCATGGGAGCGAGGGTGTCTGTATGCGTCTGCACACCCAGAGACAGGGCAGGAAGCTTCTTTCTCTTTGAAAGGCAATTCATACTCTCCTCACGCTGTTTTTCTGTAGTTTCCAAATATCCGACAGTAAATGGGCATTGTTTTGAATGTAGGAAAAGCCCCCCAATCAAACATTATCAATCAGCCTGTTCTGGTAAGAGCAGAGGGAATTTTCCACGTGGCAGCAAATCTCACTGGGAAAGCCCCAGCCTCTCTAGGTGGCTGCGGTAAGCCCCGGACACTCTTGAGAGTGGCAGAGCGATGTGCACTGGGCTAGTGAGTCTTCTGCAGAACACTTGAGGGCAGGTGGTGCCCCAAGAACCCAGCCTCATGGGACTCCAAAGCCTTCTCTTCACTTCCTTCTCCTCTGGTGAAAGAAAGACCGAGGTGCCGAGCAGGTGTTGGCTCCTGTGCAATCCTACGCCCACTCTTTTGGTGCAAACAGGACTGGGGGCAGCTGGAAACCCCTGGGCACTAGGGCATCCCATGTCAGGCTTCAGGCAGCTCAGTCACTCCCCTCTGTGTGCACAGAGGAGCTTGGCACTGGAGCTTGCCAGGGCTGTTCAGCAGTGGGGCATTCACTGCTTCGTCTTCATCCGTCATCCACCCGGCATTGGTGATGCTGGGTCCCTTGCTGGGTGCTGGTGGCACAAAGTGACCACAGGTGATCTCTGACCTCAAGGGGCTCCTGTTGAGTAGGAGGGACAGATGGGGGACCCCTCAGGATAGCAAGGACACCGTGGTGCTGACGTGATGCTGGGGATGGCAGATGAGTGTGTCTCAGGCCATAGAGACTGTGTGGCACAGCTGCTGGTGGTCTGGGAGCCAGGATAGGTTGGAGCCGAATTTCAGCAAAGCTGCCAGGAATTGAATTCAGTGCTCATGACTTCACTCTGGAGCTCCTTCCAGCTGCCCTGGTGGCAGGGACCCAGAAGGAACTCACACCTATCAGGCCCGACTGCATGCCAGGCATGTCATACGTCATCCTTTCTGATGCTCACGGTAGGCCCTGTACAGTTACCATGCCCCTCAGAGTTTTTAGAGAGAGGATCAAAGAGGTTCTGCAACGTATGTGAAGTCCCACACCACCAGCAAGTGGCCGTGCTGGGGTTGGAACCCGTCTACACCACTGCAGAGCCCATGACCACGACCCGGAGCCATTCTTCCTTCTGTCTGGTCCCACCTGCGCTCAGTACCTATGTTATACATCCCCAAAAGTTTTGTTTTCATCAAACATTGTCCTCAACTCATCCCACAACCCACTGGCAGAGGAAGACAGAGGCCTGAGTCACCGGTGAGCTGGCCGCTTGGCATGGTCTGGCCACTGACTCACCTGTGTCCTTGAGCAAGCCACTGGCCTCTCTGGGGTGAGGATGAGGACTGGAGTGGGCATTCCCCATTCCGCCTGCCCCACATCCAACCACGTTTGTTGGGACCACACACATCTCCTTGGGGACTCATCCCCTATCATCACCCACAGTCTTAATGAGATGTCAGTGAGCCTCCCCTGGCCTGGCTGGGAGGGGCACGCAAAACTCCCCCTGCTCCCCCGTGCTCCCTCCCTGGAGCACAATCTGGAGGCAGAGAACACGGAACGCAGAAATCACACTCCAGCCCTCCTGCCTCCCTGGGGCCCTGCTCTCGCTCTGCTGTCTTCAGACCCTGGTCCCGCAGTGTCTCCCTCGCCCCTGCAAGGGCTCCAAGTGCTCTCAGTACCTTCTTCGTTGGCTTGAGTCGGCCAGGGTCAGCTTCTGTTACTTGTAGGTGAAGAACTCTGATGGGCCCAAGGGACTAAGGTTGTTTCTGGATCTCAACTTCTTCGCTCAAGAACTTCAGGTGGCTTCCCACTGCCTTCGGATCAGACCCAACCTGGCCTCAGATTCCCCACCTCTGTCCCCACTGCTGCTCAAGCTGCATTCTTACCCCACACCTGACTGCAGACCTGCCCTTCACGTGTCCCGGATGCCGCCCTCTGTTCTCACCACCACATCTTCTCTCCCTGAGCCTCCAAGATCTAGTCCACCTCAGGAGGCCAGGGCTGTAAACCCAGGATTTTGTCTTCCCCATTTCCATCCCAGGCCTTGGGGGAAGGTTTGTCCTGAGGTTTGCCAGATTAAAGGCAATAAAGAGCCAGTCTGAGCAAGAAGAGGCCTTTTCTGAGGTCTCTGGAACATTCCTCCTGATATCCAGAGACACGTGGCTAATGGTGCAGACACCCAGGCAGGGCGTGGCCCTGGGCAATTGGGCCGGGGTCTGATTCACAATGACCTCCAGCTCAGGGGACATGTCACCTGAGAATTTGCCCTTCCTTCAAGCCAAGACCCCACCTCACCCCACCTGCTGAGGTTCTCTCAGCTCCCCTGACAGCTTCCTTCTATCAGGAAAAGACAGGTCTTCAGCCCCTAGGAGGTTCTCAGCTCCCCGTTCCCCTGACAGCCTTCTCCTATCAGGAAAGAACATGTCTTCAGGCCCTAGGAGGTTCTCAGCTCCCCGTTCCCCTGACAGCCTTCTCCCATCAGGAAAGAACATGTCTTCCGGCCCTAGGAGGATCTCAGCTCCCAGATCCCGTGCCAGACTGAGAGCAGTGGCAATGGAGCATGGGGAGTGACCAAAGTTCTGAGGGTGGACAGACAGGATGAATGGAGGGGCTGGAAGCAGGCAGCCTGGTTCCTGGTCCAGGAGTCTCTGTGATATCATTGCCACTGACATCCCCACTCTGCCACTTTCACTTTTCGATTGAGTCATTCTGCAGTTTGAACGTGTGCCAGACTTCAGCAATCACGGGAAGGATGAGAGCTCTTCTTAGCCCCAACTCTCCCTTTGTCCTCTGCAAATGATTACATTACACCCGGCTCGGCTAAACCGACCTGAGCAAGCGTGGGAAGGGTGGGTGGATGGTCAGTGTTCTGGAAGGATCTCCCAAGAGTCAGCAGAGCTGAGCTAAGGCCCCAGCTCCACCAGCACAAGCACATCTCGCAGGCAGCTGTGCTGCCTCTGCGTCCCAGGAATACCTGTACTTTCCTGTCTCTCTGCCTTTGCTCAGGCTGGGCCTTCTGCCAGACTGCCCTTCCCATCTCCATCACTGGCCCTTTCCTAGCTATGAAACAGGTCCTGGCCAGAGGTGATGGCCCCTCCTCCCTTCTGTCCCCCAGTACTCGCGTGTGCCAGAAAGACCTGGATGGAGGAGGGGACTTAATCTTATAACATGGGGTCAGACAACTGATGTCCTTTCCTTGATCCTACATCAAATCTGAGACAAAAATTCTATTACCCTCATTAATTAGAAAAGTGAGGCACAGAGCATTTGCCCCCCATGGCTCAGCAGGTGCCTGGCTGAGGCAGCAAAGGATGGGCGCCGAGCCTGTCTGGCCCCTGCCCTGTCTGCCTTCCCTCAGTCAGTACCGGCCCTCGGTTTAGTTTCTGCCACTTCTTTATCCCACATGTGTTCAGTGGGAGCTGGTTCCTGGGGACTGTGCTGGATGTGGGGCACCCAGGGTGAGATAAGGCCAGCCTTGCTCCCATGCCTCCCGTGGAATGGAACAGGCACTCGCATACTGCCAACCCGAGGACAAGCCCCAGCCATAGTGGACAGTTTTTCTGGTTTCTAAAATCACCCCCTTCTCCCATGGTGGCGATGGTGACCCTGTCCTTGGCCCTGGTGCCATTTCTCTTGGCTCTGATTAGCCACTCTTTCCACGTTTCCATGTAGCTATTCCAGGCACAACTACTGCATGCGCTGGGTTTGTGGGGGACGCAGAAATGACTCCTTTCCTTTGTAGACTTTATTCCTTCACAGGCAACTAGAGGATTTGGGGGGCTACTTTCAGCTTGATGCCTACCCTCCCCGTAAGAACAGGGGCTATTTCCCTGGTTTACAGCTCTACCCTCAACAAGCCAAGCACAGGGCTTGCCCCAAAGAAGCTGCTTAACACACACTTGCAGAATAAATGGCTAAGAGTCGTGGTCTTTAGTCTCCAAGAGTGCATGGTCTAGAGGGATGACAAAATACAGACACATCCCCGGGAGAAGCAGCTGAGCCAGCTGGCATCACCTGCCAGGGCCTGCCAGGGCTGCTGCTGAATTGCTGGGACATTGGTTTGGCCCAGGCATGGTCCTTTGGCTGGGGTCTGCAGTGGGGAGGTCAGTCAAGGGAGGAGAGAAAACCCAGGCGGCTTCCTGTAAGAGCTCTCTAGGGGGCCTTCCTGTAGGCCCAGAACTCTGGGCAAAATGAAAACGCACAGCCTCCTGTTCAAAAAGCAGGAAGAAACCTTTATCTTCCCTTCAGAGTCATCTCTCTCTCTCTCTCTCAAGTTGTCATGGTGTTTTAATTTGCTATTTGATGTCACTCTCTCTTGGACATGGATGCTTACAGGGTGAGGGCAGAAGCAGACAAGAACTCAGGACCATGCTGTGCAATTCAACATGCCAGGCACCTGATCCCAACTCTGACTTCCCTGCCCCTGAACCCAGGCCCCAGGGCAGGGGGCAGCAGTGATTGTCAGGTGACAGCAAGAGGCATGGGACAAGTATAAACCTATAAACAGAGGCTTGGCAATAAAAAAGAGTCAAACTCTGTAAAATATGTGAAGGGATTTATTCTGAGCCAACTATGAGTGACCATGGCCAAAGGCACAGTCTCAGGAGGTCCTGAGAACAGGTGCCCAAGGTGGTTGGGTTACAGCTTGATTTTACATATTTTGGAGAGAAATTACAGGCAGAGACAAAAATCAATACATGTAAGGTGCACATTGGTTCAGCCTAGAAAGGTGGGACATCTTGAAGTAGGGGCTTCCAGCTTGATATGGTTTGGCTCTGTGTCCCCACCCAAATCTCATCTTGAATTGTAATCCCCATAATTAATCCCCACATGTCTAAGGAGGGACCAGGTGGGAGGTGATTGGATCATGGGGATGGTTTCCCTCATGCTGTTCTCATGATAGTGAGGGGGTTCTCATAAGATCTGATGGTTTGATAAGTGTTTGACAGTTCCTCTTTCACACACCCTTCTCTCTCCTGCCGCCATGTGAAGAAGGCCCTTGCTTCCCCTTTGCCTTCCACCATGATTGTAAGTTTCCTGAGGTGTCCCCAGCCATGTGGAGCTGTGAGTCAATTAAACCTCCTTCATTTATAAATTACCCAGTCTTGGATATTTCTTTATAGCCATGTGAAAACAGACAAATACACAGGTCATAGGTGGATTTAGAGATTTCCTGATGGCAAGTGGCTGGCAGGGTTAAGCTCTGCCTGAAAAGCTGAAGTCAGCAGAAGGAAATGTTTGTTAAGACAAGGGGGGATGTGGAAGCCAAGGTCCCTGTTTTGTAGATGAAGCCCCCAGGTGGCAGGCTTCAGAGAATAGATGGTCAGTGTCTCTTATCAGGCCCTGAAAGGTGTCAGACTCTTCTTAGTTAACTCTCTCCTAGATCAGGAAAAGACTGGGAAGGGAAAAGGATTCTCTACAGAGTATAGGTTTTCCCAGTAAGAGACAAATTTGCAGGGCCATTTCAACATATGTACATTCTGGGGGTAAAATGCTTCGATCTCTTTCAGGGCCTGCTATCTGTCATGTGATGCTATCCTAGAGTCAGGTTGGAATTTGGTATCTTATTGCTACAAGGAGTCTGTTTTGTCAGGCTCAGGATCTCTGTTTTCATGTTAATGCTGTCAGTTTTGTCGAAACTCCCAAGGGAGGGGGTATAATGAGGCGTGTCCAACCCACTTCTATCTTGGCCTGAACTAGTTTTTCAGGTTTACGTTGGAAATCCCCTGGCCAAGAAGAGGGACCATTCAGTCAATTGGGGGACTTAGAATCTTAGTTTTGGTTTACAGGCTCCAAGCCCCCAGCACATGCTCCACGCTCCCTTAGACTTTACACACAAGACACAGATTCAAAGATAAACTGCCAACTCCAGGGCACTAAACCCCAAGCCCAGGGGCCTGTTCGCCTATGGCTGAGCCAGCCCTGTCTCCTTCCACCCCTGCCTGAGGCCACTAGCCAGCTAAGGACCACACAAACCCATCCTGCTATGGTGACGGGCTTTGGCCTCCCAGAGGACACTTTGACTCCATGGCCCTGCGTCCTGGTGTGGCTCCAGTGACTGTATATAAAAGGTGCTGTTGCCTTCATGAAGAGGGTGCGAGCTTTTTTCTTTTTTTGGCGTAGACACAGTCTGTCTATTTCACCTTCTAGTTCAGGTCTTCCACCCCGGCTGCTGTTGGTGTTCCTTTCTTATTTCCGTTTACCCTGGATCTTTCATTTAATTCTTTGAAAATATGCTATTGATGGGGCATGGTGGCGCACACCTGTAATCCCAGCACTTTGGGAGGCAGAGACAAGTGGATCACTTGAGCCCAGGAGTTTGAGACCAGCCTGGGAAACACAGTGAAATCCCGTCCCTACAAAACATACAAAAATTAGCCAAGCGTAGTGGTGCGCACCTGTAGTCCCAGCTACTCAGGAGGCCAACATGGGAGGATCACTTGAGCCCAGGAGGTCAAGGCTGCAGTGAGCCAAGATGGCACCACTGCACTCCAGCCTGGGTGACAGAGCAAAACCCTGTCTCCAAAAAAAAATAAGAGAAGAGAAGAAAATCTGCTATTGGTGGTTTTTCTGTTGTTCGGACACTGGTTTATGCTCAGTGCTTCCAGAAATGACCTGCCTGCCCCTCTCACCTTCATGTCTGCACCTGCCCTCCAGTTATTTAAGGTTCTGCTTCTGGATTTTCACTTTTTATTCTTGTTCTTGCTCTCTCATGCTTTTTACATTCATGGAATCATTGATTTTTACCCAAAATTTTGTGTGGTTATCTCCTTTTTTCAGTTTATCACTTTGATATGTGGATTTCAAATTTATTTCAGCACATTGAGCTGATTTAACATTAACACAACATTTCCCTTATTTTATCCTAATAGCTCTTTTTTTTTGAGACAGGATCTTGCTACGTTGCCCAGACTGGAGTGCAGTGGCATGACCTTGGCTCACTGCAACCTCTGCCTCCCAGGTTCAAGCAATTCTCCTGCCTCAGCCTCCTGAGTAGCTGGAATGACAGGCATGTGCCACCACGCCCCAGCTAATTTTTTGTATTTTTAGTAGAGACAGGGTTTTTCCATATTCTCCAGGCTGGTCTTGAACTTCTGACCTCAGATGATCCACCCTCCTCAGCCCCCAAAGTGCTGGGATTTCAGATGTGCGCCCCTGCGCCCAGCCACTAAAATCTTTATTTCAATGTCTATTCCTGACAGATTACTTAAAAGATTAACTAAGGCTTACTTTACTTTATTCTTCTTCCTTCCTTTTCATATTTTATTCTTTCTTTATAAATGTTTTTTGTAATGAATGACCAGTGACTTGGTTGGAATAATATATCAAAAAAATACCCCGAACTTCAGCAGCTTCATGTGATGAACATGTATCTCCCACCTCCCCTCACCCCCACCCTAATGCTGATGTTCCTGGCGGTGGGGGCAGGGTGCTCTGCTCCACTCAGTCATTTAAGGATTCAGGTTGTGGGGACTCTGCCGTCTTGCGGTGTGGCCCTAGGTCACACTGGATGTTGTAAACTAAAAATTAAATGTTAAGCCCCTCAACTGACTGAATGGGCCTCTCCTCTCTGCCAAGAGAGGACAGGGCATTCCAAAGTCAACCTGAAAAACCAGTTCAGGCCGTGATGGGAAGCGGGGTCGGACGTGCCTCATTTTACCCTCCCCCCTTTGGAATTCAGGCACAGCTGACCAGCATCAACATTAAAACAGAGGAGACCTTCAGACTTTTTTTTAGCAACAAAGCATCAAATTCCAGCCTGACTCTAGTACAGCATCACATGACAGATAGCAGGCCCTGAAAGAAATGGAAGCATTTTACCCTAAAATATACGTATTTGACCTATTTTGAAATAGCCCTGCAAAGCTGTCTCTTGTGGGGAAAAGTCTACATTCTGTAAAGAATCCCTTCCCTTTCCAGGTCTTCCTGACTCAGGAGAGATTTAACTAAGGGATTTAACTAAGTCAGGCACCTTTTTTTTTTTTTTTTTTGAGATGGACTCTCACCCTGTCGCCCAGGCTGGAGTGCAGTGGCGCAATCTTGGCTCACTGCGACCTCTGCCTTCTGGGTTCAAGCAATTCTCCTGCCTCAGCCTCCCAAGTAGCTGGATTACAGGCACCC
Organism: Symphalangus syndactylus; assembly: GCF_028878055.3. NCBI lineage: Eukaryota > Metazoa > Chordata > Mammalia > Primates > Hylobatidae > Symphalangus > Symphalangus syndactylus. The sequence continues at coordinate 13,490,359 of NC_072438.2, forward strand.
ACCACAACTTTAAGCTAATTTTTGTATTTTTTTTTAGTAGAGATGGGTTTTCATCATGTTGGCCGGGCTGGTCTCGAACTCCTCACCTCAAGTGATCCACCGGCCTTGGCCTCCCAAAGTGCTGGGATTACAGCTGTGAGCCACCATGCCCAGCCACCTTTTTTAGTCTGATAAGAAACATTTACCATCTATTCTCTCTGAAGCCAGCTACCTGGAGGTTTCATCTGCTTAACAAGAACCTTGGTCTCCCCAACCCCTTATCTTAAGCCAAACATTTCTTTCTAAAAACCTTCTAAAAACCAGGATTCCTGGTTTTTAGATAAACTCTTTCAACCAATTGGAAAATCTTTGAATCCACCCACTACCTGGAACCCCAACCCCCCATTTTCTTCTAATTGGCTGCCTTTCCAGACTAAATCAATGTACATCTCACACGTATTGATTGATGTCTTACGTCTTCCTAAAACGTACAAAACCAAGCTGTAGCCTGACCGCCTTGGGTGCGTGTTCTCAGAACCTCGTGGAGCTGTGTCATGCCATGCCCTCAACCCTGGCAAAATAAACTTCTAAACTGATTGAGACCTGTCTCAGGTACTTTTCTGTTTACAGTGTCAGCATCCAAGTGGTGGAATGGAGGAAAGGGCTAAAACATAGCCCTTCCCACCCGCCCAGGCCCCGAGGTGAACCATCGCTCTGGCTCCCAAGGGGAAGAACTCGTCACGTGGCCCTACCGTAGTGGGCAAGCTGAGTGGTTCAGGGGTCTAGTTAGTGGGGGTGTTGCTGCTGTTTATTTATCAGAGGCTCCCAGGAACCAGAGCAGGGCAGACCTTCAAGATTCTGTGAGCCTGGACCTCCCAACTCCACAGAGACACAAGGCCATGCAGGGAGGGGGCTGGGGTAGGGCCATGTGATGACAGAGCAGGAACCACCACGACAGACAAGGCCTGGTTAACTCAACGAGGCGCCTGTGCTAGCAGTAAGCTCTCATTTTCCTGTCTTACTTTTCCCTGAGGGAGGACTTAATGTGCATTCTTGGAAGGCAGAACAATTACTAACCCCTCTCCTCCTCCTCAGCTGAGGGAATTAAAATAATAACTTCAGTTGAGGAAAATTGGATTAAACCATGCCCCCGTGGGATTCTTCTGTGAGTAATCTTCTCCCTGATCCAGGAGAGAATTAACTAAGAGTCTAGCACCTTTTTTTTTTTTTTTTTTTTGAGACAAAATCTGGCTCTATCACCCAGGATGGAGTGCAGTGGCTAGATCTCGGCTCACTGCAACCTGTGCCTTCTGGGCTCAAGCCATCCTATCACCTTGGCCTCCCGAGTAGCTAAGACTACAGTCATGCGCCACCACACCTGGCTAAGTTTTGTTCTTTTTCTTCTTTTTTTTTTTGTTGTTGTTGTTGTTTAGAGATGGTGTTTCACCGACTGATCTCCAACTCGTGAGCTCAAACAATCTGCCCACCACGGCCTCCCAAAGTGCTGGGATCACACACATGAGCCACCACGCCTGGCCGAGTCTGGCACTTTTTAAAGTATGATAAGAAACATTTACAATCTATTCTCTCTGAAGCCACCTACCTGGAGGTTTCATCTGCATAATAAGAACCTTGGTTTCCACAACCTTCTATCTTAACCCAGACGCTCCCTTCTATGGGTTCCAGGTTTTTTGATAACCTCCTTCAACCAATTGCCAATCAGAAAATCTTTGAACCTGCTGGGCACGGTGGCTCACGCCTGTAATCCCAGCACTTTGGGAGGCCGAGGCCAGTGGATCTCTTGAGGTCAGGAGTTCGAGACCATCCTGGCCAACATCACAAAACCCCATCTCTACTAAAAATACAAAAATTAGCCGGGTGTGGTGGCGGGTGCCTGTCATCCCAGCTACTTGGGAGACTGAGGCAGGATAATTTCTTGAACCTGGGAGGAGGAGGTTGCAGTGAGCCAAGATTGCGCCACTGCAATCCAGCCTGGGCAACAGATCGAGACACCGTCTCAAAAAAAAAAAAAAAAAAAAGTCTTTGAATCCACCTACAGCCTAGAAGCCCCTCCTCCTTCCTTCGAGTTGCCCCCCACCCCGTCTGGACCAAACCAATGTGTATCTTACATGTATTGACTGATGTCTTATGTTCACCTGCAGTACAGATATGACACCTGTAACAGTGCTGTGACACCTGCAATACTGTTATGACACCTGCAAGACAGACATGACACCCGTAGGTGTGCTAAAACATAAGACTGCTAAGATACCTGCAATGCTTATATGACACCCACAATTGATATGACACCCACAAGATTGATATGACACCCACAAGTCTGATATGACACCCACAAGACTGATATGTCACCCATAATAGTGATATGACACCCACAAGGCTGTATGACACCCACAAGTCTGATATGACACCCACAATACTACTATGACACCCACAAGATCGATAAGACACCTGCAAGACTGCTATGACAGCCGTAACACTGATATGACACCCATAGTACTGCTATGACACCCGCAAGGCGGATATGACACTCACAATATAGATATGACACCCGTAATAGTGCTAGGACACCTGTAATACTGATATGACACCCACAATACAGATATGACACCGCGGATATGACACAGGTGTCTTATCGGACTTGAAAGTGTCATATCTGTATTACATAGCAGTCTTGCAAGTGTCATTTCAGTCTTGCGGGTGTTGTTTCAATCTTGTGGGTGTCATTTCTGTATTGTGGGTGTCATATCAGTGTTGTGGGTGTCATTTCAGTTTTGTGGGTGTCATATCTGTATTGTGGGTGTCATAGCAGTCTTGTGGGTGTCATTTCAGTCTTGCAGGTGTCATTTCAGTCTTGTGGGTGTCATTTTAATCTTGTGGGTGTCGTATCAGTGTTGTGGGTGTCATTTCAGTCTTGAGCATGTCATTTCAGTTTTGTGGGTATCATATCTGTATTGTGGGTGTCATTTCTGTCTTGAGGGTGTCATATCTGTATTGTGGGTGTCATAGCAGTCTTGTGGTGTCATAGCAGTATTGCCATATCCTGATATATGCAAAGACTCTGGGCTGTGAATAGTTCATCAGAAATGCTGAAGACCCCTGTCCTCTGGGCATCTACAAGGTCCCCGAGCCTTCCTGGGGCTCCTCTCACAGCCGACCTGCACTGAAGGTGCCGGTGATTCTGACAGCGAGAACAGGGCACCTGAAGGCAGCCTCAGGGAGGATTGTGTTTGCAGCGGGAAGAACCTTCTGACGTTGCTGCGGGCTGAGTTGTGTCCCCAGTAAAGACACGTTCAAGTCCTAACCCCCGCACCTGTGAATGCAACCTGATTTAGAAACAAGATCTTTGCAGATATCATCAAGTTAAGATGAGGTCCTTAGGGTGGGCCTTACTCCAACAGGACTGGCGTTCTTGTAAGAAGAGGAGACACAGACACATGGGAGGAGCCGTGGGAAGATGCAGGCAGGGGTCAGAGGGCCACAGCTGCAGGACAGGGAGCACCCGGAGACACCAGAAGCTGGAAGGGGCCTCCCGAGAGCCTCCAGGGGGGCTGTGGCCCTGCTGACCGCCTTGATTGCAGACTCCTGGCTCCCGAGACGGGGAGAGAATCAGTGTCTGTTGTTTAAGCCTCGAATCTGTGGCACTTTGTTACAGCAGCCCAGGGATGCCAGCGCAGACAGTGGGAGGACTCAGGCCTGGCTGGGGCAGGGGTGGAATGTGAGGACCACAAGGTGACCTGGAAAAGCAGGATCTTGGGGAATAAGCAGGCTGGATGAGGATTGGGGCTTGGCTGTGGGAGACCTCAGGTTCACCCTCACCCGAGTCTTGGCCTGGGGCAAGAAAAACAGCGGGAGGCACAAAAAGGAAGGCCGGGGCTGTATGTGCGGTGCGGTCAAGGCACAAGTGAATGCCCTGTGGCATGGGGCAGGGGTGGAAAGAGGAGACATGGTGGGGAAGTAGAAGGGACCCAGAGGAGGCATGGAGGGAGGGGGTTCTCAGGGGGTGCTGGAGAAGGGGAAAGAGGGAGAGAAGGAGGAAAGAGGGAGGAGGGGGAGGGACGAGAGGGAGAGGAAAGGGGGTGTGCAGAGAACATCTCTCTCGAGAAAGAGTCAGTCAGCAAAGGCCCCACCATGGAGCTGGGCCTGGCCTGTCTCAGAAGCAACAGGCGGCTGCAGGGCCAAGATGGAGGTTGTGGGGTAGGAAGAGCTTTCAGGTGGGAAAGGGAACTGCCCCCCAGGGGTGGGCGTCCCAGCTGAGCAATGAAGGGACCAGGCAGGAGGCTGCACCGAGAGTGGAGCCTCCAACCCAAGCTGGATCCGGGGCAGGTGACTGAGGCCAGGGTCTGCAGCCAGCATTTGGCACCAGCAGTGATGGGGAGCCCACAGGTGACTTACAGACCAGGGAGAAGAGCCTTCCTCTCCCATCAGAGGAGCTGGAGCCCCAAGAGAGTGGAATGAACCCTGGCGTGTCCTTCTCCCCACTGCTTGGCTCTAGACTCAGGCGTAGTACCAGGAAGTGTGCAGCAAACTGAGTGCCCAACGCCCCAGGCTTTGGGCAAAAGACACAATAGGTGATGTCTGAAGACCCAGAAAGTACCAGAGATGCCCTAAACAGAGAGGGAGGGGAACTGGGGAAACCCACCCCATGAAGCTGAGCCCCTGGACTCATGTCCTGATGGGTGTATGGATGTGATCCTAACCAGCACGCCGGAGACATTGGGAACGCAGCCAAGGGAAGGCCCCTCTCAGGGCCCAGACTGGCCACTGGGTGGTGCCCACACAGGGCAAATCTCAATGCCGCTGCAGATGGAATCATTTCAAAAATGGAGCTGATCCTGAAACCAAAACTCAGAGAAAGCTGATCAAAACCTGTGAGCTAGACTCAGCTGGGTCAAATGCCTACAGAAACAGAAATATCAACATTCTCCATAGGATTTATGGAGACCCAGAGACTCATAGTGTAAAATTCTTCTTTCTTTCTTCTTTTTTTTTTTTTTTTTGAGACAGTCTGGCTCTATCACCCAGGCTAGAGTGCAGTGGCACAATCTTGGCTCACTGCAACCTCCACCTCCCAGGTTCAAGCAATTCTCTTGCCTCAGTCTCCTGAGCAGCTGGGATGGCAGGCGTGCACCACCACACCTGGCTAATTTTTGTATTTTTAGTAGAGATGGGGGTTTCACCATGTTGGCCAGGCTGGTCTCGAACTCCTGACCTCAGGTGATCCACCCACCTTGGCCTCCCAAGATCCCAAAATGCTGGGATTACAGGCATGAGCCACTGCCCAGCCTCACAACATAAAACTTTAAATGTCCACCATGTAATCCATAATGATGTGGCCCAGGAAGACCCAGGAAACCCTCAGCTCATGTGGAAAAGACAATCAACAGCCGCCAATGCCTAGATGACCCAGATGTTGGAATTCGCTCATGAAAACTTTAAAGCAAGTGTTGCAGAAGTAATCCAAGAGGAAGAGGTGAACACTATTGAGTTCAGAGGAAAGATAGGAGATGTCAGCAAATAGAAGCTAAAAAGAACCACATGAAAAATTCAGAACTTTCAAATGAAGTAATCAGAAATGTGAAAGCTCACTGTACGGGCTCAATAGTAGAAGAGAAATGACACAGGAACGGGTGAGTGAACTTGAAGATAGAGCAATGGGCCAGGCATGATGGTTCATGCCTGCAATCCCAACACGTCAAGAGGCTGAGGTGGGAGGATGCTTAAGGCCAGGAATTTAAGACCAGCCTGGGCAACACAGCAAGACCCTATCTCTACAAAATAAAAATAAAAAAATTAGCCTGGTGTAGTGGTATATACCTGTAGACCCAGCTACTCTGGAGGCTGAGGCAGAAGAATCGCTTGAGCCCAGGAGTTCAAGGCTGTAGTGAGCTATGATTGTGTAGAGCCCACTGTACTCTAGCCTGGGCAACAGAGCAGGGCACTGTCCCTTTAAAAAAAAAAAAAAGAAAAGAAAAGAAAGCTAAAGTAATATAATTATTCAACATGAACAGCAGTGAAGAAAATATTTAAAAATGAACACAAAATCCAATTGCACTTCTTTTTTATTATTATTATTATTATTTGAGATAGAGTTTTGCTCTTGTTGCCCAAGCTGGAGTGCAATGGTGCAATCTCAGCTCACTGCAACCTCTGCCTACCAGGTTCAAGCAATTCTCCCATCTCAGCCTCCCAAGTAGCTGGGATTACAGGCACACACCACCACACCCAGCTAATTTTTGTATTTTTAGTACAGACAGGGTTTCACCATGTTGGCCAGGTTGGTCTCAAACTCCTGATCTCAAGTGATCCGCCCACCTGAGCCTCCCAATGTGCTGGGATTACAGGCATGAGCCATCGCACCCAGCCACCAATGCCCATTCTTGATAAAAATACTTAACAAACTAGGGATAGAAGGCAGCATCCCCAACCTGACAGAGTGTCTGCAAAACATCCACAACTAACTTCTACTCTATGGTGAAAGACTGGGTGCTCTCCCAGTGAGAGCAAGTAGAAGGCAAGGCACCCATTCTGTTTGGTTTATACTGACTAGAGGTCCTAGCCAGAGCAATTAGGCAAGAAAAAGAATTAGAAGACATGCAGATTGTAAAGGAAGAAGTAAAACTCTCAGTTTGGAGATGACACAATCTTATATGTAGAAAATCCTAAAAAATCTACAAAAAATCATATTAGAGCCAATAAAAAGCTGAGCAATTTTTCAAGATGCAAGATCAATATAAGAAGTCAGTAGGATTCCTATACACAAGCAACGGACAACCCAAAAATGGAATTGAGAAAAAATAGCATCAATGCCATCAAAAAGAATAAAATACTCAATAAATTTAACCAAAGAAGTGCAAGACTTATTCACTGAAAACTACAAAACGTTGTTGAAAGAAATTAAAGGAGATCTAAATAAATGGAAAGATCTTCTGTATTCATAGATTAGAAGACTAGACTTGTTAGGATGCCCATACTCCTCAAACCAGCCTACAGAGTCAGTGTGGTTCCTATCAAAATTCCAATGGTGTGTTGCACAGAATGAATAAGCTGATGCTAAAATTCATGTGAAATTGCAATGAAGCCCAATAGCCAAACAATCTTTAAAAAAGAACATTGGGGCCACGTGTGGTGGCTCATGCCTGTAATCCCAGCACTTTGGGAGGCCAAGGCAAGTGGACTGCTTGAGCTCAGGAGCTTGAGACCAGCCTGGGCAACATGGTGAAACCCTGTCTCTACAAAAAATACAAAAATTAGCCAACATGGTGATGCACACCTGTAATCCCAGCTACTCAGGAGGCTGAGGCAGGAGAATCACTTGAACCCAGGAGGTGGAGGTTGCAGTGAGCTGAGATCATGCCACTTCACTCCAACCCGGGCAACAGAGCAAGACTGTCCTAAAAAATAATTAGCTGGGTGTGGTGGTGCACACCTGTAGTTCCAGCTCCTCAGGAGGCTGAGGTGGGAGGACTGCTTGAGCCTTGGAGGTTGAGCCACTGCACTTCAGCCTGGGCAACAAAATTGAGAGTCCAGAAAGAAACCCATACAGCTATGCCCAAGTGATTTTGACAAGGGTAACAAGATCATTTCATAAGGAAAAAATCTTTTTTTAACAAATGGTGATGGAACAATAAGACATTCACATGCAAAGAAGAATGAATGCAGATCCCTACCTCACATCACATACAAAGATGAACTCAAAACTGTCAAGTCCTAAATGTAACAGCTAAAACTATAAAACTGTTAGAAAGAAATATAGGTGTAAATCTTTGTGACCTTAGATCAGGCAAGTTTCTCAGATATTAAACCAAAAGCAACAAAAGAAAAATTTAAATTGAATTTTATCAAAATGTAAAACTTTTGCTGCAAAGAACATTCTCAAGAAAGTGAAACAAGAACACACAGAATGGGATAAAATGTTTACAAATCATATATCTGATAAGGGTCTAGTGTCTAGAATATATAAAGAGCTTTCACAAGTAAACAAAAAAATGACAAATAACCCAATTAAGACATGAGGAAAGGATCTGAGTAGACATTTCCCTAAAGAAGATCTGCAAATGGCCAGTAAGCACACACTATGGCCTGAATGTTGAGGCCCCTGCCAAATTCATATGTGGGAACTTAACCTCCAAGATTGTGGTCTTAAGAGATGGGCTCTTTGGGGAACCCTCTGTTCTCATGGATGGGATTAATTTCCTTATAAAAAGGGTTTGAGTGGCAGATTTGTTCCATCCACCTCTTCTGCCATGTGAGGACACAGCAAGAAGGTACCATCTTTGATGCAGACAGTGGGCCCTCACCAGACACCAACTCTCCCGGTACCCTGATCTTATATTCCTCATTCCCTAGAACTGTGAGAAATACATTTCTATTGTTTGTGAGTTACCCAGTCTTAGGTATTCTGTTGTAGCCATAGGAACAGACTAAGACAGCACATGAAAAGATGTTCATGGTCATGAGTCATTAGGGAAACACAAATCAAGACCACAGTGAGATACCACTTCATATCTATTAAGACAGCTATAACCAAAACCAGAAAACAAGTGTTGTCAAGGATATGGAGAGGTTAGAACTCTCATACACTGCTGGTGGGAATTTAAAATGATGCACCTAGTATGGAAAACAGACTGGTAGTTCCTCAAAAACTTAAACAAAGAGTCGTGTGATGTCCTAGCAATTCTACTCCTAGGTGTTCCAGAGAATCAAAAACATGTTTACACAAAAACTTGTGTACAAATGTTCATAGTCAAAATAGCCAAAAAATGGAAACAAATGTCCACTAACTAACGAACAGATAAAAAAATTGTTGTATGTGGCTGGGCGCGGTGGCCCACACCTGTAATCCCAGCACTTTGGGAGGCTAACGTGAGAAGATTGCTTGAGATCAGGAGTTTGAGAACAGCCTGGGCAACATGGTAAGACCCTGTCTCTACAAAAATACAAAAATTAGCCAGGCGTGGTGGTGCATGCCTGTAGTCCCAGCGCTTTGGGAGGCTGAGGTGGGCAGATCACTTGAGGCCAGGTGTTCAAGACCAGCCTGACCAACATGGCAAAACTCCACCTCTACTAAAAATACAAAACTTAGCTGGGTGTGGTGGTATGTGCCTGTAGTCCCAGCTACTCGAGAGGCTGAGGCAGGAAGATACTGGGAGCCCAGGAAGTGGAGGCTGCATGAGCTATGATCGTGCCACTGCACTCCAGCCTAGGTGACAAAGCAAGACCCTGTCTCAATAAAATAAAATAAAAATAAAAATTATGGCATGTTCATATTCATACAATGGAACATTATTCAGCCATAAAAAGAAAGAAGTACTGATACATTTCACAGCATGGATGAACATGTGTGAAAGCATGTTAAGTGACAGAAACCAGACGCAAAAGGCCACATCTATGATTCCATTTATATGAAATGTCCAGAATAAGCAAATCCACAGAGACGGAAATAGTTGAGTGGTTGCTGGGGGTGGGATGGGGGAGAGAGGCCTGGGGAGGACCGATGATTGGCACAGGCTTTCCCTTTGGGGTGGTGGAGCTGCCTGGGAACTGGGGAGTGATGATGGTTGCACAACACTGAGAATTTACCAAAACCGTGGACACTTTAAAATGGATAAAACGGTGACTTTGATGCTAGGAGAACTACATCTCAATTAAAAATACAATTAAAAAATAAAGACCTGTGGGGTCACAATAAAACATCTAAAGTTTGTGCTCATCAGAGTCTCAGAAGCTGAAGAGGAAGTGGTTGATGCAGAAAAAAAGATACTGAAAGAAATAATGGCTGAAAATGTCCCATATGTGGCAAAAGACATAAACTGGAAACAAACCAAACAGGTAGGTAAATGGATGAACAAAGTAGACAACACCTACAGCCCACACAGACGCTGCTCAGCATGGAAAAGGAAGGGCCCTTGGCATGGGCAGCAATGCCAAGCGCACAGCCCTGCTACCTGGAGCACTCCTGTAACAGCGGCTCTAAAGTCTCTGTCAGAGGATGTCCATGTACACGGCATTCCCTTGTTCTTTTTTGTTTTCATTGAGACAGGGTCTCACTATGTTGCCCAGGCTGATCTCAAACTCCTGGGCTTAAGGGATCCACCTGCTTCGGCCTCCCAAAGCGCTGGGACTACAGGTGTGAGCCTCCCTGCCCGGCCATGTGGCATTCTCAATAAGGCAAAGCTAAAGTGACAGAGAGCAGGTCACCGGTTGCTGGATGACGAGGGGTGGCATGGGGAGTCTCTTTGGGGCAACTCAGTGGTTCTGCGTCCTCGCTGCAGTGGGGGGTTCACACGAAGCCATACACCTGTTAAAGTCCACAACACTGTGCACCGAGAAAGATATGATGACGGCAGAGAATCTAAAAAGTAAAATATACAAATTTTAAAAAATTATTTTTCAACCTCGGCTCAGGAAGAGACAGCCTGGGGACCCCAGATTGAGAGAAGGTGGAAGGTCATCACGGCTAGGATGCTAGGATTTTGTTTTCACAAAACACTCCGTACGCGGAGGAGTTTGCCGCTCACAAAGCCCAGTTCCACCATTTCCCAGAGCATCCTTCACATCCACCGGGTGAATAGGTGAGCAGAACTCTGCTCCCTGGTGAGGGCAGAGGGGCCCCTGGAGGCACAAAGAGGAGAGTGCCCAACACGGGACCACGTGTGGCTGTCCGTGGCAGGGCAGGTTCTCTGCCTCCCACACTCAGCTTTTCCTGCACACACCTCATCTGCCTGGACAACCTCGCTTTACCCCTGAAGCCTGGGCTGTGGGAGGGCCTTGCCTGAGCTGAATAAGGAGGCCAGAGGGAGCACAGGTCCCTTTCCCGAGGGCACTGCCAGGGAGCTGGGTTCCCAAGGGAGGCCCAGTCTCTCCAAACACCACCCTGGATCCATGATGTGTGGGCACCACACTGGGGCCTGGGAGGGAGCTCACACCCAAGCATTTCCTCCTCAAGCTGGGTGACCTAGAGCAGCCACAGGCTCTCCCTGTGCCTCGGTTTCCTTAGCTATGAAAGTAGAAACAAGACATGAGGATACAGAAATAAGGAGACGTAAAGATCCCAGCTCATCAACTGACCCTCCCACTTCCCGTCTCTGAGATAGGCTGCACCCCGCACCCTCACACTTGAGCCTGTCATTGGCCGGCAAGTCCCATGCACTGTTGGTAAGGCATGAGTGATAGTTCTTTGCCATTTACAATGTCCTCAGATTGTCAGCTGGTGCCAGAAGGAAAAGCGCCACACATGCTTTACTTGGCAGCAGTTTTTCCTCTTAGTGATGTGGAGATGATGCCACCACGTCTTGCAATGGGTGGTGTCCAGGAGTGGAGGGCATGTGGTATTTATTTATTCTTGCCGCCTCCCGCGAGCCACCCACTATGCTGACCTGGGGTGTAGAGAAGAAGAAAGGCCACCCCCAGCTGGCCAGGAGATGGCAGCCCAGCAGGATGGCCACACACAGATGATGCAATTCTGCCCAAGCAGCGGGGACGGGGAGCGAGGCCCGCGGAACCTGTCCCAAATGCTTCCCATCTTGAGGCTCGGCTCCAGCTTCCACACCACTGGGGGCCTGGTTCTGCCACAGCCCCCTTCATCCCCCCACACCAGCCCACGTGCTCCCCAGAAGTGCCCTGGCTCATGGCCTCACTGCAGAGCTGCCCCTCGGGAGCCGGCAGTGTCGCCCCTAAAACAAGAGCCTAGGCACGCCCATCTCCAGAGGCCTCCTCGGCCCTTGTGGCCCAGGAACATAAATTTTCATTTCTTGCAAACTTGGAATGTTTGGAATTCCACAAGTTGCCCCATTGAACTTTTCCAGAAATCTTTCCCAAGCAGCAAATTCTTGGGCCTCCTTTGAAATGCATCTTCCTTCAATCCTGCTTCTCTACGCCCTTGGCCTCCCCTGAGGTCCAGAAACTCCTGAGGTTCACTGGGAGGTCTTTTGAATGGGTCTCCCTGAGGGGTCTCCATGAGAAGCTGTGAGCTTTCAACCCCCATGCCAGGGAGACCAGGGGGATGGGGCTCCAGGAGGTGGAATCTGAAGCTCATGTCACCCTGGAAACACCTCTTCCAGGAAGGCCCCCGACCACCACCCCTTCTCCCAGCAGGATTACTTGGGCCAGCACATGTCCAGCCGTTTGTGGGAAGAACTAACCTACCCTAGGCCATCTGCAGTCCTTCTGAGTGTGACTAGCATGCGGCTCTTAGCACACGAGACTCACCGTATGAACAGGTGTGTGCACACGCTCCAGCCAGGTAAGCCATCTCCCAAGGATGCGCCTGGGTGATACCGCAAGGCCAGGCCACAAGAAAGTCTCCAAATACTCTGATTTCTGTACTTGTTGTGAGCCTGGAACAAACATTTTGCAGACAGACCCCAATCTGTCAACTGTGCTGTGTCACCCTGTAGGGGCCCCTTAGCCCTGTGACCAAAGGGCCCACTCCAGAAGGTCACCACATCCCATTCAACCCCACATACCCAGCACCCCAGGACAGGGTGTCCTGGTAAGGAAATGGCAGGAGGAATCAGCGTCTGAGAGCGTGAGCCAGGAATAAGTGCACGGAGGGGCGAGTGCAGGGATGGAGCTGTCTTTTCTTCGCTGGTCTCTGGAAGTGTGGTGTGGGTTTGGATGCCAGTCCTCTGGTTCCTGTGTGGGAAGCGTTCTCCCATCTGTGGTTTGTCTTTGCACCTTCCTTGTGGCACGATTCTGCACGCAGAATATATAAAATCCTTTATGGCTTGAACTCTTCATGTCCCAGCTGAGAAATCATTCTCTTCTTTTTTTTTCTTTTCTTCTTATTTTTTTTTTTTTTTGAGATGGAGTCTCACTCTGTTACCCATTGCACAGGCTGGAGTGCAGTGGCGTGATCTCGGCTCACTGCAGCCTCTGCCTCCTGGGTTCAAGCAATTCTCCTGTCTCAGCCTCCTGAGTAGCCAGGACTACAGGTGCACTACAGGTGCCACCACACCTGGCTGATTCTGTATTTTTAGTAGAGACAGGGTTTCACCATGTTGGCCAGGCTGGTCTTGAACTCCTGGGCTCAAGTGGCCTGCCTGTCTTGGCCCTCCAAAGTGTTAGGATTACAGGCGTGAGCCACCGCGCCCAATCCTTCTTAACATTTTTGAGTTTTGCTTTTCACGTTTAGATCCCTGATCCACCTCAGCTTTGTTTTTGTGTATGGCGTAAAACAGAGCTGAAACGTTTTCATTGTCCATACAGATAGCCAGCAACTCCAGCCCTATTTGTCAAAGTAACTGCCCTTTCTACACCAAATGACATGGAAAAGCCACAGCCACTGTCTGGCGAGGAACCTGGTGTGCTCTCCCTCACCTCCTCCGCTGGCCAACTCCTGTTCATTCCTCAGGACCCAGTGGTGTGCTCAGGCCTCCAGGAATGCCCAAGTTTGATGCCTCCTCTGGGCTCCCACAAGCTCTCTGTTCCCATCTGTCAACAGCAGAAAATAAGTGGACAAGCCGTCCAACCCCCTGGGATCAGCCATCAGAGGCTAGAGCTGCTTCTCTTACAGCTGTGTGACTTTGGGCACATTCCTTAACTCCTCCAAGCTCAGTTTCCTTGTCTACAAAGACAAAACAAAGATTTTAATGTGTGTCACAAAGCTCTGGCAAATATTAAGTAAAATCATCTTTATAAGCTTTCTGGCCTATCAGGAGGTCTTTATAAATTATTGTTATTATGGCTGCAGTGCTGCTTGCAGAGGTGAGAGCCACCTCTTTCCTTGGCTGCTTCCCCACAAGACTGAGCACTGCCTAGGCGTAGGGGCTGGGGCTGCCCCCAGGCCTGCCTATGGGGCATTTTGTTTGCTGAACTGGGTGTACACAGCCCTGGACGAAGGCGGGAAGAAGGGAGGGTGCCATTATGGCCATCGATGGGGAGAGGAACATCGAGAAGACAGAGCAGCCTCGGGCTTGGCAGGGAAAGTGGGTTCCAGTCCACGTGGCCACCTCGTCCCTTCCAGGCGTTCCTTTCACTGTGGAAAATCAGCCCTGGCACCCTCCTGGCTGAAGGCACAAAGCCCTGGCAAGTTTCGTGAGGACTTCTCCAGATGGCCCGGGAAGGCCTTGGTGGCATTCTGGCTAAACACTCTCCAGTCACCCTCAGCAACCCTGAGCCGGGCACAGATTGGGGAGCGGCTCAGCACAGTTGCTGGGAACAGGAGTCCTCCCCTCGACACCACCCTGGCCTCCCCCAATCCCCGCCTGCCTGTCACCCCACCAGGGACACAGCTGAGCAGCCTCAGCATTGAGATCTCAGCCTTCAATGTCCTTTCCCCAACTAAAAGTCAAAACGGACAACTTGAAATGTTTAAAAGGCATCAGTTTTCTCAACAAGGCTTCCCCAGGCCCTCCCAGCATCCAGCCCTGTGATAAAAGCAGGAGGTGGGAGAGGATGGAGACCCCACCCTGCCCTCCACTCGGGGGCTGCTACTCAAGTCCTGGGCCATGACCTCATTGTGAGAAAGGAGCTGGCGAGGCCGACAGAGCCAGCCAGTCACAGTGTCAGGGCCGCTAGCTCTCCTGTCCAACGGTCTGTCCTCACCACCGAGCACATTCACGACCAAGCCAGGCCCAGCTCCTGCCCTGCTCCCTCTGGCCAAACCTGGCTCTTCCTGTCAAAGGCAGTCTCTCATTTTGAAGACCCTGAGCTTTGGGGCCAAACTGTCCATTCATTCATTTATTCATTCATTCATTCATTCATTCATTCATTCATTCATCTCTCTGTGCTTCAATGTCCCCATCTGCAAAATGAGCATAACCTCAGCACCCACCTCACAGGAATGCGATGTGGATTTCCTTTGTGGGTGAAATCTCAGTTAATCATACTCTCTCTTTTACCCTGCCTATGATTGGAACCTAGCGATGAAGACATCAGGCATACAGGAATGAATATAAAATATCACCTTTATCATTTTAAAAAAAAAACGCTAGGTTCAGAACATTTGCAGATGTGCAGCAATGACTTCCTAATGCCACCAGGGTTAGGTCACCACCTGGCCACAGCAGCACAGGCCACACAACCTCCCCAGGTGGGCTCCCCAGTCCTGGTGGCTGGAAGGAGCTGACCATGCCCAGAGTTGGGACAAAGAAGGGAGCTGGACACAGTATCCTCCCCGCAGGCAACTCCCTCCCTGCCGAAAGGCAGGGCAAGGAGCAGGGCAAGGGCTGTCCAGTGCCCTGGAAGGTTTAGGAAAGCTAAGTAAACCAGGCAGAGGAAGATGCATTCTATGACCACTCCTACCCACATTCCATCCAAACAATGTCAGGATATCAATAAAGGGCTTAGAACAGTGCCAGGAAGAGAAAGTGCACAAAGACCATTAGCTATCATCACCATTATTATGACTTGTACTTTTCAAGCCCTTACTATGTGCCCAGCACCAAGCGAGAAGCTGAGGATGCAGAAGCGTGCAGGGTGGGCACAGCCCTGCCCTCCTGAGCCTCAGCACCTGGCACTCACTCCTGTGTGATGTTGAGTAAATCAGTCACTTTCCCGAACGTGTTTCCTCCTGTGTCAAAAACCAGCTACCCTTCAGAGCTGTTGAAAGGATGTCACGAGATAAAGGTGTTATAACACCTCCCTTCTTCAAGTCATGTTAATTCTGCAACTTTGTTATTTTTCAACATGTTTTAGACACTTTAGGTCCATTGCACTTTCATATGAATTTTATTTTATTTTAGTTATTTTTTCTGAGATGGAGTTTTGCTCTGTCACCCAGGCTGGAGTGCAATGGGGTGATCTCGGCTCACTACAACCTCCACCTCCTGGGTTCAAGTGATTCTCCTATGTCAGCCTCCTGAGTAGCTGGGATCACAGGTGCACACCACCATGCCTGGCTAATTTTTGTATTTTTAGTAGAAATGGGGTTTTACCATGTTGGCCAGGCTGGTCTCAAACTCCTTACCTCAAGTGATCTGCCCACCTTAGCTTCCCAAAGTGCTGGGATTACAGGTGGGAGCCACCATGCCTGGCCTCATATGATTGTTAGAACTGATTTATTGATTTTTACAAAAAAGCCTGCTGATGCTGGGCAAGGTGGCTCAGCATAGAAGTTCTCTTCTATTCCCAGTAAGCTGAGAGTTTTTACCAAGCATAGATGTCAGATTTTGTCAAAGCTTTCTTGCATCTATGGAGATAATCAGGTGGTTTTTCATCATTAGTTTGTGAATGTAGTAAATTATATTGATTGCTTTTAAAATGTTAAACCAACCTTGCATTCCTGGGCTAAAATGCCTTGATTATAATTTATTATCCTATTTTTATATTATTAG
This sequence comes from Symphalangus syndactylus, assembly GCF_028878055.3. NCBI lineage: Eukaryota > Metazoa > Chordata > Mammalia > Primates > Hylobatidae > Symphalangus > Symphalangus syndactylus. The sequence continues at coordinate 13,506,633 of NC_072438.2, forward strand.
ATTCAATTTGATAAAATTTTATTAAAATTTTTTGCACCATGCTCTTAAGAGGTATTCGCTTATTTTCTTGTAATGTCTTTGTCAGGTTTATGCATCAGAGTAATGCTGGCCTTACAGAATGAGTTGGGAAATATCCCTTCCTTTTCCATTTTCTGGAAAGCTTGGGTATAATTGGGGTTATTTCTGTCTTAGATTTTTGGTAGAACTTGATAGTGAAACCACTTGGACTTCAATTTTTTTATGGGGAAGTTTTTAGCAACAAATTCAATTTCTCTAATAGATGTAGAGCTATTCAGGTTATATTTTTCTTCTTGAGTGATCTTTGGTATTTTATCTCTCAAGAAATTTGTCCGTCAAGGCTAAGTCATTAAATTTATTGGCATAGAGTTGTTCATATTATTTCTATTTTCTTTTCAATATCTATAGGGCCTGTAGTGATGTCATCCCTCTCATTCTTGATTTTGATATTGTTGGGCTTTGCCCAAACAGGATCTCCTACAAAATAGTAATAATCTTTCAAGCAGACATGCTCCATTAGCTTTTCCAATAGTTATTTCACTTTCTTCCTGGAATCTCCTAAACATTTTCTCACTGCCTTCACCTCTATTTGTACCATCAAGTCCTGCATGGAGTTCTGCCCCATGGGATGGTAGTGCAAGGTAGGGCTAGGTACAACTGTATACAACAGAGGGCAGAATTAAGTGGCTTAAGCAAATGAAAGGTTTACTCTCTCAGGTAAAATAAAAGATATCAGGAGATGGGCAGTCTGGGGCCGGCATGACAACCCCACACTGGCTCCTTCTCTCTTTCTGCTTCAACATATTTGGTATGTGGTGTCCATCTTCAAAGTCACAATCTGGCTGCCGGAGCTCCAATAACCACATCTGCATCCCAGGCAAGAAGGGAAGGGCAGGGGTCAGAAGGGGTGAGCACCATTTATCTATTCCCTTAGGGAACTTTCCTGGAGTTGGCTCAGGTAAATTCCACTTTCACCCCATGGGTCCCACACTGCAGATTAAACTGCCTGCCTCTGCCTTCAGCCTGGGGCCTCTCCCATGCCACACCATCCCTAATACCTCCCTTTGCCCCCAGTACAACCCCACACCCAATGAAGCCAGGGCACCTTCCCTAACTAAGGCCCAGAGGATGGTCTTCATTCCTCTGTTCTACAGATGGGGAAACTGAGGCCCAGAGAAACGGTGTTTGGCCCAAGGTCACTCACAAATTTGGTGGTCAAGCAGGGCAACCACACCAGCCACTCTTCCTAGCCAGAGCACCTTTCATTGCATTCCTTCTGGTTCTTTGAAGATGATGTTCAGGGAGATTGACCAGGTGGACCCAAGACCACCCAGTAGGCAGCTGAATGAGTTGTCTCAGGGTAAGTGTGCCAGGTGCCACTGAGCCCCCCAGAACATGGTGGGTGTGGTCTTACTCATCACGAGTGATCTCTCATTCACCCCATGGGTTTGCTCCACCCTGACCCAGACCAGAGCAGAGCTGCAGGTGGAGCACCCCGAGAAGGTTCCTTTTGTCTTCCTAGAGCAGGGCTTCAGTACCTGACACTGCTGACTCATGTTCCCATCTCCCAGAGTGAGGGATCTCACACACACACGCAAGTGCATGCACAAACACAGACATGTGTGCACACTCTGGAAGAAGCAGGGCTGTGCAATTTTGCAGGGAGGCATCTTGCACATGGGAATGAACAACTCTAATTCCACAAGCACTCACTGAGTGCCTCCTGGGCTTAGACCTCTGGGCCCTTGGAAGCATGAGTGTTGGCCACAGGGCTGCCCCAATGGCACCACTGACCAGGAGGGAGTTGACAGCCCCTGGGATAGCAGCCAGCTTACCCTTCTCCTCAACTGAGATAATACTGGGACAGAAAAGAAGATTTCGAGGCAAACGACCCCATGCGTGGCACATCCCACCCCACCTTCAGATGATCAGAGTCGGAGAGAATGGGAGAAAATATTAGATGAAGCTGCAGCTGTCTCCCTGTCTCCCCACATCCCTGCCCATTTGACAGGGGCAGCCCAGGAGTCCCAGTCACACCTCTGCTGGGCTGGTGCAGCTAGAAGAAGAGAGGCAGCTCCCAGAGGGGCTGTGAGCAGAGAAGGGCCTGCATCGAAGGCCATTAATATTATTATTTTTTTTTTTTTTTTTTTGAGACGGAGTCTCGCTCTGTCGCCCAGGCTGGAGTGCAGTGGCGCAGTCTTGGCTCGCTGCAAGCCCTGCCTCCCAGGTTCACACCATTCTCCTGCCTCAGCCTCCCAAGTAGCTGGGACTATAGGCACCTGCCACCATGCCCGGCTAATTTTTTATATTTTTAGTAGAGATGGGGTTTCACCATGTTAGCCAGGATGGTCTTGATTTCCTGACCTCGTGATCCATCTGCCTCGGCCTCCCAAAGTGCTGGGATTACAGGCATGAGCCACCGCACCCAGCCCAAAGGCCATTCTTTACCCAGGATGTGGGGACACCCTCTGACATTTCCCAGCCACCCCGCATGGTGAGGGCTCCTTTCTCATTTTGCAGAGGACAGCTTAAATTGCCTGAAATTAGCTGGGGGCACATGAGAGCTGGTACCCAATTGTCCAGGCCAGAGCCCACAATCCCCAAATCCCAGCATCTTCACTGCTGCTTCTCTCTGGGACAAGGAGAAGCCCAGCAGCTTCCTCCCCCTCCCTTCTGCCCTAATGCCCAGCTGCAGCCTGGATGGACAGAATCAGTTCCTTCTAGGAGTGCCGGCTCAGAGAAAGGTCACTTTCAAAATAGAGAGATTCTAGAATGAGCCTCAGTTCTTGGAAGTCACTTTTTCTTTCTCAGCCAAAAGAGCGAAAGCAGTTCCCCAGGCCCCCGCCCTCTCTTGTCCATGCCAGAAGTTTGTGCCTCGTGCAAACTCAAGAAAAATGGGCGCCTCCCAGCCATGGCCCACTGCTGACGTGGCCTCAAGTCTGGGCCACACAGGGAGAACTGGGACCTTCCAGAGCTTGTGCAGGAAGAAGCTGGTCATGCCAAAGTGTCAGGCCCTGCCCTGGCCAGAGGGACTGGGCTCCAGCAGGCATGCCTTTGGGGGCTCTCTGAGTGAGGGGCTGGAGGTGGAGCAGGAGAGGCCTTCGGCCGGGCTGGTGACCCTCTCATGCTGTCACTAAGTTCCAGGGATATGCAGACCCCACAGGGCCCCACCCAAAGCTACCCCACTGGCCCCACCCTCCCTGAAAGCCAGGAGGCGCCATCCGAGCACCCACCCTGTGTAGGCAAGGACAGGAAGGGCCTAGCGCAGGTTACTCAGGTACATGGGCAAGGCCGGGTACCAAGCCAGGTGTGTCTGACCCCAGAGCTGGTGCCTTCTCTCCTGCATGCCCTACCCTCCCCCGAGCCACAGCCTCATGGGGCCAAAGACAGACTCCTTGAAAGGGCATAACACCCAGCCAGTCATCAAGGTCAGGGGACTCAGGACAACTAAGCTGGAAGGACTCTAGAGCCATGTGGCCTGTGTGCAGATCTCAGATGAGGATCCAGAGGCCCAGAGAGGACAGGACTCCCCCAGCCTCACACGGCAGGTTGAGGAACAGAGTTAGGACATGCCTGCTGCCCCCTCCTGAACCCTGGAGACCTCAAGCTCCCTACCAGATGGCTGTTGCTTTCTCTGCCCCCCTCCCTCTTCTGCTCCCTGGTACTGAAGGAGGGGCAGGAACCTCAGGAGGGCCCTGTCTTGACATGCCATGATCACCACTAGATACAAATGAATTTTTCAAATAAATTTCTGGATGAATCATTATCCCAGGAAACTTTGAAAACTGCCTGTGTCTCCTGGAGGCTTCTGTCCTCTGGTCCAACAGCTGCCTGCAGTCTCCTTTCTTGAAAACTTGTAAATAATTCATTTGGCTGACGGGGCTGTTGACAACTATGCCAGTGCCTGCTGCAGCCCCAGCAGCTGGAACCCCAAGCCTAGCGAAGGCCTCTGGCTGTTAAAATCAGCATTGAGTCCTTAGCTCCTCCTTCAAGTCCATTCTCTCCCCAGACACTCATGAACTGGGCAATAGAGCATGGCCCTCATGAGGCTCCATCTATCTGCACACCACTCCTTCAGGAGTGAAGCTGCAGACCTTCACGGTGAGTGTTACAGCTCTTAAGGCGGCGCGTCTGGAGTTGTTCTTTCCTCCCAGCGGGCTCGTGGTCTCGCTGGCTTCAGGAGTGAAGCTGCAGACCTTCGTGGTGAGTGTCACAGCTCATAAAAGCAGTGTGGACCCAAAGAGTGAGCAGTAGCAAGATTTATTGCAAAGAGTGAAAGAACAAAGCTTCCACAGTGTGGAAAGTAACTCGAGTGGGTTGCCACTGCTGGCTCGGGCAGCCTGCTTTTATTCTCTTCTCTGGCCCCACCCACGTCCTGCTGATTGGTAGAGCCGAGTGGTCTGTTTTGACAGGGCCCTGATTGGTGCGTTTACAATCCCTGAGCTAGACATAAAAGTCCTCCACGTCCCCATCAGATCAATTAGATACAGAGTATGGACACAAAGGTTCTCCAAGGCCCCACCAGAGCAGCCAGACACAGAGTGTCGATTGGTGCATCCACAAACCTCGAGCTAGACACAGGGTGCTGATTGGTGTGTTTACAATCCCTGAGCTAGACATAAAGGTTCTCCACATCTCCACCAGACTCAGGAGCCCAACTGGCTTCACCCAGTGGATCCCACACCGGGGCTGCAGGTGGAGCTGCCTGTCACTCCTGCGCCGTGCACTCGCACTCCTCAGCCCTTGGGTGGTTGATGGGACTAGGCACCGTGGAGCAGGGGGCGGCGCTCATCGGGGAGGCTGGGGCCGCACAGGAGCCCATGGAGGGGGTGGGAGTCTCAGGCATGGCAGGCTGCAGGTCCCGAGCCCTGCCCCGCGGGAAGGCAACTAAGGTCCGGTGAGAAATCAAGCGCAGTGCCGGTGGGTCGGCACTGCTGGGGGACCCAGTACACCCTCCGTAGCTGCTGGCCTGGGTGCTAAGCCCCTCACTGCCCAGGGCCGGCAGGGCCGGCCGGCTGCTCTGAGTGCGGGGCCCGCCAAGCCCACGCCCACCCGGAACTCCAGCTGGCCCACAAGCGCCTCGCACAGCCCCAGTTTCCGCTGGCGCCTCTCCCTCCACACCTCCCTGCAAGTCGAGGGAGCCGGCTCCCGCCTTGGCCAGCCCAGAAAGGGGTGCAGCGGTGGGCTGAAGGGCTCCTCAAGTGCCACCAAAGTGGGAGCCCAGGCAGAGGAGGCACCGAGAGCGAGCGAGTGCTGTGAGGACTGCCAGCACACTGTCACCTCTCACCGGGGTCACATCCCCCTGGAAGCCTTTCCTGACTCACCTGACTCGGCTTGGGTAAGGCACTCCTCTGGGCTCCCACAGCCCTGACCCTGCCCCTGGTGACACTTGCTGTTCTTCTGTCTCTGTTAGGCTGGGAGCAGCTTGGGAGCAGGGGCAGCGTCTGCTCAGGAAATGCTGTGGATGCCAACTGCTGTCGTCATTCTCTGGGCCTGCCGCAGGGGCAAAGCCAGGACACGCCTTCATCGCTGCCCTTCACTGGACCGTGAGCTCCCAGTGGTCAGCCTGAATCCTCCATGACCATTTCCTCCGAGCCTAGAACAGGACCCAGAACAAATTGGGTGGTAAATAAATAAGTGAAGCCAGGTGCATTGGCTCACACCTGTAATCCCAGCACTTCGGGAGGCCAAGGTGGGAGGATTGCTTGAGCTCAGGATTTCAAGACCAGCCTGGGCAGCATGGTGAAATCCTGTCTCTACAAAAAAATACAAAAATTAGCTGGATGTGGTGGCACACGCCTGTAGTCCCAGCTCCTCGGGAGGCTGAGTTGGGAGGATCACTTGAGCCCAGGAGGTGGAGGTTACAGGGAGCTGAAATCATGCCACTGCACACCAGTCTGGGTGACTGAGACTCTGTCTCAAGATAATAATAATAAATAAATAAATTGAATGGTGCCCCACCAAGTGCCCAGTGCACGTGGAGCCAGCATCACTCTGCGGCTCCACACCCTGTCTCCTCCCAACACGCCTGTGTGCTCCGCACTGCTGCTGCTCTTACTGTGTGGGCCTGAGCTTGGGGGCCTTTGCGGGTAAATGTGTTAAGTATAACATTTTTAGAGAAAGTACCAAAGCAGTACAACTCAGTGAATTTTTATCATTTGGACACATCCATGCTGCACTCCCTCCTCAACCGGGTCCCAGATCAGAAACTGTAGAACATGACCTCACTCTGAGGTCCCCTGTTACCGCCTCAAAGGATGAGGGCAGCCACCGTTTCACCCTCCATCCCCACAGATGCTCCTGCCTGGCTGGAGGGTTGAGTAAAAGGTAATGCATGCAGTGGCTCACGTCTGTCATCCCAGCACATTGGGAGGCCGAGGCGGGTGGATTGCCTGCGGTCAGGAGTGTGAGACCAGCCTGGCCAACATGGTAAAACCCCATCTCTACTAAAAAAAAAAAAAAAAAAAAAATGAGCTGGGCATGGTGGCAGGTGCCTGTAATCCCAGCTACTCAGGAGGCTGAGGTTGCAGTGAGCCAAGATCGCACCACTGCGCTTGAATCCGGGAGGCAGAGGTTGCAGTGAGCCGAGATCGCACCACTGCGCTTGAATCCGGGAGGCAGAGGTTGCAGTGAGCCGAGATCGCACCACTGCACTCCAGTCTGAGCAAAAGAACAAGACTTTGTCTCAAAAAAAAAAAAAAAAAAGTCAGAGCCTGGGCCTGGTCTTCCGGGTACAGCGTCTGCTTGGCTTGTTGGCAGTGATATGTGCCAGGTGCCCTGTGCAGAGCTGGCTCATCCCTCCTCACCTAAGCTTCCACTGTACGTGTGGACCACATGTAGTGCCTCCACTCCCTATGGACGGGTGCATGGTGGCTTCCATTGGGCTGGACCTGCGCTTTGGTGAACATATGTGTATGTTTCAGTTGGGGGTTTCGCCAGGAGTGGGAAGGCCCAGGCACAGCATGGCTGATGCTGCTAGATGGTTTGGGTTCAAACCAATCCTTTCCCACCAGCCCCACCCAAGAGTTCTGGCTGCTCCACACAGCACTTGCAGGCATCTGCCTGGAGGGTTTTGGGCACCCTGGTGGGTGTGTAGTGATCTGGCATCGTGGTCTCAATCCTCATTTCCCTGATGGCTGATCAAGATGAGACACCTTTCCATGTGTATTGATGATCTGAATATGCTCTTTTGTGATGTGTCTTTTTAAAAACCTTTATCCATTTTTATGTTTGATCTACCGTTTTCTTATTGATTTGTAGTGATTCTTGATATATTCTAGGTTCCAATTCTTTGTCAGGTTTGTATTAAAGAGATCCATTACAGGGATAGATTAAGTCTCTCATCTCAATCAATAGTTGCTTCTCATCGTTTAGGACCTGACTCTCCTAGAATTTCATCAGCTGGAAGAAACGCCAGTGCAGGCAAATAATGCAGTTTTAAACCGAAGTTTTTGTCACTACCATACTGCCTGGCCAATCCACTCATTTGGATTTTTTTTTTTTTTTTTTTTTTTGCCAAATGCATTGGGCTGAATGGAAAAAAACAAACTTTATTGCTAACACCTTGAAATGTGCTTTTAGAAGCCTTGATTGAACCTAATTCCAAATCTGTCATTATGGTTTAGGGATTCAATCAGATGTTAGGGATTTTAGGCTTTAGGGATGTTGATCTTTCAGGATTTTGACATTCCGGATCCTGGCTTTTGGGATTGTGTCTTTTGGGGTAATGACCAGCACCAAGCCAGGATAACCTCCCCATCTCAAGATCCAAAATCACTTCTGCAAAGTCTCCGTTCCATGTAAGGTCATAGGTACAGGAATTAGAGATTAAGAGGTGGGCATTTTGCGGGGGAGGGGGGAACATTATTCTGACTCCCAGTCAGTGAAACTGCAAGTGCAGACCACCATGGAGAAGGGAAGCACCTCCACAACCAACCCCCAGGATCGAAGTGCTCTTAACATTTTCAGGCCTGTCCCTCCGGACGTTTTTCGGACTGTGTGTGTTTTCAGGAACGGGCCCACACACTTCTGCAACTCGCTGTTATTAAAGCTCACGGCACTCCGGGCATCTGCCACATCGCTAAGCATAGACACTTCCCCCACGCTGCCCCGAGGCTGCCTGGGGTTCTGCTGGACCACATTGGAGTAACCAGTCTCCCACGGGGCTGCCAGGCCGTTCCTGACCTTCTGCGCCACGCTCAAGTACAGGGAGCATGCTCCTGGCCCATCCATGCTCACCCTTCACCAGTGGGACCCTGGTGCCAGCTCATTCCCCAGGACATCTCAGGCCAGCCTCAGCTTCTCTCCATCCTCACTGGGTGATGATGGTCACTGCTGGTCACTGCCGTGGGTGCTCAGGCATGGGAGGAGGGGTGCGGAGCATCGGCGGCCCTGAGGCAGACCCAGGACCTTGGGGAGCCCTGTGCCCCCTCCACCCCACGACTCCCTCCTTGGCCTCCATGTGCTAGAGCCCCAGGGCAGCCCCCCAGCTTCCCCCACCAGCTCCACCCTGCTGTCCCATAGGCACCTCACACCCAACACGTCTAAACCAAATGCTTTCTCCTTGCCGGGCCCTCTTCCCCTGACACCCCCTGAGGTCCACTCTCTCTGAACACATCCTGGTGTTCTCTTCCCCTCCCACCACTCCAGTTGCCATCGGGGGTCAGCAGAATAATTCCCCTCACCCAAGATACCCCAGTGCAAATCTCCAGGACCTGTGACTATGTTAGGTTGCATGGCCAAGGGTCGGAGACACCATGCAGGCATGACGGCAGCTCACCGGCTGACCTTGGAGGGAGGCCACCTGGATTGGCGGGTGGGCCGTGTGATCACAGGGGCCTTCAGTGTGGAGGGAGGGCCAGAAGCAGAGCCCCATCGAAGGGGCACATGGCTGCCGAAGGTCAGGGGACACACCATGGCCAGCTCTGAGATGGAGGAAAGGCCCCTAGCCCAGGAACGCGAGAGGCTTCTAGGAGCTGGAAAAGGCAGGGAACGGATTCTCCCCTGGAGCCTCCAGGAGGACGCAGCCCTGCCGACACCTTGACTTCAGCCCACAGGACCCGGATAACCAAGTCCAGTGAGAACCGATCACGTGTCTGGGCATTCCCACCACTGAGTTCCTGGGGATTTGTTGTAGCTGCAAACAGAAGCAGGCCACCTCCACTGTGTGGGTCCCCATGTCTATGGCCAGCCCAGATCTCGCTCTGGAGCTGCAGACACAGGTACCCATTCTCCCTAACATCTCCATGGGGATGCCAAATCACTCAAACTCACACTCCACCCCACCTGGCCACCCCCTCGGGTGCCACACCCAGGGACCCAAAACCTGAAGGCCTGGCTCAGAGTCCCGTGTGCGGCAGAAGCAAGTGAGCGCCTCTGACATCCAGACGGCAACACCGCTGCTCTCGCTTCCCCATGAGGTCTCGCTCGTGGCTCACACCCGGCTGTGTTCTCCTGCCTGCAGTGTGGAGATGGGGTCGCTGGATGCCGCAAACAAGGGCCTCCTCCTGGTGAGAACAGCGACATGGTGCAGGACTCCAGTGCCGCCCCTCCTGGGTGTGGTATGGGGCCTGGGCAAGGCCCTGGGTCTCTCCAAGCCTCAGTTTCCTCATCTGTGAAATGGGGACAAACACACCACTGCAGAGAAAACTGTTGGTCCTGATCAGGCCCCTTCAGGGCCACTGCCCCTCCGTGGCAGCTGGGAGCACCCTCTGCAATGGAAAGTTGCCCATGGTCAGTGCCGCCCTGGCTCAGAGTTGGGGCAGGGAGCAACTTCTTAGGAAGCACCCCCAATCGCATGATCAGGAATCCCCATCTCAGCTCTGCTTCTAGGGAACCTGGCCCAAGGCTGCCCGCTTCACGCAGGGCTGCCTGCATGCCCCTGCCCAGGCACCTTACACACCCACTCACTCGCCACTGCCACTCCAGGGCAGCCACCGTCTTACACATGAGGCTGGGGCTGGGGAGGCCCAGAGGGATCACTGCCACTTTCTGCAGTGGCCTCCCTCCCTCCCCACTCCCTCCCTCCCTCTCCCCTCCCTCCCCCCTCCCTTCTCCCTCCCTCCTTCTGTCCTCCATCCTCAGGGCTGCGAAGGAAGGGAACTCTTTCAAAGGAAGGAACGGAACTCTTTCGTTCCTTCAAAGCCTCAGCTTTGCATTTGCAATGAATGTCCTTGTGTTTTTTGGTTACCAGAGAAGAGATGCAACCACAAATTCTCAGATGCATCTGTGTTCTATTTTCCAGTGTCCATAGTAACTCCCAGTGTTATCTGTCATCTGCTCAAGAGACGGGTGACGGCTGGGCCCTCTCTGGGTCCTGCCAGCTGCCAGCCCTCCAGGGCAGCGGCCGGGATGGTGCATGAGGCTGGGCTGATCAGTGGCACGGCCGAGAAGAGGAAGGGGCCCCAAAGTAGGTGGCAGGAGAAGGAGGAGGAAGGCAGCCAAGGACACAGAAGAGACACTTGCTCAGACAGGGGCGTTCTCCCTCTTCACAGGTGAGCATCTGTAAAGGAAGGGAAGGGTCTCACCCCAAACCCAACAGACCAAAGCCTCAAGATCTATCAGCGAACACAGGGTTGTGTTTGTGTGTCTGTGGGCTCACGGGAGGTGCAGGCGCCAGCACCTCACACTCGGGGGGGATCTGCAGCCCAAGGCACCGCAACCCCATGGCCACAGTTGGTCTGCCAGACCCCGGCCATGAAGGCTGAGGATGGGCTCCCTTCCATCCAGTCCCACAGACACTTCCGAATGTCTGCACCACTCAGAGGTGACTCCGAGCAGACATCAGGTTCAACTCCGCAGCCCGGCAGAGGGGGCAAGGTGGCCAGGCCTGGCTGGGGGTCACTTGGGGAGGGGGCTTGGAGACTCCTGTGGGCTCCCCAGGCCCAAGCAATAGCCCACACAACACACACAACCCATGGCACCCAGACCCACCCGCAGGGCCCCAGCAGGCCAAGCTCCAGCCACGGCCCCTGCTAATAACAAGGTCATGTCCTTAAAGTACCTCCTCACCCTCCCACAGCCATAAGAAATTGCCCAGGGGCTGCCTCGGGACCCCACACAGAAACCTGAGCTGCAAAACCTGCCAGATGTGAGGCCGGGCGTGGTGTCTCATGCCTGTAATCCCAGCATTCTGGGAGGCCGAGCAGGGCAGATCACCTGAGGTCAGGAGTTCGAGACCAGTCTGGCCAACATGGTGAAACCCCATCTCTACTACAAATACAAAAATTAGCTGGGCATGGTGGTGGACACCTGTAATCCCAGCTACTTGGGAGGCTGAGGCAGGAGAATCACTTGAACCCGGGAACTGGAGGTTGCAGTAAGTCGAGATTGCACCATCACACTCCAGCCTGGGCGACAAAAGTGAAACTCCATCTCAAAACAAAACAAAACAAAAACCTGCCAGATGTGAGGCCACACCTAAGCTTCCCAGGGGGCCTGGACTTTCTGGGCTCAATGCTCTGCCTGCTGCCAGATCCGTCACTGGGGGGACGGGGCAGGGGTGAAGGATCAGGGGCCGGAACACATTGTGGCTCCTCAAGCTTTTCCTGGACTCCTGTCTGCACATGGAGCGACAGCCCTGCCTCCAGATGACCAGGGGCAGGACCCAGGATCCCAGCAATGTTGCTTGTTTGAACCCTTTTTGGATGCAAGTAACAGAAATGAATTCTGGCTTCAGCCAGGAAAAACAGAAAGAAGGAGAAAGAGGAGAAAGGAAAGGAGGGGAAAGGGGAAAGAAAGGGGAGGGAGATGGCAGGATGGTCCCAGAACCCACAGGCAAGGATGAACGCTGAGCTCGGGAACGCCCAGAGCAGGCACTGGGGGAGGATGGGAGTGCTTCCGGCACGCAGCCTCCCCTCCTGGGGTTTTCAGCCACGTCCCTCTGGGTACAGTGTTACTCAGCAGAAGAATTCACTGCCAGGCGATTCTGGGCTTCTCAACTATCAGCCAGACCCTCAAACAGACTTGTCCTTCTTTGTTCACTTCCCCAGGGTGGACACGGCCTGGTCCTGCCTGGTCAGGGGCCCCCATGGTGTGAGCACGTCCTCTGCTGTGCCCACGTAGGCCAGGGCTGAGGTGGAGGGAAACAGCCCCCATTGCCTGTTCGGAGCCGGCCACGCTTCTGCAGGAAACACAGCTCCATCCAGCTATGGGCGCTGAGCTGGGAAGCCCTGAAATGTGCCTGCTGGCCTCCAGGCCCAGGCCAGGTGGGAACCTGCTGTGGTCGCAGGCCTCCCTGTCCACAGCCAGCTGCATTCCAGTGGGGAAGCTCCATCCCAGGCTGGTCTGATGACAATTCCACAATTCCACCCGCGCTGCCTCCAGGAAGCTCTGCTGATGAGGTTCCCGTGGCCCTGCCTGTTGCAGGCAGCTGACCGAAGGCCGGCGGCCCAGCCAGCCCAGCTCACAAAGCAGCATTTCTCACTTGGAGCACGGGAGAGCTGGAGTTGTGTTTTATATTCGTGCCAAGAAATGGCTCCAAGCACTGCAGACGTGGGCTCTGGCGGAGCCTCCAACAGGGCAGGCCACGCGGGGCCAACAGCCTCCTTCCGCCCAGGGGCTGGCCCAGGAGGTGAGAATTCCACAGAGGAAGTGCACACGTAGCACTTGGCCTGCTCCCCCTGGGGCAGAGCCGTCGCCTCCCGGCCCGAGAGGACCCCAGGCTGACGGGGGGGATGGGGCTGCCCGGGTCACACAGGGACCCTGGAATGCGGCAGAGCCCAGCACCAAAGGTTAAGTGAGGCCAAATCAGCACTGAGGGTGGAGCAGTGCCAGGGCTGGAAGGACAGTCACTACCTCCCACCCCAGCAGGCGGCTGAGGGCTTCTTTGTTTTTGGTGGAGTCAGGATCTGGCTAAACAGACTGTTAAAGAAATGCGGAATTCCAGTCTATGCCGTTTTCTGGGTAACAGAGGGTTTAGGAGAAATCCCTTCTGCTCCACTTTGTTGAAAATATTTCTGCACTCCAAGCGCCCTCAGCAGTGTCAGCAGGGCACAGCCCCTCAGGAGCTTGTGACGCCCATGTGCCCTGGTCTCAAGGAGGTTCCCAGACGTTGCACTGAGCACCAGGTCTCCTTGTGAACGTCCCCATGAGAGCAAGGAGAGCCCTTTCTCTAGCTGGTGTCCCATGTCCTCATCAGGAGCACATATTCAGGGCCACACAGCCCTCGTCCCCAACTATGGTGCTGCGATTTGCTGTGTGTATTCGTCCATTTTCACGCTGCTATGAAGAAATACTCAAGGCTGGACAAATTATAAAGGAAAGAGGTTTACTTGACTCACAGTTCTACATGGTTGGGGAGGCCTCAGGAAACTTACAATCATGGTGGAAGGGGAAGCAGGCACATCTCACATGGTGGCAGGAGAGAGAAGTGCGAGAAGGAGGAAGAGCCCCTTACAAAACCATCAAACCTCATGAGAACTCCCTCACTATCACCAGAACAGCATGAGGGAAACCGCCCCCATGATCCAGTCACCTCCCACCAGGTCCTTCCCTCAGCAGATTACAATTCAAGATGAGATTTGGGTGGGGACACAGAGCCCAACCATATCAGTGGCCTTGGGCAAGTGTCTCAGCCTCTCTGTCTCTGCTTCCTCATCTGAATGACAGGGTGATAGTGAGGACTCCCATCTCTTAGGGTTATGTGGGCATGAAACAGTGCAGCTGAGGGCAGGCACATTTGCTGCTCCCCTTACCCCACAGGGCGTGAATCGTGCCCCCCACACCGGCTGCCTGTCCGGGGCCACAGAGGAATCCTGGGGATCTCCATCCACCCTACCACGTCTTGCAGACGAGGATGCCCAGGCTGCAGAAGTGCTGGGAGATCAAGGTGGCAGAGCTGGGGCTGAGCGCTGGCCTCCCAGGGCAGGAGGCTCCTCCTGCGTCCTTGAGCCTGGGGCACCCTCCCTGCATCTGGCTTCAGTGCATCTGACTTCCCACAGGCAGAGATGCCACCTCCTCAGGGGCTGCAGGCTCCTGTTCGCAGATGGAGGATGTGGCTCTGAGGGGTGAGGAGTCACAGCCAGAGCGGCACCCGGTCAGAAGCCTGCTCCAGCCACAGTTTCTGCCACCTCTGTCCTATTTCTCCTTTGAAAGGTGGGGAACAGGGACCTAGAGAGGCTGCCAGGGCCTTCAGTGTAGCACCAACTCTTCCTGAGAGGTCACGCAGCCAGGAGAAAGGACAGATCAGCTGTTGTTGGTGGAGAGAGTGGGACATGGAGGGGGCATTCCTCTGCAGCTGAGGGCAGGACACGGGAGGGCGGGTTGAGCAGAAAGTGAGTAATGACCGGAATCAGCAGGGCCCAGACCAGGAGGCTGGGGGAAGCGGTAGATGCAGCAACAGGTACCCTGCAGGGGCCTATTTAGAATCCAGAGAAGTGGCATTCAGCCCCAGGGAGCTCAGGGACTGGGGTGGTGAGGCAGAGGGGGCTGGCACTGGCAGGGCAGGGCTGCCACCACAGAGTGCAGTTTGCAGGTGCGGCCAGGGTGCCTGGAGTGTGACAGGGGCGAGAGCAAGGGTTTGGAGCAGACCCTTGGGACCCGAGGAAGAGCTCTGCCAAGCGTCAGTGCCCTCTTCCCCACAGGGAGGATGATGAGAACTTCCTCCCGGGTGGAAGAGATGAGCTATTGCAGGTGGATACAGACTTGGCACAGGTCCACACCCAAGGACTGGCAGGACCTTCGTACACTACAGACTCGGCACAGGTCCACACCCAAGGAATGACAGGAGCTCCGTACATGCTGGGGGTCAGGAGCTGCTGGCTGAAAGGCTGGAGCTGCCACAGCTCCAGGGGAGGGCAGCAGCCCAGGCCCAGGAGGAAGAGGGAAGGCAGTAAAGCTGGCGCAGGGACCTGGTGGGAAAGGGAGCAGGCACGGGCAGAGGGGATTCCCTGCCTCAGTGCATGGGGGCCGTTGCTCAGCCCTGCAGGAGCTGCAGGAGACTCAGGTGGGCCATGGGGAAAGCCTAGGAGGTGGGGGCATGAGCAGCATGGAAACGGCGCTGAATGTCAGGCTGAGGGGCTTACACCATGCCATGTCCATTCCATGCAGTGCAGACCCGTGATGCAGCCCCTGCCCTGCCCTGAGATCCGCCCAGCAGCCACCACCAAGATGCCCACCAACCTCAGAGGCTCAGAGGCTGGAAGGGGAGCAGGAGAGAGCAGGTGTGGACAGGTGTGGGGACTGCAGAGGGCACCGCAGGCTCGGGAGCCTCGGAGGAGATGCCCTGTCCCATTGCTTGGGAGCGAGGCCAGGACAGGCTGAGGTTTGCAAGCCTTGGCACCGAGGTGCGCGAGGGCTTGCTGGAGACGAAGCTAGCCAGGAGGATAAGAACAAGAGGGGCTCAGAGCCTCCCGGAACTCCAACATTTCGGAGGGTGGAGGGGAAGCAACTAGGGCACTGAAGAACAGCATCAGGTTGTCGACGAAGAGAGTAGAACCCTGTAAAGTATCTGTTTTCTGTAAAATATTTGAAGAGATTTATTCTGAGCCAAATATGAGTGACCGTGGCCCGTGACACAGCCCTCAGGAGGTCCTGAGAACATGTGCCCAAGGTGGTCGGGGCGCAGCTTGGTTTTATGTATTTTAGGGAGGCATGAGACATCAATCAAATACATTTGAGAAATATGTTGGTTTGGTCCAGAAAGGCGGGACAACTCAAAGGTCGGAGAGGGGGGAGGGAAGCGTCCAGGCTACAGGTGAATTTAAACATTTTCTGGTTGACAATTGGGTGAGTTTGTCTGAAGACCTGGGATTGATAGAAAGGGAATGTTCAGGTTAAGATAAAGATTGTGGAGACCAAAGTTCTTTGAAGTCTGATAGTGGCTGCCCTTAGAGACAATAGATGACAACTGTTTCCTATTCAGATCTTTCAAAAGGTGCTAGAGTTTAATCTCCTCAGGATTGGGAGGGTCTGGAAGAAAAAGATCTAGCTATGTTAACAGAGATTCTTTACAGATGCAAATTTTCACCAACACAGAACAGCTTTGTAAGGTCATTTCAAAATATGGCAAACACATTTTGAGGTAAACTACTTTGATTTTTTTCTTCCTTGACTTGTAATGTTATGCCAGGGTCAGGTTGGAAAGTAAGTCATAATATACAGGGTTAAATAAAACCCATCTGATGAGAATTTCTGATTTGCAGGGCAGGACTCCCCAGACCCCTTAGATAGGAATTTGGGCAAGATGAAAAATCAGTTTAGTCCTCAAGGTGATGGTCCTGCAGTTATTACACTGGCTGTCTAAAAATGATCACTGGTTGCAGGCGCCAGGGAGAGGCAACTTCCCAACAGATAAAGGCACTTGAAATTGATCACCAGCGGCTTCCAATAAAATCTCAGGAATTGGGTGAGTGGGCAGAGCAAGCGCATTAAGAGACAAAACGGCAGAGCATGACCCTCTGGGGGCATCCTACCGGAAAAGGGGAAGCAGCCTCAGGTGAACATACATACAACTTCACAAACCCACTGTAAATGCTCACGTCCTGAGTGCAAGGAGGGCACCGTGCATGCAGGCAGCCCACCCTAACAAAAGCATCACAGGAAAAGGGACACAAGACCGCAGAAGTATGCCAATATCTAAGACCCCAAGTCAAAAGGTCAAATGCTGCACTTCACCTCCACAGTGCATGTTTGGGTCTCTTCCGAGTGTACTTTTTCTTTCCTGCTCTAAAGCTTTTTAATAAACTTCCACTCCCGCTCGGAAACTTGCCTCAGTCTCCTTTTTCTGCCTTATGCCCTTCAGATGAATTCTTTCTTCCAAGGAGGCAGGAGTTGAGGCTGCTGCAGACCCATGTGAATTCGCCACTGACAGCTCAGATATTCGCCACCCCTAACAGGAGGATCGCTTCAGTCCAGGAGTTCAAGACCAGCCTGGGCAACATGGTGGCACGTGCCTGTGGTCCCAGCTACTTGAGGGGCTGAGGCAGGAGATCAATTAAGCCCAGGAGGCTGAGGCTCACTGTAGTGAGCCGGGATGGCACCACTACACTCTAACCTGGGCAACACTACAAGACCCCATCTCAAAAAAACAAAAAAGTAAAAGGGAAAATATTTTTGTACAGCTGTACAATGTGTGTTTTAAGCTAAGTGTTACTAAAAAAGAGTCAAAAATGTTTTTAAAGCTCATAAAATTAAAAAATTAGAAAAAAGCTCAGGTGAATGTGTTATTGAAGACATTTTTTAGTATAAACTGAGTGTGGCCTAAGTGGGCTGTTCATCCAGCCTGCAGCAGGGCCTCAGAGGCACTCCCTCTCCCTCACGGACACCCACAGCCTTGTCCACAGGCCCCAATCAGGGTGAGTGCCCTCCACAGCTGAAGCATGTTTTCTCTTTTACATCATATTTTCACTGTACCTTTTCTACGTTTAGATATACAGACACTTACCATTGCGTTACAACTGCCTACAGCATTCAGCACAGTTAACGTGCCGTGCAGGCGTGTGGTCCAGGAGCAACAGGCCGTCCCCCACAGCCTGGGTGTGGGGCAGGCTGTCTCATCCAGGAGCACGGGGCACACTCTGATGTTGCAGGATGATGAAATCACCTAACAAGGCATTTATCAGAATGCATCTGCACTGTTAAGTGACACATGACTGTGCTTTCTCGTGAACCACCTTTTCCCAGAACGATGAGGTCCACAATATAGTTTTCTGAGCAAAAACAGCAACAAGAAAGGGTCAAGCAGAAATGAGCTGGGGGCAAGTCAGCAGAGGGCTCAGCTTCTCCTCTGGGACTCTCACCCACACAAGGCTCTTCTGCACGAGGCCCGGGTTCCTCGTCCTGTGACAGTTGTGGCCCTGGAGAGTAGCCCCAGCTGATGGCAGGATGAGAGGGAGAATACGCAGCCTCAGTCCCTCCTCTAGGAAGCCTGCCCTGCCAACCTCGACAGACCCCAGGGCTTGGCCATGCCACGAGCCAAGGCCTGTGTGACCTGGTGTCTGAATCCCCAGCACCAGTCCAGGGGGCTGCGGTCACCATGGCAACTCCACAAGGGTGCCTGCAGGCCCCAAGACCACAATGCTCACCACAGGTGGGCCTCCTCTGCAGCAGATGGGGCAAGTCGGGGTGCCTGGGGACAGAGGCTGCCCCTCAGCCAGTGAGACCTAGTGCCTGCCTGGCACTAGTCTGGAAAGCAGTGTAGACACGCTGTACCACTGGTGATTCCCCTCATGACCACCTTCGTGGCATTGCCTCGATCCCACCTGTACAGGGGAGACACTCAGGCTCCAAGAAGTCACCGGGAAGCCCCTGGGGCTGGCCACAGCAGGCTGCCATGATCAGTGCCCCGCCCCACCCGCCGCCAAACGTCTATCTGCCCACCTTCATCCGCAGATGTATTGTTCATTGCTGCAAGGGAACCGTGCCCGACACCCAGTCACATGACCTGTGGACAGGGGCACAGTGGTGCTGGGGGGCAGTAAGAAACGGTACCTGGAACCTGGAGATCAGGTCAGGTGATGTGGTCCCCAAGGGCTGTTTCCACCAGCTGATTATGCCAGGTGACACGGAGGGGCCTATGGCCATGGTGGGCCCCACTAGCATAGCTCTTGGTCTGGCAGGACCCCACCTGGGAGAGCCAGGGCCACCCCACATGCCCCCAGCCCCATCTGATGCTCCTTTGAGACTGTGTCCTTGCGACTTATGACTGGAAACTGCCGTACCAAGTGCTGGGGAAGCTCATCTTCCCCAGGGCCACCACCCTCACCAGGACTGCAGCGCCGGAGCCAGGTTTGGAGTCCAGCGGCACATAGCACAGCACCAGGCTCTGCGGCCACTCTCCTGTCTCCCCACACGAAAATTAAAGCAGGGGCTCTGGGCTTGGGAAAGACCTGGGAAGGGGAGGGGAAATGGGAGTCCAGCCACCTGGAGCTATCCCGGGCCTGGCAGAGGCCACACACTCTGGCATGGGGGACACCCTGGGAGGCCCCGAGGCTCGGGCGGCATCTTGGGCTTAGCTCAGGTGGTGTGCCCCTTCCAGGAGGCGGCAGCAGGGCTGCTCCTCTGGGCCGGGCTCCCTGCATTCCCCGCTCTGCCATCCCTTGATGTCGCCCCAAGCCCCTTTGTGGTTGGGCTCAGCCCTTCCTGCTGCAGGGAGAGCTCCAGCAAGGCTGCAGGGCTGGGGGGCCGAGGGGCATCAGGTGGCTTGTCCTGAAGTGCGTGACCCTGGATGTGCTGAGCAACAAACCCTGAAAGCCCTGAGGCAGCTGGGCAGGAAGATGCCTCACGGCCTAACACAGGGGCTGGGGTAGGGTTGCGGCTCTGCGGCTCATCTTCGGGAAGAGAGTTCTTTCCATCTTCCTGCTCCACCATCCTCAGTGCTGTGCTCCCGGCCGCTCCCTCGGGGCTTCTACACCAGGTGTCCCCTGCAGGGAGAACTTCAGAGGCCTCAGCAGAGCTCCCTTGTGCCTCACTAGTCAGAGCTGCAGCTGCTTGACCAACTGGGGCCTGCCCCAAAGGGCCACGGAGCGCCTGTCTCCCAGTAAGACGAAGGGTGGACCCTTCCAGGGCCAGGCACCTCCTGGCACATCCTCAGCCTGGGATCTGTGCTCTGGGACTGACTTGGAACTCAGAGGGCAGGGTCTGGGCCCGTGGCAGCGCTGCCCCGTGGTGCTGCAGAGCTGAGGTGCCTTCAGAGAAGATGCCCGTTTATTCTCACTGCTCAGGAGTGATGAGTGCAGCGCTGCCACGGAATGCCACAAGGCTGCTGCCAATAACCAGGCAGATACACCCAACGGAGGGGCACCAGGGTACAATGCAGAAAGTCAATGGCAGAACAGTGTGGACTGCATGTGACCTTTTGTATAAAACCTAGAAATAACTTTAAATAGAAACATCGGGCGTCAGATGCCATGGCTCGCGGCTGTCATGCCAGCACTTTGGGAGGCTGAGGTGGGAGGACTGCTTGAGCCCAAGAGTTCAAGGCCAGCCTGGGCAATATAGCGAGACCCCGCCTCTAAAATTTTAAAAGTTGGCCAGGCATAGTGGCGTGCATCTACAGTCCCAGGCACTTGACAGGCTGAGGCAGAAGGATGGCTTGAGCCCAGGAGTTCAAAGCTGCAGTGAGCTATGATCTTGCCACCTCACTCCGGCCTGGGCGAGAGATCAAGACCCTATCACTTCATAAAAATAAAAGAGAAACAAATCAGGACTTTTTTTCTGGAAGGACTAAAAAGGCCTGCTGCAGTATTTCTGGGGAGACGGTCTCGTGGAGGGGGGAGGAAGGTGTAGGTCTTACCTTTCTGTCATCTGTGATATTTACATTTTTAAAGCCCTGTCAACAATTCACTTAGGATTTTTTTTTCATACCACTTAGAGTGGCCCATGTGAGGAAATTATGAGTGTTTTTATTCTGTGTAACTCTAAAAACAACCTCAACATAGCAAGCCTTACGCCTTTTTTAAAAATACCAATCTGGCGGATCCCTGCTCCAGAGCAGCTGCTCTCCAGTGTGGTGAGAAACGCTGGCAGATACGGTCTTACTTCTTGAGAAGCCCCATCCTCTTCACAGATGTGGACATGGCGTCGGACAGCGCCCTGGGAAGGGCCTGTGAGAGGCAGCCTCAGCCGCTCTCCCCCAGGAGACACTGTAAGGATCCATGCACAATCTTTATGATATGAAGATGCTGTGCACATTTCAAGTGGCTGCATCTGAAACGAGCCAGGCACCCAGCTGGGGGCTTCCCAGTAACTGTGGCTTCTCTGGCATGTGATGTTTATGAAATACGGTTCATCACTGTGAGGATCTGGAGAAAGCTGGGAGGAGGTGGGCTGAAACACAGCCAGAGCAGAGACCGCAGCACTGAGGACTGCCGGGGAAGCTCTCCTTGGTTTGGTCTCCCCGACCAGGCCTCAGCTGGCAAGGACGCAGCTCACGGAATCTTCTTCCTCGGGGTGGTCCGGGGTGGCCGCAGCTCCGCAGGCCCATGGGCAAACGGGCAGCAGTCCGTGGACAGAGCACAGCCATCAGGGTGATGCATGAAGAACCAGCAGAGGCGGGTTTTGCAGGCTTCGGAAGGCAGTCTCTGTTTCGCTTCCGGTTGCTTTGTCTTCCACAGCGCCTCCTCTCGCCAGTCACGGATGTGAACTCTCCCATTCACAACTATGGTTTGGAACAGAGAAAAGACACACTGAGAAGTAAACCTGAAAGTTCCTTAATTCACCAGCCTCTGTTTAGCTCCCACGCCACGGCAGGTGCCAATCCAGGATCAGGGATACCACCAGAACACAGCCTAGAGTTCCTGCTGGTCACAGTGAGTTTGCCTCCAGTGGGAATGACCGAGGTATGGGATGCATCTTCAGGCAAGGCCAGGAAAGGTGAGCCCTGCGGGAGGTGAGCAGCAGCCCCGCGCAGACCCAGGAAGAGCATTTTAGGCAGAGAGGCAGCAAACCCGAGTGTCCCAGGACAGACTGCACCAGGACTGGCCGCATTCGAGGAACAGCCAGAGGGGAGGGCAGAGGACAGAGCTGGGTCCCATGTGGCCTCATCATTGAGGCCACGACCTTCCCTCTGGCTGAGTGGCAGGTCCTGCAGAGCCACCATTTTAGAAGGATCACTTGAGTGGAGGAAGGAGGGACCATGGTGTGAGAGCCGAAACACGAGAAAACATCTGTGCTGCAGCCCCAACCTCTGAGGACTGTCTCAGCATTACAGGCAGAAAGAGGGGCAAGGCGCAGGTCCCTCCACGCAGTCTAAGGACGGGGCTGGAGCAGGGCGGCCTCTGCTCCTTGGTGCCGTCCCAGTGCACTGGGTTTACATGCGCCTCCCAACCAGAGCCCCTCCAGGTGCAAGTGTGGAGTAAGAGAGGCCAAGGAGCTCTGGAATAGGAACACGAAGGGGGATCTGCCTACTTGCAGTGGTTTAGATACCCCCTCTGGAAGTGCCACTGGGACCCAATGGCCAAGGCTGATCTCCAAACTGGGGAGCTGGAGGGACATCAGAGTGGGGTGGGGCCAGGAGAGGGCTGCTGTGGGCCCGCTTGTCACCTGGGTGCCAGGCCTCACGGGCCTCCTCTAGGCTGCCTCCTGACCCCGCCGCCCAACTTGGGCCGAGATAATCCCCTACACTCCCATTTGGCCGTTTCCTTGTGGGAAGCCAACAACTCCCTGTGAAACGTGGCCAAAGCAACCACCTCCTTCCTGGTTCTCGCTGGAAGCTAGGAAACTGCTCGCAACAGAAGGCTCAGGGGAACAAAGGAGCCTCAGTGCGGAAGTCTGGCTCACCGACTTCCAACGAGAACTTGAAAGTGTAGGAATTAAAGCCTGAATTCTGCTTTCAAATCACCTTGTGTGTGGCAATAACGAGCCTGTGTGCTTTTGACAGACTGATATTTTACAAATAGTTTCCCCAGAAACTAGAGAAATGAGCCCAGTGAGCGGCGCCTCGCTGCGTCCAGGGACACAGTTGGGGGCTCACCCTCACAGCCTGGCTGGAAGCACTGCCAAGGCCAGGCCTGACCCCGTTTGCCCTCCCACGGCCGCCTCTCTGTCTCGCCTCCCAACATCGGAGCTGAGGTTTCTTAACCTGAAGGCTCGGGTGAAGGCAGTCCCACGACACTCTGCCCATGTCCCCACAGCAGCACCTCCTGGCGCAGCACAGAAGGGCACATCCTGGCCACTGAGGGATCTGGAACCCTCTGAAGGGTGCTCAGGAGAAGCCCCAGGGGCCAGAGCTTCCCCCCAACTCCCATGGGGCACATGATCCCAAACAGTGAGGGGCCTCTGGCCTGATGCCCTGACCTATCAAGAGAATGGGGGGTGGGGATCACTGAGGCCAAAGGCTGAGCACAGATTCCCACCCTCAGAGCCAGCCTCTGCACCCTCTTCCCCAGCGCAATGTGACAGGCTAGCTGGCGGCAGGCCCTCCCACGCGGCTCCGGAGTTAAGAGCACACCCAGCCATGTTTTGGAAGCAGGACCTGCAGGGTGTCTAAGGACTGAGGAGCGGGTGCTGATGATAGAGATGAGGCTCCCGGAACGGCGCAGGCAGGCTCCAGGCTGGCCCAGCCGTCCTGACCCACTCTCCGTGTCTACAACCCCGGACATGGCAGGTAGCTCCCGGCCGCCCCTCCTAACACCTGAGCTCCCATCTGGCCAGGTGCCAGAAGTGGTGGCCTTCCAGGGGCACTCGCTCCAGCCAGCTAGAAAGACAACCAACAGCTAGAAAGACTCTCCTCCTCTGGAAATGTGCTCCTCATTTTGAAATGGAACCACAGGGCCACAGACTGCTCAACCCAAGTTCCGGCCGCCTCCTCCCTCCCTACTGTGCGTGTCCCCTCGGACTCTAACTCAGCACAGGAACTGCCATCTCCACCACTGCTTCTGACAGCAGACACTCCCTCTCACCAAGCTGTTCTGAGGAACGGGTTGAGGATTAGAGTCCTCGGATGATGCCATAGGCTCAGGGGTGCCAGTGCTGGCTCAGACCTGGCCTGGACTGTGGCGTGGCCTCTCCACTCACTGGGAGACTTCGGGCCGGTGCGCTGACCTCTCTGAGCCAGGTCTGCGTGTTCAAGGAGGAAAGGCCTGCTCTGCCATGAGTGCAGGATGAGATGAGGCCCCGCGTGTACCCAGCAGCACGGTGCCAGGCTCCATACCAGACAGCATGGATGGAGCACGCCACCCCTTGGCGGCCTCAGGAAGGGGCGGGGACAGAGGCAGGGCTGGCCCTCGTGGCCCTCACAGGTCATGCTCAGGGCTGGCTGACCTGAAGCCATCTGGAAACATTTCCAATTCCTCACTCTCATAAACATTTTCTGAGACTAGCCATGTTAGCTTAAAACAAAACCTAAACCTCATACAGAGATAAGACCCAGCTTCAGAGCATAGTTTTCACATGACTGGAGGAGTATGTTTATTTGGAACCCAATCCCCAGGCCTCCTACTCAGAAGCGTTTCCAAAAACAAGTTTGCCCCCCAGGGTGACCTGCACAGAAAAACACTGACATACAAGCAGACTCATCGTGGGTGAAAAAGACAGTATTTCAGGAAATCAACAAAAACAAGTGTTGGGAAAGACAGAAAAAGGCCCCGTGGAGGTGGGAAGTATTCTAACTGCCTAAAGCTCTACGCAAGGAAGAGCAGACTCCAGGCAGCAGGCCCAGCCCAGCCAGCACTGCAGGCCCAGTGTCTACTCTGGAGGCAGCCTCAGGGACATGCTTCTGCACCTGCCCCGGGAAACAGAGGCTCCAACCATGCTGACGGGCCCCCCACCCAACAGCAGCTCACCTAGACAGGCCAGTTCAGCCAAAAGCCAAGTTCAGCTCTCCAGGAGCAGGCAGGCACACAAAGGCAGTGTGTGTGTGTGCACAAACCCACACGCTTGTGCTCTTGTGTACACATGAGGCATGGCACACACACCTGTGCTCTCTCACACACCCACAGAGCCAGATACTGCACTGCACCTGACCCCCCACAGCTGCCTCATGGGCAAGGGACCCAGAAGCTAGGATGTGAGCCAGGCCACTCCTTCCCACTGTGACTTCGGTGTCATCCCTACCCATCAGTCAGAGGCCCAGTCCTTCTCCTGGTCATGGCGGCTGTAACCTGACCAGCTCCCACTCTTACTCCTGCCAACCCTGGCTCTTTGCAAATGCTGTTCGCTCTGCCTAAAGCTGTTCTCTGTTCCTGACTCCTCTTTTCCTTCCAGGCCCAGCTCAAGTGTCATTTCCTAAGTAAAGCCCTCCTGAGCCCACTTGGGCCAGGCCAGTTCTTCCTGCACATCACAACTCACAGAAATGTGTGCTTGGGGCATGGTGGTGACACAAGACACCTACTATTCTTAAAGATGCACGTGGAAGTACTTAGGGGTGAAATAGCGTGCTAGCTAGAATTTGCTTTAAAATACTTACAGAAAGAGGAAAAAAAAAAAAGCTCCATAAAGCAAGTTACGGCAAACTCCCCAGTCGCTGGCGCTGGTAAACCGTGGCTCCCTGCCGTTTTCCTGCCCCCTCTGTGCACACCTGGAAGCTGCAGATGATGGAACTGTGTACACTGCCAGCACCTGGGTGAGCCCCTGCTACATCTCCCCCTCCCTCACTGCACCGCCGGCTCCAGCAAGCCAGGGATGTGTCTGCCTTGCTTTGAGGGCTGAGTGAATGGCCAAGCGGGTGGAGGGCCCTCCTGCCTCCCTATATCCTGGCAGTCCTGGAGTCACAGGGTGTTGGGGAGCAGGAGAGCTGGGTACCAGGACCTCCCCTTGCCCAGGCCCGCAGGGCGAGGGCCACAGGAGTCCAGGCCTCCGCCTGTGGGGCAGGGCTCACTCTTCCCACTCCCCACCCTGGCTCTGTGGCTCGGGATGCTTCCAGTTTGCAGCAGCTAAAGATGACGCCACACAATGACCCTCAGCCAAGAGGGGCCCGGCCAGCGGCTGCCCGACTTGCTCTGTCCTGCGTGGAGCAAGTGGAGCTGAGGCGTCAGCAAGCACAGCACAGGGGGAGGGAGACCAGCCTGGGGACATCGCATGGGACGAGGTCCAGAGGAGCAAGGAGGGAATGGGGTGACCCACGTCCCACCCTGAGGTCAAATGCCACCCACGTCAGAGCTGGGTGGGGCACCGTGGAACTTGGTGCTTCTGCCAGATTCTTCTGTGAGTCTAAACCACTCTAAAATAAAACATTATTTAACTGAAAAAAGGGGGAAAAAGAAGGAAAGCACGGCGGGGGAGAGGCGGACTCCGTACCTCGGAACACCTGGTGGCTGTTCCGGAGCAGCGTCTGCAGGCCCCCACACTCCCGCTTCAGCCTCCGCAGGGTCTCCGTGTCCAGCTCATTGGCTACTTCTGCCAGAGACAGGCTCTCTGTGGAAAAACGGGGTTTTTTTCCCCAAAACAACAACAAAATATTACGAACCTGTCACACAGGCAGAAACAGTCCATTTCAGTTCCATACACTCACACGCTTTATGCACTCCAGCATGAAGGACCACGATTCCATCTCACCTAACCCACACCACACCGCAGCCAAACCATGAGGGCCGCGGTGTCTCCAGCCAGCTGAGGTGGCGCAGCCTGACAAGGCGCAGCCCCACACATGCCCCGTGCCCGCACAGGGCCAGGCGTCAGGTGATGCTGCCTGCTCTGGATGGTCACCTCAAGCTCTTCTCGCTGGTGACCCATGAAGGGTGGTGGCTGTTTGGAGCCAGGGTTTCTCAGACTAAAGGAGGAAGGCCAAGCTGGCAAGCCTGGGGCCTGAGCCTTCCCAGTGGCTGCTCCAACCATGGGGCAGCCAGCCTGGCGCTACCGGCTCTAGGGTGGCCAGCAAGGCCATGCTAGGCGTTAAAAAAAGGAACAGCACAGATACCACAGTGATGGTCTCTTTCCCATTCGAATTTCTGCTTTGAGAGCCTGCATGTATTTCAAAATGCTCTAATCAGAAAACCTGGTGACAATAAAGTCATTTATTACTGAAACATCAAATTAGATATGAATGAAAGCTGGTTTTCCTGCGTGTATTTGCCAGGAACTTCCTATCTGCCAGGCGCTGCACTTCATGTCTTATCCGCACCCTCCCAAGCTGCAGGAGAGCAGAGGAGACGGCGCCTGTCTGCATGCAGCTGAGCCTGTCGGACCCCCATGGATCAGGGGGGTCTGGACCCAGCCTGGCCAACCTTCTGAGTCCACCTTTCGGCTGTCTCAAATCCATTGAGAGGAGTGTGAGTGTTTTAAAAAAGATAACATATTGTCCCAGTCAGCCTTCCCTGTCCCCCCGGCTCTGGCCCAGCACGGACTCCATAACGGGGACTCTCACTCTCGCAGCCATGGGTGCCTCCGGGCCTGGCACATCTGGCCTCTTGGTTACTCATTCTTTTGACGCGTGCGGTCTTGACTCCTAGCCAGGCAGGACTTGGAGCCTCTAGAGGGCAGGGCCCTTTCCTACCCTATTTCTCAGCAATGTCCCACAGGGACAGACGCCGAGCTAGGATGGGTGAGGTCCTGGAGACAGAGCCACACATGGCCCACAAGCACAGACACGCAGAGGTGCCTGCCTGAGGACAGGCTGGGTGGGGGCGACCAAAGGCCCTGAAGGCCACCTGTGGGCGGGAGGAAGGCAGTGGGCTGAAAGGCCAAGGGCACAGCTCCTCCCTTCTCACAGCAAGGCCACATGGAGAGTCCCCAGCAAGCCCCAGACCCACGGACACCAATCTGGAGGGGACGGGGGTCCAGGGCCTGTTAGGCACCCTGGTTCCCAGGTTCCAAGGGGCAGGCAGGACTGAGCCCACCGCTCAGCCATCCCCACTCTCCATCTCCAGGTCTGTTCCTCCTTCCTCCTCACCCACTGAAAGCTGCCCATCCCAGGCACAGCTGATGTCTGTGCGCCCCTCATCTCCTGGGAATTTAAAGGTCCAACTGCACTCAAGAACTGTCACTGTTTACTGAACATGGGAACTTTCAGACCACACTGATGTCCCTGGGGCTCCGGGGCCCAGTTGCCTGTGGTGGGCTCCAAGCTCTGCCAGCCTCAGCCTTCTTCCTCTGTGCTCCAGCCCCACCACAGCAGGGTGCCTTTAGTCAGCGGGGCCAACCCAGAGACCCCATGGTACCTGGTGGTTTGCAAGCAGCTAGTCGGCCCCATCAGCCACTGAGCCAGGGCCACTCTCACCAGATGGCTAGAGGCTCTGCTGACCAGGTACCATCAGGTTTGAATGATTTCTGGAGGGGCTGTCTGTGCTCAATGGCCCGGCCCCATCCCACATACACATGGTGCAAGAGGACAAAGGATAAAGAAGGAAACGGGCATGATTTTGTCCCAACATTCACAGGTGAGGAAAGCAAGGCCTGGAGAGGAGGGGTTTCCCTCAAATGGGCAGCCAGGCAGGAGTCACTGACGGAGGGGATGGGGCTCCGTGCCCTTCTCCAGTTCCCAAAACTGCAAGAGAAGCCAGGCTCCGGCTGCAGCTCTACACCACCCTCTGGCGGCCAAGCAGTATCCCTGCCCGGAAGGAGGCGAGGTCCTTACAGCCCTGGCTGGCTCTCCGAATGCCTTTAACTTCAGCACACCACTCACCCCACGAGAACATAGTTTCAGCACACCACTCACCCCATGAGAACAATCGATGTAATTTTCTCCTTTTGCCATGGCTGATTGTTGTGTTTTGGGGATTTCAAAGAGAATTAAATTATCGAATCACAACAGCTCCAAATCTTACCACATACTCAAGGGGACAGTGCATTTTGCTTACACTCAGTAACCTGTTTTCTCTTTGGATAATTTCTAGATTGAAAATGAGTAGTTCTAGCCCCTAAACCTGCATGTTTGGTAAAAGTTAATTAAGGGTCCAAACTCTGTCACTCCCTGGCCTGGCCTTGGCCTTCCTCCCTGGAAATAACAAAGTCCTTTATGTTTATAAGAACTATTTGGAAAATTTTAAAGAATTTGCTTGAAGACAGCCTATTCACCCACCATCAACGGCTTTTTCAAAGTGTGTGTAGTCACAGGGCCACACCACTTCATGTCAGTTATGAAGATGTGAATTCCTGCCCTCAAGCCTGGGAGCATGCTAGCCCCTAAGGTGGTGGGCAGCTTACCTCCCCCGTTCCAGGTCTTCAAACTCCCATTTTGAGAACTTCTTGTGTTTAATTGCTTTCCACCTAACAATAAATTCGCCACTTGCAAAACTACTTGGTCAATAAAATCTCGCGGCAGGGCGGCACAGTTTCTTACGCGCTCAGCCTTTTCTCTAGGATGAAATCCAGGTAGCCAGGGTCCTTCAGCCTGGGACCCTGCTCCATGCTCAGCAGCCCAGGCCCTGGCTACACACCCGACCCTGGTGTCCAGAGCTTGCTGACCGTCACAGTGACCAGCACTGCCAGCAGCAACCCAGGGTGGAGAAGGGGAAAGCTCCCGGCCAGGTGGGCTTACAGGGCAGCCCCGCCTGCTCTTAATGTACTGAGTCCTCTTTTCATCCACGGAAGCTTCTCTGGAGGAAGGGTATGTTCTGGATTTCCCAATGAGACAGACCTGAGTTTGAAAAGAGCAAAGCAAGTATTTTAGCTGGCTAGTCTATTTCAACGTTCTCCATGGAATTCTCTCATCCTGGAGTACAAATCACAAGTTTTAAAAGTCTATCATGAAAAAATCCTGATTTAAAAAACTGACACCAGCTGGGCATGGTGGCTCACTCCTGTAATCCCAGCACTTTGGGAGCCCAAGGCGGGCGGATCACTTGAGGTCAGGAGTTTCAGACCAGCCTGGCCAACATGGCAAAATCCCGTCTCTACTACAAATACAAAAATTAGCCAGGCATGGTGGCCCTCACCTGTAGTCCCAGCTACTCAGGAGACTGAGGCAGGAGAATCACTTGAACCCGGGAGGCAGAGGCCAATGAGCCAAGATTGTGCCAATGCACTCCAGCCTGGGTGACAAGAGCAAAATAAATAAATAAATAAAAATAAATAAAAAATAAAAACTGACACCAATATAAGTGACTTAAAAATTAATAAAACTGTAAAAGCCCATGGTTCCCTCTCATTACTTGGACCTTCACAAGATCTAACAAAGGCACTTAAACTCAGAGTCCACACCCCTGGGCCCGGCAGCCGCACCATCCTAAAGGTTTCCTGCTGCCGCCCCTCATTCCACCCCTCAGCCGCCCCGGGGGGCACATGCTGATGGTAACACTGCAGAGCGCCCCAGGGGCTGGGAAGGGAAGCAGCTTTGTCCCCACCTTGCCAGAGCCAGCGAGTGCACACGGGGGCTGTGCAGATGGCCTGGAGCCATAGAGGTGCTCATGCGTGCTCGCCTCCCTTCGTGGCACACCCCGATGGAGGGTGCCCTTCAGACAGTCCCCTCCGGACAACCAGGCCCAGCCAACCATGGCAAGGGCGCCTCATTTCTGGGCTTCTTCTCCAGGCATCAACTACAAGGCCAGGCGCAGGTGATAAGGAAGCCGACCTCCTCACTATGTGACAGCCACACCTCTGCTCCCCAGCTCTTCCAGCGGGATTTTAAATTCTTAGTGCCTGTCACACACCCAGTCCCCACCAGACATGTGCTGTGTGTGAACTGCTTTAAAAATGACAAAGCACATTCACATCCACTCTTACATTCGATCCCCAAACCTGCCACTGATAAGGAAACTGAAGCTCAGAGAGATGAAGCAACAGTCCACGGTCTCTACCAATTAGTAATGGGGCAGCAAGTGCAAAAATCAAAGCCACGGGCTCCACGGACCTGCCTAGAGGACCCAAACTTTAGCAGTTTCTCCAAATCAATTCTGACCTCAGAAGCCCAAGACTTGCCAAAAACAGAGGACACTGAGAGGATGACGGGATGGTTCAGCAGCGAGTCCTAAGGTAACTTCCCATGGTAGCAGGGCAGTGACAGCACCAGCGGCCCTGAGGCCTGTGCCACCAGCCAACACTGCTCCTGGTGCACGGCTATGACTGCAGCCGGCCAGCGAGTGCCCACGACATGCCCTCCCTGCTGTGGGCTCTGAAGACATCATCCCGTCCAGCCCCCACAAAGCCCCGGGCAGCCTCCTCCTGGTCTCACAGATGAGGACAGGCTTGCGGAGCTCTGTAATCAGCCTGAGTGCACCGCGGGCAGCAGCAGAGCCAAGGCTTCGCTCAGATCAGCCGGGCCCTTCCCTGCTAAGGCAGCCATCAAACTTTGTGGCCTGGACACGACGGGGTTATTTTTTAAAAGCACACTGTCTGCCAGCCACAGAGTCTTGTCAAATAAAGTTACCAGAGACTGAGGTGAGCTGCTGTAAACACTTCCATGGTACTTTCAAAAGGTCAAGCCCTCGGAGCGGCAAGAGGGCATAAGTCTGCCCTGTCCACACAAAGGTCAGAGGCACAGTCCCACTGCTCACAGAAAGCCCCCGCGCCAACTTCTGCCCAAATGACATTTCAGGTGAATCTGAATGAACTAGGCCTTTAATGAGAAAATGGGAAATCATTGTGAACTTCTGAAACACACTTCAATCGCAGCCAATTATTTGCGACTTGAAGGAGCAGGAACTTTCCACAGGTTCAGCCACAGGCCACACTGAGGCCTCCTCTGGGCAGGTCCCCTGGGGCCACTCAGAGCTTCTGGAGAGGCAAGGAGGGCTTGGCGAGGGCTCCTGCAGGCCTGGAGGAGGGAGCACCGGGGTGCCTTTAAGGAGCCATGGGACAGAACAAGCCTCTGGGCCTCGTCAGTGACAGAGGCACAGAAATCAGCACCGGCACATTCTGGAACATTGTGAACGTTACAGCGTGGTTCACCGCTCTGTGACAGAGCCCTGAACTCTCCATCTGAATGCCGACACACTGCCAAGAACAACAATGAGAATCATGACATACTCTTTTGGTTGAAGGAATCCTGAGGCAGTCTTCGTCCACGTGAAACCCACAGGTGAAGCCCACTTCTTTAATGAAGTCAAGGTATTCCCGGTACTGAGTCTTCTTACTCTGCCTCCGGGAGTATCTTCCAACGAAGTCAAAGAAGCAGCAGGGGAGGACAAAGAAGCGGCAATTGTAGGAAGACCTCCAAAAAGAACCAACAACCACAGTGTCAAGCATCCTGAGCAGACGCAGTCAAGGAAATTCAGCACAAAGCCACATGGCAATCGCGTATCAGGGCAAAATAGGGAAGTGATGTTCCTGGCCAATATGGTTTCTTTTTTTTGTATATAATGTCCACTTTTATTTCAGCTTCAGTGGGTATGTGTGCAGGTTTGTGGCATGGGTGTACTGCAAGATGCTGAGGTTTGGGGTAAGACAGATCCCATGACCCAAGCAGTGAGCATAGTAACCACCAGGGGGTTTTTCAACCTCTGCCCTCTCCCTCACTCCCTACTCCAGCAGTCCCCAGTGTCTACTGCCACCATCTTGATGTCCCTGTGTACCCAGTGTTGAGCTCCCACTTATCAGTGAGAACACGCGGCATTGGGTTTTCGGTCTCTGCAACAGTCTGCTGAGGATAATGGCCTCCAGCTGCACCCATGTCGCTGCAAAGGACATGATCTCCTTGTCTTTGTGGCTGTGTAGTATTGCTTTTCATATTAAAAGACGAATTACAGCCTTCCCCAAGTTAATTTCTAGAAATAAGGCAACACAGTATATCTTTTCAATAAAATATGAATCTAATTACTTTGATAAAAATGATTTTCTTTCACAGTTACTGTTATCAAGCGTCATCTAAAACTTCTTGAAGTACTTTAAGATGTCAGCTTTTAATAGGAACTGTTAGAGGGAAGCACAACCAAGCCCGAGTGAAGACCTGATCTTTAACCTAGTTACTCCTTGATAATGAAAACAGCTCAGAAGAACCTGCGATAAGGAGACTCAGCAACGAAACGTCAATGCGCAGCAGCACAACCTGCTTTGTGACCAAGTCTCTCGGACACACACAGCTCCCCGTGCAGAGGCAACTGTGGCTGCAGAGGGTCTATCGATGGGTAGATTTCCCCTTTAAAGGCAAAGCCTCATGTTTTCAGAAAAAAACTTCCAAAAAGGACACCTCTTTTGACACCGGATATAAATACTGTAGAAGTAATCACAGTGCCAATCCGTGCTGGCCAATAGAGATATAATGTGAACAATCTCAGTAATTTTATATTTTCCAGTAGTCATATTTTAAAAGGTAAAATAAAACAGGTGGGATTTATTTTAAATTTAACCCAATATAGGCAATATGCAAACATTTCAAAAATTGGAACTACCCACATTTCAAGTGCTTGACAACCGCACACAGCTAGTGGCTACCCTTTTGGACATCACTATTTAGAAGCTGAAGCATTTCCCAGCCATTCACCTGATAACTCCTCTACTTCTCACCTGGCTGCAATGACAGGTATCCATGGTGTGAGTTCATCAGAATGGTTACCGATTAACCAATCAACATCAGGGAAAAGGGTCTTATCATTGGGTGTGACTGCATCTTCCTAAAGGAATAACAAAACAAGACAAAATGTTTTGTGAATCAATGTAGAGCTACTGCGTGGGCAGGACACAGCGGGAGGGTACAGGCTCTGGAGTCACACAGCACAGTACAGGCTCTGGAGTCACATAGCACAGTATAGGCTCTGGAGTCAGCTGCTGCATGACCAAGAGCGGGGAAGTCGATATATCCTCCCTAGGTCTGCCTAGAGGGCAAGAAACGCTGGCAACTTGTAGGGAAATCACCAGACAAACTAACAGCACTTTTCTGAGTGCTAATCGCCTTTGGATCATTTAAAAGCTGATTTTTCCATAGGCATGAGAAGGAGCTCTAGGAGAGACAGCCACGGAACGGTTTCACCTCTGGCAGAGTATGGGAGCAAGCAATGGCTTCGGAGGAGGTGAATAGAAGGCAGAGAGGTCTGAAGCTGATTTAAGTGCATAATACAACACAGGGGTCTAGCCTCACAGGCCTTTCAATCTAGGAAACCAAGTCTATGAATAGACAGAGAATTTACATATGTAAATACACAAAATTCTTTACCATTAGGCTATTGCCTTTTGTAAACTATCAGAAAGTGATTAAGATCCCCCTGAATAGGCACTCTAACCATTCTGACAAATTCTGCAGTTAAGCCGAGGACAGCTTGCTTTTATGATTTAAGAACTTTAAATAGGCACCCTACCCTTTCTGGTAATTAGCAGGCCATCATTAATTACTGAAATCAACAGTTTCAATAGCAATTCTGTCAGCAAAAACTGGAAAGAGAGGGGGAAGGGAGACCACACAACCACTGAAAATCTTCTTAATTTTCCAGTGGTAGGATGAGTCCCCAAGGTAAGTACACAGAAGTTATTCCCTGATCATAATGGGGAAGACATTCTGAGAACACTCACTCTTCAAGGCTATTCTTTCTAACAGCAAAACTATAACACCAGAATGTTTTACAGACATGATAAGTAAAAAACTAAAACTGAAATTCTGTCTCTCTCTGGTTCTTCAATAAGCATATGTGCTTCTATTTACATAGATGTTAAAATACTGAAAATAGTGTTGTTCAAGGGTATATGTATAATCTACAGAGATATCAAACCTTTGGGACTATTTATTCTTGATTCCCACTCATTCTAGATATAAGTTTGCCCATCTGTCTCTTTAAATGGCATGAATAAAGCATAAGTGACATTTAGTAAAGACCATAATCATATTTTATATTATCTTGCCAACAGCACTAGACATCAAAGCCCCACCTGTTTTATGAAGTTTTTTTGTTTTGTTGTTGTCCTTTTTGAGACGGAGTCTTGCTCTGTCACCAGGCTGGAGTGCAGTGGCGCAATCTCGGCTCACTGCAACCTCCGCTTCCCAGGTTCAAGCAATTCTCCTGCCTCAGCCTCCCGAGTAGCTGGGATTACAGGCACCTGTCACCACACCCAGCTAATTTTTGTATTTTCAGTAGAGATGGGGGTTTCACCATGTTGGTCAGGCTGGTCTCGATCTCGTGACCTCGTGATCTACCTGCCTTGGCCTCCCAAAGTGCTGGGATTACAGGCATGAGCCACCACGCCCGGCCGTTGTTTTTCTTTGAGACGGAGTATCGCTCTTGTTGCCCAGGCTGGCGTGCAGTGGTGCGATCTTGCCTCACTGCAACCTCAGCCTCCCTGGTTCAAGAGATTCTCCTGCCTCAGCCTCCCGAGTAGCTAGGATTATAGGCATGCTCCACCTCGCCTGGCTAATTTTGTATTTTTAGTAGAGATGGGCGGGGGGGTGGGGCGGTTCTCCATGTTGGTCAGGCTGGTCTTGAACTCCCGACCTCAGGTGATGCACCCACCTCAGCCTCCCAAAGTGCTGGGATTACAGGCGTGAGCCACCACACCCGGCTTTTATGAAGTTTTAATTGGTCTTTTGAACACAGCAAATTCCAATACTCCTGTTTCATATACAGGTTCACACAATTAAGACAATTTGTGTCACCACCAGGCTGTTGTTATAAACAGGTGTTTTGTTTTTAGTTTTTTAACACTCTCTTGCTTGCAATCAAATGAGGTTTTTGAAAGAAAGAAAAAAGTTATATTCTACATATATCCTACGCTTGGCCTTTGACTTTCTAGATTGTACCTGTTCGTGGAAACCACCCAACTGCAGCTGGAAGGAAATCATTCGCTAGAAAATCCACAAACACCATGTGCATGTCAACGGAACCACCCTCATTCTGGCCACGCTCCTCCAAGGCAGAAAGCATGACAGAACTCCTGGCATTTATTTCACACTAGAATAAACATGGCTATTTTAGCACCGAGACTGAAGCTTGGGAGGTAACAAGGAAAAAACCTACACACTTGATTAGAATACAGAACTCTCATCAGCAGGCCTTTCCTGACTAAGTGCTCGGGCTAGGGTCTCCCCAGGGCAGATGACCCCACAGAAAAGTCTGATGCAGGCTGCTGGGGGACCTCAGCTAAAGAACTAGAGCTTCTGCCCGTTTTCCAAGGGGCACCCCCAGCACCAGCTCTTCCCTAGGGTCTGGGCTTACACAGATGGCCTACTCACTGCTGCTTGAATTTCCTACCCAAAGGTGCTTTTTCACCTGGGGACACATGGAATTTTGAAATCAACCACATCACTACTGCTTTAGCTTTGGTCATTAACTTCACAGCCAAGTTTAGAGCCCGATTCTGGGACATGTGTGAGAATCTATAGTCTGCACACACATTTGCAGAGCCTCCCCAGTGCACTGGCTAGATTACCAACATTCCTCAAACCTGAGGTTTTGAAAACATTTCCTAATGTACTGTAATGTATGAGTGGACAAGCAACTGCCAATCACTGTAAAATAAAGCAAAGAGTAAATGTACAACCAAAGAGTAAGCACCCCGGCCCGGCACAGTGGCTCACATTGTCATCCCAGCCCTGTGGGAGGCCGAGGTGGGAGGATAACTTGAGCCCCAGAGTTTGAGACCAGCCTAGACAACACAGGAAGACCCTGTTTCAACAAAAAACAAACACAAAATTAGTCAGGCGTGGTGGTGTGCACCTGCGGCCCCAGCTACTCGGGAGGCTGAGGTGGGAGGATCACTCAGTCCAGAAGGTTGAGGCCACAGTGAGCTGTGATCACACCAGTGTACTCCAGCCTGGGCAACAGAATGAGACCCTGTCTCCAAAAAAATAAAAGGGGGGCTGGGCGTGGAGGCCCAGCACTTTGGGAGGCCGAGGCAGGTGGATCACTTGAGGCCAGAAGCCAGATCAGCCTGGCCAACATGGCAAAACCCTGTCTCTACTAAAAATATAATTAGTCAGGCGTAGTGGTGGTGCGCGCCTGTGGACCCAGCTACCTGGGAGGTTGAGAGGTTGAGGCACAAGAATCCCTTGAACCTGGGAGGCGGAGGCTGCAGTGAGCCAAGATCACGCCACTGCATTACTCCAGCCTGGGTGATAGGGCTCAAAAAAAAAAAAAAAAAAAAAAAAGGGGAGTGAGGCCAATGGAAAACATAAAAATAGTTTTGGAATATTTTTCTACTTACTTATTTTTTATTTTCTATTTCTATGAAATGATATGCCTGAGATTTGTTGCAAAATAACAGTGGGAGCTGCTTGAGGGTAAGTGATAGAGAAAAGAATAATCCTTGCAGCTGGCTGGGTGACTACGTGGAGTACCTACGTTCCTCTCTCTACTTTTGTATATTCCTGACATTCTCCATGATGAAAAGTCAACATTTTTTCATTTCATAAAACAACATTCTGCCCTCTGGCAGATGAGGCTCTGTGACCTAGTCACACCCAGAGGGAGAGGCCACTCCCACACCACCCTGGGAAAGTGAGGCCATGCCCACAGAGCCACTATCACCTGTCCCAGGACTGCTCCTGAGGCTACTCATGACTTTTTTCCCATTAGGGAGTCATTTCTCTGTCCTCAGTACCAGGAGAAGCAAGCTACTCTTGACCAAGGTCTGACTGACCTGAGAGCACTTTAACCCCACGGTCACACGGCTCTAGTGCCCAGGGCTGGCTGACGGCGTGGAATAGATGTGCTGTCAGGCCCAGACCCCCAGGCATCTTGATGTCTGTAGCCCACCCCGGCCCAGCCTCTGTTCTGTTCTCTTCTCCAGTGGCGGCCACTATGCAACACCCCCGGCCTCCTCCTCAGCACCTACTACCAGCTTCCAACCTGCTGCACACACTGGCTGTGTGTCTGCAGGCTGTCTGCCTCCCACCCCCTGCCCATGACCATAAAGGCAGGGGCTCTTGTCACTGTTGAATCGTCGGCACCTAAGAGTGCCTGGCAGGTAGTGGGCACTCAAATATGTGATAAATGTGTACAGCTGTTTTTTCTCCTATTGGATGCATCTCTTGTAGTGCTCAGAATTCTTGCTGAAATGAAGTATATCTGAAGTAGGACCTTTTTGAAAAGCATTATGGCAATATGTATTGAAAATCTTTAAAGTCCGGGTAGAAAAAATATTTTTTAAGTGGACTACGATTTACACACAAAGATTCATGTAGTGGAATTTGTAATGTGAAAACAGATGGTCAAGAACACAAGAGCTGAGTAAATAATTCTGCCTTCACCGCTTGCCATACACATGGCTCACCTAACCTCCCCAAAGGTACCTCGGTTTCCTCACCTGTAAAATGGGGATAATAAGAGAATCAACCTCCCAGTACTGTTGTGCGGATTACGGTAAGTTACTGTACATAAAATACATTTACCTTTAGAAAGGCATCCACACACAGCACTGGATGACTGTCAGTTTTTATTACTATACAGCTGGCCCTTGAGCAATGTGGGGGTTAGGGGGTTCTGAACCCCTACAGATGCAGTTAAGAATCTGTGTATAACTTTTGGAGACAGAGTCTACTTGCATCGCCCAGGCTGGTGTGCAGTGGCACAATCTCGGCTCACCACAGTCTCAACCTCCCCAGCTCAGGTGATCCCCCAACCTCTGCCTCCCGCGTAGCTGGGACTACAGGTGCATGCCACCACGTCCAGCTAATTTTTTTTTTTTTTTTAGTAGAGACGGGATTTTGCCACGTTGCCCTGGCTGGTCTTGCACTCCTGGACTCAAGTGATCCTCACGCCTTGGCCTCCCAAAGACCTAGGATTGCAGGTGTGAGCCACTGTACCTGGCCCATGTATAACTTTTGACTCCCCCAAAACTGACTACTCATAGCCTATTTTGACCAGAAGACTTATCAATAACATAAACATAAAAGTCGATTAAAACACATTTTGTGTATTATATACTATAACCTTAAAATAAAGCTAGAGAAAATGTTATTAAGAAAATCGTGGCTGGGGCAGTGGTTCACACCTGTAATCCCAGTACTTTGGGAGGCCGAGGTGGATCACTTGAGGTCAAGAGTTCGAGACCAGCCTGGCCAACATGGTGAAACCCCATCTCTACCAAAAATACAAAAAATAGCCAGGCATGCTGGTGGGCACCTGTAATCCCAGCTACTCGAGAGGCTGCACTGCTTGAACCTGGAAGGCAGAGGTTGCAGTGAACCTAGATCACACCACTGCACTCCAGCCTGGGTGACAGAGCGAGACTCCGTCTCAAAAAAAAAAAAGAAAGAAAGAAAGAAAAGAAAAGAAAATCATAAGAAAGGGAAAATTTACTATTCATTGAGTGGAAGCGGACCGACCATCACAAAGATCTTCATCTCCACCCTCTTTACACTGAGCAGGCTGAGGAGGAGGAAGAGAAGGGGCGGGTCTTGCTGTCTCAGGTGTGGAAGACATGGAGGAGGTGGAAGGGAGGCAGGAGAGGCAGACACATTCAGTGTAACTTCATGGAAGTACATCATAATTTCTGTCTGCTTTACTTTTTAGTTTCTCTAAAAATGTTTCTATCAGTGCCAGTCCTTCTTCCACCATTTCCTTTAGTTTCAGTGCATATCGCAGAAGAGTCTATGTCATAAAAGAAGTCAAATGCAGTCTTGAATAATCAGGACCCTTCTGCCAAACTGTCTGCTGTCAACTTGCTTTCTGGTGCTGTCTCTTTTACATATTCTTCCTCATCATCTGGCGCTGGGTTGGAAGCACTCATCTCCATCAGGTCGTCTGTAGTTAACTCCTCTGGAGTGGTGTCTATTAGCTCCTGAATTTCTCAAGATCCGTATCTTGCACTCTTCATCTCCTGCCTTTGTTTGCCATATCCACAGTCTCTTTCATGATTTCCTTGACTGGCTCTGTTGTAAATCCTGTGAAGTCGGGCACAACACTTCCACCCTTCATCGCCCACCTTTGCCATATCCATAACTCATGATTTCCTTGACTGGCTCTGTTATAAATCCTGTGAAGTCAGGCCAACATCTGGACACCATTTTCTCTGGCGGGAATTTGTTTCAGGCTCGGTAGTTTTCATGGCCTTTTCTGTAGCAATGACGGTGTCTTCAATGGTAAAATCCTTGCAGGATTTTCGTGATATTCTCTCTTGTAGTTCTCTTCCACAGCATCCAATCCTTTCCA
The DNA here is from genome assembly GCF_028878055.3 of Symphalangus syndactylus. Lineage (NCBI taxonomy): Eukaryota > Metazoa > Chordata > Mammalia > Primates > Hylobatidae > Symphalangus > Symphalangus syndactylus. The sequence continues at coordinate 13,545,974 of NC_072438.2, forward strand.
TTGAATACTGTGCATAATGAGGCTTAAAGGTCCTTGTAACTCTCTGATCTAGAGGCTGTAAAGAGATGCTGTGTTTGGGGTCAAGCAGACCACATCAACACCACTGGTGTTAACTCAAGAGGTTCCGGGTGGCCAGGAGCATTGTCCAATATCAACAGAACTTTAAAAGGTAGCCCCTTACTAACAAGGTACTTCCTGACTTCAGAGACAAAGCCTTGATGAAACCACAACAGAGTTCTTGCTGCCCAGGCCTTCTTGTACAATCAAGCGACTGGCAGCTGGTGTCTCTCTTTTCCTTTCAAGACCTGGGCTTAGCAGCTTTACAGATAAGGGCAGTCCTGATCATAAATCTGATTGCATTTGCACAGAACAGCAGACCTAGCCTGTCCCTTCCTGCCTTAAATTCTGGGGCTTACTTCTCTCCTTTTCGGCATTTTTTTCCAGAATAGGGTACTTTCATCTGCATTACAAACCTGTTCAGGCAGACATCCTTTCTCCTTGATGATTTTCTTTTTATAACGCTTTATTTTTTGTAGAGATAGGTGAGGGGGTATCTTGTTATGTTGCCCAGACTGGTCTTGAACTCCTGGCCTCAAGCGATCCTCCAGCCTTGGGCTCCCAAAGTGCTAAGATTACAGGCATGAGCCACCACACCTGGCCTCTCTGGTGATTTTCTTAATGGCGTCTGGGAACTCATCTGCTGCTTCTTGGTCAGCTGAAGCTATTCCTCCTAGATATTCCTCCTAGTTATCTAGATATTTTTAAAACCCAAGTCACTTTCTAAAACTACCAAATCATCTTTTGTTGGCATTAAATTCTCCAGCTTTAGAACCTTCACCTTCTTTCTGCTTTGTCATATAATGACTTCACCTTTTCTCAAATCATGTTAGAGTCTGTATGTATGCTTTTCTTGTAGCAATCCTGCAACCACATCAAAGCTGCATTCTAAACATGAGATGAAAAGGTATTTTGCAAAAAGTGAAGGTTTTCCCGCCTGCTGGTGTAGCTGCAGTGACAGTTTCACAAATTTCTTTCCCTCTCTTTTTTTTTTTTTTTTTTTTTTTTACAACGGTCCTTACACTGGATTCATTTATCTTGAAATGGTGGGCAACTGCAGCTGCAGACCAAAATCTGTAAGACATATCAAGGAACTCAGCCTTTTCTTCTAATGCCATAACTTTTCTCTGCTTCTTGGGAGACTTCCAGCATCACTAGTGGCATTGTGTATGGATCCCGCAGTGCTACTCGAGGTTTACAGTATTGCATCAAACACGTTGAAAAATACCAGAGATCACGTCTCACTGGGCTATGCAACTGACTGGAGGAATGAGCTGGTGCCACGGAGGTGATCGGTGTCACACAGCCTTTTAAATGGGCACTTGCAACACTTGGGCTCACTGCAGTAGCAACGAGCAGTGACCAGGAAATTTTACAGTAGCACAGAATGGACTACAGTTAGTTTCATGCAATTATGATTCAATACGGCATCTTTACGTTCGCGTTTCTCTTGACAGAGAATGACACCACATACAGTCTGGGTTTGTGTAAGTTTTGATAGATTTTAACCTCTTATAATAGATTTGTGTATATTTCATGGTTGTAAATGGTAAAATAGACTAGTATGTATGTATATTTAATGCATTCAGGACATATTTAACTTTTTCTGAATTTTTTTCAATATTTCTAGGTTATGCATTTCATCTGTAAGTTTTTTCAAATTGTTGCAAATTTCCAAAAAAATTTTCCAAGGCATTTATTGAAAAAAAATTGCATAAAAGTGGCCCACAAAGTTCAATCCCATGTTGTTCACGGGTCAGCTGTACTTGTGTTGTTGTTACCTGCAATTCAACGGAACACTATACGGCCATTAACAACATGCTTGCAAATACTCGTCAAAGACCTTCGGAAAATGCCTAGAACGGGATGTTAAACAAGCACACGCAGCCAGGGTCAAAGTCCTGTATACACCATGGTCACAAATATTATTTTTTAAAACTGTAAATGTGTACATATTGATTTCCCTAAATAAAAGAGAGTGCTTATCTCTGGGTAGGGGCATTAAGAAAAGTGAGACTGTCTGTTTCAAGTCCTAAAAAAGGGAAATGTGTAGGGTAAAGAGGACTGGCCCAAAGATATGAGAGAAACTACGTGGGACTGCACAGTCTGCCCTACACATCATCTGTGTGCCTGGAGGTGATCCCACCAGGGGGGCATCTCGCTTCTGTGCTGGGCACCTCGCTGCCTCCACTTGCTCATGGGGGTGCTCCAAGAAGCCTTCTCAGAGGCCCCAAGTGGGGTCAAGCCCCTCCTCTGAGTCCCCACAGCCCTCTAAACCTTCTATCCCAGCCCAGTCACAGCCACCACCCTTTGTGGCTCATCTGCAGATGTCCCCATCCCTGGTGCAGTCCTGGCAGGCAGGGTACTAATTGCTTGCTGACTGAACGAGCAGCCTTCGGGAGGCCTTGGAGAAGACTTCGCAAAATGCACGGGGCACAGCCCCCACCTCAAGGCAGCACGGGAGCACCCCACACAAGATACAAACGGCACCAACAGACTCAGGGAGAGACAGCACTTCCGCCTGGAGGTCAGCGCCCTTCAGTCAGTTTAACTAGAAGGTTCTGCAAAGTCTAGTTTCATCTCTCTTTTTCTCTTCTCTAATTTCAGAGCACTTAGATTAATGTGAAGGTTTACTATCAGCATGTCTGCTTGACCTATACAAAGAGACACATTCATTACAGCAATTCCCACTGGGAGCTAAGCCATGCTGAGATCAAGGGCATGCGTAATAAAGACGGTACCTCTAACTGAGTTTGTGGTCCATACATGTCCCAGATTTTTCTTCTTCGGACATCAATCCCTCTGCCTGGATGCTGAAAAAATTAATTTTAGAAATCAAAGGTTAAGCTTAGTACTTCATAATAAGTTAGCAAGAACACATTAAAGCTGTGCAGGCACTGCCAGCAGGACAAAGGGCAAGAGAAGAGCTTCCTGCCAGCAACTCATACCCCTCCTGATGCGTCCAGCGCACCAGGTGCCATTACCCCGTGATACGATGGCCAGCTTAGCCACTTCCTGCTAGCGGCGACAGCGGGAACCTGCAGCCCAGTCTGGTGGTACCAAGCTGATTTTCTTCCTGCTGTACTGTACAGTACTGTACTGATGGGCTGCACATATTTGCCTATGCCTCTAAGAGCTTGGAATGGTTGTTACAATGCCCTTTTTCAAGTGTGTCATTAGCATTCGTGGATGGCACCAGAATTTCTCAGCTGTCTAAAACAGACACCCACACCCCTGCAAGGCAGGTAAGAAGGTGTACTGTGCTAATGGTCATTACGAGTCTTCAAGATGGGACATGGAGTTGAGTGACCACAGTGGCCTTCAGTGTGGGAACATTTCCAGGGCCAGTGCCCCAGGGAGCACACCTGAGAATGTGAGCCAATTCTCTGCTCTCAGTCAAGGTCAGCTGCCAGCTCTTCTTGCACCTTGGCCACACTCATTGGCTCTCATAGGGCAAACGTATTTATTCCAAGCCTGCAGAAGAGGAGGGGTGCACGAGACACCTCCCAGCTGTCTCCAGGTACCAGCTTCCAAGCTGCCACCTGATACGCTACCACCCCCACAACCAGCTTATAGGTATTATGATTAGAAACTCATTCTTTAATAACACACTTGAAGCATTGTAACAACCATTTCAAGCTCTTACAGGTGTAGACAAATATGTGCAGCCTATCAGTACAGTACTATACAGTACAGCAGGAAGAAAATCAGTTTGGTACCAAGACTGGGCTGCAGGTTCCAGCTGTTGCCCCCTAGCAGGAAGTGGCTAAGCTGGCCATCATATCATGGGGTAATGGCACCTGATGCGCTGGACGCACCAGGAGGGGTATGAGTTGCTGGCAGGAAGCTCCAGGCACAAGACACCCACCCCTACTGACCCTGCTACCTGGGCAGGTGCCACTCTCAGCCCAAGAGTGCTTTCACTGCATCAGCTGAACATCCAGAAAATGAGGGCAAAACCCAGTACCACACTGTTCCATACTGTAGTCTGTGTATACATGACTGGCTGTCCGAGCCAGAACTGAAGCTTCTCTTATTTGTTTTTATTTTTTTGCAGAGACAGGGTTTCACTACGTTGCCCAGGCTGGTCTCAAACTCCTGGGCTCAAGTGATCCACTCACCTTGGCCACCCAAGTGCTGGGATTGCAGGTGTGAGCCCCATGCCTGGCCTGAAGCTTCTCAAGTGCAGAACCTGCCTTGCTTTTTATCTCCCTCCAGCTCCTTGAGATGGTGGGTTTCAAAAGAAAAATCTGACAGCAAAAAAACATCCATACTACTCAAAGCCTGTCATTTTATAGGTCCATGCCGGGGCCTGGGGACTTCCTCTTAGGTCCAATGAGATCACCACATTTCCCTAGTTTTAGGAGCTGTTTGTTTATCAAATTAGCAGAAATTTATAAGTCTCTATCTACTCTGATAGCTGGCTGACTCCAAATCCAGGCTGTATCAGCAGAAAAAGATGTCAGTGAACCCTCTGCCTGACTTGAGGAAACTCTGGACAAGTTACCAGAAAAGGTGATGGAGCCGGGCCTTACCCCCTCACTGCTCAGGATGTGGACCAGGAGGCCATTTCCACATCCCAGGTCCACAAAGGACTGCCTGGCAGTTAGTCCCCTCTCAGCCCTTTCTTCTTCCCATAGAATCTAAGTGAAGAGAAAAACAAAACAAAGTCAGGTGGTAATTCACTCTACGCAAGAATAATTTGGACACAAACTGAACTCTGAGTGAAAGGAAACTGGAAATTATCTACACTAAACATTTTTTTTTTTCTTTTTTTGAGATGGAGTATTGCTCTTGCCACCCAGGCTGGAGTGCAATGATGCAATCTCGGCTCACTGCAACCTCTGCCTCCTGGGTTCAAGCAATTCTCCTGCCTCAGCCTCCCCAGTAGCTGGAACTACAGGCACCTGCCACCACACTTGGCTAATTTTGTATTTTTAGTAGAGATGGGGTTTCACCATGTTGGCCAGGCTGGTCTCAAACTCCTGACCTCAAGTGATCCGCCCACCTCGGCCTCCCAAAGTGCTGGGAATTACAGGTGTGAGCCACCAAACCCAGCCTACTCTAAATATTCTTCTAGATAAGTAAACCAAGACAATTAAATCAGAGAGCATGTCCAAATGTAGCCAGCTAGCGAGCCAGCTGAGGAAAGGGCTAGAAGGTTCTAGGCCAGGGCCAGAAGACATGCGTTCCTCAGTGCTTCCCTGTGCCAGCCGGCACCTCCACGATGACTGCTGAGTGTGGACATACAGTTCCGCCTTCAGGTCAAGTTTGAACCCGCGGTCAAGTTTCAACCCACACTTGTTGTACACGCGTCAAAAGGACCACATGAAGTCAAACCATTACATGGGTAACCAACCTTGGCCAGCAGAACTGTGAGCACCAGCGGTTATGGATTTGGAAAATGTCCTTCACTACTGGGAGCATCTGCCTGTAGCAACCTCCACCCACTCCAGAGCAGCTGAGGTCGCTTACACCCTTACCAGCAGGTATGCTGCGATAGCCACATCTTCATACACAAACTTCTCAGGATCAGTGACTTCAGGCCACACCTAAAACAGTTTCAAGAGCAAACGTAAGTTGTTCGGTTTCCCCACCATTTCCCAATACTTAAGTATCCCTATAAAGCATAAATCAAACTGGACTAATCATGCACTAAAATAGGAAATATAAGCTCAAAGGTAGGAATTCACAACTGGTTTCTTACAATAAAAGATTTACATAAAGAAACAAGGCATGCCAAGAACAATGCAATCCAAAGCAAGATTTCACAATCAACAAAATGTACCTAAGGCATTTAGCTGATGCAGTGGACACAGAAGAAACACTTAGCGACACTGTGCTCACTGTCTATGCAGATAAGGGCAACGAACAAGGAAACTAGGCGCGGGAGTGAAACTAGGTCAGGGAAAGCCGCGAGCCACGAACTAGGAGACCAGTGCTCCAGCCCCTGGTCCATCAGTGGCTGCTGTCGCCCTACCTGTCAAACAGGGATAAAGCCCATGCCTCAACTAACACACAGGATAATCAAGGTGCTCTGAAAACTGTAAAGCACTAGCTGTGCAAAAATGAGCTCTCATTATTAAAATTAGTCGTGTTCAGAACCGGCATTAGGCAAAAGAGGAAAAACCAACGGCCAATGTTGAAAGTTGAAATTTCTATTTCCAGTCACAGTGCCTTAGACAATACAGATGAACCATTTCACTAGAAACAATTCCAAAAGCTGGAAAAACATAAAAAGTACCTTCTGGACAGTACTAAATAGCTAACAAGATGGTAAAGGACCACAAGGCCAGGATGTGGGAGGGAGCCCAGCCTCAGTCAGCCAACCCCAGGGACCCACAGGTGCTTCAGCAATAATGAAAGGTCACAGCTTTAAGCCTGTGACCTTTGGGGTGCTTTTGTTACAGAGCAAGAGGTGACTGATTAAAAAAATATGTGGAAGCTGGGCACAGGGGCTCACGCCTGTAATCCCAGCACTTTAGGCGGCCAAAGCAGGCAGAACACTTGAGCCCAGGAATTTGAGAACAGCCTGGGAAACACGGCAAAACTTTATCTCTACAAAAAATACAAAAAATTAGCCAGGCATGGTAGCATGCCCCTGTGGTCCCAGCTACTAGGGAGGTTGAGCTGGGAGAATCGCTTGAGCCCAGGAGGTTGAGTCTGCAGTGAGCCGAGATTGCACCACTGCACTCCAGCCTAGGCGACAGAGTGAGATCCTGTCTCAAAAAAAAAAAAACAAAAACGAAAACAAAAAAAACATGGAAATGACAAATTGTGGTTACTCCCAGGAGGGGGAGGAAGATGGGAACTAAGAAGAATAGTAAGTAGCTTTGACTCTACCAGCAATGCCTTCTGCCTTAAGCTGGGCATAAACACACAGATGTATTCGGGGAACCCACCCCCAATTTGGGGTCCCTGACTTCCCGCAACACAGATGTTTCTTGTTATACTGTTTTTACGTCTTAGATAGAAAATTTAAGCACACGTTATCATGAAATGTATCTCCTTTTGGGAGCTCTTTTGTACTTTAACTTTTCATATATTTTCTTTTTTTTTAATTTTTTTATTTTTTTATGATAATTTAGGTTTTAGGGTACATGTGCACAATGTGCAGGTTTGTTACATATGTATCCATGTGCCATGTTGATTTCCTGTACCCATTAACTTGTCATTTAGCATTAGGTATATCTCCTAATGCTGTCCCTCTCCCCTCCCCCCACCCCACAACAATCCCCGGAGTGTGATGTTCCCCTTCCTGTGTCCATGAGTTCTCATTGTTCAATTCCCACCTATGAGTGAGAACATGCAGTGTTTGGTTTTTTGTCCTTGCGATAGTTTACTGAGAATGATGTTTTCCAGTTTCATCCATGTCCCTACAAAGGACACGAACTCATCATTTTTTATGGCTGCACAGTATTCCATGGTGTATATGTGCCACATTTTCTTAATCCAGTCTATCGTTGTTGGACATTTGGGTTGGTTCCAACTCTTTGCTACTGTGAATAGTGCCGCAATAAACATACGTGTGCATGTGTCTTTGACCCAGCCATCCCATTACTGGGTATATACCCAAAGGACTTTTCATATATTTTCTTAAAATATATTTAAGTTTATACAAAGAATTATGGTAATTTAGCCATTTTTTTTCAAGATTCCATTACTTTTTAATTAAATTTTTCCCTTTAGGTCTCTTGAAAACAAATAATATACAAGTAAAGATCAATCCTTTTCCATTATAATATCTGTCTATGTTTTTATTGTGTGCACCCCTAAGTATGTCAAAGTACAGCCTGCAACAGGAAAAACAATTTTACCTGGCAGAGTTTGATTATTTTACCTCATTTAAATTAAGGGGGAGCTGGGCACGGTGGCTCACGCCTGTAATCTTAGCACTTTGGGAGGCCAAGACGGCGGATTGCCTGAGCTCAGGAGTTCAAGACCAGTCTGGGCAACATGGTGAAACTTCATCTCTAATAAAAATACAAAAAATTAGCCAGGCGTGGTGGCGTGTTCCTGTAGTCCCAGCAAGTCAAGAGGCTGAGGCAGGAGAATCTCTTGAACCCAGGAGGCGGAGGTTGCAGTGAGCCAAGATCACACCACTTCACTCTGGCCCTGTTTTTGGGGTTACAGAACAAGACTGTCGCAAAAAAAAAAAAAAAGAAAGAAAGAAAGAAAGAAAAGAAAATCATGAAGGGGGAAAAAATCAGACATTCTCCACCAGAATTACCTTAACCATTTCCTTATACTTCTCTTTAAGTTCCTGGTAAGCCTTGCTATACTTCATAATGGAGATGAGGGAAAGGGTGCTTTTAAAGTCACTCTTCTTATTCTCTACAGACCACTTGGCCAACTTGGCCAGCAACTCTTCTCCAAGCCACGTGGGTTTGGGATACACGATTCCATCTGAATGCCATCTTTCTGGACAGAAAATTAAAACAGATATGAACCTTTAAAAATAAAAGAAATATGAATAAGCACAGATATGTTCAATTCTTATTTTAAAATTATCTATTTATTTACCTAATGAAGAAAACAGAAGCTAAGACATCTATATTACCAAAAACATAAAACGAACTAGAACTAGTTGCAGAACTTTCATCTAATAGAGAAAAACATGTAAAAAGCACAGAGAATCCCTCTTTTCTTGCAAACTTTGTTAAGAACATATTTACACACCGCGAAGCCCCTGAGGCGGCCGAACAAATAAAGGCCTCTCTCCTGCTGCTTCATGCCCAGGGAGCCACGGTCTAAGCGTCCGAGGATTTTCCTAACATTTCTATTCTTTACCATTTTCACACGTGCAATTCACAGGAGTATACTAGCTCACCGAACAGCTACTTGCCAGAAGGCGAAGTGCTTGGCCACAGACATAAAGGCTGCTGTGCATTTTGCCAGCTTATTTTGTCTTTCACATGTCTTCTGCCATCAGAAGGTTCACGACGGCGGGGGGCTTCGGTCTGTCTTGCTCACTGCTCCACCCCCAGGTCCCAGCAGTGCTGACACATAGCAGGCACTGGTCATGGATGCATTCAATAAATAAGTAAAAGCTCACAATCCTTGGGAGGACTGGCGGGACAGATACAAACCCAGATAACAATACACTGTCCAAGGGCTACGTTTGGGGCAGCACAAGGAAGGGAGGGCATTAAGTTTGCTGGGCAGTTGAGAGAAAGCTACGGTAAAAGTGACATTCAATGGACATTCCTAAGAACAAGCAGATCCCAGCCACTGGGTGAACGGGGCAGAACCGGAGGGCCTCACAAGTGTGCTGAGGGCGCGGCAGCAGCATGGCCCCACTGCAGGGACAATGGCAAGTGGTCCGTCTGGTGAGAGCTGTGGTTTCCAGGTTTTCTGCCACCACGGTGCATCAGAGGGACACAAGTCACTTCCAGAAGATTCTCCAGAGAGTCAACCCCAGAGTGGGTCTGAACTTTTCCCCTGGCCCAACTCCCTGCTTGGGACTGTGAGGTCTGTCCTGCTCAGTCCAGAAGCATTCCTGCTGGGCCTGACGCTAACTTTGGTGGCCCTTGCGCGCTGCAGACAGATTCTGCCCAAGGGGCTTTCCTGGCTCTTCCCTGGGCCTCATGCTCTTCCCCAGGGTCCCCCAGAGGTCCATATGGCCTCCTGCTTCATTCGCCTCTCTTCCATGTCCCTTCTCAGAGGCCTTCCCACATACCTCGGCCACACTCTGCCATTTCTAATGAGGGGACACAGTCCTGCTCGGCTGAGTTTTCCCCCCTGCACCACCTAGTATGGGAGCAGATATTCTCCACTGCCCCAGGAGACTCACTCCCGCTGCATGCCAGCCCTAGCACATGCTGGGCACACAACAAATGTTGCTGAAAATGAATCAAGCTGCAAAGAAGCACACACATCGACAGTGGAGCCCCTCATTTGTGTCCAACTCAGTGTGACCTGTGCCCAGAGACTGTGAGGAACAGCGGCCCAGTGAGGCTACGACTAGAAATGCCACCCTGGGAAGGTGGGGGCAGCAGCCACGTCCTCGGTGGCTCAGCAAAGAGCAGTGAAGGTCACTCCGATGCCAACTAGAAATGCCACCCTGGGAAGACAGGAGCAGCAGCCATGTCCTCAGTAGCTTGTCAAAGAGCAATGAAAGTCACTCCAACGCAGCAGGCACATGCCAAGCACCTCCTGCAACCCCGCCCTGCACCAGGTGCCCACTGCACCCAAGACAGGCACCACTTTCTGGCTAACGGGCACACAGCTCAGCATCGCCGAGCACGGAGGTGCCTGGCATAGGTAAGCATGGCTTCTCCTAGTGTCTGCTCTCACTCCCCACTCTCCAACAAGGGCATGCTGGCAGGAAGGGACCTCAGGGCAGGATCCCCGACAACTCGGGGCAACCTCTGGATGGTTCTCAAAGGGCTTCATGTTACAGGGCCTGAGCACCCCTTTCAAGCACGAAGGCTGCAACAGGTCCATGTGAGGCCCAGCCCTGCCACCTCCTCAGAGGCTCAGGAATGATTAAACCCATTTCAAGGTGAGCAGGAGGTAGAACACATACCCAAGACCACACTGCTAGTGGGAAGCCCACACTCTTCTCGCCACACTCCTCTGCTTTCTAGGAAGCCCCGGGCAAACTCATTCCAGTTACTCGGACATTATGACTGTTTCAGAAAGTACAGGTTGGACGCAGCACTCAGGAAAATATCAGCTGACGAGTCATGAATGAATTCACCCCTCTGACTTTTTCGTTTTAAAAATACCAAACGGTATGAATTAAATTTTATACTTTCTATACAGGCCCAAATACCATATGGAATTAAGGGTGCTTATTAAACTGTTGCTTTATAATAAGTATCACTGAATACTTACTATAGAAGGAACCATCACCTATTCCCCATTACTAAGTCATAAAAAATAACAAAATAGGCTGGGCGTGGTGGCTCATGCCTGAAATCTCAGCACTTTGGGAGGCCAAGGCAGGTGGATCACCTGAGGTCAGGAGTTTGAGACCAGCCTGGCCAACATGGTGAAACCCCGTCTCTACTGAAAATACAAAAATTAGCCGGGTGTGGTGGTGGGTGCCTGTACTGTGGAGACTGAGGCACAAGAATCACTTAAATGCAGGAGGTAGACCTTGCAGTGAAACGAGATGGCACCAATGCACTCCAGCCTGGGCAACAGTGTTAGACTGTCTCAATAATAATAATAACAATAAAAATAAAGAAATTTGAGTTTGACTTCAGAGCTAACACTGAGGGCTGCTGATCATCACAGCCACAGGGAAGGTAGAGATCAGAGACCCCAGCCAGGCTGTGACCACCCAGACTCGAGGCTAGGCACCAACAGGAAGAGCAACATGGCATGGGCACAGAAGCTAGCAACTGCATTCCTACAAACCATAACCACCTCAGAGACACGACCTTAAGCTCTCTGGCAACCCAGAATCCTTTGGCTACCTAAAGAAATCCTCAATGGAAACCATAAAACTAGGAGTCCACTGTCCAGCTCTTACCATTCTTCTTTGCTATGACTGAGCTGAATTTGATACACATTGCTCATCTTAACCTTTAAGTTCCCCTCATCATCTTCTTCCAAAGGCAAAAACGTTACGGTTCCATTGAGGACATCTGGAAAGAAAAAGAGAAGAAGGACAAATTACTACTGCCTAGCTGCCGTCTCATCAGAAGCAGTATTAAAAATAGGGATGAGTCAAGCACGATGCTTTCAATCCCCCAGCACTCTATTCACAATGGCACTCCAAGAGAGGAGCTTTTGCCTTTCATTCACTGCTACAGCCCAGAGCCTAGAATGTGCCAGGCACACAGCAGCCATTCTCTGCACGTATCTGTTGAGAGATGCATGAGCCAGGACATGAGGGAAGAGCCAGCCAATGTGGACTCTATGGGAACCTGAGAGCTACAATCAGAGAAGACCGGGGACCTCTGCCCTAGCTGAGTGTCTGCCACAGCCTGACCATGATCTTCGAGAGTGAGCAAGGCACAGAACGCTGCTCAGCCATCAGAGGCCAGTTCAGAAAGTGGGTATCAGTCCAGGCCTTCCTAACAACAGCTTTATGTCGTGTGGAGCCCTCGCTGCATGTAGGGACTTTGCAGTCACCTTCCCATTAAAATATAAGCAGAGTGGCATATTCCTAAGCTAAATTTACAGCATTCTGTCAGTTTGTGTGGATACTTAAGGTTTGGTTGTATAAAGTTCTATCTCTAAAATCAATCGTGTTTACCTTTGATATTAAAAAAAAATGCAAACTGTCAGTTAAAGAGGAATATACACTTTACAGGCCAAGTATGCACAACTGTGGTTCACCTTCCACAGCAGATGAAAAAACAAGACCTGCCAAAAGGAAGCAGAGGCTGAAGGGGCTGAGTGGATTCAGATGGAAAGCAAGCAGTGTGGGGCCGAGAAAACTCTAACAATCAGAGTCTACTGCTACGGAATACAGGGTGGCCAGGGAAGTCCTCCCTAGTAAGGTGACATTTGAGCAGAGAGCCGAAGGAGGTCAGGGAGTGTGCCATGGGCCACCTGGAAGAAGAGTGTTTCAGACACAGGAGCAGCAACTGCAAAGGCCCTAGGGCAGGCGTGTGCTCAGATGCATGGGGAATGGAGGTGAGTGGCGTGGACGAGGTGACAAGTGGTAGAAGGTGAAATCAAAAGGTAACAGGGCCCACCCAGGTCACATAGGGCCTTGCAGTTCACAGAAGTACAGCTTTTACTGTGAGTGAGACCGGAGAGAAGAAGACTGACACAATGCATCATTCTTTCCATGAATTATCTCATTTAAAAACTGCAAAAGGACCAAGCGTGATGGCCCATGCCTGTTGTCCCAGCACTTTGGAAGGCCAAGGTGCGAGGCTCACTTGAAACCAGGAGTTAGAGACCAGACTAAGAAACATAGTAAAACCCTATTTATACAAAAAATAAAGTAAAATAAAACTCACAACTTTATCATCCAGTATTATTTTCACCATCCCCTGGATCAGGGTTTCTCAGCCTCATTGTCACTGGCATGTGTGGCTAGATAACTCCTTACTGTTGGGAGTTGTCCTGTGTACTGTAGCATGTTTACCAGAAGCCCTGGCCCCTACCCACTAGATGCCAGCAGCATCCTCTCCCTCCCTGCCCAGTGTGGCAACCCCAAATCTGCTGTCACTGTTGTTTCTACACAATGATAAATTTCGATTTTTTAAATTTTTAAATTTTTCATTTTTGTGGTTACATAGCAGGTATATATATTTACGGGGTACATGAAATGTTTTGATCCAGGCATGCAATGTGAACTAATCACATCATGGAGAATGGGGCATCCATCCCCTCAAACATTTATCCTTTGTGTTACAAACAATCCAATTACACTCTTTTTGTTATTTAAAAATGTACAATCATGGCCGGGAGCGGTGGCTCACACCTGTAACCCCAGCACTTTGGGAGGCCAAGGCAGGCAGATCACGTGAGGTCAGGAGTTGGAGACCAGTCCGGCCAACATGGTGAAACCCCATCTCTACGAAAAATACAAAAATTAGCCGGGCGTCGTGGCACATGCCTGTAATCCCAGCTGCTTGGGAGGCTAAGTTAGGAGAATCACACGAACCCAGGAGGCAGAGGTTGCAGTGAGCTGAGATTACACCACTGTACTCTAGCCTGGGCCACAGAGGGAGACTATTCTCAAAAAAAAAAAAAAAAAAAAGTACAATTAAGTTATTATTCACTATAAGCCCCCTGTTAGACTATCATATACTAGGTGTTATTCACTTTAACCACGCCACCTCGCCCCCAACCCTCCACTCCCCTTCCCAACCTCTGGCAACCATCCTTCCACTCTCTATGTCCATGAGTTCCATTGTTTTGATTTTTAGACCCCATAAATAAGTGAGAACATGTGATGTTTCAATGACAAACTTCTGAGGATCAAAACTGTCCCGACTGAAACCTCTGTTCTAGATGAGAAAACCAGGCATTAAAAAGATAAGTAATCTGTCTCAAATCCACACAGCCTCAAACTGAATTCTGTTCTTTAACTAAAGAAGTTCTTAACCACTGTGTCATCCTGTCACCTGCTACTAACATTAAGATTTCTTAGTCACATTACTTTTTTTTTTTTAGACTGAGTCCCCCTCTGCTGCCCAGGCTGGAGTGCAGTGGCACGATCTTGGTTCACTGCAACCTCCACCCACCGGGTTCACATCATTCTTCTGCCTCAGTCTCCCGAGTAGCTGGGATTACAGGCACCTGCCATTACGCCCGGCTAATTTTTTGTATTTTTAGTAGAGACGGGGTTTCACCATGTTGGCCAGGCTGGTCTCGAACAGTCACGTTACTCTTAAGACCTTTGTGATCTTACCCAGAATAGGGCCAAGAAATATACAAAAGTTGCAAGAGCATCTCCACTTCACACAAACAGCAGCTAGCGCTTATTAGGCCTCACCATGTGCCAGGAACTATTCTAAGCACTTTACAATCAACTAATTCCATTTAACTCTTCCAGCAACTCTAAGATATTTTATTATTATCCTATTTTACAAATGAAGACACCGAGGCACAGAGAGGCTCTATAACCTGCCCACAACCATACAGCTTATAATTGGCAAGACCAAAATTCAAAGCCAGGCTGTCTATACTCCATGGAGGAAGTAAGTCCTCTGGTGAGGCTTCCTGGCAGGAACTGAATATAGAAAGCAATCCTGAAAACATACTCCTTGTTGACAGGGAAAACTGCTTCCCTGAGAGGAAGAAAGGAAAAAGTTCAGTCCTGCCTCTCTGTTCAGCGAAGTCTACACATGAAGGCCTCATGGGCACTGCCTCTCCGGTCCTTTCAGTCCAGTGGATGGACAACGTAAAATGGTTAAGATTAGAACACAGTTGATAAGAGCTGGAAGAACTCCTAAACTAGACTGGACTGGCAGAGAGGCCCCTGGAGGAGTGGACACCTAGAGTCTTACAAAGGCACAGAGGCAGACAGTATTGGGAGCCATCAGAGGGGACTATGTACCTCCCAGCAATTGCTGCCTGAGGTAGGCAGAAGAGCCTCCCAGAAGTGTCCATGCCGTAATACCCAGGACTGGTGAATATACTGTATTATATGGCAAAAGGGACACTTTGCAAACATGATTATGGTTACAGACCTCAGGAGGGAGAGTACTCTGGATTACCTAGGTGGGCCCGGCCTAACTCCATGGGCCACGAAGAGCAGAGAATTTTCTCTGGCTGGAGGCGGAGGAGAGAAGCAGCAGGAGAGGAAGACAGAGATTCCAAGTGTGAGAAGGATTCAACCCCATTGCTGGCTCTGAGATGTGGGAAGCTGCATGAAAGAACCAGAAAGAAGCCTCCAGGAACTGACAGCCAGCAAGAGAACAAGGACCCCAGTCCCACATAAAAAATTGGATTCTACCAACAAACTGAATGAGCCTGAGAACAGATTCCTTCCCAGAACCTCCAAATAAGCGCCCAGCCAGCAGGCTGTTTGATTTTGGCCTTGAGAGAGAGATCCACAGAGGAGAAACCTGCAGAGCCAAAGGGGATTCCTGACCTACAGAACTGAGACAATCAATTTTCTGTACTGACCAATGAATTTGCAGTAATTTGTTACAGTGGCAATACGAAACACACGCTGCTGAATAAAGTTTGAAGTAACAGTGGCTGAGGCTGAAGTGTCAAGGTCACGGGCAGTAAAAATAAATGCCAGAGATTTAACAAACGCTGAGGACTAGTAGGTTCCCATCCATCCAGTCTCCATGCTCTTTCACAGTTACTTGTCTCAGCATAAATAGCTCCCTTTATGTTGGGGAAAAGGCTTATGGGGTGCCTGTATAAACTGGCCATAAAAATATGAGACATAAGTTGTGGAAAGCCACAAGAGGCCTCTGACGAGGAAAGCCTTCTTATCGCCATGATGTTCCCATGCTCTGGGCGAGACCTACTGTCTTATCTATAAACACTGTATTCAAGGAGAAAGACATTCCTCTGAAGCACTGAAATGTGGCCAGACATGCAGGCTCCTAGTTAAGCCCGCTCCCACTAGTTATTCTCCGATAAGTTAAAGATATGCTGTTTGAGCACAAAGGAGATTCATTTAAACCGCCACTGCTATAGATTACACGTATGATGCACTGCCTCCCTTTCACCGTTTCGCCCTGAACGTCTGCTTCTTAGATCTAAGTGATTGTACTCAATAGTATGGAGACCAGAGCTCTGAGCCTTTTGCAGCCTCCATTTTGCAATTGGCCCCCTGGCCCCCACTCTTAACCTGTCTCATCTCATTCCTTCGTTGCCACCGGACTTTGAGTACCCTACGGGTGGTGTTGAGGCTGGTCCCCAACACTTTCACACCTACAGCTTTACCTGCTAAACTCCTAGTTATTACGCAATATCCAGCTAGTCCTTCACTGTCTCTTTGAAGCCTTCCAGACACCACCCCAATCAATTATCCCATCTTCTGTACTAAGGACACACATTTCTATGCGCCCACTCAAAAAACTATCAAACACCTAACAACCTCAATAGGACATCGCAGAGGAACTAGTACCCCTAGGACCTTTTCATTGACCCGAGGTTCTATGAATGCTTTTTTATCTAATCGTATCCGTCCACTATCAAAACACTCTTACCTTGCACGACTATTTCCCTCCTGGGAGTTGTAAGGGGGCAATGTGGGCTAGTTTTCGGGATGACGGTTCTGAGAACCACGTCGAGCTCACGCTGCGCCTCTGGCTGCGATCCCGCCCCGGAGCAGGTGAGGAAGGCCAGCATCTCCGAATTGCCACTGGCGAGACTTCGGGAGAAATCCTCCCAGAGCGAATCCAGATCTGCGGCGGGGAAGTCGCCCTCCTTTCCTTCAGCATGGCCGGGGTGCCCGGAGTCCCTCAGGGGCAATGAGGCGGCTTCCCTCTGTGCCTCCTCTTGCTGGCACTGGCCCTGGGCCTCCTCAAGTTCGCAACATGCCGTGCACTGCTCGGGTCCTAATAGCGGCCTGGGACCCGGGCCCCCTCCGGGGGAACCCTGGCCGTGTCCCAGACCCCGCTCCTTCTGCTCCGAGCCTGCGCTAGTCCCGGGGCCGCGGGCCTCGGCGTAGGGCAGGGTGGCGCTCCAGCGGGCCTCCAGGCGGGCGCCGCAAAGCCGTTTGTTGGCCACCTGCGGCCTCTCCAGCCACACTTCGACCGCAGCCCAGAAGCCCCGTGGGAGAAGCGCGCCTGGGTCGCTGATCCCGGTACGGCCCACCTCAGCCATGGCAGCCAGCAAGTGTAGAGCCCTGACAGCGGCGCGGTGAGATGACGCAGCCCGGTGGCGCGGCGCGTTGACGTCATGGAGGCGGGGTGCTGGGACCGGAAATGAGAATGGCATGGCTGGAGATCCTTTCCTGCTTTTGTTTTCCCTGGCAGGGGTTGGACTGTGGAGTGTGTGGACGAGGAATTTGACCTGTGTTTTATTCCCTGGGTATCCACCCAAGGGGCATTGCTGCCTGATAGTAACATGATCTGAGCTGAGTTTTGAGAGAATTCTGGAAGTGGTATAGTTATAGAATCAAACATCAGCCAGCCAGCGGGTCTGGAACACATTGTCCTCAGTACTGATTACCAATAAAAGTCAGGGAGCCTAAGTTTGTGAACGTAGAAGATGAGTCCTCTTATGAAAGCTGACTGTTCTCCACTTGGGTTCTGGTTTGCTTTTAGTGCTGGCATTACAGCCAGTGCCTTCCTAAGTCTGAGTGCAGCCATGGCTGTTTCATAAGAATGATGTAACGTTGTCCCATGAGGGATGAAGGTCATCTGTCACCTACTGTAGCAGGACAAGCCACAGACAAAACTCCTCAGACAACGGATTAAAGAAGGAAGAGGTTTATTCGGCTAGGAGCATCGGCAGACTTGCATCTTAAGAGCTGAGCTCCCCAAAAAATAAATTCTTGGCCTGTTTAAAGGCTTACAACTTTAAGGGGTCCATGTGAAAGGGTCGTGATAAATTGAGCAAGCATGGGAAACGTGACTGGGGGCTACATGCATCAGCTAACAGAACAGAAAGTTTTGCAATGCTTTTTCATACAATGTCTGGAATTTACAGATAACACAAGTAGTTTAGGTCAGGGGTTGATGTTATTATTATTATTAACTCCTAGGGCCAGGTGGTGGTGCCAAGGTTGTCTGGCTATTTATCTTACTTTTGTTTCTTTCTGAGTTTTTGCTTTCTCTCTTTCCTCCTGTCTTATGAACTAGGCAAGGTGGGGGGTGGGGGGGGGAGGAGGGCAGCAGGAGTAGTAGTGGTCTCCTTCCTTACTACATGTCCCCAGGAGGAACAGAGAAGGTTGGATACTGCCAATTTAGTCCAACGTCATCAGCAGCTGGTCTGCAGAATCTCTAGTAAAATCCAAAAACCTCCAATATTCTTAATTATTTTTGTACATTAATCCCTCCATTGGGATTTTGCCATTCCCTAAAGATCTCTGTCGGAGTAAGAGAAGTGAAAACGAATTCAAATCGTGATTTATTAGAGAGAAAAGCACAGACCAAATGTTGGTAGAATTAAGTAAAAGGCAAATGAGACATATCCTCCCAGACACACTGGCTCACCCTAGCCCATTCAGTGTTTGATCACATACAGCAATTGATTTTTATGCTATCTTAATTTTTCAGGGCTTCCATAACAAATTACCATAAGTTTCATGGCTTAAAACAACATTTATTCTCTCATAGTTCTAAAGGCTCTGAGAATCCATTCATCTCTCCTAGTTTGTGGTGGTTGCCAGCAATCATTGGCATTCCTTGACCTGTGCCTCCAGCACTTCAATCTCTGCCTCCGCGGTTACGTGGTGTTCTTGTTTCTCCGAATCTCTTTTCTTCTTCTAATAAGGGCAACATTCATATTGGATTAGGGCCAACCCTGACCCAGTATGACCTCATAGTGAATAACTGCTGAATGAAACAGTCACGGAAATTAGGGAGTGTGTCAGGAGAATGGTACAGATGGCAGAACTATCTCAGACTGTTTCCCTGTGGGGAAGCAGGCTCCAGCCAGAGGCTGCTGGGTACAGGGAGCAGGGAGAAAGCTGGAGATATCCAGGCTTAGGTCAAGGATCTGACCCACTGCCTGGGGCTGGAAATAGTGTCTACATAGCACTGTCCTATAGGACTTTCTGTGATAATGGCAATGTTCTATGTCTGCACTGTCCAATACAGTAGTTACTTTTGGCTACTGACCCGCACTTGAGTGCAGCTAGTGCAACTAGGGAACTGATTTATATTAGATTTATGGGAAATTGAATTTATTTAACTACTGCACATTTAAGTAGCCACATGAGGCTAGGGCCTACTGTTGAACAATGCAGCACTAGAGACACTCACCTGGGACCCTAAAGCCCCTCCATTCTGAGTCGTCAGCGTCTAAGTGCTGAAAGCTGGGTGGAACTCAAGAAGCAGCAGTGGAAGCTCCAACTGGAAGGCCTTGGCTGCTCTGAGTGCCCTGAGTGGCAGCCCTGTTGCGCTGATCAGAATGATGGCTCCAGCCACTTCACAGCAGCCCCCATTACCTTCCAGGGCCTCAGCCAGAAACTCATCTGATGCCAAGACCTTAACAGCATAGAAACCCATTAAATTCAATATGTTGGGTTTATAATTAAAAAAAAAAAAATTCAGGCTGGGCGCAGTGGCTCACGCTTGTAATCCCAGCACTTTGGGAGGCCAAGGTGGGTGGATCACGAGATCAGGAGATCGAGACTATCCTGGCTAACATGGTGAAAACCCGTCTCTACTAAAAATACAAAAAATTAGCCGGGTGTGGTGGCGGGCGCCTGTAGTCCCAGCTACTCGGGAGGCTGAGGCGGGAGAATGGCATGAACCCGGGAGGCGGAGCTTGCAGTGAGCTGAGATGGCATCACTGCACTCCAGTCTGGGCAACAGAGCGAGACTCCATCTCGAAAAAAACAAAAAATTCATTGGCTCATGCCGGTAACATTTGCCATAGGGACAGCCATTTGTATGTGCATCTTATACAAAACCGCATTTATGTTCCACAGCTCTTTCCCAACACCATTCTGAGCTGCCTACCACTTAATGTGATGTGACTAGGGGAAATGAGGTGGCTGCTGGGTGGTGGTGACGACTGTGGCCGAGCTGTGACGGATCATTCTTGGTGCCGAATCATCAGAACCCATTCCCTTCCCAAGGACCTAGTGACTTCTTCCAGCCACTCTTCTGGGAATGCGGAACCAGCCAGGGAGGTGGTGGTGGGAAAGACAGAAGGGATAAAGGGAGACAAATGACCGGAGGGTGGGAGGCAACTTTAGCTTTAACAATGTGTGCAAATAACCGCAATGGCCAATGACAGTCAATAACACCAAGGTCTAAAACTGAGCAGGGAATGGGTGTGCCGAAGGGAGCAGAAGTGGGACAGAAGTCAAGATAAACAAGAAAGGGGGTGGGTGAAGCCCTATGGCAGTGCTCCCATGGGTCATTGTCCACTGAGTTACCGATGACACCCCAACCCTACTGTTCACACTAGGGGTCCACGTGCAGCTCCTGGTGGTTTCACCCACAAATAGCTAACAAACATGTATAAAGCCAAATTCCCTTTCTTTTCCCCCAAAGTTGCTCCCTTGGTGCCAGTCCCAGTGGCAGCTCCATCCACCCAGGTCCCAACAATACAACTGAGCGTAGCACGACCCCTTCCTCTCTTCCTACCTCCCCACCACCGTGACTCACAGAGAGGCCCGTGTTCCCTGTCAGATGCAGGTCAGCAGTGTCCTCAGGCCCAGAAGGGGAGCACGGTGGATGGAGAGTGCTACAGGGTGAGCAGGCAAACACCAGAAGGTGGTCCCGAGGTGAGGTCACGGTCAAAGCTGAGAACTACAGTCTCACCTGCAGATGCCAATCCAGGAAACTAAATGGAGAGAGTGAAGTCAGGGGGCCAAAACTTGCTACAGGCCAGCTCTGACAAGCCAGAGGGTAGAGGCAGACAAGTGTGAAAAGAGGAGGGCGAAAAGGGACAGGCAGACAAGGGAGGGGAGCCTGAGGACCTGGCCAAGGCTGGAAACCTGTGCTTTGTTTTCTCCATGTCATTTTGTGATGATGCCCTAACTTAAATAGAACCAACAATAAAAAGCCACTCAGCTCCCTCTCCACCCTCCAGCTCCACCAAGATGGCCTTATCTCAGGCCCTTGTCTCTTACCCATACTGGCCACCAGATGCCCTGAGCTCTTCCTCTTTAGCCTGCCTTCCAGTGTCTACCTAGAAATGGCTTCCCTCTCCCTCTTACCCCTGCAATGGACCCAAATCATTTCCCAGTGGGAAGATATTTTCATTTTTATTTTTTGAGATGGAGTTTCACTCTTGTCACCCAGGCTGGAGCGCAATGGCGCTATCTTGGCTCACTGCAACCTCCGCCTCCTGGGTTCAAGCGATTCTCTTGCCTCAGCCTCCCAAGTAGCTGGGCTCACAGGCACCCGCCACCATGCCCAGCTAATTTTTGTATTTTTAGTAGAGATGGGGTTTTGCCATGTTGGCCAGGCTGGTCTCAAACTCCTGACTTCAAGTGATCTGCCCACCTCGGCCTCCCAAAGTGCTAGGATTATAGGTGTGAGCCACCACACCCAGCCGAAATATGTTTTTCTAATGTAACACATGTGAACCCAATTTATTAGTAATTGTAATTTTGGCAGAAATTGTGACCTAAAGGAGGTGCGAGTTCTGCAATAAATGGTTATTTTATTACTCTCAACAGGATCTCCAAACATTTGAGAAACAGTGGCGTGTATTTATTAGACCATGATTGCTTTGTCTTTAGGCAATCCTGGTTGCTCCTGGGGATTCAGGGACCTCTGCAACAACACAATAGACCCCTGGCTGGGAAGGCTGGTCTAGACTAAGGATCACTTCTGACTGCTTAGCACGGTAACTTCCAGGCCCGAAATGATCGTGCAGCCCCTTCCTTCTGCTTTTGCAATTGGATGCTCCCACTGATACCCATAATTATATGTGTTTTAAATAAGAGTAATAACTGTGAAGAAAAACGTTGCCATGGAATCAAGGAGAAGGTATTTCAGAGTAGAACAGTAGACAGAATTTCCAAACATGACCTGAGTATCCCCACCCAGATGTCCTACCAACATCTTAAACTTGACACACATTTAAAATTGTACTTATCTTTCTCCTCCCCATAACTGAGCTGCGCTGCCCATCTTTTAGTTCCCTATAAATGCAAACCTTTGTATTTATTTTTCCTTGTTGTGCTTTTTTCACTTTTTTTTTTTAAACACAGAGTCTCACTATGTTGCCCAGGCTAGACTCAAACTCCTGGGCTCAAGTGATTCTCCCGCCTCATCCTCACAAGTAGTTGGGGCTGCAGATGAGAGAACCATGGCACTCAACGCCTGGCTCTTCCTTGTTCTTTACATGGCGTATTGCTAAGTCTAGTTGATTGTTGTAATGCCCAACTTTGTTTTTACTAACCCTGTTTTTAGACTCTCCCTTTTCCTTTAATCACCTAGCCTTGTTTCCACCTGAATCGACTCTCCCTTAGCTAACAGAGCCAGACAGACTCCATCTTGGCTCTTTCACTGGCAGCCCCTTCCCCAAGGACTTAACTTGTGCAAGCTGACTCGCAGCACATCCAAGAATGCAATTAACTGATAAGATACTGTTGTGTCCGGAATTGGTGGGTTCTTGGTCTCACTGACTTTAAGAATGAAGCCACGGACCCTGGCGGTGAGTGTTACAGCTCTTAAGGTGGCCCGTCTGAAGTTGTTCATTCCTTCTGATGTTCGGATGTGTTCAGAGTTTCTTCCTTCCGGTGGGTTCGTGGTCTCGCTGGCTCAGGAGTGAAGCTGCAGACCTTCGTGGTGAGTGTTACAGCTCTTAAGGCGGTGCGTCTGGAGTTGTTCGTTCCTCCTGGTGGGCTCGTGGTCTCGCTGGCTTCAGGAGTGAAGCTGCAGACCTTCGCTGTGAGTGTTACAGCTCATAAAAGCAGTGTGGACCCAAAGAGTGAGCAGTGAGCAAGACTTATTACAAAGAGCAAAAGAACAAAGCTTCCACAGTGTGGAAGAGGACCCGAGCGGGTTGCCACTGCTGGCTCGGGCAGCCTGCTTTTATTCTCTTATCAGGCCCCACCCACATCCTGCTGACTGGTAGAGCCGAGTGGTCTATTTTGACAGGGTGCCGATTGGTGCGTTTACAATCCCTGAGCTAGACACAAAGGTTCTCCACATCCCCACCAGAGTAGCTAGATACAGAGAGTCGATTGGTGCATTCACAAACCCTGAGCTAGACACAGGGTGCTGATTGGTGTGTTTACAAACCTTGAGCTAGATACAGAGTGCTGATTGGTGTATTTACAATCCCTGAGCTAGACATAAAGGTTCTCCAAGGCCCCACCAGAGTAGCTAGATACAGAGTGTCGATTGGTGCATTCACAGACCCTGAGCTAGACACAGGGTGCTGATTGGTGTATTTACAATCCCTGAGCTAGACAGAAAGGTTCTCCACGTCCCCGCTAGATACAGAGTGTTGATTGGTGTATTCACAAACCCTGAGCTAGACGTAAAGGTTCTCCAAGGCCCCACCAGACTCAGGAGCCCAGCTGGCTTCACCCAGTGGATCCCACACCAGGGCTGCAGATGGAGCTGCCTGCCAGTCCCGTGCCATGCACTCGCACTCCTCAGTCCTTGGGTGATCGATGGGACTGGGCATCGTGGAGCAGGGGGCGGCACTCGTCGGGGAGGCTCGGGCTGCACAGGAGCCCACGGAGGTGGGGGAAGGCTCAGGCATGGCGGGCTGCAGTCCGGAGGCCTGCCCCGCGGGAAGGCAGCTAAGGCCCGGGGAGAAATCGAGCACAGCGCCGGTGGGCTGGCACTGCTGGGGGACCCAGTACACCCTCTGCAGCCGCTGGCCCGGGTGCTAAGCCCCTCATTGCCCGGGCCGACAGGGCTGACCGGCTGCTCCGAGTGCAGGGCCCACCAAGCCCACGTCCACCCGGAACTCCACCCGGAACAAGCACCGCGCATAGCCCCGGTTCCCGCTCACGCCTCTCCCTCCACACCTCCCTGCAAGCTGAGGGAGCCGGCTCTGGCCTTGGCCAGCCCAGAAAGGGGCCCCCACAGTGCAGCGGTGGGCTGAAGGGCTCCTCAAGTGCCGCCGAAGTGGGAGCCCAGGCAGAGGAGGCGCCCAGAGCGAGCGAGGGCTGTGAGGACTGCCAGCAAGCTGTCACCTCTCACTGTGGCGAGCAATATCCGCAATTCCCAGGAATTCATCTGATTGATAACACCCAAAGCCCCGCATCTATCACCTTGTAATAGTCTTAAAGCCCCTGCACTTGGAACTGTTTACTTTCTTGTAACCATTTATCCTTTTAACTTTTTTGCCCATTTCTGTAAAATTGTTTTAACTAGACTCCCCTTCCCTTTCTAAACCAAAGTATAAAAGAAAATCTAGCCCCTTCTTCGGAGCCGAGAGAACTTTAAGAGTTAGCCGTCTCTTGGCCACCGGCTAAATAAACAGACTCTTAATTCGTCTCAAAGTGTGGTGTTTTCTCTAACTCGCTCAGGTACAACGCTGTCTCTGTAAATTTCATAAGAGGTGTGTGTGTCTTTGTTTGGATCTCCCCAAACAGACCTTGAGACGAGGATTTGGGTGCAGGTAATTGAATATGGAGCTGATCTCGGAGTGCACGAGTGAGGAAGTGGAAAGTGTGAGACAAAGAAAAACAAGTAAAGGGTGGGTGATTGAGCTGGTTGCTGCTCTGGTCAATGACGGCCCACTTCCACTAGGGGCTCTCTGAGAAACTCCGTAGAACCACGGTTCTCAAACTTTAGCAAGCTCTTGGGCATGCCGGGTCTTGCTATGTTGCCCAGGCTGGTCTCAAACTCCTGGCCTCAAGCGATCCTCCTGCCTCGGCCTCCGAAAGCGCTGGGATTACAGGCATGAGCCACCACGTAGAGCCTGTTGATTAATTTGAAAATGCCCGGCCCCAGACTGGGGGTCCTGATCCAGTAGCCTTGGAGTGGGCCCCAGGAAGGGCCGCGGTGTGAACTGCATCTCAGAGCTACGGCGCTCCGAGAGGGCAGCGACTCGCCAGAGTCGGTCAACCAGGCCTCGCCTAAAGGCGGAGAAGCCAAGAGTGCCCGGGAGCGCCTGGCGAAGCTTCCTAGCTCCCAGCTTTGCACGGGTGGCAGCGGCGTCCGCGTTTCCCGGGCGACAATGGTGGCGCGGCTCGATGATGTCAGGGCGCCCGCGGCTCCGGCCCCGCCCATGGGACGGACGGAGGCCGAGAGGCGTTGCGGGAGAGCAGTGGGGCCAGGCAGGAGACAGCTGCGCTGTGCGGGCAGCTAGTCCTAGTCCTCCGAGTCGGTCGCGGGCCGACAGGCATCCCCTGAGCGCCTGCTGCGTGAGTTGGACGGTGCAGAGCAGCGGGGACTGGCGAGCCCGAAGGTGGAGGCTGCGTTAGCCCCAGGGGCGCGGACGCGGCGGGGCGGAGCGGGGGCACAGCACGTGCCAGGCCGGGGGGTGTGGGGGCTGTGCGGATTCGCGCGCGGCGGGGCCAGGGTTACCCAGAGCAGGGGCCGGGAGGGCCGGTGGCCCACGTGCTGGGCGTTCGGGGGACTTTGCACACTGAACTGGGCAGCTGTTCACGAAAGGGAAGTGATCCACATCGCAGAGAAGACTGGAGGCGGCTGTTGCCAGAATAGTGATCTTGAAGCCCCTCTTCCATGCCAGAAACTGCTCCAAGCCTCTCATGTGAATGACAGCAGCCTAGACGGTAGACCCTGGGCACTAGGCAGGCGTCACTGTATTTGGATGACAGTAGCCCCAGACAGTAGACCCTGGGCACTAGGCAGGCATCACCGTATTTGAAATGCAGCAGCCTAGACAGTTGACCCTGGACACTAGTCAGGTGTCACCGTATTTGGAATGCAGCAGCCCAGACAGTAGACCTTGTCTAGACACTGGGCACTAGCAAGGCATTGTTACTGGCTGGTCTTTGCTGCCAGAGCTCCCAGGGTGGTGGTGAGCCGCTCCCAAGATGGCAGCAACCCTCTTGCTCTCTGACCTGGGGTTCTTGGCCTCGTGGATTCCAAGGAATGGAACCTTGGGCCATGCAGTTAGTGTTATAGCTCTATTAGAAGCTGTGGGTCACGGAAGAGAACTGTGGAACCCAGCGACTAGTGTTCACCTTGATTAGGATGAACCCAGGCACTTAGCTGCGCAGGAACAATGGCAAGCCTCTAGCCTGGGAGTGGCAACGGGTGCCTCACTGGATCAGAAGTGCAGCGGACACCTTGCTGGATCTGGAGGGGTGGAAGTCAGCGGGGAGTCTACAACAGTGGCGATCAGCAGTGGTGGACGGCAAGCGAAAGCTCAGCTCGAGCTGGAACAAACATGGACCAGAAGCGTGTGCAGTTGCGAGATTTAATATAGTGAAAACAGAGCTCCCCTACAACGGGAGGGGACCCAAAGAGGGTTGCCCGATTCGGCTTGAATGCCTGGGTTTATATCCTGATCATTGTCCCTCCCCCCTGTGCTGTCAGGCGACAGATGAGCTGATTATTCATTTACCACCTGCTTTTAGCCTCATTGGTATTTTAGTGAGCTCTGTTTATTACCTGATTGGTCTGGTGTGAGCTGAGTTACAAGCCCAATGTTTAAAGGTGGGTGTGGTCACCTTCTCCAGCTAGGCTTAGGAATTCTTAGTCAGCCTAGGAAGTCCAGCTAGTCCTGTCTCTTAGTCCCCCCTCTCAACAGGAAAACCCAAGTGCTGTTGGGGAGGTTGGCCGACGACAGCTCTAACTGCTTCCTGCTGAATTGGGGTGTAGTAGGGGTCGTGCAGTTGAGATTTCCTCGGGAGGGGTGCCTTTGATGTCATCAACATCAGAGCATGGGCTAGCAGACCAGTCCAGGGGTCCATGGTAGATCTTAGTCATGGACTGCATCTGGGGCTCCATTTGAAGAACATTTGTGGTTTTACAGCTTTGATTCTGGAAGAGACAAACTTAACAAGGAGGTTAAAGATACAGGGATTGAAATGTATGGCCCGAAGTGCAGGGGCATATGGGTGTGGACGGTGAAAGTGGGGTTTCCTTTAGAAAAACTCCTATACAATGGGGCATCAATATTTCCGGGAAGCCGCATTCTCCATAGAAGCTCTTGGTAAGGGGAGCTACTGGTAGTATAGTGGCATGGAGGGGGTGTGGTGATAGTGAAAGGGGGGTAAGACAACAGTAAAGAGAAAAATATGACGGGGGGCCATGGAGATCTACGATTCCAGTTACTTTCCTCACAGTTGTCACTTGAAGAGCAGGTGCAGATCCTCTAGAGGTTCACAGGAATAGCTAGTGTTGTCTCCTGGATATTTGGGTTCCTTTGGCAGTATCCAGGGTTTGATGTGTCCAAGACTCCACTCCAGACACTTTAACTGCAGTCAGGGTAGATAAAATGACTGGGTAGGGTCCTTCCCAGGATGTGTCTAGGGGTGGGGACTTAGAGGGAAGGGACTTGACTAATACCAGGGTGGAATTCCTTTCCCTCCTCTCGGGTACAGGTTCCCTGTAATGTTTTAAGAACTTGTTGATATTTGGCTAAGAAGGCGATGTCTGCAACTAAGTTGGCTGTCTCTCGGTCAAGCACAAGGTCATTGGTTAGGAAGGGCTGTCCATACAGCATTTCGTATGGGCTAAGTCCTGCTTTTTGGGGGGAGTTTCGGATTCTTAATAAGGCTGTAGGCAGCAGAGCAGGCCGTGCGAGGTGGGTTTCCTGGGTTAGCTTTTTTAGATGTTGTTTGAGTGTTTCGTTCATTTTCTCCACCTTCCCTGAGGATCGTGGCCTCCAGGCGCAGTGTAAGTGATATTGTATGCCTAACATCTGCCATACTCCCTGGGTTACCACAGCCTTGAAAGCGGGGCCATTGTCACGCTGTAAGTCTCGGGGAAGTCCGAATCTGGGAATCATTTCATGAATTAGTGGCTTTATTACCTCTTTGGCCTTTTCTGTCCTACAAGGGAAGGCCTCCTCCCAACCAGTGAAAGTATCTACCCAGACTAGTAGATACTGAAATCCCTGAGATTTGGGCATGTGGGTAAAATCTAGTTGCCAGTCTTATCCTGAGTAATGGCCTGTTCCTTGTTCTCCTGAAGGAGCTTGGCAATAAGGCAGGGAATTATTTCTTTGCCACACTTCATAGGCCCTATCTGCTTGATAGTTTTGAAAAGGCCTGGTCAGTTAATAATGATTTGGCCATCTGATAGGTGCTATCAATGCCTAAGTGAAAGGTCTGGTGAAGGGTTTTAAGTAATTTCAATTGGTTAGCTGCAGGCAAAAGTATTTTTCCTTCTTTGGTGGCTAGCCATCCTGAGGGGAGGAAACTATGTCACGTGAGGTTCCCCATTCTATTTCTTCTGAGTACTGGGGCTTGGTTTCCTAGAGGGGATTACCCCATACTAGGGGTCCTTCTATAAGCATTTCTAATGGAGGGTCCCACCTTGCAGCTCTTTTGGCTTCAGTATATGTTTCGTGGTTCCCTTCTATTTCCCTTTCCTTTCTGATGACCCTGGCAGTGTAAGACTGCCACCTCTTTAGGTTTCTGTACAGCCAATAATAATCTCCTAATGGCTTCCTGATGTTGGATAGGTGTTCCCTCTGAAGTTAGGAATTTCCTTTCTCTCCATATTGCTGCGTGGGCATGGAGGACTAGGTAAGCATTCTTAGAGTCTGTATATATATTTACCCTTTTTCCTTCTCCTAATTCTAGTGCCCGAGTGAGGGCTATTAGTTCTGCCAGCTGAGTGCTAGTTCCTGGAGTGAGGGGATTACTTTCAAGTATTCCATTATCACTGACCACTGCATACCCCACTTTTCGAAGTCCTTTTTCTACAAAGGAACTTTCGTCAGTATACAAGTTGAGGTCGGGATCAGTCAAGGGAACCTCTAGAAGGTCCCCTTGAGCGGCGTAGGTTTGAGCAATCACCTGTTGACAGTTATGTTCTATCTTTTCTTCATTGTCTGGAAGAAATGTGGCTGGGTTAAGAGTTGCACGAGTGTGCAGTCGCAGCACTGGCCTTTCAAGTAATAGAGCCTGATATTTAAGCAAATGGTTGTCTGACAGCTGTAAGTCTCCTTTAGCAGTGAGTATGCCGTCCACATCATGAGACGTCCACACAGTAAGATCTCTTCCCTGTATCATTTTAACTGCTTCAGATACTAAGACTGCTACTGCTGCCATTACCCGTAAACAATGAGGCCAACCCTTCGCCACTACATCAGTTTCCTTACTGAGGTATGCCACGGGTTGCAACCTGATCCCTCGGACCTGTGTCAGGGCTCATAGAGCTATTCCTGTTTTTTCTGTGACATATAAGGAAAAGTCTTGCCCCTTTGACAAGCTTAACACTGGGGCTTGGGTTAGGGCCTGGAAAGCCACTTCTGCTTCAGGTGTCCATTCTACTAAATGGATATTGCTTTCTGAGTTTCCTTAATTAGTGTGTATAATGGCCTGGCTATTTCACTGTACCTGGGAATCCATATTCGGCAGAAGCCTGTTATGCCAAGGAACCCTCTTAATTGCTTCAGGGTTTTGGGATGAGGATAAGCCGGTATAGGCTGGATGCGTTCCTCACTGAGGGCCGTGGTGCCTTTGGATAATTTTAGCCCTATGTATTTAACCTGCTATAAGCAGAGCTGAGCCTTTGGTCTGGAAACCTTGTAGCCACAGGTGGCGACGAAGTTTAAGAGCACTTGGGTGCCTTGATTGCACAAGGCTTCTGAATGGGCGGCTAAAAGTAAATCATCCGCATACCGAAGGACAAGAGTGCCCAAGTATGAGAACTGGCTCAAGTCTTGGGCTAATGCCTGGCCAAATAGATGGGGGCTGTCCATGAACCCTTGGGGTAAAACAGTCCAGGTGTGTTGAGACATTAGATTCAAAGGATCTTCAAAGGCGAGCAAGAATTGAGAGTCAGGATGTATAGGGATGCAGTAAAAGGCATCCTTAAGGTCCGGGACTGTAAACCACTCTGCTTCCTCTGGTATTTGGGAAAGCAGAGTATAAGGGTTAGGTACAGCTGGGTATAGCGGGACAGTAGCCTCATTGATAATCCTGAGATCTTGCACCAACCTCCACTGTCCGTTGGGTTTCTGTACTCCTAAAATTGGAGGATTGCAGGGGCTATTGCATGCTTTCACTAGGCCTTGGGCTTTTAGGTCCTTAACAATCTTCTGGAGTCCTTGTTGGGCCTCGGGTCTAAGAGGGTACTGCCTTTGGTAGGGAAAGGAGGCAGAATCCTTTAGTTTAACTTGAACGGGATGGGCATTCTTCACTCATCCATATTGTCCTTCTGTTGCCCAGACTTCAGGAATTAATTCCTTCCTCAAGTAGGGGACAACAAACTGTGTTCCTTCTCCTATGTTCAGGTGTATAATGGCCCCTGCTTTTGCTAGAATGTGTCTCCCTAACAAAGGTGTGGGGGTTTCAGGCATAATTAGAAAGGCATGTGAGAAGAGTGAAGTTCCCCAGTCACAACTTAGTGGCTAGGAGAAGTATCTAGTGACTGTTTGTCCTAGGACCCCTTGGGTAGTGACAGATCTGGAGGACAGTTGTCCAGGACCGGAGAGTAAGACTGAGAAGGCCGTGCCAGTGTTCAGGAGACAGTTAACCTCCTGGCCTTCAATGATCAAGCATACCTAGGGCATGGGCTGGCGCTTGCCCCGGGCACCCTCAGTCCTGCTGCTGGATCATCTGGTTAGTGGCTTCTGACTGAAAGGACCTTCATCCCCTGGGGCAGTGGGCCTTCCAGTGATTCCCTTGACATAAGGGGCATGGACGAGGGGGCGGCTTATTTCTATTCAGACAATCTTATTTAAAGAGTCCTTGTAGACCTCGCTGGAAGCAAGCCCTGTCAGGCATTCGATTTGCCCAGGCTTTCCCTTTTCCAGAGCCTCCAACGTAAGATGCTCTCCTCCCCCAGTTTCTACCCAGCTTACCTCCCCCACTGCAATACAGTCTCCAAGCCTTGGCTCCTTGGCCAGGGCCTTAGAATTGATAACCCAGTACTTTAACAACTGGAGCTATGCCTACGACAACATAATAGATCGGGATGAAAGTGAATTGAGTAAATTAAAGGGAGGCGCATATTCCTATAGTGGCAAATGGGGGCAAGAAGCAGAACGTCCGCTTGCCTGAGGGCCCATTTGTCCTGTTCCGCCTGCTCCTCCTGGTCTCTATTGTGAAAAAAACCGAGGTTGCCAAGTTCAATAGGGTTTCTAAGTTTTGCTCTGGGCCTAAGGTGGACTTCTGAAGTTTTTTCCTAATGTCTGCATTACACTGTTTAACTGACAACAAAGTGGTATTGGAGTGTTATAGGGTCACAGAGAAGACCTTCAATTATCAATTATAGGTTTTAAATTTACCTGGCTTTTAAAGGAATAGAGTACACTGTTTTTTTCTTTTTCTTGTTTTTTTTTCAATTTTATTATTATTATACTTTAAGTTTTAGGGTACATGTGCACAATGTGCAGGTTTGTTACATATGTATACATGTGCCATGTTGGTGTGCTGCACCCATTAACTCATCATTTAGCATTAGGTATATCTCCTAATGCAATCCCTCCCCCCTCCCCCCACCCCACAACTGTCCCCCGGAGTGTGATGTTCCCCTTCCTGTGTCCATGTGTTCTCATTGTTCAATTCCCACCTATGAGTGAGAACGTGCGGTGTTTGGTTTTTTGTCCTTGCGATAGTTTGCTGAGAATGATGGTTTCCAGTTTCATCCATGTCCCTACAAAGGACATGAACTCATCATTTTTTATGGCTGCATAGTATTCCATGGTGTATATGTGCCACATTTTTTTAATCCGGTCTATCGTTGTTGGACATTTGGGTTGGTTCCAAGTCTTTGCTATTGTGAATAGTGCCGCAATAAACATACGTGTGCATGTGTCTTTATAGCAGCATGATTTATAATCCTTTGGGTATATACCCAGTAATGGGATGGCTGGGTCAAATGGTATTTCTAGTTCTAGATCCCTGAGGAATCGCCACACTGACTTCCACAATGGTTGAACTAGTTTACAGTCCCACCAGCAGTGTAAAAGTGTTCTTATTTCTCCACATCCTCTCCAGCACCTGTTGTTTCCTGACTTTTTGATGATCGCCATTCTAACTGGTGTGAGATGGTATCTCATTGTGGTTTTGATTTGCATTTCTCTGATGGCCAGTGATGATGAGCATTTTTGCATGTGTTTTTTGGCTGCATAAATGTCTTCTTTTGAGAAGTGTCTGTTGATATCCTTTGCCCACTTTTTGATGGGGTTGTTTTTTTCTTGTAAATTTGTTTGAGTTCATTGTAGATTCTGGATATTAGCCCTTTGTCAGATGAGTAGGTTGCAAAAATTTTCTCCCATTTTGTAGGTTGCCTGTTGACTCTGATGGTAGTTTCTTTTGCTGTGCAGAAGCTCTTTAGTTTAATTAGATCCGATTTGTCAATTTTGGCTTTTGTTGCCATTGCTTTCGGTGTTTTAGACATGAAGTCCTTGCCCATGCCTATGTCCTGAATGGTATTGCCTAGGTTTTCTTCTAGGGTTTTTATGGTTTTAGGTCTAACATGTAAGTCTTTAATCCATCTTGAATTAATTTTTGTATAAGGTGTAAGGAAGGGATCCAGTTTCAGCTTTCTACATATGGCTAGCCAGTTTTCCCAGCACCATTTATTAAATAGGGAATCCTTTCCCCATTTCTTGTTTTTGTCAGGTTTGTCAAAGATCAGATGGTTGTAGAAATGCGGCACTATTTCTGAGGACTCTGTTCTGTTCCATTGATCTATATCTCTGTTTTGGTACCAGTACATGCTGTTTTGGTTACTGTAGCCTTGTAGTATAGTTTGAAGTCAGGTAGTGTGATGCCTCTGGCTTTGTTCTTTTGGCTTAGGATTGACTTGGCAATGCGGGCTCTTTTTTGGTTCCATATTAACTTTAAAGTAGTTTTCTCCAATTCTGTGAAGAAAGTCATTGGTAGCTTGATGAAGATGGTGTTGAATCTATAAATTACCTTGGGCATATGGCCATTTTCACGATATTGATTCTTCCTACCCATGAGCATGGAATGTTCTTCCATTTGTTTGTATCCTCTTTTATTTCATTGAGCAGTGGTTTGTACTTCTCCTTGAAGAGGTCCTTCACATCCCTTGTAAGTTGGATTCCTAGGTATTTTATTCTCTTTGAAGCAATTGTGAATGGTAGTTCACTCATGATTTGGCTCTCTGTTTGTCTGTTATTGGTGTATAAGAATGCTTGTGATTTTTGTACATTGATTTTGTATCCAAGACTTTGCTGAAGTTGCTTATCAGCTTAAGGAGATTTGGGGCTGAGACAATGGGGTTTTCTAGATATACAATCATGTCATCTGCAAACAGGGACAATTTGACTTCCTCTTTTCCTAATTGAATACCCTTTATTTCCTTCTCCTGCCTAGTTGCCCTGGCCAGAACTTCCAACACTATGTTGAATAGGAGTGGTGAGAGAGGGCATCCCTGTCTTGTGCCAGTTTTCAGAGGGAATGCTTCCAGTTTTTGCCCATTCAGTATGATATTGGCTGTGGGTTTGTCATAGATAGCTCTTATTATTTTGAGATACATCCCATCAATACCTAATTTATTGAGTTTTTAGCATGAAGGGCTGTTGAATTTTGTCAAAGGCCTTTTCTGCATATATTGAGATAATCATATGGTTTTTGTCTTTGGTTCTGTTTATATGCTGGATTACATTTATTGATTTGTGTATGTTGAACCAGCCTTGCATACCAGGGATGAAGCCCACTTGATCATGGTGGATAAGCTTTTTGATGTGCTGCTGGATTTGGTTTGCCAGTATTTTATTGAGGATTTTTGCATCAATGTTCATCAAGGATATTGGTCTAAAATTCTGTTTTTTGGTTTTGTCTCTGCCAGGCTTTGGTATCAGGATGATGCTGGCCTCATAAAATGAGTTAGGGAGGATTCCCTCTTTTTTTATTGATTGGAATAGTTTCAGAAGGAATGGTACCAGCTCCTTCTTGTATGTCTGGTAGAATTCAGCTGTGAATCCATCTGGTCCTGGACTTTTTTTGGTTGGTAAGCTATTGATTATTGCCACAATTTCAGAGCCTGTTATTGGTCTATTCAGAGATTCAACTTCTTCCTGGTTTAGTCTTGGGAGGGTGTATGTGTCGATGAATGTATCCACTTCTTCTAGATTTTCTAGTTTATTTACGTAGAGGTGTTTGTAGTATTTTCTAATGGTAGTTTGTATTTCTGTGGGATCGGTGGTGATATCCCCTTTATCATTTTTTATTGTGTCTATTTGATTCTTCTCTCTTTTCTTCTTTATTAGTCTTGCTAGTGGTCTATCAGTTTTGTTGATCTTTTCAAAAAATCAGCTCCTGGATTCATTAATTTTTTGAAGGGTTTTTTGTGTCTCTATTTCCTTCAGTTCTGCTCTGATTTTAGTTATTTCTTGCCTTCTGCTAGCTTTTGAATGTGTTTGCTCTTGCTTTTCTAGTTCTTTTAATTGTGATGTTAGGGTGTCAATTTTGGATCTTTCCTGCTTTCTCTTGTGGGCATTTAGTGCTATAAATTTCCCTCTACACACTGCTTTGAATGTGTCCCAGGGATTCTGGTATGTTGTGTCTTTGTTCTCGTTGGTTTCAAAGAACATCTTTATTTCTGCCTTCATTTTGTTATGTACCCAGTAGTCATTCAGGAGCAGGTTGTTCAGTTTTCATGTAGTTGAGTGGTTTTGAGTGAATTTCTTAATCCTGAGTTCTAGTTTGATTGCACTGTGGTCTGAGAGACAGTTTATTGTAATTTCTGTTCTTTTACATTTGCTGAGGAGTGCTTTACTTCCAACTATGTGGTCAGTTTTGGAATAGGTGTGGTGTGGTGCTGAAAAAAATGTATATTCTGTTGATTTGGGGTGGAGAGTTGTGTAGATGTCTATTAGGTCCGCTTGGTGCAGAGCTGAGTTCAATTCCTGGGTATCCTTGTTAACTTTCTGTCTCGTTGATCTGTCTAATGTTGACAGTGGGGTGTTAAATTCTCCCATTATTATTGTGTGGGAGTCTAAGTCTCTTTGTAGGTCACTAAGGACTTGCTTTATGAATCTGGGTGCTCCTGTATTGGGTGCATATATATTTAGGATAGTTAGCTCTTCTTGTTGAATTGATCCCTTTACCATTATGTAATAGCCTTCTTTATCTCTTTTGATCTTTGTTGTTTAAAGTCTGTTTTATCAGAGACTAGGATTGCAACCCCTGCCTTTTTTTGTTTTCCATTTGCTTGGTAGATCTTCCTCCATCCCTTTATTTTGAGCCTATGTGTGTGTCTGCACGTGAGATGGGTTTCCTGAATACAGCACACTGATGGGTCTTGACTGTTTATCCAATTTGCCAGTCTGTGTCTTTTAATTGGAGCATTTAGCCCATTTACATTTAAAGTTAATATTGTTGTGTGTGAATTTGGTCCTGTCATTATGATGTTAGCTGGTTATTTTGCTCATTAGTTGATGCAGTTTCTTCCTAGCCTTGGTGGTCTTTACATTTTGGCATGTTTTTGCAGTGGTTGGTACCAGTTGTTCCTTTCCATGTTTAGTGCTTCCTTCAGGAGCTCTTTTAGGGCAGGCCTGGTGGTGACAAAATCTCTCAGCATTTGCTTGTCTGTAAAGTATTTTATTTCTCCTTCACTTATAAAGCTTAGTTTGGCTGGATATGAAATTCTGGGTTGAAAATTCTTTAAGAATGTTGAATATTGGCCCCTACTCTCTTCTGGCTTGTAGAGTTTCTGCCGAGAGATCCACTGTTAGTCTGATGGGCTTCACTTCGTGGATAACCCGACCTTTCTCTCTGGCTGCCCTTAACATTTTTTCCTTCATTTCAACTTTGGTGAATCTGACAATTATGTGTCTTGGAGTTGCTCTTCTCGAGGAGTATCTTTGTGGCATTCTCCATATTTCCCGAATCTGAATGTTGGCCTGCCTTGCTAGATTGGGGAAGTTCTCCTGGATAATATCCTGCAGGGTGTTTTCCAACTTGGTTCCATTCTCCCTGTGACTTTCAGATACACCAATCAGACGTAGATTTGGTCTTTTCACGTAGTCCCTTATTTCTTGGAGGCTTTGTTCGTTTCTTTTTATTCTTTTTTCTCTAAACTTCCCTTCTCGCTTCATTTCATTCATTTCGTCTTCCATCACTGATACCCTTTCTTCCAGTTGATCGCATTGGCTCCTGAGGCTTCTGCATTCTTCATGTAGTTCTCGAGACTTGGCTTTCAGCTCCATCAGCTCCTTTAAAGACTTCTCTCCATTGGTTATTCTAAGTATCCATTTGTCTAATTTTTTTTTTCAGTTTTTAACTTCTTTGCCATTGGTTTGAATTTCCTCCTGTAGCTCGGAGTAGTTTCATTGTCTGAAGCCTTCTTCTCTCAGCTTGTCAAAGTCATTCTCCATCCAGCTTTGTTCCGTTGCTGGTGAGGAGCTGCATTCCTTTGGAGGAGGAGAGGCACTCTGCTTTTTAGAGTTTCCAGTTTTTCTGCTCTGTTTTTTCCCTATCTTTGTGGTTTTATCTACTTTTGGTCTTTGATGATGGTGATGTACAGATGGGTTTTTGGTGTGGATGTCCTTTCTGTTTGTTAGTTTTCCTTCTAACAGACAGGACCCTCAGCTGCAGATCTGTTGGAGTTTGCTAGAGGTCCACTCCAGACCCTGTTTGCCTGGGTATCAGCAGTGGTGGCTGCAGAACAGAGGTGGCTGTAGAACAGCGGATATTGGTGATCTGCAAATGCTGCTGCCTGATTGTTCCTCTGGAAGTTTTGTCTCAGAGGAGTACCCGGCCGTGTGATGTGTCAGTGTGCACCTACTGGGGGGTGCCTCCCAGTTAGGCTGTTCAGGGGTCAGGGACCCACTTGAGGCAGTCTGCCCGTTCTCAGATCTCCAGCTGTGTGCCGGGAGAATCACT
Organism: Symphalangus syndactylus; assembly: GCF_028878055.3. Lineage (NCBI taxonomy): Eukaryota > Metazoa > Chordata > Mammalia > Primates > Hylobatidae > Symphalangus > Symphalangus syndactylus. The sequence goes on from NC_072438.2 coordinate 13,582,959, forward strand.
ACTCTCTTCAAAGCTGTCAGACAGGGACATTTAAGTCTGCAGAGGTTACTGCTGTCTTTTTGTTTCTCTGTGCCCTGCCCCCAGAGGTGGAGCCTACAGAGGCAGGCAGGCCTCCTTGAGCTGTGGTGGGCTCCACCCAGTTCGAGCTTCCAGGCTGCTTTGTTTACCTAATCAAGCCTGGGCAATGGCAGGCGCCCCTCCCCAGCCTCGCCGCCGCCTTGTTGTTTGATCTCAGACTGCTGTGCTAGCAATCAGCGAGACTCCATGGGTGTAGGACCCTCTGAGCCAGGTGTGGGATATAATCTCCTGGTGTGCCCTTTTTTTAAGCCCATTGGAAAAGTGCAGTATTAGGGTGGGAGTGACCCGATTTTCCAGGTGCTGTCTGTCACCCCTTTCTTTGACTTGAAAAGGGAACTCCCTGACCCCTTGCGCTTCCCGAGTGAGGCAATGCCTTTCCCTGCTTTGGCTCACACCTGGTGCCCTGCACCCACTGTCTGGCACTCCCTAGTGAGATGAACCCGGTACCTCAGATGGAAATGCAGAAATCACCCGTCTTCTGTGTCACTCATGCTGAGAGCTGTAGACCAGAGCTGTTCCTATTCGGCCATCTTCTGTTTTTTTCTTAACTACTTATATATCTCTCTCTTTCTTTCTCTCTTTGACTTTCTCTCTCTTTCTCTTTGACTTTCTGCCTTTCTCTCTTCCCCATCTCTCTCTTCCCCCTCTCTCTCTTCTCTCTTTCATTTCTCTCTCTGTTTCTCTTTCCCTCTTTTTCTCTCTCGGTAGATGGATTTTGGGAACACAGCGGAAGAATGTTCACTCGTTGCCCCCATTTGCCACTATAGGAATATGCGCCTCCCTTTAATTTACTCAATTTACTTTCATCCTGATCTATTGTGTTGTTGTAGACATAGTTCCAGTTGTTAAAGTACTGGGTCATCAGTTCTAAGGCCCTGGCCAAGGAGCCAAGGCTTAGAGATTGTATTGCAGTGGGGGAGGTAAGCTGGGTAGAAATTGGGGGAGGAGAGCATCTTACACAATGGGAGAGCAATCCTCCTAGCCATTTACAAACTTGGGGCCCTGGCAAGGGTGGTAGGTCCCACATAACTACCCATGTTGAGAGCTGTATGCCTAAATTGGGAGGGACACCAGGGACAAGACTCCCTGGGTTCATACCCTAGGTGCTTAAGGACACAGTGTAGAGCTTCCTTAGATCCCTTTGGAGATACAACTTGCTCTAATACTTGGGAGAGGAAGTGAGTCTGAAGCATTAGTACCTAGGAGGCAGGGATCAGAGGAAGTAGATTCAGAGGTAAGGAGAATTTTGGGGCTACACTTTCAAGAAAGTCGTGGTTAGGACCCAGGAAGTATGGGCCAGAAGGAGAGATAGGGGTGCACGCATGGGCAACCGTTGAGTAGAGACTTCTGGCTGCACCATGATCTTGACCAGCCAATGCCGGGAATTTGGGACGACAGCTTTCTGCCTCTAGTCGGCCCTCAGCTTCCCCAAGAAAATTGTGAAAGTAGAAGCTGGTTCCAGGCAGACCAATGCTCCCAACCCAAAAGGGTTGGGGTTTGTTAGAAAGCCTTTTCCCAGAAAGCCTCACACCAGAGTCTTAAGTCCGGTGGCCAAGCTAATCGTTTTTAACCCGCCGAAAGGTGCCCAGTATTTTCCTCCAATTCTAAGGAAGGATAGGACAGAATAGCAAGTGAAAGTGGCTCAATATTACTCACTGCTTTGGAGAATCCCCATACGAGCCCAGCAAATGTTACCAGTGGGTCTTTGCTCCCAGAGCTCCCAAGATGGTGGTGGGCTGCTTCCAAAATGGCAGCAAGCCTCTTGTTCTCTGACCTGGGGTTCTTGTCCTCATGGCTTCCAAGGAATGGAACCTTGGGCCATGCGGTGAGTGTTATAGCTCTATTAGAAGCCATGGGTCATGGAAGAGAACTGTGGAACCCAGGTACTAGTGTTCAGCTCAATTAGGATGAACCCAGGCACTTAGCTGCGCAGGAACAATGTGAGCCTCTAGCCTGATTGGGAGCAGCAATGGGTGCCTCACTGGATCAGAAGCTCAGTGGACACCCTGCTGGATCTGGAGGGGTGGAAGTCAGTGGTGGGTCTGCGATGGCGATGATCAGCAGTGGTGGAAAGGAAGCGATAGCTCAGCTCGAGCTGGAACAAACATGGACCAGAAGAGTGTGTGCAGTTGCAAGATTTAATAGAGTGAAAACAGAGCTCCCATACAACGGGGGGTGGGGGGACCCAAAGAGGGTTGCCCGATCTGGCTCGAATGCCTGGGTTTATATCCTGATCATTGTCCCTCCCCCTGTGCTCTCAGGCTATAGGTGATTTGATTATTTCTTTACCTCCTGTTTTTAGCCTAATTGGTATTTTAGTGAGCTCTCTTTACTACCTGATTGGTTGGGTGTAAGCTGAGTTACAAGCCCCATGTTTAAAGGTGGGTGTGGTCACCTTTCCCAGCTAGGCTTAGGAATTCTTAGTCGGCCTAGGAAGTCCAGCTAGTCCTGTCTCAGCATCACTGTATTATCACCCCCAAGGTGCACAGACCTTAGGAAGGTCACCCAGCTAGGAAGCTGTAACGTTGAGATTTGAACCCAGACAGTCTGGCTTCACAATCCTTATCTCTAATAGTTGTACCGTAATGTGGTAAGGTTGGTGACTTCGAGTGGCATGGGCCCATAGGTACTTGTTAGGATCTGGGGATTTGGAGCCAGCTGTGCTTGATAATAGTTGTATGACCATGGTCAATGTCTCTAAGAAGCTCCAGTTTCCTCACCTGGAAAAGGAGACTACTGATAGTACTTGGGCTTGGTGGGCACAGTTGAGGTCTGTGTAGCTGCTTAACACAGTCACCTGCACGCAGCACCAGCTCAGTAATTGGAGGTTGTTATGAGGGTTTTATCAGGCTGGAGAGAAATGCAAAGATTCCATAAGGTATTAGAGATGCACTGCGGACTTGGTAATGTACTGAAGTTATGGCACATGGAGAGGGGAATTCCAACATGACACTGGGGTTTGTAATTCCAGTAATCCTTGGGTGACTGGCAGTGTGGAACTGGGGTGCAGGAAGCAAGGCTGGGTCAGGGCTGAGAGGCTGAATTCAGTGTGGAACACTCAGTATGGGGATCTCCAGAACATGAGAGGTGGGGAATTGCCATTGACTGCCAAATGAGCTCAAGAGTCTGGAGGTGTCAACTGGGGAGCCTTGCACACACTGAGGACATGATGTTTTCAGTTCTCTTGCGTACATACCTCAGAGTGGAATTGCTGAGTCACGTGGTCACTCCATGTTTAATCACTTGTGGAACTGCCATACTGTTCTCCAGAATGGCTGGGTCACTTTACATTTTCACTGGAAGGGCATGAGAGTCTGATTTCTCCACATCCTCTCAATAGTTGTGATTATTTGTTTCTTTTTTTTTTTTTTTTTTTGAGACAGAGTTTCACTGTCACCCAGGCTGGAGTGCAGTGGCGCCATCTAGGCTACTGCAATCTCTGCCTCCCGGGTTTAAGTAATTCTCTGCCTCAGCCTCCCGAGTAGCTGGGACTATAGGCACCTGCCACCATGCCCGGCTAATTTTTTTGTATTTTTAGTAGAGTTGGGGTTTCACCATGTTGGCCAGGCTGGTCTTGAATTCCTGACCTCGTGATCCACCCGTCCTGGCCTCCCAAAGTGCTGGGATTACAGGCATGAGCCACTGCGCCTGGCCTATTTATCTGTTTCTTTAAGAGATAAGGTCTTGCTGTATCACCCAGGCTGGTCTCAAACTCCTGGGCTCAAGCTGTCCTCCTGCCTTAGCCTCCCCAGAGTAGCTGGGACCACAGGTACGTGCCACTATAGCCGGCATTTAGTATCTTTTTGCTCATTGCCATCCTAGTGGATGTGAAGTGGTCTCTCATTGGGTTTTTGGTTTGCATTTTCCTGATGGCTAATGATGTTGACCATATTTTTCTGTTTTTTTTTTTTATTGTTGTTTGTTTGTTTTGTTTTCTTTGAGACAGAGTTTCATTCTTGTTGCCCAGGCTAAAGTGCAGTGGCGCAATCTCAGCTCACTGCAGCCTCTGCCTCCCAGTTCAAGCGATTCTCCTGCCTCAGCCTCCTGAGCATCTGGGGTTACAGGCATGCGCCACCATGCCCAGCTAATTTTTGTATTTTCAGTAGAGACGGGGTTTCACCGTGTTGGCCAGGCTGGTCTCAAACTACTGACCTCAGGTGATCCACCCATCTCGGCCTCCCAAAGTATTGGGATTACAGGTGTGAGCGTGCCTGGTCTTTCCTGTATTTTTTGACCATTTGTCTGTCTTTGGAGAAATGTCTATTTGAACCCTTTGCCCATTTTTTAATTGGTTATTTGTCTTTTTATTGAGTCTTAAGATTCTTTTTTTTTTTTTTTTTTTTTTTTTTGAGATGGAGTCTCGCTCTGTCACCCAGGCTGGAATGCAGTGGTGCAATCTTGGTTCACTGCAACTTCTGTCTCCCAGGTTCAAGCGATTCTCCTGCCTCAGCCTCCCGAGTAGCTGGGATTACAGCCATGTGCCACCATGCCCGGCACATATAATCTTTTTTATATGTTGCTGGATTCAGTTTACAAAATTTCATTCAGGATTTTTGCATCTGTATCACAAGAGATGTTTATCTCTAGTTTTCTTGTGATGTCTTTGTCTGGTTTTGGTGTCAAAGTAATACTGGCCTCATAGAATGAGTTGGGAAGTATTCTCTTCTGTGTTTGGGAAGAACTTGAATAATTGATCATCTTTTTTAAATGTTTGGCAGAATTCACAATTGAGCCCCTGGTTTTTCTTCGTGGACAGTTTATTGATCGCTAATTCAATCTCTTCAGTCATTATAGATCTGTTCAGATTTTCAGGTTTTCATAAGGCAGTTTTGTTAGCTATGTCTTCCTAGGAATATGACCACTTCATGTCATTTGTTGGCATACTGTGGTTCACAATATTCCCTCACAATCCTTTTTATTTCTTTAGGGACAGTGGTGATGTCCCGTTGTTGATTCCTGTTGAGGAATTTGTGTTTTCTCCTTTTTATTTGGCCAGTCTAGCTGAAAGTTTGCCAATGGTGTCAGTCTTTGCAAGGAACCAACTTGATCGTTTATTGATTTTTCTCTATTTTTCTGTTCTCTATTCCATTCACAGTTGCTCTGTCTTTTATTATTTTCTTCCTTCTGTTTTAAGAAGGAAGGAAATAATTTAAGTTTACTTTGTGTTTCTTTTCCAGTGTCTTAAGGTGGTACTTGAAAGGCATGACTCTGAGGTTAGACATTGCTGGGCTTGGAGCCCTTCTCCCCACTTCTCAGCGGAGGGGGTTTGGGAAACACAGCCTCTCTGAGCTTCCATTTCTCTGTCTTTCGGGGCGGGGGGGCAGTAGTACATGGCTCACAGCTGTTGGAAGGGCGAAATAAGATAAGACTATAGAAGGCAGGATTCCTGCCACAGACTTGGGTTCACCAGCCATTCCCCTCAATGCCTTCATCAGCCAAGCCACTTGGAAAAGGACCCAGTCTCCAGAAAACTCCAGAATGGTTATTTGGTCAAGAGAGCTGAGTTTTGGGAGGCCTGCTATGTTAGCAGGGAAGCCAGCTGTCTATATGTCGAGGAGAAGCCAGTGCAGAAGCCTGTGAACAGAGGTTCTGTGCTGGAGGCCCTGTGTCCAGGTGGACCGGCGGTGGTGGGGACGTGAGGTACCATTGTGTGTGGCCAGAGTGGACCGGCTGGCACTGGCTGGATTCCAGAGGGAATGTTTCCTGACCCTGGATTTAGTGAGCCTTGGGGATGGGTCTGGATGTCTAGGGTGCTCCCAAGAGGGCAGAGTGCTCTCAGGCAAGGCTGTGCAACAGAAAACCAGACCTCCAACGAACCCTCTGCACTGTGTGCCTGCTGACCCCCAGGCTGTGCCTGGCTTTCTTCTGTGTCCTTGGCATCTGTGTTCAGGAGTGGACGAGGGAATTCTTCTTGCCTTTTCTTTTGGGAGAATGATGCTAGCCATTCACAGAGTGATTCTCTTTTGCCATCCTTTTGGATTTCGAGTTTGCTTTTCTCTGATTTGTAAGGTGTTGCGGGCTCTCCTGTTGGTGGGGGTGGTTTGAACCCATAGATGGGAGAGCATGGATTCAGGTTGCATGTTTTGTGCAGGCTCTCATCACGCGATGGCGTCCACTGTGGAAGGAGGCGACACAGCTCTGCTCCCAGAATTCCCCAGGGGGCCCCTCGACACCTACCGAGCAAGAGCGTCCTTCAGCTGGAAGGAGCTGGCGCTGTTCACGGAAGGGAAGGACATGCTTCGCTTTAAGGTGAGGTGTGCAGTTGCGCGCAGCTTCTTTCTTCCCAGTGGGGTCTTAGTTCGTTAGCAGAATGGGATTTCTGGCTCTTATAGCTGCTCCTCTGCCGGGCGAGGCTCATCCCAGGCAGCGAGGCCTCTCTCCTCTCTGCACCCCAGGACAGGCCTCAGGGAATTGATGAGGAGTCTGGAAATGAACACGGATTGTTGATGTTTCCTAAGCCTCCAGCCCTCTAGTCCGTTGGGAATGATAGTCGTATCTCTGTCTGGGTGTCTCTGGGTCAGACTGTGTCCCATGAAGCCTGTGGCCTGGAGGTAAACTATATAAGGGCACATGGAGAGTCCATCTTTTACTCCAAATAAGCCTTCCCCATCTCCCGCGTTTCCAGAAAACCATCTTCTCAGCTCTCGAGAACGACCCTCTTTTCGCCCGTTCCCCTGGAGCCGATCTGTCCTTGGAGAAGTATCGCGAGCTGAACTTCCTTCGATGCAAGAGGATCTTCGAGTATGACTTCCTCAGTGTTGAAGACATGTTCAAGAGCCCTCTGAAGGTCCCCGCCTTGATTCAGTGCCTGGGGATGTATGACTCTTCTCTGGCTGCCAAATACCTCCTCCACAGCTTGGTGAGCATATGGCCTAGGGGAGAGGGAAATGGCTTTCACCCTGCACTGAGCCTTGAGGGATGCCTGTCGCAGGGCCAACCAGGAGGCAGAGAAACTCCAGGTTTTCCAGCTATATTTGCAACTTTTAAAAATTATCTTTTTTAATGTTTTAAAACAAATTTCAGTCCCCCTTTTCATTCTTTTATTTTCAAGCCCATCCACCATCATGTATTTGCAAATTTACACATGTAAGTCCTTGAATAAAATACAATGTGGTGAAGCTTCAAGTCCCATCAGAAGAGGAGCTGTTGGGACTTTTTTTTTTTTTTTTTTTTTTTACCTCATACAAAAAGACAAATGATTAAAAAAAACAACAACAAAAAAAAGTAGGCCAAAGGGAGAAACCTGTGTTTTTCCTTCCTTTGTAACACATCAGCAGAGCTGAGCTTGGGCAAAATGGCTTTGCCCTTAGCCTTGCCTCATTGTTTGATGGGCTGGTGGGCTCTGTTCTCCGTACAGCTCTCCCTGCTGTCCTCAGACCCCCAGGACTCCTTGCAGGCATCTTAAGTCCCAGGTGATTTCTGTGTGCCTTATACAAGCTGCTCGGCACAGAGATGTAGGTCTTACCACTCACATGAACTCAGGGACCCGGGGCAGCTGTGTGTCGGGAGACCCTGGCCTGGGGCATCCGGGCTGCTGACTAACCTCTCAGCGCTTGTTCTCCACCTTGGGGAAAGTGCAGTGTGGCGGTGTAGCAGCGTGGGCGTGGTGTTAGAGTGCCGTTGTGTGTCGTGATGTTCCGGAGGAGCAGTACTCTTCTTACCTGCCCCCTGTTGATAGGACGATGTTATACTTTCAGGTTTTTGGATCAGCAGTTTATAGTTCTGGTTCTGAAAGACATCTCACATATATTCAAAAGATCTTCAGGATGGAGGTAAGTTCTGGTTCATGGTGAATTGTGAGCCTGGTTCTCTTGCTTGGTCTCTGTAGAGATTTGTGAAAAGAGAAGATTATAGAAGGGGGTGCCCAGGGGGCTTATGCTCTTCTTGTTTCCTAGTGTTCTCAGGCTTCTCACCAAATAGCTAGCACTGTTCTTTAGCTAACACAGGCACATTGACTTCCTAGCACCAGGTGAATTGTCGCCGAGGCCTTCCACTGTCTTTTCCTGATGAGCAGTTCCTGCCACCTTAGTGACTTGGAGCAGCTGCGGTCAGCTTGGTTTAGGCTGCTGTGGTTGCCAGCTAAGTGTGGCAGCATGACTCAGTCAAGTCACTAGTTGGGTAGATGGAAATTTGGGGCTTTGATATATGGTTTCATCTTTAAAGGAAAGATGTCAGCGAGGTCCTTCTGGGAATGTGCACAAAGAAGTTTTCTTGCTTTCCATCATTTTGTGCTTTGACGTTTAGATTTTTGGATGTTTTGCTCTGACCGAATTAAGCCACGGCAGTAATACCAAGGCCATTCGCACGACTGCCCACTACGATCCTGCCACTGAGGTAGGTATTACCTTCCCCTGGATCCCTGGGTTTGGAGCATATGAGACGTCATGAGTGCAAATGCCGTTGTCAAGAATAAGGAAAAACCTTAAAGCAAGAGGCCTGTCCACATACACATGTGTAGAAATACCCACCGAGATTCATCACACTGAAAAGTGGGGCTCAGGAGATCAGGCATTGGAGGACAAAGCCTGTGCCCACCATGAACTTTATGGGAAATTGATCGTGGTTTGGATTTGTGTGTAATTTGAGTGCAGTGAAGAAGCCCTCATTCTGTAAAATTTATTGCCTTGTTTACCTGGCTGCCTATTCGTAGTGGATTCATAAACCGTTCACATGGCCCATGGTTTCTACAGTGGGCCCCGTGGAGACAACATGCTCCCTGCCCTCTGCCCTTTGTGGCTGTCCCTCTGCGAAGAGCCTGCCTTGTCCATTTCCGCCACCGCAGTCTGACTCCTTGGGCCCTTACCATCCTCTTGACCTCTCTGGTACCTGCATTGTGGCCGCTGCCTGGGAGTTTCCAGAGTGGTGCAGTGAGACGGGCCACAGATGGATGCCCTGGGGCTCTCAGTGCTGTGGAGGGATGCAGGGGTGGAGGGAGATGGGCCACAGATGGGTGCCCTGGGGCCGTCAGTGCTGTGGAGGGGCGCAGGGCAGGGAGGGAGGATGGGGAAGGTCCCCACCTGCCCTGCTCTGTTCCCTGGCCCTGCCTCCCTGCCGCCACGTCACTCTCCTTGGCCTCCACTTGTCCCTGAGGCCTAGGTCTCCCTGCCAGTCTTTCCTCACCCACCTTCCACCCTCCCCCGTTGGCAGTGGTCAGGGAGGACTGTTGTGTGGCAGGAAGTGAAGCTCTGCACCTGCGGATGTGCTCAACGGTCATCCATCCATTCATCCTCTCATCCATCCATTCATTCTTCCATCCATCCATTCATTCTTCCATCCATCCATTCATTCTTTCATCCATCCATTCATTCTCTCATCCATCCATTCATTCTTTCATCCATCCGTTCATTCTTCCATCCATCCATTCATTCTTTCATCCATCCATTCATTCTTCCATCCATCCATTCATTCTCTCATCCATCCATTCATTCTTCCATCCATCCATTCATTCTTTCATCCATCCATTCATTCTTCCATCCATCCATTCATTCTCTCATCCATCCATTCATTCTTCCATCCATCCATTCATTCTTTCATCCATCCATTCATTCCACAGCCTGGGCTGTGTGGAGTGTGCCTGGGATACTGCATGGAAGAGCCCAGGCGTGAACTCAAGTGGACCCCCGGCCCAGCAGGGATAAGAGGTGGTCCTCGCACAGGGTGCCCCCACTGTGGGGCCTTGGGTGTGGGGCCAAGGCTCCTGCTCAGAGTGGGGCTGGGAGAAAATAGGGCATGAGGCTTTCTTGGGAATTTTCTTTTAAGCCATAAGATATCTTTATCTGAACCCACGTCTTTCTGGCCCCATGGCTGCTTCTCCTCCTGCTGTCCTCTTTGCCTGTGGCCTGCAGTGCCAGGAGGTGGGGCCCTTTCTGACAGGCAGATGGACGACAGCACCCAAGTAGCCTTGGGGTGGGGCATCAGAGGGCCACTTCCCATTTCCACCTCCTTCTTTTTGGCATTTGATCCCTAAGCGGAGGTCAGAGTGTGGCATCAGATCCGTAGAGTTGGGGTGCCCGGGATCCAGGCTGGGCTGCTGGCTGAGCATTTATTTGGACAGCAGGCATTGCTGGGTACCTGCTGTGTATGAGGCACAGCTTTCCAAGACTGGGCAGGAAGCAGCGTGCTGAAGAGTGAATGGGGAGGGCCTGGCTGAGACTGGGAGCCCTCCTTACCCTGGCAGGCGAAGAAGCTGGTGGTCCCCTGAGAGAAGAGAACAGAAGGCATGGCTGGCAGCCACCCCACCTCCTACTTCTCCTCAGTGAAACTTCAGGATCTATAGGATGATTGTTCACTACTCTCAGTTTACAAAATCCCACTGGCTAGACAGGAGGAAGCCCTCCCCGGCACATTATTTTGTAGCTCCCCCCCTGCAGGGGCTGGAACCAAAACCAAAACTTACCCCCGACAGCCCCTAGCAGTGACTGGCAAGCTCCGTGTGGAGGATCAGTGTCTCCCGAGGCGGCCCAGGGCAGCTCTGTGGGCCACCTGCGGGCTGTCTGCCTGAAGGCACTCATCTTTGTCCCCTTGTGGATCCCGGCCACGTTATGCAGCGCTGCTGGTCCGCATCCTCCCTCCCAGCCTTACTCGCAGGGCTCCCAGCAGAGGCCCCTGGGGCAGGCCCAGCCCCAGCAGCCCAGCTCTTGCCTGTTCCCACGTGCTCTTCGCTCCTGACTCATGCAGCACCCTCAGTGTTCCTGGGGGATCTGTCCACACCCCTTCTAGCCAAACACTGAACGCTGTGATGCCACAGCCCATCTGCTAGTTCACGCATGCGTTCATTCCTTCCTTCTGATGTTCTGAGCGGCTGCCTTGTGCTCGGGGCATTTGGGATATAACTGTCAATCATGGAGCTGTGGATGGGAGAGACAGCAAGAGGGCAGCAGTGTGTTGTGAATTAGAGGTCCTAAAGGACTGAGTGGACTGCACGGCATTCCCACAGCCCTGCCCACAGTGCACAGACAGCTCCGCCCACAGTGTATCCCACAGCCCCGCCCATAGTGTATCCACAGTGTTACCACCTAAGGGGCGTGGTCAGGGACTGAAGACTGTATGATAATGAAAACTCCCCGGAAGCGTTTGCCCGCCTGCGGAGTATTTTGCATCTGAAGGTTCTTTAAGTCAAAAGGCCCAGGAATAGGCTCTGTTTAAAAAATAGGCCTGCCTGTGCCATACAAGAACTAAAATCTGCGATTAGTTTCGACTCTTGCCTCAGAGATTTTGAACGTAGAAAATGGAATCTGTCTAAAAGGAAAACACCAATTCTGCATGTGCTTCAGTTGCTAATTATAACTAACCTTTTTCCCTTGTGCAGGAATTCATCATACATTCCCCTGATTTCGAAGCTGCCAAGTTTTGGGTTGGCAACATGGGCAAGACAGCCACTCACGCGGTGGTGTTTGCTAAGCTACACGTGCCGGGGGACCAGTGCCATGGGCTGCATCCCTTTATTGTGCAGGTAGGACACTGGGGTGGCCCTCAGTGGGGGCAGTGTTTACCCCCAGGAAGCATTGGGAATGTCTGGAGTCATTTTTGTCATAGCTAGGGTGGGGGATGCTTCTGGCATCTGGTGAGTGGACCAGGGACACTGCCCAGAACCCCACAGTGCATCCCATAGCCCCGCCCACAGTGCAGACAGCCCCGCCCACAGTGCACAGACGGCCCTGCCCACAGTGCATTCCACAGCCCTGCCCACGGTGCAGACAGCCGCGCCCACAGTGCACTGACAGCTCTACCCACAGTGTATCCCACAGCCCCGCCCACAGTGTATCCTACTGCCCCACCCGCAGCGCACAGACAGCTCTGCCCACAGTGCACAGACAGCCCCGCCCACAGTGCACAGACAGCCCCGCCCACAGTGCACAGATAGTCCCACCCACAGTACAGATAGCCCTGCCCACGGTGCACAGACAGGCCTGCCCAAAGTGTATCACGCAGTCCCGCCCACAGTGTATCCTACAGGCCCACCCGCAGTGCACAGACAGCTCCACCCACAGTGCAGACAGCCCCGCCCACAGTGCAGACAGCCCCGCCTATGGTATATCCCACAGCCCCTCCCAGGGTGCATAGGCAGCCCCACCCACAATGTCTCCCGCAGCCCCGCCCATGGCGCAGACAGCCCTGCCGGCAGTGCACAGACAGCCCCGCCCTTGCCTTAGAAAGAATGATCCAGCCAAGTGTCCCCCAGTGACACAGCTGAGAGGGCCTGGCCAAGCCTCCTGGCCACAGGAGCTGCAGGCCTCTGAGACCATCTGGTTGATTTGATGCACAAAGTTTTTCAGTTTTGATGAAGTCCAGTTTTATGTGTGTTTTTTTCTTTTGTTGCTCATGTTCTTATTTTTCAGTTGACCTGACGTTTGAGCTGTTGCAGACGAGAGAGATTTTTTTCATTGTAAGGATACAGGACAAAACCAAAGTGTTTTTCCTACTGTCATGCAGCCAACACAACGCTTTTGACATTAGATGTGTGTGGGTTTCTCCCCACCAGCACGCAGCTCTGCAGCAGAGAGCAGCTGGGCGTCCTCTAATGTAACTGCATACTGATGCTGTTCACCTGGGGTGAGCCTCAGACCCCCCCCACAGTGAGGACTCAGTCCCACAAGAAGCTCCCCAACCCTTTGGATGCCGATGGCAAGTCCAGGTTGTGGCCTGTGCCTCTGATCAATCCCCTAATTGCACCTTGGTCTTCATCCTGAAGCTATCTAGGGGTCTGTGGCCATCTCATGAGTACACAAAAGACTCTCACCACTGCAGAGAGTCAAGGGTTTTAGGAGTCGTGTGCTGGGAAGCAGGGACAAGGCCAAATATGTATTTATCACAGTTTATCATGGTTACCTGAGGCCAGTGTACCTTGTTTCTGTGATTACAGATTTCTACCTGGAGTGGACTTCTTGCGGGAGTTGCCTGGGCTAGAATTCAGCAGCTTTCGGCATGTCTGATTTTGGGGCCATAGAGCCGCAGTGTTTTAGACTTGTTTATGTTGTGCTAAAAACACTCCACAGGATTGTGTGGCTCCTCTCGCCTCTGCACCAAGTGCTCAGGGCACCTGAGTCCACCTCCCAGAACCACGGCCTCCTGCCTGATAAGGAGGGATGGAAACAGTGGTCTTGGGGTTATTTGGACAGGATTGTGATCTGTGCCCCAGACCTGAGCTGCGGGGCGGAGGGGCGGGCATCTTTTGCAGGTTTCTTTCTTTTTTCTTTCTTTTTTTTTTTTTTTTTTTTTGTGAGACAGTGTCTGAATCTTTACTGGGCCTTGCTGAAAGATTTTAGAAAAGGAGAGGATGTTTACATTTGGGTTTTAGCCCTTTTTGAGTGTTTCTTTATTTTAAAGTTCAGTGAAGTTAGATGGTGAATTCACAGACATAAACAGAAGCTAGCTAGCAGGTCATGCACATAGCTAAATTCCCCGTAGCACCACCTCCATGTTTCTCTAAAGCAGCTTTTCCACTTTGGCACTGTTGACAGTTTGGGCTGGGTAGTGCTCACTGGGGCGCCCTGGATGCCCAGGGCTGGGCTGAGCACTTCTGGCTTCTGGCCATTCTGTGCCATAGCTTCCTGCAGTTAAGACAACCAGAATCTCTCCAGATACCACCCGTGTCCCCTGGCGGGGAAGGGGAAGGTGGCGCGTCCCATGGTTGGGAATCCCTGCTGTGACAGTGGCCAAGGATGAAGCTCCACGTCCTTCCCTCGAGTTCCCACAGTGTGCAGCCATCAGCTGGCTGGACCTGTATCTTGGGGAGTGGTGATTGACCAGAATATTCATAGCCGTTTCTCCCACTGCACCTATTTGCACAGCCATTTTGTCACTTTACTAAAATCTAGCAGGAAGTCCTGTGAATATGAAACGTGAATATGAAATTCCCGACGTCCTCCCGGCAGCACCGGCCCCCATGTTAGTCTCTCATGGCTGCCACAGCAAAGCACTACAAAGCAGGGCGCTCGAAACAGCATAATGTACTCTCCCAACTCTGGAGGCCAGGGTCTGAAATCGAGGAATCTTTAGGGCGGCATTCCCTCTAAAGGCTCCAGGGGAGGATCCTTCCTATCTCTTCCAGCTCCTGGTGGCCCCAAGCCTGTGGCCCCATGTGGGTGGCAAGCCACCTAGGTGCCGAGGCAAGAGACCGGGGACACAAGCTGTTCTAGTATAATAAAATATAAAATAAGAATGGTTATACCAGATATAGGTCTTAAATATGATTATATATGAATATCAATAATCATTAGTTGGTAGCAATTACTCTTTATTCCAATATTAGAATAATACTCACTTTATAATCATAACCTAGGAAAAACCAGGCCATACAGAGATAGGAGCTGAGGGTACATAGTGAGGAGTGACCAGAAGACAAGAATGCAAGCCTTCTGTTATGCCCAGACAGGGCCACCAGAGGGCTGCTTTGTCTAGTGGTGATGCCAGCGTCTGGGAAGATGCCCATTGCCAAACGGACCGTGGTCTAGCGGTAGCTTAAGTGTCAAGGAAAAACACCCAGCAGACCGGGAAAGGGAGTCTACCTTTCCCCGGGGGAGTTTAGAGAAGACTCTGCTCCTCCACCTCTTGTGGAGGGCCTGACATTAGTCAGGCTCACCTGCAGTTATCCGGAGGCCTAACCGTCTCCCTGTGATGCTGTGCTTCAGTGGTCACGCTCCTAGTCCGCCTTCATGTTCCATCCTGTACACCTGGCTCTGCCTTCTAGATAGCAGTAGTAAATTAGTGAAAGTACTAAAAGTCTCTAATAAGCAGAAATAATGGCGTAAGCTGTCTTTGTCTCCTCTCTCTGCCTCGGCTGCCAGGCAGGGAAGGGCCCCCTGTCCAGTGGACACGTGACCCATGTGGCCTTACCTATCACTGGAGATGGCGCACTCTCCTTACCCTGCCCCTTTGTCTTGTATCCAATAAGTATCAGTGCAGCCTGGCATTCGGGGCCACTACCGGTCTCCGCATCTTGGTGGTAGTGGTCCCCGGGGCCCAGCCGTCTTTTCTTTTATCTCTTTGTCTTGTGTCTTTATTTCTACGCTCTCTTGTCTCTGCACACGGGGAGAAACCCACCAACCCTGTGGGGCTGGTCCCTACAGCTCCAGCGCTGTACTCTGTGCCTCCGTCTCCACGTGGCCCCCTCTTCCCCACGCCCACTCCTCTTCTGACTCTCATAGGACACTTCCCGTGGGATTTAGGGCCCACCTGGGTGATTTGGGATGACCTCATCTTGATGCTGTTAAATTCATTATATCTGCAGGACCCTATTTCCAAATAAGCTCCCATTCCCAGGTCCTGGGGTTAGGACTTGGATGTATCATTTCTGGAGGATGGTTTAACCCACAGCCGCCCAGCATTGAGCCCATGGCTCACCCTGTGGGTTTCTGAACACATTTGTTTTGATTTTTGTTCGATTGTAACAGTTGCTGTTTGCTGCTTTCTGTGGCTTTGTATAGATCCGGGACCCAAAGACCCTTCTTCCCATGCCTGGAGTGATGGTTGGCGACATAGGGAAAAAACTCGGGCAGAACGGTCTGGATAACGGGTGAGTGATGGAGGCTGCTGAGCGCTGAGCTTCCTGCCAAGGCCCAGGCTGCATTGTCGCTTGTGTCTGAGATCTCACCGGCCCCATGGATGCCATGCCCTGCCCTCTTAGACTCACATGCGGTGGGGACCTACGCCTCGCCCCTGTGCGTGCACTGGCCACGTCCTGCTTGAACTCCACTTTGGGAGGCCAGTTTGATCAGAGACCTCAGCAAACCAGCTTCACCTTGGCAGGTGGCTCCCCACTCTCACATCAGACGCAGGCCTCTGTGTACAGCTGGTGGGGCCCCTGCCTGGGGGGCTGCCTCCTCTGTGTGAGGTCCTCCTCAGCATCCTCAGCCTCCCCCGGCTCGGCCTCTGCACACATCCGTGCTGATCTTGAGGGACCCATATCTGCAGTTTCTGCCTCCGGAGTGGGCTTGCTCCCTTCCGGGTAATCTCAGTGTCACAGCACTTAGAAAGAGAATTCTGCTGGTTTATTTGTTTAATCAACCCACAGATATCTATTTAGCAGCACAGATGTGATACCGGGTTGATGTGGCCAAGGCCAAGCTGAAGGGTTGGATGGGGCGTGCAGAGGGGAGGGGCCTAGAAAGGCTAATGAATGCTTGATGGCCACATGGAGGCCTGGGTGGCCGGGGAGAAGTGGCCAGTGATTTTGGAATGTGCAGCGTTTCAGGTGGAGGGAGCAGTGGGAAGTGTCAGGCCCAGGCCTGTGTTGGGATGCAGGTGGGGTAGGGAGGCCAGGCCACAAGGGCCTCGAGGGTCTTTGAGGGATTGGATTTTGGAGCTGCAGGTCGTTAGCAGCATGACCTTTGCAATGAGACAGGTGTGCAGCCAGCCCTTTGTGTCACCTTGACCAGCTTTCTTGGCGTTTCCTCATCCGTAAAGTAGGTGACAACGGAGGTCCCTGTGCCAGGGCCCTGCCAGGCCCGCCCGAGCAGGCCAGGCTTGAACTTCCTGGCCACTGGCCCGGTTGGTGCCTCCCTCACTGCGAATGCTGGACTCCACACGCCGTCTTCTCGAGAGCCTGATCCAGCAGGGTGTAGACCCCTCTGTGCCCACGAGATGATTTATAACTTGGGGGTAGTGGGACAAGGTATGACCAAGCCTGAGCCTGGTGGCCTGAAAGATGTCTCAGGAGTGTTTCTAGATACACGTGTTTCATACAGTATTTCATAGCCAGGCTGGTGGAGAGGAGAGGAGGCTGCCTTGCAGGAGTTAGGAATAACTGGTTATCGTGACCAGGTTGTCTCCAGAGGGAGAAGATGGGCCAGTGGGTGTCTGAGCGCCCAGCGATGGAGAAACCTCCTTCTGTCTGTCTCTTCTAAGAAGTCAGGGTGATGGGCAGGGAGTGTCTTTAATCTCTGCTTGGCCCTTTAAAACAGGCAGGGCCCCAGATTGTACTAAAGAGGAAAATCCTGATTGATTTTTATACAGTGTCAACTTGAGAAGAAAGTAAAAGGACATTGTTAAAAAGCAAATTCTTGTGATTTCAGGCAAAAAAAAAAAAAGCAAAACAAGACACATATGCACAGCCCTCCTAACTCCTGTCCTGCAGAGTTCTGGGTTCTCACTGGCTTGTACTAAAATAATACAAGGAACCTGCTAGTTAATGTTGGAGTTGGCAGGGAGGAGAGTGCCATCTTGACCTGCGGCTGTCAATTCTCTTGAGTGACTCTTTCACAGGGTGCCTGAGAGGCGCTTGGCAGGGACGGTGCCCGTGTGGCAGGTATGGAGGGTCGCTGTTCAGGCCCTTCGCCCTCAGGGCAGCGGGAAGCCCCCAGCCATCTGGAGGACGTAACGCGGCTTGGTCTGTTTGAGAAGGATGGCTCTGGCCTCAGGGCGAGAAGCTCTGAAGGCTGTGCAGGAAATGGGGTGTGGGAGGCGCTGTGTTGTTCTGGAGAATCTGCATCCTTTCATTAGACCCGGCTCATCCCGTTTAGGGCTCTGCAGCCATAGGCACTGTTACCCATCTACTGAAGTGTCCTATGTGTGCACGTAAGGCCCGACAGGCATCTCCGCCCAGGCGTATGGCGGTGGTGAGTTGTCACATCCAGTGGGTGGCCTCGGGTGTGAGCAAGCCTCTTCTTCACTGCTCATTCGGTTTCATGAATGAGGCTTTGACGTTATTTTTGGGGCATTGCAGAGAAACCCTGCACTTGGTTCCCCATTAATAAACGTATTTCTAGAGATTGAATCCACACCTCTTACTGGGATAATATTCAAAGGAGCATTAGATCAAACCATTAATGATTAATACATCACACTGATATGGTAAAGGCTCCTGTAAGACTCAGAAATACAGTCTCCTATAGGATCGCCATGGACACAGTAACCACAGCCCTTTGACGCTGCTTCAGAGCTGCTCCACCAAGCCAGGTCCCCGTGCCCCCAGAGCCTTTCCACCGTGTCTTTCTGCAGGGTGACAGGGATGCAGTGGGATTCGTCCATCTTTGATCCCTGAGCCTTTGAAGGCCTAGGTTGGGCTGGGATGGGAGCCAGCAGGGGTGATGCAGGCGGCCTGCTCTCCGCCCCTTTCCAGAAATGCACCTTTCCCGCCCGGGGCTGGCGGGTCTGGGCAGCGCGCCCAGCAGGGGGCGCAGTGATACCAGTGTTCCCTCCAGGTTTCCCGGCTGGTTTCTGCCTGGATGTCTGTCTTTTCCAAGATCAGCGTTAATTTAGTGATTTTTGTTACCAATGTTGAAATCATTTATCTTGAAAAAAGTGGTTACAATTTGTAG
This sequence comes from Symphalangus syndactylus, assembly GCF_028878055.3. Lineage (NCBI taxonomy): Eukaryota > Metazoa > Chordata > Mammalia > Primates > Hylobatidae > Symphalangus > Symphalangus syndactylus. The sequence continues at coordinate 13,601,294 of NC_072438.2, forward strand.
GTTAGATTTTGTCACTTTACAAGAACTCCTGAGTATGTGGGATGATTGCCTACGAATCCGAGGTAAACGTAAATTGTGTGGATTAATTTTAGCCAAATAGCTCTAAAAGCAAAATCATAGGCCGGGCGCGGTGGCTCACGCCTGTAATCCCAGCACTTTGGGAGGCCGAGGCGGGCGGATCACGAGGTCAGGAGATCGAGACCACGGTGAAACCCCGCCTCTACTAAAAAAATACAAAAAAATTAGCTGGGCGCGGTGGCGGGCGCCTGTAGTCCCAGCTACTCGGGAGGCTGAGGCAGGAGAATGGCGTGAACCCAGGAGGCGGAGCTTGCAGTGAGCCGAGATCGCGCCACTGCACTCCAGCCTGGGCGACAGAGCCAGACTCCATCTCAAAAAAAAAAAAAAAAAAAAAAAAAAAAAAAAAAAAAAAAAAAAGCAAAATCATAAAGATCTTTTCAAGTGACAGTTTCAGCCAGACTCTTAAGGTGGGCTGCACCTTTAGGGTCTTTCTCCATGCGTTTGCCCTGAGCTGAGGCGGTGGCTGGGAGGATGCCTGCCAAACTCAACGGCCTGCTCTGGCAGGCTGGGCTGGGCTGGGCTGGGCTTGGGGGGCCCTTCCAGGCCCCAGGGGAGGAAGGAAGCTGCTGTAATAAGAAGCAGGATGCCCAGGGCACGGGGTGTGCGCTGAGGTCTGGGCGCTCCTGGGATTGGAGTGAGGGTTTCTGTGCCACACTCAGGCCTCCCGTGCCACATGCATGTCCAGTGACACACACACCTCCTGTGCTGTGCACACACACACCTGTGACACACGCACATGTCGCCCGCTGGAGACGCTGGATCTGGCTTGCATTTGAGTTGGCCACATCTGACCATCACTGGAATAGCTTTTGTGGAACAGAAGGGATCCCATGAGAATTCGTGGCAGTTTGCTTTCCTTTGAAACTCACGGGAATGTTTTTGCAAGTATAAATATATTCTGTGTGGTGAGAATGGGCGAAGAATTTCCACTCCGTAAAAAGGGCGCTGACTGTGACCCGATCTTACTGGAAAAGGCATTCCTTGGCTTTCAAGTAACAAGCTGGGGCATACCGGGGCCGCTGGCACCGAGGCAAGGTTTTTCTCACGAGGTGGCGTGTTCTGAGTGTGCGGCTGTGGCATGGGGGAAGCTGCCACCAAACTGGGCAGCTGGGCCTAGGGTTTTGGAGGAGCTGGCCCCCCCGCTGCCCTTCGCTTCCTGCAGGTGGGCAGGGGCCTGGCAAAGCAGCCAAGAGCTCTTCCCTCGCCAGGTCACCCGGGTTTCCCTAAGGAGCTCCAGCCCCATCCCCACCCGGCCCCAGGGCCTTGCTCCTCCTGGGAGTGTGGAAACTGTCGCTGTGTCTTTCCCTCAGGCTGTCCCAGGAGTCAGGATCATGGCCTGGCCCTTGTGCCTCAGAGGATGTCATCTGACGCCACCTGACTTGTTCATACCACGCCACTTACGTGCCCGTCCCTTAAGTCTGGCAGGCCCCATGCACGGTGGCCCCCTCATGGAGGGGGGTGAGCCCTGGGAGACTGCTGAGAGGCAGCTAGCTTACCCAGGAACCAGGAACGGTGGTGGTCGAGGGAGCCCACCCTGGGGTCCGCCTCATACCCTTCCCAGGGTGGGGCATAGAATTTCCAGGTGGGCCGAGGGCTGCCTGGTGTCAACAGTGACTGCATGGAGGGCGCAAGGCCAGGAGAGAACCTGGCAGACAGGGCACCACAGGCAGGTGGGACCACCTCATGGCAAGGCGGCAATGCCGTTAGAGGGGTGGATGGAGGTCAGCTTGGGGGGATCCTCCACATTGGCCTCTGCCATTCTGAAGGCCTTTGGGAAAGGGCCCTGCTCCCACAGGGAGGACGGGCTGGAGAGGCAGAGTTAGGGAAGAGCCAATAGGGCTGCTGCAGGAAGTCAGCCCAGGAGAGCTGAGTAGGGATGGAGGTGCTGGGTCCTAGGTGGGGATGGAGAGGAGAAAGTGAATCGGGCCAGCACAGCAGAGCTGGCAGCCCAGGACCGGGTGGCGATGGGGGTGTGGGGGCGTCCAGAGCAGGACTCAAGGAAGAGCCCGTGCAGGAAACAGGTGCCTCCGGTTCCCTTCCAGCATGTGACATTGTTCTTTATAGATGATGTTTTCTGTGGTTTAGTAAAAGACTATTCTGTAGGCAGGGGTCCCCAACCCTGTGGTACTAGTCTGTGGCCTGTTAGGAACTAGGCCACCCAGCAGGAGGTGAGCATCTGGTGAGCCAGCAAAGCTTCCTCTGTTTATAGCCACTCCCCATTGCTCACATGACTGCCTGAGCTCCGCCTCCTGTCAGATCGGTGGCGGCATTAGATTCTTATAGGAGCGTGAATCCTACTGTGAACTGCGCATGTGAGGGATCTAGGGTGAGCACTCCTTATGAGAATCTAATGCCTGATGATCTGTCACTGTCTCCCATCACCCCCAGATGGGACCATCTAGTTGCAGGAAAACAAGCTCAGGCTCCCACTGATTCTGCATTATGGCAAATTGTATAATTATTTCATTATGTGTTACCATGTAATAATAATAAAGTGCACAATAAATATAATGTGCTTGAATCATCCCGAAACCACTCCCACCTCCCCCTCATTCGTGGAAAAATTGTCTTCCATAAAACCAGTCCCTGGTGCCAAAAAGGCTGGGGACTGCTGCCCTAAGGCATTGCAAGTGATCTTAGGAATCAGACAAGTTGCTATAGGAACTATTGATGTTTTGAAGTTTGTTTTGGGGGGTTTTTGCACAGTTTATGTAATATTCTTAACCTAGCATAGCCTTATTCCCTAGACTGTTGTGAAATAGGTTTTCCTGACCAGACAACCATAACAGGTATCTTTGGTTATTAATACATCATGATCCATAACAGTGTGTGTGTAATCCTATGCTCAGCTGTTCAAAAGAAGTGAATTTGCTTGCCAAGGGGGCACCGATGCCATCACACCGGTTTTTTGTTTGACTTAAGAGTTTTAAACCTCAGTTTGCCGATATTATCACATTGTGGGTTCTGGTTTGAGATTGAAGTATGAGAATCAGAGATTCCAGTCTTTGGAAACACAGTTCCCATCTTTTCTGTTGACTGTCTGGAGTTCTGTACCTGGAGTACAACTTACCATATACACAACGCTTTTATTATTATTATTATTATTATTATTATTATTATTGAGATGGAGTCTTGTTCTGTCACCAAGGCTGGAGAGCAGTGGCGTGATCTTGGCTCACTGCAACCTCCGCCGCCCGGGTTCAAACAATTCTCCTGTCTCAGCCTCCTGAGTAGCTGGGACTATAGGCACATGCCACCACTCCTGGCTAATTTTTTTTTGCATTTTTAGTAGAGACGGGGTTTCACCATATTGGTCAGGCTGGTTTCGAACTCCTGACCTGAGGTGATCCACCTGCCTCGGCCTCCCAAAGTGCTAGGATTACAGGCATAAGCCACCACACCCGGCCTATTTTTTAACCTACATTTTTTTTTTTTTTTTTTTTTTTAGAAACAGGGTCTCACTGTGTTGCGCAGGCTGGTCTCGAACTCCTGGGCTCAAGCAATCCTTCTGCCTCAGTCTTCCAAAGAGTTGGGATTCTGGGCGTGAGCTACTGTTCCTGACTAGACTACTTTTTTGAATAGAAAGTTGGTTGAATGTTCCTGTCTACGTTTAACAGAAGCCCTGCTGCTTCCCCACAGTTTCGCCATGTTCCACAAGGTCAGAGTTCCTCGCCAGAGCCTCCTGAACCGGATGGGAGACGTCACCCCCGAGGGCACCTACGTCAGCCCCTTTAAGGTAGAGGCATGGGGGGCCGTTTGTGTGCCGTGCTTCCCAGGTGCCTTCCTCTGCAGGGCCTGGCTCCGTGCTCCTCCCTGCACCTGGAAAGGAGACCCCTCCACGTGGGCCAGGCATCGCTGGGGCATACTTCTCCTGGTTTGGGTTCTGGCGCTCCCGCTAGAAGGGGACTCTTGGGGGCAGCCACAGCACCAGGTGCTGGTGTCCAGGGGGTGAGTCCGGGCCTGACAACGCCCACTCCCCATCGGGGGCTGCAGTTAGAGGACTGCCCGCTTCCAGTGATGCTTCCCTGAGGATTCGAAAGAGACGGGTCGCCTGGCGAACTGTCTACAAAGGGGGACGACAAACAGAGTTCCCCGGTGTCCAGAACTCATGCCTGGCTGAAGTTCATGGAGAGCAGAAGAGAGACCATGGTCCCGGGGAGCGATGGCCCAGGTCGTAGCTGATGGCCCTCAGGAATCATGAGCTCACAGCAGGTGGGCCACCCCGAGCATGCACCCTTGGAATAACAGTCCCCAGCAGCATGCAGTATCTGACATGCAGGAAGCACGGATGGAAAAGGAGCGTGATGGGGATGCCCAGAGACACACAGGGTGCACAGAGTGGGAACAGCAACACGAGACCAGGAGCCACTCACAAACGGAGATGTTAATCCAACATCAATTAAAAATAAATGATTGGAAGAACAACACACCAGATGAGATAGTTATTATCTCAGGGGGATGAATTAGGGATTGGAAGCTTGTCCTCTAGAAGGCAGACGGAGAGGATTAAGGAAAATGAAGGCTGGGTGCAGTGGCTCACGCCCTTAACCCTAGCATGTGGGAGGCCAAGGTGGGCAGATCGCTTGAGCCCAGGAGTTCCAGACCCACCTGGGCAATATGGCAAAACCCCGTCTCTACTAAAAATGCAAAAATTAGCCGGGCATGGTAGCGCATGCCTGTAGTCCGCTACTTGAGAGGCTGATGTAGGATCGCTGGAGCCCAGGAGGTCAGGCTGCAGTGAGCTATGATTGCACCACTGCACTCCAGCGTGGGCAACAGAGCGAGACCCTGTCTCAAAAAAGAAAGAAAGAAATGAAGTTTAGAGAAATAAAGGAGAGAAATGTCTCTCAATGAGAGGGGAAGAAGGCTTTTGGTTGAAGGGACTCGTGGAGGACCAAAGAGGAAAAGTAAGGAAGCACCTATGCACGTATCCAGGCACACGGTAGAGAAATTGAGGAATTTCTAAGAGAAAATTCTAGAATCTTCCAGATCTGACTCCAGTGGAATAAAAAACAATTGAACTTCAGATTTCTTAAACATGACAGTGAATGCATGAAGACAGTGGAATCATATTTTATACTCTTAAAGGAAAATCACTTTAAATATATATTTATATATATTTTTTGAGACGGAGTGTTGCTCTGTCACCCAGGCTGCAGTGCAGCAGCACGATCTCAGCTCACTGCACCCTCTCCTCTGCCTCCTGGGTTCAAGCGATTCTCCTGCGTCAGCCTCCTGAGTAGCTGGGACTACAGGCACCCACCACCACGCCTGACTAATTTGTGTATTTTTAGTAGAGACGGGGTTTCACCATGTTGGCCAGGCTGGTCTTGAACTCCTGACCTCAGGTGATCTGCCCACCTCAGCCTCCCAAAGCATTGGGATTACAGGCGTGAGCCACCACACCCGGCTTAAATATGTTTTTAAACACAACGAGACTGTGATTCCTATGTGAGAGTGTGATTAATACGCTCAGACACACAATTACCATGCTGCCTTGAAAGAAGGACCTAGATGGTCAGAGGAGCAGCCCGATAGGGACAGCAAGGGGCAGGGCAGGAGGGACTGTCAGATCACAAGGCAACGGCTGTAGATTAGATGTGCCCACAGCAGCCTGGACAGGCCTTAGTAACAGCCTCTGCTGACGCTGGTAATGTGTACGAGGAGATAATGGACGGAAGATTCCAGCTAGACGCACGTAAAGGAACTGCCTGTTCACAGGCACACAAGGAACAAGAGGTGTCCGTGAAACCCCCTGGAATGGCTGCCTGTAATGGACTCCGCCTCTGCCCTCTGGCAGTACAGGTCACTTCTGATTCTTGCCAAGGTTAAAGGTGGGCCTTGGAATCTCCAGGCAGACGGTTTCCAAGTCCCCAAAGCGGGAGCACCTTTACCCACCGCTATCATACCATTCCCTCTGCTAGGACTGTACCTTCTCCAGGCAGCTGGGTGTCCCCTCCCCGGCACCCCCATTCCATCCATGGTTCATCAGTGACACCTGTACCCACCTGCTGCACCATCCTGTGCCTGGGGCACCCTGGGGATGGGGCCTGGGCAGGGGGGGGCACAGGTCTACTTTGGATGAACAAATGAGGGCACCTTCGCCTCTGGGCCGCTCTGCCCAAGGTGGCCGCGCAGCCGGGCTTGCGCTTAGCATCTGCATCCCTCCCACAGGACGTCAGGCAGCGCTTTGGAGCGTCCCTGGGGAGCCTGTCCTCGGGCCGGGTGTCCATCGTGAGCCTGGCCGTCCTTAACCTAAAGCTGGCCGTGGCCATCGCTCTTCGCTTCTCAGCCACTCGGCGTCAGTTTGGACCCACAGAGGAGGAGGAAATACCAGTGCTTGAGTATCCAATGCAGGTACAGGGTTTTCAAGCATCCTTTCACTGTCTGTCTATTTTATGTGAAAATTCACTTCTTTTACATAGTTGCAGTTCGGTTACTGGGAGTTGATCAAAGCTCTTAAGACAATTAACAGGATGATTAGTTAGCGGGAGGGCGGCATCTCAGGCCACAAGGCTTCCAGCAAATGGTTTTTAATTTAGAAAGAGTAGATACGAAGTAGCCAAAAAAGGAAGATGGAAAGAAGCAAGTCTTTTTTTTTTTTTTTTTTTTTTCCAGACGGAGCCTTGCTCTGTCACCAAGGCTGGAGTGCAGTGGGCATGATCTTGGCTCACTACAACCTCCACCTCCCAGGTTCAAGTGATTCTCATGTCTCAGCCTCCCCAAGTAGCTGGGATTATGGGCATGCACCACCATGCCCGGCTAATTTTTGTATTCTTAGTAGAGACAGGGTTCCGCCGTGTTGGCCAGGCCGGTCTCAAACTCCTGACCTCCAGTGATCCACCTGTCTCGGCCTCCCAAAGTGCTGGGATTATGGGCGTGAGTCACTGCGCCTGGCCAGAAAGAAGCCAGTATGGGGCGGCTCTGGGAGGTGGGTGGGTGCACGGCCGTACGTTCAGGTGAGGCCGCCACAGCTTGGCAGGCAATGGCCTTGCATGCCCTGTGCACGCTCTTTGACACTTTCATCCCATCCCTAAGAAATGATTCCTGGCAGGTGATCTGGAAGAAGCAGCAGCTGAGCGTGCAGCCCTGTTCACTGTGATGGCATTTAGAACAGTGGCGTGGGCACAGAGCGTGGGCCCTACACGTCCTCAGAGATGGGGCAGCTGTCGACATGCACAGATGCAGCCCAGGCAGCAGCATACGTTGTTACATGGAAAGAGGATGAAAAGCACGGACATTGTTACATGGAAGGGGGATGAAAAGCACCGACATTGTTACATGGAAGGGAATGAAAAGCACGGACGTTGTTACATGGAAGGGGGATGAAAAGCACCGACATTGTTACATGGAAAGGGGATGAAAAGCACGGACATTGTTACATGGAAGGGGGATGAAAAGCACCGACATTGTTACATGGAAGGGAATGAAAAGCACGGACGTTGTTACATGGAAGGGGGATGAAAAGCACGGACATTGTTACATGGAAAGGGGATGAAAAGCACGGACATTGTTACATGGAAAGGGGATGAAAAGCACGGACATTGTTACATGGAAGGAGGATGAAAAGCACGGACATTGTTACATGGAAGGGGGATGAAAAGCACGGACGTTGTTACATGGAAGGGGGATGAAAAGCACGGACATTGTTACATGGAAAGGGGATGAAAAGCACGGACATTGTTACATGGAAGGGGGATGAAAAGCACGGATGTTGTTACATGGGGGATGAAAAGCACGGACATTGTTACATGGAAGGGGGATGAAAAGCACGGACGTTGTTACATGGAAGGGGGATGAAAAGCACGGACATTGTTACATGGAAGGGGGATGAAAAGCACGGACGTTGTTACATGGAAGGGGGATGAAAAGCACGGACGTTGTTACATGGAAGGGGGATGAATTGTCACAGCAAACGTGCCCTATGCTCTGGGTTTGGTCTTCACAGCTAAGAGGGTTGGGATTACTCCCATTTTATGGATGGGGGAACTGAGGATCAAACAGGAAATCCAGTTAAAGTGCACAGGCTAACTCAGGCACAGGTCCGGGGCCAAGCTATGTATGAACAAAGGTAGATTTGGGTGAAACTTCCAGGAAATTGTAACAGAGTTGCCGTTGTTTCTTTCCACATTCTTTGACCAGGGCTATGAGCCTGTTGAGTGAGTGTTCCCATTCATGCCTGTGTGGCACCCATCCCCTCCTGTGTGTTGTCACAGCATTCTGGGTGCCAAGGGCAGCTCGCCAGTCAAGAGAGTGCACTGGGGCCACCATGCTTGGCCTTACCACCAAGGTCCACCCCCAGCTGTCTGTGTGCCCTCAGGCAAGGTCCTTAGCCTTTCTGTGCTCTCGTTTTATCATTTGTAAATTAGAACTGTTGATAAAACTTCTTCCTAGGATCAGCGTGAGGATTCACAAAGTTAGGGCATGGAGGCAGCTGGTGCCATGTCTGCCCAGCACTCTTGACACGTTAGACCATGGTGGTGAGGGCGGTTTCCTCAGGATCCTCTCAGGCTTGTCCTGCCATGTACCCAGCCACCCACCCACCCACCCGTCCATGCATCCACCCACCTGTCCATGCATCCACCCACCCATGCACGCATCCACCCACCCATCCATCTACCCATCTACGGATTCATCCATCCACCCACCCACACATCCACCTACCCACCACCCACCATCCACTCATCCATCCATGCATCCATCCACCCACCCATCCAACAATAGGTGGACCCTATCCTGTTTCAGACAAAGTGAAAAAGACATGCACTCAGCCTTTCGAGGGGCTGCCAGCTCTGTGTGGGCCTCAGCTTTCCCATCCGTCCCAGGGTGACGGCCTCATCCTCACGGGCTCATGAGGCACATGCTATCAACCAGTCAGTCCGTGTGCCGGAGAGTTGGCCCCTAGCAGTGCTGCCTTCTTAGTTCACAGATAGGCTGGCACTTTGTTCTGTAGTGACTTTGATGGGACAGCTGTGAATAGCGGCCGTTTAGGGAATTGCATTTGAGGTTGTCCATCAAGGGCCATGGGTGAAAGCCGAACTGGCTGAGTTGAGAGCGTGTCAGGGTGAAGGCTTTCTGATGTGCCAGGAAGACACGTGGAGACCTTCAGTGCTAGTGGGTGCATGGCCCTGACGGCCTCTTCCTGCACTGGCTTTTGTGGTCCCTGGGATGGGCTGCCCTTCATGGGAACCATGATGTGTTCACGCAGGTGTCTTGTCTGTTCTAGCAATGGCGCTTGCTTCCATATCTGGCAGCTGTCTACGCCTTAGACCACTTCTCCAAGTCGCTCTTCCTGGACCTGGTGGAGCTCCAGCGAGGGCTTGCATTGGGAGACCGCAGCGCCAGACAGGTGAGGTGGCGTCTGCTTCCTCAGCAGCATCGTTTAAATTCACACAGTTGGAGCAGCACAGATTCAGCCTTCATTTCAAAGCAAAATCAGTCCTTTGATTTGCGAGGACAGAGCATTCCTCCAGTGGTTCCCACCCACTCGGAGCTCTTTGCCTCTGCTGCGATTGAATGGGCTGGGCACGCCTCCACACTCCTGCCTCTCAAGGATGTGCTGACACGACTCCTGGTTCCAGTCTGTGAGTTCAGCTGTTGGTCTCCTTTTGAGAACATGACGGTTTTGCAAAATCCACATTACCCGCCCCTCAGTGGATTTCATGGTTCTGAGCCTTTTGTAAACAGCTGCACAAAGGTCTGAATCCCACTGACTGGATTTGAGTTGACAGTCAGAGGATTTGTGCCAGAAACGAGCGTGCAAATCCCGAGATCAGCCTCGGCTAAAGAGACGTTGGGAATGCATTTCTTTGTAGATGGTTATGAACTGATTTTCCGTTGTCCCTCCTGCTGCCTCCTGAGCAAGAGTGAAATGTGAATCAAAAGAAATAACCGTGTTTGAAAGCAGAGGAGGAACGCCACAGATTGTACGGTTACGTACAACATCAGAAAAAGCCTGTATCTAATTAGCATATCTTGAAATATTATTGGTGTCCGCATTCACGGCAGATGATGGCGAAGGGATGACCTGCAGGATTGATGGCAGAGCAAACCCCAGGCCTGGGAGGCCTGAGGAGGGAGCGCTTCTGACCGCTGAAGGGGTTAAGCCTGTGTTTTCCCGGGAGCGTGAGTCAGTGGAGCTTTTGCCAGCTGACACTCGCATTGTTCTCCTGTGAATAATGTTATAAAGGGTGACCGGGCTCATTCTTTTCTGAAACTCAGTGGTTTAACCCGGGCAGAGGAGGGCCTCAACTCAGCCCCTTATGTGATGCTGAAAACACTCATAAAATGGGTCATTGGACTTAACGTGTGTGTGTGTGTGTGTGTGTGTGTCTTCCTCTTAATTGTTTTTCCTTTTTAATGTCTTTATTTCTTTTTTAAAAGTAAAAATTCTTCTTTTACCCTGAATCAGTCTGTTAAGTTTTTTGTTTGTTTGTTTGTTTTTGAGACAGAGCCTCACTCTGTTGCCCAGGCTATAGTGCAGTGGTGCGATCTTGGCTCACTGCAATTTCTGCCTCCTGGGTTCAAGCAATTCTCTTGCCTCAGCCTCCCAGAGTAGGTGGGACTACAGGTGCCCGCCACCACACCTGGCTAATTTTTTGTATTTTTCAGTAGAGACAGGGTGTCGCCATGTTGTGCCCAGGCTGTTCTCAAACTCCTGAGCTCAAGTGATCTGCCCGCCTCAGCCTCTCAAAGTGCTGGGATTACAGGCGTGTGCCACTGTGCCTGGCCCAACCTCTGAAGTTTTCATCATTAGATATCAAGCAGAAGCAAAGGAGTCTTCTTTTTTTTTTTTTTTTTCTTAAAGCCTGCAGCACCTGGTATTCCCAGGCGGTCTCCCATCCGAGTACTAACCAGGCCCAACCCTGCTTAGCTTCCGAGATCAGGCTCATTCAGGGTAGTGTGGCCGTGGACAGCAAAGGAGTCTTGATAAAACATGTTAGGCCCGAGAGAGGGGCACAGTGAGCCCCCACACAGTGCAGACCGTCAGTTACCGAGGCGTTTGCAGCCTTCCGGGAACAGACTGGTCCCGGCCCTTCCCTGTCCTGGGAGCGAGCACTGTCTGCGGTGCTGGGTCTGGTTCCCTGGCCTTTCTTCATGGTTTCGCTGCAAACAATTGCAAGCTTCCATGGCGTGTCATTCACTTTGACATTTGTGAACTTTATATAAAGTGGGCCATGATGCACATTCTTCTGCAGTTTGCTTCTGGGACCCATGTTAGGGCCCTGAGAGCTATTTGCTGTGTAGAGCTGTGTTTTCGTTGTTGTGAAGTGGTATGAGCATACCACAGTGTACCCATACTTGGATAAAGACGCTTTTTTATTTCTAATTACAATTAGGTTTCCTCTTCTGTCATTTTCAGGATGTCTTGTATTAGACTAGAGGTGATATGGTGGTTTGATGTTATTGCTGACTTCTGACTTTTTGGTGTCAAAAGTCTCTTTTCACCTGTTCTTGTTGGATTCCCTCACCCAAAGGCAGAGCTCGGACGTGAGATCCACGCTCTGGCATCGGCCGGCAAGCCCCTGGCCTCGTGGACCACCCAGCAAGGAATTCAGGAATGCCGGGAGGCATGTGGAGGACACGGCTATCTGGCCAGTAGGTTTTGGAGAAGCGCATGGTGGTTTCCTGTCCTTAGCCCCGCTGTTTGACTCTAGACCAGGGGTCGGCAGACTGTGGCCTGAGGACCAAATCCAGCCTGCCACCTGTTTTTGCAAATAAAGTTTTATTGGAACACAGCCAGCCACCCCCGTTCATTTGCACATTTCCTGCAGCTGTTTTCACACTGCAAGGGCAGAGTTGAGTAATCGCAGCTGTGACAAAGACCATGTGGCTTGCAGAGCTGAAAATATTTACTCTCTGGTCCATTGCAGAACAAGTTTGCCAACCCCTGCCCTAGATAGATCCCACTGCTTTCAGCTGCCTGATGCTTCTTGGCCAAAATATAGGCAGAGAGCAGCTGATCTGCTCATTTGAATTTTAACTATTTGGTTAACAGCTTGGTAGTAAACTAGCACCATGTTTTGTTTGGATAGAAAATTCCTACACTTAGATAAAGAGTTAGTTATATCGGCATTGACGATGACTGAGGCGGCTGTTACGTGCGTAAGAGCGGAGGCCACTAGCTTGCCTGGGGTTGAGTCCTGGCTCCATCTAACAGCCTGGTAACTGTGGGCAGGTTGCTCGGCCTCACTGTGCTCAGTTTTCTTATTTTTAAAGTGGGGGTGATAATAGTGTACCCACAACATAGGTTCTTACCAGAATTAAGTGAATTAACACGTGTGAAGTGTAAGCATGGTATCTGGCATGTAGTGCGTGCCCACTGACTTTTTCATTTGCTAATGCTGCTATTATTAGAATTATCATCAGCATTATTTACAGCTTACCTGCAAAACTTCCCATGTGCTAATCTTAAATAATTAACTGGCAAAAACTCATTGCTCAAAGAAGGCCATGTACACACTCAAAACAGCCACAGCATCAGCAAAACTCTCTTGCCCTCCAGGAGCACTTGGCCCTTGCCAAGTTTGTGAGACTTTTCGCGATGCTCTATCTAGAACTACACACACACTTGCAGTGATCATCCTCCCACCACTGCAGTTCTAACTCGCACCTGTTCCAGCATGGACTGGCAGCAACGCGGCCCCTCACTCCCACCACACTCTTTGTCACTTACTGACCTGTGGGTAGCCATGGCTGTACGTAAGTTACTCATTTGCATGCTTTGTCCTCTGCGCAATGCCCTTAGTAGTTTTTATTTGTCTTGGTAACTCATCGGGATTCTACAAATAGTTGAATAAGGAAGTTGAATCTTGCAGTACTGCAGACAACAAAGACAACGGAATCAAGATTAATCGAATACATATACATATACATATACATATACATATACATATGCTGGGATTGAGAACAATACGACTGAGGCTCCATCTAGGTTTAGAAAATCAATTGCAAATGTTTCTGCTGAGAACTCTCCCAGGTCTTGTTCAGTGGCCAACCTGTTATGTGGCAGGAAGCTCGTGGCATGATTTGACAGCAAGTCAGGAGAAAATGATCAGGTGTTCTAGGTGATCACAAGGCTAATCACAAGCTTGTTGGCAGCATGGCTGCAATAGGACTCCTTTCATGCTCTCAGGATCCATCAGTCACAGTATGTAAGTGTGAGAAGCCAGCTCCACTCCCTTCCTACTGGGCCCATCCCAGCCTCACATTCAGAGAACACTTTCCATCAGAGTAGTCAGGCTCAAGTGCTTGAGGGTCTGCAAAGCAAGCCTTACAACATATGCGAAGGCATCCAGCTGACTGATAGGAAAGACAAAAAAAGTTGTCTTGAAATTTCCTGTGTTAAAAGAAGAGTTCATTCAGTTACGGACGGAAGAAGGGCAGCCCTGGGGGCATCAGCTTGCTGAGATGGCTCCCTCCTGTTAGCGACCCCATGCCAGGGGAGGCTCTGCAGGGCTTGCTGACAGCAGTGAGGAGGAGCTGGAGCTGGGATATGAAGCATAGGTGGCAGTTCTTTGTGTCTGGTCAAGCTGAGTTCAGGGCTTTTTTTTTTTTCTGGACAGAGTCTTGCCCTGCGCCAAGGCTGGAGTACAGTGGCATGACCATAGCTTACTTCAGCCTCAAATGCCTGGGCTCTTAAGCAATCCTCCCACCTCAGCCTCCTGGGTAGCTGGGACTAAAAGTGCGTGCCACCATGCCCAGCTGATTTTTTTTTTCTTTCATTTTTTGTAGAGATGGAGTCTCACTATGTTGCCCAGGCTGGTCTCAAACTCATGGCTTTTTTTTTTTTTCTTTTTGGTTGAGACAGGGTCTTGCTCTGTCACCCAGGCTAGAGTGCAGTTGTGCAATCTCGGCTCACTGCAACCTCCGCCTCCCAGGCTCAAGCGATTCTCCTGCCTCAGCCTCCTGAGTAGCTGAGATTACAGGCACACACCACCACACCCAGCTATTTTTGTATTTTTAGTAGAGGTGGGTTTCACCATGTTGGCCAGGCTGGTCTTGAACACCTGGCTTCAAGTGATCTACCCGCCTCGGCCCCCAAAGTGCTGCCATTACAGGTGTGAGCCACCGCACCCAGCCTCTTAGGGCTTTTTAAATTCTCACATAGTGACAGGCTGCTTCTCAAATATGCGTCTTAAATGATGGTACTATTGTGGCTTTGTTGCAGTGAACCGGTTGGGTGTCCTTAGAGATGACAACGATCCCAACTGCACATACGAAGGTGACAACAACATCCTGCTGCAGCAGACAAGCAACTATTTGCTGGGCCTCCTGGCACACCAGGTCCAGGGTGAGGCTCTGCTGCACACTGGTGGGGGCCCTGGAACCCCACCGGGGTGGGGGTGGGTTCTCCTGGCCTCACTGATTCAGCTGTTCTGTGAAGGCATCCTAGGTTTGCAGAAGGAAAGAAATGTTATTAGATAGTGCTGACCAACTCCCCAAGGCATGGGCAAAGGCTGGGGTGGGGAGGGTCCTTGAGACCCAGACCCTGGGTCTGTGGCCGTCGGGTCCTCTGGACACTCTCCGTGCTTTGGGGTGCCCCCAGCTTGAGGTTCCCAATGGCTTGGGTTCCTGTCTTCCACCGAAGTCACTGGAATGTGTGTTCTAGATGGAGCTTGCTTCCACAGTCCACTGAAGTCAGTGGACTTTCTGGACGCCTATCCCGGCATCCTTGACCAGAAGTTTGAGGTCTCCAGTGTTGCCGACTGCTTGGACTCTGCAGGTAAACACACAGGTGGACGGCTCCCCTGGCCTCCTGATTTCCCGTCATTCCCACCAGGAAACGCACCCTGCCTCGGTGAGGGGGCCCTTGACAGTTCCAGCTGGGGCAGCAGTGGTGGTGGGAGGCCCCGCATACAGCTTGTCCTGGGCTGGCTCATGGACTATCTCTTTGCGCCTAACGCCGAGTTAGGCACTGACTCCACAGATGAATTGAAGGATGCCCACTTGCCACCCTATACCTTGCCTCTTGCCTTCCCATCCCATAGGATAAAGGGCGTGAGAGGCCACCTGGCCTGGTCTCTGTCCATAAGCAGCCTCTGCCCCCTGCCCTGGTTCCTGGGCTGCTGCTGTCCCTGGGCCCTCCCAGCCACCTCACCTGTCAGTCTTCCCCACTCCCAGCTCCTCCCGACTCCCCAAACAGCAGATGCCCCTTCCCGCCCTGGCGCACCTCGCGCATCTCCTTCCTTCGGCCCCTGTGGCACAGGCTCATCTCCTGTGGGTGCGGTGGTCGGGGTGGGGCCTCCTCCCAGGGCCCCGCACAGAGCTGGCCATGGACAGCCTCCTGCAGGTGTGTCGTGGGAGCTACTGCAGGCTCCACCTCACCCACACGGGGTCTGTGGCTCAGAGAGGTGGGAGCAAGAGCTGGGAATGAGGCGCCCGGCCGTGCTGGCAGCATCGAAAGCAAAGCAGCTTCCCTGTAGACTGCACTGGATCCTGACAGGGGATCCCTCTCCGGAGAGCAGCTGCTCTGGTGTTCCTGGGTTAATTCTGCACATGCTCGTTATGCGCTCACTCTGCAGTTCCGGGGCTGGCGGCCAGCATGATGGAGACCCCGTGCCTGCCCTCATGGGACTTTACAGTCTAGACTAGCAGACACAAAAACATCCCAAGGCCTCAGTCTTCAGGCAGCAGAAATTCTGCAAAGCAGTGATCCTGGCTGGTGAGGTGGAGCATGGCTGCTGACCACCTTGCAGGGGCCTTGGCCTTTGAATTGAGGTCTCAGTGAAAGGCGGGGGCAGCCGTGGGGACCCCCGATGGACTGGTGTGTCAGGAGGAGGAGGTAGCAGGGCCCAGCCCGTGCCGAGCTCATCTCAATGCGAGCGTGCATCTCATTCCCCTGCCGTGAATGACGGGAGGTGACCGCAAGAGGCCCGGTGGAATGGGGTGTGCTATTTGTTTTGATGATTCATATTTTTAAAAATGTTCCTCATGGGAAAAGGCCACTCTGGCTGCTCTGTGGAAATGGAGGTGAGAGGAGGCTGGGACAGGTGAGAGGGGCTGCCCTGCACCCCCACACAGAAGCACCCGGCCGAGCTCTGCGTGTCCTACAGGGCACTCCTAAAGGCTCCCTCGGCTCCGGCGGCCTGGGCGCAGGGAGGGGCAGAGCGAGGGTTCAAACCCAAGCCTGTGGGGCCGCAAAGCTCGAGATCTCTCGTTACTGCTCCTGGATGCTTCTTGCCCAGTGGTCTGGGTGAGATTTGACAGAAAGAGCAGGGCTGGAGCTGCCCCCACCTCCGTGCCACCCGTGTCCCTGTCAAATGCCTTCCTCCCACCACAGCCTGCGTCTGTCAAGCCATGTATCACAGAGAACAGCTCGAAGCCGCAGCGACGCCTCCATCTCGCCATCACCTCACTCACCGGTATTTAGTGAACGTCTTCGCTTTGCCACCAAAGCACCTATTTCTGCAGAAGAGAAGGGCCGAGAGGGATCCCGATGCCCTGTCCCGGCGGGCCAGGTAGAAACTGACCGCTCCCGTGACACCCAAGACGTGGAAGAGTAGCTCACCCTCCTGAGCTAGAGAGACGTCAGCTCCCGCCAGGCTGCTGGGGGTTGATCCCTGTCCCTCCTCCTGCCGGCCGTGGAACCTACAGCAAGTCCCTCAGCCTTCCTGCCTCGGTTTCCTCATCTGCAGCGCGGGGACGGTGATGGTACCCCCTTCATAAGGTTTTTGTACCGTGGACTGAGTTCATGCACGTAAAGCACTTAGTGCTGCACTTGGCGCCAAATCAGTGCTCAGCTCAGCAGCCACAGAGTTTGGACAGGAACCGCCCTCAAGGTGCCACACACTCAACTGTGCGGATAGAGCAGGGATTTGGAGATGGAGGACGCTCTTGGCTTTGCATTCAGGAGACCAGAATGTGAGGGTGCCCGGGGGGTTCTGGGAGGCCCCTGGATCCTCGGGAGGAGGGAGCACTGGCCTCCCTCATGCAGGGGACAGGCGCACGTGGAGGACGCATTCCAGCTGTCAGGACCGACGCTGTGGATGTGATAGCAGCCCCCGAGCATGTGCCTTTGTCCGTCTCCAGCCCTGCAAGCTAATTCCTTGTTCACACGCAAAGAACAGGACAACAGCCGTGGCCGAGGCCAGTGTGCGGCCTGGGCTGGTCCAGCTTCCCGGCACCTTCCCCTGCCCGCACCGTCAGCATCGTCATCAGGAAGCATCTGCATCACTACTTTCTTTCTCGTGGGCACTGCGCTGGGTTACAGCTTCTGACAGTAACTAACCGTGCAGATCTCAGCCTGCGTTTTTGGGTGCCAGTAGGAAACGGGGACACATTTAATGACCTATTTCTGATGTTTGCAAGTCACTCTCTTTTTTTTTTGAGACAGAGTCTCGCTCTGTCGCCCAGGCTGGAGTGCAGTGGCGTGATCTCGGCTCACTGCAAGCTGCACCTCCCAGGTTCATGCCATTCTCCTGCCTCAGCCTCCGGAGTAGCTGGGACTACAGGCGCCCGCCACCACGCCCAGCTAATTTTTTGTATTTTTAGTAGAGACAGGGTTTCACCGTGTTAGCCAGCATGGTCTCGATTTCCTGACCTTCTGATCCGCCCACCTCGGCCTCCCAAAGTGCTGGGATTACAGGCGTGATCCACCGCGCCCGGCCGCAAATCGCTTTCTAAGCTTCCCAAATGTTGCCACAGAAAGAACTAGAAAATGACCTCATCATCATAGTAACTTCAACCCAACCAAAACCTTTTTCCTAAAACCATCACTCCTTATATTAGTAAAATCAAAACATAAATGGGACAGCCAGCTTCTCCATGTGCCCATCACACTCTGCTCTTCCCTCCCCTTCCCCTGAGACTGAAAGCAAAAGCAATTTTACAGTCTCTCCATCATCCGGAGAGACACCGAAGTCATCTGCTTTTCTGCAACTGCCCTAATGTTTACAAGATGCAACAAAGTGAAAACATTTTCCAGAGTAACAAAGACAAATGGCTTTCACTTGTTGAAAGTGGTATGGGAGAGAGACCACCATTATCCCTCACGCTGCAGGGAAGCTTCTGGGTTCTGCCAGCCCCATCGTCTCAAGTGCATTTGGTCACAGATCCCAGGTCTCAGGGCTGACTGCAGCCTGCATCATGTGGATCTTTGGTAAAAGCAGTGTAAGTGATGTGGGGCCCTCAGGCTCTGTAGGACTGGAGAGACACAGGCCTCCTCCGGGGTTGCACTCACCTATGAGGAAGGGTGGAGGATTTGCGAAGCCCGTGGCTGGTCCTTCAAGGGTTCTGATTCTGACTTCGGTAGGGGAGGCTGGGTTTTCTGTTGAGTTCGTCTGATTTTTGCACAGGCGTGTGTGCTGAGGTGAGTGTCACAGCCCTGTGCCTCGGGGTCCTGTGCTGTTGCTTCCTGCGGCTGGCCCTGTTCTCCTTTAACTGGCTCGTGTGCATTCATAGGAAGCAGTTACTGTATTCACTACTCGGACACGTGTGTATTTGTGGACTGCAAGGTTATGGGATGTGGGCCAGAGGTGCCATGGGGTCATGTGTGAGCAGTGGGGTTACATGGGGTGAGTGGTGAGGTCACGTGGAGTGCACAGTGAGGTCATGTGAGGTGAGCAGTGGGGTTCATGGTACAGAAAGTGTTCCTAGAGGGTGGGAGCACAGGCTCTTGGGTCAGCACTGTCCCCCGCTGTGACCTTGAGCTAGGCTTTAATCTCTCTGAGCCTGTTTTCCTCCTGCAAGACAGTGGGGAGGGAATGCGGTCACCCCGTGCCACCTGGCAGGGGCCAGGCTATGGTGCCTTAGGTGGGGGGCTGCTGTGTGTGGGGGGCCACAGTCCTGAAAACTTCCTTGGAAACAACAGACGCAGGTGAGGTCTGCCTTGGTGGGTCAAGGAATGTTTCCCACAAAGCCGGCACCTGAGGGTGTCTCAGAGGGTCTGTGTGTTGTGCTTTTGGGGAGCACCGGCCATTCAGGAGTACTAGAGCGGCGGGCACGGTCAGACCCGGGCCTGTGATCTGGCTGAGGAGTTGGGGCTGCTGTCCAGGCCTTGCTTTCCAGGGCTTGCCTGGGTCAGATTCCGAGTTAGGAGTGCTCTGATGCTGACGCAGAGGGGACTGGACCCAGAGACGGGAGAGGAAACCAAGACCCGAAAGGCAGGCAGTGCATGCGAAGAGCTCACCACGGGGTCAAGGACAGAGTCCCGGCTGGGGAGGAGGGAAGATCGAGGGGCAGTCATTGGGTGCACAGGGCGGCTGGGGGCACCTTCGAGAGTCCATCTGGTGTGAGGCACATGGAAAGGCCGTGGTGACCCAGGATTCTGGGAGAGCCTCGAGGACAGAGGTTGTTGACGCTGGGTGTGTCCTCGGGCTGCCAGCAGCCGCATTCCGAGCAAGAGAATTCACTGCCCGTCAGTGCCCGTTTTCCTGCCTAGTTTGTTTCAGCTATACTTTCTCACTTCCAAATTAACTCTGAAAATGACACACACGGCACCCACCTTTCATTGCACCCACCTTTCATTGTTTGCTTTCATG
The DNA here is from genome assembly GCF_028878055.3 of Symphalangus syndactylus. Lineage (NCBI taxonomy): Eukaryota > Metazoa > Chordata > Mammalia > Primates > Hylobatidae > Symphalangus > Symphalangus syndactylus. Next base: position 13,620,853 of record NC_072438.2, read on the forward strand.
TGCTTTTTGGGGATCTTCTCCCCTGCACGTGAACACATCAGACTGACATGATTTATTTTTTCACAAAAAACCAAGAACCAAAAGTAGAGTGTAAGGAAAAAACACAGTGCAAACATAACTCATTTCTCAAGCGTCCCTCTCACTTGAAGCCCACAGCACAGTCTAACTGGCCGTCGACATGAAGCCTCATGGGTTAATTCTGGTTGCAGAGACAGATTGGAAAACTCGGGTAACTGCCGTGAAGTGTCCACCGCAGAGGGACACCTCCTGGGGCAGTGTTTGGGAACGGCCAGGACAGGCTGGGAAGGAAGCCCAGCCATGGCTGATGCGTGGTGGGACACGGGGGCCTCTGGTGTGGTCAGAAGGAATTTGCACAAGCGGTTTCTGGCCGGACCGTTTCCTTGGTTTTGTTGCTGTGTAAATAAGTCATGGAAAACACAACTGTGCAGCGTCTACCTTTCCTTGCTATTCGTGACCATCTGCCCTGCTAGGGAGAGCTTGGGATGTTGCAGAGCCTTTAGGGATAGGCGGTGGTCACAAGGGCCTCCCCTCAGCATTGGCTGCAAAATGGACCTGAGTTTTCCAGTAATGTCCTGAAGGGTAGTGTGTGAGGCTCAAGGATGACCCCTGGGCAGCTTGCCAGTAACAGAGGGCCACGGCCTGGGCACTGAAGACAGCAGACAGTGACTCCCTTGGTGCAGAGGCAGAAACCCCAAGTCAGGATGAGGCAGGGCTACCCGCCTCCCTCTCGGGGTGTGGGGGCTCTTCCCGCCCAGGCTCCTGGCAGCTCCAGGAGTCCTTGGCTGTGGCTGCATCATGCCGGCCTTTGCCTCCTCTGTGACTTTGCCGTCTCTGCATCTTGTAAGGACATGTGTCATTGGATTTAGAATCTACCCTAGTCCAGGAGTCCCTGATGACCTCACCTCAATACCTCAACTTCATGACATCTGCAAAGACCCTCTTCCCAACGAAGGTCACATTCACAGCTGTGGGGGTCAGTTGGGGCCACCATTCAGCACCCCATGCCTGGCAGGACTTGGCGAGGGGAGCCTTGGCTCCCTGAAGATGCCTGCATGGAGGAAGCCTCTGCCCAACCCTGCCTGCGCCCTGCCTGCGGGGTCAGCAGCACCTGTCTTTCCATCCCACTCCCTCTGGGGAGCTGAGGCCTCCGGCAAACCGCCTGACGTGTGAGGCTGGGAAACGGCCTGCTCTGGTTTGTGACGGGCTTCTCAGTTATGCCGTGAGGGTGAACGGATGTAACAGCCGAAAGCAGTCGGGTGTGCTGTGGCAGGAACTGCAACGTTGGGTACTTTCCTCCCAGTGACCTGGGCTGTGTGACATAGAAGGAAATCCCAACCGCCCATGAGTTCAGCCTTTGGGCTCAGACTCAGCATGGCTGATCCCCATTCTCCTGCCTGGGATCTCTGAGCAATGCCGGCTGCCAGACAGAAGGCCCCCTGCAGCCTGGAGGCGCCTCGTGTCCGGGCGCCAGGCCCTCTGTGCCTGGGCAGGGGGTGGGTGTGAGCGTGGCCTCCACGTGTGGCTGGTCCGCACCCCTCCCTCACATGCTTGCCATGTACCTGGGTCCCTGGTCCCGTGTCCTCATCAGTGGGGTAGTAGCAGTACAGCCCGGTGGGGTCTCAGGACCACGCCTGGTCCATATGGAGTACTGTGGGAGACCAGCTCTAGCTGCGCTGTGGGGGGCCCCGCAGATGTGGGCACCACTGCTAGGGGAAGGGGAAGACGAAGGGGGGGCTCCAGCTGTCCTGCCTGACACCCCACCCCGGGGCCTCCCTGTCTGCAGCATCTGCTCCCTGCTGCCCTTTTGAGCTTTGTGGGAGGGGCCACGCAGGGGGTGAGGCCTTAGGTGCCCCCTCCTGCACTGTGTCAGTCCCCAGTTCCACAGCTCCAGCAGGCAGTGAGGTCCGAGGGCCAGGCAGGGGGAGGTGAACGGAAGCACCCCTTCCTCTCGCCACTGGGCACCACCGCCGGCCAGTTGTCCTGCTGCCCATGCAGTTCTGGCTGATGCCGCAAGGGCAGCACCACGCTTCACACAGACTGAGCCTGGTGCATGCGAGCACGTGCAGGCATCGCACTTGAGGGCCCACTCTAGCGGTGGCGCTGTGTTCCTGTGGCCTCCAGGCTGCTGGAACAGTGTAGAACTCAGGTGCCCGCCCTGTGCCTCAGTTTCCCTACCTATAAAATCAGACCCACCCCATACACTTGCTCGTCATGAAGACGACACGGTACCTGCAGGATCCTGGCAGTGCCTTGTCACCGGGGGTGAGTTGTGACAAATGCTGGGTTCTCTATTGTTACTTTTTCTCCTTCTGTTTCTCATTCCGAAGTCGCCCTGGCAGCATACAAGTGGCTGGTTTGCTACCTGCTCCGAGAGACTTATCAAAAATTAAACCAAGAGAAAAGATCAGGAAGCAGTGACTTTGAAGCAAGGAACAAATGCCAGGTACGTATTTGTTTTCAAAATTCCCTTTTGTATTATTTGCTCTTAATTCCCTGGCCATTGTGTCCCTGGGAGGTTGAACATCCTGGCAATTCAGGCCCCAGACCCCGAGCTCCTGTGACCTTGAGCAGATGACTTGACGACTTCGCTGCTTGCTCAGCTCCTCTGTAACACAGGGATGGTGGCACCTGTCTTGCTGGGCTGGGGAGGTCACGGATGTTACATTTACCATGCCTGATGCTTCCCAGCCCGTAAACCGGAGCAGTGAAGCGCCGGGTTGTGAGAGCCTGGGATGCACAGAGTGGCGGGGACACCATTGTGGGCACTCAGAGCGCTCCGTCCTGACTCGTGGGAGTGACGCCAGCGCCGTGCTTGGTTTCCCACAAGTTGCTCTCTCCTTCCCGAGGGGCTGGGGTGGCAATGGTGAGTGGGTCATCGTCAGCCTCGGAAAGCGCTTTGGTTCTCACACTTGGACAGGGCTGTCTCTCATGTTCCACGAAGCCACAGGGAAAAAACAGCCTGTTATAAAACACCTTGTCATGCCAGGAACCTTCCAGCCCTGTCCCAGCTGTCTGTCCTAGAGCAGAGCCCAGCCCCCACCCTGTCTAGGGGGCAGCTGGTGGGGGCAGCGGGGCTCCCAGATGTGTCTGTGGGTGCCGTGAGCACTCTTGACTGGAGTGCGCCAGTCCTAACCCTAGCTGTGGGGACACTTCGTCCATGGGGGAGGGACTGCACCTGAGGCATGACTGCACCTGAGGCATTACTGTCCCCCCGGGTCACCAGAGTCCATACCACTGGATGCTTCCTGGGCCCCAGCCCACCTCGGTTAATGTTGTGGTCAGCTCTGCTGGTTGCCATGGCAGACACTGTTTAGGGAGCCCATCCCCAGAGCCTGTGTCCCCCCGGTGACTGCTGGCCTTATGTGGACCTTTCCTGGAAGAACAGCACAGTGTCATGCAGGCAAATCTTGGGGACTGAGATGCCATCAAGTACAATAGAGCTGCCATCGCAGGCGCTTCCTGTGAGAGGGCCGCCCTGACCCCAGCAGCACCACACAGGAGGCAACACTGAGGCTTGGAGCCATGACGCCTTTTCTCACGCGCACAGCTGCAGAGCCGAGTGACGCTGTGTTTCAAAACTCACTGGCACTCGGGATGCATTATTTGACAGCAGCAAGGTTCCAGGTGGGGCTGTCTTTCTGGCCCCCACAGCATGTCTGGCCTGTGCCATCGCTGTATCGAGCTGTGTCACTTTCATGGAAAAACACACTGAAGCAGCGTGGCTTTAACACAGCAACTGTGCAGGTGAGGGGGAGAGTGGTGCGGGGCACAGGGCTCAGACTCAGATTCGGTTCAAGGACGGCCTCTCTGTGCCCGGGCCCTGCTGGGATTGGCCTCATCTCTGGGTTCGCAGAGGACCCATGGTGAGAGGAGAGGCCCTCGTGGTGTGGGAGCACGTTTTGAGGTGTGGGCAGGAGTCAATGGAATTACCGTGTTCTCGTGGATGCAGGAGCAGCTTGCGGGGGTGCAGGTTTACCCGCTTGTTTCATGGAAGGTGGAAGGAGGAGGGGCTGAGGCCTGGAGCTGCAGCACCATGCCTGGCAACTCCCCCACGGGCCTGTATTATCAGCCTCCTGCCAGAGGCCTCGGGTGAGAGCCTGAGGGCTGCCCCACCTCACTCGGCAGGGCTCTGGGAAATCTGAGTGCTAGTCCTAGCTGGGGTCTGTCAGGCAGTCCCCACTGCCCCAGTGCAAGTCCAGATCCTGCCACCAGCCCTCACTCGCCAAAACCAAGGCCCAGAGCTATATAGCGCATGTGAGATCAGGGGAGGGCAGGAAGCCCCAAGGCCCCGGGCTGGCATGCTCCACACTCAGACAGCAGGGAGCAGGATGGGCCTTCCTGGCACCGACAGGACGGCCCACCCAGGAGTGTGCAGGGCCCAGCGGGGGTCTTGGGACAGGACCAGTCAGGCTGGCACGAAGCAGAGCAGGAAAGGAGCTTCTCCTGGTTTCTGTTTTCCCGAGGCTCCTGATCCCAGCAGGGCCCTGGAGGACACTGGCTTTGTGACTGGAGACCCTGCTGCCATGTGCTTCACCCTGCTGTGTTCTGGGAAGATTTGGGGCAGCGTCACAGCAGCGTCATAGGCCAGGCATGCAGCCGGGTCCTCCTGCAGCAGTCAGTCCCCCATACACCATATTTCATAACTTGGCTGGATTTTTTTTTTTTTTATTTTAAAAGTGGCACCTGCTCATCCTAACAAGTCAAGCAATGCGTGTGTTCTTTTCCTAATTTAAAAAATCTGGTAAGATGATAAATGGGAGATAGGGAAAGAAAGGCTAATAAGTGAAGTTGATGATTATCAGCAAGTGTTTTTGATACTCATTAAAAAAGAAAAATAACAGATGCTGGCGAGGCCGTAGAGAAAAGTGACACAGATACATGGTTGGTGGGAACGCAGATTCGTTCAGCCACCGTGGAGGGCAGCTTGGCGATTTCTCAGAGAGCTAAGAGTTGCCCTTCCCCTCGACCCAGCGATCCCATTACTGGGTATACACCCCAAAGAAAAGCAATCATCCTGCCAGCCGGACACATGTACCTGTATGTCCATCGCAGCACTATTCACAATAGCAAAAATGTGGAATCAACGCGGGTGCCCCTCAGCGGTGGACTGGATAAAGAAAATGGGGTACATAGACACCATGGGATGCCGTGCAGCCATCACTACAAACAGTCATGTCTTTTGCAGCAACATGGATGCAGCTGCACGCCATTATCCCCAGCAAACTAACGCAGCAACAGAAAATCAAATGCTGCATGTTCACACGTACAAATGGGAGCTAAACATGGGGCACTCATGGACATAAACGTGGGAGCAGCAGAGCCTGCGGGGGCCGTACAGCAGGGGGAGAGGGAGAGAAGCCTGCTTTGGAGGCTTTGGAGGACGGCGTGTCAGTTCCTTTGGAGAAACGAACTCAATTCTGAGTTCAGGGAGGAGCTTGACAAGCCCCTTCTCCAGCTCCTCCGTGTCTTCCCGTGTGGAAGAAGCTAGGTCCTGGGCCCTTGGGGGCCTCCTGTGGGCGCCCACGCTATCATAGCCTCAGAGCATCCAGAGGCCGGCTCCAGGCTCCGTATGCAATGCCGGTGCCACCCCCAGTCCCAAACGGGAGCTGAGCTGAGACTGAGGCCTTGGAGGGCGTTGGTGGAGCCAGAGCAGTCCCAGCTCCATCTTCACATAGGTCTTTTCCATTGTTTTCTGGAAACATGTCTCGTGCTGCGCCGCATCTGTGCGCTGCCTCACCTTGTGTTACTGTCCTAGGACATGCACGGGAACGCAGACCCGCATCCGTGTTTCCCGAGAACTTCCTCCGCCGGGAATCTGGGCGGGGCTGGGACCCTCACGGTCCTCACGGTGCCGTCCTGTGTTTCAGGTGTCCCACGGCCGTCCGTTGGCGCTGGTCTTCGTGGAGCTCACTGTGGTCCAGAGGTTCCACGAGCACGTGCACCAGCCCTGCGTGCCGCCCTTGCTGCGGGCCGTGCTGGGGCGGCTCAGTGCTCTGTACGCCCTGTGGTCCCTGAGCCGCCACGCGGCCCTGCTCTACCGAGGTGAGGCTTCTGACTGCGGGCTTGGTGTCCTCCCCAGAGTCAGGGCCCCCCTGTTGTATCTAGGGAGCTGCTTCCTGCATCATCGTCCTCCCTCCACGGGACTTACTGAGCACGGCGGATGGCGCTGTGGACAGATGAGGAGCCCAGTTCTGTAATGAGAAGCATATGGGGCAGAGCAGCGTCAGGGTGGCTCCGAGAGACCCAGTTTTTCTTTCACTTGGGGTTTGGTTCAGAGAGTACTTCCAGAAGGACCCCTCATGCCAGGCAGCCTGCTGGGCTCTGCAGAGAGCAGAAGCCCACCCCCTAGGTCCCATAAGGCACAGACAGACACGAGCCTAGACAGAAACACTGGAAGGCTTCCTGGAGGAGGGGGTGCTGGGGCTGATTCCTGGAGGATTGGTGGGAATAGGGTAAACCAAAGTTTGTCAACTTTTTGTTCGTTGTTGCCCCCCCAGGAAGTCTTTTTAGGTGGTTTTTCCCAATGGCTGGCACCCATGCATCTTTGGTACTAGGATACACTGTGTATCCATTCATGCCCTGTGTCTCTGGGCTTGTAAAGAATAAGATCCTCCCCACCCCAAGAGCCAGCATTTACCCCCTGGAGGGTGATGCTGACCCCGTGAAGGCCTTGACAGTGCTCAGGTGCACCAAGGAAGGTACACAAGTGTCTGCCAGAGAGGGTGGGCACAGGGCAGGACCCCCACTGCTGCCTGAGAAAAACCCTAAGTGATGCGACACAGTTCTCTCCAGCAAAAATCATAGCAAACACAGATCCCGCCACAGATGTGCTCCCGAACGCACAAGGCCACGGCCTTGGACCTCTTAGGGCCCTGCCAGAAACCACAGCGGCTGGAGGTGACACCAAGGACCAAGTCCCCCTGCAGCCTCTGAGTCCCTGCAGGCACCCGCCCCCCCAACTCCCCTGGGTAGTCCCAGGCACCCCCTCACCCCTGCGCCCCCTGCCGTGCACCCCTGCTTCACTCTGCCCAGGAGCCCCTTCCTCGCTTCCTCCCGAGGAAGGAACCCGCCCAGCCTCCCTGAGCCCCAGCAGGTGTGAGCCCAGCGGCTACCCGTCACCTCCCAGCCTGGGACCTTGCTTCCCTCACTGCCCCGGGCCGGAGACCATCAATGCCTGAGTGGGAAAAGGGTCTCAGAACTTGGCCCCTGAGCAGCACATTCCTTGGGTCACAGCTGGGCTGGGGACAGCAATGACACTGATGTGTTCACCCAGAACAGGCCTCCTGTATGGCCAATTTGGAAAGTGCACTCGGCCTGTTGGTATTGGGGATGGTTTTGGACTGAGGACCCAGCCCCCATGTGACTGAGGCTGTGCTTGCAGGAGGATACTTCTCCGGTGAGCAGGCGGGAGAAGTGTTGGAGAGCGCCGTCCTGGCCTTGTGTTCCCAGGTGAGCCGTGGGTGCTGCCGCGTTCTCTACATCCACGTTACACAACCGCCCAGAGCCGACACTCATCCCCTTAGCATCACCCAGACCGACACGCACCGCCTTAGCATCACCCAGACCGACACGCACCACCTTAGCGTCACCCAGAGCCTACACGCACCCCCTTAGCATCACCCAGACCAACATGCACCTCCTTAGCCTCACCTAGAGCCGACACACACCCCCTTAGCATCACCCAGAGCTGACACACACCGCCTTCGTGTCACCCAGAGCCGACACGCACTGCCTTTGCAACCCAAACATTCATGTGTGTTCAGTGTTCAGTAAAAACTGTAGGATTACAAGAAAATATGGCTACATCAGAAATTTTTGCAAAAGAAACCTGTCGAGGCTTCTCCAGATCTGCACACACCCAGGCACCACATACCTTTTGCAGCTACTTTAGAATTCTCTGAGCGTTCAGGGGCCTCAGCCTCCAATTTAAATTTGTTTCCTGGCAGTTTCCTTGTTTATTATATTCTTTTACCTATGTCACCCAGGAAATCAGAGGGCCCCAACCCCACGTTCCAATCCAGCGGCTCTCTTCCATCCAGGGACAGAAGCTACATTGCTGTGCTGTTTAGCACGGTAGCCGCTGGGTTGGGGGAAGGTGGCCGTATGAGTCAGGGTCTCTGATTTCCTTTCATTGCACTGATTTTGAGCAGCCACTTGTGCTGGTGCTGGTGCTGCCGCGGTGGGCAGGGCCACTGTGTCCGTGGAGACGTCACTCCACTTTTGCTGGTAGGAACTGGACCGAGTGCTGCTGCATTTTAGCACAGTGTCTCAGGAGACTGCAGACGTGGCCTTTCATCTCCCCTGTCGCTGCTTTCACACTTGATCTGGGACCAGTGGAACGTCCCTGTGACTGGCTCTGAGCCTGTCTCGGGATTCATTTATAAACCCCTTCCCTGAGCCGGCGGTTCTGGAGAGGGGCGTGTCTAATTGTGGTGCACGTATGTGGCCATATTTACTCCTCTTAACATCGAACCGGCCACAGGGAGGGGTTGTCCTTGGCTCCTCCAAGAGCCAAATTTTACTCCCTTGGGGCAGTATTAACCCCATGGAGGCCTTCAGAGTATGCAGGTGCAAGGAAAGCACAGGGGTCTCCTCGCAGAGAGGGGGGCATAGCGGGGAGGTGTTGTTGATAAAAAGTGCCTGGGTGTGGTGGCTCATGCCTGTAATCCCAGCACTTTGGGAGGCCAAGGCAGGAGGATCACTGGAGGCCAGGAGTTTGAGACCAGCCTGGGCAACATAGTGAGACTTCATCTCTACTAAAAATAATTTTAAAAAATTAGCCAGGCTTGGTGGCACATGCCTTTAGTCTCAGCTACTCAAGAGGCTGAGGTAGGGTGGCTTGAGCCCAGGTGTTCGAGGTTGCAGTGAGCCATAATTGCACCATCACCCGCCAGCCCGGGCAACAGAGCAAGACCTTGTCTCAGAAAAATAAAAGCCACAACTGATTTCCCAGTGAGGCTATGGCCAAGGCGGGCTGACCATTGTGTGCCACTCTGTGTATGCCCATCCACACCGCTGTCTTGGGGAGGCCAAGGTCAGCCAGGTAGAGAGGGTGCCAGCCATCCGCTAGACCAGGGCCAGCAAACTCAGTCCAATCCTGCCGTTCACCTGAGTGTCATTTGTGGGTGTCTTTGTGCTTCCACGGCAGAGTAGGCAGTTGCCAGAGACCATGGCCCGCAAAGCCGGTAACATCTCCTACCTGGACCCTTATGGAACACGTTTGTCGGGCTCAGCGCCTGTGCTCTGCCAAGAGCTTCTCTCCAGGAGCAGTGGCGTTTGTCTGCGGCCTCTGTGCTGAAGCACGTGGACCAGGACCAGGTGGCCACGCCCTGCAGAGGGCGGCGCTGAAGTGCGGAGGTGCACTCAGTTCCTCCGTTGTGGCCTTTGTTAGTCTGTACTGACCGATTGCCTTTGATCCATATCATTAACGGTGTCTCCTATTCCTGCATTCTATGCAGTGTAGCCATGGCATTTCGTAATGTTTTAAGGATAATTTTTTTTTTTGCATTTTAAGAAAATTCTTGAGAGTCCACTCATATAAATTTCATGTGTCATATTGAAGAATAATTTGTCCAGTGGAATGGGAGAGTAATAAAACCACCGCCAACCGAGGAGGCTTCATATGCTTATGGCTTTTCCAAGTGCTCATAAATGCCTTCTCTATTACATGTTTTCTGGACATTTTTTCCTTTACTGGAACGGCAGTTGCCCAGATAAGCCAAGGCTTAGAAACGAGCCTCTGAAGGCAGTTGCTAATTCACAAGCTTCAGGGTCGTCACTTTTAAGGGCCTTTTCTACCTTGTTGGGAAGAAACAAGCCCTGGAGGTCCTGAGTGAAAAGCAGCATGGTGAGAACATTCCAGCACACAGCGAGGGCCTCGAATCCAGGCTGGTGAAGAGATCACGCATGGGCAGCAGAGCCGCACGTGCCACTCAGGTGACCCGTTGCTAGTGGGTCCTGGCAACCACAGACGGGGCTGTTACCCTTTGGTCACCATGGAGATTCCCGGGAGGTGCCAAGTGTCTGGGCTTTGTTTTCCGACAGCTGAAAGACGACGCAGTTGCCCTGGTAGACGTGATCGCTCCTCCTGACTTTGTTCTGGACTCACCGATTGGCAGAGCTGACGGCGAGGTAAAGGGAGGACGGGGCCTCGCGGGGGTGCCCCAAGGCTTGACAGGCATTTCTGCGGAGCTGAGATGCTCCTGTGGGTCAGGGGTCTGGTGTCTTCTGGAAAGTGGTCACACGTCGGGGAGCTTCTTGGGGAGGGCCCGGGACAAGTCGGGACTGTCTCACTCTGGTGCTTCCCCACACTGGCTCTGTGGTTGCAGGGGACTTCCCCGTCCCCTGCCTGCCTTTTCCTGCCCAGATGGGGTGGTAGCACTGCTCGCCTGCACAGGCAGAGGTTGGAGGTCCACACACTGTGGCCTCTGCCCTCCTCCCACTCCCCGCTGGCCTCCCCGGTCCCAGGTCTTACCCCCATCTGACCATGCAGGCTCCTGGCTCTGCAGGCCTCTCCCCCATCCCTGTGCTGGAATCCCCAGGCCCCTCTGTCCCCTCTGACCATCCATGGTTGTCACCAGGGTTACTCTCTCCTGCCCCACTTTCCCCCAGCCGCCTCCCCGTGTCTTCTCAGCTCTCCTCCTGCCCCCCATGTTCCATAAGGATTCCTTCAAAGCAGATGGGGTCAGGCCGCCCCCCTGAGGGAGCCTCCACCAGCCTCCTCGACTGCCTGCCACACCCCAGCCCCACGCAGCCACTGAATCCCTCCAAGGCCCTTCACCCCACACTCCCCTCCTGCCCACCAGATCTAGCCTTACTGGCCTCCCCGTCTGTCATGTCAGGCCCATGCCCACCCCAGGGCCTTGTGCCTGCTGCTCCGGCTGCCTGGAGTGCCTTCCATTCTTTCAGTATAAGCTGACTGTCGCTGCCTTGGAGAGGCCTTCTCTGGCCTCCAGCTGAGGCAGTGCCCCCAGGCACTGTAGTGCGGCCCTTGCTGGCCTCATCACTGACCTTCTGTCTCCCTCCCACCTGATGATGCCCTCAAGGGGCGATGCTCACAGGTCCACTGGGTACCTTCCAGCACCCCACTGCTTATGGGGCTGTGTCCGTCTTCTGCTAGAGGGACTGGGCGTGTCAATGCTCACGTCCCGTGCCTGAGGTCCCCCGGCTGTGAGCCACAGAGGGGTTTGACCCCATCCCTGGCCCCGTGACTGAGTTATTTCTGCTGAAGCACCTACTGGCACCTGGGTCTCTGCTCAAATGGAGATTGAGCCTTAGTGGGCAGGACCCCCCCTCAGTCCTCAGGGAATGCTGAAGTCTGTACGTGAGCCCTTACTGGCTTAGCCAGGGAGGGCCCAGCGCCTGGTCTTAGCACAGCCCAGGCTACACCTGAGTTGGGCTACACCTGGGCAGGTAGTGCCAGGGGCTGGGGGGTGGCAGGGCAGGAGGTGTGAGTTCCCTGTACTAGGAGAGGCAGGGATGGTCATCTCTGTGGAGGGCCTGCTGTTTTGCATCGGGGACTGACCACTGACCATCCCCTGAGCCCATACAGCCCAGATTATCACTGCTGCTGAGAGCTGAGATCCAGAGAAGCCCAGTGGGTTTCCCAGCCAGGGAGTGGCAGAGCCAAGGTTTGAAGAGACTGTGCCCTGCTGTAGGGAGAGAAGACTTGGGGGGAGCCTTGGGTCCTAGGGGAGCACATAGGAGGGGGACTTGCCCTACCCACCTCCCTGGGAGAGGCAGTCTCACCAGGAGGTGGGGGCTCACCAGGCAGACAGGCATTCAAAGAGACAGTGGAGCCAGACCCGCCATGGAGGACCCCCGAGCACACGGGACTGTCTGCCCGGTACAGGAGAAGCTGGAGTGGCCTTGAGCGTCCACCCGCTGTGCCTTGCTCTGCAGAGGCAGGCCCGTCTGTGAGGCAGGGAATGACCAAGGAAAGGAGAGACATTGCCCATGATGGAGGGGCCCCCTGGCTCTGGGTTCCATAGTTAAAACCAGAGCCAACTGGAGGTGTCGCTGGCAGGATGGTTTACAAAACGTGCATTCCTGGCTGAGCGTAGTGGCTCACACGTGTGATCCTAGCACTTTGGAAGGCTGAGGCGGGCGGATCCTTGAGCCCAGGAGTTTGAGACCAGCCTAGGCAACATAGTGAAACCCTGTCCATAAAAATTACCAAAACTGAGGTGAGAAGATCCCCTGAGCTTGGGGAGGTCGAGGCTGTGGTGGGCAGTGCTCGTGCCACTGCACTCCAGCCTGGGCAACAGAGTGAGACCTCATCTCAAAAAAAAAAAAAAGTATATTCCTCCCAGTTTCAAGGAACTGGTGTATTAACCAGGAGCTGCCAGGTGACAAATTCACTATAAACGAACAAACAGCGCCGTAGGGGAGTTGAGACCATCCTTAAACCAAGCCCGCTGCTCCAAACTGTGAAACATAAGCTGGAACCCAGGCCCTGTGGAACAGCAGCCTGGGTCTGTGTCTGTGGAGCCCAGAGTAGCAGAGTGGGGAGGAGGGGTTGCTAAGTGCATTTAGCGGGTGCAGGCAGAGGGGCTTCTTCTAGATAAAATGGGTCAGCGTAAGCTGGATGCAAAACAGACCACCTCCCCAGGCTCTGGAGATGGGCTGGGCTGCCCCTTCCCACCCTGCATGGGTGAAGTGCCTGCTCAGCCGCCCTTCGCCCTTCGTTTGTACAGCCTTCCTCCAAGACAGGAGCATCTCTCCCCATCTTCCCAGTGAGGCCACTTAGGTGGAGAGCAGTGACGTCTTCATGTCCCGTAGGGGAGTGCTGGCCCGGGCAGGGTGAGAGGAGCAGGGTGTGGTGGCCCAGTCCAGGAATCAGCCAGTAAGGGCCACCGGGCGAGGACGTCCTGCTGCTGGTGGCCACGTGCCACCTGTGCGGCCTGTAGTGGCCTGGGGTGTGAGAGCAGATTTCAGAGCAGCAGTCGATGCAGCCTTGCAGAATCCTGTGGTGGCTGCAGTTACTAAGAAACAGGGTGTCCACTGCCTGCCCACAATCAGTTCCTTTTTTTTTTTTTGGAGATAGGATCTCACTCTGTCACCCAGGCCGGGGTGCAGTGGCACAATCTCAGCCCACTGCAGCCTCAACCTCCTGGGCTCAAGCGATCCTCCCACTTCAGCCTCCCAAGTAGCTGGGACTACAGGTGAACTCCTCCATGTCCAGTTAATTTTTTGCATGTTTTTTTTTTGTAAAGATGGGGTTTCACCGTGTTGCCCAGGCTGGTCTCGAGCTCCTGAACTCCAGTGATCTGCCTGCCTTAGCCTCCCAGAGTGCTGGGATTACAGGCACAAGCCACCTCACCCAGCCAATAATTTCCAAACAAGAGGGCGAGGGGGTGATTTTCATTATGAATGTGTTTTATGATACTTTCTAATTTAATTTTCCTAATTGTTTTCCACTAGAAAAAAAAAAGAAAATGTTCATATAAATTTAAACCATTTTAAAATTTCTCTAAAAGGTGACAGATAATTTCCTGTTTTTTTTTTTGTTGTCGTTGTTGTGGTTGTTGTTTGTTTTGAGATGGAGTTTTGTTCTTGTTGCCCAGGCTGGAGTGCAGTGGTGCGATCTCAGCTCACCAAAACCTCTGCCTCCCAGGTTCAAGTGATTCTCCCGCCTCAGCCTCCCGAGTAACTGGGATTACAGGCATGTGCCACCACGCCTGGCTAATTTTGAATTTTTTTTTAGTAGAGATGGGGTTTCTCCATGTTGGTCAGGCTGATCTCGAACTCCCGACCTCAGGTGATCTGCCTACCTCGGCTTCCCAAAATGCTGGGATTACCGGCGTGAGCTACTGCGCCCAGCCGAATTTCCTGTGTTTTTAACAAAAACTTTGAGGAGTTGCATTTGCACACTCAGCTGTCTAGGAATCTTATTTCTTCGTCTTCATTTGCTGTGTACGTGTTGTTTGCAGCTCTACAAAAACCTCTGGGGCGCTGTCCTGCAGGAAAGCAAGGTGTTGGAGCGGGCGTCCTGGTGGCCAGAGTTTTCTGTGAACAAACCTGTCATAGGAGGTCTGAAATCGAAGCTGTAGTGGGATCAGCACACATGCAGCCAAATCTAATGAAATGAAGGGAACTAATCAGACGTGGACCTCAACTTCTGATTCCAGAACACGCCGGAGATTGCTGCTGCCTTCGGAGCCCGCACCTCTGCGCCTAAACTGCTGATTGACCTCACCGCCCAGGCGGACGGGAGGGAGGCGCCCGGCTGGCTGGGCTAATTTGGGATGGTGGTGATTTGCAGTGTGGAAATGAAATGCAGATGATCATGTCTACCTGATGCGCTGTGGGTTTTTTGATAGAGTTTCGCACATTCAGTTTTCAGGGTTCAGCTCCTGACTCTAAAGTAGACAGCCCATTGTTAGGGATTTTCTGGTCAGACAACCTGTGATTCATCTAGATTTTTTACGGAGCTCCACTTCATTAAGAAGTCAGTGGTGCCAGTCTGGTTCTTTGTCAACTCTCCCTCGGCTTTGTCACATAATCGAATTATGTCATAACCGTATTAATTTGCACACAGATCATCTGAATGTCATGATTTAAGACTTAAGGAGGAACATCTGTTTGATTACTTTTGTGGAACTGGAAATTTCCGTCGAGGAAATGTTTTTTTAAAAAGTCTAATGATTTGAATGGGCAATTCAGTCTCCAACCGCCCCTCTCCCCCTGCCACCAGTTATATACGAATCAGTTTATTCGTAACATGTTTGATCTGTTTGTCCCTGCAGAGTCTACCCAGCAAGTCCTTGCACACATGTGGCCTGTCCCCACGGCGCTGGCCACAGCCTGATTGCAGCGGACCGGGGCCATCAGTGCACGCCTCCCCCGGTCACTCCTGCTCCCCACAGGGCCATGGGCTTGGCTGCCCTTCCCAGTGTTAGGTTCCCGGAGCAGTGCTGTCTTTGCGTCTGGGTCCTGCTTCTTAACCTCTGATCAGCTCAGGGCACGGAAGGCCTTTGTCGTCAGTAGCAGGGAGTTGGGTCACTCTGGTGCCCCCTGACCCCTGTGGCCACACTCTTGTCACCACAGCCCATCAAACAGATGTAACCCAGCATGTCTCAGGACGGTGCTGAACCAACTAAGACCAGTTCTTATTTTTCCAGGTAGCCCAGAGAACTGCTGAGCGTCTGAAGGGCAGGGTCCAGAATGTTTTTAAAAACTGAATTTCCAGTGGAAATCACTTCTCAAGCTCATTTTCATGTTTAAAAAAGGGGCAGAACACCCCCCACCACCACCACATCCCACCCCTTTGGGGCTCCAGAGGCATCTGAGGGGTAATTAGTGGCTTCTTTGATGAGCACCTACCGCTGCCAGCACCTTGCTGAGCACTCAGGATTCATCATCTCGTGGGACCCTCAGCCAACCGTGTGGGGTGAGTTGTGCCGTTAGCTGCATCTGCAGAGGAGGAGACTGGCCCCAATAGGCTGGACACTGCCGCAGGCAGACAGCAGGAGGTGGCCGAGCGGGACCAGAAGCCATGGGACCTCCCTGGTGCCTGAGGGCCCCAGCACAGGGCTGAGATGCAATAGGTAGGCACTGGTATCCATCATCACTCGAACCCAGGAGCATCCCCACCTGAATTCATCTTGCTCTGGTTTAGAAGCCTCCTTGGGTTTAAACAAACTCTTCATGGGTTACATGTGTTTTGTCTATGATACTCTTCCTGCTTTCAGAGAGAATGGGAATGAGAGAGTGTCAGGCCCTTGGCAAATTAGATAGAGTGGTTCCAAGTACCCAGAGAACACGTCAGTGGTGCCTGCCAGTGTCGGAGGGGTTCATTCTCCACTGAGGCTGCCACCCACAGGCCTCATGGGCCCGGGGTCCCCAGCCCTACTGCCTGGGGGTTCCAGCCCAAGAGAGCAGTTGGGCCTGGGTGGGCTGTCAGCTGGGGTCACGCAGATTTCCACCAGGGGTCCGCCTCACAGGACACCTCAGGCTGTGTGCGTGTGTGGACAGCTCCTTTACCTAGACCTGTAGCTTTTCTAAGCGAGAAGGAACAGGCTCCCAAGTCCTCTGATGTGCCCGCAGCTAGATTCTAGGTGGTGGCCAGCCTGAGTTAGAGTCACGGTCACTCCTGCCTCACCACCCTCCAGAGCAGGCCCCAGCTGTCCTTGTCTCCCAAGTAACAGCTTTGGGCATCTCCTGGGGGTTTTCATGTTTTGCCTTTTTTATCACTTGGGACCTTGGTTTGTGGTCTAGTCCAGCCTTTGGTCTGAAACTACCTGTTTTTCCAGCAGCAGGTCACACAAGTTGTTCAAGGTCAAGGGTATGTTCAAGGTTTACAGAAATAAACACATTTGACTTCGGTGTCAGACATGACGGGTTCTCGTGCAGGAGAGCTTTGCGATGCCTGTGGCCATGATGTCACCATGTCAGACACGATGGATTTTCGTGCAGGAGAGCTTTGCGATGCCATGATGTCACCACGTCAGATACGACGGGTTCTCGTGCAGGAGAGCTTTGTGATGCCTGGCCATGATGTCACCATGTCAGACACGATGGGTTCCTGTGCAGGAGAGGTTTGCGATGCCTGTGGCCACAATGTCACCGTGTCAGACACGACAGGTTCTCACGCAGGAGAGCTTTGCAATGCCTGTGGCCACAATGTCACCATGTGAGACACGACGGGTTCTCGTGCAGGAGAGCTTTGTGATGCCTGTGGCCGCGATGTCACCATGTCAGACACAACGGGTTCTTGGGCAGGAGAGCTTTGCGATGCCACGATGTCACCGTGTGAGACACGACAGGTTCTCATGCAGGAGAGCTTTGTGATGCCACAATGTCACCGTGTGAGACACAACGGGTTCTCATGCATGAGAGCTTTGTGATGCCTGTGGCTACAATGTCACCATGTCAGACATGATGGGTTCCCGTGCAGGAGAGCTTTGCGATGCCTGACCATGATGTCACCTTGTGAGACACGACAGGTTCTTGTGCAGGAGAGCTTTGCAATGCCACGATGTCACTGTGTGAGACGTGACGGGTTCTTGTGCAGGAGAGCTTTGCGATGCCACGATGTCACCATGTCAGACACGACATGTTCTCGTGCAGGAGAGCTTTGTGATGCCACGATGTCACCGTGTGAGACATGACGGATTCTCATGCAGGAGAGCTTTGCAATGTCTGTGGCCATGATGTCACCATGTGAGACATGACAGGTTCTCGTGCAGGAGAGCTTTGCAATGCCACAATGTCACCATGTGATACACGATGGGTTCTCATGCAGGAGAGCTTTGCAGTGCCTGTGGCCACAATGTCACCATGTGATACGCAACGAGTTCTCATGCAGGAGAGCTTTGCGATGCCACGATGTCACCACGTCAGACACAACGGGTTCTCTTGCAGGAGAACTTTGCGATGCCACGATGTCACTGTGTGAGACATGACAGGTTCTCATGCAGGAGAGCTTTGCAATGCCACAATGTCACCATGTGATACACGACGGGTTCTCATGCAGGAGAGTTTTGCGATGCCACGATGTCACCATGTCAGACACAACGGGTTCTCTTGCAGGAGAACTTTGCGATGCCACGATGTCACCGTGTGAGACACGATGGGTTCTCATGCAGGAGAGCTTTGCGATGCCATGATGTCACCATGTGATACACGACGGGTTCTCATGCAGGAGAGCTTTGCGATGCCACGATGTCACCACATCAGACACAACGGGTTCTCTTGCAGGAGAGCTTTGCGATGCCACGATGTCACCATGTGAGACATGATGGGTTCTCATGCAGGAGAGCTTTGCGATGCCACAATGTCACCGTGTCAGACACGACGGGTTCTAGTGCAGGAGAGCTTTGCAATGCCATGATGTCACCGTGTGAGACACAATGGGTTCTCGTGTAGGAGAGCTTTGCGATGCCACGATGTCACCATGTGAGACATGACGGGTTCTCGTGCAGGAGAGCTTTGCGATGCCTGTGGCCACGATATCACCATGTCAGACATGACGGGTTCTCATGCAGGAGAGCTTTGCGATGCCACGATGTCACCACGTCAGACATGACGGGTTCTCGTGCAGGAGAGCTTTGCAATGCCTGGCCATGATGTCACCATGTGAGACATGGGTTCTCATGCAGGAGAGCTTTGCGATGCCATGACGTCACCATGTCAGACATGACAGGTTCTCATGCAGGAGAGCTTTGCGATGCTACAATGTCACCACGTCAGACACAATGGGTTCTCGTGCAGGAGAACTTTGCGATGCCACAATGTCACCATGTGAGACATGACGGGTTCTCGTGCAGGAGAGCTTTGCGATGTCATGATGTCACCATGTCAGACACAATGGGTTCTCATGCAGGAGAGCTTTGTGATGCCACGATGTCACCATGTGGTTTGCATTTTCATATCCACCTGTTGGAAAGGTCCTCATTCCCCAACTGTGGGGGCTGGTACACTTTACTGGCAGTGTTGACAAAAAGCCAAGCTCTGTGAAATATTTGAAGAGGTTTATTCTGAGGCAAATGTGAATACTGTGACCTGTAACACAGCCCTGGGAGGTCCTGAGAATAGCTGCCTAAAATTGCTGGGTTACAGCCTGATTTTATACATTTTAGGGGGACAGAAGTTAGAGGCAGAGATGTCAGTCAGTGCATGGAAGGTTCACATTGGTTCAGCCCAGAAAGGTCTGAAAACAGGCTTCTAGGTATAGGTGTGTTACAGGAACGGGGACCCGATCCAGACCCCAAGAGAGGGTTCTTGGATCTCATGCAAGAAAGAATTCAGGGTGAATCCATAGAGTAAAGTGAAAGCAAGTTTACTAAGAAAGTAAAGGAATAAAAGAATGGCTACTCCATAGAGCAGCCCCAAGGGCTGCTGGTTGCCCATTTTTATGGTTATTTCTTGGTGATATAACAGTCAAAGGGTGGATTCATGCCTCCCCTTTTTAGACCTCACAGGGTAACTTCCTGACGCTGCCATGGCATTTGTAAACTGTCATGGTGCTGGTGGGAGTGTAGCAGTGAGGATGACGAGAGGTCACTCTCATGGCCATCTTGGTTTGGGTGGGTTTTAGCCGACTTCCTTACTGCAACCCATTTTATCAGCAAGGTCTTTATGACCTGTATCCTGTGCCGACCTCATCTCATCCTGTGACTTAACACCTTAAGTGTCTGCGAATGCAGCCCAGTAGGTCTCAGCCTCATTTTACCCAGCTCCTATTCAAGATGGAGTTGCTCTGGTTCACGCACTTCTGACATTTCCCCCCTCCCTTTTATAAGAGAACCTTTCATCCTAAGGGTTGCAGACGGATGAAGATCCATCTTCTGTAACTTCTTCAGGATGAGTAGGGTCAGTGATACTCCTGCCTATTAAGGTCTCTTCTGTTCAGGGTAGAGAAGAGCTCAGCCAGAAAGCCTTGGAATGGGCAGAGCCTTTCATAACTCTTGAGTTCTGACAAAAGATGATATCTGAAAGATTATTAAGTGTTTAAGAAAACATTCAGTAAGCATATCCTGCATTCCTACACAAAGAGTACAACAGCAATACAACAGAATAAGCAAAGCTACACCAAGTAAACTAAATTAGAAGGCTTTCCGTGAACTGAGCAATTGGTGGAACCAAGCTGACATGGGGTTGTTGGTTGATTCTAATGTGCCCAGAATTAGAATACTGATCCAGATTTTTACATTATCCATCCCTCTTGTTTCTTCTGAGCAGCAGCCAGAGATCACTGGTTGGTTCACAGGAATAAGCAGTGTTAGCCTAAATTGCAGAAACAAACTTAAAAACAACTGATGAAACTAGAATTTAAGAAGTGTACCATAGTTCTTGAAACATAATTTCTCTCTCTAGTTTCCCATTTTCCATTTTTACTAAAGACAAATCTTGGTAAGACTGATTTTATTGTATTTGGCCTGATTGTTGTATAAAGTACAGCAAGAATAATTATTTTTCACATAAGATCTTTTTAAATTGGCTTTGATGGAACTCTGTTCGATAGAAGGAATCTCAGATAAGACTTTTTTAGAGCCAGGCCCTGCCATGGG
Organism: Symphalangus syndactylus; assembly: GCF_028878055.3. Classification (NCBI taxonomy): domain Eukaryota; kingdom Metazoa; phylum Chordata; class Mammalia; order Primates; family Hylobatidae; genus Symphalangus; species Symphalangus syndactylus. The sequence goes on from NC_072438.2 coordinate 13,640,886, forward strand.
TTTGTACCCTCAAATACCTATGAGTTGAGTAAATTGCTCTCCTCTTGAGCCTCAAGGTAGCTTGGGGCTCCCGGACCTGTTAGAAAGTGACATTCTTCACTTACCACAGGTCAGGAACCCCATACGGGGACTGTGAAGACAAGGTATGAGGCATTTCCCCAAGGGGCTTTTATTGGCTTTACAAGTCTAGTTTGATTCCTTAATGCAAAGCATCCCATTCCAGTTAAAGCCTTGGTAAAATAATCAGTTTTTCCAATTGTGTCCTGTTACAAAAGAAATCAGATTTTTATCGCACTTATGCAAATAACTGTGTTGCCATTAAATTAAGAATACTCACAAATAGTTTCCAAATTCTGGAGAAATCAGAGAGAAATATGCTTCAAATTTTGTTCACAGGAGTATATTTTACTCAATTGCTAAAAGCTATACATAGCTCAAAAGAAAAGTTTTCTCGACTCTGAAAAATGAAACAAAGGATCAGCAACATTTTAAGTAAAGTTAAAAACATTACTTCAGTTTTTTATTGGTTCAGTTAGTTAACTCCTGTTTTGCTTGATATTCATGAACATTTCAGCTCTCTATGAGAGTTCTGAAAGTTTTTCCTCCATTCTAATATCACAATTTCCAAAGTTATTAAACACCTGCATTTAAGAACACCTGTTAGAGCTCTATAGTTGGTTATAAACCGCCTTCTAAAAAGGATTAAAACAAGATAACAATTGTCTGTGGATAACAAAATGTTTTAGGGCAGCCACAATCAAAAACATGAAATTTGGTTACCTTTGTGGCATGCAATGATTTTATGTAACAATTATAATTATTAATAACATACAGTAAGTCACATTAGAATTACAGGATTTTCCCATACTTTTGGAACATATACCAATAACACATTTATACAAATAACAGCCCAAAGAAAACCAAACACCATTTCACATTTGATAATGCTTCCTGAGCGATTTTTGTACCAAATAAGCCAAATGTCACTGTTGCATTAGTGCACCGTTGATGTCAAACCCAATTAATTCTTAATGAAATCTTATAGACAAATATATTCAAACTTAATCAGTTTGGCCATAAGGTAAGATACTCATAAGCCTTTGATAACCCTTTACACATTTTTATTAAAGAGCAGATCATAGGCAGATTTTTGCTCTAAGAAAAAACGTGTTGTGCTTTTATTCCCATGTTCAGTTTACAGAAAAACTGCATAATACCCCTTTAACTTTAGCCCATTTGTTCACACACAGAATTTTTTTTACAAGATTAACTTTTCACAAGCCTTCCACAACTTGCTCAAACCTTCAGCTGGATTCTAAGTTAAAACAATCCTTTCTTTTTTTTTTCTTTTTTTTTTTTTGAGATAGAGTCTCGCTCTGTCACCCAGGCTGGAGTGCAGTGGCATGATCTTAGCTCACTGCAAGCTCCACCTCCCGGGTTCACACCTTTCCCCTGCCTCAGCCTCCTGAGTAGCTGGGACTACAGGCGCCCACAACCACGCCCGGCTAATTTTTTTTTTCATTTTTAGTAGAGACGAGATTTCACCATGTTAGCCAGGATGGTCTTGATCTCCTGACCTCGTGATCCACCCGTCTCGGCCTCCCAAAGTGCTGGGATTACAGGCATGAGCCAACACGCCCGGCCTAAAACAATTCTTTAACTCTTTAGGTAAGAAAAATTCACATTTCCTTGTCTTACAATCTTTTACCAAAAGACACATTTCACTTTTCTTACACATCTTGCATGTAAAACTTTTTTTTTAGCAGTCTTAATTACATGTGACGATGTTAATTCTTAGTGACTTTTACTCTTGGTGAAAACCTTGGTAAGCTGGGGATTCTAATTGTGTACCAGGTGTGGAACTTAGCCTAGGACACACCAGGCAGAAGTGCAGATAAGGGCTGACTCCAGCAGAGCTAGGGGCGTGGCTAACTCCACATGTCCCCGGCCTTATCTAGAATCTAATACTCCAGAGTAGGAAACTAAATAATTTTTAAAAGTCAGGCCGGGTATGGTGGCTCACGCCTGTGATCCCAGCACTTTGGGAGGCAGGTGGGTGGATCACGAGGTCAGGAGATGGAGACCATCCTGGCTAACACAGTGAAACTTTGTCTCTACTAAAAATACAAAAAATTAGCCAGGCGTGGTGGCGGGCACCTGTAGTCCCAGCTACTCGGGAGGCTGAGGCAGGAGAATGGCATGAACCTGGGAGGTGGAGCTTGCAGTGAGCCGAGATCGCACCACTGCACTCCAGCCTAGGTGACAGAGTGAAACTCCATCTCAAAAAAAAAAAAAAAAAAGTCAAAGAAGCAGTTTATGACCTTAAAGCATTTAGCAAACTTAATATCTCACCTGCATAATTTAGACCAAATGTTTACATGTTTGAAGATATTTTTATTTTGCCAATAATCTTTAAAACTCCTTCTTTCCAAAAGATTACTTAAGTCACATGAACTAAAAGGCATTACACTTTTTACTTTACTGACAAAATATTTAAGCACTTATTTTTAAACCAATTAAAGCTCTTTCATTTATAAACATCACACACATAATACATGTAAATAGACAGAAGATAAAGAACTTATTTTCCAAGCCAGGAATTGAACGCTGAACCTGGGCCACCGTTGTGAAAAGAGAAAGCATGGCCACATGGTTACAAGGTCAAGCTCCCAAGAACATAGAAGACAAGAAGGAAACCTCATCCAGCTTTTTCAGGGACCTGCAGCAAAGTTTGTAACTAACCAGTTTGCTGAGCTGTCTTGAAAAGCAGGCTTACAGGTGTCCTAAGTCCGTGCTCTATCCTAAGGTACTCCTCTTTATGACAGAACAATACAGAAAGACACGCAAAGCACACCAGACATGGTTGGCTACAGCTTAAGACTAGCCTCACAAATCCTTTATTCATTAATCAAAACTTTACAGGAGATAAACAATTATTTTTACAATTTATTCAACTAGTTTGCACAGAGAGAGAAAACATTGCCTGAGGCAGGATGGGGAAGGTGAGGCGCTCAGGGAGGTCAGAAAAAGACCCACCCATTGCAGCAACACTGAAAAGTTCAGGTGGCTGCTTGTTGGTCATGAAGGGATCTTTTCCAGCAGTCCCGTCAGCTCTCAAGTTTCCCCGTTTAGGGAGGAAAAACTCCCCAAGTCCCACAGTGCTGTACATGGCTAATTCTGTCACTCCCAGCCATCAGCAAAGAGTGCAAGGCAGATTAATCCCAAGAGAATAGCAGTTAACATCCCATAGTGCCAAACCCGTTCTTAGCCAGAAAGGACTTTACCGAGAGGGACCTTACTGAGAGGGGCCTCTAACCCCCTAAATCTGAGAAGGGACTTTAACCCTCCCGAGTTGGGCCTCTAACCCAAGGTTGGTCAAACATCCTTACCATTTCTTAAGAGGGGCCTCTAACCCACTGTCTTAGGAGCGACTCTAACTCCCCTAAGTTGGGCCTCTAACCCAATCCCATCCTTTACCCAGGTACCCCACCACTTATTCAAAGTTGGCCAATCCGTGGTGCAGTCTACTTCTTTTGGGTTGAGGGGCCTCCTCAGTATCATCCCTTCCATGATTCACCAGAAAGATGTTACCAGACCCTACCACTTACCCAAAGTTACCCTTTGGGTTGGGGGTTTCCACGCTATAGTCGCTTCTGTGGTCGCCAGAAAGATGTTACAGGAAAGGGGTCCCAATCCAGACCCTGAGAGAGGGGTCTTGGATCTCACGCAAGAAAGAATTCAGTGCAAGTTCATAAAGTGAAAGCAAGTTTATTAAGAAAGTAAAGGAATAAAAAAATGTCTACCCATAGACAAAGCAACTCTGAGGGCTGCTGGTTGCCCAATTTTATGGTTATTTCTTGATGATATGCTAATCAGGGTGTGGATTATTCATGCCTCCCCTTTTTAGACCATATAGGGTAGCATCCTGATGTTGCCATGGCACCTGCAAACTGTCATGGCGCTGGTGGGAATGTAGCAGCGAGGATGACCAGAGGTCACTCTTGTGGACATCTTGGTTTTGATGGGATTTAGCCAGCTTCCTTATTGCAGCCTGTTTTATCAGCAAGGTCTTTATGATCTGTATCTTGTGCTGACCTCCTATCTCATCCTGTGACTTAGACTACCTAAACATCTGGGAATGCAGCCCAGTAGGTCTCAGCCTCATTTTACCCAACTCATATTCAAGATGGAGTTGCTCTGGTTCACAGGTCTCTGACAGGTAGATTCAAAAATTTCCTGACTGACAGTGGGTTGAAAGAGTTAAGCTTTGTCTAAAGAGTTGAACTCAGCTTGAGTTAAGGTGGGGGCGGGGGTGGTTGTGGAAGCCAAGGTTTTTGTTATGTTGACGAAGCCTCCAGATAGCAGGCTTCAGAGAGAATAGATGTGCATGTCTCTTACAGCCCTTAAAAGGTGTCAGAGTCTCCAGAAAAAGCCTAATAAGGGAAGCAGATTCTCTACAGAATGCAGATTTCCCCCACGAGAGACAGCTTTGCAAGGGCCATTTCAACATATGTCAAGGAAATATATTTTGGGGTAAAATAGTTTGATTCCTTCAGGGCTACTGTGTGTCATGTGACGCTATACCGGAGTCCCGTTGAATTGGGTATCTTATTGCTACAAAGAGTCTGTTTTGTCAGTCTAGGATCTCTGTTTTTATTTTAATGTTGGTCAGTTGTGTCTAAATTCCAGAGCTGGGCGGGTATAATGAGGCATCCCCAACCCTCCTTCCCATTCATGGCCTGAACTGGTTTTTCAGGTTTCTTTGGGTCCCCGTGGCTGAAAGGGGACGCACTCAGTTGGCTGGGGGACTTAGAATTTTAGTTTTGGTTTACAGCAGGATTTGACGGGCATGCATATTAATCAATGTGAAAGTGTTGTCTGTGGGCGGCAGAGGGCTTGGGCTGTGTCCAGGCCACACACTGCAAGGGTGCAGCCCCCATATATGGTCCCTGCTCCTAAAGCTGTTGCCCCCACTGCAAGAGTGGAGTAGGTTGAGGTGTAGCCATGACATTCTAGAAACTACATTTTTTGTAATGGTCATTTTGAAAATAAAACATTTGAAAACACTGTGCAGCAAAAACTTGAATAATTGGAGTAAAAATGTTCATTTTAATGTCATTGCTTGCTGCCACTCATCTTCTGATTGTAAAACTAACATGTGATTGTTAGGTACTATTTTGGTAATGTAGAAAAGTTTAAAGATGAAAATAGATATCACTTATAACTCCACATGGAGAAATAGTTGCCCCTCTAATTTAATTGATTTACTCTTGGGCCACAGGGGCTCAGAATTTGATTCATTGTACTTCTTGGTTCATGCCAGTGTTCCTGCACCCAGCACTGAAGCCGGACGTTAAGTGACTTGCCCCTGCCCCAAAGTCCTCCCTGCATTCCCCTCGAGGGCCCCTGTCCCCTGGCCCTGGTGTCCGCTTTCCTCTCAGCTGCCGGGAACGTGTTAGTGTGCACTGTTCTCCTTCCCCTCACCTGTTAGCATCATGTTGGCATGCACCGTTCTGCTCACTTTCTTCCCCTCATCTGCCAGGGTCATCTTAGCATGCACCATTCTGCTCACTTTCTTCTTCTTGCCTGCTGGGATCATGTTGGCATGCACTGTTCTGCTCACTTTCTTCCTCTCACCTGCCGGGATCATGTTAGCATGCACCGTTCTGTGCACTTGCTTCCCCTCACCTGCCAGAAACAGGTTAGTGTTCGCCATTCTGCACACTTTCTTCCTCTCACCTGCCGGGATCACGTTAGCATGCACTGTTCTGCACACTTTCTTCCTCTCACCTGCCAGGATCATGTTAGCGTGCACCATTCTGCACACTTTCTTCCTCTGTGTACGTGTGTGTGGTTTTCCTTTCAGAAATGGGTCATACTCTGTGGACATCTTTTTCCACTTAAAGTGATGGCACAGCCATTTTCCCAGTCAAGTAACATGAATGTACAAGATTAGCAAACTTCCCCCTGAGAGATGGAGAGTTCAAGGCTTCTGCTCCGTGGCGGCATCCGTGCACATGCATCACTGTGCGTGAGTTGGTCCCAGTGGCTTGCTGAGACACGCTCTGCACAGGGAAGATTTCTGATACCACCAGGGTGGGAGGCAGTGGGGGCAGGTGGAGCCACAAGTGGGGATGAGAGAGCAGAGTCTAGGGCAGGCTCCTGGATGGACACCAGCTGCACTATGTATTGGATGTGGGACTTCCTTCACTGATGAAATGAATAAGAGAATCTTCCTCATCCTGCTGTTGTTGGCATTAAAATGGGTTAATGCATGAAAGCAACAGAGCCCGGCCTACAGACAGCACTTGGTAAGTCTCCTCTTCCCAGCATGTTCAACAGGAAGCCCTCATTCCCTCTAGAATGTAAGAGTCTTGCCAGCGGTGGCCTGTTTGTTCTCTGCCTGTTGCCGACCTGATAGGAACATAAAATTGGTGTCTTCTGTATAGATTTCCTTCTTATTGCCCCTCCTGTGGTTGAACATACCTTCCCCTGTGCTTGAAGTCTGTTCATATATGTTCTGCTGTGATAACTGCCCATTCTTGTTCTCTGTCTCATTTAGTTTTGAAAATATTTTGTTGGCTTGTAAGATATTTGTACATATTAAGCACAGCAAACCTGTAACATATTCACTGTAAATCATTATTCCTCATGCATCATTTGCCATTTAACTGTATTTTTTTCTTTTTGATGTAACCTGCTAAAGTTTACATTTTTAAATCAGAAATACATGCACATTTTAAGACAAAGACTGTTATGCTCTAGCCTTTGAGTTCATGCTTGGAAAGTCCTTTCCCACACCAAGATTATTTACATTTTCATCTCTTTTTCTCTGAGTACGTTTCAGTGTTTAAATGACTGGGAATGTATTTCGAGGTGTGATGTGAGACAAGGATCTGAAGTGCTTCACCCACTGAATCATCACGCACTGACCAAAATGCCACCTGTATGAGTGCTAAAATAATTGTCACTGGACCTGTGTCTGCACTGTTTAATTTTACTGTTGTTTCTCACATCAGCTTCTGTTGTTTTCATGGTTATGGTTCTCATACTTTTAATATCTGTTGGAGCAAATAAAGCCTCGTCTCTCATCTTTTCCAAAAATGTCTTATGTATGTGAACTTTAGTGTTATTTGTCAAGTCTGGGCATTCTCCCACCCCCATATTAAAGAATGTTCTCTGGAGTTTGTCTGTAGGTTTCATTTAACTTTTAGATTCACATCAGGAGAGTCTATGTTTTCATGGTAAGTGGTCTTCCCATCCAAGACTATTTCTTCAAGCTGTTTTTAATAAAAAGCTGTGTGTTTTTTGTATGTTTATTTTGGTCACCTTATTGAAACCTTATTTTAATTATGACAGTTTTTCATTGATTCTCTTTGGTTTTCCTTCTCTATCATTGGCAAATAGTGATGGTTTACCCTTACCCTTCTGATATAGTTTGGCTGTGTCCCCACCCAAATCTCATCTTGAACTGTAGTTCCCATAATCCCCACGAGTCATGGAAGGGACCTGATGGGAGGTAATTGAATCAGGGGTAGTTACCTCCACGCTGTTCTTGTGATAGTGAGTGAGTTCTCATGAGATCTGATGGTTTTATAAGGGGCTTTCCTCCTTTTAATTGGCACTTCTCCTTCCTGCCATCATGTGAAAAAGGACGTGTTTCCTTCCCCTTCCACCATGATTGTAAGTTTCCTGAGGCCTCCCCAGCCATGCTAAACTGTGAGTCAATTAAACCTCTTTCCTTTATAAACTACCCAGTCTTGGGCAGTTCTTTATAGTAGCATGAGAACGGACTAATACACCTTCCAAAACTTTTACCCATCATTTAACTTTCCTGTCTAATGGATCTGCTGCCCCTGCCGGAACAAACTTTCACACCGTGCTGGGGCACCATTGCTTGGTGTCTGCCATTATGGGAATGCCTTCAGCCTTCACATCAGCTTGATGCCATGTGGAGGGTGGACTGGAAAGACAGTCTTGCTTGGCAGCGGACACAAGTGTGTGCCCATGGCTGTGCCCACGGCCAGAAATCTCTGTGACTCACCAAGGGAGATGCCTGCAGAATGAGAGACATTTCTCACCGTGAGCATAAACACAGAGTGAGCTTCCTGCGGCTACACGGGGCCAGCTGGGATGCATGCCTGCAGAGACATCTCAAAACCACAGGCGGATGAAGAAGATAAAAATCAGCCAGACCCCATCATCTGTGAAAGCCCAGAAATATCTTGGGGTTGAGGTCTTTGCGTCTGTCACCGCTAAGGATCTTGATGGTGGCGGAGGCGTGGGAACTCTTTCATTTTAGGATGTGTAGTTGACATGGAGCAGCCTCTTGGAAACTTGGTTTGGATGCACTTCTGACGGCTCAGCCCAAGCGTGAATCACGTTCTCCCGTCATTGTGTATCCACCCCACCCTCCAGGTTTTAGGTGGTTCCAGCCCCTGGGCTGCCGGCCAGCAGGGAGTGTCCGTCTGACCAGCGTTTGGTGAACACCTAGCTACACATAGCACTGTGTGGGGACAGCATGTGCCATAGGACCACCTCCTCGTCACAAGAAACTGCCTTCCTGCTTGACTTTGTTCATGTGGGCCTTTAACTAAGACACTTCACAGGCTTTTCATGGGTCCCATGGGGCCGTGGCCCCATCTGAAGTGTGCCCCAGCCATGGGTCCCCTGGAAGTCAGGGGGTCTTGGCTTCCCTCCTTGTGTGGTGGACCCTGTGGGCTTCCTGTCCAACTTCCAACCCTTCCTCCTCACTAACAGAACCCCAGTTCTGTCCAGATTTCTCCCCGGATGTGGACAGCCCCAAGACTTGGGAAGCTGCCCTGCCCCAGCACTGGCACTGGCTCGCCTTGGCTGAAGTGCCCTAGCACCTTCCATTCCCTTGGCCCCAAGGACTGGCTCAGTGATGAGGCAAAGCCCAAGGGTCCTGTTGAGTTGAGTCTTAAAGACTGGCTGGGGATGTTGGGACAGAAGTGGCCTCTCACTTCCGGGGGACACTGCCCTGGCCACTGAGGAGCTCCAGGTGGCCTCAGCCATGTTGCCACCATGATAAGGCCGAAGCCACCCTATGGAGCGGGGCATGCCATGGGAATCACGGACCACAGTGGAAGCACAACTACAGGCCGTGACTGCAGGAAGACAGGGCCCCGGATGGACGACAACTCTTCCCTCTCTGGCTTGCAATTCTCCTGCAGAATTGACCAAATGCAACATCCTGGAAAAAGGAGGAAATGACCTGAACAGCCCAGGGTGCAGCCTTGGTCCTCCCAGATAGGATACTCGGCAACACGTCTGCTCGGTGAGCCCAGTGGTGCCCAGGGTATAAAAACAAGGGCAGAGCACTTTTGGGTCCCTCTGCAGTGCGAGGTGGGCACGCACAGATGCGACTCCGTACACCCTGGGTGGCTCTCCTGAGCCCTGGGGCCATGGCTCGAGTGGAGCCCAGGCTTCTGTTTGGACTAGCTGCCTGCCTATGAGCATCCTGTCTCTCTGTACCAGACCTAGGAACCTTGGGGGTGGCCTTCCTGGTGTGGGAGCCACCTCCTAATTGCTCGAGGCAGCTGGGCTGGGTGCGACAGACTCCTTGCATGGAGCCCCAGCATTGGCCATGGTGGGCACTGCTTGGACCCACAGGCACGTGCAGAGGAGCCCAGCTGGGTGGCTCCCCTGTGGCCCTGCCGGAGCCTCTACTCTCCATGTGAGGAGGGGAAGACGTGCTCAGTCTCTGGCCTGGGCGGGCCTGTGCTGCGTGTGCTGTGCCATGGTCCCCGGCACTCTTGCCTTTGCATTCCCCTCTGGGGCCACTTGCTGTCACGCGGCTTACATCAGAGGGTTTTCCTTGGGCTCTGGGCTTTGATCCTAAATCTGGGAAGTCGGGGCCGCTCTGCGTGAGAACCCAGAACCCGATGTCCCTGTGGCTTCCAGGAAGGCCCCACCCACCGGCACCCATTCAAGTGCAAGGACTGAACTCAGCTCATTTCCATCCCACCAGCCTGTCCAGTGGCCGCCCAGGAAGGGACTTGGTTTGCTTTGCGATGCTTGGAGGAGGATGCCCCAGCTCCGCAGTGATCAGTGGGAGCCCCATGTTGTGTTGCGAAGGGAAAATGTGCAGTGACTTGTGGAAGGACCTTCCTCCATTCACCCCCTCCATTTACACCCATGCCTAGGAGATAGAAGAGGAGGTTTGCTCAGTCCCGGGGGTCTCTGTGCCCAGCCACTGCACTGAGTTGGGAGCAAGATTTGCTCAACCTTTTATGTGGTTCACAAGCTCCATCTGAATTCTTTCAAGCAAGGAGGCCCACATTGTGCTGAACTGTTTGCTTTGCAAGAGAAAACACACGTCTAGTCTTACAGGGCCGAGCACTTGGGGAATGAAAGCAACCCAAGAACAGCTGCCCACGCATCCTCCCTGGGTGTTTGTTCTTCGATGCGTTATTTGTTTGCCAAAAATTCTTGACATCTCTTGAATTGTTTTTTTCTTTGCTTCAGAGCAAGGCTTCTAAAAACAAAATACTTTTTTAGGAACATTTTCCTATGTCGTCGTCCTTAAAGACCCTGGTCGAAGTCTTTGCTGCCAGCCTTTGGGACGTGGCACAGGAGCGTATAAAGCAGACAGGCTTGGGAGTTAGGCCCAGGTTCAAACCTTAACTTTGTCATTTGCTGTGAAATGGCACGTTGGGAACATTTCTTAACCTTTCCAAATTGGTTTCCTCCTTTGTAAAGGTTGTAGAACTCCCGGCCTTCCAGAGTCCTAAGCATGGGCTGACGTAATATATGTGAAAGTCTCTAACAGTCCTGAGCACACAGAGGGGCTGTGGCTAGACTGGACCCTAGGAGCTGGGCCCAGGAATCTGTACTCCTTCCTGTACCCTTAGACGGTTCTGATGGCCACAGTCTCAGGACCTCTGCCTATTCACTGGGCCTGAATTCTGAGGAGGAAAGGGGGGTGGTCGGTGTCCCTGGGGGCAGGGGAGGGGCCGTCCGTGCACTGGTGAAGCTGCTGAGCTGAGGCCAACAGTCCCGCCCTGTGTTCTCTGTGCCCTTGCCCATGTGTGCCCAGGCCGGCTCTGCTCTCGGCTTCCGGTTCTCCCTCCTCAGTATGGCGCTTTCTCGGGATCTAGGGTGGCCACAGTGTGAGCTCTGGGCGGGCCCGGGTCCTGCACAAAAGGCCTGGCCCCTGCGGAGCCTGCGGCCTTTGTATCTGTGTGAGCACCACCCCCACACACCCAGCCATCTAGGCCTTCCCAACCCAGGATGGCTGGGAGGCGCTTCCCCTCTGTGCCCTCCCCACCCTTCCCCACGTCCCTGACCAGCAGCCTCTGCATGGATGTGAACATAGTATAGGCGGCAAGACTCGAGTTTCCCCTGGCGTCGGGGTCACAGGAGCCTGACACCTTCCAACCCAGCTGTGGCCTGTTCTCCAGAAGGAATCACTTGGTGTGCCTCTGTTATCATCGGCTGCAGCAGCCCCAGCCCTCACGACAGCACTGACTGGGCCTGGCCACTCCTCTCAGCGGCCTGGAAGCTCATGGAGCCCAGGGCCCAGGTCCGGAGGGTCCCTGTCTCCAGCTCCCAGCACAGGGCCGCACACAGACACCGGGAAAGCACTCAGCAAGCCCTGGAGTGGAATGGGTGAATGATGAACAAGTGAAGTGAGTGAATGAAGAAATGAGTTAATGAATTAAAGGAATGAATTGAGCAGGTGTAGATGGTGCAGCAGGAAGGGGGCCATGCTGGCCACTGCGCCAGTGCTGCACTTCCAGTTGGTCTCTGCCCTCCCCACAGGAGACACAGGCTCTGCTGTCCCCCCACTATGGGCTGTGCATGAGGGGCCGGCTCCCCTCTGTCCCCCTGACCAGGGATGGGTGTCTCCTTGCTGTGCCTCTCACAAGACCTGCCCATGAGGTGTTCAGCCAAGGTCTGTGGTGAGCAGAGGAGCTTGGATGGAACCACCTCTACACCAAGCAGGACGTGTGGGCAGCCACAGAAATCTTGCTGCAGTATGCCATGGCTAGGTGGATTCTGCCAACCCGGGAGAAGTCCACTCTTCCTCTTGCAGGATCATTGCATTTTAAATTCTTTAAAAACCATCACCAGGAAAAAAAATTTTAAAAGCTGCGGCTCCCTTCCAGTCCTATTAAATGAGCAAATGCTCTTTCCAGAGGTCCTTACTTGCCAATTACAGTAACTGAGGAATTTTTTAAGGTATGCATTTCTTTTCGCATATAGGAATCCTGCATAAAATAACAGAGCACCGAAGAAAGATTCTGAAACTGCCAAGGGAGGTCGGCCCGCTGCCCTCGGCCTCTAGCACTCTGCATGGGATCCTGGCCTCTGGGTGCAATGTGCTAGAGCTGGGCTTCAGAAACATAGGTTCCTCCTGGCCCCTCCAGAAGTGAGGTCAGCATGGAAGAAGCCACTCCAGGGAGGAGGCGACCCTCTGCCTCTTCTGAGGGAGAGGAGGTCGGCAATAAAGACCTTGAAGGCACTGGGTCTTCCTTTGCAAACAATGCTATGGGAGTCCTGGCTGTTTACATCCTTCCCTGGAGTGATGACCACACAAGGTGTTACAGGCTCAATTGCGTCCCCTACAATTTGTATGTTGAAGCCCTAACCTCCAGGAGTGCAGCGGCGGGATCTTGGCTCACCGCAAGCTCTGCCTCCTAGGTTCAAGCGATTCTCCTGCCTCAGCCTCCCGAACAGCTGGAACTATAGGTGTGTGCCACCAGGCCTCGCTAATTTTTTTTGTATTTTTAGTAGGGACAGGGTTTCACCAAGTTTCATCAGGATGGTCTCTATCTCCTGATCTCATGATCCACCCACCTCTACCTCCCAAAGTGCTGGGATTATAGGCGTGAGCCACCATGCGTGGCCAAGACAGGGCTTTTTAAGAGGTGATTAGGCTGGGCATGGTGGCTCACACCTGTCATCCCAGCACTTTGGGAGGCCGAGGTGGGTGGATCACCTGAGGTAGCGAGTTTGTGACCAGCCTGACCAACGTGGAGAAACCCTGTCTCTACTAAAAATACAAAATTAGCCGGGTGTGGTGGCACATGCCTATAATCCCAGCAACTCGGGAGGCTGAGGCAGGAGAATCGCTTGAACCCGGGAGGCGGAGGTTGCAGTGAGCTGAGATTGTGCCATTGCACTCCAGCCTGGGTGACAAGAGCAAAACTCTGTATCAAAAAAAAAAAAGTGATGAAGGTAAAGTGAGGTCGTCAGAGTGGGTTCTAATCCAGTCTGACTGGTATCCTTATAAGAGATGAGGACACAGACACTCACAGAAGGATGACCAGGTGAGGACACGGAGAGAAGGTGGCATCTGCGAGCCGAGGAGAGAGGCCTCAGGAGAAACCAACCCTGCCGACACCTTGGTCTCAGACTCTCAGCCCCCAGAGCTGAGAAAATAAATGTCTGTTGTTCCAGCCTCCAGTCTGTGGAACCCCACTATGGCAGCCCCGGCAGACTCATATTCATTCCCTGTGGGATTTTTGTGAGCCCAGCCAGGGACCAGATGATTCCACCTATTTTTATTTTATTATTTTATTTTATTTGATTGAGACAGGGTCTCACTCTGTCACCCAGGCTGGAGTGCAGTGGCACGAGCTCAGCTCACCACAACCTCTGCCTCCCAGGCTCAAGTGATTTCTCCTGCCTCAGCCTCCCGAGTAGCTGAGATTACAGGCACCCGCCACCATACCCAGCCAATTTTTGTATTTTTTAGTAGAGACGGGGTTTCACCAAGTTGGCCAGGCTGGTCTTGAACTGCTGACCTCAAATGATCCACCCACCTCACCCTCCCAAAGTGCTGGGATTACAGGCCTGGGCCACGGCGCCCAGCTGATTCCACCCATTTTAGATAAGGAAACTGAGGCAGAGAGAGGCTTAGTGGCTCATCTGAGGTCCCTCTGACAGTGGGGCACACCACACCCTGGGGCCAAGTTTCAACTTCTGGTCCAGGCTGTCACCTCCCAGAGGAAAAAAATCACACGGTTCAGGGCTACTGGATGATACAGGATGTTCAAGGGAAGCTGTGAGGAGGCATGTGCAAGGCTGGGACGACCAGGGTACAGCTGGGGCCTGATGCAGAAGCCAGCGAGCTGCCATCTCACTTCCTCTTCCACCAGCTCTCCAGCCTCCAGAGCCCATCCTCCAGTGAGGACGTGGGCCATAGGAGGTCAGGAGCTGGGATGCAAACTCAAGTTCACCGGGCTCCAAAGTGCACTAGGCTGTCGCTGGAGAGAAATTGCAAGCAATTTATGATTTACAGGGTCGTTCATGCACGTTATCTGATACCATCACCTCATGCCCGTCACAAGGTCGGGATGAGCCCCGTTTTCCAAATGAGGAGACTGATTTCTAGAGATCTCAAGTGACCAGCCTATAGCCCCTGAGTGAGGGAGGAGAGGAGCCCTCGCTGCCTCTGCCCCGGTCTCTGCCCCAAATGAGGAGCTCTCACAGGACTGGGCACTGGGCACTGGGCGTGGGGTAGGGGCCCTTCCAGTGCTGACACTCAATGCATCAGAAGGAGGTGCTGCACCACCCATCCCCCCACCGTGTGCTACAGAGAACCACAGGCAAGGGGCATGGAGACGACTCAGTGCTGTGGGCTCTGGACGTTCTGCAGCAAACTCCTCCTTCTAGAAGGTTCCTTCCCTCCGCCCTCACTTCTGAGATGGGGCTGAGTCCATGGAGGTACACGGGGAATTGATACCTGGTGCCACAGAACACAGTTGGGTGATTCTTTCTGATCCTGAGTACTTGGGGCAGGCAGGGTTTTAAAGACTCAATCTAAGGAGCATGTCAAGGAACAGATTCAAGGTAGGCTTGGGGTGGTCCACCCTCACCAGGACCCGTGGAGAAACAGGCAGCAGCTGGCAGCTCAGACCTCCTTCGGCTTCCCTACGGGGGCATGCTCTCTAGCTTTGTGGTGAGGTGAGCCTACCCTAACCCTAACATTAACCCTAACCCTAACCCTAACCATCACAGAAAGTGCACGGGGCAGAAAGGCGGAGGCTTGCAGTTCTGGTGGCATCTCTGTAGGGACCTCGGTTTTAGGCCCTGCCTCAGTTCCCCTGCAGCCACAATGATGAAGAGGATAACAGCTCTGGGAACGCTGCTCCCTGACCCCCAGTCCAGGCGTCCCACCCCAGGCCTGCCTGGCCCACACACCAGGAGTTTGGGGAGCCAAGAGGACACTGCTCAGGAAGCTGTGACACCATCCCCAGCCCAGGGGACAGGAGCCCTTTGTGGGGACAGCATGAGGCCGGCGTGGCTCCCTGCCCAGCTGCTGGCCTCAGCCCCGTCTGGTCTGTGTTTGCTCACCGTCTTCCTGAAGCCAGGCTGGAGAAGCGCCCCCGGGCCGGCCGCCGGCGGTGATTTCCTTTCCCTGAAGTGCTCCAAGACCAGGCTGGTTTCCACAAACTCCAGCCCCCAGCTGGGCTCCATACTTGCCTGACGTGACCTTGAAACTCTAGGATAATGAGATTCAGAGGCACAAGAGGGCTGTGATGGCGGCTGTCCATCAGCTCCAGCCTTGCAGGCCCTCCTCGCCTCCCTCACCCTCCAGAGACCCCTCCCCAACTTCTCCCAGCCCCTTCCCCCATTTTAACCCAATGTTCACCCCTCATCCCTCCTGACCCTCCCCTACATCTACCCAGTCCCCTTCCCATCCAGCCAGCCCTTCCCACCATCTCCATCCAGTGCTCCCATCCCTCTGGTTCCACCCCCAAATATACCCAGAGCATCTCCACATACACCCCAGCTCATCGCCTGGACACACCCAGCGGCTTTCCCACCTCCATCCAGCCCCTTTCGCAAGGAGCCATTTATCCAGCAAATACCTACTAAGTGTTTGCTATGTGCTGGGCTCTGAACAAGTGAGTAATTGGGGGTGCTACATGGTACACCGTGTTTGAACTCCCCAGCAGAGGGCCAGCCTCCGGAGGCACAGGTTACTGTGGCTCCGCACCTCCCGCTGCCTGGCTCTCAGGAGGCAGGGGAACCTGAGGCAGTGTGCCAGGACAGGTGGCACCTAAGAGGGCCTTTGGAAATCTTCTGGCTCTCCCACGGTTCTGTATATGGGGAAACTGAGGCCCAGAAAGAGCCAGGAACGTGCCTCCCATCATACAGCAAGGACCCGGGCCCCGGCCCTGCATCCAGTGCCCCCTGCCAACGAGAGGGTTCTGACGACAAGTGTGCTCGGCCACACGCCAGAGCAAAGTCCAGGGCCGGCCGGCGAGGTAGCACGCGTGTCACAGCGGGATGTGTCAGGACTGTCCTCTAAACAGTGATCCCAAACACGCCAGCCAGCCCCAGCGGTGCCGATCACGGGCAAGGGGGAGCAGGGCTGTGCGGAAGCAGGGCTGTGAGGCAGCGGGGCTGTGAGGCAGCAGGGCCGTGCGGGAGCGGGGCCGTGCGGGAGCGGGGCCGTGCGGGAGCGGGGCCGTGAGGCAGCGGGGCCGTGCGGGAGCGGGGCCGTGCGGGAGCGGGGCTGTGAGGCAGCGGGGCTGTGCGGGAGCGGGGCTGTGAAAGAGGCCGGTCAAGGATCAGAGTACACCGGTCACGGTCAAGAGATCTTTATTTGAGGTATCAAGCGGAGAAGGAAGAGAAGAGAAGAGAAGAGAAGAGAGCTGCTGGTGTGCTGGGTTTTATATCCCTTGGGCCTGCGTGGGGCGGGCCCAAGGGAAGGCGGGAGATGCTTCTTTCTGATTGGCTCTCCTTTGGCGGGTTCAGACAGTGCCCGGTCAAGGAGGGGAGAAGGACCCGAACCGGCGCCATTAAGGTACCCGTGTTGCCTAACAGGCTGTGCGGGAGCGGGGCTGTGAGGAAGCGGGGCTGTGCGGGAGCAGGGCTGTGCGGGAGCGGGGCTGTGAGGCAGCGGGGCTGTGCGGGAGCGGGGCTGTGAGGAAGCGGGGCTGGGAGGCAGCGGGGCTGGGAGGCAGCGGGGCTGTGCGGGAGCGGGGCTGTGCGGGAGCAGGGCTGTGCGGCGTGCTCTGGGTTTGCCGCCCTGCCGTGGGTGTGCAGGGTGGACGCAGAGGCCGATGGCGGTTAAAGGGGCACGGGAAGAGGCCGGCCCCCTTCAGGGAGGGACGGGGAAGCTCAGCGAGGCAGGGGCTCTTCAGAAGGGAAAAGACGCACAAAAAGGGCCGTGTGTCCTTCAGCCAGGGGTAGACGCCGCGCTGAGCGAAGCCCTCAACAGGTGGAGCTTCTTGCACCCAACAAGACATCCGCAGGGCGTCCACCTGCCCAGGACACCTGTGAATGTTGAGTGGCTCCTGCCAGCCTTCCAAAGCACTCATTCCAGTTCCCACTCCCAGCAGCTGCACCCTCCCCCAGCTCCCCTGCCCCAGGATCTCACCGCCACTTGGTATGTTCCATCCGCTTCACTTCATCCTTTCCGGTGGGCGCGCAGGAGGATCTCGAGGGGTTTTAATTTGCATGCCCTGATGGCTGACAGAGCCAAGCATCCTCCCAAGTTAATTGGCTGTGGGGCACTTTCGTTTGTGAAATGCCTGCCCAACTCCTTCTGTTTGAAATCAAGGTGATTTGCTTCCACGGCCCATGCCTCTTCCCTGCCCAGGCTGACGCTACCTCTGCAAAGAGGGACTCAGCCCATTTGTGTTCTGTCCACCTAAGGATTGCAAGATGGAGCCTTGAACCCCTGCAGCCCCTGGGGCAGGGCGTGGAGGAGTGATTCCAACTCAAGGCAAATCGTGTTCGGGCGCTCATCCCTCCACAGCCAGGCTGCCCTGGGAGGCCTTTCCTAGTTCCCCCCTGACTCCATCTCCGTCCCTGCCTGGCCAGGCCCCTGGGAGTGAAGCTGTGTCCTCCCTGGGACCCCCAGCTGCTGGCCCTGCCCTTGTGGTGGGAACAGCGCCACCATGCATTAAGGGGCCTGAATCCTCCTCTCTGCTGTGGAGTCTTGGATGACCATATCCCTCTGGGCCTCAGTTTCCCCATCTGCTTAGTGAGGGCATTGGAATGCAAAGGCCTTTGATTTTAGCCTTCTAGCTGAGGTCATTTCTCTCCGTGAAGGTTTCTTTATAAAATGATAAACAAAATAAATACTTCATGTAAAATGTTAAAATCAAGGAAAAGAATCTCCCAGAGTCCCACCTGCTCACCCCCAGACAACAAATGCCATCATTCTGGGGCGTTTCTTTCCAGACTTGTTCCTGGAGTGATTTTCGGAATATAATTATGCTCCTGTCACTCATGTGCCTTTTCCTCTCACTTCCTCGATTGACCTCAGCTGTAAGTATTTCCTGTGGCACTGCGTTGTCCTCATTCACCTCTTTTTAAATGGTGGCCTAATATCCCATGAAACCGGTGATCACCAGCACTCAGCCCCTCCCCACTACTGGACATGAAGCTGCTTTCCAAGTCTCATGATGACACACGGTACAGCAAGGGTGGACAGATGACCCAAATATGTGCGGTGTGCTCTGGGTTTGCCGCCCTGCCGTGGGTGTGCAGGGTGGACGCAGAGGCCGGTGGCGGTTACAGGGGCACGGAAAGAAGCCGGCCCCCTTCAGGCAGGGACGGGGAAGCTCAGCGAGCTTCCCTGGGCTCTGCTTGGGAGCTCAGCACCCCCGAGCTCTCAGCACTGATGCAGGACTCTAGCCGGAATCCTGTTCTGGGTTTGCCAGGCCTGCACCTTTTCCCTAAACCCACCGGCTCTTATCCCTTCCTGGGTCTGACCCGGATATCTAGGAGGGAAATAGCTCGTGTATTGGTGTCAGAGTTCCTGGCCGGCCAGGACTCCAGAACCCCGGCAAGTGGCACAGACTTTTGGAGCCTCAGTTTTCTCATCTGTAAACTGGGTACAGCATCACCTACATGGCAGGGCTCCTGTGAAGACTCAGTGGGATGCCAGACCCAGCTCATATTGGGGTTCAGTAGATGGTGACGGCTTCTGCCATGCAGGCACCAGAGTGAGGCAGGAGGGTCCAGCCCGGGGGACCCCAGGACACACAGGGCCAGCTCCACTCTCGGAGGGATCTCAGGGGGCAGAAATCCCCAGGCGGGATGCTATGGCTATGTCCGGGGACCCTGCCTGCCCAGGGGCTGGGCTGCCAGCAGCACGTGGGACACCCACAGAGGGGTCGGAGGCCCCTCTGCCAAGAGGGCTGTGAGCTTGTCAGAGAGGAAGAAGGAAGGAGGAGTTTGTGCTGGCCTAAGTCTGAGGCCTGAGGAGGCAGGCCTGTCACTGTGGTGGCCGCATTCTGCTTCTGATCCCGGACCAGGCAGCTCAGCCCCGCGGTATGTGGGCTCACCGTGGCCAGCCCTGAATTTATAAGCATCAGAACTTTTTCCAAACATCCATTCTCTCTTGGCCTTGCAGCTGTTTCTTCTTAAACATACACACACACCCAAACCAAAACACAACAGCGGAGTGGGATTTGGACACTTCCAGTCCTCCACTCATTCCCAGCGGCCCCTTGCCAGGTCACAGCGGGACCCACGGACAGCACCGACAGCGGCTCTGGAGCAGGTCAGCTCACAAGCGCCCAGCCCTCCCTGGCTGGAATTCTCTATGCAACAGGTCCAGCCAGCCCTTCCAGAACCTCCTGAGGCTGCTCCAGGAAAGTGGGACAGTGGGCCTCCTGCTCAGAGCCTCTGCACAAGCGGTTCCCTCCACTCCAGAATCGTTCCTGTCACTGTCCTCCCTGCTTCTCTTCATCCAGCGGCTGTTCCCAGACCAACCCGCACTGGTGCCTTCAACTCCCTGACGCCCTGCCCCCCACCCATCTCTGCCGCCCCAGGAGCCTGCCTCTGTACCAGGGACCAGCTCTCAATGGAGATGAGGGCTGGGCCATGGCTCCGCGGTTCTCCTCCGGGTCTTCAGAACCACACACATGACAAGCGTCCAATGAATACTTGTTGGACAAAGGCCTCCATGGATTGGGTGCCTGTAGTTCCTGGGGCTACAGTGAATCGGCAGACCCCTGCCCTCTGCAGAGCCCAATTCGCAGGGCAGTCAGACATCCTCAGGGTCTCTGAATGTGACAGCAACTGCTGGCTCACCTCCTCCAGGGGGCCCTCCTGAGCCCGCCAGGCCGGTGGCTCCTCCTCCATGCTTCCCTCTAATCTACCTTCAATGTAATCCTGTTCCAGTGCGGGCTCCTTAGAATAAAGATCAGGTCGCATGTCCTTCCTGTGCCCTTCATCACCACCAGGCAGTCACTCGGCACGTGCACACCGCACACTAGCCCACTCTGGGCACTGTTCCAGGCTGGGTGCACACTGCGCGCAGAATGAACAGCCCTGCTCTTCTGAAGCTTACATTCTAGTGGGAAGAGGAGGATTTAAAAAACAAAGATCGCAAAGCGGTTTCACAGATAGCTTCTTTCTAGTTTTTATTGTGCGATATTCGGTTTTTCACTACAGGTCTCAATGGCCTCCGAAATGTCCCCTCGCAGATTCTACAAAAAGAGTGTTTACAACCTGCTGAATCAAAAGAAAGGTTTAACTCTGTGAGATGAATTCACACATCACAAAGGGGTTTCACAGATAGCTTCTTTCTAGTTTTTATCTCAGGATATTCGGTTTTTCACTATAGGCCTCAATGGGCTCCGAAATGTCCCCTCACAGATTCTACAAAAAGAGTGTTTCCAGTCTGCTGAATCAAAAGAAAGGTTTAACTCTGCGAGATGAATCCACACATCGCAAAGCAGTTTCACAGATAGCCATAACCTGGGAAGGCTCATCACCTGGCTCAGAGTCACTGTTGTTTGTAAAAGGTATAACTGTCCTGCTGATGCTGTGCATATGGCTTGCGCCCAATGAGAGAGAGTGAAGGTTTTGACCCTGTAAGGGAGAGCCAGCCTTGCAGGCCAGGGAATGCAGCTGCAGGCGTGGGAGCGACAGGAGCCTCAGAGCCAGAGCAGGCAGCCGAGACAGAGACAGACAGTGTAAGAGAACCACTGAATAAAACCATACTTCAGGCTGGGCACCGTGGCTCAGGTCTGTAATCCCAGTACTGCAGGCTACAAAATGCCCAGCACAGAACGAAGCACATGTTAAATCCCCTCCACGTCCCCCTCACCACCCAGGAGCACAGTCACTGCCCAGGCACACAGCGGTTAGGGCAGATGTAGGGATTTGAAAACTGGACCTGGTGTTTCTGGCCATAGGGTTCATAGGGAGAAAACAGTATTTGCAGGCTGGCATGGTGGCTCGCACCTGTAATCCCAGCACTTTGGGGGGCCGAGGCAGGTGGATCACCTGTCAGGAATTTGAGACCAGCCTGGCCAACAGGGTGAAACCCCATCTCTACTAAACATAAAAAAATTAGCTGGGCGTAGTGGCAGGCGCCTGTAATCCCAGCTACTTGGGAGGCTAAGGCAGGAGAATCGCTTGAACCCAGGAGGCAGAGGTTGCAGTGAGCTGAGATGTCACCATTGCACTCCAGCCTGGGAGACAGAGGGAGACTCTGTCTCAAAAATTAAAAAAAAAAAAAATGCAAAAACAACAACAAAAAAAATTAAGTATTTGCAGCTGTCATGGGAACTGGAGAATTTGCCAGTAATTTGGAGGAAATTCGCCCAAAGCCTGAAGACAGATGGGGCCTGAGATCGTGGTTCTGGCCGCTCCCCCATGTTGAGGGGTTGTTTCTTCCCACAAAGGGCGTAGAGAGACCAGAACATCATCTTTTTCTCAGAATACAAGTGAGCCTTGGCCTTCCCTCTGTTTGTGGCCTTCAAATAGAAGAAAACAATCACTGGCTTTACATCTGGTGGAGGAAGCAGGACAGAGTCCCCCACAGAACACAAGAGCTGGCCAAGTCAGCCAGCCACGCAGGGCTGAGCACCGGCAGCCGGCCCGGGCCTGTGTCCTGTCCAAGGCTGAGGAAAACATGGACCCGCCCTCAAGGGCATCCATTAAGACCTAACAGGGGAGGCGAGGCCAAGATTCTGGAAGCTGTCAGCGGCCACAGCCCCACATCCCAAGCCACTGCCTCCTCTACTATGACTTCCCCGTGCATCTGGGACACTTGGGCCCGTGTTTCCCTCCTCCTGAGGTGTCGATGGGAAGAAGGGATCTTCATCCTCTGCCTGCGGCAAACTTCCCTTAGGCCACCATTTGAGCTGTCCTTTAAAAAAGTTGATGGCTTATCATAAAGCCTTTTCTTTAAGTTTGTTTTTAATCAAAGTTGAATGTGCATTCAGCTAAGATCATACCAAATGGGAAAAGTTGAAAGTATGCCCACTTTCACCACTTTTATTCAACTTAGTACTGAAGTTGTAGCCAGAGCAATGAGGCAAGAGAAAGAAAGGATTAGACAAATTAGAAAGTCGAATTATCCCTGTTTGCAGATGACATGATTATATTTAGAAAAACCCAAAGATAGCCGGGGGCAGTGGCTCACGCCTGTAATCCCAGCACTTTGGGAGGCTGAGGTGAGCGGATCACCTGAGGTCAGGAGTTGGAGACTAGCCTGGCCAACATGGTGAAACCCCATCTCTACTAAAAATACAAAAATTAGCTGAGTGTGGTGGCGGGCACCTGTAATCCCAGCTACTTGGGAGGCTAAGGCAGGAGAATCGCTTGAACCCTGGAGGCAGAGGTTGCAGTGAGCTGAGATCACACCATTGCACACAGCCTGGGCAACAAGAGTGAGACCCTATCTCAAAAAAAAAAAGAAAAACCCAAAGATGCCTCAAAAAACTGGTAGAACTGATCAATTTAGTAAAGTTGCAGGATACAAAATCAACATACAAAAATCAGTAACATTTCTGTATGCCAATAGTGAGCAATGTTAACAAATCAAGAAAGCAATCCTATCTATAATAGATACAAAAAATGAAATGCCTAGGAGTGAATTTAACCAAAGAGGTAAAAAGATTTCTATAACAAAAACTGTAAAGCGCTGATGAAAGAAATTGAAGAGGACACACAAAAAATTGCAAGATATTCCATGTTCATGGAATTAATTTCATTAGAATTTGAAAGAATTAATGTTGTTAAAATGTTCATATTACCAAAAGTGATCTACAGATTCAATGTAATCTCTATCAAAATACCAATAACATTCTTCACAGAAATAGAAAAAAAATCCTAAAATTCATCTAAAACCATAAAGACCTTGAATAGCCAAAGTAATCCCTAGCAAAATGAACAAAGCCGGAGGTATCATACTACCTGACTGCAAATATACTATAGTAACCAAACAACATGATACTGACATAAAAATGGACATATCGCCCAGTGGAATAGAATAAGGAACCTAGAATTAAATCCATGCATTTTCAGTCAACTGATTTTTTGATGAAAGTAGTAAGAATATACGTTGGGGAAAGAATAGTCTCTCCATAAAAGGTGCTGGGAAAACTGGATATTGATATGCAGAAGAATGAAACTAGACCCCTATCTTTTACCATATACAAAAAGCAGTTCAAGAAGGATTAAAAACTTAAACGTAAGACCTGAACCTATGAAACTGCTAGAAGAAAACCGAATAAATACTTCAGGGCATTGGTCTGGATGAAGATTTTTTGGGTAAGACCTCAAAAACTCAGGCAACAAAAGTAGAGATAGACAAATAGCATTATATCAAACTAAAAAACTTTTCCACAGCAAAGAAAACAATCAACAGAGAGTAGAGACAACCTACAGAATAGGAAAACATATTTGTTAAATATTCATCCACCAAGGAATTAATAAGGAATTAATCCAGAATATATAAGGAATTAAAATAACTTGGTAAAAATCAAGCAGCCTTTCAATGATTAGGAGAAACACAAGATGGAAATGAAGATTTTATTACTTACAGGTCCTGGGGGTACATGGCATGCCCAGAGGCCACACACACAGAAGTCAGGGAGCATGTGAAGGAGAGAGACAGAGGGACCCTTGCCTTTATTGGAATCTAGGGCATTCTCTATACAGATTTCCTGCAGGGAGTTTTAATCGGTGGGTTTGAAGCAAGCAGGCACAAGTTCCAGGAGTCATGCTGTGACTGAGAGGTGGCTACTGTGGCATATCTGCACAGTCCATGTGGGGTGAGTCAGTGGGGTGAGTCAAGAAGGTCTTATCTGGATGTTCCATACGGAGGTGTTCACCAGGAGGAAGTTGTATATGCCAGATATCTGGATTGACATATCAAGGAACTGGGAGGAAGTGGAGAACTGGAAACCATGTCGATGGTGATTGAGCCCTGCTTCTGTATGAGAAAGTCCAATTTATATTCAAAATCACTGTTGAGGCAACATAAAATTATAAGAACTCACCATATAGATATGCATGATTATATAAATGTAACTCAGAGCAGAGCTGTGTAATATACTATGATTACTTTTTCCTTCTTAACTTTTCCCCATAAAGATATTTTGTGTGTGTGTGTGTGTGTGTGTGTGCATGCCTAATGCTAATTTAACCCCAAACTCTGCCTGTTGTCTAAATCTCCTCTCTAGACCTTGGGACACATCAGCTATTCCATATCTCCCTTGTTTTTGTGCAGCTCATGCTCTGTTGACTTTCTAATGAGGGTTCTGGGGAAGTAAAAATTATTGCAATCCTAAATGCCTGAAAATGACCTTATCAGATCTGCAGCCTTGATTGATAGTTTGGCTGGGTATAGAATTCTAGTTTGGAGATCACTTTCCTTCAGAAAAAGGCAGGCAGAGGCCAATTTTGCAGGAATTGCCTCATCATCTTCTAGTTGTCAGTATAGCTATCATTAAGTCTGAAGCTGTTCGGATTCCTAATTCTTTATATGTGAACTTTCCCTCTTCTGTTACCTATACAAAATTTAAATGAACAAATAAATGACTGATTTTTAGAAAAGTCTTATTAGGCCCTCATTCATGTGTTCTTTGGATAGAAAAAAAGTTAAGTCTTGGTTTTACATACGGTCATGGAAACTAGACTAAAAAAAAACTGGGAATAATTCAAGGCTGAAATAGTGACTTTGTTTTTTCCCTCAAATTCATCTAATGTGGAGCCACTGGGGCGTTGCAATGTAAGGGAAAGAAAAGTACAATCAATTTATTATTGTCACAACTATCTCACCTGTCAGCTGTGAGAACTGGCTGAGGTGGTATCTGGCACACTGAACACAGTGCCTGTTGTGAAGTAGGCCCATGGCAGGTGGTGCTTCCAGAACTATCTTCTCCTGCACCGCAGCACTGCTCTCTCCTCATCCACCTGCCTGGAGCAGGGGGTTTTCCTGAGACACCTAAAACATACCTGGCCCTGGCCCTCTCCTACAACAGCCACCTCTTGGGTCTCCATGGCCCTTAGTCAATGGTGTCCTGGTGCCGGCTTCACCCTGCTCAGCTAGCAGAGCCAACTGTGTGCATCTCCTCCCAGCTCTGCGCCAGCGACCTTGTGTTGGCAATGTAGGGGGAGTATTCACACTGTGGAAACTGGCGAATGCTGCACATCACACTGCCCCAACCAAGAGCCAGTTGTTAAACGTTTACCAGCACGGCACCACTTGGGACAACAGCTGAGTGTCTCAACCCAGCGTGTCTGTGTCCACATCCCCAAGGCTCGCATTGCCCGTGGCATGGAGTAGGACTCACGAAGCGAGTGTTGGCTGTTCAGTGGACACTGAGCACAGCACCAGGACGATCACTGTAGGGGAGGAGTGGGGAGGGTGGTGGGTTCCAGAAGGAACACCGACTGGGAAAGACCCAATCATATAGTGCCACAACCCCAGGGGCAGGTGAGCACTGACCACTTGCCCAAGGCTCCAGAGAAGCCAGGAGGGTCCCTGGGAGGAGTACGCCCTGCATTGCAAAGTTCCAGGAACTTGGAGAAGGATCTTTCCTCTTCGGAGGCTGCAGCTATTACCCCAGGAAACCTCCTTCTTATGGGGTCAGAAGACCCAGGCTGGGTCCCAGCATCACCAGCACCCAGGACCTAGCACACAGTGTCTGTAGAGTCAATGAACAGATGTCCTACTGGGAGTCAGGCACGTTGCTCTGTGCTCTGAGCTTCCCTTTCTCATCTATAAAATGGGGGTAAAAACCTGACTTCCCAGGTGAAGTCAAGAGGAGAAACAATGTAAGCACCTGAAACCCAGCCCCAAGGGGTTAAGAGAATTTGCTCACTAGCAAAATTTTCTGAGCTGGTCTTGCAGGACAGCAAGAAAGAAAAGTTTAACTGTTACAGTGCCTTCCATCTGCAACAAAATTCACCCGTAAGCTGAGACTGGCGGGAACCAACATGGCTGACTGGAGTCTGCGCAGAATAGACTTGCGCACCCCATGAGTGGCTTTTTGACATCAGAGGGCCAGAAACTCCACCTCCAGATTAGATGTTGCCATTTTCTGAACATGCAACCCATGAAGAAGCATGCTAGGGCAACAGCCCAAGCCCCAGGGACCCCCCAGACTCCCTTCCTTCTAGTCAGTCACTGCCCAGCCACGAAACTCCAACCTCAGAATCTCTCCCTTAAATCCATGGTGGCAAGGCCAGTACGGGGGGAGACAGATTTGAGTTCAACTCCTGTCCCCTTGTTCAGCTGCCTGGCAATAAGCCTTTGTCACTGCAAAAACCTGGTGCTTCTCTGTTCAGCTTTCCCTTGCACATAGGCAAACAAACCCAGTTTGGTCCGGTGACAAACCTTGTCAACTGCAATGCAAATGCCAGATTTCACCTTTCAGCCCAGAGGCCTGCACTCATTGTGACCTCCAGTGGCTCTGGAGGGTTTAGCCATATAAAGAGCCTCCTGTCCCTGCCCATTGGCTTTCTTTTGGCAGGAGGGGGAGGGGAGTCAAGGGCAGCAGAGATGATGTGACCCTGACCCAGTGGAACATTGAGGATGCATTTGCCAAATGCATCCCAGCGTCTCTTGTGCCTTTCTCTGAGAATGGACCCGGAGTGTGGCTGTAAGATACTGGGGGGCACTCGAGGTTCCAGAGCCTCCCGCTGCTGCAGGTAACTCTTGGAGAGGAAACACACTCTGTCCCCTCCTGTCTACTTCGAATTGGAAGTGTCATTGTCTTGGTTAAGAGCACAGGTTATAAGGTTGCAATCACAGTGCTGCCTTTTTTTTTCTTTTTTTTTTGAGACGGAGTCTCGCTCTGTCGCCCAGGCTGGAGTGTAGTGGCGCAATCTCGGCTCACTGCAAGCTCCGCCTCCCGGGTTCACGCCATTCTCCTGCCTCAGCCTCTCCGAGTAGCTGGGACTACAGGCGCCTGCCACCACGCCCGGCTAATTTTTTTGTATTTTTAGTAGAGACAGGGTTTCACCGTGGTCTCGATCTCCTGACCTCGTGATCCGCCTGCCTCGGCCTCCCAAAGTGCTGGGATTACAAGCGTGAGCCACCGCGCCCGGCCCACAGTGCTGCCTTTACAGCTACATAAACTAAGGTTAGGAGATCTGGAACTCTGGGCCTCCGTTTCCTCATGTGCAAAATGGGGAGAAGAGAGATATTTTGAGAACCAAAACAATAATGAGATGCAGTTTGGCGAGCACTTAGCAGCACACAGTGGGTTCCCATATTTGCTATGATTATTCTTACTGCCAGGTGTTGGGTGGCCTGCAAAAGAGCCAAGGGAGTTTGGTTTCCCCGGGTACTCATGATGGACACCTCCCGAGGTTCTGCTTGGAGCAGGCCTCTAGTGCATCCGCAAGAAGCCGAGGCCAGATGCAGACTGCGGCCCCCTGGTCCCCAGCCCAGAGCTGCAGCATTCTGGGATGCAAAAGCAGAGCTGGGCCTGCTGGCTCCCTGTGGTTCCCATGAGGACTTGGCACCTCCCCTGCCCCTGCCTTCCCTGTCGGGCAGCATCACTCACCGTCCTCCTGGGACCATCATCACAGCCAAGTCCTGTGTGCTCACCAGGATCAAGCCAGGGAACCCACACCTTCCAGAAAGGGGGTTCAGAAAGCCAGCTTGTGAACGCTGGCTAGAGCCAGGCCCTAGGCAGGGCTGTGCCATGGATGCTGTCCAGCAACCTGAACCAGGTAGCCTGCGGCCTTCCAGACGCAGTGAGGATTGCTCCAGACGTCTCTCTCTTGCCGGCGGTTGAACACGGCTAGGGAAGGTGGCCATGAGACAGAGACGGGCAGGGCGAGAATGTGGAGGGCCTGGAATGCTGGGAAAAGGGCTGTGGAGGATGTGGATTTCCAGGAGGTGTGGGGTGAGGGAGCCAGGTGTTCAAAGTGATTTCTGGGTGCCGGGGATGGGGCTGATGGGTGGAGATGGTGAGGGGGTCACTGGGCACCTGGCCAGGTGCTCTGCAGGGGGCTCCCTCTACATCTCCAGGGCTACTAGCATCACCTTTTTCTGATCACACCTCTCGGATCTCCACCCTTGTGGACTTTCCTTCCTGTGTGGTCCAGTGGTCTCACTCTGCCAGGCCCCCCTGTGCCAGTGCCCATGGGCATTTTAGCAGGTGTCCAGCAACCCCTTGTCCCCTTCATGGGCTCCTGTGTAGTGTGCCCAGTGGGCAGTTTGCCTCGGCAGCACGGTTGCCCTACGTTTGGAGTGTGCTGCAGGATGAGTACGTGTCTTAGTCCATCCTGGCTGCTAGAATGAAGTGCCATACACTAGGCAGCTTACAAACAACATTTCTTTTTCACAGTGCTGGAGGCTGGGGGACTGAGGTCAGGGTGCCGGCATGGTGGGGTTCTGGTGAGGGCCTCTTTCTGGCGCAGGCAGTTGCCTTCTCCCTGCATCCTCATGTGGTAGAAAGAGTGTGAGCATCTCCCAAGTCTCTCTCATAAGGGCACGAATCCCCTGCATGAGGGCCCCACCCTCATGACCTTATCACCTCCCAAAGGCCCCACCTCCTAATACAATCCCATTGTGGATTAGGGTGTCAACACCTGAACTCTGGGGAACACAGAGATTCTGTCCATAGACTAGCATCTGAGTCTCTGAGGGACCAACCCTCTTAGATCCTGACCAGGTCAGGGCCGACTCCCCATCCGGCCGGGAAAACACACATGGAAATGTTTCAATTTCTTTCAAAGTCAGAAGAAAAAGTGAATACAATGATGATGCATGTATAATAGTGAATCCAGCCTGGATACTGTTCATCTTTGTACCAACACAGCGCAGTTTTAACTTTTGTTTTAATGGAGGAAGACGTCCACTGAAGCAAACCCTCCTGGGACCCATGGGAGTCATCGCGTGGCCTGGGTCAGATGGGCAGAGGGGGCACAAGGGCTCAGCAAGGTGCAAGCACATGAGGCTGTCTCACTGGCATCTGCTTCCTCCCTGGCATCCTGGGACCAAGTCTTCAGATCATGCCTTTCAGATACAGAAAACCCTCACCAATGACTAAGTTTGTTTGGACTCTCTTGATCATAAGATGCAGAAACACAATTCAAATCACCTTCAGCCAAAGGGGCCATTGATTGACTCAGCAATGGATAAGGCTAACAGGAGATCATGCCTTATCCAGGCACGGCTGGATCCAGGGCTGTGTTGGCAGGGTCTGATTCAAATCACCTCAAAGACAAGCCTCCTCCACTCTTGGCAGCCTTGTGGTAAAGGCCGCCCCTCTATGGTCCCAGGAGCTCCTGGCTGGCAGTGAGAATTTTGATCCCTGATGCCCTCAAGTGACCAGCAGTAGGCTGGGTGCACAAATGGTGTTTAAGCAGTGCTTTTGGGAATGCTTTCACTGCGAATACCTGGGGGCCTGTCAGCCCCCTTCCTTCCTTCCTTCCTTCCTTCCTTCCTTCCTTCCTTCCTTCCTTCCTTCCTTCCCTCCTCCCTCCCTCCCTCCCTCCCTCCCTCCCTTCCTTTCCTTCCTCCCTCCCTCCCTCCCTCCCTCCCTCCCTTCCTTCCTTCCTTCCTTCCTTCCTTCCTTCCTTCCTTCCTTCCTTCCTTCCTTCCTTCCTTCCTTCCTCTGGCCTTCTGCCCACCACAGTGAGCCCTGGGAGTCTTCTGAAGCAGCCTTCTTGGTTCTGACAAGGTTTCCGGGGGTAGGTGACTTTGCATGTCCAGAGCTACGAGGACAGATCCTGACCTCCTGCTGACGTGGACATGATGTGCTCACTCCTTCCTCTGGACACTGGAGCTCAGAGACAGCATGTGTGGGACACAGTGCCAGTTGGCGGCTGGAGAAGGCTCCCTGGAGAGTGGAGGGGGAGCCACCCGGGCAGCTGCCCATGTATCCCCAGGGCTTGGCCTTCGCAGTGGGGTGAGGCATGTGAGTGTGAGTTCAATGGGTCTCGACATGTGAGTCCAGGGTGTGTGTGGACGCGCATGTCACGGACACTGACAGTGGCCTCCTGCCTTCCCCACAGCTCCCCAGTCCCTCTCTCTGTGCCCAGGCCACAGGCCACAGCCTGGATGCCTCTCATGCCTGGGTCACAAGCTTTAGTGGCTCTTTCTTTAAAACTTGAAGGATGAAGCCATTGTGTCTGCTCCACTCCTGGTATCCATGGGGGAGATGGAGGCCGCCATGGTCCCGGCTTTGCCCCTGCCTCAGCCCAACCTCCCCCAAAGGCCTGTAGGGTCTCCTTGCCTGTGGGTCTGGGGCAGCTCTGCTCACTGTGGCAGCTCCATCCAGGGTTCCCTGCTGTGCCCCGTCCCCACACGGCCTGGGCCCCATCCCTGGGAGCGCAGAGCAGGAACCACACAAAGCCAGAGGGAGACCATGAACCTCAAGCCCATAGCCAGCGCTGGCTCCTCACAGGGGACCAGGTGTCACTCTTGTCGCTGCCAGAGCCTTCTGCAGATGTGCCGGTTGATGACCAGGCCTCCCCGCTACGGCTGCTCCCACCTAGGCCGGGGTACCCAGGCCTCAGGGCCTCTGAGGTTGCCTGGTCTGCCCAGGGCCCTGCGCGCCTCCAGGTTTGTGCCTCTGTCCATGGGACTGTGTGTGACTCTCTGCCGCATCTCTGGCTGCAGGTGTTTTGCTGTAACCAAGTGAGGCTGTCTGTCCCTGTGACCTCAAATAGTCTGGCTGGCAGGGCTCCAGGAGTGCCACTGGGCCTGAGGACCTCCCACCCGCGTCCCTCTCAGTCCCCTGGGAAGGAGGCCGGCTTGTGGCTTTCTCTCCCACTGCACAGGTTGAGGGTCCCAAGTGGGGAAGTAGCTCAGGGGGACTGGCTTGTTTCATAGAGCCTCCCCGGAGGCTGCCCTGTGCACCACCCAGCCCTGCTTTCGTTGCTCTCACCATGCAGGCACCAGACCCGGGCCCGGCACCAGACACTACCTCACCCCGCCCAGGTCTGCCAGCCTGTGGGACCTCAGCCATGGCCAGCTGGCCAGTCTAGGAGCAGGGACAGCCATTCATAAGTCTTCCTTGAACAGACTTGTGTGTGCTGAGGGGTTGGGAGGTGGCCTTCTTTGCTGTTGACGTCTCAGACTCACGCGCTGGATAAGGGAGGAGAGAGTGGACAGAGCGAATGCCTGCCCAGCCTCAGCTGAGCAACTGTGCATGGCACTTGTCCACAGGGAATCTGAGACTGCCCATGATGAGCCTGTGAGGTGGGGACTCCTGTACCCATTCGACAGAGGAGAAAGCTGAGGCCTGAGAGATCCACTGACTCATTCAAGGCCTCACAGCTGGAGGAAGGGGAGCCAGGACACCAGGCCACGCCCATGTGCCCCATCCTGGTTGGTGCCTGGGCTAAGTATCCCATCACACACTCCCCGACATCTGCGCCAGTTCTGTGCAGTGTGTCATCAGCATCTTTCTGCTGGGGCTGGAGCTCTGCAGACAAGTGGTGAGGGGCCCTACCCTGGAGGCCTTACCTTCTAAGCGGGTCCTTGTTTCCCAAGTCATTCCTGCCCACCCCACCCTCCATACGCCCCCACGCCCTAACTGAAAAACTAGGTGGCTTGTGTAGGGCTAGGACTAGGGTGGGCCCCAGGGCCCCAGTTTAAGGAGCTGCCCTCTCTCAGGGCCGTGGAAGTGTAGGATGTCATCTTGCGGGGCCTGACGCCGTCCCAGCAGCTCTGCATCCCAGAGACTGTGGTGCCGAGGCCCAGAGGAGGGCAGAACCACCTGGCCTGGGCTGTCTCCAAGGTCCAGTTCCTCTGCACAGCCGTGAGTATGAGGAGACCTCGCTGAGGG
This sequence comes from Symphalangus syndactylus, assembly GCF_028878055.3. Lineage (NCBI taxonomy): Eukaryota > Metazoa > Chordata > Mammalia > Primates > Hylobatidae > Symphalangus > Symphalangus syndactylus. The sequence goes on from NC_072438.2 coordinate 13,672,874, forward strand.
GGGACCCAGTGACCCTGTGTGCCTATTGGGCCTGTTCCTGGCACTGCCTTCCTCAGACCTGGCACATCCCTTCCTCCCCCAGGCCAGAGTCCAGTCTCCTGCCTTCCTGGGAAGTCAAAGCGGGCAGAGCTCTAGGGTATATGACCAGCCTCCTGGTCCCCCTGGTCCCTTGAGTTTTGCCAGCCTCCTCCTGGCCTCCTCCAGGGATTATCTTCCTCCTGCCTCTCTAGCCCTAGACGTCCCTGTCATGCAGCTCACCTGTTTCCAGGTCATTCAAAGTGCTGGGGAGTCCTGGCACTGGCCGGTGCCTCCTGGGCCTATCTCTGGGTCCCCAGCATGGGAGAAACACTAGGGATGCCCACCCATCACTCCTCCCAGGGCTTCTCAACTTCGAGAGAAAGCTTTTCATGTTTCCTGAGAGCCCCTGGCCCTGTGGGGATCCCACCGTGGTGAGCTGCCTTGGTCCCTGGGGGAGCATCGTCCTGACTTGGCAGGCTTTGAGGCAGGGGTGGCATCATTTATTCATCCCCCCATTCATTCATTCATAACCTTGGAATGTCTGTTCTAGGTCAGGCACCATTCTGCATCTGGGCTGGAGCGAGGGGTGGGAGCCATCGGGGAGCTTTGGCCCTAAATCAGGCAGGATTTGATGAGAGTTTGGATTCAGTTGAGGAGAAGATAGGAAGTAACCAATGAGAATCAGAAGCCAACTCTGTCAGACAAAACCTACCCAGGCCCAGTTGTTGGATTAAATGAAAACCAGCCTGACTAGCACAACTAGTCTAACTAGTCTAACTAGTCTGTGCAGTTATAAATTAGGGTACATTTGAACAGGGTTTCCTAACCTCAGCGCTATGGACATTTAGAGCCAGACAATTCTTTCTGTGGGTCTGTCCTGTGCACCGTGGGATATTGAGTGGCATCCCCAGCCTCTATCCACTGGATGCAAGCAGCAGTCCTCCCAATTATGACAATAAAAAATGTCTGCAGACATTGCCAAATACCCCTGTAGGCAAGATTGCCCCTGATTGAGAATCACTGGACTAGAGTTTACTTGGGAATCCCCGGGAGGCTGGTAGTGTTCTCTTTCTGATCAGGTGCTAGTTACATGGAATATTCACACTGTGAAAATTCATCAAGCAGCACATTTACAATTGGAGCCCTTTTCTGCGTGTAGGTTACAGCCAGTAAGAAGTTCATTAAAAAAAAAATTACAGGAAAATAGGATGAAGGAATGGTTCTAAAGTTTTAGGGTTTTCAGCAACAATGAATTCTGAAGGTGTCAACAGTGGAATAGTCTCATAAAAGCCCCCAAAGAAATCAATCTGAGGCTGTTTTTGAAAAATCATAGATCGTCCCTCAAGGAAGTGGTCAGCCCCATACACTTAGCCTGGTTGATCATTGGCAGATGGGCCTTTGCCCTGATCCCATACTTTTTTTTTTTTTTGAGATGGAGTCTCGCTCTGTTGCCCAGGCTGGAGTGCAGTGGCGCAATCTCAGCTCACTGCAAGCTCGCTTCCCAGGTTCACACCATTCTCCTGCCTCAGCCTCCCGAGTAGCTGGGACTACAGGTGCCCGCCACCACGCCTGGCTAATTTTTTGTATTTTTAGTAGAGACAGGGTTTCACCATGTTAGCCAGGATGGTCTCGATCTCCTTACCTTGTGATCCGCCTGCCCCGGCCTCCAAAAGTGCTGGGATTACATGCAAGAGCCACCGTGCCTGGCTGATCCCATACTTTTAGGAGCTTCCTGGGCTCTGATTCTCCCAGGGCCTGACATACAGTAGGTCTCAGCAATGACACTGAGTGCGTGCAGATTGCACAGTAATATAGATGGCTGGCTGAGTGTGCATGAGCTGTTTCCTGAGCTTTTTGCTGAACTGCTTTGAAATTTTAATGAACAAAAGTCAAGCATGATTTTATTATTGCTTTTATAATTAGTGACAAACCTGAAAACAACCTAGAGGTACAATAATGGTGAATGGTTAGGCACATTTTTATGTCTCCACATATTGGAAAATGAGGCAGTAATTAACATCTCTGCTTAGAGAGAGACTTAACATGACATGACATTAAGGGAGAAAGCAGGACTGAAACCTACTTAGAGGGTGTTTGCATTCAACAAAATTCAGACATAGAAAAAAGACTGGAAAATCAAAGAACTAAATAAATGGAGAGATATCCCATGTTCATGGATAGGAAGATTCAATATCATCAAGATGTCAATTCTTTATAGACCCAATGCGATTCCAATCAAGACCCTAGCAAGTTATTCTGTGGATATCAAAAAAGACTGCTTGCTCTGTCCAGGACTTAAAAAAAAGACTGCATGGACACACACTCAAACATCAGTAGATGTCACTGCATGTTGACTTTATGAGTGATTTTAATTATTTTCTTTGTGCTTTTCTTTTCTGGATTTTCTGCAATGAATATGTGTTACTTTTAACATTAGAAAAGAGCAATAAACTTTTTTAAAAGGAAGAAATGCAGAAAGAAAGAAAGAAAGAAAGAAGACAGGCCAGAGACAGGCTGAGGCAGATGAGTTTAGCAGCAGAGCCTTTTCATAACTGACTGGATGGGGCCCAGGAGTGTCACCAAGGCTGGCTGTCACACATCTCCTCCCTGGGATCTGGCAGACTCTCCTGTCCAGGGGTTCTGGTGGGGAGATCATCCTGCAGAGAAGCTCAGTTCAGGCTGGCCTGAGATCTGGGCCCCTCTGTGTTTTATATCTGCAGAGATGGAACACCTGGGAAGCATCCAATTTTCCGTGGCTTAGATCCCATCCAAGAGGGGATTATTCTTCCAGCTGGGGTCTTTTACTTTAAAAGGCCTTTATAATAAGTGATGGAGTGGATATTGTCAAAAAATTCAACTGCAGTTCACAGTCGAGTCTCTCTGTTTACAGAACCTACAGTGGGAAGGCCTCAAGGAGGCCTAAAGGCACTTAGGGATTTGCCCCTCATACTCTGCTAAGCCTTCAAGGCTAGAATCCAGTGCTACTTCCTCCAGGAAGCCTCCTCTGATTTCCTGGGCCCATAGAGCTTGCTCCTTTGCTTAAAGCACTTGACCAGACCCATGATGGTTCACTGAGCTTTTTTACCCTTGCAATGGAACCTGGTAAAGGGGATCAGGCTGGGGAAGGGGCCATGTCCCCTCTCTGCCACTTCCTGACTGCATTAATAGGCATAGTTTGGCTTCCCCAAAAGCTGATCAGGGAGCAAGATTTTGGGTGTAAGTAGTTGTTAATCCCAGGAAGCCTCGGTAGGGGTGTGGGCAAGTGAGTCAGGGAAAGGAGGATGCATCAACACACAGGTCACAGCTGTGGGCAACTGGGGCTCACTCCTAGTGGGGCTTTCTGGGAGACTGTGGAGCACACCCCACTGAGGCATGAGAAAACTGATTTCACGCGTAAACTGCTGTCCCTCCTGGTAGAGGGCAACTGTAGACATTGCCTCCCCAGCATGTCTGGCCTGCAGTGCGGACAGGCTGGCACACTCCCAGGCTGGTCCTGTGGCCTGAGGTTGCCACAGGCAGACAGACAGAAGTGGCCCTTAGCTGGAATGATGGAAGCCATCTGCAGGTGAGCTTGCCAAGAGTGTGAGGACAGAGCATCATTGGAGCCTGCTTCTGTGTCCTCCGGCAACCTGAGGACCTCTGAGATTGCACCCATGTCCTGCACAGGAGCGGCGTTTGATGATTAGCCTGTGCCGAGGGCCCAAGGGAGTTGAACAGTGAGACCACCTGCCTCTTCTCTGAGTCCCTGTCTCCTCTGGCCCAAAGCAGGTACTTAGGGAGGTTTGATGAAGAAAACAGAGGGTAAGGAGTGTTCATGCCAGCTCTAACCCAATCCGGGAGAGGCCACAAAGCATTCATTCATTCAACAAATATTTATTGGCAGCCTGTATCTGCCAAGCCCTGAACTTAAGCCTGTCCCAAAGGCTGGTTGTGGCTCAGAGATCCTGACTCAAAAATGGGACCCTTAGTCACTTGAAAAACAAGTGAAGGCAGAGGCTGGAGGTGCGGGGTGTGTTTACAGGCAGCGTGCGTGGTATGCACAGCTTGGGCTTTGGAATCAGATAAGCCCAGTCTCACATTCAGTTCTGCCACCTTCCAGCTGTGCATCCTGGGCATGTCCCTTAACCTCTATGAGTACATCTCCTCATCTGCAAAAGTGGACCACAAATAAGGTTACAGGGTCACCTGAGGATTCGATGACATCATGGACATCAAGTGCTCAGCACGATGCCTTCAACATGGTGAGTGGTCAACATGGCATCACTATGGTAATGGGCGTGTTAGATGGGTCTCTCTCTGCCCAGAATTTGTGCCTGAGAACAAAGATACTGGGTGCCCGTGCCTTCTAAAGAGGGAGCCAGAACTTCTCCGAAGGAGGGATGACTAAGGGGAGACTAAGGGGTGCTGGGTGTATCAACCTTGGCCCATCATCAGTTTGCTAAACATGGCTGAGAGACTGGAGTGAGGGTGTTTTGGAGAGGACTGGATGTTTCCACCCTCAGGTTGGTAAAGAGGAGCACGCAGCCTGAAAGCCAGGTGAGGGGTGTAGAGAGACTGCTCACCTGCCCAGAAGGAAAGGAGGCCCTTGTAGAGCATAGTGGGGCAAAGTGTCCAGCATTCCAGAGTGGAGCCATGGTGGCGCCTGCCCAAGGGTCTTCCTGCCAGGGCAAGTGGCTGCAGGCAGAGCACAATCGGGGCGGGGAGTGGTGACTCACAGAGGCAGGAGCTGGGGAAGCGACAATTTGTTTTCCTAAGGCCACTCAAGGTCACCCTCCCCCACAATAGAATTTGAGCTTGGCCGAGTGAGGGCTTGTTAGCAGCTGAATGGATGGACATTCCTATGAGCAAGTGCTTCTTGGCACACACATGTATGTGATTCTCTGGAATGAGCTTCTAGGAGTGGAATTGCTGGGTCAAAGGGGATGAGCATTTACCTCTTGAATAGACGGACACAGCCAAACTGTCCTGCAGGGTCAGTGGGAGGGTGTGGACGCCAGCAAGGTGTGAGTGTCCTGTGTGCCCATGCCTAAGCATCCCTTAGATGAAAGCAATTCAGGGGCTTTGACTCTCTAGTAAGAAAAATTGAGGCAGAGAAAGCAGCCCAGTTTGGGGAGCACTTTATTTTCCAAACTCAGAAAGTCAGAGCCCACATCCCTCATCTTACGGGTGGGGAAACTGAGGCTTGGGAAAGGGAATGTGGTAGCTAGTCCCTCATCCCTGGAGCCTGCTGGCCCTGTTCTACTCCTCAGGGTGTCTGGGAAGAGGCATTTTGGACCCCTGTGTTTCTGGAGGTGCATCTGAACAAGACTGGGCAGTTTGGGAGGCTGCTACAGGCTTAGTAGTTGGCTCTGAAAACAAAAGAACAAACTCCAGACTTGTGTCTGCCAATTTCCATGGTGTAAATGCTCTCACTATAGCCAATTTCAAGCTACCAATATGATGACAATAAACTTGGAGAGGGGAAGTGATGCACACCATTGTGTCTGGTGGAGACCACTTGAGTGCCCTCATCGGCTGAGCCACCCTAAGTCCTCAGCTGTTCCTGAATCAAAGAGAACCAGAGAAGAAGGTGGGCAGGACAGCCACCTTCATCCAAACGTGTGTCCCTCTGGAGGCACAGCAACTGTCTTCCAAAAGAGAGGAGGCTTTGACTGGGTTGGGTGTCCTTTTCCATGTGTGTGGCACACTGTGGCCAGGGTTTGCCTCAGGCTGCTTCCAGGCCTGCCCCACTGCACTCGGTGACCAAGACCCACTGCCCCCTGGACTGCACAGCTGTGACTATCCTGGGACCTTGATTGAAAAACCCTGTTGGAACCCCTTTTGTCAGAGGACCTTCCTGGACATGTTCTTCAGCCTGTCTGTCAGGCCCTGTTGATTTCAATAGGGATGGTACCAGATTCAAGAGGCTGAAGAAGAGACCCAGAGACAGCATCGAGACCTAGGGCTTCATTAGAGGGAAACTTACAGGGATGGACCAGTGGTGGCTGGATGGGCCAGTGTTGGTTGGATGGACAGAAGAACCTCAATTGCTTGCAAAAAGCATGTGGTTTATGTAGCATTTTTCCTTGGAGCCTCCCCCAACAACCTCCCTCCACCTGGCAACCTTCACATAACCCAAAACACAGAGTCTCAATCTGCCGTACGGCCCGCATTCCGTAGGATGGGGCCAGGGGCTCAGATGTTCCTCAGATAAGGAATGAATCTCTGGGTTGGCCACTCCCAGGTTCCTTAGCTCAGAACTCTGAGCACATATTCTTCTCAGACCATGGGGTCATTCTCTGGGTGTGCTTCAGTTACGCTGTTGCTCTCAGGTGCCTCTACCACCCACTGCTCTGTAACCTTCCAAAACCCCAGGGGTAGCTGTTATCATCCTTCTTTTACAAGTGAGGAAACTGAGGCTTAGAAAGAGATCACTCCTCCAAGGCCACACAGCTAGTCTCAGGTCTCATGTTAGTTTCACTGAACTAGTGGCACTGATGACATAACAGCTGACACTTGGGTAATTCCCTGGCTGGTGCTGTGCCAAGCATCTTCTTCCTGAAACCACCACTTATGGGTTGTGCTGCAAGAGTAAGTTCTCCAACATCTCTAAGCTACAGTTTCTCCTGGAAAGACTGGATAAGACGCAGTGCACCAGGGCTTAGCACAAGGCTGGATACACATTCTACGGAACACCACGGAACAAACGTTATAGAAGAGATCGACTGGGCCAGGCACGGTGGCTCAAGCCTGTAATCCCAGCACTTTGGGAGGCTGAGGCGGGCGGATCACCTGAGGTCAGGAGTTCGAGACCAGCCTCAACATGGAGAAACCCCGTCTCTAGTAAAAATACAAAATTAGCTGGGCGTGGTGGTGCATGCCTATAATCCCAGCTACTCGGGAGGCTGAGGCAGGAGAATTGCTTGAACCTGGGAGGCGGAGGTTGCGATGAGCCGAGATCGCACCATTGCCCTCCAGCCTGGGCAACAAGAGCAAAACTCCATCTCCAAAAAAATAAGAAGAGATCAACTGTTCTGGGATTCCTTGGGGGAAGACATCTAGACCTGCTTGACCCAGAAGATGCCTTCGTGGCCAGAGTGTCCGCTGAGCGTGATGCCACTCGGGGAGAGAAAAATGACTCTGCAAAACAGTTCAAGGGACTCAGTGTTACTCAGGGAGACCTGGGAGGGGAAGAGAGGAAAGTGAAAGAGCAGGTGGGACAGGTTGGAGGGGAAAACAGCCCTCCAGTGATGACTAGGGTTCCAAGGGGAGCAAATCCTACTGTGGGGATCTTGAAAAATCTTCATGTCATTTGCTGAGAGGCTGAGCTGTGCCTTCCTTCCCTTGTGCCCCAGGAAGTTTTCAGTGAAGTTAATATTTCTCTCCTATATAGTTATGCAAGTGGATTCTTCTTGGGAAACACTGATGTTGATGGTGGTGATGATGATGATGGTGATGGTGAAGATAGTGGTGATGGTGGTGGCAGTAATTGTGACGATAATGAAGATAAGAGTGATGGTGATGATGATGGTGGTGATGGTGATGATGGTGATGGTGATGATGATGGTGTTGATGGTGGTAATGGTGAGGATGAGGGTAATGTTGATCATGATGGTGATGGTGGTGATGGTGATGATGACAATGATAATGAAGCTGATGATGATAGTGATGATGATGGTAACGGTGATGGTGTTGATGGTGCTAATAATGATGATAAGGGTGATGGTGATGATGATAATGATGATGATGGTGATGATGATGGTGATGGTGATGATGCTGGTGTTGATGGTAATGCTGAGGATGAGGGTTATGGTGATGGTGATGGTGATGATGATGGTGATGGTGATGATGCTGGTGTTGATGGTGGTAATGCTGAGGATGAGGGTTATGGTGATGGTGATGGTGATGATGATGGTGATGGTAATGATGCTGGTTTTGATGATGGCGATGATGATGGTGATAATGATGATGCCTGATATGGTTTGGCTCTGTGTCCTCATCCAAATCTGACCTTCAGTTATAATCCCCATAATCCCCATGTGTCAAGGGTGGGACCAGGTGGAGGTAATTGAATCATGGGGGTGGTTTCTCCCATGCTGTTCTCGTGATAATGAGGGAGTCTCCCGAGATCTCATGGTTTTATAAGCATCTGGCATTTTCCCTGCTTGCTCTCATTCTCTCTCCTGCTGCCCTGTGAAGAGGTGCCTTCTGCCATGATTGTAAGTTTCCTGAGGCCTCCCCAGCCATGCAGAACTGTGAATCAATTAAACTTCTTTTCTTTATAAATTACCCAGTCTCGGGTATTTCTTCATAGCATGTGTGAGAACAGACCCATACAATGCCAATGGTTGCTAACATTGGGGAGGGGAGTTTTAGTTTTAGTTTAACTTTGCCAAGATTATCCCATTTCATCCTAACAGAACCCCTTTGAGGTGTGCACCACTATTGTTGAGTCCCATATACAGGTTGCACCAGGTGAAAGATCTGCTCATGTGAGCACAGGAGTCCAGGGGCAGCAAGGAAGGGGATGTCTGGAAATTCTGAGGCTCACTACCACCCCCATGAGGAGGGACGGCTGTTCTGCTTCCTATGCATAGAAGCCAAGGCCCAGAGAGGGAGAGAAGCTCGCCTGAGTTCACAGAGCTGGGGGTAGCAAAGACAAGGTGGGAACCCAGGCAGGTTCGAGCTTTCACTAAGCACCAAGGTAAGTGCTAGGAATGCAGAGATGAATCAGACAGACTCAGTCCCTGTCCTCAGGAGCTCCTGGTCTGTTGATGGAGACAGGCACATAAACTGATGGCAGGAGAGGAACAAGGAGGCATACCCTGCGGAGGGGCAGGGAAAGCTTCCCGGAGGAGGTGGCACCTGGTCCTGGGGAGAAGGGGAACCACATTCAGATAGTGGGCCCACGGGGGCCAGCAGGCAGGGTCATGTATGAACAGCCCTCATAGTCTCAGCCATGACCCCATCCTGAGTCTCAAACCTTCAGTTGGCCAAGCAGGATGGCCGCCTCAGCAGTCACCTCTCCTAGACCTATTTTTAGATGCAATTGAGCATTAAAACCAAACACATTGTCAAGATAGTGGCCAACTTGGATCCCTTCCATGAACAGGCCCTCTTTGCTACACCAAAATAGAAGAAAATTGCTCTCTTTGTGGATGACATGGACTTCTGGCAGAGGCTTTGACTTCCAGCGGACGGAGGCCGGATCACGACCCAGCCCTTGGATGACCTGGGCGCATCAGTGCTTCCTACCAAATACAGCATAAAAATGCATGCAGAAAGGCGTTGCAGTTCATCTCATAAAAAGGCAGCTTCCTCCTGGGGCAGACCACGGTGCCAGGCGTGTGTGAGCAGGCTGACCTCAGAAAGGAAGCAGAGATCCTACTTGCTACAGGGAGTATGCTCAAGATAGTTTGTTATTGTAATTATTACTAAGTTGAAAGCCACAAGATCTAAGGCCTGGGAAGACTTTTTGGACCATCTTAGCGATACACAAATTATCATAGCCCCAAGTTACTTATCATGAGCTCACCACGTGCGGATACTGCACCGAACACCTACATTTTAGGCATTGTCCCCACATAACCACCATGAGATGGATAATTTATTATTCCATTTCATGGATGACAGTATTGAGGCTCAAAAGGGGTAAGTAATTTGTCCTACTAGTTGGTAAGTAGGTGGTTTGGAATTTGAATTCAAATCTATTAAACCCAAAGGCTATGAGCCAAGTAGCTGGGACTACAGGCTCATGCCTAATTTTTAAATCTTTTTGTAGAGACGAGATCTCCCTATATTATCCAGACCGGTCTCCAACTCCTGGGCTCGGGTGATTCTCTTGCCTCGGCCTCCCAAAGTGCTGGGATTATAGGCGTGAGCCACTGTGTCGGCCTAACAAGAGAACTGTAAAAGCTGCTAGAGAGAAAAGACAATTTGCCTAAAAGGCTGACAGTTATACTTTGGCATGCTTCTGACCCCACCACAATAGAACCCGCTGGCTGAACCAATGGCAGGCGACAGAAATCAGAACCGAGGCTGTGGTGTATTTTAGATATTTCATTATCAGAATGCAACAGTGTGACAGGCCAGATGATAGATTCATAGATTAACTACATTTTCTATTTGCTATGTGCTTGAAATATTTCATGAGCTTAAAATGTTCTTATCTAAAATATAAACAAGGCAAAAAGAGGTTAAACCGTGGGCTCTGAGGGCTGCACAACACCTAATGCACTGAAGCATCTCAGGTGTGCGTCCCCATGGGTGTGTCCTATGCCGCAGATGCTGCCTGTGGGGTTTCCACGCCCCCCATCACCCCACCCTGCTGACCGTGTCTTATTGTAAGTGCCGGTAGCTCTTTGCCTGAGTCCTCCTCTCTGCGCTCACCCAGGGCCTGCTGGAGGGGCCCGGCTGGCCACCTCTTCTAGAGCAGCCCTCGGCCAGGGATGACAGGAGTGGAGGAGGAACACCCAGCTCCCTCTCCCCTTGGTGGGCGAGGTTGCCGTGTGTCCCACACGCCACCGCAGAGGTCGCAGAAGGATGGTGCCTGGGCACCCACCAGGGCAGCCTGAAGGAGGTACCTGGGCTCCTTTCCCTCCCTGTCTCGCTTCCCCGCTGTCCCACTGGGGCTCCCAGGGATCACCTCGCAACAAACCACTCACACCTGCATCCTTGATTCAGGCCCGGCTTGGGGCCCTGGCCCTAGACAGCGTGCGTACAAATGCTCACACGTGTGTGCCTGGCCCTCCGCTTCCGCCAGGTCTGCTTTCCCCAAGATTCCACAACATGGCATTTATTCCGCACACCTGTCGGCCCACAATAAGACTAGCATTACTGTTGAGCATAAGGAGGAAGAGGGTCCCGGGTGGTGATATAACCTGCCAGGGAAAGCCGATGGTGGGAGGGAGGAGAGATGGCGAAGGGGCTGAGAAGAATGCAGGGGGCCTGGTCACGGCCGGGGGTGGGAGGCCTCGTCCCAGGCGGGCCTGGTTGCAGGGCGGGGCATTGCAGGGGGCCTGGTTGCAGGGAAGGGACTGTTGCAGGGGGCCCTGGTTGCAGCAGGGGTCAGGGGGCGTCACAGGAGGCCTGGTTGCAGGGAGGGGACTATCGCAGGTGTCTTGGTTGCAGAGGTGCTGGCTACAGCAGGGCGTGGTCACAGGAGTTCTGGTCACAGTGGGGCCTGGTCCTGGAATGACAGAAGGAAGCCAGGCATGAGGAGAAGGAGCTGGGCAGGTGCCTGGGCCGGATGAGGCCTGGCTGGGGATGCACGAATCCTGGGCACTGACTGTGGAGGGGACTCTAAAATTAGCCGGCCCATGAAGCTGAGCCGAGGAAGAAATTTATCCAAAGTGTCTCAAGCCCCTCACTGTCTCCGGGGCTCCGGTGGGCCTGAGGCAGGGTGAGGAAGGCTGCATCTGGAGGTGGGGGGTGGGGGCACACAGCAAGGAGCATTCCTTGGTCTCTGAGTCAGCATGGGAGCAGGGCTGAACCGGAGGGAAGGCGGAGCCACAGCACAGACGCAAAGGGAAGTGTTTGGAAAGACTCGGTAACCTTGCAATCATGTTTCGGGTCACGAACTCTCTAAAAGCAGGCTTTGCTTCATGTCGGTGAATGTGAAAATACACAAAGGGCCTTGCTGGCCACCCTTGGCCGGAGTTGCCCCCAGCTTCCTGAGCTTCTCACATTGCCGGGTGCTGGCACAGAGCCCAGCCTTGCAGGTGGCGAGGAGGCCCTGCAGGGGCACATTCTCTGCACGTGTGTGGCGGGAACTTGCCATGCCTACACGCTGCCACCCAGAGACTCAGGTGTGGCCAATCAAACACGGAGCACGGTGTCCCCTGCACCCTTGCTTAAGAGCCAGGAGTCCCCGGGAACGCTGTCAGCCAGAGCAGAGTGGAGGAGCAGAACGGGTCTGTTTGGAAAAGGTTTCTCTCCTGAAGCAGGAGTGGGGACAGCAGCTCTGCAGTGCCTGCTGTAGCTGGGTCCTCAGACATGTCCACATCCGTCACATCCAGGAGGCCCGCCCTAGACCATGCCATTCACGTTCAAGGTCAGAGCGTGCTGTACATCTGCCACTGCCATCTCCTCAGCAATGGCAGGAAGGTGTCTTGGGGAACAGGAGGCTTTTTCTAGTTTCACCAAGACATACATCAGGCCAGAGGGGAGGAGGATCAGTTAATTGTTGTAACAACTCTGTGAGATGCATATTAAACACTCCATTTTACAGATAGGGAGACTGAGGCTCAGAGAGATTGCCAAACTTGACAGAGCCAGGGTTTGGCTTTGAACGGGGGCTTACACCAACTGAAGATTCTGACAATTTCTGTGAGATGCATCTCAGCTGGGAGTGCAGGAGCCGCAGCTGAAGGACTGGGGAAAGAAGGCTGTAGAGGCGCCGGGAGACCAGCACCACAGCAGGGCCTCCTGGGGTTTACAGGTTTGGAGCATGGAGTGGGAAGAGGGAAAGAAAACCCACAGGTGGATTTGAGACTTGTTTGCAAATGAGCTGAACTGGGTGGTGGCAAGAAGCTCTCCAGCAATTCTGGAGATGCCAGGTCTCAAGGCAGGGGTCGGCATTCCAAAGGAAGGCACTCCTCATCGGGAACTGGAAGGCAGCCTCCCTGCCCTCTCCCCTCCGTGCCCCCTCAAGTGAAGCCTGCTGGTAGACACACCTGCCTGGCACCCACAGGTCAAGTCCAGCTTCTCCTTCAGGACAGAGACTGGAGATGTCCAAGAAAACCCACACAGGTGCTTAGCTGAATCCACCAGGTCCTCCAGCCATATGTTCAAACAGACACACAGGACCAGCAGACCCTAGAGTGAGACCGGTGGTCAGGAGGCAGTCTGGGGTGGACAAGAGCTGTAGAGAAAACACAGCCCACCGTGCTTTCTGGCAACTTGTATTAAAAACATATTAATTACTATCCGCAGAGAGATTTCAGATTTTGCATCCATAAAATGAGAATAGGCTACTATAAAGAAAGAAGCAATCTGAGAATAAGAAGGAGTTCATGAAAAAAATAAAATAGAAGGAAAAGTCAAGGTAATCTTTCTGAATTTATATAGCCAAAGAAAAAGAGGTAGAAAACTCAGAGTAATAAAATGGTAATAGCTAACAGCATATTTTGAGTGGGTATCTATACTGTTTAATCATTCACTCTCCAAGGGAGAATTATAATGATCTCCATTTCACAGATGAGAAAACTGAGGAAAGAGAAATTAACTAAATTGGCAATGGCCACATAGCTAGAAAGTTTCAGAGCTGAAATTCAAATGCAGACTGTGTGGTTCCAGATTCTGTGCTCTAAACATAATACGATATTGATTCTGGAACAACCTAGGAGGGCAACATTTGTCGAGTAGAAGTTCAGAAAAACCTAATGAGTGATACCGCTGAAGCTGTGCTAGAGGGTAGTTTATACTTTTCAGCATATGTATTAAAGTTCTTCTTGAGCGGAAAATTAAACCCAGTAAAAAGTAGAAGATAAGAAATAATAAAGGTAAGAGCAGAAGTTAATGAAATAGAAAGCAAATATACACTGAAAAGGATCGACACAGCCAAATTTGATTCTTTAAAGAGCAATAAAACTTATAACCTCCTGATAAAGCTTGAGAGAGACAGAACAAACAGCAAAGTCAAAAATGAAAATAGAGACATAATTGGAGAAACTGAAGACATCAAAGAAATAAAAAGAGGAAATTAGATGGAGTCTTGCTTTGTTGCCCAGGCTGGAGTGCAGTGGCGCGATCTCAGCTCACTGCAAGCTCCACCTCCTGGGTTCATGCCATTCTCCTGCCTCAGCCTCCCAAGTAGCTGGGACTACAGGCACCCGCCACCATGCCCAGCTAATTTTTTTGTATTTTTAGTAGAGATGGGGTTTCACTGTGTTAGCCAGGATGGTCTCGATCTCTTGAACTTGTGATCTTCCCACCTTGGCCTCTCAAAGTGCTGGGATAACAGGTATGAGCCACTGCATCCAGCCTACATTTGACATTTTAGATGAAATAAACACATTCCCAGAGTAATACATCTTACCTAAACAGACACAAGAAGAAATGGAAAACCTAAATAGTCCTATAACTATTCAAACAATTAAATCCATAATTTAAACCATTCCACAAAGAAGATTCCAAGAACAGATATCAATTCTATTGCCATTTAAGAGCGAAAGAATGCCAAACTTACACAAACTCTCCCACAGAACAGAAAATAAATCTACCCTCTTAACAAAATTTTAAGTATAAAATGCCGTATAGCTGACTATAGAAACCACGTTGAACAATAGATCACTAGAACTTACTCATCTTGTGTAACTGTAATTTTATAACCATTAAACAGCAATTCCTCATATCTCTCTCTTCCCATCCCATGGTAACCACCATTATATTGTCTACTTCTGTACTTTTAACTGTTTTAGATGCCTCATATAAGAGGAAGCATGCCAGTATTTGTCCTTCTATGGCTGACTTGTTTCACTTAGCATAATGTTTTCCAGATATATCCACAAGAGAAGGAATTTTATATACATAAAACAAAGAGTTCATTTCTACAGTATATAAAAGAACTCCTGCCACACAGTAGGAAAAAGGCAACTCAAGAGAATAATGGGCAAGACTCAAACAGGTATTGCTCCAGAGAGGACATCTAAATTACCAATAAATACAGTACTTGAGAAGTTGCCAGACCTCCCTCATTAAGAATCATGGAATTGCAAATTGAAATCCATGAGTTACTGCTGCATGCCCACAAAATGCCTCACATCCAAGAGTGACAACATCAGGTGTTGGTGAGGATGTGGAGCAACAGGAACTCACACACTGCTGTTGGGAGTGCAAGGTAGTTAAACTACTTTGAAAAGTTTGCATTTCTACCAAAACTGAATATATGTATACTATATGGCCCAGCAGCTTCAGTCCTAGAAATACGCCCAACAGAGATGCTTCCACAAGTCACAAGACACATGTATGAGGATGTTATGTCATGATGTGCCACAGCCCCAAGTTAGAAATACCCCAAGTGGCCATCAATGGGAGACCAGGTAAAGGAGTTGCCATATGTTCCCAGAGCAGATACTATACAATGGTGGACATTGGTAGCCTTCAGCTGCACACATCAACATGGATGAATCTCACAAATGTAATGTTGAGCAGAAGCCAGATGCAAGTGAGTACATCAGTGTAATTTCATGTGAAAAATGCAGGCAATGTGCAACTGTGCTTAGCAATGCATGCTTAGGTGGCAAAACTATAAAGGGAAGGAGGCAATCACCTCAAGAGGCAGGACGTCAGTGACCTTTGTGGGAAGAGGGCTGTTGATGGGATGGGCTGGAGGGAAGTTCTGGGGAGTCAGGACTTGGGGGCTGGTCATGGGGGGTTTGTTTTGTGATAGTGCATTGAACTGTTTAGGTTTGTGGCACATTGTTATATGTGCCACACTTGACAGTAAAATATGATTTTGAAAAAATAAAAGTGTTTCAAGCATGTCTGTCAGCTCCCAGAAAGCCCACCCCATGTGTGCTGTGCCCATGCACACATGCATGAACTCATGTGAGCTGTGAGTGTACATACTCACGTGTGCAGTGGCACACATACATGCATCTGTGTGTGCAAATTCATGTGAGCTGAAAGTGTACACACTTATATGTGCTATGCCATGCACATGTATCTGAGTGTGTGTAGTCGTGTGAGCTGTGTTTGCACACTCACACATACTGTGCCATGCATACATGCATCTGAGTGTGCACACACGTGAGCTGTGAGTGCACATACTCGTGTGTGCTGTGGACATCCTTCTGATGTTTGCCTGGCCTGGGTTTGAAGGGCCGGGCTTGCTGGTCTGGGAGGATTTGCAGAGAAACCTAACAGTCCAATGCACTATCACAAAGCAAACCCCAGATGACCAGCACCCAAGTCTTGACTCCCCAGAACCTCCCTCCAGCCCATCCCATCAGCAGCCCTCTCCCCAAAGATCACTGACGTCGTGCCTGTTGAGGTGATCGCCTCCTTCCCTGGCATTTTCGGGCAGACACAGGAGGTCAAGAAGATGATCTGAGCTCAGGTGTCAGGGCCTGTCCCCTGCAAAGTGTGAACAGTTGTCAAAGGAGAACAGTGGGTTAGGGAGTGTTTTGCAGATGGTCGACCTCCAAACTCTCCTCTGGATCCCAGAAGGCAAAAGGGAGCTCTTTGGGGACAGGAAGGTGAGTGTGGATTGTGGCCACTGTGTGGGGTGATGATAAAACATCAGAGGAGAGGATTTGGGCAGCTCAGAGAGAGGACAGCTCTCAGCTGGTGAGAGGTGAGATAAGGGCTCCTCTCCTCTAAGGAGCCATGGACGGTGGCCCCAAAGCCCAGGCAGGAGGGGTCCCTTTTTCTGAAGTGAGAGGAGGGGGTGGGACAGAGGCAGGAACTGGTGAGGTGAGGAGGAGAAGGGATTTCCCCTTGGAGGCTCGCCTGCCTGGGGTGTCCCTGAAGCCTAGAGAGGTCCAGGGAGAGGGGCTCAGTGGAGGCTGCATGGGTGCAGGGGCTCAGTGGTGGCTGCATGGGTGCAGGGCTCAGTGGTGGCTGCGTGGGTGCAGGGGCAGCACGTGGGCTGCTCCTTTGGAGGGGATATCGGCAGAGTGAAGATTGCTCCTCCACTTTCAGAGAGGATCCTGAGGCTCAGAGGATCAGCAGCTATGAGGAGAGTGGGGCCATTTTCCTCCCACCCCCACCTCTTCTCCCTGCATCTTCCCATCTCTGACATCCTGGCCTTCCTGGATACTGGATTTTGGGGTTTGCTTGGAGTGACACGGCAACATGGGCCCCAGAGTTATAGAGCTGAGATGAACTTCCAAGCCCACGAGTCCCATTCAAACTAAGACCCATTCACTGAGCACCTGCTCTGCCCTGGCACTGGGGTTGGCTCTGGGGACATGGCTGTGGTTTCAGCAAAGTTCCTGAGCTCCTGGAGCCAATGTTTCTAGGGGGTGGCAAAGCAAGGAGCAGTCAACATCCAGAGGAACAAGGAAATAAGCCAGAAACCAGAGACCACGAGGGCTCTAAAGCGTCCCCAGGCCCTCAGTGTGGGCAGGGTGGGGCTTCCCAGAGGGAGTGAAGTTGGAGGCCAGCTTGAAGAGCAGGTGCAGTTCCTGCAGCTGCTGTAACAAATGACCATGAACCTCGCCGACTAACACAGCGCACACTCCTTCTCTCACAGTCCTGGAAGCCAGAGTCTACAATCAGTCTGTCCGGGCTAAAGTCAAGGAGTCAGTGGGGTGGCTCCTTCTGGGGGCTCTGAAGGGACCATTTCCTTGCTTTCCTTGCCTTTTCAGCTTCTGGAAGTCCTCTGCATTCTCAGCCTCTCCCCACAGAGCCCCCACCTGTCACTCCATCATCCCACTTTCTAACTTCTGCTGACCCTTTCTGCGTCCCTCTTATAAGGACCCTTGTGTCACATCAGGCCCACCCTACACTCAGGATCATGTCCCCGCTTCAGAGTCTGCCTTGATCACATGCACCAAGACCCTTTTGCCATATAAGACATTCCGGGGCTCTGAGGGTCATGACATGCATGCCTTTGGGGGCCATCCTTCGGCCCATCATAGAGGGAATGGTCAGTAGGAATGAAGCAGGTGTAGGTGACAGCCCCGGGCACTCCTCTTCTCCTTCAGCTCTGACCCATTCTGAAATTTCCAAGTGTGCTCGTCTGTTCGGAACCCACTCACCCCAGAGGGAGCAGGCAGGGACTCTGGAAGGAAGATGTGTGACCCGTGGGTGAGCTGTTGGAGGCAGGGGCTACCCTCCTGGAGGCACCGTCTGGGCCCCATGTCAGGGCAGTGGAGGTCTGTCCTGCAGCAGCTGCACCACAGCTGCCTGAGGGGACAGACGGGAGCCTGGTGCTGGTCACCTGGAGCCCAGCCACTGGCTCACGTGTGACCTGGAATAGGTCCTCGCCCTCTGCAGGACTCAGTTTCTGCCTCTGTCACATGGGGTGTTGGGACATGGGGACCT
The DNA here is from genome assembly GCF_028878055.3 of Symphalangus syndactylus. NCBI lineage: Eukaryota > Metazoa > Chordata > Mammalia > Primates > Hylobatidae > Symphalangus > Symphalangus syndactylus. The sequence goes on from NC_072438.2 coordinate 13,690,862, forward strand.
GTGTCTGTGAGATTCCAGGTGTTCACTGAGGACCCAGCCTGGGGCAGGGCGCTCCTCCTGGTGGGCGCTGGCCTTGTGAGCATCCTGTTTACATCTTCACGGGACACGTGGAGGGGTGGGTGGCGGCCCAGCAGCTGGGGCTTCACAGGAGCCAGAGGGTTGCACAATGGCGGGGCAGCAGCCGGCAGGCTCTGCAAAGGTTGTTTTTTTACCGAGTGCAGCTGGAAGGGCAGCCAGGGAGGCGGCTCCGCCCAGAGGGAACAGTCAGGTCTCAGGGGCTGGGAGGACAGAGGTCTCAACCTCCGACTACGACAGGGCCAGCCGGGGTGGGCGAGAGGGTGACCCCCCTCAGGGGAGGGCTGTCTGAGTGCCACTGTCCCTCTTCCTCTGGAGGTGGCAGCCACAGGCCTCCTGGATGCAGAGGCAAGAGCTGAAGGCCCCCACAGAGGTCAGTTCAAGGGTGTCAGAACTGGGACCACAGCCCGGGCCCACTCACTTCCAAGCTCAGAGACCCCCATGCCACCTCCCCACTGCACAGATGGGCACCCGGAGGCCATGGTCATTTGGGGCCGGGGCAGGGAGAAGGAGGGCGGTGGGAGGCAACATCTCGGGGGCACATTCTGGCCTGGAGTGTAAGTAGGATCCTCCCCACACTCTTTAATTCAGTGCTCACACAGCCGGTTTATCTCCTTCAGTGGAACCCAAACTGTTAAGGAAACGACATTATCGGCCAGGCACGTTGGCTTACACCTGTAATCCCAGCACTTTGGGAGGCCAAGGCAGGCGGATCACAAGGTCACCTGGCAATATGGTAAAACCCCATCCCTACTAAAAATGCAAAAATTAGCTGGGCGTGGTGGCGGGCACCTGTAGTCCAGCTACTTGGGAGGCTGAGGCAGGAGAATTGCTTGAACCTGGGAGGCGGAGGTTGCAATGAGCAGAGATCACACCACTGGGTGACAGAGTGAAACTCCATCTCAAAAAAAACAAAAAGAAAAAAGAAAGAAAACAACAGTATCTCCATTTGACAGGTGGAGGAACCGAGGCTCAGAGGCTCAGAGGGTCATCTGAGCTCAGCCTCCTGACCTCACAGCCCCGCTGTGCTCCTCAGGCCCCTGCAAGGGATCTTGGGACTCCGAAGCCAGGCTGCAAGGTGAACGCGACCCAGGCAGAGCCAGGAGAGCACAGCGCATCTGTGAGTGAGCGGGTGGGTTTGTGATTTGTGATCCGCTCTCCCCTGAGGCATCTGCAGGGCAGACAGGGGGATGAGAAGGTGGTCTGAGCTGGGGTGTCAAGGCTTGTCCCCCGCAAGGTGGGAACAGTCGTCAAGGGAGAAGTGGCTTCATGTGATGGACACCGATGCAGGGACGGTGTGAATGGGCAGAATCTCCAGACCCAGTTCCCCCAGAACCCACAGGACCCCAGAAATCACTACAGTGACCGCTGACCCTTCAGATTTGAGAAAGCTGTGGGAATGGGGGTCGTGGTTTCCCTGGTGGCCCTCAACACTCCCCCAAGTGCTCGTCTCTCCAATACTTGGTAAGCTCACAGCTCTCCATGCCCTCTTCCCGACCTCAGCCCCCCAACACCCAATAGGCTCCTCTCAGCCAGGGCCCAAAGACTGAGGGAAAACGGCCTACTCTCTGGGGCCACTGTGTGTGTGGAAAGCCTAGGCCACAGGCAGGAGTGAGAGCAGGGTCTGGAGGGTGGACATGGCTGCCTGAGCCTGGCAGGTGGATGGAAGTCTAGACGAGACCAGAGTGACTGGGGGCCTGGCGGGGGTGGCCCACTGGGTGGAGCAGAGGGTTGGGGGCAAGTTCACGGCTCCCAGTGCTCCGCTTCCAGCTACTCTGGGTGGTGTCCCTGGACCTCCTGCTCATTGAAATTGCTCTCTGCCTCAGTTTCCCCATTGCTGGGTGGGTGGCAGGGAGGGTGAAATAGATGTGAGAAAGGGTTCTTCATGTGACCAGACATGCACAATGGGGCTTAGTGGCAGCTCCCCGTAAGCCGGGTGGCTTCCCAAGTGCCCCACCCATCACCTTGCGTCTCAGGGCATCCAGGTCAGCGCAGCAGAGCCAGCCTTCCTGCTGTACAGAGGCAGAGGCCAAGGCAGGGAGGGGGACATCTCTTGCCCAAGACCATGAAGCTGGAAGTAAGTGGAGGAGCCAGGACTTGAGCCGGGCTGCCTGACTCAGAGCCAGCCCTCCACAGCGCCACATGACCCCGAGACCTGGTGTGCCCCAATGCTCGGCTGTCATAGAAACCCTTTAAAGGCCCGTGTCTTTGCGGGTATGCCCAGTCACGTGTTAGATGGATCCCCAGGAAGAACCCTGGCCAGTGGTGGGTAGGCTGCCCCAGTGCCCTGCTGGCTGAGAACCACGTGCTTGTAAACTTTATTTTCCATACAGTAGAGAAACATACAGTACAAGCAACACTAGGAATCAGTTTTACAGCAAAGCTCACAAATGCCCCTTGAGACACACTTGTTCCCTGGATGAGGGGGTGATGCCCAGGAACCCGCTTGCCTCTGGGCGGCACTTCCACGCAAGCGGCTGCTGCATCCCAGAGCTGCGTGGGAAGGGGAAGCTGGCTCAGTCCTCACGCCCCGCAGCTCCACGTCCACTGCCCTCTGCATGCCGCCCCATGGCCTCCTTGGGGAGGAGAAGCTTCCCAAGGCAGCAGCCAACTTTCCACGTGCTCCCCGCGGCCTCTTGCCTGCCTGCCTGGGGAGGAAAACCTCACGGCAGGGCGGGGCTCAGCTCCGCAGCCAGGGGGCATTCACTCAGTGCCTGCTCCGGGCTGGACCCCCCCACCCGGAAGGGATCAGATGTGACCTGTCCTCCAGGGACCCCAGGCTGGCAGGCAGCAGCCCTGGCCCTACAGCTTGGTAGTCCCGGGGCAGAGGGAAGCTGGGGCCTCAGGTCAGGTGGGCGTTTGTCAGGGGGAAAGAAGCTTGGCAGCCCAGACCTGCAGTAGGAGGGGCAGGAGCCGGGGATACTGCAGACGGGTGTTCACAGGGGCAGAGGTGGGAAGCTAGGAGAGGAGGGGACCTCCATGGAAGACAGTTTTGTGAATATCCCGAGAACTTGGAAGTGACTTTCAGGAGCGTCTGTACAAGGGGATGTTGGGCTTCCCTCCCTGGCACTGGGATTCGGATCCAACACTCCCCAGGCAGAAATTCGGGCCCCTGGCCAAGCCCAGCCTCCGCTCTGCCCCAGACAGCCAGGAGGAGGCTGCCGCCCTGCTGAGGACCGACGGTGGTCCTTCGTCCTGATCTCAGGAAGCGGTGCCTTCCGTTGTCTGCAGGCTCTGGCGCTTGGCGCTGGAGGAGTGCGCCCCTCACATGACCACCTCGGGTGCGATGCTGAAGAGGAGGTCATCGTTCCCCCGCCGCACCTCCAGCAGGAGAGGAGACTCGGTAAGCACGGCCTCCTGCAGCTCACTCGAGTCCACTAGAGGACGCCCGTTGACCTTGACGATGATGTCACCATCTTGGATGCCGCCTCTGCCAATAGGAGAGATGGGGTCACCACCCACAGCCTCCCCAGGCACACCCTTCCCAGGCCCGGCCCAGGGCGAGGCACAGTCAGGGTCAATGACAGCATTTCAACAACAGTCATTTTGATGGGAAAGAACAGTACCCTGGCCCCAGAGCTCTCACACCGGAAGAAAACCAATGTCACACGACAGGCAAACGACCTTTCAAACTGCTTCTGCCATGCATCAGAAGGGTGGGTTCAAGCTCTCGCTGCAGCCCTCCTAGCTGGGCCAGGCACTCCGTCCCCTTGTGCCTCAGTTTTCATGTCTACAGTCCTATGTGGAAACACACTTTGCAAATTATAAAGGCCCAGGAGTAGGTTCTGCTGTTACTGCAGTTAGAAAGACGTCTATGTGAGAGGCAGAGCTCACGGGGCCAGCCTTCTCTCTGCATGAGCCTCACTGAGACCTCCCCACTGCCGGGAAGGAAGGTGATGGTACTGTGCTCAGCTGCGTGGGCACCAGCATGAGGACCCACACATGCCAGCTGTGTGACCTGGAAGAGTAACTTCTCTAAACCTCAGTCCCTCCATCTGTAAAATGGGTGAGGGCAGGAGCCTGCACATCCCTGGCTGCAGTGAGGATTAACTGAGATGTGTGTGGAAATTTCACCCAATTTCAACAATTTTTACTGCAGGCCTGCTGCGGGCAGGACAAGTGTGCCATCTGTGCTCATCACAGAAGGTCATGCGGGGCCTCCCACCCTCAAGCCCAGCCTCTGAGGATGCACAGTGCAGTTGGCCCTTGAACAGCATGGGTTTGAACTGTGTGGGTCCACTTATACGCGGATTTTTCCCACTGCAGATGAAGACCGAGGCTAAGGAGGGGAGGCGACTGGTTCAAGCCCTTCTGGGGGTTGGGTCAGCCATGCCAGCATATGGTAATGTCGTTGCACGCCTGCCTCAGCGTATGGTGTTGCAACACTTAACATTTCTCTAGTACTGGAAGACTTCAAAGAAAGCAATGCTTTATCCATTTCATCTACAAAGTCTCCTGGGGGTAGAAATCCCAGCACTTTGGGAGGCCAAGGCAGGCGGAATGCCTGAGGTCAGGAGTTCCTGACCAGCCTGGCCAGCATGGTGAAACCACGTCTCTACTAAAAATACAAAAACAATTAGCAAGGCATGGTGGTGGGCACCTGTAATCTGAGCTACTCAGAAGGCTGAGGCAGGAGAGTTGCTTGAGCCCAGGAGGCAGAGGTTGCAGTGAGCTGAGATCGTGACACTGCACTCCAGCCTGGGCAACAAGAGTGAGACTCTGTCTCAAAAAAAAAAAAAAAAAAAAGAATAGGCTGAATTATCTCCATTTTACAGTGGGGAAGCTGAGTCCCAGAAAGACCCATGACCCAGGCTGGTCCCCAGCTGGTGAAAGAGTCTGGCTTGGAGCGGGTTCTTAGCCCAACAGAGACTCTTCAGCCTCTGCTTCTCGAAGGAAATGACATTGTGGACTTAGGACGTACACGGTCAGGGCTCTAGGGACCGTTCAGCTCTCCAGCCTCCTCTGGCTTAGCAGACACACTAGAATCCACCTGCCCCTTCCCGGTCACTTTGCTGGGAAGCTCAAGGTCACATGAGGTCAGTGGGGCAGCCCCAGCCCAGACCTCACACCTGCCCCATGCCTCGAGCGATCTCCCTGTCTCCTCTGGCAGAGCCTACCTCTGAGAAGGTGAATTCGGCGCAACCTCTTGCACATAAATTCCACTGCTGACCTCTGGGAAGTCCGGGTTACTGGCCTTCAGCTCATCCACCAGGCTGGAAAGAGTCTGCCGTCAGGGCTCCTCCTCTGAGCCTTTGCCCAGCTCCTCGGTATGAAGCTGCCCCTCCCTCCCTCCAGCACCCGGCCAGAAGAGGAGCCTCCTCTGGGCCCCCACACTGCCCTGTCCCACCACTGGCCACTCTGTGTCCCCTACCAGATGTGCTTCTCAAGAGAAATGTGGTAGCAATAGCTGGTTAGAAGCATGAAGAGAGGAGAGAGAGTGGGTGGACAGGTGGGAGGAGGGGCGGGAGGATGGATGGATGGATGGATGAAGGAATGATGCTGGATGGGTGGATAGAAGGAGAAATGGACAGACAGGCGATGCTGAGTCATGGAATGGACAGACAATGCTGAGTCATGGAACGGGCAGACAATGCTGAGTCATGGAACGGGCAGACAATGCTGAGTCATGGAATGGGCAGACAATGCTGAGTCATGGAACGGACAGACAGAAGACTGGACAGAGGTGGGATGGACAGACAGATAAAAGAGACAGAAAGAAAACAAAAGATAAATTGGCATACTGGACATTGATAATTTTTTTCAAATGTCACCCCTAGATTAGCAGAATTGGCGAAATAGAAGGAATGACAGCTTTAGGGACTGTGTGGTTTGAGGAAATGGTCACTTGAGCATTCTCGAGTTCTTCCTAGGCTCCCCATGCAGTGACCTCTCCCTTCTTCAAACCTCGAAGCTCAAGTTTGCATTTCCAGCCTCCCTTCTATCCTGCCCCCGCTTCCTCTCCCCCAGCCCCTTCTTTCTTGCACTCATTCAGCATTTCCAGGCACCTGCTCTGCAGTGGACCTGCTTTTGGGGCAGAGTGGAGGAATGAGTAGGTCACAGTCCTTGCTCCCAAGGAGCTGATAGCCAAGGAGGCAGGATGGGGTGGGGTGGTCCCATCACAGGTGATTCCGACACAGCAGGATGAGTTCAAGGCTGGAGAGGGAGGCCAGGGCTCTGTGTGCTATGAGGAGGCACCTTCTGCCACTTGAGTGTCCTGGGAATGCAGAATGGTGTTCCCCCAAATTCGTGTACACCCAGAGCCTCAGAATGTGACCTTGTTTGGAAATAGGACCTTTATAGATGTCATTAGTTGAAGATCTTGAGATGAGACCTTGGTTTAGAGTGGGCCCTAACTCCAATGATGGATGTTTTCATAAGAGAAACAAGAGAGAGATGTGCACACAGATACTCAGAGAGAAAGAAGGTCAAGTGAAGACAGAGGCAGAGACTGCAGGGAGACAGCCACAAGCCAAGGATGCCTGGAGCAAGCAGAAGCTGGAAGGGGCAAGGAAGTAGCTTTCCCTGGAGCCTCAGAGGCAGAGTGCAGCCCTGCCGACCCCTTGACTTCAGACCCCCGACCTCCAGAACTGAGAGAGAACACATTTCTGTTGTTTTAAGCCACCAGGCTTATAGTAATTTGTTATAGCAGCCATGGAAAGAGATGGTGTCCTGAAAGAGCAGAAAGAATCTATAAGGCAAAGAGGGAAAGGTCCAAGCAGAAGGACTGGCCTGAGCAACGGTCAGAGGCCTGAGTGCATCAGCCCATCTGGGCACCTGCAGGGAGCCAAACACAGCTGGCCAGAGTCTGAAGGGAGGGTCAGGGTGAGGGACGAGATGAAGGGGTAGCAGGGGATGGCACTCTTCAGACACTCACCTTGGTGTGATCGTCCGCATCCGTATGCCAATGAAGCGCTTCTTCCAGTCTGGAAACGAAACACGATGAGACTCCGTTAGGGCTGCTGTGAAAAGCCACCACCCTCCCTCAGGGGACAGGCAGAGGACAGAAGTTCCCCTGCAGGACCAGGAAGCAGCAGGTGTCATTCTGCTTGAGCTGGCCCAGTCCCCCTGTGGTCCAGCAAAGCTGCCCTCTCCTGACCATCATCATGGAGCTGAGGGGTATTCTAGCTCTAGTGTGGCTTGCCCCACAGGTGGCTTCATGTCCACCGCATCCTGCATCCAACCACGTGAGCTCTGACATCTGCTCTCCCAGCTGAGCTCCAACCCAACCCCAGTGGCCAGTGGGGCTCTCTTTTCTGGCTTCCATACTGCTGCTTCCCCAAATGTTCCCTGCTTGGAACTGAACTCATCACCTCCCACTGGTCTTCCCCAAAACAATACTCGCTGCTAATGTCCAGTGAGTACTAACCATGTGCCAGGCCCTGTGGCTGGGGCACTGCACACGCAACTCACTGAGATAGTGTCTCTGTCCCCCGAGCTACTCCAATCTGTGACTTAGCAGGTGTCTCAGACCCAGAAATAAACAAGAGTCAATAAATTTAGAATTTTCATTTTATATGAGTTCTGACCACAATTAGAAATCAATAATAGGTATCTAGAAAATTCCCAAATACTTGGAAACTAAATAATACATTCTAAATTACTCATCTTCAAATAAGTAAAAAGAGAAATTAGAAATTATGTTCAGCCGAATAAAAATGAATGTATAATATATTAAAATTTGTAGGTTGTAGAGGTAGTTAGAGGGAAATTAATAGTATTAAAGTGTCTATATTAGAAAATAAGAAAAGTCTCAAATCAATAACCTCAGTCTCCATCTTAAAAACTATAAAAAGAGCAAATAAAATGTAGAATAACCAGAAGAAAAAAAATAATTAAGAGTCTGAATCAATAATGAAGTTGAGTGTGAATTAATAATAAAGCTGAGAGTGTGACTCAATAATAAAGAGTGTGAATCAATAAAGCTGAGAGTGTGACTCAAAGCTGAGTGAGTCAATAAAGCTGATAGTGTGAATCAATAATAAACCTGATAGTGCAAATCAATAATAAAGCTGAGTGTGAATCAATAATAAAGCTGAGAGTGTGACTCAATAATAAAGATGAGTGTGAATCAATAATAAAGCTGAGTGTGACTCAATAATAAAGATGAGTGTGAATCAATAATAAAGCTGAGAATGTGACTCAATAATAAAGGTAAGAGTGTGAATCAATAAAGCTGAGAGTGTGACTCAAAGCTGAGTGAGTCAATAAAGCTGATAGTGTGAATCAATAATAAACCTGATAGTGCAAATCAATAATAAAGCTGAGTGTGAATCAATAATAAAGCTGAGAGTGTGACTCAATAATAAAGATGAGTGTGAATCAATAATAAAGATGAGTGACTCAATAATAAAGATGAGTGTGAATCAATAATAAAGCTGAGAATGTGACTCAATAGTAAAGCTGAGTGTGAATCAATAATAAAGCTGAGTGTGACTCAATAATAAAGCTGAGTGTGAATCAATAATAAAGATGAGTGACTCAATAATAAAGATGAGTGTGAATCAATAATAAAGCTGAGAATGTGACTCAATAGTAAAGCTGAGTGTGAATCAATAATAAAGCTGAGTGTGAATCAATAATAAAGCTGAGAATGTGACTCAATAATAAAGATGAGTGTGAATCAATAATAAAGCTGAGTGTGACTCAATAATAAAGATGAGTGTGAATCAATAATAAAGCTGAGAATGTGACTCAATAGTAAAGCTGAGTGTGAATCAATAATAAAGCTGAGTGTGAATCAATAATAAAGCTGAGAATGTGACTCAATAATAAAGATGAGTGTGACTCAATAATAAAGATGAGTGTGAATCAATAATAAAGCTGAGTGTGAATCAATAATAAAGATGAGCGTGAATCAATAATAAAGCTGAGAATGTGACTCAATAATAAAGCTGAGTGTGAATCAATAAAGATGAGTGTGAATCAATAAAGATGAGTGTGAATCAATAATAAAGATGAGTGTGAATCAATAAAGCTGAGAGTGTGAATCAATAATAAAGCTGAGTGTGAATCAATAATAAAGGGGTGTGAATCAATAATAAAGATGAGTGTGAATCAATAATAAAGCTGAGTGTGAATCAGTAATAAAGATGAGTGTGAATCAATAATAAAGATGAGTGTGAATCAAGCTGAGAGTGTGAATCAATAATAAAGATGAGTGTGAATGAATAATAAAGGTAAGAGTGTGAGTCAATAATAAAAAGTGTGAGTCTAATAAGAGTGTGAATCAATAATAAAGCTGAGAGTGAATCAACAATAAAGATGGGTGTGAATCAAAAATAAAGATAAGAGGGTGAATCAATGAAATCAAGAGTATAAATCAATGAAATAAGGATAAGAATGTAAATCAAAGAAATACAATAGTGAAAATACAAAATAAAGCTGATTCTTTGAGATCAATAAAACTGATAAATCTTTAGCAAGATTGATCATGACAAAAAGACACAGTTATCAATATCATGAGTTACAGAGGTGACATCACTACAGATTCTACAGACATTAAAAGAATAATAAGAGAATATTGTGAACAACTTGATGTCAATGAATTTAATCACTTAGACAAAAGAAGCAAATTTCTTGAAATTTCCAAACCACCAAAGCTCATTCAAGAAGAAATAGATAACGCAAATAGCACTACATCTATTAAAGGAATTGAATTTGGAGTTAAAAATCTTCCTACAAAAAAAACTTCAAGCCCAAAAGATCTCAGTGGAGAATTCTACCAGATGTTTAAGGAAGAAATAGTACTAATTCTATACAAACTCCTCCAGAAAACTGAAAATGAGTGGCTACTTCTAACCTCATTATCTTGATACAAAAACCAGAAGAGAAAACTAGACCAATATCCCTCATGAAAACAGATACAAAAATTCTTTAAATAAATCAAATCCATAAATACATTTAAAAGGGTAATACAGCCGGGCATAGTGGCTCATGCCTGTAATCCCAGCACTTTGGGACGCCAAGGCAGGTGGATCACCTGAAGTCAGGAGTTTGAGACCAGCCTGGCCAACATGGTGAAACCCCATCTCTACTAAAAATACAAAAATTAGCTGGGCATGATGGTGGGCACCTATAATCCCAGCTACATGGGAGGCTGAGGCAGAAGAATCACTTGAGCCTGGGAGGTAGAGGTTGCAGGGAGCCAAGATCATACCACTGCACTCCAGCCTGGGGGACAGAGTGAGACTCCATCTCCAAAAAAAAAAAAAAAAAAAGGATAATACATCACAAATAAGTGATAAGTGAGGTTCACCCCAGGAATCCAGGAATGCAAACTTGGCTTAACATTTAAAAAATCAACCAATGCAATTTACCACATTAACAGACTAGAAAGGAAAACCATATGATCATCTCCAGAGATGCACAAAAAGCCTCTGACAAAACGTAACATCTATTCCCAATAAAAACCAGAAATAGAAGGGAACTTTTCAACCTGATAAAGGATACCTATGCAAATTTTTAGCTAACATCGTACTTCATGGTGAAAGACAGAGTGTTTTCTCCCCAAGATCAGGAACGGGACAAGGATGTCCACTCTTACCCCTTTCATTCAATATTTTACTGGAAGTTCTAGCCAGGCAAGAAAAAAAAAAAGGCATTCAGATTGGAAAGGAAGAAGTAAAACTGTCTTCTATGGCATAGCCATCTCTGTAGTAAATCTGATGGAATCTACAAAAAAAGTTTCTAGAAGCAGTGAGTTATTGAGCCTACAGGATATCTTATGGTGAACATCCAAAAATCATTTTAATTTGAATATTCTCTTAACCAACCACCAGAAACTGAAATTTAAAAGAATACATCATTTACAATAGCATCAAAATTAAGAAATACTTAAGAATAAATCTGATGAAAAATGCCCAAAAACCAGTACACTGAAAACTATAAAACATTGCAGAGAGAAGTTAAAGACGATATAAATAAATGGAGAGGTAGTCTGTATTCATGGATCAGAAGAGTTACCGTTGTTAAAATGCCAAATTTCCCCAAATTGATCTGTAAATTCAACGCAATCCCAATCCGATCATCAGCAGGCTTTATTTTTCTTCCTGTAGAAATTGACAAGCTTATTCTGAAATTCATATAGAAATTCAAAGGGTCTGAGGAGCCCAGGCAACTTGGAAAAGGAAGAATAAAGTCAGGGGACTCACACTGCCTGCCTTTTAGACCTACTGTGAGGCCTCTCTGGCTGTGGGAGGGTCTGTGGGGGACGGGGCAGCATCCAGAGGAGCCCGGAGAGGTAATGATCCAGGGCAGCGAGTGCCCCGGTGCTGGACCCGGAGGTGGAGGTGGAGGCAGAGCGGCGACAAGACCCGGGGTGGATGCGTCCTGAAGGCTGGGCCAATGGACTCGCTGACAGTGGATGAGGCATGTGGGAAGTCCAGAGGGACAGAGGGACAAGGCTGACATAACTGAGTAGGGACGGCAGGTAGAGCTGCAGGAGCAGGGGGGTCTTGTCAGGTGCTCTGAGTGGGAACTGCCTGTGGACATTGGTGGGTCCGTCCCACAAGCAGCTGCGCATCTGAGCCTGGAGCGGGAGGAGCCAGGCTGGAGGCCTAAATCCAGGGGATCACTCTCTAGGTGGCTTCTAAATCCAGGGGATGGGATCCTCAACAAGCCCTGCACAGCCCACCTGGGACATCGGCCTTTCCCGCTCCCACTGCCTGGGAGTCCCCTGCAATCTCCAGAGCCTGCCCTGCTCCCTTCCCACAGTCTCTGCTGGAGGTGGGTCACCTCCTCAGAGAGGTCTCCTGCCCCATCGTGCAGCCCTCACCCTCAAGGCCCCAGACCTGCCCCAGCCTCCTCCCAGCACCTCTCACTCTGATCTGTGGCATCTGGGGGCGTTTTTGTGGCCCGGCTCCCTGCTATAAGGAAAGTGGGAGGGTAGGACCTCTGGCTCACAGGAGTCCAAGACACAGAGCTGGCACTTGAACAATGGCTGTGGTCCCTTCTGACTTAGACCTACTGTGCGGGCGGGAAAGCAGAGGCCTAGTAACGCCCCTGGGCCAGAGCTGGGGAAAGCGTGACTCGCTGTGCTCAGGATAGGGAACTCTGAAGCCTCTTCTCCTTGAACTTGAGAGGTGAGCCGAACACACACCAAGTAAGGGGCCACCAGGCTCCCTGCCCGTCCTGCTCCCGGCCCTGCTCCTGCCAGGTGGCTGGGCTGCCTTCACCAGCCTTTTCCACTATTGGGAAGGACTCAGGACTCTACCCAGGACAGGGGCCTGAGACCAGGGGACCTTATGGCTTCTGAGACCAGGGAACCTTTTGGCTTCTGAGACCAAGGGACCCTGTGACCTCTGAGGCTGGGGAACCATGTGAACTCTGAGACCAGGGAAACACAGTTTTTGAGACCAGGGGACCCTGTGACTTCTGAGACTGAGGAACCCTGTGGCCTCTGAAATCGGGGAATCCTGTGATGTCAGAGATCTGGGAACTCTGTGATGTCTGAGACCAGGGAAAGCGCATGCCCTTGTCCCTGTCCCCTCCCCTCCCTACAGCATTCCCTTCGCTTGTGGGCCACAGGATAAACGAGGGGTTTACCCCCCAGGCCGGAGGTCTTCCATCTATGAACCGCACTGTCCCCCACAGTCCACAGAGGGGCAGATGCCCACAAACGGCCCCACTCCATGAATCAAACACCCCACACCACCCCATGTCGGGCTACACTCTGGTCCTAAGGCTGGCTGGACCCCAAGCCCTCCTGGGGCTCCCCCAACATGCATGGTGGCCACTCTTTACTGTGAAAGCCCCTCAGAGGCCTCTGCACCCCACTTCCAGACGAGAATAATAAATGCACTTAACATCTCCTTGATTTAATAAAAAGATGGTTCATTTCAAAGAACTTTAGATTAACTGGGTTTGGATCATTGGATTTTATTAAATAAAAGAGAAAAGCAAGTACAAACACCAGTCAACTTCAGAAGGATTTTAAAATTGCAAGTGTGCCATGCAGCTAAGGTTTACCAGGCTCCTCAGTTAGTCTGCGCTGTCCTTGGGGAGGGGACACAGCTCTGAGGACAGGGGATATTTCCCAGGGGGTCTGGGATGAGGTCAGCACTAACTGGGACAGCCCCTGTACAACAAAGGAGCAAACCCAGGCCCCGGGGGTATCCTGTCTCAGGAGAAAGAGAGAGGCAAGAAGGGAAGAGGACACTATCATCCACTTCCAGGAAAGTCACCTCACAGCTCAGTGTGTGCAAAGAGCAGCTCTGCTAATTTCCAGTGAGGAGGCCGAAGTCAAAGCCACCCATGGAGAATGGGATAATTCAACAGGAAAGACTCAGTCATTAGGGAAAGGAGCACGCTAGGACAGGTCTGGGTGCACACCTGAATCTAGTTCTGAGCTTCCTAGAAGCCAACAGGAAAAGGGCTCAAGAGATTAGATGGTCCCCACTGTTCAAGAGAAGAAGACTTCAGTTTCTTTGGGAAAGACAGGCTCTGCCTGGCTCCAGATTGTCTTCCCATAACGGACACAGAAGAACAATGGCGGCATCCTCAACAGCAGCTCTTCACGTGACCAGCCCTCATGGCACCGGCCTTGGCTGCACTGGGGTCCATGTGCTTGGCTGACAGGGTCTTGGAGGAGGGGGCAAACATGAGGAAGCTCCCTGCTCTCAATGAACTGCCAGTGAGGGGGCTGGGAGGAGACAGCAAAGCAACGTGGAAGTGTGAGTTGCTGAGTCGGGCCTGGGCGTTGACCAGGAGGGGGGCATGGGAGACACAATGGCAGGAGGGAGAAGCTCACTAGGGCTGAAGAGAGGGTGGGGAGGTGGAGGCCCCCAGGAAAGGCCTTGCGATCAGAAGCATGGCCTTACTCTGGAAGGTGACTGTGACTGCCCACTTAAGGAGGCAATGGGCATGCTCTCACTTGGGAGAGTTGCCTAGTGCCCTGGCGACACCTCTCCCAAATGGAGAGCTCATGGCAATCTAGGAGTGGGCAGGGTGGGTTGGGCATCTCTTTTGGATGGGGCTGAGGAAATGGGGTCTTGGAGGAGGGTGACTTCCAAAGACAGGGTATTGGACTTTGCTCTCCTGGCATAGAGGATACCATGTGATGTGCATGGGCCACAGGCTGGAAGAGGGAGTACTCAGGAGCAGGTAGATGGATGGAAGAATAGATGGATAGGGATAGAGGGACAGGTGGGTAGACAGATGGATGGATGAATGGGTGGATATGTAGACAGGTGAATGAGTGGGTGGGTGGATGGGTGGAAGGAAGGAGTGAAGGAAAAAATAAAGGAAAGAAGAAATGGTGGCCAGGTGGGTGAATGGGTGGATAGGTGGGTGGATGAGTGGATGAATGGATGAGTAGATGGATGGATGGATGGGTAAATGGATGGATGGTGGATGGATGGATGGATGGGTGGATGAATGGATGATGGATGGAAGAATTGGTGGATGGAAGGATAAATGAGTGGTTGGGTGGATGGATGGATATAGGATGGATGGATGGATGGATGGATGGATGGATGGATGGATGGGTGTGTGTGTGGGTGGATGGGTGGGTGAGTGGATGGATGGATGGGTGGGTGGGTGGGTGGATGGATGGATGGGTGGGTGGGTGGGTGGATGGATGGACAGATGGATGAGTGAATGGATGGGTGAGTGGATAGATAGATGGACGGGTGGGTGGGTGGATGGATGGATGGATGGATGGATAGAAGAAAAGAAACACCTGACAACTAAGGAGCAGCCCAAATGAGAGGAGCCCAGGGAGTCCAAGAAGCTGATGGTGGGAGCTGAGATCGGAGATCCCCAGCCAAAAGGAGACAGCCTTGGAGGGGCAGGGGGTGAAACTGACCACGAATTGATGATAGGCAGGGGGAAGATCCTGAAAGAGGCTGAGGATAAGCTGTCCTGGGGGTCTCACAGCTTTGGGGTGGGCAGACTGGACCTGTCCAGTAGTGAGCAAGGTTCACCCAGCACCTCCGGTGGGCCTTGGTCCCAGGGCTGGGGTGTTAAGGGGCTACAGCCCTGGGAGAGTCCCCCTGCCTCTGGCGCCCTCCAGGTGAGCTCTTTACCTTTGATCTGCTTGTCTTGGAACTCTGTGAGGAACTGCGTGATGCGGTCCGAGGGGATGGCAAAGGAGATGCCAGCCGTGACCTTGAGCGTGTTGATGCCAATGACCTCCCCATCCTAGGCAGGGAGGTAAGAGCAGGCATCAGTTGGGGGAACCCAGGCAAACCCCTGCCCACAAAGCACTGTGTCCACAGCTCTGTTTCTAGAGGCTGACCCCGGCTGTCAATCCCCCTACAGCCCCCGACTCCCCTGAAAAGGTCACTCTCAGGATCACACCTGAGTCAGTGGCCCTACCTCTCCAAACCCTGGAGATCCCCCTTCCCCATCCCTGGAGAGTATTTCCAGGGAAGCTTGCAGCTCAGGCCTGCCCCCAGGCTCTGGCCACTCTGCCTCTAAGAAGCACGGCCACTGGGCCAAGGACACTGCCAAGCCATGTTTGGAGGGACCGAGAGAGGGAGGAACATGGTAAGGCCTGTCGAGGACAGAGACCCTGTCTATCCCTTCCTTCCAGAAGTCGGGGGCTGGCAGGTGGGGCCAGGGGAGCTCCTTGACCCCCCATCCCTCTCTTCGGAGCCCCTCCAAACCTGCCCTGCCCCCCATGAGGCTGGTGCCACTTGGGCAGGATCTGACCTGGCCCCTGGGGACCTCACACTCAGGCATGCTCCTGGAAAGGAGCCCCACTCCACAGCCTGGCATACACCCCTAGCCCTGCCCTCCTTGTCAGGGCCTGGGCAGCTCACCAGGGAACCCTCTGTGGCCTGGGGCAGAGCTTTGGGTCAAGGCACCCTTTGTCCTCCTGGTCCCTGGAAGCTCAGGAGGCAGGAAGAGCATCCGAGTGTGAGATCCAGTAGATTGAGTTCTGTGTCCACCCTCGGCCCTCTGTGCCCATCTCTACTGCCTGGACCACGTGGAGCAGCCTCCTGGGCCTGGCTTTCTGGCCTCCAGCCTAAGCCACACACATGAGCTTCCTTGAAACCAGGGCATGCCCTCAGCCCTGCCAAAAGCCTGGGAGACATCTTGGGCACACACGGTGAAGCCCCATCTGCACAGGAGGCCTGAGGCAGCAGGATATGGGCCACCAGCCCCTTTCATTGTCCTCTTGTCTGATCTCCCCCTCCTGAAGCTTCTGAACGCCTCCCCCAATGCTCATGTTGTGCCTTCTCCCTGGGATTTCTTCCTCCTATACCCAGTCCTCCTCAATCTCAATGGCCGTTGTATAATGCTCTCACCTCCAGGAAGCCCTCCCTGATTTCACATCAGCTGCCAGGCCTTCCTGCCCAGCGTCCCTCCAGAGCCATCTCATGTGGCTCACATGGTGCTGGGGCTTGTTCACATCTGGACACCTCCCCTGCCATGGACAGGAGCTCCAGGGGTGGGACTGTCCCATCCTTCAGGGCCTGGGAGCTCTGAACTGAGCTTGCTGGTTTATTCTGGAAAAATCTCACCTGGGATGAGGCTGAGCTTGACTTTGAGGCTCAAGACACAACTGGGAAGGGTAGAATGAGGGTGCCCCTGTCATCCTGTGTGTACACCCAGGGCAGGGAGGGCCGGGCTGAGCAACCCCACATCTGCGTCTCCCTTGCCCCAGCTCCCCTGACAGGCACACAGCCCTGGACCGAGCTGCTACTCGTGGGTGAGTCCTCATTCCTGGTGGCCACTAGCATCCCTGAGGCGCTTGGGGCAGCCTTGGTCTTTCCTCTCTCCAGGCCCCCGGCCCAGCTGCGCTCCTGACTGTTGGTGTAAATGTTCTAGGACCATATCGTGGGGCCTGTCCTGCCTTAAGGCTGAGTGCCCCCATGTGAGAAGAGCCCCAGAAACCTGAGAGATTTTGGCTCTAGGGGACACTTACCAGGTTCACCAGCGGTCCCCCGGAGTTCCCGTACTGCAAGGGGAGGAAACAGCATTAGCTGTGCCTGACCCCGCCTGAGGTGTCCTGGAGCCCCTCCTTCCAGATCTACCTCTAACCAGTGCAGAGACACATAAGCAGGTCTCATCCTCAGCGGCATCGAAAGGCCTCAGTGCTGTCCCCATTTCACAGATAAGAAGGCCGAGGCCCACAAAGGCCATGTGGATGGCTGCCTGATGACCGAGGTCTGACTGTTACTGTTCTCTGCACAAACCATACGCTTCAGCATCTACACCCTCGAGGCCAGGCAGCACCGCCTGGTGCATGGAGAATGGGGGTGTTACTTCCCATCCTACTGGCCTGGGGGGCCTTCTACAAAGACTCGGATTCCAGCCAAGCGCCTGAGCTGCAGCAGAGCTGGATGGACGTGATCTGGGGCATCTGGGTGAAGTGCTTTGTGAATGCTAAACGTGCCACCGACATAATCACAATAATAATGAAAAGCAATGTTGGCCAGGGTGTGGAAGCTGGGCAAAGGTGTTTCTGGGCCGTGGCCTTGCCTCTGCTTCTCTGAAAGGCTGCCCGAGCGAGGACAGCAGCCTCTGACTCCCAGCATGCCTGGCACCCGGGAGTGGAAGTCACAGGGTTAGAGCTCCACCGAATGTAATGAGAGAACTCTCTAGCAAGTGGATGTGTCGAGTGCCAGAACGGCTCTGGGGATGGGGGCAAGCCAAGTCAGAGACTACCTCGAGGTTGAGGTCTTGGGCACAGATGGCAGGTGCCCAGCCTCCTGCCCCTGGGACTCACGTTGATGATGGCGTCCGTCTGGATGTAGTCCATGTCGGAGTCCCGGAGGCCCAGCTCCCTGCCCTCCCGCTGGGCAGTGCTGACGATGCCCGTTGTCACTGTGTTCTGCAGGGCGAAGGGACTGCCGATGGCTACCACAAACTCCCCAGGCCGCAGGTCCGCCGACTGACCCAGCAACAACACAGGGAGCTTTTTCTAGGAGACAGAAGGAGAGACACAGAGAGGGAGGCTTAGCCGTCTGCCTTCAGTGGGGACCGGAGTCAGATCCTGGCAGGGGGGTCCCAGGGAAGGCATGCACATCTGTGCAAAGCCACCAGGACTGTGAAGGCTCAGGCGGGTCACCAGTGCAGACTAAGACCAGGGCAGTCCTGTGCTGAGACCCAGGGCTGGAGTACATGGAACAGAGGCTCAGCTGTGCCAGGGACCAAAGGTTCCCCCAGGGCAGGCATGGGTGCTCATCATGGGCCAGGGTGCAGCTGAGCACAGCCTCCAAGGTCATTGAGCCCAATGATCTGATGGTCACATGTCCTCTAAAAATCTGGTAAAAGCTGCAGACACCTGGTAAAAACTACTACACCATATGCACCACACACAAACTGATGCATTTGTTGGAGAGAGATCTGCAGGCCCCTGGAGCCCAGCTAAGGACTCTGACATCCTTGATCCAGTTCCATCTCATCTCCCAATAGAGACACACGGGGGACTGAGGCCTGGAGAGGTGAAGCCACTAGCCGAGCTCTGCCCCCCGCCGCGCACACTGAGACACCTGCACACTCCTCTTCTGCTTTTGCATGGGGCCAGCGGAGCCTGTCTGTCTGATTATCTGACTCTGCAACTAGCCTGGGAGCACGGAGAGCAGCCGGGCTTTGTGTTCCGGAAGCTGCGTGGTGCACACTCTGAGAAGGTAATCCCGGGTGCTTGTCAGAAGGTGCCGAAGCGCACACACACACACATGATAAAGCGGGGAAGGCGGTTCTGTGCTCATACCCACATCAACTTCCTCGTTCTGGTTTTGCACCCATTACCTAAGATGTCACCGTTGAGGGAAGCTGGCGGAAAGTCTCCTGGGACCTTGCGGCACTACCCTGTAGCTTCCCGTGGGTCTGCGATCGGCCAGGTCTCACGAGCGTCGCCCCAACTCAGGAGATCAGTGGGGCAGGACCCCATGCCTCTGACCCTCTGGACGGCTCCCCTCCACCAGGCCCTGGTCCTTCTCATCGTTTCAGTCCTCTTCCCTTTCACTATACACCATCATGTCACATAAGAAAGTTTCTCCTTGCAGCTTTCAATACGAGGAGAAAGCTGTCAATAACAGGGGCGACGTGGAGCCCCACACAGGATTACAGGAGCCCTTGGTGGGCGGGCACTGGTGTGGGAAAGGCTCAGACCGCCCCTCTGTTCTCTGTGCTCAAGAAGCTTCAGTCAATGGCAGAGAGAATCCCAGGTGGCGGAACCAGGCCTACACATTGGAAGGCGAGGATCCAGAGAGATGACATTTTCCATTGCTGACCGGCCAAGGAGACAGAAATAACAACATCTGAAATCTTTGGGAGGCCGTGAGCTGGGGAGGGTCAGCCCATCCTCCCTGCACCCAAGGACGGTGCACAGGTGAGGCCGTGAGCTGGGAAGGGTTAGCCCATCCTCCCTGCACCCAAGGAGGGTGCACAGGTGAGGCCATGAGCTGGGAAGGGTTAGCCCACCCTCCCTGCACCCAAGGACAGTGCACAGGTGAGGCCGTGAGCTGGGGAGGGTCAGCCCATCCTCCCTGCACCCAAAGAGGGTGCACAGGTGAGGCCGTGAGCTGGGGAGGGTCAGCCCATCCTCCCTGCACCCAAGGAGGGCGCACAGGTGAGGGTCAGGAGCCTTTCCCATGGCTCGATTTAACGCCTAGGGGCTAGGAGGGCGTTTCCCACCTCAGGTCATGGCCATAGGTGCTGACCAGGGCCTGCAGGACATGAATCACACTAGCTCTGCTGGCACCCATTTGTCACAGGTGTTTGGTGGGGCGTCCTGCTCAGCCCCACCTGGACACCACCCCACCAGTCCTGCCAGCATTCTGCCACAGCTGCCAGAGTGGGAGAGACAGACCTGCCTCCTCTTCCCATGGGGGTCCTTGAGTGGGGGTTGCAAACTGGCCCAAGGCCCAAATGCCGCCCATTGCCTGTTTTGTGAATCAAGCTTTACTGGAACACAGCCACATCCACCTGTGCAGCCTAAGGCTGCATTCTTGCCACAGCAGAGATGCGTGGTTGTGACAGAGACCACAGGGCTTGCAAAGATAAAATATTTACCATTTGGCTTCATGGAAAATTTGCTGGCTGGGCACCACGGCTCATGCCTGTAATCCCAACACTTTGGGAGGCCGAGGCAGGAGGATTGCTTGAGCCCAGGAGTTCTAGACCAGCCTGGGCAATACAGCGAGACCCTGTCTCTACCAAAAATTTAAAAATTAGCCAGGTGTGGTGATGCATGCCTGTAGTCCCAGCTATTCGGAAGGCAGAGGTGGGAAGATCCCTTGAACCCAGGAGTTTGAGGCTGCAGTGAGCTGTGATCATGCCACTGCACTCCAGCCTGGGCAACAGAGCAAGACCCTGAAAAAAAAAAGAGAGAGAGAGAGAGAGAGGCGGGGGGGAGGGAAGGAGGAAGGAAGGAAGGAAGGAAGGAAGGAAGGAAGGAAGGAAGGAAGGAAGGAAAGAAGGAAGGAAGGAAAATTTGGGGGTGGGGTGCAGTAGCTCATTCCTGTAATCCTAGCACTTTGGGAGGCCAAGGCAGGGGATCACCTGAGGTCAGGAGTTCAAGACCAGCCTGGCCAACATGGTGAAACCCATCTCTACTAAAAATACAAAAATTAGCTGAGGGTGTTGGCATGCACCTGTAGTCACAGCTACTTGGGAGACTGAGACAGGGGAATTACTTGAACCTGGGAGGTGGACGTTGCAGTGAGCCGAGATCCTGCTACTGCACTCCAGCCTGGGTGACAGAGCAAGAACCCATCTCAAAAAAAAAAAAAAAAAAAAAAAAGGCTGGGCACAGCAGCTCATGCCTGTAATTCCAGCACTTTGGGAGGCCAAAGCGGGTGGATCACCTGTGGTTGGGAGTTCAAGACCAGCCTGACCAACATGGAGAAACCCCATCTCTACTAAAAATACAAAAAAATTGGCCGGGTGTGGTGGTGCACACCTGTAATCCCAGCTACTCGGGAGGCTGAGGCAGGAGAATCGCTTGAACCCGGAAGGCGGAGGTTGTGGTGAGCCGAGATCGCGCCATTGCACTCCAGCCTGGGCAATAAGGGCGAAACTCCGTTTCAAAAAAAAAGAAAAGAAAATTTGCCAACTCCTGTCCGTGAGCACACCCTTCAGTGGGTTTCCTTGTCTTTAAAATGGAGGTGATGCCCCCAGACTCAATTGCGACCGTGAGAGGACTGAAAAGCAGGGAAGGGTCCCCATTAGGGGAACTCTTTGGAACCATTAAATCTCCTCTCCCTTGATGGGGCAAGAGGAAACCACCTTGCAGAAGACTTCATCACAAATGCTGTCAACGTTCATCCAGGAAGAGAGGAAGCCAAATTCAAACCAGCCAAGGTGAACTGCCCAGCCCGAGGGAAGCTCCGGGTCCAGTGCTGGTGTGAGACATGGGACTCAGTGACCTCACAGCATGGGGAGCCGCAGGTAACTCGACTGTGGTCCCCAGGGTCATATAACCATGGCATTGGGCAAGACAAGAACAAGCTGGAGGGAGGCCGGGGTCCTAGCTGAGCAGGCCGGCCCTGCTGCAGTGCGCTGTGATTTGGGGTGAGTTACCTAACTTCCAAGCCTCAGTTTCCCCATCTGAAATCCCAAGATAACGAGGTCCCTGATATGGTTTGGCTCTGTGTCTCTACCCAAATCTCATGTCCAATTGTAATCCCCACGTGTTGGGGGAGGGGCCCGGTGGGAGGTGATGGGATCATGGGGGCAGACTTCCCCCATGCTGTTCTCGTGGTGGTGAGTTCTCACGAGATCTGATGGTTAAAAAATGTGTGGCATGTGCTCCTTCACTCTCTCTCTCTCTCCGGCTCTGCCATGAGAAGATGTGCCTGCTTCCCCTTTGCCTTCCGTCATGATTGTAAGTCTCCTGAGGCCTCCCGGTCATGCTTCCTGTATAGCCTACAGAACTGTGAGTCAATGAACCCTCTTTTCTTCATCAATGACCCAGTCTCAGGTAGTTCTTTACAGCAGTGTGAAAACGGACTCACACAGGCCCCTTCCTCCCAGTGGTGAGAATTAGAGGAGTGCAGTCAGTGCCCGGCTGAGAGCAGGCCTTCCAGAAACAGCCGGTGGGGGAACAAGAGGATTCTGGGGGCCTCAGTGCAGCTCTCTTCTCGGTCAGCTGGTGGGAGGTACAGACGTGAAAGTGGAGGGATGGGGTCCCCGTCCCAAGTATTCCCCACAGCAGCCCACTGGCCTCCACGCCCACACCCAGACGCCATCCCACAGGGCAGGTGCATCCCCAGTAGTGGGCCCAGGTGGGACAGTGAAGAGCCTCCGTGGGGTGTGATACGGGACCACAGCCCACACACTGTGGGCCACACACTTCCTGGCTCTGCCTTGCACCTAGTGGCTTGGGGAGCACCGGGCAAGGAGTCCAAAGACCTGGGCTCCTGGTCTTTTCTGAGCCGTGACCCTGGGCCGGGTGCCAGTCCTCCCTGGGCTCAGGTTCCTCCCCCTGGCTGATGGAAGGTGGGGCTAGCTCGCCTCTGCGGTCCTCCGTCTAGGAAGAGGCCGCCATGCCCAGCCCCAGGTGCTTCCGCCCCTCCGCCCACGGCCACCTACCTTGGGATGGATCTTGATGGTGGCGATGTCCGACTTCTTGTCGATGTCTTTGATGGTGGCCTCATAGGAGTCCCCATTCTGTAGCTGCACCTTGAGCTGCTGCCTGCCCGGGGCAGCACTTTTGCTGGACACCACGTGGGCATTGGTGATGATCAGGCCGGCCTCTGACATGATGAAGCCAGAGCCGCTGGACAGGGGCACGTTGCGGCCGAACAGCGGGTGTCTGCAGCCAGGGAGACACGGGCGGGCATTTAGGGTGGGGCTAGGACACAGGGGAGTCAGGCGCAGTGGCGGGGCTGGTCAGCGAGGAGCAGAGCCAGTGTGCGGCTGACAGAACACAGGTCTGGAGTCCCTCAAACTCCCTTTTGAATCCTGGCCCTGTGACCTGGCCAAGTCACCAGCGCCTGCACCCAGTCACAGCCATAAAGAGGTGATGATGATCACCTCTGGCTGCAATTTGCTGAGATGAGACGGGCTGCCTGCGATGTGTCAGATGACTCCCAGCTTGCACTCGCCATCCCGACTACGGAGCATGGAGCCAGACAGACCAGGATGCTAATCCCAAGTCCAGGCCCCACTTATTATCTGCCTGACCGTGGGCAGGTCAGTGAAGCTCTCTGAGCCTTGGTCTCCCCATTTGGGAAATAGGACAACACCACCTCTTCCGCCGAGTGGTGATGCCTGGGCTCTAAAACGCCTCTCAACAAACAGGACAATTGGCCCTAGGGGAAAAGCCCCACTGCACACACAGCATCCTCCGGGGCTGCAGGAGGTACCCAGGAAGGGAGGCTCCCCAGAGGCTGGGGCAGATTCCTGATCATCCCGACCGGGTGAGCGCTGGGAGGGCTGGGAAGGCTTATTCCCACCTCCCTCCACCCCTACCCCCAGGCTAGCTGCCTAAAGCCCCAAATGTGGCAGTGCTGGCAGCAGGCAGATGCAGGACCCGAGCCCTAGACACCCCGAGGGCAGGGGTGCACAGGCACAGATGAGGCCAGCCTGGGCCCTGCCCTCTGTGAATGGAGTGGAGCTGGCCTGGGTCTGCATTGGCGTTCGCTGATGGGCAACAATCCCCAGTTCTCACCAGAGCTCTCTGAGTAGAAACCACAGCCCCACGTCCAGCAGGGGAGGAGGCTGAATGCCAGACACAGCCTGGGACCTTCTCCAGGGTGGGAGCCTTCAGGACCCCAGTGTGGGGCCCAGCCCAGAGCAGGTACTCACTCCCTGAGGCTGCTTAGTAGAGATGAGCAAGGAAAACGTGCGAGACAAAGCGTGGAGGGATGGGAACGTCTGGCATATGCAGGCAGGTGACAGCAAGAGACAAAGCATGGAGGGATGGGAGCATCCGGCACATGCAGGGAGGTGACAGTCTCTGCAAAGTACAGGAGCTTCGCTGTGACCCACAGGACTAGGGATGGCAGTGAATGCCATCCTGTGCTCCTTCTGAGGCAGGCAGGTCATTGAATGCTCATGGGCACCCTACAAGGGGGGTGCTGTGGTGAGCTGTGTCTCTGCCAAGAGATACCGCCAAGTCCTAACCCCATAGACCCGTGAATGTGACTTCATTTGGAAACAGGGTCTTTGCAGGTGTCAGGAAGTTATGGTGACATCACAGTGGGTCTGTGGTGTCTTTAAGGGAGGGAAGTCCAGACTCACAGAAGGGAAGGCCATGAGATGATGGAGACAGACAGCAGAGAGAGGGGTCTAAGGGCTGAGGCGTACCAAGGACTGCGGAAAACACTAGAGCCAGTAGAGGGGCCAGGGACACTCCCCCCCATCCCCTAGAAGAAGGCAGCCCTGCTTGATTAGGACCTTCACACCTTGATTAGGACTTCCGGCCTCCAGAACCCTGGGAGCTAACATCTCTGTCATTTTAAGCCATGCGGTCTGTGGTGCTTTGTTATGGCAGCCACAAGAAACTACTGTCATCCCTAGCTCTCAGGTCTTCATGGTGGGAAAACTGAGCCCTGAGACGCTGAACTACTTGCCTAGGTCAGGCGGGCGGGCAAAGGGCAAAGCAGGCAGCCTGGGCGTCTGGCCACTCAGCCACCCCGCACGGTGATCCCAGCCTCTGTCCACCCACATCCGCAGCCAGCTTCTGCCACACCCACTCCGTGTGTGCCCCAGAGTAGGAACTGCACCTGTTTTGCCTGCGGAAGCCCCAAGGTGCCTTCCAGGGCCAGGCACCTGCGGGGTCTGCGGAAAATGCCCACAGCTGCCCACTGGCCTCCCTGCCCACACTCAGACCTCAGGTCAGGGGTCACAGCCGGGAGGCCTGTGCCGGACGAGCATCTGTCTCATCTTGTCTGCTGGGTCTCACCCACCCACTCAGGGAATCAGCCACCGGAGGCTCTGAGGGTGGAAACGGCCTCCCAGCTGGGCTGGAGTCAGTAATTAGCTGGTTCAGAGCCTGGTGGCTGGGGCCTTCCAGAAAGATGCTGCCCCCATCCCTACCTCCTGGAAGGCCAGCAATGTGCCACTTAGCCCATCCAGTTATAATTTCCTCAATGACATGTCTCAGGGCCCGGGGCCGGAGGGAAGGGCAGTGAGGGGTCAGTGTGCTGCCAAGGGGGCAGTGAGAGGTCCGTCAGCATGGGGCACTGGACAGGGTGGCAACTGGGGCTGTGGGTCCTGCATGGGTGTGCCTCCAGGGCTGTTTTGAGAAACATGGGCTACACAGCCCCCAGCCCAGGGAGCTCCCAGCAGGTGTGGAGGATGTGACGCTGAGGTGCTATGTGCCCGCCATGCGCTCTCTCACCCCCGTTCAAGGAGCACCGCCTCTGCTGGACAGCCTGAGATGGGGAGGGCAGAGGGGCTGTGACGCCTAATGACAGGGGCTTGGACCAGACAAGGGCCGAGCCAGCCAGCAGGGAGGCGGTGCTGGAGCAGGAATCACTCCTGGGATCTCCCGATGAGCCACCAGATGCTCAGTGCCCAGGGCCAGGCCTAGGGCAGTGGAGCCTCATCACAGGGAGGCTGGAGGCCTCAGGGAAAGTGCCGTGAAAACAAGCAAGTCCCTGGAGCCCTGGCCTGTGGCCTCTGGTGACTGCTCACGGCCAGCTCCTTGTCCGCCTGGCCCTGCTGTCTGATCCCTATCAGGGTGAATGAAGCTTGGTTCCGGGGCCTCCTCATCAGGCTGTTTGCCGGCTCTGTCCACACCCAGGGGCCAAAGGGCCAGGAAGGGTGGATGGGAGAAGCACCCCAAACCTCAGAAGAGTCATTCAGTCTGCTTCTGCGGGATATAAGTCAATCTGGGACGAGCCCTCAGGATTCGGTGTGAGCGATCAGACATTGGGCAGTTTGCACAGTGGGAGGTTCTGAAGGCAGGGCTCCCCCAAACCAGCTCAGAGGGTCCCTGTGATGGGGGAGGTGGGAGAGGTTGGGGATGGTGGCAGGGACCGGGGCAGGCCCTGAGGGAAGAAGGGGAGGAGGCTTTGCCTGTGCATCTGCAAGGAGAGGTCTTGCTCGGGGGCTGAGGCCACACGGTACACACCACTTCCTCTACGGGGCTGGGACATCCTGCTTCCCTATTGACCGACTCCACTCATTCATTCATTCTTTTACTCATCCATTGTACACTCACTCATTCCCTCCCTCACTCATTCATTCTGCCACTTCCTCACTCACTCATTCCTCCCCTCACTCATCTGTGCACTGATTCGTGCGTTCACTCACCCATCCCTCATTCCTCCCTGCTCCGGCCACATGCGCCTCGGTGCTTGCTGAGCTGCCCCCACTGCCCTGCATCCACTGGCCCAGCTCTCGGGGTGCCTACTTCAGGCTTAGCTTGTGAGGCCTCCCGAGCCCCCGGTTCCCACTGCCCCGAGCCCTGCTGTCTGCCTGCGGTGCCTCTGCTCCTTGCACACACACCTGCTGTCTCCTGGCATCTCCTCCGCTG
Source organism: Symphalangus syndactylus (assembly GCF_028878055.3). Taxonomy (NCBI): domain Eukaryota; kingdom Metazoa; phylum Chordata; class Mammalia; order Primates; family Hylobatidae; genus Symphalangus; species Symphalangus syndactylus. Next base: position 13,717,317 of record NC_072438.2, read on the forward strand.
GGCTCTGTCTGTGTCTGCTTTACTGCACAGCCCCTCAGGACGACCAACGCATTGCAGGTACCCAAGAGCATGGGCTGCAGCATGAAGGGACAAAGACCCACAGCTGTGCACGTTCTTGGTGCCTACAGCTCCAGCAGGTGTGGAGTCACTTTAGCGGGGATGTCCTTCCCCAGGGGCACACAGGCAGCCGGGAGATGTGACTGAGGTCAGCCTGACCCCAGGCCACTCCAGTTTCTATGGCCCAGGCTGCAGAATCAAGCCTGGTTTGGGCCCCAGCAGCTGGCCAGTGTGCCGGGGGTCACCGGGAGGCGGAGAGGGGCGAGGGGTCTTCACCCACCTCAGGAAGAGCTCTATGTGGACCACGGCTGGCGCGATCTTCTCCACCACGTCGGCAATGAAGTTGAACTTGTAGCGCGGGCTGCTCAGCTGGTGGAGACCTGCGCTGGCGGGAAGGGCCAGGTGCGTCTGTGAGACCCCGATGTTGCCAGCTCCCAGAGGCCTATGCCGGGCGGGCAGGAGGAGGAGGCTCTTCCTGAGACCCCTGTCCCGGTTCAGAGCCAGCCTCGGCCCATGCTGAGCCTGATGGGGACCCCGTACCCCACAGCAGTGCAGTGACACCAGGCATTTGGGAAGGGGGTCACTCACCCCGAGAATGGGTAAAAAGGCTTCCATGTGCTGGGCTTCCTTGCCCCTTCACTGGACCCTGCCAGGCTGGCCAGGAGGCTCAGAGAGAGGTTAGGACATTGCCCTGGGCCACACGGGAGTGAGGCTGGGGCCGGATCTCGGGTCAGTTCCCCTGGGCCTTGTCTGTTCCCTCATGCTACAGCAATACCCTTACAGGAGAGAACTGGCCCTCTCCTCACCGGCTCCAGCCAGTCCCTCCAGGCCCTGGGGCTACAGCAGTGTCCAGGCGGGGGTGTAGTGGAAGACCCCCAGGTGACCCTTCTGAGCTACCCAGGCCCGGACACAGTGTGGCCCCTCTGGGCCAAAGGAGCTGCCAATTTCTGAGTACACAGGGCCCTACATCTGTGTCTAACTTGGCCACACCCCAGCCCGACTTGCTAGACGGTTCACAAACTTCCCTGGACACTTCCCGGGCTCAGATTCCTGCTGCCGTCAGCAGTGGGGGCTGTGGCTGCCAGGACCACAGGCCTGAGGCATGCAGTGGCACGGGGCCCACAGCTCTCGGGGTTTCCTGCACGGGCCTGTGCCGGGATCTCTCCAGTTCCCACCATCTGGAACCCACGCCGCTCAGCCTCGCTCGTGGCTCCCGGGCCCCGCAATGAGCAACTGGGCTGGGGGCTGCACACACCAGGAGTTCGGCTGGGCCTGGCTGCTTTCTAGCTGTGTAGCCCCAGACAGATTACTTACGTTCTCTGGGCCTCAACTCCTCATCTGAAAAATGGGACTGAATATGCCCTTCTACCACATCTGTGGGAACTGAGCGTGGAGGACTGCAAACTTCGAGTCCCTGCCCGGGGGGCTACCCACCCACCCAGCCACCTTGGCGATGGGGAGTAGAGGGCTCAGTCCATAATGTCCAGCTTTGCAGCCCACATTCCTCTTGATCTCTGGGAAGTGGCCGAGCATGGGGACCGAGGGAAAATCTGGTTTTCTGGATCGTCCAAAGGCACGAAGGTACCACGGTGGATGCCACGGTGGGGGCAGGGCCCGGGCCGCGGTCCGTGCTCCAGGAATCATCACGGGGCAAACACAATCCCCAGTCACATCCCAATTCATTCCCCCCACTCTCCAGGGGCAGCTGGGGGGAGGAAACTTTTCCTCTATTTCAAAGGTGGGGACACTGAGGCTCTGTAAGAAGAACCCCCCGCCCAAGGACTCATGGCTGGGAGGGGAGAACCAGGATCTGAACGCAGGCCGCGGGGCTCCTTTCCCTGGGTGCCCCCACCTCTGCCCTGCGGCTCCCCAAGGCCCTGAAGAGCCCTTTAGCCTGAGCTGGGACCCGGGGAGTTGGCTCGAGCTCTGGTGTTGGGTCTCCCAGACTTCCGATGTCTGCCTCTCAACCGGCCCGCAGGCACCAACCACACCAGCCCTCGTCCACTTCAGTCAGCCTGAATCAAAGGCCGCCTGTCTGGGGTGGCTAGAGTCGGGCTGGGAGACTCCGGCCACTGCGAGGCTCGTCATAGATCAAACTACTGTGGCAGAGCGGGGTCTCAGGTTCAGAGGTCACATTAACAAACACCCCAGGGGCAGGGCCTGCTGTGGGCCCAGGGCTCTCTGTGTGCCCAGGTTTGCTTCCATGAGGGATGCGCTGCCCTGCTCAACACCTACAAAGCGGGCGGCTGCCTTGGTGAGGTGAAGCTGCCGTGCGGCCCGAGTGGGCAGCCCAGGCCTGTCCGCTCCTCCTCCCTGCCCCTGGGAACTTGAGTTCATTTTCTAGCCCCCAAGTGGAGAGGAAGGACACCAGCCACACAGCCTGCTTCCGTGGTGAGGTTTGGAGCTGGTTCGGAGCTCTCACAAGATGCCCTTAGACCAACAATTTCCACGACCCAGAGGGATTCCAGGGCAACCCCCAGGCCCAGGCCCTCCTCCCTCCAGGAAGGAGGACTCAGCGGATCTGCTGCTCCCCTGTGTGCCCTGGGGCCTGAGGCTGGTGCCCCATGTGCCTCGCCTGAGGAGAAGCGCCAGGGCATGGGCACAGCCCCCAGTTGGGACCGTATCACCTCTCCCACGGAGTGGCCTTTGTCGGGCCGCCAACTCCAGTTTCTGCTCATCATCCACCTCTCTACAGCTCCCCCTGCACGACCTATCTCTACTCTCCCTACCAAGATGCTCTGGTTGGTCCTGGGCCCGGCCCTAATCCTGCCCCCTCCAGGCAGTCCCCCAGCAGCCCCAGTTGGACTGAATCTGCCACTGCTCACAGCCTTATTCAAGCCATGTGTGCAGGGTGCCTCCTGTGTGCCCACCCGTGACGGCTACTGGAGACAGTGGTTCAGCTGGGGGCAAGGGTCAAGTCAGTGACCGACCAGAGACAGCACAGCATCATCAGGGATGAGGCAGAGAGGAGCCCGGCATGGGGTGGGTGAATGCAGAGGTGCCCTGACCCAGGCCTGGAAGAGCCCACGGGCAGGGGCACAGCACATGGAAAGCCATAGGCTGAGCCCGCATTGCCTGTGCAGGCAGCCACGGCAGACAGGGACCTGGGCCCAGTGTGAACACAGCAGAAGGAGGAATGGCAGCGCCTCTCCTCCCACAGGTGATTAGAAAAGGCTGCCTTCGGCCGGGCGCGGTGGCTCAAGCCTGTAATCCCAGCACTTTGGGAGGCCGAGGCGGGCGGATCACGAGGTCAGGAGATCGAGACCATCCTGGCTAACACGGTGAAACCCTGTCTCTACTAAAAATAATACAAAAAATTAGCCGGGCGTGGTGGCGGGCGCCTGTAGTCCCAGCTCCTCGGGAGGCTGAGGCAGGAGAATGGCCTGAACCCGGGAGGCGGAGCTTGCAGTGAGCCGAGATCGCGCCACTGCACTCCAGCCTGGGTGACACAGCAAGACTCCGTCTCAAAAAAAAAAAAAAAAAAAAAAAAGAAAAGGCTGCCTTCCTGTGTGTCTGCATCCTGGACTCAGGCACTCCAACAGCCAGGGCCAGAAAGCTCTCTGGGCCCCAACCTGTCCACCCCCTGCTTGACCTGGCCCAGGTCTCACCACGGGGAGTGGCAGAGCTGGCGCCAAAGCCCAGCCCCTGGACCCCCTCAAGCACCTGGGCTGCTGGGCCCCTGAGCTCTGAGACAGCAGCCTGAAGATCTGCACCGCACTGCGGCCTCCACTGGAAGGACTTTCTCCCCGATGTGGTCTCCCAGAGGTCACTTAAAATAGGTGACACTCGATTTTATACGGGATGATTTGCTTTTAAACCCTCTGTAAAATATTCGTTAAGGGAAAGCCTTGAAGGAAACATCAAAATCCTACTACATGGTGGTTGTTTGGGGTTGGGGTAAAGTTACAGTGACTTTTTTCATTTTTCAAAGAGAAAATAAAACAGGGAGGGAGAGCAAGGCCTGAGACAGAAGGGCCATGGGGCAGGGCGGGGAGATGGCCTGTTTTCCACAGAGTCTCCAAAGAGAAGCCCGCACGTGCCCACCCCACACCCCAGGCTCCTTTGGGACAGAGACCATCTGGTTCACTTCCACACCCCAGTGGTAACCAGCACAGGGTGAGACAGCCGCTGAGACATTTCAGAAGGAAGGGATGGAGGGGGAGGAGGGGAGGAAGACAGAGAGAAGGGAGAGAAGTTCAAGGGGACCCTTCTTGATGCTCTCTGAGCCAGCACACTGTAGGTCTGCAAAGAGCACCCTGAAGAAAGAATGTGGGTCAGCTGATTAACCAAGTCTCCAAGCAGCCTCACAAAAGCAGCAGCACTGGCCCATTTTATGGCCCAGGAGACTGAGGTTCAGAGGCAAAGATCAATCACTGAGGGAGGGCAGGCCTGGCACTGGCCCAGGTCTGCTGGATTTCAGGGTCTAGGCAACCCCAGAGCCTGGGGCACCCCTGCAGGGCCCCACCAGGTCCTGTCCCTTTAAGCGGACCTCGGTGGGTGGTGGGGTGGGGGCAGGGGCCCCCGTGCCCCAGCTCCTCCTCCCAACACGCAGATGAATCAGCCATGAATCAGGGGGAAGGGAGGACGCGGTTCCCACTGCCTCTTTCCACAGGAAAACCGTGGGCCCCATGGCTGGGAAGCAGACTCTGTTTATTTGGGGGTTTTTGACAACCTCCACCCCCACCCCATACTCGAGCCAAAGTTCTGAAGTCAACAGTCAGTCTCAACCAGATTCAGCCGTTAGCCTTTTTTTTTTTTTTTCCCCCTTAATAAACTGGAATCTAAAGGCCCTGGAAGTTTCAGTCAGGAAGACCCTGACACAGAGCGAAGCAATCAAGTCCCAAGGCTAGGTGTCCGGTGTCACCTCTCAGGAGAGGAAGGGGCGCAGCAGGGCAGGGGAGACAAGTAGGGTGCCAGGGCTCCAGCTCCAACAGCCCTGCCTGATGGAGCTCCCAGGAGTCCTGGGGGACTGTGGCCGACCCTGAGAGAGGACCACGTGCTGGCTCTGGACAGTCATAACTGCCGTGGAACAGATGGCGACGCTGAGGCCCAGATATCCCGTGGCGATACCTTGTGTTTGTACACTGCGTAACTCCAGGCCCTTACTGACAAATATCAGAGTGGCCAGCTTCCCTGCAGTTGTGCAGTGCACAACCTGCCCAACTGTATGCATCAGTCCCTCTAGCACATAATGTGCAGAGCTGGGACCGACACCCAGTTCTGTTCCTCCATCTCTAAGGTCCCTGCTCCTTCTTTTATTGCCCTCTGCAATTAGCAGACCCCTCTGCCACCCAGTGGTCAGCTGTGAGCTGGGGATGGAGGAGCCATGAGTGGATAGCCATGGGTCCCAGGCTGTGCCCATCTGTCCATAATGGTGACCATGGTCTACAGACCAGATGGCAACCTCTTAGCAGGGCATTCCAGGCCTGGGGTGTCCTGGTCCCATCGACATCTGCAGCCTCACGTGCTGCCACTCTCCCCTGTGGACCTCAGCTCTGGTTCCTTCGAATGCAGGCTCCTAAGTGTCACTGTGCCTTTGCACATGTGGTTCCCTCCTCCAGGAATATGCCCTTCCTGTTATTCCTCAGGGCCCAGGTCAGCAGCGCCTCCTCTGGGGAGCCTACCCTGGCTCTGCAAGCGCGGTGATCCCCCTCTCCTTCTGGGCCCAACAGCACCAGCACCTCGTACCCTTCCCAAAGCTGGTCCCTTGGGAGTGTGCCTGTGGCCTGCACCCCTGCACCTGGGCTGGACCTGGCCCGCAGCAGTGGGCAGGAAGCGAATGAGGGAGCGAATGAATGCTCTTCAGAGACAGAGGAGCCATTCCAGGGGCCCCTCGACAGCCCCCAGCCCCGCCTACCACTAAAGGGGCTGCCTCCTGGGTCTAATTAGTTCCCAGGGCAGCTTCCTTTGTTTTCCCTCCTCTGGAAAACTTGCCTGTCGCCTAGTGAACTGTGCCCCCCCCCCCGAGCCATGTCCCCAAGTGAACCGTGCCCCCACAAGCCTCAGGTCCAGCTGTGGCTCCCCGTGGGGTGGATGCTGCCATCTGCCACCCTCAAGCCCAGAGATCTGTTCATGTGGAACGCAGGCAGGATGAGGGCTGCAGCCCAGGCTCAGAGCAACCCGCTGCCTCCCCCTCCATGGGCCACACCTCGCAGGCGGGACCCGATTTGGGCATGGGACGTCAGGCTGGGCTCCGAAGTTTGTGATCTCATTGAATTCTTGCAGCAATTCTGCAAGACAGGAACTGAGTCTATTTTACAGGCAAGGAAACAAGGCTTAGAGAGGTCATGGGATGTGCGCAAGGTGCACAGCCAGGCCCCGCAAGCCCTGACCTGCGTGCTTCCCCTGCTCCGTGCTGGCCCTTGGCAAATGTGACAGCCTGTCCAGCCCCAGGAGAGCTCAACCTAGACCCGAGCTCAATGTGGGGCCAGCCTGGCTCCTCTGGCTGTGAAACTCCACACCCAGCTGGGCCGCGGCCAGCCCCTGGGAGGAGGAGGAGGCGCTGCTGCCGGCCTGCTTGAGATTACCAAGAAGGCTGGTCCTTGTGCACAGTGCCATGGGTCAGGCAGGCCTCTGAGCATCCATGCCACTGAAGGCAAGGAAGACAGCCCTGGCCTTCCTCTTACAGGAAGCCCTCCCTGCCTTGACCAGGGCCAATGAAACTCCCTCCGGCAGGGCCAGCACATGGCGGCACCTCCACAAACACTGCCCTCCAGCTCCTCCCCTTCCTCGACCCCTCTCCCTCACTCTCAGTAACTCCACTTCTGTAAGGCATGTCCACCTGCCATCCTTCCTTCACATCAACTTCCATGAGTCCGGCACCGTGCAAAGCACACTCAGTCCATCATCTCGTTTGTGCAGTGACCAGTGAGGAGGGCCCCACTGTCATCCATTTCACAAATGAAGAAACTGAAGTGCAAAGAGCTTCAGAGACTTCTGGGGCAGAGCTGGGACTCCACCCTGAGCAGCCAGACATGAGGGACAGAACTGGGTCCCAGTCCTGGTGCTCTGCCCATCACGTGCTGGAGCGGGGTAATGCAACAGGGGGGCAGGCTGTACATTGCACAGTTCCAGGGAGTCACCTGCTACCCCTGCACTAGACCTGGCTTTCAGCTTGGGGAACATATGGACGTGTCCTCGCCATGTCTTTGCTGCACCAAGGACAGGCGTCTGTGATTTTAATCCCTGTCTCACCCACTAGTCCACAAACATCCTCATCAAAACGAAGCAAGGCAGACACTTCGAGGTGCTAGGGGCCTGCCTGGTATTCAGAGCACTGGCTGGGGAACCAGGGGACCTGGGCTCAAGGCAGAGCCATCCAACCCTACCTGAGTGACGGAGGGCGGCTTCCTACAGCTCCCGGAACCCTTTCTCATACAGAACCAGGACATCAATACCCCAGTGATGTGTTAAAGGCTTTGTGGGCCTGGAACACAGCCCAGTGTCACACCCTTGACCTTGTAAAACCTGGTGGCCTCCCTCCCTCAAAGCAAGCCTGGGCGGAAGGCATTCAGACCACCTGGCAGGCCCTGGTGAGCCTGTGGGAGGCCAAGGGTGCACAGGCCCCCTTGTACCTGCCTCTCCGCCACTAGAGGCCCCCATTTCCAGAAAGCCCTCCTGATCTAGCCCTCCCCCCACTCTGAAGGTGGTTTCTTCCTCTTCTGGGCTCCATGCATTGTCATTGGTCCCTCACAATGCAGGATGGGGGTTTCACAGGGGTCTGCGGCTGTGGTGATGTGGGCAGGAGGCAGTGGTCGGGGACACGAAGCCTGCGAGCCTGCCAGGAGGCTATACTTAGTCCTGAGGCCGTGGGAGCCATGGCCCAGCTTTCGGCAGGGAAGGTCCGGGTCTCGCCAAGTCCCTTCAGGCCGCTGTGTGGGGCTGCATGGGAGGGCAGAGGCCTGTCGGGGGAAGACCGCAGGCTGGCAGATGGGGTGAGGGTGCATTTGCTAGGCCAAGCTCTGGCAGGAAGGGCAGCTGCACAGCGCCCTGGTCTCAGCTCCAGTCCGGCTGGACTCCTGGCTCCTGGCGGCCTTGGCGAAGGCTCTTGGCCAAGCAGCTCTGCCGGCAGTTCCAAGTCCTCCAGTGCCGCCAGATGCTGTGGCTCAGCCCTGCAGCCCCAGCGGGAGTGGGCGGGGCAGGAGGGGAGGCGCCATCTTGCCTGAGTGGTCCCAGATGCTCAACTCCAAGGCATGTGCAGCCCCAGGAAGCTGCTAAGAGGATTACAAATCAAAAGCCAACCCAAGTTCTTCAATAAATACAACCGGGAGATGCCGTCAGAACCTGCTTGGGGTTGCACAATAAAAGCCGGTGATTAAATGCCACCTTGTAAACTGCTCCGGGGCTGTACACTCTGAGCGCATGGCAGGTTCCAAGGCCTGTTTATCTGCAGCCAGAGGAGAGGCTGCATGGCCTCAGAGCTCTGCTTATGCACAAAGGGAAGCCCTTCTCCACACAGGCCCTCAGAAACACATTTATCCCCGCTTTTACCACCCCGTGGATGGACATTTATCTGCTCTGCACAACTGCGCTGCCTTAACATGGACCCGAGAAGATGCAAGGGCTCCCTTGAGAAGTGGTGAGCCTCCGTCACTGGAGGTATGCAAGAAGGGCCCGGAGGGTTATAGGAGATTCACATATCACATGGGCTCTCGTCTCATTTCATGTCATCTACAGAGGCCACGCACTGGCCCAGGCCCCTACCCTGTGAGGCTCCGAGCTTGGAGGAGATGGGGATCGTGCAGAGAAGTTGACCCACAGTCACAGCTGTGTGCAGGGCCCACCGGAGACCCTGAGTGTGCTCACCAGGCAATGAAGGACGACCTGGGCACAGTGGCCAGGGCGGGCGGCTCAGGGCAGTGGGACATCCGGGCGAAGGCAGGATGAGGAACCCACCACGCGAAGGCAAGGGAAGGAAATGCCAGGCAGTGGGCACTGTGCATGCAAAGGCCTCGAGATGGGAAAGAGACCGGTGAGGCCGTGAGGCCGGAGCACAGGGATGAGGAGACAGTGGGAGACGGCACTGAGGGTGGTGTGGGCCAGGTGGCAGGCACAGGGCCCTGTGAGTCAAGGTAAGTGTTGGGGTGCCTTGCAAGGAAGCCTGCAGGTGACGGGCAGGACAGATTGACCAAGGTGATCCTGGCTGCTGTGTGAGAAGTGATGGAAGGGAGGATGGTGGGGGGAAGTCAGAGCGCCCCAGGAGATGTTTTGTGGATGAGCTGAGAGGACTCCTGGTGTACAGGAGAATGAGGGGTGGAGAGGAGTGAGGGGCAGAGGGGAATGAGGGGTGGAGAGGAGTCAGGGCCCCCATCCATACAGCTGGGCTGCAACGGGCAGGCCCAGGAAAGGTAACCCAGCACCAAGCCCCAAACTGATGAGCCACCATGACAGTGCGGCAGGCGTTGAGGGGAGTGAGGGGCAGAGGGGAGTGAGGGGCGCAGGGACGGAGGGGATCGAGGCTCCCCACTGAATATCCTGGTGCTCCTTTCAGTGGGGCTGGGAAGAGCGAAGCCTGAGGCAGCTCCGCAGGCATCTCCACGTGACTCTAGCTCAGGAGAGACCCCGGGGGCTGGAGATAGGGCCCGAAGTCCCAGCACCTGGGGAGGACTTAATGGCAGATGAGGTCACCAGGGCGGGGGTGGGCAGGGGAGGGATGCGAGAAGGGATCAAGGAGATCTTCCTGCCTAGAGGATGGGAGAAGGTGGAGGAGCTGACATGGGGAGGTGAGAGGAGCGCACAAGGAAGCTCAGCCACAGGCGGCTGCCCTCACCAGGCAGGACTTCCTCCCAGAAACGCCCGGCAGCGCCTGGCACACCGCTAAGTGTGACCGGCACCCAGCAACTTCTGGCTGGGACCTCGGGAGGGCGGAAGGCCGGCTACGCTGCTGGAATAGTCCATGGAGGCTGAGCCTGATGGAGCCGGGGGCCCAGGCCTGACCCGACTCCCAGCCTCAGGGGCCCTGCCACCCCTTGCAGAGGAAAAGCCAGGAGCCCCACAGAGCATAGCCTTCAAAGCCAGCCAGACCCAGGCCAGGCCCAGCCGGGTCACTTCCTGACCATGTGACCTCAGAGCAGTCCCTCACCCTTCTTGGCCTCCGGCAGCACATCTGTGGTGCCTGGGAAAGGACCAGGGTTGCCATGGGAAATGAGACAGGGCTGGGGAGAGGCCGGGCACCCAAGGCCTCCACAGGGAGTGGACTCTGTGTGTCACCCTGCCGAAAGCTGGCTGTCCAAGGTCCCCGTGCACCGGGCTACAGTGGCAGGGCTGCACACCACCCACAGTGTGAACGGTGCCCTGGAGATGGCCAGCAGCCTCCCGCTTGCACTCTCTGCCTCCCCTCCCCTCCCCACCGGGCCCCAGCTCCCCACCTGGCTCCTGGCTCCGTGGACTCTGGTGGCGACAGGGCTTTCAGGTCCTGTGCAGGTCTCTGCCTTGCCCATGCCCTCCCCGTCCACCCCATCCTTCCCCGGGCAGCTCCCCGTCCTCCTCCACAGCTTGGCACAGAGGCACCTCCTCTGGAGAGCATCTCCTGACCTTGCTGGGTGAGACGGATGTGGGTCGGTCGCCACAGTGATAACAACATATGAAACAACGTGGTCTGGGGTCACCCATCAGGCAAAGAGTGTGTGCCTTCGTGCCTGGCAGCAGCTCTCCTGCAGGTGCTGCTGTCGCCCCCACTTCTCATTTGAGGAAACTCAGGGTGAGCAAGTGGTCTAAGGTCACCTCATTGGGAAGAGGTGTGCTGGGACCGCAGACCCCGCAGCACTGAGGCCTCAGCCCATGACCGCATGCTCGCGGCCACCTCCTGGCCTTCTGAGCTCCCCATGCACCTGTCTCTGGGGATAAGACTATTTTCCTCCTCGTACCCTCCCTTCTGTCCCCTCGATGGTCTGTGAGGCTTGAGGGCACCAACAGGGTCTGCTACATGGCTGTGCCCTGTCACCAGCCTGGGGCCAGCCAGGCACACAGAGAAGACGCCTCATGACACGGACTCCAGGAGTCAGTGAGTGTCTCAGAACACCCAGGCTGCCTCCAGCTCCCTGCCAGCCCTGAGCCTGCAGCCCTGTTCTCATAATGCCTTCCACGATGGGAATCGGCGTGGGGAGGCGGCCCCCATCCACACAGCTGGGCTGCAATAGGCAGGCCCAGGAAAGGTACCCCAGCACCAAGCCCCAAACTGATGAGCCACCGTGACGGTGCAGCAGGCGTTGAGTCAATGACAACGTCTCCGAGACCCCGCAGCCCCACACTCGCACCCCTCAGCCTCCTGGGCAGTCTCAACACAAGCCGGACCTCATCACCCTCATGCCCATGATGGTTTGAACGTGTTCTCTCCCAAACAGAGGTGTTGCCAATGTGATGGTATGAAAAGGTGGGGCATTAGGAGGTGATGAGGTCACAAGGATTCCTCCTTTCCAGCATGGGTTGAAGCTCCTTATGAGAGAGGCTACAGGCACCCTTCCGCCTTGTCCCTGCCTGCACTTCTGCCGTGTGAAGATGCAGCTTCCTCCCTTCCGCAGAGTGCAGCCCTCACCAGACAACCGAGCCTGCTGGCACCTTGGTCTTGAACTTCCCAGCCTCCAGAGCTGCGAGAAATACATCTGTGTCCTGTATAAACTGCCCAGTTTCAGGTGTTGTACCAGCACAAGGTGGACTGGGACTCCCTATCAAACCCTGCGGTGGCTCTTCCACATAATCCTAGCTAATCCCAAGTGATGCCTCCCACACAGGGCTCCCAGGAACCCCAGCGTGCTGGGAGGAGGTCACGTGTGTCCTGCCAGAAAAGAAGAGCTCTCTGTTGAAATTCTCTGGGGAACCCCTGGGTTTTATCAACTGAGAACACTGCAGGTTTTCTCAGAACCTCTGATAGATTCAGCCTGTGAGTCTCCACCACAGGAATAAAGCGCTCAGTTTCCCAACCTTTTTAGACCATGAACACACTTGGAATTGTGTTCGGCGGACTGCAGAAGAATTAGGAAGCCCTCTGCAGGCTTCCCAGGTGCCCAGGCATTTGGTGCTCCCCATGGTGCTCCTGAGGCTCCACAGAGCCTGTTCTGGTGGCTACTACGTCTCTCCCTGCCACCTGCAAGCTGATGGCATGCAGGACCCTGACTCCTATCCGTGAACCCGGGGCCCGTCTCTGGTCTTCAGTGAGCCCCTGTCCGGCCACAGCAGAGTCTGCCTTCCTAAGAGGCACCCCAAACAGGGAAAAAGGTACAGCAGGTTTTCCAGCATATTCCTCCACACACAGAGTCAACCTGCAAGGTGAGATGCAACCCAGAGCCAATTGCCTCAGGAAAGGCTGTTCTAGGGTCTGACCCCGACATTCTCTCCCCCAAGCAGCCTCTCCCTGGGGAGCCCTAAGCAGTTCAGGGAGCTGCACCCCGACCCTTCCCACACAGTCCTGTGGAGACATGCACTTAACCACAGTCCCAAGGAAAGAAGCATCACCCAAGAGGGCACCCAGGCTGGAGATTTAGGGCAGGAAAGAGTGCCCTTCACCCAATACCCGGACAGAGCAGGGGTCCGAGGACCAAGGGAATGGGCAAGAGACAACAGTTCTGAAGAGACCACAGCTGGAAACAGTCCTAGATAAGGCCCCTCGGGTGGCCAGGAGACCACTGGGTTTCCCTTTTGACTCTACCTCTGTGACCTTGGGGACAGCGGTTTACCTTTCTGGGCATCAGTTTCTTCATCTGAAAGACCAGAGGGCTGGCGGGATGATTTCTGAAGGGCCACCAGGTGGTGCCCAGGGAAGGGCGACCTTGAGCTCGGCCCTAACTCCCGGCCTTAGTTTCCCCAAGAGAAAGAAGCGTCACTTCCTCCCTGGCCCCCGAGGGCTTACCCAACGGGCAGGCGCCCTTCTGCAGCTGGCGCACGGGCGTCCCGGAGAGCTGCAGCGCGCGGCGGCTGGCCGCCTGCAGCGCGCACACGTTGGCATAGGTGTGCCCGTCGGTGCCACACACGGCGTGCGTCCAGCGGCAGCGGCACAGGCCGCGCACGCACTCCAGGCTCTCCCCGCAAGGCGAGTCCAGGGGGCTGCCACAGGGCTCGCCCTCGCTGGCGGCGCACACCAGGCAGCAGTTGCAGAGGTCGGGCACGTAGCCGCCGGGGCAGCGGGGGCTGGGACACCGCGACACGTCGCAGCGCGCGGGACACGGTGCCGCAGGGGGCTCCCGGGCCAGCGCCAGCGCGACCAACGCGGCAAGGAGCAGCGCTCGCGCCTGCATGGCGGCCAGGCCGGCGGCGGGTGGCAGCTCGGGAGACCGGGCGGGGGCCGGCGGGGACAACGAGGCCGCTGCGGGGCCGGGCGCCGGGCGCCTACGGATGGGACTGGGGCGGACGCGCGGTCACATGCGCCGGTGGCTCAGGCTGGCGGGCGTCGGGGCGGCAAGGGCATCCCCAGGGCGCGGAGAGCGCACGGACTTCAGCTCCCTCCAGCCTGACGGTCCGGGGGCGGCTGGCCCAGCGCCTTTAAAGGCGACCGCCCAGCCCGCCCTCGCTGGAAGGGGCGGCCCGGCCCCTCCGCCAGCCCCGCCCAGGCCCCGACAGGGCCCCGCCTGGCCTTCCGGGCCTGGACCCACCCGGCAGGCCTTGGGACTCTCTGGTCTGCCTGGTTGGGAAAACCCGAGGCTACAGACACGCAGGGGTCCTTTCTGCTGAGGACCCCCTGGCCCAGCCTATCCCAGAAACCTTGGGGGATGCGTTTCCCCGCTCTGGAGGGGTCTGTCCGGGTCCAGTCTCCTCTGTGCCTCAGTTTCCTCCTCCAGGAAAGGGGAATTGACAGCATTTCTCAACCTCATAGGGTCCTTGGAAGAACCACAGAGGTCAGGGCTGAGCAATGTTCCCCAGTCCTCGCTGTCCACGGAACAGGAAGCTGTTTCCATTCTCATCATTGCTCCTGCATTCTCTGCAGGGCCCCTTCAGACCCAGGTCCCATCACGAGAGTCAGAGTCTGGTGACAGTGTGTCAGCTGATGGGGTGAAGGCTGCGGAGTCGGGAGAGAGGGCAGAACCCCCCTTGGAGGTGAATGTCAAGCCTGGAGAGGATCTGGACGTGCAGCAGCGGGATAGGAAGGGGGAGCTGGCCGTGACTTCGGCAGAGGCTCGAAAGCAAAAGCAGGTCCGGGCAGCAGGAGACAACCCCGCATGCACAGCCTGGAGCTGCGGTCTTCACACCGTGTGTGTCCCTAGTCCCCTGGGCTGCCTGGCGAAGCCTGGGAGTCCTTTTCAGAAAGATGTCGTCAAGTACATTTAAATGCATAAAGCAAAGACCATGGGGTCACAAAGGGGAACAACTCTATCAAAACACAGTTATCAAAATATATGAAGCAATTCATGACAGCGTGGCCTATGGGCTTCTTTATCAGCATGTTAATGACAGGTTCTGGTCTGTCTGTCGTCTGATACCAGTGGACATTTCGCAGCAGCCCTGGGCAGAGGGCTGCCACTGGAGACACCTTCAGTGAGGGCGGTGACATGGGGATGAAAACACTGCTTCTACTGGCCATGGAGCCACAGTCCCTGCTGGCCGGGGTCAACTGCACCCCCAAAGGAATGAATGCTGGACTTCAGTTGGAGTTGTTGGGGTAAATAAAAATGTTTTTCCATCCAGGTTCACAGATACCCAAGTTAAGAATGGGGAGGGGTACCTCTGGTCCAGAGGAGGGAGGGGGAGCTGGAGGTTAAAGGGCCTCGGGGAATGGGAAGGTGGAGGGGCCTGATCCCTGAGAGCCCTGGGTCCTGGAAGGCCTGAGCACTGCTGAGGCGACGGGCAGGGAGTGGCCCCATCAGACAGGGTGTCTGGGGAGGTCGAGGTGGGAGGAGGCGGGGCCCCACGTGTGAGCCTCCATAGGACCCAGAGAGAGTGAGACATTGAAGGGTCCCAGGAGATGGGGAGAGAAGGGACCTGGGGCTTCTCCTCCTGAAAGGCCCTTTGACAAGGGGCAATAGCACCTGCATTTCTGCCTCTACAAACCTCAAGTGCATTTTGCTTTGAAGATGTGGAGAATTTCAGGCCATTTCTAGGAATGACCCAGAATGCTAGGAGTTGGTGACCTCAGGGCTGGGCCGAGCCTCCCTCAACCTTGACCAGGGCTCCCAGTTCATGTCTCTGCAGGGTGGGCTTGCCTAAGGGGCAAGGAGAATTGTTCACATGCCCAGGATGCCTGCCTCTCGAGCAAGCCTTGGTGGGGTATTGTGGCCCAGAGCTGGCTTTGTGGGGGGACTGTGTTTTCCTGCAGACACCTGGCCCTGAAGATCAACACTTTTCCATCCCTGGATCCTCCAGTGCGCAGGAAACTAAGTCCCTGGGAAGGGTCCAAGAGCTCATTTCCCCTAAGCTTTTCATCTACAATGGGGAAACTGAGTCTCAGAGAGGGTCCAGGACTGGCTGCTGCAGCAGGTCAGAGTTTGCGCAGCCTGCCACCATTTCCAAGGAACCACAGATGCCGATGTGTAGGCCCTGAGGCTGCTGGAGCGCTCTGCATACACTTGACTCAATCTTCACGAGGAGGCCCCTGAGAGGTGGGCATTAGGATCCTTAGAACGGGGCTGGGGAAGTGGAAGGTCAGAGCTTCTGGCAGGTGGGCCTCAGATCTCGGCCTGTCCTTAGGTCAAGTCCTTGCTCCTCCCTGGAGACCATGCTGTCCCCAACGGTCACCATCTTGACCACCTTGCAGTGGGGATTTAGTCCCCTTGTACAGAGAGGGAAACTGAGGCCCGGAGTGAAAAGACCCTTCTCTGCTCTGCAGCTGGGATGCAGTTCCCTGGGGTGGCCTTTGCTCTTCCCTGAAATGGGCAGGCAGGGCTCACAGTGGCTGCCTTGAGCTTGGCGGGAGCCCAGCGCTGTCCTTAGGAGAGCCGCGCCCCCTGCTGCTCCCGCCCTGCACTGCCTCTCGCTCAGTAAACCTCGGGGCCTCCCAGCCCCAACCCTGAACACCTGACTTAGGGGCCAGGAGTAGGGGAGGATTCCCCAAGGGCCTGGGACCCACCCGGGAGGTTCCTCTAAGTCTCTGGCTTCCCGGCATGGGACCACCTCTGTCGTCAACCCAGAGCTCCAGATTCAGGCTCCGCCAGGCCAACGTGTGTAGGAGCAGGGCCGGCCCTCTGGCCCGTGTTATCTCAGCTCGTTCTTCAACAATGCCAAGAAGCTTGTTTAATTTACGTACACCCCTCCTTCGTTCATTTCTACTTACTCCCCCTTGTCACCCTGCCTGAAATATTGATAGTTCTTTACAAACAAGCATAAGATGAGATGTTGCTTATCCTCAGTGGAATGGAATTCACTCTCTCCAGCCTGGGTCTGGGCTGGGCCAGGGTCTGCCTCTCTCCAGGGTAGTGGTGTCCCATGCCAGGACCCCATGGCCCCATCCCATCCCTCCATCTCTGCCCAGAGCTGGACAGCAGTGTGCATCCTGGGCCTGCAGAGGAGCCCTCCAAGCTGTGGGCAGGCCCGGCCCTTTGGCTTGACCCCTGCCCAAGTCCAGGCTTCATGTCAGATGAGGTCACCACTTACACCACTCCAGGGACCTCAAAGACCATCGTCAGCTGTGATAAGACGCGGTGGCTCTGTGAGTGGGTGACTCAGAGGGTGGGCTCTGCTCAGGCAGATGGGTGGGGGGGTGGGCGTAGGTTGTGACAGGGGCTACCCTTTCTGCACCTCCCAACACTGACATCAGCTCTGCTGTCCTCGGGTGCTTCTGTAAGCTCTGGGAACAACCCCTCAAGGGGGAATGCCAGTTACAGCCATTTTATAGGTGCAGAAAGCCAAGCTAGGGGAGTTTAAATGACTTGCCCAAGGCCCCTCAGCCTTTGGGTGATAGACCCAGACTTAGGAAAAGGTGGATCTGACCCCAAAGTGTATGTTCTTCCCCCAGAGCCACACTGCTGTTCCATACCCATTTTATGGAAGGAAAAACTGAGGCCCACAAAGGGAAAGTGGGTGGCTGAGACAACCGGGCTAACTGATACTGGCAGGTCGCATTGATTGAGCCTCTGCGATGTACTGTGTACCAGGGACTGTGCAGGTGTCTAGCCCTTACCACACCCTCTGAAGGAGGTCTTACTATTGCCATGCCCTTTGCACAGATGAAAAAGCAAGGACAGAAAGACTCAACAGCTTATCGCTATGTCCAAGATCACACAGTGAGTGACCTGCAGCGTTGGATTGGAACCCAGGCAGAGGGATTCATCATGTGCAGAAGCGACTTGGAGGCTCACAGGAGGAAGGCTGGGAGGAGGGGGAAGGAGCGGGGAGATGGCTTCCAGGGCGTGGAACCCGCCCCGGCTGATGAAATGAAATGATGAGTCAGGGTCCCGCAGCTGGGCATGGGTCCCCTCTTTCTTCTTCACATGGCGCTCCTCCTTTGGCTTTCTGGAGCCCGAACCCCTCTTGGAAATCACCCTGACTCCACCCAGCCCTGCCAGGAGGGGTTGAATGTGAGCCCCCTGGACCACAATGGCCTCTGCCTCCTGGGAGGGGATGTCCTGTCCAGGGAGGCGGCTCTCCCAGGACCGCCAGCCCCACCTGCCCGCAGACGGTGCTGCTGTCCTGGAGGCCGCTTGGCCTCTGTCCACCTTCTGAGGGGCCACAGGCCAGGGGTCATCTGAGGCCTCCATCCTCCAGTGGGAGCTGGGGTGAGGTAATGGCCTAAATTATGGTTCTGGCCACCCGGGTGTCAGGAATAGGGAAGCTGTCCGGGGTGAGTAGGGGGGACACTGCTCTGTGGGGTAAGGTTGAGATGCTTGAGCTGCCTCTGTAGGGTCACAGAGGCCTGGGGGACTGCAGAGGGCCGGGAAGGTGGGGCTTCCGCCCTGAGGGGCAAGGAGGCCTCTGGTGACCCTCGGGCTCCTGCGGGGAAACAGGTGCTCCTCAGGCGCCCCCTCCACAGTGCGAGTGCTGAGCCCGTTCCCGCTGCTCCCTGACCAGGTGTGGTTGAATACTGTGACCATTCCCATGTCCTAGGGAAGAACGCAGAGGCTCCGAGAGGTGAAGCGACACCCCACCCCTCATCCCTAAATGCCACCACCTCTAAGACACCCTCGGACAAAATGCCTCAACAGCTCACACCCATGCACAGCTGTCTCTATCTGAAACACACACAAACCTCTACCCACTGTGGTCTCTTCCCTGACCCAACCTGACCCCCTCCCTCCCAAGCCCTGGGAGTCAGCCCGACCCTCGTCCTGGAGACTCCATGGGTAGGGACAGCAGTGCATCCGGCCTCCCTGTTCCCGGGACCCCCACTGCAGGGACTTCCTCCTCCATCCCTCCCGGGTCCTGACTCCCACGCCCAGCTCCGGCATCACCCGAAACTGCTCCATCTTCCCAGACCCCGGTTTCCAGCACACCCCGTCCCATGCTACCTGGCCATGTGGGCCTCCTTTCTGCTGAGCAAATGGGCAACAGGGGCTGTTCTACCTGCTGGGGCGAAGCCTCCTCCTTCCCGAGGAGAAAGTGGCTGGGGCCGCGGACATGCAGTGGGTCGGGATGTACCCCGCCAGGAAACTGGGATTTCCTGTGGTGCCTCTTCCCATTCACACGTCCAGCAAGAAAAAGTCTTAAATAAAATATATAAAAATAATATACAATATATACTATCTTAATATAAAATATATTATTGTATATAATATATAGATAATTTCCATAACATATATATGTGCAACTGCTTTTTTGTGAGACAATTCATGAACTATGCAATTCATGCTTGTAGAGTGTGAGATTCAGCAGTATTTGGTACATCCACACATGTGCCACCATCGCTGGCATCAATTTTAAAACATTCCCACCACCCCAGAAAGAAACCCCATCCCCGGGAGTAGCCGATCCTCGACCCCGCCGCCTCCTGCTGCCGTGGGCCCTGCTGTCCCCGCCCTCCTGCCCCTGCCCGACTCGGGCAGCGTTCCCTATTCTGTGCTGGGCCAGCCTGGCCCCACATCCCTCCTCCGGGATGCACCTCCTTCCGCGTGTTCTGAGCTTTTATTTGAGATAATTATAGATTCATAGACACATGAGAGTGACAAAGAATGCCGTGCGCCTTCCCCAGGGTCCCCAGACGCTCATGTCCTATGACATTCGCTTTATCGCTCTGACTCTGTCTCTGTCCCTCCACCACTCTCTCCTTCCATCCCTCAATCACTCTCTGTCTCTCCATGTCTCTCTGTCTCTATATCTGTGTCTCTATGTCTCTCTATGTGTCTCTCTGCATGTCTTTGTTTCTCTCTGTGTCTCGTCTTTCTGTCTCTGTCTCTATGTCTCTGTCTCTGTATATCTGTCACTCTGTGTGTCTCTCTCTGTGTCTCTGTGTATCTCTCTGTCTCTGTGTCTCTCTCTGTCTCTGTTCTCTCTGTGTCTCTGTGTGTGTCTCTCTGTGTCTCTGTGTCTCTGTCTCTGTGAATCTCTGTGTCTCTGTGTCTCTGTGCCTCTATGTGTCTCTTTCTGTGTCTCTGTCTCTCTCTGTGTCTCTCTGTGTGTCTCTGTTCTCTCTGTGGCTCTGTTCTGTGTCTTTGTGTCTCTGTGTGTCTGTGTGTCTCTGTGTCTCTGTGTCTCTCTCTGTGTCTCTGTCTTTCTCTGTGTCTCTATGTCTCTCTGTGTGTCTCTGTGTCTCTGTGTGTCTCTGTGTGTCTGTGTCTCTGTTCTCTGTAAGTCTGTGTTTCTCTCTGTGTCTCTGTCTCTGTGTGTCTCTGTCTCTGTGTGTCTCTGTGTGTCTCTGTGTCTCTGTTCTCTCTATGACTCTGTGTCTCTCTGTGTCTCTGTGTCTCTCTCTGTGTCTCTGTTCTCTCTGTGTCTCTGTGTATCTCTCTCTATGTCTCTGTGTGTCTCTCTGTGTGTCTCTGTATCTCTGTTCTCTCTATGACTCTGTGTCTCTCTCTGTGTCTCTGTTCTCTCTGTGTCTCTCTGTATCTCTCTCTATGTCTCTGTGTCTCTGTTCTCTCTGTGTCTGTGTGTTTCTCTGTGTGTCTCTGTGTCTCTCTGTCTCTGTTCTCTCTGTGTCTCTGTGTCTCTCTCTGTGTCTCTGTTCTCTCTGTGTCTCTGTGCATTTCTCTCTGTGTCTGTATGTCTCTGTGTGTGTGTCTCTCTCCATCTCTCATGTGTCTGTCTGTCTCCCACGTGTGCACACGCTTTTTCCTGGGCTGTGTCAGGGTATGGTGCAGACACCGGTGCCCTCCAGCCGTGAACCGCTCAGAACCGTCCTGAGCACCGCACACCCCTCCACACCTGCACCACGAAGGTCAAAGTCAGGCTCCCGTCTGCATCTGGGGGACCCCGACCTAAGCCAGGGCCTGAGGTGAGAGGTCAGACAGGTCAGGCTGGGAGCCTGGCACAGGAGGGACGGAGGTGATGTTCGGAATTGGAAAATCCCCCCACCTTCCTGCAACCTCAGCCGTCACTGAGACGCCTTGGCTAGCAACGCTGCAATCCAAGCTCACTAGGCAGAACTGAGCAGCCACCCTGCCGGGAACCCAGCACAGGGCCCTGAGAGAGCCTCTGCCCTGGGAGGCCACCACCCCACAGGCCTCGCGCTGCAGACTGCAGTCCACGTCCTCCAGCCATGGCTGAGAGCGGGGGCTCTGCCTGCCCCTTCTCCGCGGCTGCACCTTCCCAGCAGTGCCTGTCCTGTGGGCTGCATGAGGCCTGACGAGCGGCCCCGGGTCAGCAGGGGCTGGTGGGAGCCTGTGCAGGGAGGGAGCTGAGGGTCTGGGAGACGGGATCCCCTGCTCAGGGTCACAGCGGGTCGGCAGAAGAGCGGGGCTGACCCTGGGGCCCAGTTGCCCTGGACTGGATGCAGGTTTGGGTGGAATTCTCTTCCCAGGCCCAGCTGTGGGTGCTGGCGGGTGGCATTGACCATGCCACCCGCCAGCAGTTGCATGTCCTAAACGTCCCACTGCTGGGAATAGGCGTGGCACGGACAGGCCAGGACAGAGGGAAGGCCTCGAATCGCTCCTTCTGGCCAAGTGTGGAGCAGCAGCGGGTGGTGAAAGTGGGGGTTGGTGGGCTAGAGCGGGGTCAGGCCCAGGATGCAGGCCCTGGCAAAGATTTGGATGTGACGCCAAGTGTGGCAGGGGTGCTGGGGGCTGCATGGGTGGAGGGGCAAGGGCAGGGGTGGGGAGCAGCTGGGGTCGAGAGAGGCAGTGGCCCCACCAGGGTTGTGTCCACAGAGGGCACTTTTGTGGCATCTGGATGTGCAGGAACGATGTCCCTTTAATCTTAAATATCTCCGTGTGGATATGTAAGATGACAAACCCTTCAAGAGGTGACACTCGGTGGCTGTGGAGGAGCCCCCGGGCAGCCCCGGAGGGTGGACGAGAGTGTGTTCCTGGTTCCTGCAGGGCTGCGGTGTGCTCCCTCCAGCTGAGGCAAGGGTCCCTATAATTTTCCTGCAGTTGGCAGGAAGCTCCAGCCATGCAGCCGCGGTGGATTCCCTGCCCCCAAAGGGGCCCCCCTGCTTCACCCCTGCCCCATCTGTGGGTCTCTGGGTCAACGCAGACCTTGTGGTATCTTTGTGCAGACTGAGCACTTCCACTCCTGCTACAGCCACTGGCGGTCAGTGACGTCACCCCCAAGGCGTCTGCTTCCCAGTACCCCTGCCCGCAGGCCTGGCCCTGGCGGTGGAGTAGACGGCTCTGGAGCCTCCCCTCTCCATCTGCTGTGGCTCCCCGGTTCCCCAGGGCTCCTGCAGCGACACGCCGGCCTTCTCCAGCCTGCAGGCCTTCGCCCTGCGGTGCCCTTTCCACTTCCACAGATAATTCTTCCTCCTGTCAACATCCAGGTTAGGCATCGCTGCCCCCAGGCTAGGGAGGCCCTGGCTCTGGACGAACACTGCCCCTGGGCCTCCCCTACGAGGCATGCGGCCTGGACTAAAGCTGGTGTCATTGTCAGTGAAGGCTAAATCCATATTTTCTTTGAGCTCTGCTGGCGGGAGTCTTGGTTCCCATGGCAGGAGTGCTTCCAACAGGGGCCACAGAAATGGTCCCATCAATCAGAAGACGGACCTGCCACCTGGCCAGTTGGGCCCCTCTCTTTCCGCTGAACAAATGGGCCCAGAGGGTGATTCCACAGGCTGGGGCGATGGCTCCTGATTCCCTGGGGAGAAATCGGGGTGCGGTTTCTACTGCACAGTGAAGCAGGGAGGGCCGCGTCTAGGAACTGGGGATTTCCTGCCGTGCCTCTTTGTATTCACATGTTCGGTGAGAAAAATTAATGAAAATATAGCACAACTTCAGAGAAAGGTGGGACCGCAGAGACTCAGACCCTTCAGAAAGAGGTGCTCGGCTGTGTCCATGAGCAGTGCGTTTCGCCACAGCGATTGGAGGGATTGTCCATGGAATGACTGGAAGGATGGCGTCCATGCACTTGGCCCCTCAGGCCTCTGTCTGGGTGGAGTGAGGGTCCCTCGACGTGCACCTGCCTCGTATCCCTGTCAGGAAGTAGCAGCGGCTCAGATGCAGGCACCATGAGAGAAGCCACGTGGACACGTGGACAAGCCTGAGAGCATCTTCAGGAGCAAGCTCACCCCATCTGGGGTTCTCTGACCCCAGGCTGGGTGCCTTACAGAATAGGGGTTGGGGGAGGTGGCCAGAGAGAGAGAGAGATTCCAGAGCCACTGAGAGCTGAGTGTCCCTGTGCACCCAGGCCCAGCGGCTCCCGGAATCTACCCCGAGGAAATGTAATCAAGGCTGCTGCAAGTGCTCAGCGGCAGGAAGCTCCCCCGGCTGGTTTACAAGGCTGGAGAACTGGAACCACTTAAGCGCCTGGTGGGTATGTTTGAGGAAGCTCTGTGGACTCTCTCTCCCTTTCCGTCTCTGGCTCGTTCTCAAGTTGGGAAAAATAATTATTACTTTTATGCAACTGTTTATTACTAGTAGCATTGTTAGTCATCATCTATCATAACAAAAAGTGCACATTCTCAGGCCAGGCACAGTGGCTCATGCCTGTAATTCCAGCACTGTGAGAGGCTGAGGCAGGTGGATCACTTGAGTCCAGGAGTTCGAGACCAGCCTGGGCAACATAGCAAGACCCTGTCTCTACTAAGAATACAAAAAGTTAGCCAGGTGTAGTGGCATGCACTGTGGCCCCAGCTACTCTGGAGCCTGGAGGTCAAAGCTTCAGTGAGCCAAGATCACACCACTAAACTCCAGCCTGGGTGACAGAGTGAGACCCTGTCTCAGAAAAATAAACAAACAAAAATATACATTCTCATTGTGGGTAATTTAGAAAGTAGCAGAGTATGCAGACGTTTAAAAAGTCACCCTCTGCAGTAGGTGGGTTGCTGGCCCTGAGAAAGATACATCCATACCCCAGCCCCCAGGTGTTTTGCAAACACCATATGACCGTGTTTGCAAAAAGTGTCTTTGCAAATGTGATCAAGTTGAGATCATCCTGGATTAGCCAGAAGGCCCTGAGTTTACTGATGATTGTCCTTATGAGAGACACACGGAGGAAGAGCAGGAGAGGGAGGAGGGGGCTCCATGAAGACAGAGGTAGGGAGTGGAGTAACATAGCCACAAGCCAAGGAACATCTAGAGCCACCAGGAACCGGCAGAGGCAGGAGGATCCTTCCCCTGGAGGCTTTGGGGGGCACACAGCCCTGCCCACACCTTGATTTAGGATTTCTGGCCTCCAGAGAACTGTGAGGAGGCACATTTCTGTTGCTTTAACCCACCACGTGTGGTCATTTGTCACGGCAGCCACCAAAAACCGCCCCAGGAAACTGCACCTGAATCTCCAGTCAGCATGGGGCTTGTGACATCGGGCCGCTCTCCTCTGGACTTGAGTCTTGGGCTGTGTTTGTGTGTGTGTGTGTGTGTGTGCGCGCAAGTGTGTGTGTGAGTGTGCGTTACATAGTTAAGATCACACTAACAGACCTTGCAGTATCTTCCTTTTAAAAATCATAATTTCATGAGGGTGTTCTTTTTGTTAAATAATTTTCACAGAATATCCTTCTGATTTGTTTTACAAAATGTGGAAGATACAGGCATATACATGCAAGGAATAAACATTATATTTGGCCAGGAGCAGTGCCTCACGCCTGTAATCCCAGCGCTTTGGGAGGCCGAGGTGGGTGGATCATGAGTTTGGGGGTTCAAGACCAGCCTGGCCAAGATAGTGAAACCCCGTGTCTACTAAAAATACAAAAATTAGCTGGGCATGGTGGTGGGCACCTGTAATCCCCACTACTCGAGAGGCTGAGGCAGAGAATTGCTTGAATCTGGGAGGCGGAGTTTGCAGTGAGCTGAAATCGAGCCACTGCACTCTAGCCTGGGTGACAGAGTGAGACTCCATCTCAAAAAAAAAATTATATTTAATTATGCCAGTCAAAAATAATAATCATTTTTGTGTTTTTCTTCTAGATTTGCACACGGATCAAAACCCTCTCGGGAAATGTAAAATGGTACATCCACTGTGGAAAATGCTTTGGCGGTTTCTTAACAATCCAAAACATACACTTGCGACCCAGCTCTTGGCTCCTGGGCGATTGTCCCAGGGAAATGAAGACACAGGTACACAAACACCTGTACAGAGCTGTTCACTGCAGCTTTATTTGTAACAGCCAGAAACTGTCAACAACCAGACATACTAGATGAGTTATTACACAGTCACAGACCGTACTGTCCACCGTGGCCACAGCTCGGCTATAAAAAGGAGCAAACGGCTGACGGCCTAGCAAGGGGGCTGCACTGCAAACACATTACACTGAGGGGCAAAGCCAATCTCAGAACGTCACCTACTGTGTGACTCCATGTATATGATCTTGAATTGACAAACCCATAAGGATGAAGTTCAGACTTACAGCTGCTGGGGTGGGCGGGGAGGTGGGTCTGGCCACCACAGGGCAGCCGAGGGAGGGCTTTGTGGGGGTCACACTGCTGTGTCTTGACGGTGGTGGTGCTTACAGGAATCCATGCACATGATAAAATGACGTGGAACTAAGGACACGCATTGTACCCACATCCATTTCCTGGATTCCATACTCTATTGTAGCCACATAAGATCGCTGGGGGAAGCTGGGGGAAGGGTGCACGAGACCTCTCTTCCTATCTTTGCAAAGTCTTGTAAATCTATAATTATTTCAAAAGAAAAACAAAAAGCACCTTCTGCCTGAAAGATGGAAACCACGCTAGGTATTTAAGACAGGTGATTAATTTAGGGTATTGGTCACATAGGTGATGGAGGGACAGAAAAGCCACTCAGAGGACACTGAGGCACAGAGCAGGGGGCTGTTACCCCACCAGGACTGGAGCAGCAGGTGGGAATGCTGGAACCCTGGGCTGGGGTTCCTTGGCTGGAGCTCAGGTCACAAACAGAGTGTGTATTAGTCTGTTTTCACTGCTGATAAAGACATACCTGAGGCTGGGCAATTTACAAAGAAAGAGGTTTAATTGGACTTACAGTTCCACGTGGCTGGGGAACCGTCACAATCATGGTGGAAGGCAAGGAAAAGCAAGTCACATCTTACATGGATGCCAGCAAGCAAAAAGAGCTAGTGCAGGAACCCTGCCACTTACAATAACCATCAGATCTCATGAGACTTACTCACTATCACGAGAACAGCATGGGAAAGACCTACCCCCATGATTCAATTACCTCCCACCGGGTCCCTCCCACAACACATGGGAATTCAAGATGAGACTTGGGTGGGGACACAGCCAACCTATATCAGAGTGTATGTAGGAGTGCATGTGTGTGCACATACACAACGGGAGAAACACCCTGGCGTCTCCCCTCCTCTCACCTGGGGCCCTCCCATCAGCTGAGCCCAGCAGGAAGCTGGTTGGAAAGGGAGCCTGGGAAATATTTTCTTCCCAAGACACAGAACAGATTGGAGAAGAGTAGAGAAAGGGGTAGAGAACCCGAAGGCAAATGAACAGCAGGGTACGTACATCAGGCACACTTGTTTTTGTCACCGTGCTCACGCTATAGTGGAATGTTTCTACTTATTTGACTTTTTATTGTTTTGAGATGGAGTTTCGTTTTTGTTGCCCAGGCTGGAGTGCAATGGCACAATCTTGGCTCACTGCAATCTCCGCCTCCCAGGTTCAAGCAATTCTCCTGAGTTGCCAGGATGACAGGCATGCACCACCACGCCCTGCTTTTTGTATTTTTAGTAGACACGGGTTTTCACCATGTTGGTCAGGCTGGTTCCAAACTCCTGACCTCAAATTATCTGCCCGCCTTGGCCTCCCAAAGTGCTGGGATTACAGGTGTGAGCCACCGTGCCCGGCCATTGACTTATAAATAAAAGGTGAATTCTCTTTTTATTAAACTTCTTTCGGCCAGGCGTGGTGGCTCACGCCTGTAAGCCCAGCACTTTGGGAGGCCGAGGCGGGCGGATCACTTGAGGTCAGGAGTTCAAGACCAGCCTGACCAACATGGTGAAACCCCATGCCTATAAAAAATACAAAAATTAGCCAAGCATGGTGGCACATGCCTATAATCCCAGCTACTTGGGAGGCTGAGGCAGGAGAATTGCTTGAACCTGAGAGGCGGAGGTTGCAGTGAGCTGAGATTGTGTCACTGCACAACAGTGCACGACAGAGTAGAAATCTGTCTCAAAAAAACAAAAAACAAAAACTTCTTTGGAACACACGCTTTGAACAGGTCCACACCAGCCAATGGGTGTGGCTGATGCTCTGCTCAGACAGCCCCATCACTGAGTGCTGGGATTACTAACCCTGTGATAAACTGTCTTGGGCGTAAACTGTTGAGGGCCTCTGCAGGGACTTTGTTAGGATGTAGATAAGAATAAGGTGAGGAAAGAGTCTTCACAGGCCCATGAATATCAACTCTTTTAAGACTCTTGGGGGCCGGGCACGGTGGCTCATGCCTGTAATCCCAACATTTTAGGAGGCCGAGGGGGGCAGATCGAGACCATCCTGGCTAACATGATGAGACCCCATCTCTACTAAAAAAATACAAAAAATTAGCTGGGCGTGGTGGCGGGTGCCTGTAGTACCAGCTACTCGGGGGGCTGAGGCAGGAGAATGGTATGAACCTGGGAGGTGGAGCTTGCAGTGAGCTGAGAGCGCACCACTTCACTCCAGCCTGGGCAACAGAGTGAGAAAAAAAAAAAAAAAAGAAAGACTCTTGGGCCAGCTTGCTTTCTGGGAAGGTTTTACCAGGTTTCTTCTTTCTCCAGCAGGAGGGCCTCTCTTAATGTATCTTTGATGTCATTGAACACTATCTTTAAAAGGCATTAGATGTTTTAAAAGGTTTAGAAAGCCACCTCTCTGTAACTGGTTCATGGTGCTGGATGAGTCTCCTGTGAGTGACAAAGACAGAAGCCAAGGGGAGGGGTGGGGGACAGAGAGCCGGGAATGCCAGAGATGCTTGTGTCAGCGTGGCTCCTGCCCACCCTTGGATGATGCCTGGGGTCTGGCCAGCAGCTGCTCATACTGAAACCCTCCCATTTGGCAGCCTGCTTGATCGAACCCTCCCTGCAGCCCACATTGCTGTCACACCCTACAAGTCATTGTCCTAGAAGGCCTCACCCTCTAGCTGGCTCTGCCTGGAACTCCCCCTCCCTGCACCATCACCCGTTTGCTCTTTCCTCACTGGCTCTGTGATTTAACACGTATTCCCCAAGCACCCTGTGTCCTGGGGATGCCTGAGCAGCACTCAGGGAGCAGGGGGAGGACAGGGAGGTAGGACATGCCGAGGTGTCACACCCCAGGTGGACCCCTGCACTGCACCCCCCTGTGAAGCCTCACTTGCCCCCAAGCGGGATTCCCTGCCTCCCTTCTCTGTGGCCCCATGCCCCGTGCCAGTCTGCCTCATGGCTAGAGTAGCAGCAGCGTCCACCTCCACTCCACAGTACGGGACGCATCATTTATCTCTGTTCCTCTCAGCCTACTCCTGACCCAGCACCAGCAGGGGCTTAAAAAACAGGGGCCCTGTGAACAGACTGATGAACAGTGCTGTGATCTCTTACTGGCGTGGCGCATGCTGGGATGCCCTGTTTAGAGCCCACCTGCTTCTGGTGCACTTGGAAACATGCCCACCCCTCTTTGTGTATTGCATTGTACAGAAGAGAAACCAGGCTGGGCACGGTGGCTCATGCCTGTAATCCCAGAACTTTGGGAGGCCAAGGTGGGCGAATCACCTGAGGTCAGGAGTTTGAGACCAGCCTGGCCAACATGGTGAAACCCTGTCTCTACTAAAAATACAAAAATTAGCCGGCATGGTGGCGTGCGCCTGTAGTCCAGCTACTTAGGAGGCTGAGGCTGGAGAACTGCTTGAATGTGGGAGGCAGAGGTTGCAATGAGCCAAGATTGTGCCATTGCACTTCAGCCTGGGCAACAGAGCAAGACTCCATCTCAGAAAAAAAAAAAAAGAAGAAACCAGAGGGTCAGAGAGGGAAGTGACTTGCCTCTGGTCACACAGCCAGCACATGGCTCTATTAACCCAGAGTTGAGATAGCATCTTCCCTGGCTCCACCAGCTATAGGGGGCTGTGCAAGAAGGCCCTGGACTGGATTTCTCCTCACAATTTATGACTTCAGAAGACATGACTTTGGGCATATAATCATGGAAAGACAGAATTCATGTGCCAAGATCTTCATTGCAGTTGGGTGCTGTGGCTCATGTGTACAATGCCAGCATTTTGTGAGGCTGAGACAGGAGGATCACTTGAGGCCAGGAGTTCAAGACCAGCCTGGGCAACGTAGTGAGACCCTGTCTCTACAAAAAATAAACAAAATTAGCAAGCATGGTGACGTGCATCTATAGTCCCAGCTGCTTAGGAGGCTGAGGTGGGAGGATTGCTTGAGCCTGGGAGTTTGAGGCTTCCGTGAACCGTGATCATGCCACTGCACTCTAGCCTCACCAGCCCATCCACAAATCAGGACGCGGCCCTCACCAGCCCATCCATGAATCAGGACGCAGCCCTCACCAGCCTCACCAGCCCATCCACGAATCAGGACGCGGCCCTCACCAGCCCATCCACGAATCAGGACGTGGCCCTCTCCAGCCCATTCACGAATCAGGATGCGGCCTTCACCAGACGCTGAATCTACTTCACCTTGAACTTGCACTTTCCAGCCTCCAGAACGGGGAGAAAGAAATGTCTGCTGTTTGTAAGCCACCCAGGCCGCAGTATTCTGTGAAAGCAGCAGGAATGGATTGAGCCAGTGGCATTGGCACAGTGGAATGCTATGGGGTTTTATTAGAAACAGAAAGAAGAGGCAAGGGCCTGGACACGCAGACCTGCCAAGACACCCACATACTGGTAAGAGGAAGACAGAGGTTCTCAACGCAGCCAGAGCCTCTCTCCCTCTGTCTCACACACACAAAACACAGGCACACACATGCCCACAAAACACACACAACCCACACACAACCATACTTCCTCAATTCCAAGCTACTGTTGATGACAAGAGAATCACCTATTTGAAAATAACTTTTCCAGAAACGAAACTATTTCCCACAAAAAAGGAGATCCTCTCCCTCGCTGACAATGCCCATCTGCCCATCTGTTCAGCTCTGTGTCACTCATTCATCAGCATCTCAGCCACAGAGTTCGACCAGCAATTTTTACTTTCAATAGTTGAAGCTCCTTCTGAACCTCAGCTAATTTGCAAACTCAGAGAGTCTTAGTCTTCCCAAGCCCCAGCCTGCAACCTCAGCCCAGACACCCAGGCACCAGGGCCCTGTCTGTTTGGACTCCGGAGAGGAGTCAGTGTCTGACCTCCTTTCTCCCTGAGGGCTTAGGACCTTTGCATGGTGACAAGTGGACAGGGACCCTCCGGGGGTCATTCTGTCCACTTGCTCTGAACAAGGAAGCCTGCTCTGGAGGTGGATAGAAGTGAGCCCCTCAAACCTCCAGGAGCACCCCATGCCCAGTGCTGCCACCATGACCCCAACAGAGACAAGGCAGCTCCTCTTAATCATGCACGCCTCCACATGGAGATGGTCAAAGCAGGAAGGGAGGGAGGTTTTCGAAAAGGGAAGGATAGAAGGAGAGAAGAGAGGCAGGGAAAGGGGAAAGAAGGAGGGAAGGAGAGGCAGAAAGAAGGAAGGAGAGAGGAAAGCAGAGAGGGAGAGGAAGGATCCCCTCTGTGATGCTCGCAATCCCGCATTACAGGTGGGGAAACTGAGGGCAGACAGTCTCCCAGGGCTAAGAGCATAGGAGAAGCAGCCGTGGAGCGCAGAGCTGCCTGCCACAGAAGGGCATATTCTTTCACTAAGCGACACCCGCCACCCTTCCCCCACTCCCCATCAAAATGCTAGATAAGAAAACCACAGGGACGTAGGGCCATGCAGCAGACGCAAGCAGTGGCTTGGGAAAGGCACTGTAAATCCGCGCTGATTCTGGCCATGGTGAAACACGGCCGCTGGGGGTGCTGGGGTGGCTGTGGGGAGGCTGGAGGTGGCCCTGAATCATCTTTCCCTGGGAAACGGGGTAAACGTGCTTCCAGTTCATCTGGGTCCATGTCTCCATTCCCGGCCACTGCCTGGGGCTGATGACCTCCATGACCTCATTGCCCCATCAAGAGGCAGGTACCCCTTGAAATTGGGACCTGACCACCCTGACCACGCACAGCCCGCCCCGGCCTCAGGAGTGGCGTCAGCCCCCTCCCGCAGACCAGCTCCCTCAGGCCCACCCTCCCCTGTTCTGCCTCCCACCGCTCTGCATCCTGCTGCCTCCTGCTTCCTGAATCCACCAGGGCTTCAAGCCCCTCTCTTGGCTCATCTGGAGCACATCCCTGGTGGCCAGCCAGAAAATGGCCCCCTAGGACCTCGTGCCAGGAACCTGGAACCAGCACCTGTGATCTCATAGGGAAACAGGGATTCAGACCAGGGACTTGGGATGGAGGGATGATCCTGGACTATCTGAGTAGGCCCTAAACGCCACCACAAGTGTCCTTAGGAGACAGAGGCAGAGGGAGGTTGGAACAGACACGCAGAGCAGAAGGCCTTGTAAAGATACTGCAGAGAGGGGAGCACGTGGGTCGCCAGCAACCTGGGAGGGGCAGGAAGGGTCCTCTCCCCACCTTCCGAGGGCATGGCCCTGCCGATGATGCCTTGATTTGGACCCCTGGCCTCCAGAACCGTGAGAGGAGGCACGTCTGCTGCTTCAAGCCACTAAACCAGGAGAACTTGTTATGGCGGCAACTGGAAACTGAGACAGGCCTCCTGGAGTGCAGAGCTAGATTTTCAGCCAGACCAACAGGTAAAGAACGCCTGCTGTTTCGTTTTGGCCCCGAATTGCAATGCCATTTTTATTCCCCCGAGCTATGCACCAAGGGTCCTCACGCAACAGAGAAATAAAGGGTTAGTGGGACACACGGCGTGTCAAGATGGACACCGGTGATGAGGGGAGATTGGTGGTGTGGAGCAGCCTGGCTGGCTCTGCCCTGGCTCCCACTGCAGCCTCCCAGCGACGGCTTATGCCGCTGCCTGCTGACCCCCAGGGTTACCATGGGAACGCCGCCACAGGTGCTGTGGGGAAGCTGGAGGCTGCAGGGGTGTCCAGGCTCTGCCCCTCCCTACTTCCTTCCCCTCTTTGGGCCTCAGCTGCGAGAAGGGGCTGTGACCACGCGATCTCTGTAATGCACCTTGTCCCTAAAATGGCAGCGGCCCCAACTGCCCACCAAGAAGCACAGGCTGGGCCGGGCGCGGTGGCTCACGCTTGTAATCCCAGCACTTTGGGAGGCCGAGGCGGGCGGATCACGAGGTCAGGAGATCGAGACCACGGTGAAACCCCGTCTCTACTAAAAAAATACAAAAAATTAGCCGGGCGTGGTGGCGGGCGCCTGTAGTCCCAGCTACTCGGAGAGGCTGAGGCAGGAGAATGGCGTGAACCCGGGAGGCGGAGCTTGCAGTGAGCCAAGATTGCGCCACTGCACTCCAGCCTGGGCGACAGAGCGAGACTCCGTCTCAAAAAAAAAAAAAAAAAAAAAAAAAAGAAGCACAGGCTGTTGTTCAGAGCGGGTGTTCGAGAATATTCATTTGTCAAACACGCAGTTAACAAAAGGTCCAGTCAGGAAAGGGGCTGCAGGGACTGCTGAGAAAGAGCAAAGGACATTCCGTTCAGTGCAGAAACCTCCAGAGATTCCCTTCATGGGATACCTTCCTGCGCACTCAGAACCCTTTGCCAACCACATGGGACACACCTGCCACTGGACCTCGGAGGCCGAGGCTCCCTTCCAAACCCCAGCCCCAGGCGAAGCTTTCTGCCTGCCTTGCAGGTTCCTCTCAGGGGAGTTCAATACTCGTGGAACCTGCCTTCCTTCAGGAGTTCTCACACCCCCGCCTGGGCTTGTTTATTCCCTCAACAAACGCCTGCTAGGCACGTACCCTGTGCTGGTGGGCACGTGATGGTGAGCGAGACCCACTCCAGGCTCCAGGGCCTCATGGAGTGGAGGAGCTGGGTAAACAGGTGGGTAGCAATTCAGTGCAATGAACGCTACTCAGGGGAGTGTAGAGAGCCAGGTGGGGGAACTGCCAGGGGGTGGTGCAGGCAGAAAAGGCTTATAAAGGGGTCATTCACATGGGGTCCTGAAGGGTGGGTAGGAGCCCGCCAGGCCAAGGGCAGAGTGCAGCCCATGCACGGGGATGGATAGATTATTGCCCATGCACGCCGATCTCTCCTGCCCAGGCTTTTTCCATTAAAAAGATAACAACAGCTGGGTATACTTCGAAACAGCCATGGTCCCAGCTACTCAGGAGGCTGAGGCATGAGGACCACTTGAGCTCAGGAGTTCAAGACAAACCTCGACAACATAGTGAGACCCTGTCTCAGAAAGAAAAAAAAGAAAAAAAAGTTAACAGTAACAGTACTGTGTATTGAGGGCTTGTTCTTTACAAACACACCCTCACATCACCCTCACAGGAACCTCTGACATCAGCATCACTGTCCCCATTTTGCAGAGGAGGAAGCCAGGACTCCAAGGGGTTGACTTCCCATGGCCACGAGCTCTGAGCAGTGGAGCCAGGGCACCTCCCAGCCCTGTGGCCATAGGCCTGTCCCTCGTTCCCCATGTGCAGGGGAGATTGGCCAATGATGAGCACTGAGGGTGCAGAGACAGCTCTATGAGGGCTGCCCCAACTCTCCCTATGACTTTTCAATGTTTAGACAAATCTGTCCCGTGGTGTGACAGCTGCCTGCAGTATTGAGTACAGTCACACGCCATGCAGGTGTGCAGCCTGGGAGCAAGAGGCTTTGCCCTCTGCCCGGTGTAGAGTGGCCAGACCATCCGGGTGTGTATAAGCACTCCGTGATGTTCACACGAACACGCGTGAACATGGCATTTCTCAGAATGCATCCCATCATTAATCAATACATCTGTAGCTGTACGTGTGCATGCGTGTACTTGGTTATATATGATGTTTGCAGATGTTAAACATACATAAAATGTCATATCTAACACTTCTATTAGATCCTGTATTACACATGTGCATGCATGTACTTGGTTATATATGATGTTTGCAGATGTTATACATACATAAAATGTCATAACACATCTATTAGATTCTGTATTACACACGTGCACATGATAAACTCTATATATTCCACGTAGCACACCATGCACACATGTGGTGAGGGTCAATTTTGTGCCAGCTTGACTGGGCTGGTAAAGTATTTCTGGGGGTGTGTGTGAGAGCAATTCTAGAAGAGTTTAGCATTTGAATCCATAGTATTAAAGAAGGCTGCCCTCATCAGCACCAGTGTAGGCAGCATCATCCCATTCCTTGAGGGTCCAGATGGGCCAAAAAGGTGAGGGAAGGGCAAATCCTCTCCCTGTCTGCTGTGGAGCTGGGACATCTGTCTTCCCCTGCCCTTGAGCATCAGCTCCCTGGTCCTCAGACTGTCAGACCTGGAATCACACCACCAGCTCTCCTGGTCTCCAGCTTCACAGGCAGCATCTCATAGGACTTCTCTGCCCCCACAGTCACTTGAGCCAATTCTCGTAATCAATCTCCATATGTGTGTGTGTATCTATGTGTACGAACAGATATGTATATGATGTATAAGTGTACATATTTACGTGTGTGTGTGTGTATATATATTATATATAATACATATTATATAATTATTATATAATATAATATATATTATATATAATACATATTATATAATTATAATATAATATAATATATTATATATTATTATATTATAATTATATAATTATTATATATTATTATATATATAATTATTATATAATTATTATATATTATTATATATAATTATTATATAATAATTATATATTATATATAATATTATATATAATATATATAATATAATATATTATATATAATATATATTATATATTATTTATATATAATATATATTATATATAATTATTATATATAACATATAATATATTAAATATAATATATATTATATATAATATATAATTATATAATATATATTATATATTAAATATAATATATAATATATATTATATATTAAATATTATATATTATATATAATATATATAATTATTATATAATATATATTATATATTAAATATTATATATTATATATAATATATATAATTATTATATAATATATATTATATAATATATATATAATATATATATATATCCTATTGGCCCCATTGCCCTGGAGAGCCCTGACTAAAACCTGTGCTGCAAGTATGTTCTCCAAGCTTGGGGCCTGTCTTTTCTGTGTCCATAGTGTCTTCCACACAGTGGTTTGTAGTTTTAATACAGCCAAACTTTGTCATCTTTTCCTTTTATGTTCTAGGTGCCTTGTTTGAGAAATTCTTTCCCACTCTGGTTCATGACGTTATCTTTTTTTTTTTTTTTTTTTTTTTTGAGACAGAGTTGTGCTCTGTTGCCCAGATGGAGTGCAGTGGTGCAATCTCGGCTCACTGCAAGCTCTGCCTCCTGGGTTCAAGCGATCGTCCTGCCTCATCCTCCTGAGTAGCTGGGACTACAGGCATGTGCCACCCTGCCCAGCTAATTTTTGTATTTTTAGTACAGATGGGGTTGCACCATGTTGGCCAGGCTGGTCTCAAACCCCTGACCTCAGGTGATCTGCCTGCCTTGGCATCCCAAAGTGCTGGGATTACAGGCGTGAGCCACCACGCATGGCTGATAGCCTCATTTTTTAAAGAAGTTAACATCATTTTTGCTTTCCACCTTTGGGTTTGTTATGTGGCAGGAATGGGTTTTTGAGGCGGATGTGAGAGGCTGATGAGATGGTGCCCACCCAGATTAAGAGTGAGTCTGCCTGTCCCAGCCCACTGACTCAAATGTTAATCTCCTTTGGCAACACCCTCACAGACACACCCAGGATCCATACTTTGTATCCTTCAATCCAATCAAGTTGACGCTCAATATTAACCATCATACATAGTGTCTATCTTCTTGATATTCAACATTGCATAATTATTATAATCGCATTTCCCAACTCAGTGTTCCAGGTCTGTGGGAATGGAATTGACTTTTGTTTACTCTTTTCCCAGGAAACTTGGCCTCTTAGTGACCCTAAAAGCTGTCTGGGACGTCTTGGATTTTCTGGGTAAACAACTCTGTCATTTGTGAATCATGTCGGTTTGTTTCTTGTTTAACAATTCTTTGAATCGATTTCTTTTTCCTTGTTTTGCTGCGTTGTCTGGGACTTCCAGTATAATGCTGAGGACACAATGAGCCTTGCTCTTGAACTTGAGTGGGATGCTTCTTACGTCCGCTCTTAGGTAAAGCAGAAAGCCCTGGTCAGGTTGAGGTCAATACCATCTCTCCTTTGCTAACAGCATTGATTACCAGTGGGGCCTCAGAGCATAGGTGGCTCTGGAGGTCCCTTTGATCTGTCCCTACAGGGTCAGGGGCTTGGGGTGAAGCTCCCATAAGGGTGAAGGCTGAGCTCACAGAGGTCCCAGGGCCTCCTTCCCTCCAGGGCCCCTCCCCCAGCACAGGGAGGGCTATCCCAGAGCATGTGGGACCCATGTGGGAAGGTAACATCACTCCTCCTCCGTCACCGTGGCCCATCCCGGGTGGGGCCCCTGAAGCTCATGCTGGAAACAAGGCTTAGGTCAGAACCAGCCCAGCTTTGCACTCTGCCCCGGATCCAGGCCATGTCGGGAACGGGTGTGTTCACAGGGCCTGACAGTGTGAGCCGTGGCCACACAGTGGGGTCCTCCCTGCTGGCCTGGAGATAGCCAGTCTGGTGTGCATTCCTGCATAGGAGGCGCAGATGCACACAGGGGCTCCCCTTTGGGGCCGACAAGGGTCAGGAGGTGAAGGGAGAGGCTTGCCCATGGGCCTCTTGGAGTCCCTGAGGCTCTGGGGACAGGGCAAGGGGACTGGCACTGGCTATCCTCCCCAGAGGGGCTGGGCCTGGCCTGAAGCCTGGGGTGCTGGCATTGAGAAACTGCCTCCCCTCTCAGACTTCTCAGGAAACCCAGCCCTTCCCACGTGGATGAGTCCCCAGAGGTTTCCTCATCCTGCAGTCTGTGCTTATCGGAGCCATCACAGACAAGGAGCTGCCGTGTTTGCTATGGGAGGGACGAGGTACGCCCTGCTTCCTGGAGATCTCCTGGCCCTGGAATTCTCTCTTCCTGGGATGCCACACAGACCCAGACCAAAGTGGCCGGGGTTGTGAAATCCTGTGTTTGGCTCTGGCTGGGTACTGAGGGCTGGCCTGGTGAGCACGGCAGCGGACGAACAGGGTCCAGGACAGAAGGCCGTGCTCACAGGGCGCCCACACCAGGGCTCAGGACGTGTGCCCTCTGCTCTGCAGAGAAGGCCACCTGAAGCCCAGGCTGTCCTGGGGTCACACAGCTGGGTGGAGGGTGGAGGCCAGGGGTCCCAACACCTGCCCCCCTGTTCCCCGATGGAAGGTCATTACTGTGAGTTGTCCAGGGTCTTGGCGTGTTGAACAAAACGCACAAACAAAGCAACAAGAGAAGCAACAAGAGACCAAGCAACAGAAGAATGGAGCAACATAACAGATTTCCTGAAGAAGCAAAAGTGCAATTCACAGAGTGGGAGCGGCTCCAGGGCCCCTCAATTCATGTGTTTATTAAGCTAAAGAACTTGGCAACACCCCTGGGTGCCATCGAGAGGCCCCCAGTTGGCTACACCCTATGAAGGACTGGCCCGCAGTCCATCAAAGGTGGACACTTGGCCCGCGGTCCATCAGAGGCTGCGGTGGAAATTTCGGTCTTGTTATCGCGGGAGTGAGGATGTGGCCTGGGTGCCGCCCAGTCCCGCCTAGAACCAGCTGCCCCTGCAGTTCTCTGGCTTACTCTAACTGGCCGCACCTGCTATTCCTTTGCTCCTGCCCCAGCCCTTGGCTACCCCAATTCCCCATTCTCCTGCCTTACTCCCCCTTCTACCTTCTTCCTTAACTCCTAGTGTGGGAGCTGAACGTGGAGACCTCAGTTTGAGGAGTGGACCTGCTGAACAGGTAAGTGGGCAGGCGAGGAGGCGGCCTCGCGAAGGGCTGCCTGGCTACCGCCCACCATGAGTCCTTCAGGGCTGGAGGGATGCCTGGGGCTTGGCCTCCCCATTCCTAGGCTCGGCCTTGTATTTGCTATCTATGCTGTGTACCAAATTATCACAAATTCAGCAGCCTAAGCAATGCCCCTTTCTTTGGGTTAGAAGCCTCATGTGATTCTCTGCCCAGGGTCACCACAAACTGTAATTGAGTTGCCAGCTGGGCTGTGATCTCCCCCACGATTCAGCGTCCTTCCAAATTCACGTGGTTGTTGGCAGAATTCAGCTCCGTGCTGTTGTAGGTCTCGGGTCCCGGGTGCTTGAGGGCTGCCGGCTGGGGGCCGCTGAGCTCCTAGAGAGCCTGCAGCCCCTACTGGGCCGGCCCCTCTGTGGGGAGCCCACTGTTCACTGTGTTGTGCAGCCTGGAAGCTGTTTGCTTCCAGGCCAGTAGGAGAATCAGAGAAGGCTGAATCCTCTTACAGAGGACTCATTTGATTAGGCCAAACCCATCTGCAATCATCTTCCTTTGAATGACTCCAGGTCAACTGATTAGAGACCTTAATTACATCTGCAGACCTCTTCATCCTTCCCACCTACCGCAACCTACTTGCAGAAGTGAAATCCTATCACAGCCCAGACTCACCTGTGCTGAAGGGGAAGGAGGCACACAGGGTCAGTTTAGAATTCCGCCTGCCCGCACTTCCGTCTGGGGGAAGGCGTATTATTCTTTTCAGTGTGTTTTTCCATCAACCCTGGAGGACCTGACAAGCCCTGGAAAACGTACAAAATGTTTCCTGCGATGCTGTTGATCTTCCTAATAGCTCAGCAAGGTACATCTCATTGCCCCCATTTTATAGATGAGAAAACTGAGGCTGGCAGAGGGGCAAGGCATATGAAGGGGAGCCCACTGTGGGGTGCTCTGGATCAGGCCCAGTCGGAGAGAGGCAGAGGCTGGACTCAAGCCTGCTTCCTGCCCCTGAGCTTGCACAGACCCCACCCTGCTGCTGGTGCACAGGTCTCGCCAGCTGCCCAGCCTGAGACCCACACCCTGCTCCCCAGGCCGGGCGCTGGACACAGGGCGTGTGAGTTGACCGCGGCCAAGCTCCCTGGAAACACAGCCTGGATCACTGATGGTGCCAACTGGAGTCCAAGGGCACCTTTATGCCCAAACGGTGTCACCCAGACACACTTCTCCACTCATGTGGGAGACACTTGTGGCCTGCTTGAACCCCTCTGCAGACGGGGAGCTCACTTCTGCCTGAGGTGGCCTCTCCCATCTCCGGAGAACCCTGCTCAGGAGAGAGTTTGGCCTCACGCTGGGCCGTAAACCACCTCCTCTCAACTCCTGGGCTGCATGGAGACAGTGAGGCTGATGCAGACTTGCTGGGCACCCTTGGGATGGTGGCCTGTATGCTGCCCAGTCCTGCCTAGAACTGGCTGGCCCTGCTGTTCTCTTGAGTGGAGATGGTGCTGTCTCTATAGAAGGGCACAGCAGCGGGGCAGCCAGTTCCTTGGGATGCTGATCATTTGATCATTCCATACCCTTGGGATGGTGACCCTCCCTCTCTGAGCCTCGGCTCCCTCATCCAAAATGAGGGTCCATCCTGGACTCGGCCGATATTTACCCCTGGACGAACCAGTGCAGGGAAGGACGTGGGCTCCAGGAGAGTGGAGGCAGCTGTGCTGGGTGGAGCTCCCTTGCCTCTGAGTCGGGAGAGGGAGCTGTGTGACCCTGGGCAAGGCTCTTTCCGTCTTTGTTCAGGGGAGAGTCTCCAGGGACCCCAACAAGGAGTGTGATTTCAGCTGCAGTCCCAGGAGCCCCTCTGGGAGGGCCTGGAACACTCCTGGAGTTCCCTGCACCTGCCCAAGGCAGTTTCTGCAGCCCATGCAGTGGGCGCATGCTGAACGTGTGTGGGAAGGTGACTGAGTTAACCTGGGGATCACGGCCGCCTCCTTCTAAAATCGGGGCAGCCGGCTTCTGGGCTGTGAGACCATCGGCTGCATAGGGCTGGGCATGTGTCCACTGGACATCTCTTCATCTCATGCCCACTCTGCTGAAGGGGTTGTTGTTGCGGTGGTTGTTGCCTGGGAACCAGCCTCCGAAGGGCAGAGCGGGGCTGGAGACCAGTGGGCTTAGGTCTCAGCCAGCCGAGCCCTGACCTCCACCCACCACAAAACAAAGGGACTGGCTGCCTGGTTCTGCACACCAACTCTGTGCCCCTCATTTCCCAAGCGTTCTCCCTTCACTCTTGGAATCTCGGGGTAGGCTTTATCTTTGGTTACAGATGAAGAGACGAAGGGTCTGAGAGGTTAATCAAGTTTGTTACTGGAAAGGGGTCTCGATCCAGACCCCAAGAGAGGGTTCTTGGATCTCACAGAAGAAAGAATTCGGGGCGAGTCCATAAAGTGAAAGGAAGTTTATTAGGAAAGAAAACGAATAAAAGAATGGCCACTCTGGCCAGGCACAGTGGCTCACTCCTGTAATCCTGTAACTTTGGGATGCCGAGGCAGGTGGATCACCTGAGGTGAGGAGTTCGAGACCAGCCTGGTCCAACATGGCAAAACCCTGTCTCTACTAAAATACGAAAAATTAGCTGGGCGTGGTGGTGGGTGCCTGTAATCCCAGCTACTAGGAAGGCTGAGGCAGGAGAATTGCTTGAACCTGGGAGGCGGAGGTTGTAGTGAGCTGAGATCACGCTATTGCGCTGCAGCCTGGGCAACAGAGCGAGACACCATCTCGAAAAAAAAAAAAAAAAAAAAAAAGGCTACTCCGTAGGCAGAGCGGCCCCAAAGGCTGCTGGTTGCCCATTTTCATGGTTATTTCTTGATCATACACTAAACAAGGGGTGGACTATTCATGAGTTTTCCAGGAAAAGGGTGGGCAATTCCCAGAACTGAGACTTTCTCCCCTCCCTTTTGAGACCATATAAGGTAACCTCCAGACGTTGCCATGGCATCTGTAAACTGTCATGGCGCTGGTGGGAGCGCCTTTTAGCAGCTAATGCATTCTAATTAGCAGATAATGAGCCGTGAGGACAATCAGAGGTCACTCTTGTGGCCACCTTGGTTTTGGTGGGCTTTGGCCGGCTTCTTTACTGCAAGCTGCTTTATCAGCAAGGTCTTTATGTCCTGTATCTTGTGCCGGCCTCCTATCTCATCCTGTGACTTAGAAGGCCTAACCTCCTGGGAATGCAGCCCGGCAGGTCTCAGCCTCACTTTACCCAGCCCCCGTTCAAGATGGAGTCGCTCTGGTTCACACGTCTCTGACAAGTTGACCTGGGTTGAATGTTCCACAGCGTGTGGTTGGAGCTTTTCCTAGGAGTAAGAAGTATTGTTAGTAGGAAACAGGCCTCTATTAGCCCTGGGGCTGGCACTCTGCCTCAGTATGTCGGCCTCATTTTAGTGGTGACCAAACTGGGGCTCAGAGAAATCAACTCCCTCACCCCGAACCCCCAGACTGTGAGTGGTGGCTGGGGTTTGAATGTGGGGCTTGAAGACCCACTGTCTCCTCTGGTCCCCCAGGCTCTGCTGCCTGAGAGGAACAGGATCCCAGGATCCAGGCCCCTCATGGCACCAGCAGGGTGGGTGGAGATAGGGAGGCACAGTTCCAAAGCCCCCCGGACTCTGAGGCAGGTCAGGGGCCGAGAGCAACCCAGACTTGGGGACCCCACCCGAGAGGAATGGCTGCAGGCCCGGCCTGGTGGGCAGGAGGTCTGTGTCCTCAGTAACTGTGACAGCGCTTCCCGATGCTCCAGCCAGGCCGTGCCGTCTTCTTGTTTGCAATCATGCGGCCTCCTCTCCAATTCCCAAGCCCAACCCACAGAGACAGCGGTCTGGGGTCAACATGAGGTTTGTCAACAGGTCTGAGCCGCTGCTTCCCTCCAGCCCCGCGGCCGGTTCTGGAAAGCTCTCTGCTGCCCCCTGGTGGGGAAGCTCAGGGCAGGGCTCCAGCAGCAAGCAGGGGGCTCCCCTGTAGCGCTCCCAGACCCTCCTGGCTCTGCCACCTCTGCTGGGTGGAAAACCATCCCAGGACTAAACCAGCAGTGGGTGCCTGATTCCTTATTATCAGAGCTCCGCCCACTGGCAAGTCTCTCTCTGGACCCCAGGAGAGGAGCTTGGGGGATTCCAAGGAGGGGTAACTGC
Organism: Symphalangus syndactylus; assembly: GCF_028878055.3. Lineage (NCBI taxonomy): Eukaryota > Metazoa > Chordata > Mammalia > Primates > Hylobatidae > Symphalangus > Symphalangus syndactylus. The sequence goes on from NC_072438.2 coordinate 13,758,920, forward strand.
TTAATGAGGACGGGAGGTTTCTTCTGAGGAGATGAATGCATTTTGAAACTAGATGGCGTGGGTGGTTGCACAGCACTGTAAATGCACAAATGCCACCACATTATTTGCGTTGAAATAGTTAATTGCATGCTATGTGAATGTCAGCTCATTTAAAAAGTGTTTAAAAGAGGGGCCTGGGGGAGTGCAGTGTTTGTGAGAATCATGTGGGGCACCCACAGTCTCTGAACCTCGGTTTCCTTGCCGTAAACTGGCAAAGAGACCATGTGAGCCGTGTTTCCTGGGGCCAAGAGATTCCAAGAAGGAAAACCTGGGATTCTTGGGGACGGAGATGAGGGCCGGGGGCCGGAAGGGGAGGGGTATGTGGGGAGGGCTGGGGGGGCAGCCCAGATAAGGCTTTCAACACTGGGCAGCAGCGTCTACATAGGCAGAGATCCCTGCATCTCACTTCCTGCAGGGCTGACCAGTGGCCGAAGGTGGGACTGGCCAGGCTCAGCCCAGCCAAGTCTGGGACCAGAGGACACTTAGTGCCCCCCTGGGCCACCCTCACTGGCCTATGGCTCTCCTGACACCACAAGAGAGGTCCAGGAGCTGACCCTGGGTCCTAATGGGGGACACCTTCCTGAGAGCAGGCCGGCAGGGCGATGTGGTGGTCAGCACACTGGACTCTGCGTCTCTGCCCCTACCTGCTGTGTGATGGTGGGCCAGACACCTAACCTCTCTGTGCCTCTATTTCTTCAATGGCAAATGGGGGCACTAGCAGCCCCCACCTCCGGGCACAGTGGCCTGAGGATTAAAGGCAAGGGTGGCACGAGACCTACGGCAAAAGCTCCGAGCAGGGAGCTGCCCAGGGCGTTCCACCACCATCTCCCCTCTGGCCGCCAAGGAAACCCAGGCTCCTGGTGACCTGGCACAGGTCTGTTGGACTCGGGGTCCTTCTCATACCCAAGATCAGGACATAGCAGCAGGGCTGTCCCCAGGGAAGGGAGCTGGCCCCTAGACACGCCCCAGGAAGCACACTAGGGAAGGATGCCCTGGTGACTTTGATAAGTTATTGCAACAAACAAACAAAAAAACGATTTATTGCTATTTGACCCCTGCGTTCGTGCCTCCATTTCCCAGAAAATGAGCCACCGGAGACACCAGGAGAGGCAGGAGGCCCCCTGCCTTGCACAAAACCCACTCCTTAGATGCTGTCCTCAGCGAGGGTGGCTGGGGGCCAACCAGGGGGCCCACCCACAGAGTGGCAGAGGAGGCAGGTTGACCCTGCGGACGTTGAGCTCTGTGGCGAAGGTCCTGGCCTTCTGATAGAAGAAGAGTGACTTCTCACGATCCAGGAGGAAGTTGTGGTAGATGGTGGCCAGCCGCGTATAGATCTTCAGCTGTGCCTTCTTGTTGCCCAGGTCCACGGCGGCCGCCAGCGCCAGCTGGTAGTATCCGGCTGCATCAAATGGGTCCTGAGGGGGACAGGCCATGCTCAGCAAAAGGGGGACTTGGAGCCCGTCTCCCTAGAGGCCGTTCGTGTGCCCAGGTATTTCCACATGTCTGGCCAATTCTGGCTCACCCCATGAGCCCAGAAGCCTGTGACACTGCTGTGGGCTCAGCTGCAGGAGGTGGAGACGGCCCTGGCACCCCCTGGAAGGCTTCCTGATTGTCCCTACACCCCATTCACGCCAAGCCTCCTGTCCCAGCCCCACCCTCTCTGCAGGCAGTGGCTGCTTTCCCCGTGGGCTGAGGTTGGGGCGGGTCCTGACTGCTCTGAGAGTTCCATGCAGGACCCGTGGCTCCCAGCCACAGCAGGGGCACAGTGTTGAGTTGAGTGACCCAGGCTTCCCTCTGGCCCCTGTCCATGCTGACCATTTCCGGGCCCTCCACAGGCCGGGCCAGGTACAAAAGCATCTCACAGGTGTCCTCTCTGGGAATCTTCCCTGAAATATTGACGGAGTGTGATGCCCCAGACATCCACTCCCATTTTCAATGCATCTTTGCTCAAACTCACCATCCCTGGGTTGGGATGCCACCTCCCAGACCTCCTCCTTGACCCTCCCATCCCCCACCCAGCTTCTCCCCAGGCGCCTCCTCCTCACGGGGGCCACCCAAGGGACCTCTCTAAGACCCATGCCTGGCCCGTCCCCCTTTACCATCTCAAGATGGCTCCCATGGCCAAGGACAAAGTCCAAGATGCAGCAGCCCATTCCCTCACTGCCCCGCCCCACACACGGAGCAGGGGTGCAAGAAGGGCCCGAGTCACCCTCACTGCTCATCCAACACCCCCCAGTCCCACCGAACACTGGACTCTGTGCCGGGCGCATGGCTGAGCCTAACGTCCCTGCTCCCAGTCTGGGGGACCTGGGAGTGAACACTGACCACACAGGGTGGCCAGGGCTGGGCAGAGGGAAGCCCAGGAGCCTGTGGGGGGCCCAGGAGGCCCCAGACTCAGCCTGGGATTGGAGGCAAGGGCTTCCTGAAGGGGGGGGGCATCCCAACTAAATAGGAAGGAGACAGCCAAAGCATATGCGTCTGTGTGTGCGTGTGCCTGTGCCTGTGTGTGCGTGTGCCTGTGTGTGTGCATGTGCCTGTGTGCATTTGCGTGTGCATGTCATGTGCCTGTGTGTGCTTGTGTGCATTTGCATGTGCATGTCCGTGTGTGTGTGCCTGTGTGCATCTGTGTGTGCGTGTGTCTGTGTGCGTGTGCCTGTGTGCATTTGCGTGCGTGTCCGTGTGTGTGCCTGTGCGCGTGTGCCTGTGTGCATCTGCGTGTGGCTGTGTGCGTGCGTGTGCCTGTGTGTGCATGTGCCTGTGTGCATTTGCATGTGCGTGTCCGTGTGTGTGCGTGTGCCTGTGTGCATTTGCGTGCGTGTCCGTGTGTGTGCCTGTGCGCGTGTGCCTGTGTGCATCTGCGTGTGGCTGTGTGCGTGCGTGTGCCTGTGTGTGCATGTGCCTGTGTGCATTTGCATGTGCGTGTCCGTGTGTGTGCGTGTGCCTGTGTGCATTTGCGTGCGTGTCCGTGTGTGTGCCTGTGCGCGTGTGCCTGTGTGCATCTGCGTGTGGCTGTGTGCGTGCGTGTGCCTGTGTGTGCATGTGCCTGTGTGCATTTGCATGTGCGTGTCCGTGTGTGTGCGTGTGCCTGTGTGTTTGTACGTGTGCCTGTGTGTGCATGGGCCTGTGCCTGTGTGTGTTTGCCTGTGTTCGTATGCGTGTGCTTGTCCATGTGTGCATGTGTCTCTGCGCATGTGTGCCTGTCCATGTGTGTGCATGTGTCTGTGTGTGCCTGTGCGTGTATGTGCATGTGTGTCCATGTGTGCATGTCCGTGTGTGTGCATGTGTCTCTGTGCATGTCCCTGTGCCTCTGTGTGTGTCCCTGTTCGTGTGTGTGTGTGTGCCTGTGTGTGCATGTGTGCTTGTGTGTGCGTGTGTGTGTGCATTTGCATGTGCCTGTAGTGTGTGCAGCGGCTAGTGGGTGGCAGGCTGAGCCAGAACACACCTAATCCACCCTATTCCAGGGCTCACTCTCACATGTAGACTAAAGGGGACCCCATTTTAGAGGCAATGGGCAAAGATGCCTGTTTCCCCTGCCTCTCTGCCAGCCTTCCAGGCCCCATCCAAACCGGCTTTCTCTCCCACCTCTCTGGGCCCTGGGTCCAGCGCCTCCTACACAAGGAGGAGGGTGTGGCCTTGGAAAGACAGCGGCCCTGGGGGAATTCCGAGGGGGCCTCCCTGTGGGAAGCTGGCCTGCGCTGACAGCACAGTCACCATGAGGCCCAGAGGGCTGTGCATGGGAAGGTGAAGGAGGCCTCTGCCCCTCGACCCCAGCCATGGACTTTAGCCTCTCAGGGACTACTTGGTCCTTTCCTTCCTCCTGGGTGGGCGGAGTGGGCGGCAGGCGTGACTAAGAGAGATAAAGGCCCCTCTGGGAGGCCCGTCCCCTGGGTCCCAGGCCAGCCCCTGAGCGGTGAGCAGCGTCCCTCTGAGCCTGACACCTGGCACCTCCCCGTCTGGCTGGGACTTGGGAGGACACAGGGACCGCTTCTGACCACCAGGTGTCGCCAGCACTGGGCGGGGGCCTCCCGGGCAGCCCCAGGCCTGCGGTGGGGGATACGGGGCGGGGTCTTAGGGCTGCCCCAGCTCCTCATGTTGTTCTAAGGCCCCCAAGAGCTCAGTCCCTGGACTGGAGTGCCCTGGCCCCTCAGCCCACGAGGAGCACCGATGCAGTGCCAGTGTGATGCTGAGTAGGGATGGGCGCCTGCTGGGCAAGGGGGTGGGGACACCCCAGGTCCGAGTCTGCTGGTCCCAGCTCTCCACCCCTGCAGGGCTGGGGGCAGAGGGAGCACAGGTCCCAGCACCTCCCCTCGAGACAGGCCCGACCCAGCAAGGCCTCAGCCTGGCTATCTGGAGCCCTGCCCCACTGCACCCGCCCTGAGCTGGGGTTTACCTGTCTGTGAAGCAGGTGGTAAAGACACCGGCCCCGCCCCACCCTGCCCGGGTGATGTGAAGATTCAGGGTGTCTCGGGACTCCAGGAAGGAGCTGCTTAGTGCAGGCTGGCACCCTGGGCAGGCTTCCTAGAGGCGGCGCCAGGATTTGGGTTGGATCTTGCAACATGGATTCAATGTGAGGATGATGCCATCCCCCCAAATGTCCTTCTCCTTACCCTGTTTTCTTTGTTAAATACAACTTGACACTTGACTGTCAAGATTCAGCTTTGGCGTCACCTCCTCCAGGAGGGCCCCCCTGACTACAATCCCCCTTCTTTACCGAGAGGCCACCATTGCCCACTCATGTATCAGCATCCCTGGCTGAGGCTGAGTTCCTGAGGGCGGGGCCTGGCCAGCTCGGGGGCTGGGTTGTGTGTGCTAACCTTGCCGGCTCCTCCAGCCGAGCGCAGCGCTCCAGGGAGGGCACTGGGCCATTCCTAAGGAAGGTTGGAACCCAGGCCTCTGGGGTCTGAGTGGAGATCCCACTCCCAGGGGGCCAGGAACACCCCGAGCCCTGCCCTTCCCCACCCACCTTCAGGTCATAGAAGATTATGTCACCAAGCACCAGGTACACCTTCACGTAGTAGAGGGTCTCCTCGTCAAACTCCAGCGGCGAGTTGCAGAGCGACAGGGCCTTGAGGTAGAAGTGCTCGGCCAGCTCGCCGTGGCCCAGTTGGTGGTGCAGGGCGGCCAGCCGGTGGTAGGCCACGCGCTCGTTCAGCCGGTCCCCTGGGGTGCAGGCCGAGGGGGGCAGGTGTGAGGACGTGGCTCCCTGGGGCAGGCAGGGCACAGGCCCCTCAGGAGCAGGCATGCAGACCCCGGGCAGCACCTGGCTCGCCTCCAGGCACCTGCGGTCACCTGGGCAGTTCTGGCCAGTCCCTTCCGGGCTCCCAGACTCACTTTCCCATCTGCAAAGCAGAACTAATAAGGCCTGCCCCCGTCTATGGTGAGGCTTTGGCAAAGTCAGACTTGGATGGCCCAGCTCTGTGCCTACACATAGCCACGTGCCTTTGCTCACTGTTTTTAACCAGGAGAGCCCAAAAGGCGTGCAGCCCAGGCACTCCCGGGCACCAGGGCTCCAGGCAACCCACAGACATGACATCCAACTCTTCCTGGGTGTGTCATCATCAGAGCCCCCTACCTTGGGGAGTCACTGCGTGCCTGAGCTCCAGGTCCGCCCCGCAGATGCGCGAGCCCACCTGGGCTGTCTCCGGTGTCCTCCCCTTTTCAGGGCGAGTGCCGTGAAGCCTGCATTCAATGCATTCCCATGCGGCTGCACACCTGTGTACCAGGCCCTGGGGCGCAAGGCGCTGGGGCATGAGGCCCACCCGGGGCTCCCTCTCTCTAGAGGAGGACAGACGACCCTGGCACAGCACCGGGGGATGCCTGACTTTAAGGGGCAGGCTGCTGGAAGGGGAACTGGGATTTCATCAGCCAGAGAGCCGTGTGGTTGATGAGGGTGGGAAGGGCACAAGAGAAAGGGAATGTGCCACTCAGCCTGGCACATGCAGGGACCAACGAGATGCCAGGCATGTCTGGAAGGCAGAGGGCACACTGGCTGGCCCTCATGGTCAGCAGGGGGAAGAGGCAGAGGAAGCAGAGCTCAGCCAGGCAGGGAGCTCTGCACTGTGTGAGAGATCTCGGGCTGTGCCCCACGGCCGGACGGACTGGGGAGCCAGCTGAGCAGATCTGTCTGCCTGGACAGGAGACCATGGAAAATCCAGCAGCTGTTTCCACTCCTTCCCTGCAGACCTGGAGGCTGAGCTCTGGCAGAGTGTGGGTCCTAGCAGGGTGGGGGCTCAGGGGGCTTACCCAGGGTGATGCTGAGTGCTAGGGCCATGTGGGCAAACTCCAAGCCCTCCTGGGGCTCCTCCAGTGTGGCCAGCAGTGCCACCAGCTTGTTGCACAGCCGCAGCTCCACCTTGCGGTTGCCCGTAGTCACCGCCAGGGGCAGGGCCCGGTCCTGCCGCACAGGCAGGTGGGGTCAGGCCTCCCGCAGCACCCACCTTGCCCAGCGCCCTCCTCAGAGCTCAAACACGTGCTCGGAGCTTTCCACGCCCCAGCTACCCCTGGGCCTCGACGCAGCGCTGTGCTCTGAGATAAAGGGCAGTTCAGACACCCAAGCTGGGGGCTGAACAGTCACCTGAGGCCCGTCCAGCTACACCCGGCAGCCTCAGACCAGCCGCTCCCGCTTGGGCACCGGGGGTCTCACTGGGGGGAGCCAGCACTCCTCTCTGCTCTAAAAACACCACATTTATCTGTGCCCAGGGCTGAGCCACACCGTGAGCTCAGAGGAAGGGAGAAGCCGTCCCCGCTTCGGGGTGCATGCAGACCTGGGCCCTGGCCCTGGGCCTCCCACTGGCATGCCGTGTGTCCTTTGACATGTCCCTGTGCCTCTCTGAGCCTCAGTGTCCTCATCTGTAAGATGGGGACAGTACTTCCCACTCATGGTGGCTTGAGATCATTGGGTGCAAGGGTAAGGCCATTGCTGTGTCCAGGCCCCAAGTGTTTGTCCCGGGCGGGGGGCACAGTCAATATCATTCCCGGTGAAACCACTAGGAAACTAAGCATGTTGGTGGGAGGCCTCTCTCGGCCACACCTGTGCCTCAGCCCTCAAAGTGCCCCCCTGGGGCCCACCCACATCAGCCCACAGGCCAGCTCACCCGGTAGAAGGACACAGCTTTCTCCCGCTCCCAGGCCCCGTTGAAGAAGATGTCTCCAGCCGCCTCAAACAGCTCCAGCCCCAGGTTGGGGTCGCCTGTGTACAGGGCCACATTCTGTGCCACCTGAAAGGAGGCAGAAGTTCCCTTAAGACCCACACCTGGTGAGGTGGCCACGCCCATCCAGGTGGAACTCCCCCCGCCCCCTCCCCCCCCACTCGGCCTCCTTCCTCTCACACACTGCAGGTGCACCTGAGCCTTTTTCAGACCCTGTGCATTAGGTCTGCCCCCACCGCTGGCATGAGGACAATGACCTCATGCACCTGAGTGCCAGGAAGTGACTGTGCAGCTGCAGCCCAGGAGCCCGACACCTGTGAATCCTGCCACCAGGGCTAGCCCTAGCCCACTCCCCCTGCACTCAAACCAGCCTCCGTGGCCCCCAGATGGCTGGGAGCCCATCCCCTGGCTCCTTTCTGCGTTGCCACATCCCTGCCACAGCTCAGGGCCCCACATCAACAGTGTTTGTGGGTGGGCTTGTCCCCTCTTGGCCATGAGCTCTTGATCCTTCTCAGCTCGAGGAGATATATAGCAGGTGCTCAAAAACAAAAGTTTCGCCAGGCTCATGGGCTTCCCAATTTGTTCCAGATCACACTGTGTTTGGGAAAGCCTCTGAAAACCACTGCTGTGACAGATGCATTTTGTAAGGAGATTTGCCACATGTCGCTTGGAGCAAGTTCTTCTGTGTGTTAGCTGAGAGGCCACATTATTTGAGCATGTGCTGTATACCAGTGGGTGCTGGGCACTGTGAGGGGCTGTGCCTCTGCCCTCAGGGAGAAGGTGCTGGCCACTGGGGGAGGATATGAGGGAGCCAGCGGGAGGGAGGGGAAAGGCATACAACAGGTGCTCAGCAGTGGCTTAGGAATGAGTGGATGGATGGATAAATTGATGAGCAGATGTATTGGCACATGGATGGATGGATGGGCAGATGAATGGATGGGTGTGTGGATAGATGGATGCATGGATGGATGGATGGATGGATGGATGGATGGATTGACGGATGGACAGATGGACACATGAATGGATGAATGGATGGATGGGTGGGTGGATGGATGGACGGATGGATGGGTTGAATGATGTGTGTATGTATGGGTTGGTGGATAATGTATGTATGGATGGGTGGAGGGTGGATGATGTATTTATGTACACATGGATGGATGGATGGATAGATGGGTGGATGGACAAATGTATGGATAAACAAATGGACAGACAAATGAATGGAGGGATGGATTAATGTGTAGATGGGTGGGCGGATGGATGAACGATGGATGGATAAATGGATGGGCGGACAAACAGGTGAATTGGTGGATGGGTGAATGGATAGATGATGGAAGGATGGATGGATGATGGATGGATGGAAGGATGAACAGGTGAATGGATGGATGATGGAAGGATGGATGGATGATGGATGGATGGAGGGATGATGGATGGATGGATGATGGATGGAAGGATCAACAGGTGAATGGATGGATGATGGAATGATGGATGATAAATGGATGGATGGACGAACAGGTGAATGGATGGATGATAAAAGGATGAATGATGGATGGATGAATGGATGGATGGATGATGGATGGATGGATAAATGGAAGGATGGATGGATGAACAGGTGAATGGATGGATGGATGGGTGAATGGATAGATGATAAATGGATGGATGATGGATGGATGGGTGAATGGATAAATGGATGGATGGGTGAATGGATAAATGGATGGATGGATGATGGATGGATGGAAGGATGAACAGGTGAATGGATGGATGATAAAAGAATGGATGAATGATGGATGAATGGATGGATGATGGATGAATGGAAGGATGAACAGGTGGATGGATGGATGATGGAGGGATGCATGATGGATGATGGATGATGGATGGGTGGATGGATGATGGGTGGATGGAAGGACGAACAGGTGAATGGATGGATAACGGAAGGATGGATGGATGATGGAAGGAAGGATGGATGAAGGATGACGGATGGATGGATGGAAGGAAGGATGAACAGGTAAATAGATGATGGAAGGATGAATGGATGGATGGATGGATGGAGAGTGAACATGTGCAGAGGCCCTCCTGCGTCCCTCACCACTCACCTGGATGTACAGGTCCACCAGCTCACTCTGTCGCAAGATGTAATAGATCTTCCCTGCTTGCAGCCAGGCATGCGCCTCTTTCTCTTTCTTCTGGAGGTCAATGAAAATCCCCAGACTTCGTTTGGTGTAGTCCAGAGCGGATTTGTAGGCCCTGGAATCAGACACAGGTGTCAGAACAAGGGCTTTCGTCCTCCTGGAACCAGTCTGCCTCCTCCCATGGGTCTGGTGCCAGATGAATCTGGAATGTGGGGACTGGGAACGGCCCTCTCGTGTGTGCAGTGTCCTGCCCTTCCCAGGCTGCTGAGAGGGCCTGGGTGAACACACACGGCACGGAAAAGATGAAGGACATCCTTCTGAGGGAACTGGGCATCATGCTGCCCTGTGGCAGCAGGAGCATGCTAGTCCATCTCCCCCGGGTCCCAGACATGGCCTGTGTCTTCTCCAGATGCACCAGGAGCCATTAGTGTTCAGAAGCTATCCAGGCCAATGGTTCTCAAGGTGTGCAGGCATCACAGTCACCCAGAGGCCTGTCCGTATAGCTTGCTGTCCTGCCCCCAGAGCTTCTGGCTCCACAGGCCTGGGGCGGGCCCTAGAACTTCCACTTGCCACGAGCTCCTAGGTGACATGGATGCTGCTCTGCTGGTCCAGGGACCACACTTTGAGAAGCATGGCTCTAACACACTGGCCCATTTTCCTGCTGTGAACCTGAGGTCAAGACTGGAGCTGATCTCCTGGGTCCCTGTGGAATCTAGCTCCTTCCTTGCTCTTCCAGTGAGTCGAAGGGGTATGACTGCAGCAATGTCACTAGGCCCTGTGGGTAGGGTGGCCAGGGCCATGGTTATCCCACCAGGTCAGGATGCTCCAGGGGAGCCGAGTGGGCCACGTGTGACGTGAGACCTTGAAACCCTGCCCCAGGGAAGCAGGTGACACAACTGGCTCTGTCTTCTGTGGGAAAGAAGCCACAGGTGGCTGCTGTGGTCACATTTAAGGGGACAGATGAAGGCCAGGAGTGAAGACTCGGGGCAGGCAGAGGTCAGATGACAAAAGCCACCCTGGTAGGAAGAATAGCCCAGAATGCACGTAACTGCCTCTGCTGGGGTTGAGAAGACCTTTGGGGAGGTGTGCAAGCAGGGATGGGAAGACGTGTCACCCAACAAGGGAGGCTCAAGCTGGGACTCACAGGTCATCAGCAGCCCTGGGACAACCCCAGGCCCCCCAGCTCAGAGCACCCAATGCCAAGGAACCAAATGATCCCAAGGAGAGGGGCTGCTGGGGCCCTAAGCCAGCTTCCCTGTGCCCCTGCCCCGCCCTGCCCCACCCGTCCCCTTTGCCCCCTCCCCCCGCCCCCACCACCACAGAGCCAGTCCTCACCGCTCAGTGCCCAGGGACAGGTAGAGCTGGCTGATGGTCTCCAGGAGCTGCCCCTCCAGCACCTTGTCGGCCACCTTGCAGGCCAGGGAGAGCTGGAGCTCATGGTAGATGACACACTGGGCCTCGCTGGGCATGACGGCACTGTAGAAGTGGCACAGCCGCTGGACAGCCCGCAGCTGGCCTGGGCGGAAGACAAGGAAGACGTCAGCCTCCCAGCATCGAAGTGAGGCTGGCTGGGCTCAGAGGCCGCTGCAGTGTGCTTGCCTCTTTCATACCTCTGTGACCCTGGCCCCACAGGCGGGGAGCCGCTGAGCACACCATGACATGGGCACAGCTTGGTGCAGATGCCCATGGTAGAGGCCAGCCTTCTTTACAAACCCCAGGGCTGAGGCCCTGGCCAGGCTCGGCCCCTGCACCAGGCCATCTATTTCTGCTTCACAAAGCCCCTCTGGCCAGGACCAGGGCTGCCTTCAGCCAGAGCTGATGAGGCCAGCGACACAATAGCCCCTGTCGCAGAGGGAACCCTGAGGGAGCAAAGCCAAGTGTCACGTCTGCCACACACGGCATCATGTTGGGGGAATGGGGTTCAAAGCCGGCCCCTGGCGTTACCACACATGCTCCTCCCGTGCAGCCGGGCTCCAAACCCACAGGCTCACGGGCCTCTCCCAAAGCCAGGGCGCTGGGAACGGTGGAAAGCTTCCGATTTTCTAGTGTCAGCAACATTCCGGAGATGAACACTAGAAACCAGGTACGCCGAATGGACATCTATCACACATGCCACCGAACAACGGCAGAATACACAGTCCTCTCAAGCGCCCACGGGACATTCCCCAAGACAGACCACGTGCCAGGCCACAACGAGCCTCAGCGAATACAAACGGACTAAGACCCAAGCAGGGGTGTTCTTCAGCTGTACTGGCGAGAAACTGGACATCAACAGTGAAGGAAATTTGGGAAAGCCAAAAATATGTGGAAATGACACACTCCTAAACAACCAGTGAGTCAAAGAAGAGACCATCAGAGAAACTGAAAACTAATTTGAGAAGAATGAAAACAAACGCACGGCACGGGCCAGCGCGATGGCTCACGCCTGTCATCCCAGCACTGTGGGAGGCCGAGGCGGGAGGATTGCTTGAGTCCAGGAGTTTGAGACTAGCCTGGGAAACATGGTGAAACCCCGTCTCTACAAAAAAAATACAAAAATTAGCCGGGTGTGGTGGTGCATGTCTGTAATCCCAGCTACTTGGGAGGCTGAGGCAGGAGGATGGCTTGAACCCGGCTAGAGGTTGCAGTGAGCCAAGATTGCACCACTGCACTCCTGCCTTGGCAATAGAGCAAACTTCTGCCTAAAAAAAAAAAGCACAGCATATCAAAAATTCCAATTCCAAGATGCAGCTAAGGCAGTGCTGAAAGGGAATGTATAACTGTAAATGTCTACATTCAAAGAAAGAAGAAAAATCTCAAAAACCCAACCTTCCACCTTGAGAAACTAGAAAAAGAAGAATGAACTAAACCCAAAGCGAGTAAAAGGAAGAAAATAATAAACATGAGAGTGGAAACGGGAAGTAAAAATACAGAGAATGGAAAAACAAAAGAGCTAATCAACAGAACCAAAAGTGGGTTTTTCGAAAATATTAACAAAATTGACAAATCTTTCACCAGACCGACCAAGAAAAGAAAGATGGGACACGAATGACTAAAATCAGAGACTGAGCACCATGGCTCACGCCTGTCATCCCAGCACTTTGTGAGGCCGAGGTGGGAGGATCGCTTGAGGCCAGCATTCAAGACCAGCCTGGGGGAATATGACGAGACCCCATCTCTAATAAAAATAAATATTAAAAGTTAAAAACCCAAGTTTCTAAAATCAGAAATGAAAGAGGGAACATCATTGCTGACCTGACAGAAATAAAAGGATTCCATGAAAACACCACGAACAATTGTACACCAACAAATCAGATCATCTAGACGCAACAGCCAAACTCCTAGAAAGACACAAACTACCGAAAGTGACTCAAAAGTGACCCCAAGTAAGCATGTGGGGTGTCAGCCCCGCCCTCAGTCTCCTCGACTGTTCAACGCGGGGTGGGGAGACAGGGAAGCATGATCCCCGTCCCCTGGCCCTCGGTCTCCTCGACTGTTCAACACGGGGTGGGGAGACAGGGAAGCATGATCACCGTCCCCTGGCCCTCGGTCTCCTCGACTGTTCTGCGCAGGGTGGGGAGACGGGGAAGCATGATCCCCGTCCTCTGGCCTGCATTTCCAAGTCTGAATCCCCCAGCACCCCGGGGAGGGCCTCATAGGAGGAGGTGCCACAGGCTATTGTGCCAGGACCCACCGGAGGCTGCAGTGGGGGCTGGGGTGCTGGGTTCCTGGACAGTCTCCTTCCAGTCAGAGAATGTCCCTGGGGAAGAAGCCCGGGTCTGAACCCCCCCACCCCTCCTTGGACAGATGTGTGGGACCGGGGCCCCTTCACACGGTCCTTTCCAAAAGCTCGTCCCTCCCAGGCCAGGAGTGGGTGCCAGGCCTGTGCTGGGAAATGGGCAGATTTGGCCACAGCCCCTGGGACTCTGGGCCAGGCCATAGGTGGCACCTCTGAGTGGTCTCACTATGCCATGACGTCCATCCTGGGAGGAGGGACAACGTGCTGCAAGGCAGAGGGGACCCACAACGGTACCCCGTGTCTTGGCCATTTCCCCCGACTCAACTTCCTCATCTATCCTCTGAGGCCTAGATTTCGGACAGCGCTGCCCACCTACTGTCCATTCACTGCTCAGTCTGCAGGGACTATTCTATAGCACTCCATGGCTCCCCAGTGCTCTCGGGGAAAAGGCCAAGCCACAGCCTGAGGTCCCTGGCCCTGCTTAGCTCTCCAGCAGAGCTTCTCACCATCCGGCACCCAATCTACCCACGCCCAACTCTGCACTTCCCTGCATAGGCCCTGCTCACTCACCCCCCACTCACACCCCACTCACACCCCACTCATCCACTCACCCGCTCATAACCCCGCCCACTCAGCCCCATCACACCCCTGCTCACTCACCCCCCACTCACCCCCCACTCACACCCCACTCATCCACTCACCCGCTCACACCCCTGCTCACTCACCCCCATCACACCCCTGCTCACTCAGCCTCATCACACCCCTGCTCACTCACCCCCCACTCACACACCACTCATCCCCGCTCACCCGCTCATAACCCCGCCCACTCAGCCCCATCACACCCCCGCTCACTCACCCCCACTCACCCCCGTTCATACCCCACTCACCCTTATCACACCCCCACTCACACTCCTGCTCGCTCACCCCCACTCGCTCACCCCTGGGCCTTCACACAGGCTACACCACCAGCCCCTCACCCACCACCTATTACTTGACTAAATCCTCTCAACCCTCTGGTCCCAGACTAAAGAGGCTTCCCTCACCCGGGGCCAAGAGCTGCCCCGCCATCACGCCACTCACCCTTTTGTGGCTTCTCTGGCCTGAAGCTCACTTTCCCACGCTCAGCCCCTGCCACCTGAGGACCCCACAAGCCCCATTTGTGGGCGGGGCCTGGCACACTGGCCTGGCAACGAGCTGCTTTTGCATGAACTGCTCTGCGGCTTTGGGTAACCACCCGCCCGTGCGTCCTCTGTGAAGTGGGATGACAGGTGCACAGGGCTGCCGAGATGCCAAGCAGATAACAGGGGCACAAGCACCGGCGTTCAGGGCCTGGCTCATGGAGGGGCCCCAAGTCTCAGCTCAGCGGAGCCTGCCTCGCTCCCAGGGTTATGTCTAGGGTGACCCACCATCCGTTGCCCAGACTTCAGGGATTCCCAGCATGCAGGACTTGCAGTGCTCAAGGCAGGATGGTCCCTGGGCAAACCGGGACGAGCTGGCTCCCCCAGTAGGGCACAGAGGGCCTGGCCCTGCGTGGGAACCGCCTGTCTCCAGGGCGCTTGCCAACATCTGCTGTTTGCCATGACTCAGCACTTTCGATGGTGGAAAAACCATCGCTTGTGTCTGAATCACAAACCCCAGGTGTGCCCCGACCCGAGTGGCCCCAGAAGGCACGCAGGAGGAACCGGGGCACTCACTCTCCACGTGGCCCATCTCCACGGCGACCAGAAGGGCCCACTCGTAGTAGCCCTTGCCCTGCTGGGCCGGGCCCTGGCGGGTGCAGAGGTGGCCCAGCTGCAGGAGCACGTGAGTGAAGTCCCGTCCACACTCCCCGCGGGGCAGCCTCGAGAACAGCCGCACAGCCTCCAGGAGGTAGTGCTGGGCCAGCCTGCTGGCACCCGCGTGCAGGCACAGGGCCCCGAAGTTGGCCAGCACCACTGCCTGGTTCCTCCACTGGCCCAGGTCCCGAGCCACCCGCAGGGCACGGTAGTAGCCCTCGGCTGCCTGCCTCGTCCGGCCGCTCCTCTTCAGAGCCACAGCCACCATGTTGGCAATCACGCCCTCCTGGTCTTCGCTGGCTACCACCGCATCCTGGACAGACTGCAGGATGTCCAGGGCCACCGGGCTCTGCCCATGAAGCACGTGCAGCCAGGCCAGGGCCACCAGGTGGTCCACAATGGCACGGACGCCGGCAACAGCACTGGCTTCCACTGCCTGCGTCATGAAGGTGATGGCTGGGCCGTGGCAGCCGTGGTGGCTGTACAGCTGGGCCAAGCTGGCGTAGAGGGGGCCGCGCAGCACCTGGCCCGTGCCCGGGATCAGGGAGGCCAGCGCTTGCCTGAGGTAGTGGGAAGTCTGGGCGGGGAGGCTGTGGGGCTGGGGGGCATTCTGGAGCACGAGGTTCACGCTCCTCAGTGAGCCGGCCAGCGAGCCCCGTGTCCGCAATGAGGCCACCTTGACACAGCTCAGCACCAGGTGGGGCAGGCACTTGCGACTGTAGATGTCAGCCAGGAGTAGGTAGCAATCTGAGAGCCACGCAGCCTCTGGGGCTCCCGAGTCCCTGTGCAAAAGCAGCAGCCGCTCTAGGAAGGGCAGGGCCTCCTCGGGCTGCTTGAGGTGCACGTGGTGCCTGGCCAGCAGGAAGCAGGCCCGGCCCTCGGCCTGCAGGCTCTGGCCACCCACCGCCCGCCACAGCGCCAGCTGCAGGAGCTCCCCCTCCGCCTCGGTGCTGCAGATGTGGCCGGGCGTCCCCAGGAGCAGGGCCATGGCTTTGGGCACCACCTGTGCACACTTCTCCCGGTTCTTCTGCTTCCGGTAAATGCTGGCCAGGTTGGCATACACAGCCACCACCAGGAACACGTCCCCAAAGCTGCCCTCCAGGGCCCCCAGCGCTTCCTCAAAGTACACTCGGGCCTGGGACAGCTTGAGCCTCCTGCTGCACAGGCGCCCCAGGAGGAAGCAGAGCCTGGCCAGGGCCATGAGGAGGCCAGCTTTCTTGGCCGCCCCCCGGGCCTGTGCCAGACGCCCAGTCAGCTCCTCCTCGTCGCTGAAGCTGCGGAACACGCTGCTCAGCCACGGCAGCGCCACATCGTACAGGCCACGGAAGCTGGTCTTGTACCCGGGGGCGTTCAGGAACAGCAGCAGTGAGCTCAGGGCCTCTGGGTCCTCCCAGTCGTCCTCAGCTTCCAAGCAGAAGGAGGGCTCCTCGGGGTCCTGCAAGCTCACATTGCTGGATGCCGCACAGAGACCCCAGGATGCTGGCTCCTGGAGGCAGCCTGGGCAGGTCTTGCATTGTTCCAGAACATTCTTTACCTTCTGCAGGGTCTCCTGTGGCTCCGGGCTCAGGCAAGGTGGAGGTATTTCTGCAAGTCACAAAAACACCTAGACAGATTAGAGTCCAGCAGTGAGTCCTGGGTCCACTGTGGGCAGGGTCCCGGCATCCCCGGCCTCTGTGTCCCTGGCGCAGCACTTTCCAGACGATACCACCCTACTGGCTTGCCATGAGCCCTTGAGAATTATGTGCAATGCAAACCCAGGGCCTGGAGCACGTAGGAACTCCGGCACTGTGGGGACAGGGAGAACACAGGCCCGTGGCCTGACTCTCCTACGAAATCACCCTCCTGTCCTCCTTTGCCACCCACCTGACAGCATGGTTTTAGGAGACTATGTGTCAGCTCAGTGATCCCTCAGAGATGCCTTTCCCTTTTGAAAGAATCAAAGCCTTCTAATCAGACCCAAGTATATGCAGCACTACAACTACAAATGTAACTTTTGTCGGCATACTGGGCCCCCCGATGAGGTACAGGAATCCATGAAATCCTCAACAGCCAATCAGAGGTGCTGATCAGCTCAAAAGCTGCTACGCAAAATTGGTAAAGCCACCCACAGCAGAGGACAGGGATGTTGTAGCCATGTACCCAGCTCCACGCAGGGAAATGGACCATCCCCGCAGGAAGGATGGGAAAGCTTCCAGGCTCCTGTGGCCACCTTCACCTTGGATGGTCTGAAAACCTGAAGCCCGCAGTTCCTAAAGGGTTAACAAAGGCCAGGCTGCCCATGCAGCCGGCTGGCGCCTGCTAGCTTTGGTGGATTCCCAGCCAAAGCCCCCTCCCAGAGGTGAGCAAACAAGAGCATTTCCTGTTGGAAAACCTGGGACGAAAGGAGACGTTACTGGGAAGGAAAGAATCTAGATTTAAATAGACTCTCTGTTTCAAGCTCACATGTAAAAAATATTTTCAATACAAACTGTCTCCTTATTCATCTGTAAAGCCTTGGAATTAAAAAAAAATTAAATATGATTTAGAGGCAAATGTCTGACTTGACTACACTAGATTAGCTAAGAAATCTCCCCCGCCCGGCAGAGGCAAACAGCCCTTCCCAGCCATTACCCTGGCCTTGGGGGCGGCTGGAGAGCCACTCGCCTCTGCTCCAGGGACTTCGGTGGAGGGTGGATCCACCCCCTCCCCCAGGCAAACCTACAACAGCCTTCCCTTCCCCCACTGGCTTCCGGGCCTCCTCTGGGACTTCCTGCCTGCATCCCAAATGTACTGGGACGGACCCCATTCCCACGGAACTTCCGAGGGCCACTGGGGTGTCGACATCCCCAGGCTCTCCCCATGCGGACCCTGTGTGAGGGGAAGACAGAGCTGTAGAGGGGAGATGGGAGAGTCTCCCTGAATCAGCCCCCTAGGAAGGAGCAGACCCTTGAGGGGCCTCAGTTGAGGCCCCTGCAACCTAAGGCTCTGAATTCTGCCACCCGCTGAGGGCAGTGTGCCCTCCCATCTCTGAGGCAGAGCAGAGGGCAAGCTGCAGCTTCTCCAGGTCATGAGAAAGGAACCCACAGCTACAAGTGGGCCCAAGCAGTGGACAGGACGCTCCACCTCGGTCAGGGACCAGGCGGGGGCCAGCATGTTCACTGGAAGAAGTGTGCGACCCCACGGTCTCCAGTGCCACGGTGGACAGGTGGTTCAGGCCCACCTCAGGCAACCTCCCCCAAGTCCGCAGCCCACACCACAGAGGGGTGACAGCCGCACCCAATGCCCACCGCGCAGCTCTGTCACCTCCCCCGGCATTACCCCCAGGCCCAGCTCATAACCAGAGGAAGCCTGAGCCACCGGCAAAACCCACCTTGTTCCTGTGGCTGCTCGGTCTCAGCTTCCTCTACTGAGTCTGGCAAGGGAGAAAAGAGAAGCAGTCAACACCCCCAGCCAGCACCTCTGGTCCCCTGCCAGGCCGAGCTGGTGTCGGTGTTGCAGGGTGAGAGCATTGCAGGGTGCAGGTGTTGCGGGCTAAGGTGTTGCAGGGTGCAGGTGCAAGCAGCATAGAAGCACTCCTGACACCTGAGGGAGAGGCACCAGCCAACTGGCCAGAGAATTCCCATGTTCCAGCGTCTCCAGGCCTCCACCCCACCCAACCCCTGTGGGGACTCCACTCTCCCATCTTCTGGGGACATCCTCCCATCATCAGCGGGGAGCACACTCTTGGCTTCCATCAGCTCCATCGGGGAGCAGGGCGCATGGAACGGGCAGCAGCTCTCAGTCCGACAGCTCAGAGATCAACACCGCTCCACAGTGCGCCCCCACCCTCTTCATCCCAGGGCAGGCAGCTCCCAGGTCTCAGTTTCCACCCCCGTAAAGTGGCTGACACTAACTGCTTACTGGGTTTCAATGGAGGTCAAGTGAGAAATAGCTGTAAAAAGATGTGGACAGTGTCAAGCGCTGTGAACTGGGATAACAGGTGTGCAGTTCTGGGGAGCTGCAATGCCTCCATCTCACAACACCTGCACCCTGCAACACCCCTACTTATGCCACCTGCACCCTGCAATGCCCCCACCCACAACACCCCACAGTATGGAAGGTCCCAAACCTGCTTCCTAAAAAGGACAGGAGATACCATCCAGGGGGTCTGAGCCTTGATATGCTAAGGTCAAGTCTAAGTTTGTCCATTCAGGAAGGGAAGTTGATTTGTGGGATCTACAAATTTTAACTGTAATATTGGTGGGGAAAAGGTCTTGTAATGCATGTCGTCGAGCAAGCAGGAAAAAAGTGTGTGTGGAAATGTATCTGTTTATATATGTGTGTGCATATGTGTGTGGGGGGGTGCATGCATATGTATGTATGTGTGCGTGTACACCTTGTGAGGGGGTGCATGCACATGTGTGTATGTGTGTGTACACCTCTGCAGGCACATGTGCACACATATCTGCATGGGTGTGTGTGTGTGCGTGTATACATGTGAGTGCATGTGTGCATGCACACAGTGTGTATTTACATGTGTATTTGTGTGTTTATGTCTGTGTTTGTATGTGTGTACACAAGTATACAAGTAGGTGTGTAGATGCTGGGTGCGGTGGCTCACAGCTGTAATCCTAGCACTTTGGGAGGCTGAGGCTGGCAGATCACCTGAGGTCAGGAATTCGAGACCAGCCTGGCCAACATGGCGAAACCCTGTCTGTACAAAAAAATACAAAACTAATCCAGGGTGTGGTGGCGCGTGCCTGTAGTTCCAGCTACTTGGGAGGCTGAGACACGAGAATCGCTTGAACCCGGGAGGCAGGGGTTGCAGTGAGCCGAGATCATGCCACTGCACTCCAGCCTAGGCAACAGAGCAGGACTCTGTCTCAAAAAAAAAAAAAAAAAAAGTGGGTGTGTAGGCCCGTTTTTGTTTATCTACACCCAGCAGATAGCACAGCCTCTGCCATGTTTCTTTATGTTGTGGATGACATGCCACCTTCATCTATGCGTTGCACTGCAGCCCCCAGAGAAAACTTTCGCACACAGAGGGGCACTGAGGTCAGAGGGACTATCTCTGTCCTTAGGAGGCGGCAGCCCTGGGGTCCCACCATGACACTCCCTGGCAGCTAGTGACCAGGCCACACCACAGCCTGGGTTCTTGTGACGAGGAGGAAAGTCACTCTCACCCAGGCAAAGCGCAGTGGGCAGAGGGCTGGGCCCCAAACAGGAGCCCTCAGGGCTGGCAAACAAGAACCAGGCCCACACCCTCTCCCTCACCCAGCGTCTCAGGCAGGTGCCTGGGGTCAGGGCAGGAAGGGCTTCCCTGGTGCCCATGGGAGTCTCAGGGCCACATTCCCACGCCCTCAGCTCCTCACCCATCCTCTCTCCTGTCTGGCTTGTCTGCAGCCCCTGTGTGCCCTGGAGGCAGCGGCAGTCTCTGTCTGTTCACCTTTCAGTGCCCAGGGGCTGGCACTCACTATCTGTGGATGGACAAAGGCAGCAGGGGCTGCAGAAGGGAAAGGGGAAGGCAGCGGCCCCGCCACAGGCATCGCCTACACGCACCCAGGCTGTACATGCTGCAGACATCAGCGCCCGACATCCGCCTCAGCAACTGCCTGGCATCCTCCTTAGAAAAGCGGCCCTCGCCGAAGAATGACTTTTCTTCCTCATTGAGAAAAATCGCACTTTCCAACCTGGAAAAAATAAAGTGCGTTATTCAAAATAACATATTTGCAAAGTCAGCATTTCACACGAAGACACATTTCCATCCCTTGATTTGAGAGACAGTCTCGGAGCACTACTCTCTGCCCAGGGGTGGAGACAGAGATTTAAAAACAACAACAACAGCAACAACAGCAAAAAGTCCAGGCGCGGTGGCTCACACCTGTAATCCCAGCACTTTGGGAGGCTGAGGTGGGCGGATCACTTGAGGTGAAGGGTTCAAGGCCAGCCTGGCCAACATGGTGAAACCCCGTCTCTACAAAAATACAAAAATTAACCAGGCATGGTGGCATGAGCCTGTAATCCCAGCTGTTCGAGAGGCTGAGGCAGGAGAATCACTTGAACATAGGAGGAAGAGGTTGCAGTGAGCCGAGATCACACCACTGCACTCTAGCCTGGGCAACAGAGCAAGACTCTGTCTGAAAAAAAAAAAAAAAAAAAAAGATCCTGACCTTAATGGGGTGCCTTGTCTGGCCAGGGGCAGATACCCAGAAGCAGGAAAGGCTGCAACAGATGCAAACAGGTAATGGCGTCCTAGGACAGTGAGTTCCCAGGCAGCCTTCAAAGCCCCATTCCAAATGTCCCCTCCCTTATGAAGTCCCCTGTGACAGGTGCAGACAGAACCAATCCAATCTCTCCACATTGTAAACTCCCACTGATTCTGTACAACCTTAGTGCTCCCCAGAGTGCCCAACATACACTCAGGGCACTCTCATAAAGTCAAGGAGAAGAACTACAGGAAGAAACAGAGAGAGAGGGAGAGAGGGAAGGAGAAAGGAGGCAATTTTTGCTTATAGGACTAATTACCAGTATAATATGAAACTTTGAAATGCATCTTATTCAGATTTTAAAAAAACTTAGAGTAGCTTACAGCACATGCTACAAAATAACAGGCCTATATTCTTTAAAAACATCAAAAAAAGACTGAAACGCTGTTTCATATTAAGGAGGCAAGACAGGACATCTGAATAGAACACGTGGTCTGAAATTTTCATTGTCTACAAAGGCCATCATTGTGACTACTGGCAAAATCTGAATAAGATCTGTAGATAATGGCATTGTAACAGTGTTAATTTCCTGATTTTGACAGTTTTACTGTGGTTATGTAAGCAGATGTCCTGGTTTTAGGAACCATATACTGCATTATTTAGGGGTAAAGGAACATCACGTTTACAACTTACTCTCAAAGGGTTTAGAAAAAAATAGAAGTGAAAGAGAGAAAGTAATAAAGCAAATGTCATAACATGTTAACATTTGTGCAATCTGGGTGAGGGCGTATGGGAATGTTATACTCTTTTTGCAACTTTCTTCTAAGTCTGAAATTGTGTCAAAAATAAAGTTAAAGAAAAAAAAAAAAGAAGAGCCACCAGGTTGTCCATTAAATAAAAGATGAAAACCCAGGGTCTGGAATAGGAAAGATATTCAGCAAACATTTGTTGAGTGGATGAGAGAAGTCAGAATTTCTCCAGCTGTGAACAGGACCAATGGCACCCAGCCCGTCATCCTTCTGGGTTAAAGGAAGGGAACAAACTAGCTCATTCCCTGGCTCTTCTCTGACCCTTTGTAAGTTCAGTACATGTTGACTCCACACGGCCCCCATGACCTGTTGAGAAGTTGTGGTCTCCCTTGGAGATGGTAGGGATCAGCTAGACCAAGGATCCCCAAAGAGTGTCCCATGGAACACCAGCTCAGCCAAAAGCAAACAGGGTTGTGTGAGAAGAGGATTCTGGAGGTTACGTAAGTGTGGGAAAGGCATTTCAACAGGAAAAAGATGCCTTGTTTGTGCCGGGAATCACCGGGATCACCCACAAGGGATGTGGACAAAGCTCTTCCCCACTCCTTAGGGCATGATGAAGTCTGTGATGGAGCAGTGGGTGAGAACATGCTTTTGGAACCGCTGATCTAGCTCCTGCCATCAGTGCATGGCCTAGCCAGCTTCCAGCTGCTTCTGATGCACAGGTGCCAGAGGTACCAGAGCAGACGGACCCTTTCCATGAGGGGAACAAGCGAATGGCTTGATGAGGCATGGTGACAAAAGGCCTCTGAGACCTGGTCTGAGAGGTGTTGGTCTGTCGTAGCCCCAAACATTGAACAGGACCATTGAAGACAAGCATCTCATTGGTAGGGCCAGGACCAGGGTCACATGACCCAGAAGGTGGCCTCTCCATACACCCACATTCTCCGGGCCCCTTGACTGAGGTCTTAACAAGGTCAAGTCCAGGGAAACAGAATTCCATCAAAGGATGGGCACAGCTGACTCCTCTCCAAAGACCCCCTGCTGCTGATTTTCGCACTGGGCAGTGAAAACACAGAAGCGACCAGGCTATTCTTCTCTTGGAGTTCCCTGGCTGGGGGCAGGCAGGTCATGGGTGGCGTGCAAATCACATAGGAAGAGTCATATGGCCAGAAGAGTGCCCCCACAGAGGAGCCAAGGGGGCTGAGGGGAGGCCCCAGGAGAACAGGGGGTCAGGGAGATGGGGCATCCCAGGCAGAAGGACACACGTGTCACCCAAAGCAGTTCTAGAAGGCACAAGGTACTCTGTGCAGCCCATGAGGGCCTGCAAGGTCGGGCCCAGAAGCTTCCTGGGGCTTTACGGAGGAGAGCGACGTGTGTACTGGATTAAATCGTGTCCCTCAATTCATGTCTCTTGGAACCTCAGAAGGTAAGGTTTTTTGGAGAAAGGATCTTTGCAGATGTAATTAGTCCAGCTAAGATGAGGTCAGACTGGAGTTGGATGGGCGCTAGGAGATGGGCGCCCTTATAAGAAGAGAATACTTTGACACGCAGAGGAAGACAGCCACATGGAGATGGTGGCAGAGTGCAGCGATGTGGCCACAAGCCAAGGAATGCCAACGGCCACCAGGAGCTGGAAGAGGCAAGAAGGACCCTCCCCTAGAGTATCGAGAGAAAACGTGGCCCTTCTGGCCTTGGTTTTAGACTTTTGGCCTCCATAACTCTGAACCAGCACATTTCTGTTGCTTTAAGCCCCCGGTGTGCCGTGCCTTATCATGGTAGCCACGGGAAGATAATGCACATGGGCAGGTGTGCATTCGAGGGAATGCTCTCCCTGCAGCAGCCCAGAGGAAGGACACCGGGGACCCTGGAGTCAGGCACTGGGGCCAAGGGGGCAGCAGCCTGAGGACAAGGGAAGAGACTAGGCGTCGCCCACAGTGACTTTCAGGCTTGTTACCTAGGAAGCCAGGTGGACGCAGCAATGTCCCCTTAGGTGAGATGGGGGTGGTTTTAGGAAAGGGGCGGGGCTCCAGCCACTCACTCGGACACGGGGCCCTGCATGCTGATGAGGCTGCTCCGCACAAACCCCACCTGGCCCGAGGCTGCGTGTCGGCCCACGCACCAGGGCAGGCCGGGCACCTGCGCCCCAAGGATCTCGATGAGGTCGCCACCTCGGAAGGTCATCTCTTCGGGCCCCGAGCCCTGGAAGTCTGCCAATG
Source organism: Symphalangus syndactylus (assembly GCF_028878055.3). Taxonomy (NCBI): domain Eukaryota; kingdom Metazoa; phylum Chordata; class Mammalia; order Primates; family Hylobatidae; genus Symphalangus; species Symphalangus syndactylus. The sequence goes on from NC_072438.2 coordinate 13,782,855, forward strand.
CCGAGGCCAGGCCCACAGCTGCGGAAGAAAGCCACACGGTGAGTGCCAGGGAGACCAAATGGGGGCCAGAGCGGGCCGACAGGGCCGATGCCAGCCACCCTGAACCATGGGGAATTCATCTTTTGGCTGCTAGGAGGTTCATAGTACAGCTTGGTCTCCTCAGTGAGGGAGGGAACGTCTACATGGTCCTCAGAGGGGATGTTTTTATCCCTCTGTTGAAGATGAGAAAAATGGAAGCTCAGAGATTTTGATAAATGAGCCTCGGCCATCAGCCGCCAAGGCCAAGGCTCTTTCCTCCTTTCCTTCTGCAGCCACAACCCCCGGCCCCACCTACTCCCCACCCCGCCCCTGCATGGGGCTTTAGTCCCCCTGACAGGCGCATAGGCCACCCAGACACTGGCAGCTGTGACAGGTGCACAGGCCATCCGGACACCGGCAGCTTGGCACAGAGCAAAAGCGCCAGACCTGGCATCCAAGGAGAAGGGCTGCTGGCAGTGCCAGCTTTTCATAAAGAGGACGCGGTCACGGTCCTCTGTTAGTGCGAGTGGCAAATTCAGCCAGCGCCAGCCCACCTTGGCCCAGGGTCTTCCAGGCGTTTCACACGGTGACAGAAGGATAGAGTCTGAGACTGTTGGGTTGCACTGAGAAGTGACATTTGGGAGCTCTTTGGAGACAGTGGCCAGGGGCCCTGGTGCAGCTTCACTGAGCATCCTGTGAGGCTGCACCACCCCCCGGAGCTTCCTGAGCGTCAGTTATGACCTCAAAAGCTGGAGAAGACTAGATTGGTACAAAAGTAATTGGGGTTTTTGCCATTGAAAGTAATAACAAAAACCACAAATACTTTTGCACTACCTAATAGCTATCTCTGTGGCTCAGGGAGGTTATAGGGCAACTTCCAAAATGTTGGTGCTGCTCCCTGGCACACATGTTTCCCCAAGAAAGAGAGGCCCATGGAAACACTTACCCATCAGTGGGTTGTCGGGCATCACAGGGCCACCCATGGCGTCATCGATGGGGTCCTGGGGGACCCTAAGAGCCCACCTGGAGCCAGAAGAGGGAGGTCTTTGCTGCGGGATTTCAGATTTGGGGCAGATACATCCTGTGCAGAGACTGGACAGGCCAGCAGCCCCCAGGTGCCTCGCCTCCCCCGACACACACACACGCACACACACACACACACACACACACATGCCTGCCCAGGTGTGTGGCCTTCAGGCCCCGCGCGTGTGGCCCTGCCCCCAGGGAGCCCCACACCCCTCAGCCTAGGGCCCTTATCTGGAAACACCACCACCCCTGTGGGCCTGGAACCCTGCAGACCTCCAAAGCCCCTGCCTCCCCCAGCTCCACACAGTGAGGGGTGAGGGAGGTCCCAGCCTGGGGCTCTGGAGGCCTGGATTCAAATCCTAGCACCACTGTGACTTTGCCATATAACCTGGACAGATCACTCCTCTCTCGGCCTCAGTTCCTTCAGCCAGAAAAAAAAGGAAGCTGGACTAGGTGACTGACAGTCCCTCTTTCCCAGATGGCAGAACACTCTCGGTGTCCCCTGTTGGGACACCACTGGCCAGAGCACATAGGAAGGATTCTTAGGAGAAGCTCCTCTTGGGTCTCAGTAATGAGAGAAGCCAAGCCATAGCCTGTCACTTGAGACACTGCAAATCAAGAGATTGAGGTTCTCTCTTTGCTTTGGCTACCAGGAAGCTCCAACCCAAGTTAATGCCCCCCGCTTCAGCAAGTCAACGGGAGTTTGCATGTCACCTGTCCTCACATCCCCTGGCTCTACCTGTGGGTCCCGTGTGCCTTCTCACTCTGGGTACACATGTTTTATGTAACTTCCTCAAAAGCTTTTCGGATGAGCCTGGTGAGAGCTCATGCCGCACCTCCTGTGCCATGGAACCCCAGGAAAGCCCTGCCGGGTGGATGTCATTGGCCTATCATGCAGCTGGCAGGCCAGAGGCCCAGAGAAGCGGACCAACTTGCCGAGGCCACACAGCTGGGAAGCAGCAGAACAAGGCCATGGCCAGGTCTGTCCAGGGCTCCCACCATTCCCTGTCCATCCCCTTGACCTCCAGATGACCCAGGCCTGGGAGTCTCAGCGAGGCCAACAGCTCTCAGAGCAGCAAAGGCCGGTACCTACTGATGAAACGGAATCAAAGGCTCCGGGGTGGCTGCCACTGCCACCTCCTCGGAGGACACGCTGGGGCTCGGCGGTGAAGAGTCTGTTTCCGGGGCCGCCTCTCCCTGGGGAGCCCCCGAAGCCTGCCTGAGGTCCTTGGGTCCATTTCCTGCATCCCCGGGACCCGTCATCACTCTCACATGGTGGTCAGGACACAGGACAAAGAAGGGCCCTTCAAAAGGATGGAGCCGGTCATTGAGGGTGGCCGGACTGGGCGCAGCTGTGGCCCTGCCCCCCACACCCCTGCCGGACAGACAACGAAGGCAGCACCCACAGGAGTGGCCCCCAGTGTTTGCAGGCGCAGAGACCCAAAGGGGCCCAGACAGGGAGGTGGGCCCGGGGCGAGGTCCCAGCTCTGCCTCCATGTGCTGTGTGAGGCTGGCTCAGCCTCAGACCCTCGCCCTGGGTCTCAGTTTCCCTGACTGTGCGATGCGGAGCCAAACGTGGGACCTCCAGGGCCCTTCTCCATGGACTGCCCCAGTGACCCCAGCCACTGCTGGCAGGCCCCCTCCTGCTGTGGTCAGGTAGGAAAGACAGCCTCGTGTCCCCTCCTCAGACTCGGGGCCAACCACAAGGCCGGGGCAGCAGCCATGTCAGGGACACGAGCTGGGGGCTGACACTAGACAGAACCTCTCTTCCGCTGTTTCCCAGGCACCTCTGTGTCCCTGGGGGCTGGCCAGGGTCTCTACAGCTAAGTGACAGTGCCACACCAAGCACACCTCCCTGCCTGAAGCACCCCTTAGCCTCCAGAGGCTCCTCAGCCCGCAGCCCACAGCCCCAGGCATGCTCAGCACAGCGGGATGCAGGCTGTCATCCCACGGCCCGGGCGTGCCCCGCACAGCTGGATCTCAGCCATCACCCCACGCAATGCTCACCTTCTTGGATGAGGAGGCTCTCGTGGGTCAACCTCAAGGCGTTCTCATCCACGTGGACTTGGATGGCTGTCTCCTCCTCCTCGCTGGGCGAGAGCAGCCAGAAGGCCTGGTCCATGAGCAGGTTTGCCAGGCAGTGATGAGTGAAGCCTGCAGAGGCCAGGCCCAGTCACCCGAGGGCTCCGGAAAAGGGGCAGGGAGGCAGGGAAGCCTGTGTGGTCCCAGGTCGGCTAAGCCCTGCACTGACCAGGTCCAGGAAGACCATGGAAGACACCCACCTGTCCTGGGGTGCCCACAGTGCTGGCTACACACAGCGGCCCACAGCCTGACCGCCTGGGCTGTGAGAGGTCAAGCCCAGCTCCACCGCCCACCAGCGGCAACCATGGTCAAGTTATCTGACCTCTCCACGCCTCCATATTCCCCTCTGTGAGACGGAGACCATATTCCCCTCTGTGGTCGGGGGCCGTGCAGGCCGCGGGGGGTACGGGCCAGCAGCAAGGTGGGTCTGAAACGCACATGTGTGGGCCCCGCCCCGCATCATGAGCTGGTATCTGTTTCCATTTCTATCAGGTGAAGCCTTATCTCTGGGATGCTGCGAGCTCCCCTCTCTCGTCTGGGGCAATGAGCCTTCGTTCACCGCAGCTGAACTAGGAGGCTCGGTGCATGTGTAAGGCACAGGTAAGTGATGTGAGAATCCTGCCCCCACACTCAGCGTAGAGTGGACTCTGAAAGAGGGGGACAGGAAGCCTGCTGCCCTCTGGATGGACGTCCCCCCACAATGGCCATCACTGTGGATGGGCAGCCACGGATGAGCCACTTCCTCCAAGAACCAGATCAAGGAGCCCACGTCCACAGTGGGATGAGCATCAGCCCTGCTCACCGGTGCTCGGGGAATTGTGGCTACAATTCTTATTCCCTAACTTACTCAGCCCTCAAATCAAGGGTGGTGTCACAAGGTCCCCAGGGAGGCTCCGTTAGAGCCTAGAATTCCTCCAAATGGAACAGGGAATGTTCCAGGAAGAGCTCATGTGGGTCAGCCTTCAAATAACAGCTTTCCCGGTCAGCACCGAGGCCACTGGATGGCAGCTTCTCTCAAGTTCTGGTTGAGTGAAATTACAGAGGGGAGTGTGTGAAGGCAACTAGAAGCGTGGCCTAAATCATTCCTGCAACAAAGACCCACATCCGTCTACGACTCCGCCTACCCAGCATTTCTCCCTGAGCACCAGGTGCACACACCAGTGTTGCTATCTTGCTGGTGAGGCCTTTGTGAACCTGCCTGTCCTAAAGCACAGATTTGTGGCTCACGCCTATAACCCCAGCACTTTGGGAGGGCAAGGTGGGCAGATCACCTGAAGCCAGGAGTTTGAGATCAGCTTGGTCAACATGGTGAAACCCCATCTCTACTAAAAATACAAAAATTTAGCTGGGCATGGTAGCTTGTGCCTATAATCCCAGCTACTCAGGAAGCTGAGGCAGGAGAATCGCTTGAACCCAGGGGGCAGGGGTTACAGTGAGCTAAGATTGCGCCATTGCACTCCAGCCTGGGCGACAGAGCGAGACTTTGTCTAAAAACAATAAATAAATAAATAAACAAAGCACCAATTTGTACTTTAAGTGCATGGTGTGTAACCAGCACCTTCCAACGGGCATCCCCATGACCAGTCCTGGGAGGGTCACCTCTTTACCAAGAGCGTGGTAGGTGGAAAACTTCCAGACTTCTTCAAAAGTCTTAAACGTCACCACGATCCGGTCCTGGTCACTGTGGATCGACAGCAGCCTGGCTGATAATTCCTTAAGAGAAAGAAATAGGAATTCGAGGGGTCCCCAGGAGCTCTGGGGCATCTGTCAGGACGACACGGTCCACATGACAGAGACATCTCGCAGATGTGGCCCCGGTGGGGGACGACACCCCAGGGCAGATTCCTTCACAGCCCAAGTCAGCTCCTCCCCTGCTCTCAAGCCAGCTGTGGCTCCCCAGAGCCTGTGGGGAGAAGCCCCTGCCCTTCCCAGAGCTCATGTGGCCCCCATGCCCTCGTGAATGGGATTAGTACCCTGATAAACGAGGCCCTGGGGAGTTCCTCACCCCTTCCACCATGAGTTCACAGCAGGAAGAGGGCCCCCTCTGAACCAGGAAACCAGCCCTCCCCAGACACTGCATCTGCTGGCACCTTGATCTCAGCCTCCAGAACTGTGAGAAATTGTTTGTTGTCTGAGCCACCCAGTCTATGGGATTTTTGATGTAGCAGCCCAGACAGACTCTACACCTCCCCCTCAGCACTCTACCTGCCTTATCCCCCACACACCAGTGACCGCTGCTTTTCCCGACCTAAGTTGGTCCCTGTTCGGCTGTGCACTCAGCCCTGAGTGGCCCCAGCCCCACCTGCAGCAACAGCTCTGATTTCCATCCCCCTGACAGCATCCCCTCTCCTCTGATTTCCATTAATCAGTGTTGATAGGGGCATGAAAAATAACAGCAGCTAACACTGGAACTCTTCCGACTCGGAAGTGTGTGCCGGGGGGTACTATTAGAGTCTCCATTTGAAAGACAAAAAATAAGGCCCCGTTTCTTTCTTTCTTTCTTTTCTTTTCTTTTTTTTTTTTTTTTTACAGATGAAGTCCCACTCTGCTGCCCAGGCTGGAGTGCAGTGGCACAATCATGGTTCATTGCAGCCTCAACCTCCTGGGCTCAGATAATCCACCCATTTTACCCTCCCACAGGTGCGCACCATCACGCCTGGCTAACTTTTTTATTTTTTTTGTAGAGACGAGGTGTCCCTATGTTGCTGAAGCTGGTCTTGAACTCCTGGGCTCAAGTGATCCTCCTTCCTCGTTCGCCCAAAGTGCTAAGATTACAGGTGTGAGCCACCATGTCCTGCTGAAGGCCCCATTTCTTATCCAAGGTCTGACTTCTGTCAGTGGCTCAGCTGAGATTCGAACCCGGAGCCAGCACGCTGACCCAGTTCATCTGTGCCCGACATCACACACGACAGCCCCACGTGTCGAGCAGGTACTATGTGTCCAGCACCCTGCAGGTGCTTGGTGTGAGTTAATCACATAACCCTCAAGTCAGCTCCTGGGGACGTAATTCTAAGCATCCCCAGTATGTGGCTGAGGAAGCGGGGTTCACAGAGGCTAAGAGGCACCGGCCAAGGCCAGGCTGGTCCAATCCCAGTCAGTGGTGGTAATGCCCAGCCCAGCTCCCAAGCCCCTGGTCCTCATTCATGGGGAGGTCTGCCAGGCCCAGACACACCCTGTGCCAGCCTCCCCAGAAGGCTGGTATGTGCAGAAGCCCGCAGGAGGCTGGCTTTGTCACCAGAAAAAATAAGACTAACTTCACACTTGTCCTTAACTCCCCATCAAAGAGACTTTGACAGTCCTCACGGGTGGAGGGCAGGTGGAGAAAGGGACGGCTCGAGGTCCCCGGTGCTGGGGCTGTGGGAGAGCAGAGGGACGATCATAGTGCCCCCCACGAAGCAAGTGGGAGAAACAACCCCTCGCCACCCGCTGGGCATCACAGCCTCCCCTCCAAAGCCACCACTCTCCTGAGTGGCTCTCGCTCTCTGAGGCCTTCCTCCTCTGTCCCCGGTCTCAGACACTGCACCTCAGCCCCTCCCTACCCCCAACTCCAGCTCCCATCCCTGAGCAGGCCCCAGAGGGCTACTCACCCCGAGCGCACGGGCCATCTCCCGGCTGTCATTCTCCAGCAGGCGGAGCTGGCCCCGGAGGGTCTGCTGTAGGTCAGGGTCCCGCAGTCCGCTCTTCCTCCGCACAGCCAGCAGCTGCAGGGTCAGGTCTGGAGGGGCAGATAGAGGCTGGGCAGTTGGTCTGACCTGGGCTGGGAGGTCTGTGGACAGGGCACTGTACTCCACCTGCCAGCCTCCAACCCACACACCTGACCCCGAAGGCCTGGGCAGTGAGCTCCTGGGGAGCCCAAGGCCTGGGTTTAGACCTCAACCTTACCCCACCCCTGTAAAGGCCTTGGACCGCTGCCTAGCTCCCAGCTTTCTTATGGGGTGATTGCTTGTCCTACGGAGTGGTGGGGACGAGTGGACTCATGTCCCCTGCAGGCCAGGCTGGCACAGAAACCACTGCACACAGACGCTCTCTCCTCCCTGTCACTGTGACCTCCAACCCCTCCCCTCAGTGCCCTGCCCCAGAGGGTTGCTGCATCGGAACCTGCAGGCGCAGGACCTGGACAGCTGCATTTAGCAAGCCCCTCCTCCACCCCCATGGTGACTGTAAGGTGGGGAGTCTGGGACCATGGGGGCACCCACCTCCAGCAAACACCCCACAAGCACCTTGGAAATCTCAGTTCTGCCTCCCTAAGCTGGCTCCTCTCCACTTCTTCCCTGTCTCTCAGAGGGCAGAGGGCCCCCACCCCTGCTCGGATCAATGACACCTCCCACTCACACACCACGTCAGCCACCAGCAACACCACGGGCTCCACCTCCCCACCCCACCCCTGCCCCCATCGTGGTTCTGACCTGGCGGGTCTGACCTGGGCAGCTGTCCCCACTTGGCCCTCCCTCCTGTCTGTCCCCTGGTCTGCACAGAACCATTGGGACCCCATGACAGCATGGTCCGACCCATCGGCCCTGCTCTAGGCCATCCCTGCGGCACCGTCCAGCAGAAACTTATGCAGCGGTGGGCGCATGCTCTATCTGCTGTGTCCCATTCGGGGGCCACCCACCACGGGGGCCATGGAGCTCCTGAGATCCAGCCCCCTCTTCAATGTCTGAGGTTGGCAATTTCCCACTAGAATCCAGGCTCCCGGGGCTGTGACCCCGTCTGCCCTGCGCACTATCCCTTCCCAGTGCCTGGAAACGCTGAGAAAAAAGGCCTCCCAATCCTCCCGGTCCAGACTCGGCCCCAGATCTCTAGGCAGTGGCATTCCAGGGGCTTTGGCCTCTACAGAGCAGGGCTGCCCTGAGGGAGAACTGGGGGAGGCGGAAGAGAATGAGTAGTAGAAGGGGAGAAGGAGAGCAGGGAGAGGGGAGATACCGGGAGAGGGAGAGGGAGGGAGAAGGGAAAAAACGGTGGGGGGGTGGAAAGGGAGGGAGAGGGGAGACACCGGGAGGAGGAGAGGAAGGGAGAGGAGAGAAACCAGGAGGGGGAGAGGGAGGGAGAGGGGAGCCACTGGGAGGGGGAGAAGGAGGGAGAAAGGAGAAAATGGGAGAGTGGGGAGAGGGAGGGAGAGAGGAGAAAATGGGAGGGGGAGAGGGAGGGAAAGGGGAGAAACCAGGAGGGGAAGAGGGAGGGAGGGGGGAGAAAAGAGAAGGAAGGTGGGAGGGAGAAGGGAGAAAATGGGTGAGGGGAGAGGGAGGGAGAGGGGAGAAAATGGGAGGGGGAGAGGGAGGGAGAGGGGAGAAACTAGGAGGGGGAAGAAGATGGGAGGGGGAGATGGAGGGAGGGGGGAGAAACCCAGAGAGAGAGAGGGAGGGAGGGGAGAGAAACCAGGAGGAAGAGCGGGAAGGAGAGGGGAGAACATGGGAGGGAGAGACAGACAGAAATGAGACAGAGACAGAGACGGATTCTCACACCTTTGAATAAGCTTAAAGCACCTGCCTGAGAGTTTTCTGCTAGGGGACCCTTGAGCAAACACCCTCACCCCCTATGGGGGAAGGGCCAACTGGGCCAACCTGGAGACTTCTGGAATCTGGAATCCATTCCCCCGACAGGAGGCACCAGCCCATTGTTCCACAGTGGTTCCTGAGCTGTGACGGCTTTTTTTTTTTTTTGAGAACAGAGTCTTGCTCTGTTGCCTAGGCTGGAGTGCAATGGCGTGATCTTGGCTCACTACCTCTGCCTCCTGGGTTCAAGGGATTCCTCTGCCTCAGCCTCCCAAATAGCTGGGATTACAGGCATGCGCCAGCTAATTTTTGGATTTTTAGTAGAGATGGGGTTTCACCATATGGGCCAGGCTGATCTTGAACTCCTGACCTCAAGTGATCCACCCGCCTCGGCCTCCCAAAGTGCTGGGATTACAGGCATGAGTCACCGCGCCTGGCCTGCATTTTCAAATTCTAAATAACCTATCCTAGTCATCCTGAGTGGCCACCAGCAGTGCTGACCACACAAAAGGAAAATCAGAGGACAGTCAGGCATCACAGCAAAGGTGAAAAGCCAACAGTGGATGCTGGGGTCTCCATTCCTCCCCAGCTGGGGTCTCCAGGGTAAGGGGCTTCTTACCATCTCCACAGCCCACAGCTTCCTGAGCCCCCTTTGTGGGCTCTGCCCCCCGGCCCAGGGCTGCCTCCCTCCACCTGTGCCCTGTGGAGATCCCATCCCTGGGAAGCCTGTGCCTGGACACCTTGCCCCACGACGCAGTGGGTACTTTCGTCTACTTCTTACCATACGGCACCTGTGAAGCCCCTCCCCGGGGTGTCACCCACGGAGCCCCCAGGACCCGTGTCCGCTGTTTGTGCAGGTGCACACAGGGATGCCTAGGGGAGCCCCCAGGGGCCATGTCCCCCTCTGGGTGCAGGACCTGGGCATCTGCATTTAACAAGCCCCTCTTTCTATTCCCACCGTGATTTTAAGGTGGGAAGTCTGATGAGGCCACACTTTGAGAAGCCCTGGGTTAGACTCTTGGATGCCCAGGGAGTGGCACAGCCCAGATTTGAACCTGAAGCCCTCTGTAGGGCCCAGGATGTTTACCTGTGGGATAAGCCCCCATCTGGCAGGGAGGGGTCCCAGCAGCAGGCCCAGCCACACGGGCGCGGGTGGGAGAAGCCTCTTCTGCAACACAGCAGGTTCCCAGGATTAGGGGAGACCAAGCAAACGCCTGGCTCCTCTGAAGGCGCCAAACGCTCCAAGTCTCTCTGCAAGAAAAGAGGTGAGTTCTGTCCTGCACAAGCCGCCTTTCCCACAGCTGCCTTCCTCCAGTCTCCCCAGAGCCCAGCAAGGAGGGAAGCTGCCTGCATTTCCCAGCTGTGACAAGCAGCCCTACACTCAGAGGCTTCAGACCACACGACTCGTATGATCCCGCTGCTCTCAAGTTCCAATGGGCCTCACAGAGCTAAAGTGAGGGTGTGGACAGGGCCCTGGGGCTCTGGGGAGAATCCCCTCCTCGTCTTCAAGAAGCCGCACACGTCCCTCAGCTTGTGGCTGCCACTTCTACTTCCGCTTTGTCACTGCATCTCCTTTTCTGCCTCTCCCTCCTGTCTTCCTCCTACAAAGGTCCTGTGATTCCATGGAGGGCCCACCGGAGCATCCGGGATCATCTCTCCATCTAGAGCTCCTTGCCTTTGATCACATCTGCAAAGTCCCCTTTGCTGGATGAGGTAATGCAGGCGTAGGTCCTGGGGATAAGGACGTGGGCATCTTTGGGGGACTTTATCTGAGCCCACAGACAGGCTCAGCCTCACAGCTTGTGCAGGTGGAAGCCAGGACATGGACCCCTACTGGCTGCTCGGTTCCCTGCTGGGGGTCACCCCTCTGGCCATTGGTCCTGCAGAGTTTGCATCTTGGCCTGGGCACGTCATCTCTGTCCTGCACAGTTTCTCTATCCAGGTCTTAGGATCCAGGGGGATCTGATTAGGAAAACCTACAACTGCAGCAGAGAGTAGTGAACTTCCGTGTGGCCGGTCTTCACAGCCTCCTAGACTTCTCACTTAGAGCCCTGGGCACAGCTCAGCCACAGTGGTGTTGGGCCTTGCATCGCGATGGTGTTCACTTCACACCAGCGTTTGCTGACTGCCTGCAGTGGCGTGCGCTCGCCCTGTGTGGCCAGAGCCCATTTAGGCCTCACTTGCTCTGCTGCCCCAGCCCAAACCCAGAGCCAGGCATGCAGTGGGGGCTCAGAAATGTCTCAAATGGGCCGGGGGCAGTGGCTCATGCCTGTAATCTCAGCACTTTGGGAGGCTGAGGCAGGTGGATCACCTGAGGTTAGGAGTTCGAGACCAGCCTGGCCAACATGGTAAACCCCATCTGTACTAAAAATACAAAAATTAGCCGGGCAGGGTGGCACATACCTGTAGTCCCAGCTACTCGGGAGGCTGAGGCAGGAGAATCACTTGAACCCAGGAGGCGGAGGTTGTAGTGAGTCGAGATTGCACCACTGCACTCCAGCCTGGGTGACAGAGCGAGACTCCATCTCAAAAACAAAAAAGAAATGTCTCAAATGGAAAGAAGCATGTGGTGCTCAGATCTCAGCTCCGTTGGCTGATGGACCTGACAGCGGTAACCGAAACACACCCCGCGGATGCCCTCGGGGGCTAAGAAGAACGTGTGCTCGGACTTAAGAGCTAAAGAATCCAGCAGCAGCCAGCCTGGAGATTCACTCCCTGTCTGAGGAAGATCAGAGCCCCTGGCTCATCTCAGGGAATGCAGGCCATGCAGATCCTGCCCCTTTGTTTGGAAGGGTTGGATGAGGGTTGCCAGGTGGAGGATGGTAGAGGGAGGGTGCTAAGGGAAAATGCTTCATCAACTGCATGCTTTTCATAGGGGTCCTATCCAGCCCGCCACTGCTGAACCACCCTGTATGTAAGTCCTCTCAATCAACCCTATGTCATGGTCGCTGGCTCTGGGTCTCCTCTTCAGTCTCTCAAACACAGTGCCATCCCTATTGAAGTTGAGAGTTCCGGCCTGACAGCTTCTAAACTCCATCCTCTAGTTCAGAAGCCAGGGCTCCCTGGAGACACAGCCTAACCCAGGGCTGTGGCAGGGAAAGTGCAAGATGAGCCCGGAACATCTCATGTCCCAAAAAGTGAGGACGCACCTACTGAGTGATGTAGACACATGAAAAGCCCAAATCTAGGGTGATTTAAATGACACAATAGGTAATGATGTATACAGTCCAGAGACTCAATTAAAGATGTGTGAGCCTATGCTGAAATAAATCAATGGATAACTGGGGAGCGGGACAGCTCTTCCTTATAGCTGAAAGCTGATTGCTGAACAGAGAAGGGTTGCCTCATTAGACAGTCACCGCCTGGCAGCCTCTGTCGCAAGGATTATTTCAGCCAGGCCAGCCCATGATGAGACAGTAGGGCTTCATGAGTTTGATGAGGAACAGGATATTCACACAGTTTCAGATCGTTGCCCGCCCCCCCACCCCAGCTACTTACTAACTGCAGAGGGGAGAAAAATAACTGTGCACTGGGGAGAACTGGCAGCCGCCCCTTCTCCGAGGGACCAAAATTAGCGTCACCAGCCAGAGACTAATGGACATGGTCTGCACTGAAGAAACATCACTTCTGCGGGATTCCTGCCCAAATCCCTAATGTGATCATGAAGAAATAGTAGCTGCACTCGAATCGAGGGACATTCTACAAAAGATCCAAACTGTATCCTTCAAAACAGCAGCCTCCAGATTAAAAGGTACCTCAGAGGTCACGGTCACGTCAGAACACAAGGTGTGACCCAGGAATTTTTATTTTTTCTGCTATAAAGGATATTATTGGGATAAATGGCAAGATCTGAATGAGGTCTCTAGATGAGGTGATGGTGTTACTAAAACCAGGAAATTAACATTGAAATAATTACAATGCGGTTATGTAAGAGAATGGCCTGGTTTTAGGAAATATGGACACCTTTTAGGATGAAAGGGCATCATGTCTGCAATTTACTCCCAAAAGGATCAGAAGAAAATCACACACACACACACACACACACACACGAGTACACACAGAAAGTAAAAGTCCTAAAATGTGAACATTCAAGGAACCTGGGTATGGGCAAATGGAATTATCTGTACTATTTCTTGCCACCTTTGATGTCTATCTGAAATTGTCCAGAGAAGACGAGGAGGTGAAGGAGCTGAGGAGGAACCCCACCCCAAGCCAGCTTTCCCTCGGCCCATCCAGCCTCCTAAGCAGGAGGCTTAGGAGGTTCCTCCGCTGGGTCCACAGAAATTTGCTCCGGGCAGCGGTGATGCCACGGTGCTTTGCTGAGCCTCTGGAGAAGGAAACACCCAGCCACTCAGGGCAAAGGCGTCCAACTCCCGCCACTCCCCTTCCCAGAGGCTCCCAGCTCCTCCCTGGGCCCCGAGGCTCTGTGGGAGGCTGGCCAGGGCTCTCCTGTGCATCTCAGTCTCCTTGTGCACTTGTGGCCCTGGGCACGGCCCAGCCCCTTCCTTTCCGTGAGGCCCGCCCTGGAGGGAACGCGATTCAGTGGCCGGCTGGGCTCCCCAGGCCCAGGCCCCACCCCAAACCTCTGAGCTGCCCTTCCTGGGCACATGCAGACCACTTCCCCTTTGTGATTCAGTGCAGGAGGCCATCGACCCCTTCCCATCTCCGCCCTCATGCGGAAGGGCAGGATCGCAGGTATAAAACACTGCCACACCTGGCTGTGAACCAGGCGACAGCATCTGAGGTTTCCACGCCACTGTCCAAACACACCCTTCGTTCATCAATCCCTTGAACAGTGACAAAGCACCTACCGTGTGCCAAGCCCTGGAGTCCCGAGACAGGGACGTAGGCAGCTAAGAGGAGACCGGGCTGAGGCTGGGCACTGGGAGGAGGAGGCCCAGGGACGGGTCACAGCCGCAGCTGTCTCCTGCAGGAGAGGGGCTGTACAGGCCTTGGTCTCCCCTGCCTCTCCCCTCATCCCCTTCAGGGTCTCAGGATGGGGGTAAGAGGGGATCCTGAAGATCACCTAGGCCACTCTTCAGGTTTCCCAGGAATTCAGGAAACTGGGCGCATGTCCTGGCCCGGCCCCTGACCTCAGGGTGGCCTGGCCTGGCCCTTCCCTCTCTGCACCTTGGGCGCCTCCTGGAGAACGAGGATGCCTCATCCTGAGGACTCTCAGGGGTTCCAAGGCCAAACCTATCGCACTGTTTCTGGAATGGTCTCTGAACATGTGGGTTCGAAGGCCCCTGCCTCGTTCTTTGCCAGTTTTGTTATCACTGACGCATCCCTGGAAAAACACGAGCTGGTCCCTGGCCTCTCAAGTGACTCAGCGGGCACAGTGGCTCCTGTTAAACAACGCGGGGGAAGGAAACGAGAAGTGATGGAGAGCAGCCCCAGCCCCGGCCCCGGCCCCGGCCCCTGGAGGCCTGGAGGCAGACAGGCGGTGAGGGATGGATGGACGGGGCGGGTGGGGTGGAGAAGTGGGTGGGATGGAGGGTGGGTGGTGAGGGTGGAATGAACTCACCGCCTCTCACCGGCGCCTTGGCCTCCTCGGGCCCCGCTTTCTCCCAGCTCACAGAGGGCCTCATGGCCACAGTTCGGACCTGGTCCCGGCTGCTGCCACCTCCTGAGGGTCCCACGGGACCCCTCCCCATGGGGGTCGGCTCCTTAGTGGTCACGGCAGGGAGGTTCTCCATGACCCGCAGAGGCCTCACATGCCTGGCCTGTGGACAGAGGGGGTGTGGTCAGGAGAGGTGGCCCCTCCAGAACCAGCACGGAGGTTGTGTCCAGGGCTGGGGTCCAGAGGGGAGAACGCCAGCATTGCTGAGCGCCTGCACCTTTCAGATCCAGCGAGCCCCTCACCGCAGCAGGTGACGGTGCACCGTGTTGTGGTGGGCGTGATCCCGCACCGCTGCTGCACCTCCCCTCCCTATCTCGGGTTTGATGTGCTCCCTTCCTCCACGGGGCCTCCTCTCGCTGGTTTTCTGCCTGGAGGCCCCTTCCCCGTCGAGGCAGAACCCCTGGGTGCCTTGGGCCCCTCCTCAGGAGTCAGTCACTGCCTCTTTGCTGGGCCGTCACGCCCAACAGACCGTGCTCCCGTCACCTGACACACAGTGCTCCGTCGCCTGTCAGAAGACACAGAAGGACACAGAGTCCCCCTTCCAGCGTCACAAGCAGGCACAGGGGCCATGGGGACAGCAGCCTGGGCCAGGGCTGAGGTGCACAGGGGACAAACCCCAGCTGTGGCTGCAGGGACGGGGTCAGCCACATCCTCCTCAGCTCCGGCCTCAGGCAGAGGGGCTAACAAGAGGGGAAATGGCAAGTGCATAGTCAGGACTCTGCTGTCCCTGCAGGGAGGGCTTGGTCATGGGGGTCCTCACTGTTCCCTGATTGTGGGTGGGGAAATATCCACCCTGCCCCTCCAGAACGCCATGGCCAGGGCGGTTTTCAAGTCCAGAGCCTCGGGGAGCAATGGGGATGCAGAGGAAGGAAAAGGGGTTCCGTCCGTGCCTAATGTGTGGTGAGAAGGTTTTCCTTGCTGCTGTCTAACGCAGGCTCTGCTGCCCCTGCTTGGTGAAATGTGAGGTGGGAAAGAAATAAGCCCAGCGTCCCCCGCAGCTCCTGCCTCCCATCTCCCCGCCCAGCAAGATATTCTGAGCAAACATGGGACAGACTTTCTGGTGCTTGGACGTGTCCCCTTGCTCCTGGCTTGAAGCGCCCCCGGTGGCTGGCAAACATCCCCTCTGCAGGCAGGGCGTGGAGAACCGGGGTGGCCATGCCTCTGACCTCTGTCTGGGGGCAAAAGTGCAAGTCTGTCCTCCTGCTGTCCCGTCACCCCTTTTGTGGTGGACGCTGGGGGGCAGGGCACCCAGGGCTTGCCAGGGCCTCCATCTGGGCCTCAGAGCCCTGATGGGCCCACGAGGCTGGGGCCTTCCAGCAGCCAGGACAACCCCCAGAGCCTCCTGTCCTTGTCCCCATCTCCCACTTCCGCCCTGGTCTCTGGGCAGGGAACGTGGCAGGGGACTGGGAGGTAAATCAGGCAGCGGTTGGGGGTGCGTGGGGTCTGCAGTCAGTGACACAGGACGCAGCTGTGAAGGGGAGGCAGGAGGCCCTGGACATCGAGCACCCGGGAAGGGCAGAGAGGCACCCCTGGGAGCTTCAAGCCAGGAGCAGGGGGACGAGTCCACGCGCCACAAAGTCTGTCCCAGTGTTTGCTCAGAATGTCTTGCAGGGAAGGGGAGATGGGAGGCAGGAGCTGCGGGGATGCTGGGCTTATTTCTTCCCCACCTCAGTTTTTTACCAAACAGGGGCAGCTGAGCCTGCATTAGACAGCAGCATGGAAAATCTCACCATACGTCAAGCACAGATGGAGCCCGGTTTCCTTCCCCAGCACCCCCTGCCCTCCCCGAGGCTCTGAGCCTGAAAACCCAGAGGCAGTCAAGACTGACCTCAGGACAGTCCCAGGACAGTGGGTGCAACTGGCACACCTCCTGGTACCAGACGCCGTGGCCCAGCAACCCCCAGGGAAAGCCTACCTCCCCAGTGCACAGATGGGGAAACCGAGGCTCTGAGGGGTTAGGCAATTCTCAAGCCTGTGTGTGCGTGCACACACACACACACCCGCACACCTGTCAGACCAAAGCAGAAGTGCACACTGCAGCTGCCTTCCCTGCCATGCCTTTTCCCACCCACGAGCACCTCCTCCATCCCCGCACTGCTCTCGGCTCGGGCCACCACTGTGGTGACAGGTCCCTTCACAGAGGCTGCTCCCCAAGAGGCAGCTCCCGTGTAATGTTTAGTACAGGATAAGGAAACCCTCATGGGGGGCAAGTTGGCTGCAGGCAGGGACGAGTGGGTGTCATGTAAGCCCAGCCATCACCCCTGCCCCCGCGGCTGTGGCTGTCACCCTGAGAACTGGCCTCCCAGGCCCCAGCTCACCGAACACTTTGGGGTCCATCAGCAGAGCAGGGGTGGGAGGAGCACACGGTCTAAAGTCTTTGGTTTCAACAACCACCCACCTCCCACACAGAGGGAGGGAGACCCAGGCCTGCTAAGTTGGGAATTTAGACAGAATAGCGATGGTTCCGTGAGGCAGGTTCTGTGAGGCATAGAGAGGGTCCCCTAGCCCTGGCCGGGGAGGGAATCCCACAGTCAGGGAAGGCTCCCTGAGGATGTTCAGACCGCAGGGCCTCAGCCGGACCAGCCCCGGGCCAGCAAGACTTGCAGAGGCGACAGCCCCTGGCTGTGAAGTGGCCCCGGCACACCCCCTCCTACCTGCACGCCTGCTCCAACTGTAATCTGATTGATCAGTTTGTGGCCAAATCCTTCCCACCCCCCAACCACCTCTGAGGGGCAGGGACTGGGACCTGTGGGGACTGGGAACGGTGAATCAGGAGACATCTGACGCCAAGAGGCGCCCAAGAGACCCTCCAGGGAAGCTGTTCGCCCAGGAGTGGGAGCAGGGTGCAGCCCACGAGACTTGCTTTCCAAAGGAGGAAGCGTGCATGGAACTGCGGACGCAGAACACGGCCCCACTAATCAAATGCCCTGTGCAGCCTGGGGCCTTCGCCCTCCCTGTTCCCATGTCCTGGGACCCTGGTCACGCCTGGAGAGCTCTGGGCACCTTTGGGGGCAGTGCGGGATGCCCCGGCTGCCCTCGCCCAGCCTCGGACTTTGCTTTCTCCTCCTTGCTCTGCAGGACTGCGGTCCTGGCACCTGTGGCTGCCTGTGCCCACCACCTGGCCCCGAGTCTGTGACAGCACCAGGAAGCCCCTGCCTGCAAGGCCAGGCTGTCTTCCCGTCTCCTCTCCGGAAGCACACGCAGGCGTCTCAACAAAGCGCTGGAATCCACTCCCTGGGCATGCGAGCTTCCTGGTTTAGGGGGTCTTTCGCTCCCAACGCCTGACCTCAGAGTCCTCGTCCTCCCATCTCTGCCTCTTTGTCCCTCAGGAGCCGGGTCTTATATCCCTATAGGCAGAGCAGGAGTCCCAGCAGCCTTTCTCCATCCACTGGCTGATGCCTGGGACACCTGCCTGCCTCCCAGCCCACCACCTCCCCCTGAGTTAGGAACGGGCCTGTTCGAAACGGCGTCCAGGGCTTCTATGGGCCTGGCACACAGCCGGTGCTCAGGACTGTCTTCTGAGAAAAGGAGGGCTCCCCAGGCGCAGGGAATTTCCCACCTGCTGTTACAACCCTAAGTGTGGGGCTCCTGTGCAGAGCCTGGCGATGAGGAAGTGAGCTCCTTCTCCACAGCGTCCCCTCCCTCAGCCCTGCAGGCCCAGCCATCACCGCACAAGCAGAGGCCCCAACCACGGGCAGGTGTTGACGCCCCCGGGGGCCAGCTCACCCAGCCGGGGGACCACCAAGCAGCCTGCAGGACTCTCTCCTTCCTGCCTTCATCCTGTTTGTTCAGTTTATCATCAGGACAAACCCTTGGGGGGCCCCGATGGGTCAGAACAGGCTCCAGCCCCAGGCCAGCCTCCAGCCCTGGGGGAAGGGGTAGAGTTTGGCTCCAGAACACGGAGACATGGGGCCAAACCCCGGTGTCTGGGAGGCCTCTCCATGCCTCGATTTACTGAGCCAGAAAATGTGAATGAGCACGCACACCGCACAAGTGGGTCGAGTGGGTTAAAGGGACAGGGCTCCTGGTCTACAGTCAGAGTTTGGTGAACGTGGGTTGGAAGAAGGAGGGAGAGGGCCCCGGCCGGCCCTGAATGGGTTTGGGAAGCTTTGGCCAACCTTTTGCCAGGCTCTTACTGAACAAATACTTCTAGGGCCATTGAGACCTCACCTATGCCACCAAGCACCTCTGGAGGGTTGGCTTGTCACCTCCCACCCCGGGGTGACACTGTCCTTTCGAAATTCATGCCCCCAGGAACCTCAGAGTGGGGCCTTATTTGGAAATGGTCTGCGCAGATGAAGCGACCTTCACTTGAGATGAGGGCGTTCCAGATGAGGATGGCCCTAAATCCAGTGCCTGGTGTCCTTGTGAGTAAAAGAGGGGACACGGAGGCACACAGAGGATCTGGGGAGGAGGCCATGTGACCACCGGGGCGGAGAGTGGACTGATGTAATCACAGCCAAGGAGCGCCCGGAGCCACAGGGAGCGGGAAGAGGCAGGGAGGAGCCGCCCCTGGAGCCTTGGATTCGGAATTCCGACCTCCAGAGCCGCGAGAGAACACGACCGAGAGGGCTGTGTCCTGCGCTCTGGCAGCACGGGAAACCGGCGCACCCGTGCGCTGCTGGGCCCTGTCTTGCTCTTCTGTGTTGCGTAGCCATCCTCACCCGTGTTGCTGGAAAAGTGAGTGACGTCTCCATGCAAAAAACGTTGGCCCAGCGCCCGACACGGGACATAGTTGTCATCGCTGTCAACAACGGTGTTGACAGTCACGTAATTATGGCCATCCAGGGTGCTCACAGCATCCTCGGCTCACCTGGAAGAGGGCCCCTTTCACAGATGAGCCATCAGCTGTGGCGATTCTGCCTGCCCAAGGTCACACAGCCAAGCAGCACAGGTGGGGTTGCACCCAGGCGGTCAGAGCCCAGCCCCCACGTACCCATCCTAAACCCAAACCTGACTCGGGCCCAGCCTTGCCTCCAGCCACAGGCTCAGCCGAAGCCCTGCTGCCTGGCGCTGGGAGGCCACACCCTGAGTGGCCGGCCCACATGCAGGCTGCCCCTGGCCCTGGCACTGGCCGACACTGCTAACTCCCCCCAGCGTCACTTTGCTATTCATCTCATCTGAGCCTCGTCAACGGCAAAAGGTCGGAAACTCCCGCTTCACAGACAGGGCAGGGCTCCTGGGGGATCAGGCACAGGCCCAGAGGGGGTCTCAGTGGTGTACACACACAGGACCACACGCCCCAGCACACCTGCCGTTGAAGGCTGGGCCCAGGCCCTCCCTGGAATTTTCAGGCTGGAGCCCCTGGTCCAGTTGCTGGTCCATTTGGTTGTTGGAAAAGAGGCCCAGGTGGCGGCGTCAGAGTGGCCGGTTACAGCCACCACAGTGCCAGGTGAGGCTCAGGGGCGCTGGGCTCGCCCTGGTGGGTCTGGCAGTGCGGCCCAAGCTAACCGGGGGCTGGGGTCACACCTGAGAACTGCTGGACTTGGAATCCAGCGACAGGCTGGCTCTGCTCCCAGACCCCCAGGGCCGCTCACGCCAAGGGTCAGCACGGGGTCAGGCCAGGTCCCAGAAGCAAGGGTGCTTTGTCAAAGCTGAAATCATTGCCCACAATCACTGCAGACTGGCACTGCCAGCACCTGTGAGCTCTGAGTGGGGTCTGCTGAGGGTGCCGATGACCTCCCCAAGGCCTCCAGCTCGCAGTTTCGCTCCACCCCCATCCCAAGCAGGTCAGAAAAGTCCTCAAGAAAGTGTAAAGATCCGACCGTGGCAAGACCGGCAGACAGCAGCCTGCTCGGCCAGTCCACGCCCCGCCTGCCCCAGAGCCCCCCGTACCTGCGGCGTGCTCCTCAGCGGCAGCTCCCAGGCCCACAGGGCCGCAGCACACAGGAACCAGGTGGCCGCTCCTGGCCCAGCGCTGGCTGGCCCCACGGGGCTGTCTCCAGCTGGACGGAGCAGGCAGGGGCCGCCCACAGCCGGGCTGACTGTACAGCGGCCTCCGCCCCCTGCTTCCTGCCCTACTTCCTCCCTGCGCCTGAGGGCCGGTGACGGAGAGGCAGGCCCAGGGCTGCTGCACAGACACCGCAGCCGGTTGATAATTAGCTCTTTCCTGGACCAGGTCCAGGCCCTGCCCTGCCTGCCCACTGCCCAGCCCCCAGGCTCTGTAGTATTGGCCAGGGGCACTCAGTCCCCCGCCAGGCTGGGATTGGGGAAGTCCACCAGCCACCGGCTGCCTCAGCCCTGCCAGCCTCAGCTCTGCTCTCTGTTCCTCTTCCACTTACTGCACACACATACATACGCATGCATGCACACACACACGCATGCACACACACACGCATGCACACACACACGCATGTGCATGCAGACACACAAACACACATGTGCATGGGCACACAGAGACTCAAGAGCACAAGTGTGTGCACACATGGACAGGCACACGTATGCACACAAACGCTCACGTGCAGTTCCTTCTGTCTCTGCCCGGATGCTGTCCCGGCCGCTGGCTCCATCAGTGGGAACATTTAGGGGAAGAGATGGGCTCCCCTCCTCCTCACCGCAAGCTCTCCTTGCTAGCCTGGCCTGTCCCAACGGGTTTACCTCCTTACCCTCCCACTGTCTCCAGGCCTGAGCCACATTTGAGAGCAGAAACCTTCCCGGCCAGGCAGACCCAAGGCCAAAGCACATCTTGCCCCTGCCTGCTGAGGAAGCCTGGCCTGGGCTTAGTCAGCTTGGACAAGACGCAGAACTGAACTCAAACTGCCCTGTTGGCCCCGCCTGTCTGGCTGCTCTGATGCCCTTGCCAACACAGGAGTGCGAGCACCCACGTGGTGGGTGTGGGCTGCTGGCTCCGGCCCAGCTCTGGGAAGTGGGAATGGGAGGGATCCCTCCATCCTGTGCTGTGATAGGTCGGTGCTTTGCACACACCTGGTTTGATAAAACCAAGAATGATCCCTAAGTTAAATAGTAACGTTCCATCTCACAGACAGGAAAACTAAGGCTCAGGGAGGTAATGTGACATGCCCAAGGCCAGTGACCAACAAGAAGATAAGACTGGAACCAGGTCTGACTGGTTCTGAAGGCTTTAAGACTGGGCTTTTCAACCAAGGCACTACCGACATTTGGGGCCTCGTCCTTCTTTGTTGCAGGGCGGGGAGCTGTGCTGTGCACTGGAGGGTTTTAGCTGGTCCCTGGCCTCCACCCACTGGATGCCAGTAGCCCTCTCCTCTAATCATAGCAGCCAAACATAGCTCAGATATTGATCCCCTGGAGGTGAAGTCGCCCCAGGCTGAGAACTCCCACCCCAGGTGAGCTACTCAGGTCAAAGCCCCTCCCAGCCCACACCTGCGTCCTTCATCCTCACCCTCCCACCCTGTTCACCTTTCTCTAAGCACAGGCTCTGCCCAGGGGCCGACGCTTGCCTCAAGTCCCTGTATCCTGCACAGCAAGCCCTCAAGTCACACCCTCCCTCCTCCCCACTGAGGCCAGGGCCCGGGATCGGGGGGGCAGCTGCAGATGCCCCAGGCACGTCCCCTCGCTGCCCCAAAAAGACCTCGGGGAGGGCCCACACGAGGCCCAAGCCCATTAGGGGCCCAGCCTCCAGGCTCCCCGGCCTGGCCTGGCCAGGCCCCACCTTCCATGCCACCAACATGCTCGGTGAGCACACAGTGGGTGGGTGGGGGGTTTAGAGGCACCAAAAGACACTTTGAGAGAATCCCCAGTGGCAGCAACCTGAAAGTCTGACCCACAGGCAGAGGGGCCGCAGCTCCCAGACCAGCTCTTCTTCCCTGCGGGGACGCGGCTCCCCAGCCCCAGCTGCCTCTGAGGAGGAAAATGGTGGCCTCTCCGGCCTCATCAAGGGGCAGTCACTCCATCAGTTTCATGGGGCTGCTACAACCGAGTGCCACAAACTGGGGTCTCCAGACAGCAGAAATGTCATCTCTTACAGTTGTGGAGGTCAAAAGTTCACAATCAAGCTGTGGGAAGGGCCACGCTCCCTCCGGAAGCTCCAGGGGAGGCCTCTTCCTGCCTGCTCCAGCCTCTGCGGCTCCAGGTATGTTCTGGTTGGAGGTCGCGTCGCTCCAGTCTCTGCCTTTCTCTTCACCCAGCCTCCTCCTCTGTGTCTGTGTCTCCTCTTCAGTCTCCCCTAAGCGCCCTGTCACTGGATTTGGGGTCCACCTAAATAATCCAAGATGATCCCATCTAGAGACCCTTAAGGAAATTACGTCTGCAAAGACTCTTTTTCCAAATAAGGTCAGGTTCACAGGTTCAGGGTGGTCCTACCTTTTGGGGTCAGCTCGGTACATAGGCTGTGAAGCAGGCCTGGGACAGTGGTTAGAAACACTGGCTCCCAGCCACAGCCCCTCAACCCCAGCAGCCTGCCATCCCTCCAGCCTGGTGTCCTCTCAGCCCCCTCCTTGGGCCTTGAGGATGGACGAGACAAGGTCTGGGGACCCCATCCTGAAGTCCCTCCTGAACTCCAGCCCTCAGCACCCCACCTTTCCTTGCAGACACCTGCTGGCCCCATCTCCCACCTTCCTTCTCCCATCAGAGCTCAACTTTCATCCTGCCCAGCCCCCACAGCTGGAGGCCTCTGTCCAGCTCCCTTTGCCTCGCCTGTCTCAGGGGACTGGGTAGTGCTTCCACCCTTCACAAAGGTCCCACTGCTGAAGCCCAGAGCACTTTGGGAGCTGGATTCTCCTGGCACCTTCCCTGTGGAATGGGTGCAACTCTGGGCACCCGCCTCTCCTCCATGTGGGCTGCTTTCCTGGATGAGCAGCCAACCCCAAAGCATCTGCCGCCCCAGTGCCCAGGACCTGTGGATGCCCACAGAAGCACCCACCATCACCCCACCCCGCCCCTCCAGGTCTTCCTCTCCCCGCGTCCCCACCAGTGCCACCTGCAGCCTCTGAGGCTCCCTCCCCTGCCCAGCGAGTCTTCGCCACCCAGGGTCACATTCGTGCCTCGGGTCTAACACATCCGTCAACACAATCTCATGGAGTGGTCACTTCCTCCAAGTAGCCCTGGGTGTCAGGCAGGTGGGGACGTGAGATTCTGTGGCTGTGCCCTGAGTCACCGTAAAGATTAAATTAGACTCAAGGACTTTTCTAACAAGCCAAGCACAGGTGCACAGCTCAGTTGCACTGAGATTCTGTGCATGTAACAAATGCCCGCACCGGGTGCTCCCCGTAGCCTTGGCCCAGTGAGGAGCACAGAGGGGCTGCGCTTGACAGGCAGGTGGGGAAGAACCGACGTCCCTGGGAGGTCAGCGCCTCCTACCAGTGCCCTGGCCTCGTCGCCCCATCACGGGATGGGGCTGCCCTGTGCCCCTGATTAGATGATGGCCCCAAGGGGCTGTGGGGAGAAGTGGGGAGTCAGCACCCAAGACCACCTGTGTCAACTTGCTGCCTGCCTGTGGCACCTCCTCCTCTGGGCCTCAGTTTCCCATCTGTGACCTGAGACTCAAAGCGGGTGCCCCCAGTTCTCCAGCCTGCTCACACCACCCCTTCTCCAGAGTGGGCAGAACACATTTCCTCTCCTGGCCGGAGATGCTTGGCTTCCCCTGTGTTTGTTTTTCTGGAACCTACATTGAAAAAAGCCCCCAGACAGGCTCCACATCCACACACGGGTCTGAAGACATTTCCTCTCCTGGCCATTGTCCCATGCTGTGGCTGGAGACCCCGTATCCTGTTTGTCTCTGCAGCTGTACTTCTGGCCCAAGGCCGGGGGAATTTTCCAAGAGCCTCCCCAACTGCACAGAGCACCCCGACTCCACACAGCACACCCAGCGGCCTCCTGGAGGAAGGAGCCTGAGCCTTCGGGGCTGGGGGCTTTCCAAGCACACCCACCTGGAGGCTGGGGCAGAAGCACACACAGCCCTGCCTGCCAGAGGACCTGTCCGAACCCCACCTCAGGCTTCAATTCTCCCGGGACAGTCTGTCACTCCTCTGGGCCTCAGTGTCTCCATCTTGCAAATGGTAGAGTTGGGCTTGGAGATTTCTAAGTGCCCTCCAGCTCAACAGTTCTGCTCCCTGATGTGGTTGTAATAAATTCAAATTGTCACTTGCCAAGAAGATGCTCAGTCCTTCACAAGGATTGTCATCACATGAGGCTTGCTGATGGCGCCACCAGTTTGACTGTCTCCTGATGCCTGCTGGTGAGTATCTCCTGATGCCTGCTGGTGAGTGTCTCTTGATGCCCGCTGGACTGATTCACAGAGGGGCTAGAGGAGGCATGACCTGCCCAGGGCCACACAGCTCCTATGTAGCAGAACCAGCCCAGATCCCAGTCCTTCCAGCACCAAACCTGTGTTCCTCACCCCTCCCTCAACTGCCCTCTGGGGCTCTCTAAGGTGTGAGTGGAGCAGCCGGAGACAAAGGCAGTGGTGCCCTCAATTCCCGGAAACCCCGGGGAAGTAAGTCCTGCCCAGTAGTCTGGGGTTTTCCAGGGAACCTAACACCCACTCCTTCGAGCACAAAGCCCCAGTGTTAATCCTTGCGACGGTGCTCTGGAAAGCAACGAGCCTCCTCTGTCCCTTTCCTGATCTCTGGGACCAGCTGGTGTTTTATTGAATTATAAGGCCAGGTGACCCAGTGCCAGGGTGAGGGGATAGTCTTAGAGTTTCTCCACCTCCCCACCCGAACTTTTACACCAGACTGTTCCCTGTTTCTGGCCTGCTCCGGGCTGGGAAGCTGCTGAACAGGTATGTTAGAGTTAGAGAGAAAACAAAACAAGCCACCCTGACCAGAGGCTTTCCCGGAGGGCAGAACAAGCTCATTTTCAGCAAGTGCTTCCCATCCCAGGGTTTGGCTGCTCAGGAGTCTGGGCAGACGAGGTGCCAGGGACACAGTTTCCAGCCAACAGTAGAAGCGGCAGGCATGGCCACCACGGCCTGGGAAAAGCGAGTGTGCCTACAGACTTTTTCTGTGACTGTCCCAGGTCGCTCAAAGAAGCTACCAAATCTGTTCCTGTGTCCTTCCTTCAGGAAAGCCCAAATCTGGCCCACCTGGGACAGAGCAGTGTGAAGCCCCCAGCCACGCCCTTCAGCTGTGGCTTTTTAGTGCCACGCCTCCCCCCGCCCCCCGCCCCCTTTAATTATCCATCTCGAAGTCCCCAGGACAGCTCCTGCCAGAGCCTCGGACACACACCCTGAGTGCTGACCAGGCTCCCTGAGGCCCGAGCCCCAGGCTGCAACTCCAGCAGGGGGTGCTGGCTGGGGAGCAGGGGCCCTGCCTCCTACCTCCTGCACGGGTGGTGGCTTTTGTCTTTGTGTTTTCAGCCTCCTGCAGCAAATGATAACAGCTGCCGTCATAGGAAGGCACAGGCGGTTTCTGGCGTCATCACACTGTCTCAGAGCGTATTCAGTTCTCTGCAGTGAATCATCTTGGGCTCAGAAGGTGATCCGGACCTGCCCCCACACCAGCAGGGGTCCCCGGGACTGCATCGCTCACAGGAAACTGCACCTCTGAGGGTCGGTCCCACTCCCCACCTCCAGGTAATGCTGCTTTTTGCAGCTTGGAGCCCCACCTGCCACTGGCGATGGCAGCACCCCCATCCCAGCTCTGCTTTCTGGGACCCCACCTGTCCCGTGGTTTGGCTGCTCACAGGAGAAGCTCACAGACAAGTTGGGGGAACTGACTGGGAAACAGACCAGGATGGCAAAGCATGATCGGTGCAGCAGCAAAGGGAGGCCTGGGAGGAAAGAGAGGAGGATGAAATCAAGGAAGGCTTCCTGAAAGAGGAGGCACCTGGGCTGAGACTTGGAGGGAGAGGAACCAGGCAAAGCAGAGGAGTAAAGGGCTTCTCAGGGGTCAGGGCCAGCTCAAACAACTGTGCTCCTAGCAGGCAGTGTGCTAAAATCTCCCACAGCCACTTCAGGGGACTATGGACACTGGTAGCCAAGGAGAGGCCAGCATGCTTGCACCCCAGGGGGTTAATCTACAACGCCATAAAAGTGACTCTCAGGAATGCAGAGGCCCAGGGGCTAGAGGCTACCCACACTCTCCCCACTTGAGCAGGCTGCTGGTTCTCCCATTGGCCCTGTTCAGCAGAAACAGGCACGCAGGAGCCTCCAAGGTCGTTCTAGAACAGGGGAGGCAAATGAGCTCTGGGTAGGGCCAGGGGGACACGTGTTTGGCTTTGCCAGCCATCAGGTCCATCACAACCCTGCCCTTACAGCAGGAAAGCAGACAGATAGCAGTAAGTGAACGAGTGTGGCCACGTGCCAAGAAAACTATCTATTATACAAGACAGGGGGCCAGATTTGGTCATGTGGTTTGTGCACCACAGAGCTGAGGCCGTCTTGTGCTGTGAAACAGGCTTGAAACATGGTACGTCACATCAGGCCCCGCTTCGCTGCTCCACCCTGGTCATGCCTGCAATCGTGCAAATGTGTGCCCAGAGAAGCCAATCACCAGCTGGCGACATGAACCTAAACTCGGAGCGGAAGAGAAGGCAACAAATAAAGACAAGTGGGCTGGGCACCGTGCCTCACGCCTGCAATCCCAGCACTTAGGGAGATCGAGGCAGGTGGATCACAAGGTCAGGAGTTTGAGACCAGCCTGACCAACACGGTGAAACCCCATCTCTTCTAAAAATACAAAAATTAGCTGGGCGTTGTGGCACATGCCTGTAATCCCAGCTACTCAGGAGGCTGAGGCGAGAGAATTGCTTGAACCCGGGAGGCAGAGGTTGCAGTGAGCTGAGATCATGCCACGGCACTCCAGCCTGGGCAACAGAGTGAGACTCCATCTCAAAAATAAAATAAAATAAAATAAAATAAAATAAAATAAAATAAAGACAAGTGGTTGGATAAGAAGATTGTAATTTACAACCTTCAGGCTTACAAATGGGGAGACTGAGGGGCAGGGTGAAAAAGACCTTTACCCAAGGTCACAGGAAGGAGAGTTCCTGGTGATTCCGTGGCCCTTTCATTTTAAAGGTGACTGATGGCCAGGCACAGTGGCTCACACCTGTAATCCCAGCACTTTGGGAGGCCAAGGGGAGTGTGGATCACTGGAGGTCAGGAGTTCGGGACCAGCCCGGCCAACATGGTGAAATGCCGTCTCTACTAAAAAAAAAAAAATACAAAAATTAGCTGAGTGTGGTGGCAGGTGCCTGTAATGCTAGCTACTTGGGAGGCAGAGGTGAGAGAATCACTTGAACCTGGGAGGCCGAGGTGGCAGTGAGCCGAGATCGCGCCATTGCACTCCAGCCTGGGTGACAGAGCAAGACTCCGTCTCAAAAATAATAAATAAATAAATAAATGTAACTCAGAGTTCGGCCCCTGCCCCTGGAGAACACAGCCCAGCCAGACCCCAGCTCCACGCTGAGCAGCCCCGTCATCTTTCCCGGCCTCCGATTCCTCCTGTATAAAATGCTGTCTGCTGAATGCAGTGTTTCCCAGAAACACAAACAAGCAAAGATGTCCCCGCACACCTCCCAAGGGATTCTCAAGTCCTACTCAGACCCGAGGACGGGGGGAAGGACCGGCACAAATCTCTCCCGAGGTTCCTTCCTGAGTTGATTCCTCTGCGCACCCGAGTTTGAGGACGGGTGTATCCGGGCCGGCATGATAAGCCGCTAGCCTGGAGCCCTGTACCAGCTGGTGCTGGAATGGCAGCATCATGAGTCATCTCCCGGAAAGGGCTAGGATGGTGCTCCACTCAGCAGCACTCACACCGTGTGTTATTTCTGGCCTTTGCTGCTGCAACCGGCCCCCGATCGGAAGAGCAGAGCTCTAGGCCCCGTGATTTCAGGAACTGCTCTTTGCAAAAGAGGACACGGGGCTCATAGGCTTTCCAGATGACTGATGGCCACCCCGGCCGGATGGGTGGCTGGGCCGCCGGGTGGGAGGCCTGCAGGAAGCGGTCAGCAGTTCTCGTGCCTGGGCTGGAACTGAAGACACCCACCCCCCAACTGGCCGGAATGTCCTGCTCTGTCGGGGCAGGCATCAGCCTGGAGCCCAGGGAATCGCTGACTCTGCGGCCCAGCAGGTCCACAGTCCTTCCTTCTCCCTGGGTCTGCCTGACCCGCTGACCAGGTGCATGAGACTCCTTAGCACAGTGCTCCTCATCTGGGGGTAGTGAGGGAAGCGAGCTGTTTCCCCAGCAGAGATTTCAGAAGACGGACCTTCCTTCCTTGCAGGAAGCTGACCAGAGAGCCCTCACTACCTACGTAGGAGCCCCCGCGGCAGTCCTGCAGCTCCCGCCAGTCCTCTGCATCTCCACCTTCAAAACCACGAGGAACAGAGGTGCGGAGAGGGTAAAATCCCAGAGCCAGGGCTGGGCGCAGTGGATCACGCCTGTAATCCTAGCAGTTTAGGATGCCGAGGCAGGAGGATCACTTGAGTCCAGGAGTTCGAGACCAGCCTGGGCAACATGGTGAAACCTGTCTCTACAAAAAATACAAAAAAATTAGCGGGGCATGGTGGTGCATGCCTGTAGTCCCAGCTGCTCGGGAGGCTGAGGTGGGAGCATTGCTTGAGCCCAGGAGTTGGAGGCTGCAGCGAGAGATGACCACACTACTGCACTCCAGCCTGGGCGACAGAGCTGGGCCCTGTCTCCAAAAAAAGATCACAGAACTAGAAGAGGCCAAGCCTCAGAAACACCCTATGGACCAGCTGGCTGGTGGGGTGTGGGTGACCAAGAGAGACTGCACAGAGGAGAAGGCCCCAGATGAGGGCACACGGCAGGGGCTGTGAGGCTGCCATTCTCCCAAGAGCCTGGGGACATCAGATCCCAGCTTACAGATGAGTCCCCGCAGGACCCCCAATCCCATAGGCCCGAACTCCTCAGAGCCCCAACTTTCCTGAATCAGGGGTGGGACCTCAGCTGGAATGTTAGCATTCTGCAGAGCCTGGTGACGGGGGTTGATCCTGACCTTGGCTTACACAATCATTAACCCAGCGCAAGCACACAGTCCCCCACCTCCTCCGAAGGGGTGAAGTCCTCCCAGCTGGGAGCCATCTCCTGGGAGGCCGAGATGACAGCAGGCGGAGGGGAGGAGGGCTCCAAGGGGGATTCCTACAGGCCCCCTGCTACCCACCTGGACTGGGCCAGATGTCATGGGGGGCACACTGGTGATCGCAGGCACCTGCAGCCAATGCTGCCACCTCCCAGCAAAATCTCAAGTGCTATTTTCCATGCCCTACTTCCTGGCCTCACAGCAACGCACCCACCCTGCGCTCCCCAAAACTACCCAGGCACAGGTCACCAGTGTTTTCCAGGTGGCTAAGCCCAGCAGTCCCTTCCCGGCTCCCTCTTCCTTGTCTCTCGGGGCCACTGGTCCACTCGCTGACCACACCCTTTGGACACCTCCCGTCTCCCAGCCTCCTCCTCCCTCAAGGTCATGCCTTCTCTAAGGGCCACACTCTGTGCGGGGAGCTCACGCCAGCGGGGACTTCAGAGCCATCTGCTTTCACTGAGGTCCCCGGGCTGCAGCTCAGAATGAGGGCCTGTGCCAGTGCCACCGTCTGCCTCTCTGATGGCCAATAGCCAGCCCAGACACCACCCAGCCAGAACTGGACACCTACTGCCCCCCACCGGCCCTGAATCTTAGCAGATGGCACCACAGGGCACTTGGCACATGACCCCTCTCTTTCCCCACCCGGTTACATCCAAGCCACCCTTGCCAGCCTCCCCCTGCTCTCCCCTCCGCCTGCTCTCCCCTCTCCCACCCCTGGCGGGGCCCTGGCCACCCTGTGGTGTCCCACACCCCCAACGCCTGCCCAGGCCTCTGCACACCACTCCTTCCTGGCACCCCTTCTCCTCCAGGCTGTGACAGCAGTGTGTTGCCTCCTCAAAGAGGCCTACCCTGGCCGCCAGCCTGGCCAGCCCTTGCCCTGCACCCTGGAGAGCCTCAGCATGCTCCGCCCCTCCTGGGACTGGGGCCATCGTCTGTCACCACCACTTGCTTCCTAGGCAGGTCCCCTGCACCGTGGGCTCCTCCAGCGAGGGCACCGGCGGGCTTTGCTCTCTGTAGGCCCCATGCCCGGCACAGCGCCACACTCTGCAAGCGTTTGCTGAATGACTAACAGACCAAGTGCCGGTGACAGGGGGCCGGGCTGCCCAAGCCAGGTGGGCACCAACAGCCCCATGTATTCTGAGCGGGGTTCACCTCTGCCAGACACGCAGAAGGGGGCAGAGCCCAGTCAAGTGCACTTCTGCTGAGGCAAAGCTGTGTGGGCAGCTGGGTGGGAGGGAACCACCGGCTTGCAGCGGGCACGGGCTTGCCCTAGGTGGAGTTTGAGCTCTCCTGCCTCACGTGTTGAGCCACGTGTGCCTGTGAGCAGTGCCCAACAGGATCTGGCCACAGCACTGGCTGCACCTCCCCCTGGGACACTGGAGAGGCAGGGAGGGGGTGGCTGCCTCGTGACGGGTACCCAGTGCAGGCTCCAGGCAGCAGCCCCCTGTTGGGCCAACATCCACAGCTGCTACCTCACATGCCTGCTAACCCACCGGGGTGTCTCCCAGGCGGCGTCTCAGGGGCGTGGCCCACCACTTTGGTGTCCAGCCAGGTGTGGGTCCCGGTGTCTCCCCTCACTTGCTGCGGGATGGACACATCCCTCACCTCTTCTACCCTGGCATAGCCCTCCCCTGCTCACCAAGGGTAGTGTAGCGGTCCAGGTACCACACAGGGGGGACCGGGAAACTCCCCCACTGGCCCACACAGTGCATGCTGGGGTGCAACCCGATGATGGTGAGCAGATTCTGAAGCCTGGGTTCGAAGCTCCTGGGGTAGCTGCTTTACGGCCCTGCCCAGGCCCAACACCTGCCACCGTAGAGGAGGGGTCCCACAAAGGAGAGCAGTCATCGGCATTATTATTCAGTGGGGCAGGATCAGCAGGCAGTGTTGCTCAGATCCAACCTGCCTGCCCGACGCTGGGCCTGGCTCAGCATCCGACATGGATGAGTCAGATGCCTACCGCCCTCTAGAGAGCCCAGACTCGGCCTCGTGGTGGAGACAGCCATGGAGCCAGATGAGACAGCTCGGCCGGAGCAGGCATTGCAGAGAGGTCGGGAAAGGGGAGCACTGCACAGCCCCAGTCCTGCCTGTAGACAGCTGGGGAGGCTGCCTGGAGGAGGGGCTCTGTGCCAGCCTCCGCACGTGAAATATTTGTGAAATACATTCCC
This sequence comes from Symphalangus syndactylus, assembly GCF_028878055.3. NCBI lineage: Eukaryota > Metazoa > Chordata > Mammalia > Primates > Hylobatidae > Symphalangus > Symphalangus syndactylus. The sequence continues at coordinate 13,814,222 of NC_072438.2, forward strand.
TAGCAGGAAATAAACACAGTGGGCCTGGAGTATCTCGACGCATCAGGAAGTAAGGAAGTGTGATCCATCAACGAACCAATAGTTAAATGGATAAATAGATCCCCGAAATGATGGAACTGTGACAAAGGGACACAGGAGTCAACTGAAAGTGGCCAAAGCTGGGACAATGTGAGCAACAAAACACAGGTAAAGCAGTGGTAATGTCAACCCCAAATAGAAAACAAATATGTAGAAATGGACCCCAAATAGAAAACAAATAACCCCAAATAGAAAACAAATGTGTCTCACGCCTGTAATCCCAGCACTTTGGGAGGCCAAGACGGGCAGATCACAAGGTCAGGAGTTCAAGACCAGCCTGGCCCATATGGTGAAACTCCGCCTCTACTAAAAATACAAAAATTAGATGGGCATGGTGGTGCACGCCTGTAATCCCAGCTACTCGAGCAGCTGACACAGGAGAATTGCTTGAACCCGGAAGGCGGAGGTTGCGGTGAGCCAAGATCACGCCACTGCACTCCAGCCTGGTGATAGAGCAAGACTCCATCTCCAAAAAAAAAGAAAACAAATATGTATGAGTCCACACCAGTACACATAAGTGATGGGATAGCTGGGTAAATAGGGGAGAAGAGACAGACAGATCCCCCCGGGCAAAAGAATTCCAACTAACTTAGGCTGAGGGGCGGAGCGTGACCCCCACTCCTTTAGTGTGGGCTGCACATGGTGGCTTCCTTCCACAGAGGATAGTGTGGAAACGGGGAAGCCCAACCGACACCCCTCAGCCAGGTGACCAGGGTCCACAGCATCAATGATAAAGCCTGTTGACAGCAGGTGTCCTTGCTATGATGCGAGCAGGAGTGCGCTTTGCTGTCGTGGTCTTCCTCCCCCAAACCCATAACCCCTGTCTAATGTGAGAAACACATCAGACAAATCCAACTCATAGTGTGGAACAGGAGTGGCGTTGGGTGGCAGAGGGTATGAGTGAGGATATTAACTGTGCTTGGCAGTCAGGGAAGGCTTTCTGGAGGCAGTGACATTTGAGCAGGGCTTTGAAGGATGGCAGGTGTCAAAGAGGGCAAGGGAAGGTCAGGCAGGTGTCAAAGAGGGCAAGGGAAGGTCAGGCAGGAGTCCCAGAATGGGCAAAGGCATAGCAATGTGCCTAGAGGATTATGTCTTTTTTTTTTTTTTTTTGAGACGGAGTCTTGCCCTGTCACCCAGGCTGGAGTGCAGCAGCATGATCTCACTGCAACCTCCACCTTCTTGGTTCAAGCGATTCTCCCACTTCAGCCTCCTGAGTAGCTGGGATTACAGGCATGCGCCACCGTGCCCAGCTAATTTTTGTATTTTTAGTAGAGATGGGGTTTCACCATGTTGGCTGGGCTGGTCTCGAACTTCTGACCTCAAGTGATCTACCCACCTCCACCTCCCAAAGTGCTGGGATTACAGGCAAGAGCCACTGCACCCAGCCTCAAGTGGCTTTTTGAAGGTGTTTTTTTAACCTAAACTTTATTTGAAAGTTTTAGATAGATGAGTTGGGAAGCCAGTGCAGGGCGTTGGCATAAACTCCCATCAGCCTCCCCCGTGACGACCATCTCACACCTGCGTAACCCGTCACATTCAATAAACCAACATCGACCTGCTATTGTTATTCACAATTCACACTCGAGTCGACTTCCTTAGTTTCTCCTAACATCCGTCTTCTGCTCCACGCAGAAGTCCATGGGGGACACCACGTCTGGTTTCATCACCTCGTCTTTTGGGGTGCCTTTTGGCCGGGAAGGTTTTTCAGATGTCCCCATTTTCCTGACCTCGACAGTTCTGGGGAGAACCGGTAGGTACCTTTGTGATTGTGGTTGCACTGGGGTTTGTCTGATGTTCCTCATTCCCGTTACTTTTAATTTGCAACAAGCAAATTTTGTTGCTGGTCTTGGTTTAGAGTCAGGCTGGCCCCAGCCCCTCCGCCAGCAGCTGCTGTTAATTAAACCACGCTTGAGACGCTGACCTCCGCTTCAAGCACCAGAGGAAAAGATTGACAACTCCACAGTAAAACAGCGAGGGGCCCGTGCGGACAGCTTCTGCCTATCGCCGGAAAATGTAGGAAATGTTACTCAATGTCCCCCTGTCAGGGAGTGCAAAAAGACCCTAAGGTGCACTGTGGCACCTCCTGGAGTGGCAGCACCCGGCATCCAGGAGCACCCGGCATCCAGGAGCACCCGGCATCCAGGAGCACACCCTGGGCAGGCTGCAGAGAGCACGGTGCCAGCGGGGCCGATCTGAGGGCAAATGACCAACGCTCATAAAACCACGACTGTGCTGACCCTTTGCCCAGCAACCCCACTCCTGGGAGTTCACCCTGCAGATGATTGTCGACTTCTGAAATGGCAAGGTATGTGGTTGTCCATACAGCTTATTTCTAACAGCAATGCCTTGGAGGTAACCTGGGTGTCAGATAAACCACAGTGCAGCCACACAACAGGTAGCCAGCAGCTGTGATACAGAAGCAAGGCTTTCTCTGATTGCTAACAAGGAAAGATCCCTGAGACGTATTAAGCAGAAAAAAGCAAGCTGCAGAGTGTCTGCTCCATTTTCTGTCTGAAAGTGGGGTGAGGATGCGTTCGTATCTGTTTGCACTTGTGAAAAGAAACCGCAGGAGGATGAATGCATTGGCAACAGTTGGGAGCTGAGTCAGTGAGCCACAGGGGAGTTCTCGGCGCTGAAACTATTCTGGATGATGCTGTGATGACAGATACCTGACTCCATTTCCCAAAAGACATTGAACTTTACAGCACAGGGAGACTTAATGTATGCACTTTTTTTTTTTTTTTTTTTTTTTTTTTTTTTTGAGACGGAGTTTCGCTCTTGTTGCCCAGGCTGTAGTGCAATGGCACAATCTCGGCTCTCCACAACCTCTGCCTCCCGGGTTCAAGTAATTCTCCTGCCTCAGCCTCCCGAGTAGCTGCGACTACAGGCACCCGCAAACACGCCTGGCTAATTTTTGTATTTTTAGTACAGATGGGGTTTGACCATGTTGGTCAGGCTGGTGTCGAACTCCTGACCTCAAGTGATCCACCCGCCTCGGCCTCCCAAAGTGCTGGGATTACAGGTGTGAGCCACCGCGCCCTGTCTATGTATGCAAATAATATTAAAAAAAAAAAAAAAAAACGTAGGCAGACAGGGGAATCCCAGGATGAATGTGAAATGTGACAAAACCGTTAACTGTATCACAAATGTATACGACAATCTCATGAGATTGACAAAACAATTAACTGTATCACAAATGTATAGGACAATCTCATTGAAGTGAGAGGAAGAAAGTTCCACTAAGTCTGTGAAACTGAAGGCAAAAGGAGCCCCACAGACGCACTCCACTCTGGCTGATAAAGTTGCTTTCCAGCCGGCCACAGTGGCTCACATCTGTAATCCCAGTACTTTGGGAGACTGAGGCCGGAGGATCACGTGAGCCCAGGGGTTCAACACCAGCCTGGGCAACATGATGAGACCCTGTCTCCAGAAAAATAAAAAATTAGCTGGGTGTGGTGGCATGTGCCTGTAGTCCCAGCTACTCAGGAGACTAAGCCAGGAGCATCATTTGAGCCAGGGAGGTCGAGGCTGCAGTGAGCCATGCTCACACCACTGCACTCCAGCCTGGGCAACAGAGCAACAGCCTGTCTCAAAAAGTAAATGAATAAAGTTGCCTCCCACAGGGGTATGGGTCAGCCATTCTGATACTTCCATACATGTAGACTGGAACAGAACTGTTAAGTCAATGGATGGCTAATGGTGAAAGCCAGGTTTCTCAATGTTGGAGTGGGTGGTTACAGATCGCCGGTGGGGCAGAGCTGGAATCCACTTAGTAATAACAGATTTGAGTTGGAGACGTCAGTATGAACTCACATTTAACCTAATAGAGATACAGATATTGCATCTAGGCATACTTAGAGACATGCATATATACATGGTTGGTGTACACATATATGCCTTCATGCTCTGTCAGCTGAGAGGGCCTGAGAGAAAAGACACACGACCAGGCACAGTGGCTTATGCCTGTAATCCAGCACTTTGGGAGGCTGAGGTGGGCGGATCATGAGGTCAGGAGTTCGAGACCAGCCTGGCCAACATGGTGAAACCCTTTATCTACTAAAAATACAAAAATTAGTTGGGCATGGTGGTGAATGCCCACCACCGTGGACATGCATAGAAGGACTAAATGCAAAGTGCGGTTCTGGGTGGGCTCCTGGGGCAGGCGAAGGCATTAGGTAAAGACGAAGGAAATCTGAGTCAGGTGTGGGCTGTAGTTGGTAATCAGGCATTGGTGGTATTGGCTCATTAGTTGTGACAAATGTAACGTACCAAGGTAAGATGCTAATCATAGAGGCCGCTGGGTGGGGTTTTACAAGAACTCTCTGAACTGTCTTCCTGTTTTGTAAATCTAAGCGGATTCCAAAGAATTCGGTCTATTAAAAGAAAAACAAACAAAAAGTCCCTGTAGGGTGGAACAAGTTTGATGTGTTTGGAGAGTGAACTTTTAAGGCCCATAGACACCCAAGCGTCACCGCGGGATCTCAGCCAAGCCTGGAGCCGCCTGCTTGGGTGACACCCTGGGGCTGCTTGTCATGGGCCTCGGGCCAGCCCGGGAACCTCCCTGGGCCACGCCTCCCTCCACTGTACAGGGAGTGAGTTAATCACAGAGATGCGTGGGGCAGGGCTGGTTTCTGGTTACTGTCCCCACAGCACCAGGAAACCGAGGCAGGGTTTTGGAAGGGCATCCTAGCCCCAGGCGTGACCTGCCCGTGGTCCTCAGCCAGTCCTGCCACCTTGAGCCCCGGCCTTCCTCTGTAAACGAGGATGAGGATGAGGACGGGCTCCTTCCTAGTGAACAGAACTCGCCCGGGGCTGCTGCTGCCACAGAGGGCTCCAGACCATTCTATAGCCCCAGCGGGAGAGGGAGGCAAGGTCGCCAGGTGGATGGCATGCTGAGAAACTGAGGCTCACAGAGGCCCTATACCACCCCTTGCCGGGGGCCACAGAGCCCCCTCGCCCCCAGGGCAGCCTCTCCTCTGCCCTCCTCTGGGTCAGGCCCCTGTGCCTCTCCTCACTGCCCAGACAGCCTCTGCATCCAGTCCCTGCCTCCTTCTAAACCCACTCCCAAGTCCAGCCCTGAGAGAAGGCGGCCTCATCCCCAGTGGCTGGTGGGAACCCTAGCCCCAGGAGGGGACTGAGGCTTCGGAGGCGCGGAGAGCCACTGGAACCCCTCTGAGACCCCTGGCACCGATGTAACGGGAGGGCAGAGGCAGCATGAAAGACACAGGGTGCAGGGGAAGCCTGACTCTGGGCCCGCCCAGGGCTCCTGCATCCTCCAGGGTCACCAGCACTGCACCGTTTCCATCAACTATGGCTGCTGGCCACATGTGGACACTGCCCTGGGCACCAACACCAATGCCTCATCTTACAGATGGGGAAACTGAGGCACAGAGGGTGGAATCACTCAGTGGCAAGCCGGGATCAGAACCCCTGGCCACAGCCTCTTGGGACCTCACCTTTCCACCAGGCACCCTGTCCGCCCAGTCGTCGGGATCCTGGGGAGACAGCACCCCCACCTCACCCTGCCACCCTGACAGCGTCCAGCTCCACCCATCAGGCTCTTGGCCCATTTCTCACACACGGGAACACCAGGCTGGCCCTTCGCCTGAAACCCCACTCGAGGCAGCACCGCACCCATCCTGCTGCTTCTGGCCGGGCAAGTTTCGAGTTTCGAATGCGCCCTCCCCAGGAAAACACTCTCCGGCCTCACCTGTCTTGACAGGTGACACTGAGCATGGGGCTGGGGGCCTTAGCCTTGGGGGGAGGGCTCTCCAAGTGCAGACCCAGCAAAATGCTCTGGAACTTACCCTGCCAGGGAAGGGAGGAGGGGAGGCTGGAGCCTGGGCCCACCACCTGCTGCAGGGCCACAGCTGTTGCTATCACAGTTCCTCAGGACAGCCACACAGCCCAGCACCCTGTCCAGGCAGGAAGGTGCACATTTTTAGTGAGCCTGGCCTCTGGGCTCCAATCAGATGACCTGGGAGGCCGGCCTGGGTCATTGGCTGTGCTGCTGTGGCCTGCCCGCCCCACCCCACCCTGGGAAGGGCTGTCTCCTCCCTGACCTTCCTCCTCCTTATCAGCTGTCAGAACCGTTAGGTCTCCTGGGCCAGAATTCCCAAGCAGAGCAGGGAGGAGCCACCGCAGGGAGCTTGGCACAGGCGCTCCTGGGCCGGTCCAGTCTGCCCAGGGCTTTGGGAGTTTCAGACCACCTCCCTGGTCCCTGCTCAGAGAGGAGACAGGCTGGGCCCTAGGAACAGATGCCAGGCCCTGCTCTGCTGGGATGAGGAGAACCTGACCAGTCTCGCCCAAGCCTGGTTTCTGCAGCTGGGCCATCACGGCAGCTAGCTGGGAGCCCGATAAACATTTACTGAGCACCTATTGTGTGCCATGGGGCCCAGTGTAAGGCCAGCAAAGACGGGCAGGACCTCTCATGTGGTGTCCAGAGGGACTGGTCCTCAAACTCGCTCAAGATAGAGTCACCTGGGATGTCCTTAAAGGTTCAGATTCTTGACTCGGGACCCCTTGTATCAGGATCTCCCAGAGTGGGGCCCAGAAATCTGGATTTGGAACAAGTTCCTAAGCGATGCTTGTCATCAGGTGACTCTGGAACCTCTGTTCCAAACAGCACTCTTACCTTCAGATACTCACCAGGGGCCTTCACAGACACAGGCCCCCTGAACCCCCGGGAGCTGGGCACAGCCTTTGTGCCTGGCTGTGTGACACAGGGCAAGTTTCTCAACCTCTCTGTGCCTCCCTTTCCTGGTCTTTGTGCTGGAAGAACAATAGGTAGTTGGCCTACTTCATCGGATATTTATGAGGAATAAACGAGTTAATCAACATTCAGGGCTTAAAACAATGCCCTACACACAGAGACACACACACAGACACACATGTGCACACATGCATACACATACACGCACGCACACACATACACACATACACACACGTGCGCACATACATACATCCATTACACAAACACACAGGTGCACTCACACACACACGTATACACATACGCACACACAGACATATGTACACACAGAGACACATGCACACATGCATACACATACATGCATGCACACACATACACATACACACAAGTGCACTCACACACATATATACACATACATATGCACACACAGACACATGGACACAGATACATGTGCACATATACATACACATACATGCATGCGCACACGCATATACACATAGACACATACACACATGTGCACATACCTACACACATACACATACACGCAGGTGCATTCACATATATACACATACCCACATGCACACAGATGCATGTACACACACGTGCATACATGCATACACATAGTGCGCACATATACACATGTACACATACATGTGTGCACATACATACACACATGCACATACACACAGGTGCACTCACATATGTACACATATATACAAATACACACACCCACACAGAGACATATGTACATTCATGCACACACACACACTCACACGCACACCCCTGACGTGTATTTTTATCAGGCCTCCTGGTGATCCTGACCAAGCCCTGCCAGGTGACTTATGCTGTGACTCAGTGGGGACGGGGCAAGTGCTGGACTTGGGGCCTGAGCTGGTCCTCGGGCTGGGCAGGAACTGCCCATGCATTTCTTGTTATCTATGTGAATGAATGAATGAATGAGGTATGAACTGTTTGACATTTTTCTTTGCTTTTAATTAGGAAAACCCCAAATTTGCCTCTATAATGCCCTGCTCGTTGCAATCTGGTAACAATAGTCACTGGGTCTCTGCCCCATCCCTCCCACTAGAGCCTTCCTTCCCCCACATTCACTGGGCGCTGCTCCAGGACCAGGGATTTCGGACAGGCCCCACCTTGGGAGCTCACATTCCGCGAGCATCACCCTCGTCAGTGGCCCTCAGTGTGCTGGGGTGAGGTTTAAAGACTTCCCAGTGTGTTTCCAGCAATAAAGCCAGGGGAGATTCCCCCGAAAGCCAGACATCCTGCTGTTCTCGAAACTCCAGGAAGCCTGGCCACATGGGGCGACACTTTCAGCCTGCCCACAGCAGGTGCTAAGAGTCTGCTGTTCCTGGGGTGAGCTCTCTGACCCCACAGCCATACAGAGGTCCCTGCTGACTGACAGCCTGCCGGAGCTGAGCTGTGACTGAGCCTCCAGTGGCCCCATCCTCAGGAACCTGGCCAGAGCCCTGGAACTCCTGGAGGGCCCCAAGCTCCTGGTGGCCACAGGTGTGTGCCCTGGCCACTAGACCAGGGAGGCCAGGCCCTGGGGCTGAGAAAAGATTAGTCCCAGGCCACTCTCTACCATGGACCCTCTCTAGGTCAGGAGCCTGCCGGGGACCAGGGGCCTCGCTGGGTGCTTCTCTTTGTGCCTCTGACTTGGGTGTCACCCCCGCCCCCTGCCCCCTAGTGAGGTCTGTGCAGCCGTCCCCATTTTCAAGGGCAGAGACAGGGTCTGCACAGCCCGGCAGCTTGGACACATTCTACTCTGGAAGGCCCAAGCTGGGTCTGCACCCAGGCACCTCCCATGGCTAAAGTCGCAGAAACTTGGAGCTCTTCTGTGCTAGAGGTTCTGACCTCTGTCCTCCCCAGCCCATCAGGTCCCCTCCCGGGGCTGAACTGTGTCAGGAGCCTGCATTTAAAATCCCAGCCTCGGTCTCCCCGTCTGCATCTGGAAGGGCTTAGCTGGGCACGCTCTGTGCACCTTCCATCGAGGGCATGGGGCTGAGTTACCAAGCAGGCACTTCCCCACCTGCCAGACTGTGGGGAGGCATTTTCCTTCTCCACCGACACCCCCACAGCTCCGGCGGGCTAAGGGGGGCCGGGATTGTGTGAGAGCTGGAGCGAGACACCGCTGCTCCTTTCTCATTGTCAAGAACTCCCTAAGGACAGGAGCGTCCACACTGTGGCAGCCTCCCTGCCGCCTCCTTTTAATCTAAGATGGTGGACTCAGAATTCACATGAGAAGCGGCTTCACTGATATGTACAAGGTGTGTGTGAGGCCAGGCACAGTGGCTCGCACCTGTAATCCCAGCATTTTGGGAGGCTGAGGGGAGAGGATTGCTTGAGCCCAAGAGTTTGAGACCAGCCTGAGCAATGTAATGAGACCTTGTCTCTATGAAAAATTAGCCGGGCGTGGTGGCACACACTTGCAGTCCCAGCTAGTTGGGAGGCTGAGGTGGGAGGCTCGCTTAAGTCCAGGTGGTAGAGGCTGCAGTGAGCTATGATGGTGCCACTGCACTCCAGCCTGGGCAACAGAATGGGACCCTGTCTCTAAAACAAACAAACAAACAAACAAAAATATGCATAATTCCTTGTGCCTTGGGGACTGGCACTATGGAGCCAGAATTCATTTAAGAACACATGGCTGGACGCGGTGGCTCAGGCCTGTAATCCCAGCACTTTGGGATGCCAAGTTGGGCGGATCATAAGGTCAGGAGATCCAGACAATCCTGGCCAACATGGTGAAACCCCGTCTCTACTAAAAATACAAAAATTAGCTGGGTGTGGTGGTGTGCACCTGTAGTCCCAGCTACTTGGGAGGCTGAGGCAGGAGAATCGCTTGAACCCAGGAGGCGGAGCTTGCAGTGAGCTGAGATTGCACCACTGCACTCCAGCCTGGGCGACAGAGCGAGACTCCGTCTAAAACAAACAAACAAAACAAAACAAAACAAAACAAAAAAACATGAGTTACCTATGTATTGTCTTAATCTATAAGACTATTCTAGAAATAAATAAAGTCAATGCATCTTCTTTTGGTCAGTCTTGATCCTAAAAGTTCCGGCCAGGCCACCCTGCTACCCTAGAGGGGATGGAGATTTGATGGGGGCCCCGTGAGGCGAGTCTTCCACAGCTAGGAGGAGTTCGCAGGGCGAGTGAGGGAGTGAAGGGTGAAAGGTGGCCTTGAAGGGCAGGCATGGCCCCCTGCGTGGAAGCCGCCCACGAGAGGCCGGAAGATCCCACATAATGATGGACACTGCTGGACCCAGACCCCAGGCAGCAGAAGCAGAGGCCCCGCAGCAGCCAGCGGCTGGTTCTGTTGTTTCTGTCTGGGATAAGCAGTACACCCCGAGGCCAGAGCAAGACACAGAGAGAGGCAAAGGATAGGTGGGTGCTCTGGCAGGGCAGGGAGAGTTGGACCCCCTGAGTGGGGGAATCCCAGCTTCACACATGGAAGGCTGAGGCCGGTGGGGTGGGTAACACTGAGGCCACACAGGACCTGAACTGCGCCCTTCTGACCTGGCCACAGGAGCTGGACCTCACCTCTCCCCGGGACCCACCCTCCCCAAACCAGCTTGATCCCTGACGCCGGGGGTCTGCCCAGCCCAGCAGGGAGTCAGGAGCCACTGAGAGTGACTGGCAATGTTCCAGTAGAACAGTGACTGCGTGGGAGACGGTCTCAATGTATTCCCCCAGGCAGGCGAGATCTCAAAACATCGTGCTTCTAAAAATGCTCTTAAGAAGAAAAAAGTTGGACAGAAGAATATGGAAACATTTGTTGCGGTCATCAGAGTGACAGGTTGGAGTGAATAAATGTTCATTATCCTCTTTCTGTATTTTTCATGTGCATTACTTTTAAAATCAGAAGATGATTATTTTTATTTGCAATCAGAAGAAATGTGATTAGTGTGATAATAAAAGTCATTTGTTGGTGCAAGTGTATAGAGGATGGTGTTTCTGAGAAAGTTTATAGACAAAAGAGGTGTCCCTCTTCAGGGGCCCAGAGCCCCCGGCCCAGCCCAAGGACAGCACACCTTGCACAGGGGGCTCCTAGGGGTCTTCAGCAGCCCCTGACACGGGGCCCCCGACTCCTCCCACGAGTTTGCAATACCTGTCTGTGGTGTGTCTCCCCACAAGCGCCCATTGTGAACAAGCGTGTGATGGGCCCTGGGAGCCGGGGGCAGCTCTCCCTGGTAGCTTTGAGCAAGTCCCTCCTCGCGTGTAGACAGAGCACCAACCTCTACAGCTCCCCTGACATTTACAGGCCCAGTCAGGGTCAGCCTGAAGAGGACGGCTCTGACCCGCCACTGCCCTCTTGTGGAAAATCAGAAGAACAACCGCAGCACCCAGGATTGAGCTCTGGTCTTGGACAGGCGCTAGGCTAAGACCCTCCTGGGCTTCCCCCGTCAGTGGGAGCGCCCCTAGGGCACGTTCCTAAACCAACCCCTTCCATGGATGGGAGAGGGGCATGGCTTGCCCAGGAAGTGGTGCGCTGGGCTTCATCTGCCTCTCTCCAGTTGTGAGATCCCCAGCCCTTAAGCATACAGTAGTACTGCATTGAACGGCAGAGAACGTGCATGGATCTCTGCAGTGGAGGGACAGTGTCCCGTGCATGTATCCTGCATGTGCTGACTCAGCTACCGCTCCACTGGGCTGCCCCATCTGATCACCAGTGTAGCCCGCGAGGTTGGGGCTTCTGGCTTCACTCTTCAGAGTGGCGAGCTGAGAGACGATGCAGGGGTGGGGGGCTCCCAGCATCTGCTGGGGAGTGGGATGAACGTGGGGACGGCCCACGCACTCTGGCCCCTCGGCCTGGACTCCACCATCATACTTGCTGTCCCTGGGGGTGTCTTCCACCATGCCTGTGGCACCACACTTGCGATGACCAGGTCACGAGTTGATTGCATCAAGGTGAGAGCCCTGCACTGGGGCTCAGGTGTCTCTGTCACTGGACACAGGAAGCTGTTTGATGTAGCAAGAACAGGGGCTTTTGGCCGGAAGACCTGGTTTGCATCCCACCTTCACCAAACCCCCAGTGTGTGACCCTTGGCAGCTGCCCCACCTGAGCCTCGGAGACATCTATGAAGTCAGGACGGGATTACAGAAAGGCCTGGCCTGCCTGGGATTTGTGGATTGATGTCTGAGGTGTGTGCTGTGGGTGCCAACGGTGGCAGCTGCCAGCAAAGACAGAAGACAGTGGGTTCCATGCCCTGGGAAGCCCCAGGAGCTGCGTCCACCTGGAGCCCCTGTCTCCGCACAGGCTGATGAATTCACCTGGCCCTGATCCTTCCAGCTGTATTTTCTGGAGTGAGACCCTTAACCTCTCTAAGCCTCAGTTTGTTCATCTCAGAAATGAGGCTCATGCATGAGCAGGTTCAGAGGTGGATCCTCCCCCACTGAACCTTCAGATGAGACCACAGACCCTGCCAACGCTGACTGCAACCTCATGAGTGGCCTCCAGCCAGAGGTGCCTGATTCCTGACCCACAGAAACTGCAAAAATAAATGCTGTTTTAAGCCACTAAAAATACAGGATTCAACTTCTCTTCCTCCCCAGCCCACACAGAAGCACCGTTTGTGATTAAATGAAGGAAGGCAAGGTGAGGTTCATGGTCCCAGCTGTGACTGTGTGCCAAGCCCACTTAGGGTCTGTGCTTCTACTCTGCCATTTGCTGGCTACTGGGGAGGGCATTGGTTTTCTCACCTGTGAAATGGAGTAGCAGCCTCCAGCTCTGTTGGGAGGAGGTCACACAGGTGAAGTGCCAAGGACACTCAGTAACTTGAGGGTTGCTCTGGCGTCAGGCCTTTGTCGTGTAGCTGTTGCTGCATTAGCGTCCACTCCCTTCCCCTATGGCCCCCGGAAAGGCAGTGTCTCTTCTGGATAAGAAAACACAGGAAGGTCCCAGGTCTGTTTGTACCTTGGGAGAGCAAATAATAAACAGAACCTGACTTTCTGGAAGGACAAGGATGACAGTGATCTGATAAAATGCTCTGGCAGGCCCCCTTGGTCCATCCAATTCACTAAAAACACTGGGATTCGGATGTACTTCACCTTGGTGTTCCTGGATCTACCAAAAGCTGGCTGTGTGACCTTGGGCAGAGCACTCAACCTCTCTGAGCCTGGGTGTCCCCAGCTGTGAAGTGGGTCAGGATGGACCGGATGACACAAACTTGTGGTGGCCCTGCTCCGCTGTCTCCTCTCGTGCCCACCTCTGACTCTTGGAGTCCTCAGTTTTCCTAGTCTGCCTTTTCTTTCCTTTTTTTTTTTTTTTTTTTTAATAGAACAAGAAGTTTATTACTCCCACTCAGTGGTTCTGGGGGCTTTGATGTTAAGTCATACGTAATTCGAGAAATACCAGGAATCTTCTTAATCTCAGTGACCATCTTTAATACCACCTCTACAGGGATCTCATTGCCAGGTGTTGAGGTATACCAGTCATGAAGTCACTAGTAATAAAGGTTCGAATACCCACAGATCTCTGGCATGAAGGCTGCTTTTGAAGTGGGTCCCTATCAAAATGTAATGGTGTCAAAATCACCGGCATCTGGCTGATTTTCCCAGCATACCCAGACTCCCTGAGAATGTTATGAGCCTCAAAATCAGCTTGGCGTAAAGTACTGAGCACTCCTGTTGTCAAGAAAGTGGGAGTAACATCTGTAGGAGGTTCTTTAACTGGTGGGCCAAATATATAAATAACTCTGTTAACGTTGTGACACATGCGAGGTATAAGCCTAGCCAGAAAAATAAATGATTCCCAGTCAGGTTCATCTTTACTGGAGATTCCACACACATAACTGCAGGAACGACAGTCACCCTGCACACCTACAGTTTTAATTGGCAGCAAGAAGGCATTCAGTGAATGCAGCCTAGTCTGCCCTTTCACCCAAGTTCCCGACTTTACCGAATCGATCGATCAATCGATCTAAAACCTCCAGCTCCTGGCCTGAAGGCGTTTATTGCACTACTCCCTGAGGTCCCTTCTCCTGTGCCATTCCGCCCCTCGCCAGCCCTGCAAGGCCAGTGCCAGCTCCCTTTTATGGAGGAGGAGAGGCGAGGGCTCAGGAAATACCTGGGTCTCACAGTTGGTCGGGGTGTGGGGCGGTCCAGTCGGCCCAGTCTGGGTCTCTTGCACTCCAGAGGGCCACCAGGAAACCCAGCCCAGGGAAGGCCACAGGCCAGGAGGGGGTCCCAAAGACGCCGAGAAAGGCAGGAGAGAGGGGCGGCAGGGCATGGCTAAGCCTTGGGCTATGATGGCCGCTCTTCCTCGCCTCTGGCCCTGCCCCCAGAGTCCCTTCTGCCAGGCTGGCTGGCACCTCTGCTCCTGGCCTCCAGCCCCGAGGAGCAGGTATGGCCACCTTGGCCGTGGGCAGCAGCAGGTAGCTGGGTGTGCTCCGCAGCAGAGGGCCTGAGTTAATAAGCTATGGGGAGTGATTTCCCAGGAGGAAGGGCACAAGTGGGCAGGCACTGACCCTGGTGTAGTGGACAAACATTCCAGAATCCACACTTGCCCTGGCAGAGCAACTTCAACCTACTGTGTGCCTTCACAGTGCACTGTGGGCCTGGTCTCCAGTCCTGGCACTGCCACCTCCAGTTCCATGACCCTGGGAAGGCCCCTCTGCCGAGTCAGCCTCGGTTTCCTCGTCTGTGCAAGGGCGATGGTGGTGCAGGCTCAGTGAAGGATTCTAGGTAGCATAAGGGAATGCCGTGTGCCCGGCGTAGGAGGGTGCTTATGTGGCAGTGGTGTTGTTTCAGTACTATTATTTTTTAAACTTTTATATACAGTAACAGTTACCTTGTTTGGGTTCTCACCATTCTGAGTTTTATCCCGTGCATCCCTTCATTTACTCACCCACCCCTGCAAAAATAAAAGGTAATTTCATCACTTCTTAAAAACAGGTCTCTTTTTTTTTTTTTTTTTTTTTTTTGAGATGGACTCTTGCTCTGTCGCCCAGGCTGTAATGCAGTGGCGCTATCTCGGCTCACTGCAAGCTCCGTCTCCCGGGTTCACGCCATTCTCCTGCCTCAGCCCCCCGAGTAGCTGGGACTACAGGCACCCGCCACCACGCCCGGCTAATTTTTTTGTATTTTTAATAGAGACTGGTTTCACCGTGTTAGCCAGGATGGTCTTGATCTCCTGACCTCGTGATCCGCCCACCTCGGCCTCCCAAAGTGCTGGGATTACAGGTGTGAGCCACCGTGCCTGGCCTAAAACCAGGTCTTTGTGAATTCAGTGTCTTTCCCGGCGGGTGGTGGAGCTGGTTAAACGGCTCTGACGTCTGGTCCTTGTGCTGTCTGGTTTGTGTGCGCTGGGGTTCCCGTGTCTGTTCAGCTTTGATTCTTTTGCAGCGAGGTCAGGAGTGCCCCGTGGGTACACTGCCTGGGACCCTCGTTAGGGTCAGACCCTGAAGCATACCGAGCTTGGGGGTGAGCTGGGAGTTCTCAGCTGCCTGCCTGCATGACCTCCCAGCACTGGAGGACAGTTAACACATCAGGGGAGCAGGGAGGTGCAGGACTCCCAGGAAACTGAGCTGCCAGAGTCAGAGAGCTGGGGAAGCCCCTCTTCTCGCCATCTGCGTGTGTGGGTGGGGCCGGCTTCATGAGCACCTCCTCATGCACAACACCCCACGAAACCGTCACCGCCAGCCTGCAGGCTGCACGTGAACATGCCCATTGTGAAGACGAGCAGAGTGGTGCCAGAGAGGGAGTGGCAATGGGACAATGCTGACGCTGGTCCTGCGGGTCCTGGGCATTTCTGCTCAGAAACCCACATGGGGACCTCTCTCTGATGAAAGTTCAGAGCCCACTGGTGTCTGCATCTTCTCTCCCCCCACTTCCCTTTTCTTCTGTGCAAGAAAGCAGATAGTTGGCTATTTGGAGAGTAGGTCGGATTACTCAGCATCAGCAAGAACCCCTGCACATCCTCCCACGGCTGCCTCACAGCAGCTGGGATGAGCTCAGAATCCTCAGGGCAGGAGGCTAATGTGAGCAAAACATCTCTTGATTTTTCCTTCCCTTCGGCCTTTCTCTTCAAGGACTCCCTGAGAACACAGAGCCCCAATGCCCTCAGGCATCCACCCTCAGAATGAAGCCTCCACCCCGCCCCTGGTATCCAGAATGGTCCGGTCCCAAATGTCCCTGGGAGAACCGTGAACAGAAGGTCCTGTGCCACAGAACCCCAGGCTGGAGGGGTGGCAGGGCTGACCTTCCACATCCAGCAACCCTGTTTTCCCTCCTTTCCACCCCTGTCTCTTCCCCTGTCATTTCCCTGCATCTCCCTCTTTCTTCCTCTCTGGATCTTTCTCCTTCCCTCCCTCTCTCTCTCTCCAGTTGTGCATGTGTGGGCATCTGTGGTCTCTGTCGGTCTTTCCATCTCCTCCTGGGTCAAGTCTGCAATTGCTGTTATTCAGACACCTCAGGCACAAAGACTCAGCCACTTTCATTTGCTGAGAGCCCAAGGAGCCCAGCATCTGCGCCTGGCATTCGAGGCTCCTGGGTACCTGCCTGCCAGCCTGGGTTCTTCTCCCTGCTCCTTCCCTGCCTCAAGCTGGTCCCCCACCCATGCCCCTCCCTGGAAAGCAGAGCTGGAGACCCAGTTCCAGAAGAGGAAGTTAATTTCTAAAGGGCCCAGGGCAACAGGAGTGGGGCTGGGGAGACGGAACAGGGAGGGAGGCAGCCCATATGGGGGCATTGTCCATGCAATTGTCCCCTGCGGGCACCTGGGGCTTCATGGCTGGGATCGTCAGAGGAACCGAGCAGAACGTGGCTTAGAATTGTCCACTTGCAGGCCAGGTGTGGTGGCTCACGCCTGTAATCCAAGCATTTCGGGAGGCAGAGGTGGGTGGATCATCTGAGGTCAGGAGTTCGAGATCAGCCTGGCCAATATGGTGAAACCCAGTCTCTACTAAAAATATAAAAATTAGCCAGGCGTGGTGGTGGGTGCCTGGAGTCCCAGCTACTTGGGAGGCTGAGGCAGGAGAATCGCTTTAACCTGGGAGGTGGAGGTTGTGGTGAGTTGAGATCTCGCCACTGCACTCCAGCCTGAGCGACAGAGTGAGATGCTGTCTCAAAAAAAAAAAAAAAAAATTGTCCACTTGCAGCTTGGAAGAGGGGGCCATGCATTCATAGGCTCCCATGCCCCATGGGTCAGTGTGCCTGTGGCTGCCAGTTCCCTCTCAGGACTGGGCTGGCGTGCCAGGAAGCCCCAAGACCATCCCATGTCGGATGTCAGTGAAGCCAGGAGCGGAATCAGAGAGAGACGTCTGCAGGTGGCCAAGGCAGCAGTGCAGTCAGATTCTAATTCTGCCCCACTGGTTTCCCCTACCTGGCCAAGGCTATGAGAAGGCCGCTCCTCAGGTGCCCCCACAGTCCACCCCCATGTGGCTCCCCCACTCCTGCCTCAGAAAGGCCAGCCCACCATGGGGCCACCAGCTGCCCACCGTCTCTGCAGACTCCTCCAGGAGGGTTAGCCAGACAAGCCCCAGACCCGCGGCTGCAGGCGATCCCGGGGCTATGGTGGATGCCACCATCTCCTCCACCAGTCACTCCTGCCATGCACCCTGGACAGCCTGTCAGTCAGGCTTGGTGACCCACACCCCCGGCTCTAAGGTATCCGAGCCCTGAGTCATTTGTGTCTGCCGGTCAGTAGCGGTTGCAATTGCCTATTTACCATTATCGCTGGGCATGGAAGAACCTAGAAATGCCCCAGTGAAGCTTCCGGGCTGAGGCTCCTCATTCCTCCCTGCTCTCATGGTGAAGGCGCACCCTCAGCTCTCATGGTAATAAGGGTCATTTGCAGTCTTCTGCCCCCTCCCTCCCAGTAGAAGAACTCTTCACTGCCTTCCCATCCATTGGGATGAGTAGCCCATTAATAGCCAGTTTCAGGTTCAACAGGTTCAACAGATTCAACAGAGACTTTATTCTTTCCCTTGGCAGAAACATCGCCATTCTCCTACCCTGAACCCAGACCTCTGATGCAACAGAGCTCAAGACTGAAGCACAAAGTTTACAAGGAGGTCCCTGCAAAGGACAGAGCTTCTGCCCTTTGCTTCCAGGCCGTGTGTGCTGCCTGTTGGCTTGGTGCACGTGCTGTGTCCTGGGAAATAGGACCCAGCCCTCAGCACACAGCTCAGAAGGCTGAGCCTTGGGTGGGTCATTCTAGCACCTGGCAGCTGTCCTGAGATGGGGTGTGTGGACGGACAAGTGAGCCCCATGGTCAGGAGCTCATTATCTCACCGTCTTTGCTGCAAAATGGGACATTTGGTCTGAGCCCCCTCCCCAGGAGGCTGCATAGACAATAATGTCAATTGTCATTAGTAAATAAGTCCTGATCACAGCCTGCAAGACTTTTTGCCAGCCTGCATTGCGTGGGTAACTGGGGGCCTTGGGAACATTCTGTACTGGAAATATTTCTCCTTCCATCTTTCAGCGAGGTGGATGTTAAGGAGGCTCCCTGACACACGGTGGAGATCCCCTTCTTCCTGAGCCTTGCCCGAAGTAGAGTTGAGAGGTGTCATCTTTCTTTTCACCTCCGAAGAGGGGTCAGGGAAGCCAGAGGCTCTCAGGAATCCCCCGAGCACACCCGCCAGACCAGGGAGCAGGTGAGGGGTGAGGGCCCCCTGCAGTGTTCTAAACCAAAAGCAATCCAAATGCCATGGTATTTTGAGGGAGACCATGCCAAGGACACTTAAGCCCACTGGCATTCGTTTCAGTGACATCACAAACACTGATGACTTCGGGCTTCGTGGAGTGTTATAAATAATAACGTACTCAAGTCCAAGTGGCTCAAATGAAAAAGTCTTCCTTGGCTCATGGACTGGGAAGTCCAGAGGTAGGTGGGCCTCACGACTGGCTTGATCTAGGGGCTCTGAGACCACTTCTTTACAATTGGGTTCACTCTCAGGCTCACTTCCCACATGGAGACAAAATTGCCCAAGCTGTCCCTGGCGTACATCCCACATTGCAATATCCAGAGCAGGAGAGAGGGCAGCTTCCAAACTCTCTCCTGAAGGTCAGGAGATGTTCTTTCTACCCTTTCTTAGCAAGCCACCTGCCACACCCCATTGACCCGAATTGGGTCATATGCCTTTCCTGGAGCAAATCTTTGTGTCCAGGGATGTTGACGAAATGTAGCCTGTCTGTCTCCAGAGACGGGGTCATCCTTAGACTCATTAAAACCTTCTGAGCTGGATGTGGAGTCACTCACTTACTGAGAAGTCCACGGACTGCATGGGGTAGGTGTTGTGGCCCCTGCACAAAAAACTGGGGTGCTATAAGAAAGCAGGGAGCAGGGGAAATGGGAGTGAAGTAAACAACCCACCCAAAAACAGAGACTACGGCGTGTCTGACTGGCCCCCACCTCCTCCACACTCATATGCCTAATGAGATCACAGTTGCAAGCCTGCACAGCCTCTGGACCCAAGACCTCAGAAATCAGGAAGGGAGGGTGGTTAAAGATCTTACATGAACTACCCCTTCCCTTCTGTCTCTTTGTGTTGGCTGAAGGCAGATGTTTGTGTGATCTTTGATGAGGGCAGTGTCTGCCCACTTTTCACAGCCTGGGTGTCACTGGTGGGATGGAGGGGATTTCTGATCCTTGATAGTATGCCTGCAATTAGGGTACTCTGCCACCAGGGGGCAGCAAAGTAAAAAAAGCTCATTTTCCTTGGCATCCTGAGAAATGTAGATGATCACATATTTTCTCCATGAAATTATGGGTAACTTTTACGTTAAAAATACCACTTCGTTATACAACTAGGTTCCTTTCAGATGGTTGCTCATCACCTATTGTATGCACGGTAAGTCCCCAGGTCTCTGCATCCAGTGACAAAAAGGGACAGGAAGGAAGGGATGGTTAGGAGAAGGAGTGCTCTGAGATGCACGCTGTGTTGGCTGTGGGCTGTGGGGAAAGCCAGACTGGCCTCACCCCACAGGACCTGGAGAGGCGGGTTCTTCAAGTCTCAGGGTTGGGAAGCGCGTTTCTTCTCAGCAATTCTAATCCTGTGGACACAAAGAATTATGTAACTGATCCTGTTCCTCTCTCTGCTGGGGCTGCTGGGCAGTACAGAGAGGAAGGAGGGGCTGCCCTCGGCTGTGTCACCACCCATGGCAGAGATTCGAGGGCTTGACCTCAGCCCCAACTTCCTCCTAATCTATGTAGCTTTCCTTAACTCTAGTTTTCTTACCAGCTTTTAAAAAGATCTTTCTATAGTAAGGCTTCCTTTGTAAGAAGCCCCATATACTCCTTAGAACAAGATAGAATAAAAGCATTCGATTTTTAATGTTCCAGGTACTGCAATCAAAAAGTCAAGTAAAACACGCAGGCCTTCCTGGATTTTCTCGCCCCATCCTTTACCTGGCCCATTACCTTGGCCCTTCCAAATCTCAGCTTTCCTCAGAGAAGCTCATAATACTCAAAGCTTACTGTTTAGTGAGGGAGACAGACAAGGAAACAATCAATGACAATTCCAAGTGGCCAGCCTGTAAAAGAGGAAGTCCCAGGACTCATGGAAACATGGGAGTTGCCCAATTCAGCCAGAGGCCACGGAGGACTTCTAGGAGGAGATGATGCCTGGGCTGATCCTTAAAGACTGAAGAGAATTTGGCCAGGCAGAGGAGGAGAGGGAGGCCCCCGGCAGGCAGGGGTGTGATGGAGTGGCATTTGCTTTCATTTAGCAAATCCCTCTGGCTGCAGGAGAAGGAATGGGGGTGGAGGGAGTAGGAGCAAAGAGAGCAGGAGAAGGTGCCTGCACTTGTGTCCAACTACACTGTGGAAGGGCTTGGAGGCAGGACCCGGGGTTGGACTGATATGATGGAGCAGGAAGAGAAGTCTCCCAGACGGGTTCTCAGGTGTCAGGGAGAGCAATGGGGTGGCAGCAGGTGCCATTTCTGGAGCTGGGAGGAGCTTAGGACAGGCTGAGCTCAGCCAGGGGCCTTCAAGTCATGGTGCCAGGGAGCCCAGGGAATTATAGATTTGGAAAGTATATCATTCTGGCTTCTCCAGAGAAACAGTACTGATAGAAACAGATGGATGGTGGGTGGATGGTGGATGGGTGGCAGATGGATGGATGGGTGGATGGGTGGTGGAAGGATGGATAGGTGAATGGATGGTGAATGGGTGGGTGGATGGATGGATGGTAGGCGGATGGATGGGTAGATGGATGGGTAGATGAGTGGTGGATAAACGGGTGGACGAGAGATGGATGTATAGGTGGATGGGCAGATGGATGGAGGGATGAGTGGATGGGTGGTGGATAGATGGGTGAATGGGTGGTAGATGGATGGCCGTATGGGTGAGTGGATGAACGGATAGGTAGATGGATGGATGGGTTGATGGGTGGTAGATGGATGGGTGGATGGACAGACTGATGGATGAATGGGTGGATGGGTGGTGGATGGATGGGTGGATGAGTAGTGGATGGGTAGGTAGATGGACAGATGGATGCATGGATGGGTGAATGGGTGACAGATAGATGGCTGAATGGATACATGGGTGGATGAGTGGTGGATGGATGGCTGTATGGGTGAGTGGATGAACGGATGGGTAAATGGATGGATGGGTGGATGGGGGGTGGATGGGTGGGTGGATGGATGGATGGGTGGATGGATGGATGGATGGATGGATGGATGGGTGAGTGGATGAACAGATAGGTAAATGGATGGATGGGTGGATGGGTGGTGGATGGATGGGTGGATAGACGGGTAGATATATGAATGTATGGATGAAGGGTGGTAGATGGATGGATGGTGGGTGGATGGATGGATGGGAGTGGATGGATGAATGGATGAATGAATGGGTGTGTAGGTAGGTAAGCAGACAGGTACAAAGGACAATTGATAGATAAACAGGGTTCTATTTTAAGGAATGTTCTCATGGTATTGTGGGGGCTGACAAGTTCAAAATTTGCAGGGCAGGCTGGCAACTCAGGCAGGAGTTGGTGCTGCCATCTTGAGGCAGATCTTCTTCTCCACTGGAAACTGTTTTTGCTTGTAATGCCTTCAACAGATTGGATGAGGGTGATCTCCTTTACTTAAAGTCATTTTATTATTATCAAACCATTAGTGTTATCATCAAACCACGCAATTCCTGCCCCAAGCAGCTTGGCCATAGCGAAAGAAGAAATTCTAGTGGAGACTGCCCTGCTCTGGTCATCTCAGGGAGCCGGGTCCAGCCCCACCCAGCTGACTGCACATTTCTTAGCCTTGGTGAGCCTACAGTGTCTCGTCTGTAAGACTGGGTGACACTCAGCACCATGACCTCAAGGGAACACCCGACTGGGAGGCCCACAGAACAAGCACTTTGTAAGTCACACAGGCAAGGGCTCCTGAATAAGCTTCTTCGAAACCTTATCCCTTCCATGCCCACACAGCAGCTCTGGGAAGCACAGCCTGGTGACAAAGTTGCTAAGAAGGGACACGATGTCTTGCTTGATCAGCAGCTGGGGGGCAAGCTTGAGCTTGCCGGTGAGGCCAACAAGGCCAGGCGCAGGCTTCTGGCAGACCCATCTGCCCTGCCAGGACAAGAGCTGCTCTCACTGTGAGGGATGGCTGCCTTCTAGGTCCCCTGCAGGGCTGTGTGCCTGCATGGTTGTCAACCAAGGGTCACGTGGCTGGGAGAGCACTGTGGCTTCTGGCCTCCTGGGGACCTGGCTCCATGTGACTTTGTCTCTCTGGGCTTCCATTTCTTCTCCCCAACTGGGAGCCCTCAGACCTGCAGTTTTCCACCCAGGTCCCACAGGTCATGGCTCTGGAAGACCATGCGCCTTGTGGGGCCCAATAATGGTGGTCCCCTCTGGTGGGGTGCACTGTACCTTCCAGAAAGATATGTTGAAGTCCTAACCCCAAGATTTAGCCCCCAAGAATGTGACCTTATTTGGAAATCAGGTCTTCAAAGACATGACTGGTTAAGATGAAGTCAGACAGTATTGGATTAAGGTGGGCCCTCCATCCTAGGTCCTTATGAGAACAGAAGGGGAACATTCAGAGAAGAATGCCGTGTGACAGCAGAGGCAGAGTGCAGAGGTCAGCCTCCGGCACTGGGAGAGAGGCCCTGCCCTTGTTCAAGCCCCTTCAGCAAAGCCTGTGGTCCTCTGTTCCACAGCGTGGCTGATTCATGCACCTGCCTGCTCTAGCTGAGCTTCTTCATCTCACTTCTAGCACAGAGGCAGGTATGCAGTAGGGGCTGAATAGAGGCAGCACCTCACCTCAGACCTTGCCCCTTGCTCTGCTCTCCCATTCTTGTTCCTTCCCAGGTGCTCCTGACGGTCCTTGTCTGTTTCTGCTGCACAGGAATAAAGTTTAATCGGAGGAAGCGCTTTTGGAAGACCAGCCACATCCAAGCCTTGCACGGCGTGAGTCATATTCCCGAATCAGGCCTGTACATTCTCCTTCCTTCCATCACTTGTAATGAACCATCTTTTGTCAGTTTTCTGTGATGGCAAAACATTGCCAAGTCTACAAACCACTCAGAGTTAACTGGGCAGCTGGAATTGTGGCATAGATGGGGTGTTAGGGAGAACAGATAACTGTGTAACCCAGAGCTGCGCTTCCCCTCCTGACCCACCCAGAGGCGTCAGGCAAGCCATGGGCACGCGAGGGTGAGGCTGGGCCTGACTTACCTGAGAATCCAGGTGTGTGGACCCGTGCTTGAGAGATAGGCTCCAAGCCATGAGTCACATGCTATTTTTACTCCTGGTTTCATGTGGCGTGGTTTTAAATTATTGAGCGGCTGGAAAGATCCCACAATGAAATCATATTTCATTTGTTTCTCCATTTGGCTGTGAAGTCAATCAATTCCTGGAATGTATTTAGAGATGAAGAAAGGACAAGGAATCCTGCCACTTTGGTGAGAGAAAGCCTGGAGGCTCCCTTACTGAGCAGAGCCCCTGACGGCCTCAGGACGCCGTCTGCTCTGTCTGCTGCCCTGTGTCTCCGACTTGCGGCGTTTCCACACCGCTGGGTTTCCAGAGCAGGCACCTTCTTTCTAGCTCAGGCCCCAGGTAAGCGCAGCCACACGGTGCTGCTCTCCGTAGAAGCGATTTGTGGGAAGCCCCAGCAGACCCAGGGAGAGGTCAGGACGGTGGGAAAGGGGTTCAGGTGGATCTGACGTCTTTCCTTTGCTGAGTGAGAGTGGCAGCTGCAGTGCGGGTACCTGCTGATCCCACAGTTCAGTGGGCACTCTCCTCTGTGCTGGAGACCCCCTGGGGGGAGTGGAGGTGGCCCCCAACTTCACTAGAGGGCCAGGGAGGCTTGTCCAAGAGGGGATCTCAAACAAGGTCCAGAGGGTGAGCGTGAGCTGTCCGGGAGAAGACGGGGCACTCCCAGCAGCCTGGAGTAGGGGCAGCAGGCCTGGCATAGCTTGGGCCAAGCGGAGCATGTCCCCTGGCCGTGCACCTCACACTGGACCCCACGACTCCCAGCTTCATGCCTTGACCTCTTGAATGCCCCCTGGAGGGGATGACAGATTCTGGAGGGCCATGGGGCTGAGGCCCACGGGCTCTCTCTTCAGCAGGGCCTGGGTGTGCGTCCTACTTGCTCCACTTGGTCACAGTTTGCAATTGGGTAAGTGAATGCCTCAGTGTCCCCATCTGTGACAACGGGATGATGATGATACAATGACAATGATAGGGTCCTCTGAGCCTTGGTGCAGAGCCCTAAGGACACAGCAGCCCTGGCCGTCACTGTTTGCCTCACCTGGCCTGGCCCCTGGGAGCTCTCGGGTGCAGTGTCACACGTCCCTCCACCTCTGAGCCAGGCCGGAGTTGTTCTCACTGGGGTTTAGACAGGACCCCTCCACCAAGGCTCCCCTGCCCCCTAAAGCAGCCGCCAGCCCATGGGGTGCTGGCCCCTCTCCCTCCTGGCCCAGCCTAAAGAAATCCACAGCCCCACCTGCCCCAGTCCATGCGAGGCCAGCACTGTGGGGTCTGCCCCAGCCCCCAACCCAACCCAGCATGTGTCCTTCTACACTTTCTGAGAGCTTCACACTCTCTGAAAGGGCAATAGCTTTTTCAGGACAAATGATCCTAATTTTGAAGCAATTTAAAGGTCATAGAGCAGTGAACAGGTCCCTGTGCTTGTGGTGGGGGCATTTATCACGAAGAGAACAAGTCTCTACCTGTGGTCACAGGACTCACATTTTATGAAGCCTCACCTAGCTCAGCCATGCAGGAAAAGTATTCCCCAGACCAAGCCATAGGGAAGTTCTTCACCCGAGTGCCTGGCTTTATGTTTTCAACAGACATTTGTGAAAGTGTGTGTTTGTGTTGAATTGCCTTTTTGTTTTTTCTTTTTTTTTTCTGGACGGAGTCTCGCTCTGTCACCCAGGCTGGAGTGCAGTGGCACAATCTCGGCTCACTGCAACCTCTGCCTCCCGGGTTCAAGCAGTTCTCCTGCCCCAGCCTCCCCAGTAGCTGGGATTACAGGCGTGCGACACCATGCCCAGCTAATTTTTGTATTTTTAGTAGAGATGGGGTTTCTCCATGTTGACCAGGCTGGTCTTGAACTCCTAACCTCATGATCCGCCAGCCTTGGCCTCCCAAACTGCTGGGATTACAGGAATGAGCCACTGCACCTGGCTGCCATTTTGTTTTTTTATGGCTGCCTCTATCACCGGGTCCGGGACCCCACATGTAAACCTGGCACCCCAGGGAAGCAGCATTTGGCTTCGGATGGCTTGACCTGGGGTGTGACGGGCCATGGACCTGGGTCTGCCCTCTCTGCATTCTGCTCCCTCCATCACTGGAACAACCAACATCCCATAATAGTGGTTAGGACACTCAGAAGGAGGGGGTGCCCTTGTTTCCCCAGGGTCCTACTGGGGGTTCTGACCATTGTCTTCTGGCCTCCTGTGGGGCTGTCACCTTCCTGCTGGCCCTGGGCCTGCCCCCGGGCAGACCCCCATAATACTGCTGTCCTCCCCGAAGCCCAGAGCACCCCGTCATAGAGCAGTGCAAAGGTGGACACGTCACCTCTAAGTGTCTCCTAATCCCAAAAGAAGGCAGAATGCCTGAAAGCACGTCCCAGGGAGGCCAGTCCAGAGATGCATCCTGAAGCCTCCAACCAGGGGCACCAAGAGGGGTGAAGGTAAACCCTGCCCTTTCCACTGGTGCCTTGGAAAGCTCTAGCTTTCCCCCTAGTGCTTCCCGGAATGAGAAGCCTGGGCCAAGTTTCTTCCCCTGTATAAGACTCCTCTCTGCAGAGCAGAGAAGTCCACAGTCCAGTGAAGCAGGCAGATCCTCAGGAACAGCGGTGCAGCCAAGGGCTGTGCTGCAAGTGTGGGTGTGGAAATGGGCAAATGGGGCCTGGGGCCTTCGAGGCCACTGCCTGGGGCACCCGCCTATCAGGGGCTTGACAGGATCCTCACTGAAATGGGATGGGAGCCCCCGGGGAACCTGGATAAGCACTGGAGGTAGAAGGGAGCCCCCAGAGTTCAGGTCTCTACCCCCTGCCTGCTGGAAGGGGGCATGGGTCACTGCACGGCTTCCCTGTGTGGTGAAGGGCATGCGAGCTGAGGCTGGAGGAGGAGGGCAGGGGCTCCTGCTTCCATGTTGGTACCCTCCAAGGTACCCACCAAGGCCCTCCTCTAAACACACGTTTAATGAATTTTTTTTTTTTTTTTTCATGAGACAGGGTCTGTCACCCAGGCTGGAGTACAGTGGTCCAATCATGGCTCATTGCAACCTCTGCCTCCCAGGTTCAAGCAATCATCCCAGCTCAGCCTCCAGAGTAGGTGGGACCACAGGCACACACAACCATACCCAGCTAATTTTTGTATTTTTTATAGAGACAGGGTTTTGCCATGTTGCCCAGGCTGGTCTCAAATTCCTGAGCACAAGCAATCCTCCCACCTTGGCCTCACAAAGCGCTGGGATTACAGGCGTGAGCCACTGCGCCCGGTCCCCATTTAATGAACCTTTAAAGGACCTTGGTTTGACATGTTTGGGGCCTCCCTGTGTCCACGAGCCCCTTGAAGACCCCCTGACACCCCACCAGGCCTGCTAAAAAATAAGAGGGGCAGCATTTTTCTAGAATGAATCTTGTGGCTTGTGAAATGATTTCTCGTCTATTTTCTTCACTAGGACTAGAAAGCCCAGCACATAGAAGGTGTTTGAGAATCCTAAGGAGTATGTATGCACTGTGATTTGAAGGATACAGAAACTGAGGCACACAGAGGGCAAGCAAGTTGCCTGAGGTCACACCTGGCCTGTAGTACCATAGACAGAGAACCAAGTCTGTTTCAATCGATTCAGTTCAACCAGCAGATTCGCTGAAGTCCCAGTTCAGCAGACACGGCGCAGAAAGGAAAGAAAAGACCTCGCTCAAGCCCCACCCTGTCACTAACTTGTTGGGTGACTTGGGGAAGGACATCTTTGGGCCTTGGTTTCTGCCCTTGTGAAAGAAGATGTTGGAACCACATGGCCCCGAGGCCCTTCCAGGTTGAGAACTGTTAAGGCTCCCCAGCCCCTTGTCCTGAGCTCTGGAACCAGTCTGGAATGGGGCACCCACATCCACCCTCTGGCTCACAGGGTCTTGGCGGAGAGGTGTGAGGGCTCCCTGCTGTCCTCACCAGGCTGTGTGGGGGAAATCATGGCACCCCTGGGAGGTTCTCAGGAGCCTTTGGAAACACAGAGGGAGGAAACAGAGGCTGCGGGGGAGCCTGACCGAGAGCTCCTTAGCGGGCAAGTGGCAGCAGGGTGCCCCTATGGCAGGTGGGTGCCTGGCCTACCTCTCAGGCTATGATCCAGGAGTGCCAGGTGCCAGCACTCTCCCCTCCCCTCTATCCTTCTCTCCGTTTATTCAACAGATATTTGCGGAGTGCCTGCTCTGTGCCAGGCCCTATGTTAGGCACCCAGAATAATAACAGCAAAGCAAATACATTTATTGATCTCAACTCACACTGGGTCACGGCACACATTAGCTCACTGATCCTTAGATCTGGCGCCCCCTCAATTACATGGCACAAGATCCCAGTGGACTGGCATGGGAACCCTGCAGCTTTGGGCAGAATGACCTAGCTGGGCCTCTTGCATTTCTAGGGTGTGTGTGGCTGGGCTTGTTCCCCAGGACTTCAGCTCCCCCCTGAGCCACTGTACTCCTGGCCTCCCATCCTGGCCTCTCTTGGGGGAGACGGCTGCTGCTGAGGGAGGGGGAGGAGTATCTGCTCCTGCCTCGGTGTTCCATCCAGTCTACATCTGTGCCCAATCTTCTTCCCCTTGTTGAAAGCATCTCCAAACAGCCCTGGCCCAAGCCAAAAGTCCCTGGCCTCTCTCCATGCAAGGTTCCCGAGATTCTGCATCCTAAATGCTTCTCCAGCCCAGGCCCTCCGCGCCCGGTGGGCATCCTTGTGTTGGCCAGCTCCTCCCGACCTCTCTGCAGCTCGCCTTTTGTCGCACCAGGCACACAGTGGGGACCCCGTTCCCTGACTCCCTCTCCTGCACCCGCGTCCACGCCCTGTGCTGGGCGCCTGATGTCACAGGGGAGCCGGTCACCGTGGGGGCTGGGGCCGGGGACTGCGCCGAAGTGAGCCGCGCCACCTCTCCCGGTGCAGCCCCCCAGCTGGGCGCCAGCCGGCGAGGAGCGACGGGAGCCTGGGGTGGGTGGCGAGGCGCGGACAGCCCAGGCCCGGAGGCAGGAATCCTGCGCACGAATCCCCGCCAGTGCAAGCCTCGCCGACAGATGCGGGCTAATCCTGCCCGAGCACCGCCCCCGCCTCAGTTTCCCTCTCTGTAAACTGGGAAAGAAGAGTTGGCCCAGAAGGTCTTCAGGCGCCTTATAGCTCCACGACTCAAGAGGAGCTGCACCAAGCTCGCTTTTCCCTGCGCCGCTCTCCTGGCGACTCCTGGACTTCCGAGAGCGGCAGTCCCCAGGTCGCCCCTCAGGCGGTGGCGACAGCTCTGCAGCGATCTAAAAACGATTGCGAAAGGCCTCAGCCACCGTCGCCCGTCTGCGCCTGCGCTGGCCGCGAAGTGTGCTGGGACTTGTAGTCCGCTCGCCCGGCAGCTGGGGAGCCAGGCCGAGCGGTGGGGGCGAGGCGCCTACACTTCCCAGGGTGCTCCCGGGCGGCAGGCAGCTGGCGCGGGGCGGGGTCGTCAGGAGGGGCGTGGGTGTGGGCGTGGCGTGGGCGTGGCCTGCGCGCCGAGGGGCTGCGGCGGCGCTGCCGGGCGGGTGCGCAAGGAGCGGGCGCGGAGCCGGCGGGCGGGCGAGGGATAGCGCGGGCGCGGCACCTGCGGGCCCGGCACCTGCGGGCCCGAGGGTCTGGCTGTCGCAGCGCCGGGCCGCCCCGACTCCGAGCTGCTGCTAAGATGAGTACAGGTGAGTGCTGGGGACTGAGGGACCAGCGGGTCCCCGCGCTGGATCGCGGCGCCGCAAGGGCTGGGTGGCATTCGGAGGCTGCACCTGCAACGCCGGGGAAAATCACCCAGCGGCTCCACCCAACTTTTGCTCCAGGATTTTGCAGCCCCGAGCGGCCAGAGCGCAGCCCCCTGCCCTGCGCCCGGAGAGCGTAGCTCAGTGGCGCGGGCCCGGGGATCCTTTACCAGTGCGCCGGGCGGCGTGGCTGCGCCAGGCTGTCTGGAAGGCGCCCCTTCTTTGCTTCTCATGGGGGTCCGGGTTGTTCCAGGCTGCAGAAAGCGGTCAGGGTCCGCGCGGGGGCCTGGGGTCCGGGCGAAGGGCCGGGGGCCCAGCAGACCTAGGCACGCAGAGGTGAGATGATAGGCGGGGCTTTGCAGCTGGGGGCGCCGCCCTTGCGCCGCTCCGGCAGCGCCTGGGTTGGGGGCGTCAGGCCGATCCTCGGCGCCCAGGACTCTCCGCAGCAGATCTGGGGACCCGGAGCCCGCATGTGTCAGACCCGGCCCCGACCCGATCTCTGCGCGTCTCCAGCCCCTCGCCCCTGCGCGTCGCACCCCTGCCTTTCCCGCCGCACCCACCCTCCGGGATCTGACAGCCTCCGTGTGGCGCTGGAAAAATCCCACAGCGCTGGAGCCCAGCCGCGCCTTGTGCTGTTGGGGAAACTGAGACCTAGAACTGGAGCCCTTGGCGGTGAGCCCTGGAGGCGGCCTGAGGATGCCCGGATCTGAGAGCCTCCTGGGGCCCGCACCGGGCTGAGGGCTTGTCGTTGCATTCCGACAGGGAAGGAATGTCACCCCATTTTTCAGGGTGTGACCCAAGGCACACCAGGCTTGAGTCACTTGCTTGGCTCAGAAAGGGGGGCGGGGATTCGAACCTGGGGCTCCCTGACTCTTGTGCTTTTTCCTCTAAGCCTGTCGTGCCAGGGACTGCAGTATGGCCCTTGGCCATGGTGCAGAAACCAATGGGGACAGCCGCTTCCCCTGGGGGATATCAGACTGGGGAGAGAATGTGAATTTAGTAAGAGCTTCCTGTGGGCTGTAGGCCTAGAAGGGGGCGGGGGCTGAGGGGCCAGGGACTCCCCTCCCTGGGGAGATTGTCTCCCTCCCCCTCCAATCCAAGGAAGGAGGGACTGCGTTGTAGGGAGCCTTTGGGAGTAGCTGAGAGCAATGGCAGGCGGTTGGAAAGGTCGGAGGCAGAACTCTTTGGAAGAGGATTTCTGAAATGGCCAACCTAGTTATCTGGGGGTGGCTGGGGAGCAGGGCACCCTGAGACTTGGCAGAACCTCCAGACACATTTATCTAATGGCAGGTGGGGATAATGGCTGGGTGCACACAGTAATGTTATGCTTCTTGTGGCCATAATTGATACCTGTGGTCCCCCTGTCATCAGGGAGAGCCTCAGAAGCAGTGCTGGCATCTCTCCTCTGCATCTGACGAGAAGGGGTGTGGGGGCACTGGGGCAGTTGGGGGCAGAGACTGGGGTTTGAACCATGGTGCCTGCCTGGTGGTCTTAGCCATAGGTGGCACCTTCCAGATCTTGGCTTCCTGACCTGTAAGAGCGGTAGCATTGGTTGCCTGAAGGGGACAAGGTACAACATGAAGAGCCCCACACCTGGGAGGCCCTCGGTAGTTTGGGATGGTCATTGCTGGGTGGCCAGCTCAGCTCAGCCTCTCTGAATCAATCCAGCCCTTTGGAACTGGCAGTGTGTGCTCTCCGGACCACCTGTCGCCCCTGCCCAGCCCTGTCCCCAGCCGATGATGTGCACAGCAGGCATTGCCACCCACATAGTGGGGGAGAGCAGACAGCATGGTCCCTTGTTCCTGGCATGTGGGCTCTAACGTCCGGCCACTGTGTATGTCTGGCAGGACAGGAGCGTCCATCATCAACAAGGGCAACAAGGGCAGGTCCCCCTTGGCCCTCCCCATGCCGGCTGGCATTATTCCAGAGCTCAGCACTGGTAGGAGTGGCTGAGCATCATCTGGTCCGGTCTCCAGCTGCCCAAAGGGGCCGGAGGCTCAGAGCCCAGGGCAACCTGTTTAACCCTCCTGGGCTGCAGGCTTCCTGTTCCTTCGGGCTGTGTGCACATCTTCAGTTCACGACACAGGGCGCCTCCAAGATGACCCGGGTGTGGATGGAGGCCATGCAGTTGCCTTACTTTTGTTGCCTGTTGATTTCAGGTGGCCGGGGCGATTGTTTATATAGCACATGGCAGGGTGGAAGGAGATGGCGTCCCATACCAGACAGGCCTGGATCTGAATCCAATGTCCTAGCTGTGGGGCAGCCCCCGCCTCAGTTTCCCCAGTAGTATGGCGGGCAGGCCTTTAGTTCTGAGTGCAGTGCCAGTCCACACATGGTGAGCCCAGCAGGTGACAATCAGTGTGGTGTAGCTTCATCTCACTGCAGCCCACGTGGTCACAAGGGGGCCAGCTGGGGGTGGGGTTGAGGAAGGTACTTGAGCTGGGGCAGGGGGTGGGGTGGGGGGATTCCAGTGCCAGGTCTGCCACCAGTGGGCACCAGATCTTTGAGCAGGGCCTGTGCTCCTTCTGAGCCTGAATGTCCTCCTGGGCAGCTGCTGGCCTGGCAGGTCAGATTCCCCCAGGTGGACAGAGGCTCCTGAGGGGTTGTGTTAATTTGCTCCATAACAAAGTACTAAAGACCAGGTGGCTTAAAGAGAAGACACTTATTTTTTGGCCAATTCTAGAGGCCAGAAGTCTGAGATCAAGGTGTCAGCTGGGTTACTTCCTTCCAAAGCCTCTCTCTTTGGCTTGTGGACAGCCGCCCTGTCCCTGTGTCCTTGTGCCATCTTCCCTTTGTGTGTGTCTGTGTCCTAATCTGTTATGAAAACCCCAGCCAGACTGGGTTAGAGCCTACCCTCATGACCTCGTGTCACCTTAGTGGCCTCCTTAAAGATCCTGTCTCCATGCATAGTCACATCCTGGAGTACTGGGGGTTAGGACTTCAGCATATGAATTTAGACAATTCAGTCCATACCAGGGGTGTGGGGCCAAGGGAGGCCTGGTGGCTGGCTCAGCCTTCGGTTTCCATGCTGCTCTTAGGATCATGGAGCTGGAAGGGACATGAGGAATGTTCCAGCCCAAACCCACCCACCTGCACAAAGGGGGAAACCAAGGGAAGGAAAAGCAGCTATCCAGGGCCAAGGAGAGGATGTGGCAGAGCCCGAACCTGAGCCCTAGTCCTCAGACTGTGGACGGTGCAGATCCTAGTATTTGGAAGAGACACATTTCTTCACCTAATCCAAGAATGGGCAATGACGTAGCCACAGAAACGTTCATCTCAGCCTTACTAGTAACAACAAAATGTTAGAAACCACCAAACCGTGGAAGCTAGTGATGGAATATGAGCCATCTGTTCCATCTCACTCACTCATTATTCAGCAAAGACGCACAAAATGCCTACTATGAGCTGATACG
Organism: Symphalangus syndactylus; assembly: GCF_028878055.3. NCBI lineage: Eukaryota > Metazoa > Chordata > Mammalia > Primates > Hylobatidae > Symphalangus > Symphalangus syndactylus. The sequence goes on from NC_072438.2 coordinate 13,846,796, forward strand.
GTCTGGCTGTGTCTCCACCCAGGTCTTACCTTGAGTTGTAATAATCCCCACGTGTCAAGGGCAGGGCCAGGTGGAGATAATTGAATCACGGGAGTGGTTTCCCCCACGCTGTTCTCGTGGTAGTGATTAAGGCTCACAATAGCTGGTGGTTTTATAAAGGGCAGTTCCCCTGCACTCGCTCTCTTGCCTGCCACCATGTGAGACGTCCCTTTGCCCCTCCTTCGTCTTCCGCCATGATTGCGAGGCCTCCCTAGCTATGTGGAACTGTAAGTCCATGAAACCTATTTCCTTTATAAATTACCCAGTCCTGGGTATGTCTTTACTGGCAGCATGAGAACAGACTAATACATGAGCCCACGCTGCTCCAGGCCCTGGGATTCAGCAACGGTTGACAACAACCCAAAATCTATGTTCTCTTGAACTTATATTCTAATTGGGCAGTGGGGAAGACATGTATATGAAGTTACTACCCATGTGAAGAATTAACTACATATGTAAAGAATTTCTAATGTTGGGAGAAAATGCTTAAGAAAATAGGTTTAATTGGCCAGGTGCGGTGGCTCACGCCTGTAATCCCAGCACTTTGGGAGGCCAAGGTGGGCGGATCACAAGGTCAGGAGATTGAGACCATCCTGGCCAACATGGTGAAACCCCATCTCTACTAAAAATACAAAAATTAGCTGGGTGTGGTGGTGGATGCCTGTAATCCCCACTACTCGGGAGGCTGAGGCAGGAGAATTGCTTGAACCAGGGTCAGAGGTTGCAGTGAGCTGAGATCGTGCCACTATACTCCAGCCTGGTGACAGAGCAAGACTCTGTCTCCAAAAAAGAAAAGAAAATAAGTTTAATTTAGAAAACAGCTGAGGACAAAATTGTATGTCATATAGGATGTCAACTCTACAGAAACAGTGAGGGAGGCAATGTATGGAAGTGCCGTCGGTGCCCATCTGTAAGTTGTGGGAGAAGGAACAAAGTTTTCCGTCTTCTGCACCTTTTTACTTTCCATGTGTTTTCCAAGTTTTCTTCATTGTGTGCCCTTTTCTTTTGTACTGAAAGATCAAATGGAAAGAAGAGAGCACACTCTGCCTCCAGCTCTGAGAAGGGCACGCACTGGTAGAAACCCGTCACTCCGGGAGAAGCCCGGCGATTCCGTCCTGCAGGGCCGCTGCCTGCTGCGTGGGATGGAGGTGTCTCCCAGCACTGAGGGAGCTGAGCACAGGCAGCTGCACCGCTGCCGATTTTCCCTGCCTGACTCCACTCTGAATGAGGTGAAGCAGAAGCCAGACCCCCCCGACCCAGAAATTCATCTGAGATTGTATCTGGAGAGGACTGCTGTTGCCCAGACATTGGCAGTCTCCGCTTAGCCTGGTCACTCCCAAGCTCTGCCCTGTTCTTCCGTGATGTGCAGGGTTGCTTCCTAACCTGGCCACCCAAGATCCTTTGACTCTTTATGGTTTCTGTCAATGAGATAGTTTGGGGGTAGATAGGATATTTTCTAGAATCAAGTCTTGAGTTTGATGAACTCTTGGAAAGTCCAGTCTTACTGTCCCAGAAAAAGGTGTGTGTCCCTGACTCGGAAAAGCTGCCTGGCCCACAGCCTGGGCTTCCAGAGCATCATCTGGGTCATGGGAGACCTCTGAGCTCGCGAGAGGAAATTGGCAACACTGGGAGATGAAGGGGCCTGTCTTGTTGCTGGCCCTTTAAGCGGGCACTGCCTATCCTTGAAGCCAGATCAGGCTGCTGGCCTGATGCCATCAACCAACCCCAGAGCCTGGATTCCATAGCCCCTTCCCTGCAAAGATACTTAGGGGCCTTCCTTGCTGCACCCCTTGGCTGTGCCTCTGCCTAGGTAGGGCTCCGTAAAACCTACCCTGAAGTGGGGTCTCAGGCTCACACCCAGCCCCGCCACTTGCTAGCATGATCAAAGATCAGACCTCTGTGTCCTTCTTTCCATTGCTGCCCCTCCCCAGGATCTCCATAGGGATTGAGGGTCTCATGAGCTGATCAGCCTCTGCCTGGCACGTGGTAGAGGCTCACAGAGGTTGTTAAAATAGTTGCAATAGGAAAACGGGGGTCATGTCCTGGGGTAGCTCCTAGTGCTTGAGGCTGATCACATGGGTCCTGCAGTCATCCCCGCATGATGGACGAGGCTGTCCCAGTCCCGGGGAAGCCCGGAAAGAGCAGACCTCCCAGGCTCGCACCCAGCACAGAGCAACCCGAGTCGAGTAGTCTTAATTTACTCAAGGAATTTTTCCATGGCCAGGGCTGCTCGGGGTGTCTAGGGTGTCGGGCAGCGCCCAGGTGGGACAGGCTTAAATGTCGCAGAGACCACGGTTCATCAAGTGCCGCCCTGGGGCCCTGGGCCAGATGCTCGTATAGGTTTCCTCCCGGGGTCCTGGCAGTGCTGCTCAGAGCGGCCGGTGGCATCTCTGCCTACGGAGGAGGAAATGCCTGCGAGTCCCATCCGGGGCCTGGTGTCACGTGATTTGTAAATGGCAGCGCTGGGATTTGGACCCCAGTGTGCCCAACTCAGCCGCAACACGTGTGTCCCTGGCTGGGCGGGCTCTGTCCGCCTATCCCTGCCTGCACGCTTTAGCCGGTGGCGATGGGGGATTGGCTGTTGCCTCATAAGGCGTGGCTGAGTGTTGGTGTGGATAAAGCCTGGCCCGTTTGGGGGCATCATGATGGTGCTTCTTGGTGAGGGTCTCACATAGCCCATCTTCTCGCCTGGGCCGTGGTGTGTTATTCCCATTTTCCAGGTGCAGGACCTGCCAGCACAGAGCCAGGAGGCAGGACCAGACCCAAACCCGCCTCCTATGGGGGTTCCTGCCTAGCGTCATTGCATGACCCCTGTGACTCACCCTCATATAGCCTGGGCCTGAGAGAGATTTTCACCACATTGAGCCCATGTGCCCCTGTGGACCTTTGGCTCTCTGGTCCGGCTCCCCCACCCCCACCCCAAATCCTGCAATCCCGCCCAGGGCCCATCTGTTCCACTGAAGGCAGTGCCTCTCCCCCTGCTTACACAGCCCAGCCCAGCAGTGTCTCCAGCCCCTCGCCTGGACCTCTGTGACCTTGGACAAGTCATTGTCCCTCTGTGCCTCGGTGTACCCATCTGTAAAAACAGGGCCACTGCCATCCTCAGGGGACGACCCTGCTTTCTTCTGACACTGCCGCCCCACCCCGCCCACTGTCTGGGTGTGAGGCCTGGCTGCTATTTTGGGGACCCTGCTGCGCCCGCCTTTCTCATCGGGCTCTCGAGATGCTCCCGGCTGGGTGAGCAGTACTTGGGCCTCACGCTGAGGGTCTCTGGCGTGGAGGGAGGTGCCTCGCCGCCTGCAGATTAGCGGCTTCTGTGGATGTCTGCCTGGAGCTCAAGCTAGGAGGGCAGCTGGGTCCCTCGTGTCTGTGGGAAGGACTGGGGCGGAGGAGGGGGCTTTGGATTTGGGATGCTCACTGGTCCTTGCCAGGGCTGGCTCTGGGGCGTCCCGCCATCAGCAGCTTCCAGGCCTAGAACAAACAGGTCTGCTGTGGATAACGAGCTGGGTGGCTTCATGCCACTTCCCTTGGCCGGACATTTCCAAACGTGAGGGGGGCAGTCTGGGTGCCTCAGAAGGTGCACTGGCTCTGGGGCCGGGCACACCTGGGCTCCAGCCCCAATCGTCACTTGCTAGTTGTGTGTTTCTCCAAGCGGATTGCTTAACTGCCCTTTGCCTTAGGTTCCCCACATAAAAAGTACAGGTGATGGCAGCTGCTTTTGAGGGGTTACTGTAGACTCAGAGATGCTGAGTGAGAGTCGAGGGCCTGGGCACAGCAGGCACCAGGGAACGGGCAGGGTGGCCTTTGTCACAGCTGTAAACACCCTTCACAGCTCAGGGACAAACCTGACGTCGTGCCCTGTGGGAGCCGCTTTGGCATCGTCACCCACACCCTAGGCTGGGTTCACAGCTTCCCCTCCCCTTCTCTGGCCCTGCCGTCTCCCCTGCCAGCCCCATCTCAGTCCTGTTTATAAGGCTGCAGCCCAGTGCCAGGAGGAGCACCGTCTCCAGAGAGCCGCCCAGCTCCCGGTTCTTCTTGGCATAGCATCCTCAGGAGGCGTGGTGTCTTGAGTCATCGGTCTCAGCTCGAAGCTTCATTTTAGCCGCATTCTACTGAGCAGCCCCCATCCCAGGCAGCAGCAGTGGCTCCTCCCACCTCCTGCACAGAGCTCGCACCCTGTGCTGGAAGTTTGGGACTTTGGTTTCTCTGTGCTTAGAGCGACGAGTTAGAGAGACGATCTGGCAATGTGCGTCCAGCCAGCACACCAAGAAAAGTGCTCAGTGTCACTGTGGCTAGCATGCTGCCTCTGACCCCGCTGGCGTCTGTCCTCAGGGCACGACGGGGCCTTGTACTGGCTCCCTTGAAAGCCACTCGGGTGGAATGAGAGGAGGCATTTCATGAACACCCAAGGAGTGGAGGATGAGTGATGGGTGGAACTCTGTCCCCAGTGCAGCATGGCCTCCTCGTCTGTCCGCCATCATTCCATGTGACAGCCTGGCCTGTCTCTCTGACCCTCTGCTTCTGCGGACCTCAGTGTCCCCGGGATCGCACATGGAAAATGACATCAGTTGATGCTGCAGTTGGACACGAAGTACCAGAAGGAAGAATTCCGAGGAGCATCCAGACCTTCGACCTGGCAGCCAAGTTTCAAATGCCCTCATGATGTTCCAACCCCTTTGCCCCACAACTGTCTCCATTTAGCCTCCCTGAGTAGGTGCAGCGGGAACTTGGGTGCAGGTGGCCTACCTGAGAGGTGACCCCAGGAAGCACGAGGGAGGTGTGAGGAAGGTGAGGGGGGAAGGGAGGGGAAGCCAGGAAGAGGCATTTGGATGGGGGACACCACTCTGGCAAGTGGGGACTCAGTCCCACGGGGAGCCTCTGAATCGTCCCACAGAGGGACGGGCTGTGTGGGGTCTTTCTGCATAGGCGCCGTCCTGTCTGGGCCAGGGCCAGTCCTGGGTGTGAGGTGCTGGGGAAGTCTCGGCCCAGGTCCAGGCCTCCTCTGTGTCCAGCAGTCAGCAGCCTCCCAAGGGCTCAGAGCTCTTCCAGAATGTTCCTCCCGTCCCTCCACGACTATTTATTAAGTACCTACTATGTGCTGTCTTTGCCCTGATCCCCCAACAGCCTTGCATTCTTCCTGCTGCCTTCTGCCCGCCCCGACTCTCCTAGAGTCCCTCCTCTTCTCCCTTTCAAGGCGCTGCCGGACCCCAGGGCCTCGGTGAAGCTTTCTTCCCATCTCTAGGCCCTCTGCTTCCCTCCTTCCTCTGAACTCGTGGGCACAGACCAAGCTGGGGTTTCCTGCGGAGATTTGCATCTGCTCCTGCCCGCTCTGTAGCCTGGAGCTGGGACCTGCTCTCTCTGAAATACCTCTTCTTGGATGGTGTGGGGGGGCTGAACAGTGGACTCAAAAGTGCCCATGTCCTAATCCCAGGCCCTGTGACTATGTGACCTCATGTGGCAAAATGACTGTTCATATGCGACTATGTGAAGGATTTTGCCACAGGGAGACAGCTCTGGATTTCGGGGGGCCAGAGGCTTCTCGCTAACAGAAGGCAGGAGACGGCAGAGAGGAGAGAGAAGTCTCCACGCCTGGCTCTGAGGGTGAAGGGAGGGGCCCTGCACCAAGAAACTCGGGTGCCCCTAGAAGCTAGAAGAGGCAGGGAAGTGGATCTCCCCTGGAGCCTCCAGATGGCCCCAGCCCTGCAGACCCCTTCACACACCGGCTGGATCTGCCCTGGTATCTGGGGACCCCAGATCTCAGCGTGGCCTAACTCTCCCTAGTGTCTGGAGACCCTGGGCCTCGGCACAGCTGGCCTCTCCCTAGTGCCTCCAGATCCCGCGTCCTGGCGTGGCCTGAGCTCCCTGGTGCCTGCGGAGCCTGGGTTTCCTGGTGCATAAGCAGCTCTGGGAGGAGATAGGGGTGGTCTCATGGAGAGGCGGGGGACCAGGAGCCAGCCCAGGCCATGCACCCCCTGAGCCTTGACCTCCTCATCTCTGTTGGGGTTCGGCTTGTCCTAGAGGATCTTTCCAACTCTGAGCCCGTGTGTGGTTTGGGGCAGTGGACACCTTGGGATGTAGCATTTGCTTCCAGGCAAGCAGGACTCTGCTGCGCATGCCCACGGGGGAACGGCTTCCGCGGTTCCCCGATGTGGACCCAGCACCGCACCGGGGCTGCACTGCAATGTGCTTTCACCCTATAATCCTTACATCACATCTCCTTGCTCGGGACTTCCAGTATTCCCACTTTACAGGTGAGCAAACGGAGGCCCAGGGAATTAGGTAACTCTCCCGAGGTGATCCGGCTGAGAAGCACCATGCCAGCGGCAGAACCCGCACTCCTCACCGTGGTGCGCCATGGCGCCCCCGCGTCCTGAGCGGCTCCCTCACCTCCTGTGGGCCCTGCTTCACTGTAGGCCCAGAGCCCCCTCTGGAATCCAGTGGGGAGGCCTCCCCAGGACCTCGGTGCTGCTTAGGTCACCCGCAGCTGCAGCCCTCTCATCCACCAGCTTATTCTCTCCCCTCCAGACACACTGGGCCCTTCAGAACCTGCCTGGCCCAGGACCACTGCAGGAGGGCTTCTGCTGCACCGCCGCTGCCTCCTCCTTTTCTCCCTCTGCCCCTACCTCCTGCCACCCCAAACCCCTTCTCTGCCAAGGAAGGTGCGCATGGTGGGCTTTGGTGAGGGGTTTCTCCCCCAACAAGGTCGGTCCACTGTCCCTTGGTGCCTGCCCACCTGGGCCTCAGGGAACCACACCAGAGTTTGGGGTTGGTCTCCAGCTGGGCCCTGACTCGTGCCCCCTCTTCTGGGATATTGGGCCTAGGGCTGACTTCGTGATTAAAGGGCGATTCACACATTAAAGAAAGGGTTTTGTGCAGGTCCGTGCCTCGCTCAGGGAAGGTGGCACAACCGGAGTGCCGGGCAAAGACCACCTGTGAGTGTCTAGGGACTGCGGTCACCAGTGACCACAAGCCGGGAGGCTTAAAGCAAGAGAAGGCATTTCCTCCTAGCTCTGGGGGCCAGCAGTTCAGTGTCAGTGTCAGAGGCTAAACGGCACTGGCAGCTCCCTCGGGGGCTCAGGGGAGGCTCAGTCCTCACCCCTCCAGCTTTGGTGGCTGCCAAATTCTGAGGTTTGTGGCCACATTGCTCCAATCTTCAGGGCAACGTCTTCAAACCTCCCTCAGCTCCATCTTCATGCGACTTCTCCACTGTGTGTGTCTCTCCCGCTCCCTCCTGCCCATAAAGAGTCTTGAGATTGCACTCAGGGCCCGCCCATAGCATCCAGAATCATCTCCCAGTCTCTAGACGCTTTATGTAAATGACACCTGCAAAGACCCCTCCCCTTTTAACCATATGTCGCAGGTTTTAGCGATTAGATGTGGATATCTTCTGGGGGAGGCATTACTCAGCCGGGCACAGGTATTCTCTTGGTGCATCCTGTTTACGGGGTCCATACCTTTTCTTCTCCCTGTGGGGTCTCTAGGATGGATGAGAAAGTGAGAATGACTTCCCATAGGATAAAAAAATGTTACTCGCTAAATTTAAACATCCCGGGAGCTAGATCCTGTCACAGACTGTGGACAGGAATTTCAATTGGTCCAATCTTTTGAGGAGCAGTTAGGTGAAACGTATGGAGCCTTAAATACATTCATGCCTTTTGATGGAATAATGCGACTTCTGGGAATTTCTTCTGAAGAAAGGCTCTGAAACACAGACATGAATTTCAGAAATAAAAAGCCATTGATTGCAGGGGTTACATACTCTGCAACGTAAATGTCCAACCGCAGAACACTGGCTAAGGAAATTCCTGTCTATCTGTGGCAGCACTTATCAAACTTCTAGGGCCTCAGGGTTCAATTATCGAGGACCCTAGAGAGCTTTTGCTTACGTGCATTATATTTCTTGATATTTATTGTATTCGAAATTAAAACAGTTTAAAAAATATTTGTTGACTGGGCATGGTGGCTCACACCTGTAATCCCAGCACTTTGGGAGGCCAAGGTGGACAGATCACTTCAGTTCGGAAGTTCAAGACCAGCCTGGGCAACATAGTGAGGTCCCGCCTCTACAAAAAATAAAAAAATTAGCTGGGCATGTGCCTAGTCCCAGCTACTCTGGGGGCTGAGGCAGGAGGATCGCTTGAGCCTGGGAGGTTGAGGCTGCAGTGAGCCGTGATTGCACTCCACTGCACTCCAGCGTGGGTGACAGGATGAGACCCTGTCTCCAAAAATATATATAAATAAATGAAAATTGAAAAATAAAAGATGTGTTAAACCGCAAAAGGACAATGACTGCTCTGCACGTTAACATAAGAGCGTTTTAAGTGAGTCGAGGCACTGCCTTACAGCTTTGTAAATCTCATTATCTGACTTCGTAGGTGACGGCTGGATTCTGATGTCTGCCCTGCATTAAATCAGTTGTGATGTCACATGTCATGCGGCCTCTGCAAAACTCCACTGTACACTCAGGAGAGAGTGAGGTTGAAAAGGGAAACCATATCTTCGTGTTGTTATTGAAAGGATTTTGACCACCAAACCCTGTGTGAGGTCCTCAGGACCTCCCTAGACCATACTTTGACAGCTGCTGATAAAAGATGGAATATTGTGCATTAAAGATATTATGAAGCATGAATAAACTATATGTGAAGGCTGGTGGCAGACAAAGAATACAGGACACATCATTTCTTACAGTCTGCAAAATACGCAGGAAAACATCTCAGAAAAAAGATGTGCTAGGATCATGGGCAATTTTCCTTTGTTCCTAATGCTTCGCTGTTCTATGTTTTCACTGCTTATCCATTTTAAGGACATGCCAGTGGTGGGTTTGCTCAATACTTGTTCTCAAGGACACTCCATTAGGAAGCAGCTGTCAGCCTCCCCGGCGGCTGGCCAGGTCCTCTTGCTCTGAGATTCTCTATTTTGGGAGGTGGACTTTCACTGTTGAGCTAGGGCTGTGAGCGGTATTGACATGTTACAAGCACAGGGATCTCAAGCGTGTGTGTGTGTGTGTGTGTGTGTGTGTGTGTATATATATACATACACGAGTGTGTAGTCTGGGGATAATTTAGTCTATGGTTATAAAAGAAAGGGAGTTCTGCTCTGCAGCAAAATCCATGGTTGCCAATGAGAAATTAGGAGCTGGCCTGAGGTTTCATGTCCTCAGCTGGAATGCTAGCACCCGGCAGGGCTCCAGCAGAGAGCTAAATATATCCTGGGTGTGCTGGCAACCTCAGGAACCCCCGGCGCTCACCAGAGTGGGACCAAAGGGAGTGATTGATTTGTCTAATGAAAATCAATACTGGCCGGGCGCGGTGGCTCACGCCTGTAATCCCAGCACTTTGGGAGGCCGAGGTGGGCAGATCACCTGATGTCAGGAGTTCAAGATCAGCCTGTCCAACATGGAGAAACCCTGCCTCTACTAAAAATACAAAAATTAGCTGGGTGTGGTGGTATGTGCCTGTAATCCCAGCTACTTGGGAGGCTGAAGCAGGAGAATTGCTTGAATCTGGGAGGCGGAGGTTGCAGTGAGCTGAGATCATGCCACTGCACTCCAGCCTGGGTGACGGAGCGAGACTCTGTCTGGAAAAAAAAAAAAAATCAATACCTGCCATTTACAGAGCACCTAGCAACACTGGGCACCAGAGCGAGGCTGCAGATTGATCTCCGACACCACAAAGCCCTGTGGGGCGATGTTACTGCTCCCAGTTGGCGGATGAGGGCGCTTGGATAAGACAGGAGGCATGACCCGCCCCAGGTCACACGGCTGGTAAAGATGGGAGGTGGGCTTCCCACTGGCATGCCTGCCTCTGAGAACACCCACTCAGTGCCGCCGCCTCCCCAGAGCGTGTCTCCCCACGGGTTCTTTCAAATTCTCAGGCCAATAGGGAACAAAGAGTTCTGCGCCTGATAAAAAACATCCCTTTTGCGGATGGTGCATTTTTATGCTTTCCAAAGAGCTCACGCTTCTTGGTAAAAGGGTGCCCGGTGGCTGGTGGAGAATAGTAGCACAGCGGGGGTCATAACACTGGCTGAGTGTGGGCCGTGTCACCTCTGTGAGTCCTCTTCACACCGGGTGGCGCGGTGGGGAGCTGTGACTCCCCATTTTACAGGTGGGGACATAGAGGCAAAGTGACATGGAGAAGCCTGTCCCGCGTCACCCGTTGGGCTGGCACTGGATCTCAGGCTGTGTCCTTCCAGACCCTGTGCTCAGCTGAATGGCCCCCTCCCTCCCTCCCTCCATAATCTGCATTAAATGTGGGTCAGCTTCCTGTGAGGCTTTCACAAGCCTTCTCTCAGCTCAGCGCGGGAGTCATTTTATGTGCTGTCTGCGTATTTGTGATTCTCCTCCACGCCTTGCCTTTCAAATAGAACAAGTCCCCCAGCGGCGGCCCTGGGGCATAAGGGGCAGTGTCATCACTGCCATAGGGGGTAGATGCGGATTCTGGAAGGGACTTAGAAACTCTCTGTCTCTTCTTCCTTAAAATGTGACCCACAGCCTCCTAGGAGGTTGACAACTTAGAAGGAGTATTTTGCTGGAATTTGGGAATTTCTGTCCCAGCACCAGGGGCTGCTTCTCCCTGAGGCTCTGCTGGGTGCTTTGATCCCTTCCCTTTCCCCAACTCTGCCAGGCACCCCTGTGGCCCAGCAGCAGATCCCAGCAGGACTTTGCTCTGGATTTGGGAGGGAGGGGACCATCAGGCTACAGCCGGCCCCTCCTTGGTGTTGACCTGAGAAGCTAGGGTGGGGGCTGGTGGTTTCTCCTGGGACCTAAGTCCTCCCCTCCGAGCGCTGGTTTCCTCAGTGAGGACCTGCCGCTCCCCGAGGAGACCGACAGCAGGAAGGACGCCCCTCACAGAAGACCCCCCAGCCTGCTGCAAAGGCCCGGCCCCGCCCCAGGGCTGACGGGCAGCCGTGCCCTCTAACATGCAGCCAAGCAGCATCCACAGGCCTGGCGGGGAGGCTACAGGTGGTATGTTCTCTGGAGCATGTCGATCCTCTGGCCGGGCACTGGAGGCAGTTCTTCCCTCCAGGAGCACCCAGCCAACGAAGAAGGCATGCAGTAAGTGATGACACTCCATGAGAAAGAACTTCTCAGGGAGGGGGGCTGTGGGGCCAGACAGAAAGTGAACCTGGCCTGAGACAGAAATCCTGGCAGGCTTCCTGAAGGAGGTGACATCCAACCAAGTAGGAGTTAGCCAGACAAAGCAGTGGGAGAAGAGCACCTGACAGCAGGGACAGCTAGTGCAGAGCCCCCGATATGGGAGGGAGGGGGTGTGTTTGAGGAACTTCATCCGTGCCCTGACCTTAGGCCCTGGGTAGGGTGCAGGATGCAGGGCTCCACAGTGCTGTCTGCCTTTTGTGCACCGTGGTCCTCCGGTACCTCCCATAGCACTTGGCTGGTAGTATGTGCTCAGTGACAGTGTAGGGAACCCAGCCTCGATGGCCTGGGAGTCGGTGTCTGGAGGAAGCTCCTTCCTTAGAGGGGTGGAGACCCCTGACAGTACAACATGCAGATGCCTGGGCCTCAGCCTGGGATGCTGTGATAGAGCTGGGCAGGCCCCAGGAGATGCATTTGCAGACGCCCCCCACTCCCACCCCCGCCTCCCAGTATGGGCACTGTTGACATTGACACCCTTTTCAAGACGTTTAGCCATGAAGGAAGGAGAGAAGAAGGACAAGAGCTGGTATTGCCAGGGTCAAGGGAGGACTTGGGGCCTTTGCAGTTGGGAAGAGGGGGGCCTGCAGAGGGGAGGGAGGCTGGCTGAGAGTGTTCAGGGAACAGGTGCCAAGGCCACGTCCCTGTGCCTCCCCTCTCGTTCACTGAGCTATCTTCCTCGCCCTCCCGCCTTCCCCAGGCCTGAGGTTCCTCAAGGGCTGGGCCAGGCTGACGTTCTCACTGGGGGCTCGTTGACCAGAAAGGGATGGTGTTGTCCTTGGGGAGGGCAGGGTCCAGAGAGGGGACAATTGGTGCTGCACCATTGCAGGAAGTGGCACCTTTGTCCAACCGTGCAGGGGAAGAGTGAGGGCCATTAAGAGCAAGGCCACTGATTCAGGAGCCCTGGTCCCCCTCTGTGCCCACCTCGTGGCCGCAAGCACACATCAAGGATGCCAGCACCCACGATGCACCATTCGGCAGCTGACCCAGTGAGCCCATGCAGCCCACCCACAGCCCTTGTCATAATTTCACTCAAGAGCAGCAGAGGGCTGGGGTGGGCACCTGTTTTGAGGCTTAGCAGCATCTTGTTCAAGCTAGTGGCTCTTTAACTCCTGGGCCAGGGAGGGCAATGAGGAAGCCGGGTGACCAGGACTGTGTGCCGTCTGTGCCTGAAGGTGGAGAGTCGTCGTAATGGGCTCTGCCAGTGCACCCCCTGGGCACTGGGACCCTCAGTGCTGGCCCCAAGGGTGATGTTGGGGCAGTGAGGGGAGGCAGAGTCCATGCCCTCGGGCAGTGCGGGCAGCAGGAGACACCAGCTGGGAGCAGGCAGTTACAGCAGTGGGGATCAGTGCCATAGAGACTGTGAGACCCAGACACTCTGGGAGGGGCTCGAGCCGATGTGGAGACCCGGGCAGTGTCCTGGCCCTTGCTGTCCTAGATCCAGGAAAGAGGGTTAGTTATGCCAGGAATAGAACCCTCTATTTCCCATGGTACCACCTGACTCAGGACAACTCGAACAGCTGTGCCACTAGAGGCTGGGCTTGCAGCTGGAGGGAGGTGGGCTGGTCACGGCGCCCCGCTGGCCCCAGGATGACATGGCCAAGCAGCTTGTTCCCCTCTGCACCCATGGTTAGGTTTTCCGGTGGGCTCCTGCATGGAGCTGGGGTGGGGGGGGGCCCTCCCACTCTTCTCAGATCCAGGGTGCATGTATTCTGTCTCTACTAAAAGTGCAGGTGCAGCATTTGGCCCCACACAGGTGGACATATGAAATTTCAGATGGGACCCTAGATACGGCATGGCAAGCAGCACTGGTTGCAAATTCCCCTTTTACTTAGAACTCACAATTGCCCTCCCAAATAGGTCTCCTGTGGACAGATCTGCACATAAATCTGCTCCTAATATCAAGCATAACTGGCTGATATTAGGAGCAGATCTATGTGCTCACTCCTGTAATCCCAGCACTTTGGGAGACCAAAGCAGGAGGATCATTTGAGGCCAGGAATTTGAGACTAGCCTAGGCAACATAGCGATACTCCTTCTCTACAAAATAAAAAATATAAAAGCATAATCTATGCTTCATATTAAGCATAACCTCCCTTCCCCTTTTATGGAAGTTGAATTATTCAGATGTTGGTGCATGTGTTTGGCCAAGATCATTCCCTGGGTACCTGTGAGCTTCAGGCCAACGGAAGCTAGCTGCGGGGAAAGCTGTGAAGGAGGCGTGTGTGGCTGTGGTTTGCCGAGGAGGAAGAGGGGCTGGTAATTAACTGCAGGTCATGTCTGGGGCTTGGACTTGTGGCTCTTACAATCCATAAGATTATAGCTTTTGTTTGCTCAGGGCCAGGCACTTCGATGTTTGTGATCTCTTTAGAGTGCTTCCAGAATTCTTAGAAATATTTAGGGCTCTGGAGGTTGGGGAGAGGGGGTGGCCAAGGTCACATGGCCGGGAAGAGACAAGGCTATGATTTGAGCTCAAGGCTGTCTGTTCCCAGTCCCAGGCCCTTCCCGCTACCTGGAGATGACTCGCAGGATGGTGAGAATATCTAGACAGGTGAGGCTAAGGCAAGGGCAGGTCAGGGGGCTGGAGACAGGGGCAGGGTCCACTTGAGCCTGAGGTCAGGTTCAGTGGCCTTGGAGACCAGCCCACAGCTGCAGGCTTTACCATGGATTTTAATGAGTAAGGAGTTCTAGAAAAACACCGTTCACACCACCCAGGCCTCCTCTGCATTGGTCCAGCTTCTACTTCTTCAGAGCTCTTCTTGGCGGCCACCTGCCTTCCCTGAACCCCACCCTGACTCAGGAGCTGGGGTAAATGCACTCTTTTCTGACTATCATTACCCCTTTCCCTCCTCCCGCATGTGTCCGGATGCTACTCTCTGCCGGGCTCCGTGGGACCCTCAGGATGCCCCAGCTCCCCTGGGTCACTGCCCTCTTGTGTATTCTCTGGGGTCGATTTTATCATCATCGCTTCCATCATCAGTAGCAGTGGCCATGGGAGTAACAGCGTCACAGACAGAACGCGCGTTTGTTTTTGAAGGGGCATTGAAGCCGGTTAAAGAGAGGCCACGTGTGGCTCCCACATGCAGGCAAGGCCCCCCGTGCCACTGCCGCCTTTCCCCCATGCTCCCCGCCAGGTTTCCAAGCCTCCGGGTGGTGCACAATGCGGTCCTCCTCTGGCACTGTTTCACGAAGTTACTGCCTGGCATGAAATCCCTTGCCATGGCTGATTCCTTAGCTGCCATGTGGGATCCCACTGCATGGCTCCCTGTGGTGTGTTTGACCACATTCTCTGTTTCCTTCGCCAGATGGGGAGCATTGCTTTTGTTTTGTATTTTTTTTCTTAATTTTATTTTATTTTAAGTCCTGGGATACATGTGCAGGACATGCAGGTTTGTTACATAGGTAAACGTGTGCCATGGTGGTTTGCCGCACCTATTAACCCACATCAAGGTATTGAGCCCTGCGTGCATTAGCTATTTATCCTGATGCTCTCCCTCCCCCGACCCCTCTGACAGGCCCTAGTGTGTGTTGTTCATCTCCCCGTTTCCATGTGTTCTCATTGTTCAGCTCTCACTTGTAAGTGAGAACATGTAGTGTTTGGTTTTCTGTTCCTGTGTTAGTTTGCCAAGGATAATGGCTTCCAGTTCTATCCATGTCCCTGCAAAGGGCACGATCTCGTTCCTTTTTGTGGCTGCATAGTATTCCATGGTGTATATGTGCTACATTTTCTGTATCCAGTCTATCATTGATAGTCATTTGGGTTGATTTCATGCCTTTGCTATCGTGAATAGTGCTGCAGTAAACATACACATACATGTATCTTTATAATAGAATGATTTATATTCGTTTGGGTATATACCCAGTAATGGGATTGCCGGTTCAAATGGTATTTCTGGTTCTGGATCTTTGAAGAATCAGCATACTGTCTTTCACAACGGTGGAACTAATTTATATTCCCACCAACAGTGTAAAAGCATTCCTATTTCTCCACAGCCTCGCAAGCATTTGTTGTTTATTGACTTTTTAATAATCGCCATTGTGACTGGTGTAAGATGGTATCTCATTGTGGTTTTGATTAGCACTTCTCTAATGATCATTGATGTTGAGATTTTTCGTATGTTTGTTGGCTGCATAAATGTCTTTTGTGAAGTGTCTGTTCATGTCTTTTGCCCACTTTTTGATGGGGTTTTTTTTCTTGTAAATTTGTTTAAGTTCCTTGTAGATTCTGGATATTAGATCTTTGTCAGAAGGATAGATTGTAAAAATTTTCTCCCATTTCATGGGTTGTCTGTTCACTCTAATAATGGTTTCTTTTCTTTTTTTTCTTCCTTTTCCTTTTCCTTTCCTTTCCTTTTTGAGACAGAGTTTCGCTCTTGTCACCCAGGCTGGAGTGCAATGGTGTGATCTCGGCTCACTGCAACCTCCGCCTCCTGGGTTCAAGCAATTCTCCTGCCCTCAGCCTCCCGAGGAGCTGGGATTACAAGTGCCTGCCACCATGTCCGGCTAATCTTTGTATTTTTATTAGAGACGGGGTTTTGCCATGTTGGCCAGGCTGGTCTTGAACTCCTGACCTCAGGTGATCCACCCACCTCAGCCTCCCAAAGTGCTGGGATTACAGGCATGAGCCACCATACCCAGACTCTGATGATAGTTTCTTTTGCTGTGCAGAAGCTCTTTAGTTTAATTAGGTCCCATTTGTCAATTTTTGCTTCTGTTGAAATTGCTTTTGATGTTTTTGTCATGAAATCTTTGCCCATGTCCTGAATGGTATTGCCTAGATTTTCTTCTAGGGTTTTTATAGTTTTGGGTTTTATGTTTAAGTCTTTAATCCATCTTGAGTTAATTTTTGTGTAAGGTATAAGGAAGGGGTCCAGTTTCAATTTTCTGCATATGGTTAGCCAGTTTTCCCAAAACCATTCATTAAATAGGGAATCCTTTCCCCATTGCTTGTTTTCTCAAGTTTGTTGAAGATCAGATGGTTGTATATGTGTGGTCTAATTTCCGAGATCTCTATTCTTTTCCATTGGTCTGTGTGTCTGTTTTTGTACCAGTACCATGCTGTTTTGGTTACTGTAGCCTCGTAGTATACTTTGAAGTCAGGTAGCAGAATGCCTCCAGCTTTGGTCTTTTTGCTTAGGTTCATCTTGGCTATATGAGCTCTTTTTTGGTTCCATGTGATTGTTTTGTATTTTTTTCTTCTTTTTTTTGTTTTTTGTTTTTGATTGTTTTGTATTTTTAAATTTTATTTTTTATTGTGGTTAAATACACTCACCCTAAAATTTACCATTTTAACCATTTTTAAGTATGCTGTTCAGTGGCATTAAGTCCATTCACACAGTTGAATGATGATGCAGCCATCATCACTGTCCATCCATAGAACCTTTCTCATCTCCCTAAACTAAGGCTTTGTCCCCATTAAGGACTCACTCCCCATTCTCCCCCACCCAGCCCCTGTCACCCCCATTCCTTCTGTCTCTGTGGATTCAACGACTCTAGGGGCCTCCTATCAATGGAATCCTGCACTATTTGCCCTCTGTGACTCGGATCTCACTCAGCGTAATGTCTTCAAGGGTCATCCATGTCATAGCCTGTGTCAGAATTCCTCTCCTTTTTAAGGCCGAATAATATTCCACTGAATGGCTGGGCCACATTTTGTTTATCAGTTCATTTGCCGCAGGACACCTGGGTAGCTTCTGCCTCTTGGCTGATGTGACTAAGGCCGCTGTGAACGTGGGTGTGTAGGTATCTCCTAGGGAGCCTGCTTTCTGTTCTTTGGGGTAGATACCTAGAAGGTGGGACTGCCAGATCAAATGGCCATTCCATCTCTAAGTCTTCGAGGGCCCACCCTACTTTTCCACAGTGGCTGCACCATTTGACACTTGGTGGAGGCATTTTGAGGGCAGGACCGTGTCAGGCTAGCCCGTGAGCCCTGTGCACAGGGAGGGACTCCACAGCTTGGCTGAGGGGCTGTGATGTGGCTGCGTCTCTCCAACTGCACCTCCCATCACTTCTTCACCACCCCCTGTGCCTGGCCAGGCTGAGCTCTTAGGGGCTCCCATGAGGGCCAGGCCCTTCCCCAGCCCTGTGTCTTTGCACAGGCAGTTCCCCTTGTGGGACGCCCTCGCTCCCCTGCCCCTTCACCCAAATCCACCAGAGGCCTGCCCCATGGGGCGCACTCCCTGTAGCCACTCCCCAGGCCCTCGGCCGCCCCCACTGTCTTTGTGCCCGTGAGGCATGGGCTTGTCCGCTTGTCCAGGTTCGTGCCCTTTCTGTCCGCCTTCCTTGACCAGGGACTTCCAGAGCAGGGACTGTCTCCCCCGGCTCAGGATCCCGTGAGCCAGTGGGCCCCTAAGGCAGAGTGGGGGGTCCCAGCGCCTGCTGGGGACTAAGGGCCTGAGTAGTGCCCAGGTCAGTGTATGAGTCAGCCCGGCTGCCACGACAAATACCACAGCCTGGGTGGCTTACGAAGACAGACGTTGAACTCTCACACTTCTGGAGGCTGGAAGTCCCAGATGGAGGCATGGAGAGTGGGCTCTGTTGGGGGCCGCCTCCTCATAGATGGGGCCTTCTCTCTGTGTCCTCCTACGGAAGGGGACAGTGAGCTCATTGAGCTCCACCCTCATGACCTAATCACCTCCCGAGGGCCCAGCTCCTAATACATTGCTTTGGGAGTTAGGATTTCATCACACAAATTTGGCAAGGGGGCCTCAAACATTCAGACCATAGCAGCGAGTGACAGGACTTGGTTTCCTGAGGCCTGAGCGGGGAGGCCCCGCCGTGTGCTCTGGAAAGTTGCAGCTGGACCTGACGCCATGTGGCAGGACATGGCACTAGGCAGTGAGGCGTACATTTAGCCACACTGAGTGGGAAAATGTCATGCACCTTCCTTCCTCCACTTCCCTCGGCCTCGTCAGCATGACTCAGACAGTGGCGCTGTTGGCAGATGCCCTGCGGACCACGAGTTATCTGGTGGGTCCCAGAGACTCAGGTGGGCAACAGGCCACTGACGCACAAAGTCAGCCACGCGGGGTGCAGAAGGCGAGGCCCCCACCTGGTACAGCAGAGCCCTTCCCCCATGTCTAGTTTGGATTTTTGCTGCCCTGGGCACAGAGGGCATCTATTATCATCATTTTTTAAAACGGTGGCACTATGTGTACGTTATATCTCCAACTAGACCGTTCTTAAATGTGCCGTCCTGTGGCACTAAACACATACACTACAGTGCTGTGCAACCAGCAATGCCATCCATCCACAGGACCCTCTCATCCTCCCAAATGGAAGCCGTGTCCCCCTTCAACACTGACTCCCTGGCCCCTGCCACCCACCCTTCTACTTTCCATCTCTATGAAGTTGATGACTCTTGGGACCTCATATAAGTGGCATCCTGTGATATTTGTCCTCCTGGGACTGGGCATGGTGTCCTCAAGAGCCATCCATGCTGAAGCCTGCATCAGGATTTCATTTCTTCTTAGGGCTGAGTGCTAGTTCATCGTCCGTATACACCACGTTTTGCTCATCTGTTCATGTCTATGGATGCAAGGATCGTCTCCAATGCTGGGCTGGTGGAGATTCTGCTGCTGTGAACATGGGCGAGCACATGCACAATCGGGGTTTTAATGGTCCTGTCAGCAGCTCCGTGGCAGGTGACCTCAGCGCAGGGACCGGGTGCCAGGCCCCACGCACAGCACTTTCCACGAGCTGCTTTATTCATTCCTCACCACGTTGGTTCTTCACCACCTGTGAAATGGGAGCTCTTATTGTCCTGATGTGCTGATGAGGAAACAGGTCAGCCATGAGAGGCCCCTTGCCCATGATGCCGGCCTCCGGGCTGGGTGCCGAGTCCTTCGGAACCCGCGTCATCTGCGCTTCTTGAGAGCATCTGTCTTCATCCACTGGGGCCGCTCTTACAGGATGTCACTGCCTGGTGGCTTATAAACAGCAGACATTGATTTCTCACAGTCCTGGAGGCTGGAGGTCCCAGATGAAGGCACCAGCAGATGCAGTGTCTGGAAAGGACTGCTTCCTGGTTCATCAATGACGTCTTCTCACTGTGTCCTCACACACGGAAGGGGCGAGGGAGCTCTCTGAGGTCCCTTTTGAAAGGGCACTAATCCCATTCATGAAGGCTCCACACTCATGAACTAATCACCTTCTGAAGGCCTCCCATCCTAACACCCTCACATTAGGGGTGAGGACTTCGACACATGAATTTGGGGGATGCAGGCATTCCGACATAGCAATACGTTAGCACATATCGATAGCAAAACATCGCCTGTGCAATGTCCACTTTCTGGCTGCCCCGGTTATCCCCAGGTGTCCGTTGCGGGTATTTGCTTACCTTTTCTCCTCCAGGATCCGACCCAGAATCACGCATTGCAGTTGGTTATCATGTGTTGTTGTCCTTAGTAGCCTTTTTTCTGGAATGTTCTCCCTACCTTTTTTCCTTTTCTTTCTTTTGTGCCACGGACACACTTGAAAAATCCGGACCTGTGGCCTTGCGGCATGTCCCACCATCAGGACTGGTCTGTTTCTCCATGTCTGGGTTTGGCTGAGCATTTTGGGCAAGGGCCCGCCTCGGTGACGCTGGGTCCTTGCCACTGTGCCCATCAGAGGTGCACGGGACCCACTGGCTCCCAAGTACTTTCAGATTTTAGCACACCTGTGTGCACCTAGTGGAGATGAAAATTCTCACAAGTATGTATTTGTACCCACATGCAAATAGACATGTAAGGGATATTCCTGGAAGAGGAATTGTTGGATGGAAATGCCTTCTGCCAAGCCACCCTTCCCAGTGGCTGTCCTGATTTGTACCTGTACCAAAAGGGCACAAGTCCCTCGTCCCTGGTCCCTCCGAGCCCAGCTCAGGACACTGTCAGTCTTTTGAATATTTGCCAGACCATGGGAAAAGGGGGCCTTCCTGGCGCTGCGGAGCCTGAGAGCGTTTTCATACATTTCCGGGCCATTTGTGTCTCTGTGAATTTCCTGACCCTTTCTTTGCTTATTTTTCTGTTGGATTATTTGTCTTTATTGATTCAGGAGGCAGACGGGGCATGTGGTCTGCATTTTGCAGGCAGGGAGCTGGATCGCTATTGGTTTTATTTAGCATGCGTTCTTCTTGCTGACGGGGGCTAGGCCGAGCTGTGTGTGGAGGGGCTGTGGGTGTGGAGAGGGAGGGGCAGCAGGAGGCGGCCTGGTTTCCGGCCTGGGCGAGTGCCTCCTTGGGGACAGAAGGCAGGGTGTGGTGGAGGAGCGGCACCTCCCAACAGGGAGACGCAGCGCCATCCCCTCCGATCCTCCCTGTGGATTTTCTCACTGCGTCTCTGTGTTCACCCTGCCCTGGGGCTGCCTGAGAGCTCAGGAAGGGAGCTGGCATGCTTAGTCCTGGCCCTCGAGGCTTCCCTCATGGCCGCTCAACATCCTCCGCTTGCCTTTGTTTCTGCCTGGCCTCGGAGCCTCTGTACCTCTATCCCCTCTTCAGCTGTGTCCTTCAGTGTTTGGTGCAGATGTCCTGTCCTCCTGAGGCCCATCCGTCCGCCTGTGCCCATGGCAGCCGTAGCAGCTGCAGAGGGCACTCACCTCGCTGTTCACTGTTTGTCAACCCCCCCAACCTGCCAGCTTCATGCATGATGAGACCCCCATGTCCCCACGTGCCTTGCTCTGGCACCTGACAGGTGCTCCCCCCATGGACAAATGCACTGGTGTTAGTGGCACTCAGGACTGTGGTGTGGGCGGGGACACTGCCTAACTAGCCCAGCCATTGGCTGCCTGGGTTGTTTCCATGGTGTCCAGCTTCCTGTTCACACCTCAGGGGGCTCTGGGAATTGCTGTCTCAAGGGGCGTTTGCAATGCTCATTGTCCTGCAGAGATGCTGTCGAGGGGCCGGGGCATGGGCCCAGGTGGAGCTGGGCAGCCTGGGCGTGTGCAGAGCACAGAGGGGTGAGGGGTGAGGGGCGAGGGGCGAAGAGAGTGGGACCTGGGGATGAGCTCCAGCCGGGCTGGGGTCTGCAGATCCGAAACCAGGAGTTTGCTCTCAACCTGGGAGGCCTGGTGCGCCCCAAAGAGGACAC
Source organism: Symphalangus syndactylus (assembly GCF_028878055.3). Taxonomy (NCBI): domain Eukaryota; kingdom Metazoa; phylum Chordata; class Mammalia; order Primates; family Hylobatidae; genus Symphalangus; species Symphalangus syndactylus. The sequence goes on from NC_072438.2 coordinate 13,868,054, forward strand.
TGTGTGCTGGAGACTGGGAGGCTAGTCTGGCAAGGAGTGGAAGGCCAATGAGGGTGGGGTGGGGACCTCCCGTCTCTACCAGGAGAGATACGGACCGGCAGACAGGAGGGGGCAGGAGAAGAGATGCCCGGCAGGGGACGGGGAGAAAACTCCCTTAATGGGGACGTGTTGTGCCAGGGCACCCAGGGTGTAGGTCCCCTGATGAAAAGGGGGAAGCCGCTGCTAGGGGTTGAATTGCATTCCCACTAAGTTAACCCCTGACCCCTCCGCATGTGACCTTATTTGGTGGTAGGGTCATTGCGAGATGGAACTCGTCCAGATGAGGTCATGCTGGATTTGGGAAGGGAGAAGAGGGAAGGTGATGTGAACTCACGTGGGGAGGAGGCCACGTGACGTCAGAGACAGAAACTGGAGTGACGCGGCTGCAGGCTGAGGCTCGTGAGGATTGCCGGCTGCCAGCAGAAGCGGGAAGAGGCCAGGAAGGTCCTTCCCATTGCCCCAGAGCCTGCATTGTCCTCACAACCCCTGATCTGGGACTTCTGGCCTCCAGAACCGGGGAGAGTAAATGCCTGTTGTTAAGCCTCCATCTGTGGCACTGTGTCATAGCAGCCATGGGACACCCATCAAGTCAGGAACTGGGGAACAAAGATGCCAATTACCGAGTGCCCACCACGTGCCCGGGTAGGGGCCGGGCGCTTTCACAGGCATCATCTCATTTAGTCTCCCTGCAACCCAGTCCATGGTATCCCCATTTACAGATGAGGAAACTGAGGCTCTAAGAGGTTCAGTCGCTGGGCCCAGGTCCCAGGGCTGTGGAGTGTTGGGGCCTGTTGCAGGCCCAGGACTGAGTCGCCCGAGGGAAGACAGCGGGGTAAGGCCTTGCTTCATGATGTGCGGCATTGCTGGAGAGCGGGAGTGGTGGTGAGGGAGGGTGGCGGTGAGCAGGCCTTCCGCATTCTGTTTTCTGACCATGAGGTGCCCGGAGCATCCCCACGGAGGCATCCAGCACTCAGAGGGAGCTGGGGGCCCAGTGCTCAGGAAAGGCCAGGGCTGGGCATCCTTCTCCAGGGACTGGATGGTCTCAGATCCCTCTAAACCTAAGTTTTCCAATCCTGAAAAAGCACTGGTGTCTTCCTCGCTTTAAGTCTCAGTGAAAATCTCTCCCACCTGTCCTGTGTTTCAGGGCCTGATCTCATTACTTCTCAGCTTTTAAGCAGTGTTCAGAAATGAAGATGTGAGTAATTGTACCCCATCCATGCCCCCGTGATGGGTGGCAGCCACAGCACTGGGTTGTCAGGGAGTGAGAGGTTGTGTGCCGGGGAGAGGGTGAGCATGAGTGCAGGGGGGCGATTGCAGCCTCGTGGGACCATGTACGCCGTTTCCTTTCCAACCAGGTCCTTCCTGTGCCACTCGAGCCATCCTGCTAGCACACCCCACCCCACGGAGGGATGTCCAGGCACCCCAAGGCCTGAGCTCGGCCGGCACAGCTGTGCTTGGGGATGCAGGCTGCTGTGCTGGGGATGTGGGCTGCTGTGCTGGGGATGCGGGCTGCTGTGCTGGGGATGCGGGCTGCTGTGCTGGAGATGCAGGCTGCTGTGCAGGGGATGCAGGCTGCTGTGCTGGGGATGCAGGCTGCTGTGCAGGGGATTCGGGCTGCTGTGCAGGGGATGCAGGCTGCTGTGCTGGGGATGCGGGCTGCTGTGCAGGGGATGCGGGCTGCTGTGCTGGGGATGCAGGCTGCTGTGCTGGGGATGCAGGCTGCTGTGCTGGGGATGCGGGCTGCTGTGCTGGAGATGCGGGCTGCTGTTCTGGGGATGCAGGCTGCTGTGCTGGGGATGCGGGCTGCTGTGCTGGAGATGCAGGCTGCTTTGCTCAGGGATGCAGGCTTCTGCGCCGGGGCCAGCAGAGGGTGGCTGAGAGCATGTGAGAGAGTCAGGGAGGGGTCGGGGGTCCTCCCAGGCCCTTGTCAGTCCCGCCTGCCCTCTGTGTGCATAAACAGCTCATCCCCCTCTTTTACTAAAGTCATCATAGTTCTCACCCCGGTCCCCACCCTGGCAGGATGCAGCTGCAGAGGTTAGGATAGAATTTTCTGTACTGCAGGTGGCGACCCAGTCCCTGGCAGGAAATCAGTTTAGTAGGTCGAAGCAGTGTGCGTTATATAAGAAGGTGAGTTGAGTAGAAAATAGTAGAGCACATCACAAGGAATAAAGGTGTTTTCTGTGAATTTTTTGTTCACCATTTACATATAGTATCAGTTAAGTTGCTGCTGCGTGTGGTCAGCTGAGAAATTGCGCCCCACCCCAGCATATCAGGTCCTGATCTCTGTGACCTGTGAATATTGCCTTATGTGGAAAAAGGGTCTTTGCAGATGGGGAGCTGATCCTGGATGATCTGAGTGGGCCCTCAGTGCCATCGCAGTTATTCTAAGAGAGAGGCAGAGTGGGGTGACCACAGAGCCAGAGACTGGAGTGATGCTGCCACCACCAGGAAATGCGGGCCGCCCCAGGAGCAGGGCGAGGTAACGGCAGCCTCCCCTAGAGCCTTTGGGGGAGCTCAGCCCTGGGGTCACCTTGCCGTCCTCAAGTCAGGAAATGCAGGCTGCCCCAGGAGCCAGGCAAGGCAAGGACAGCCCGCCCTAGAGCCTTCGGGGAGCTCGGCCTTGGGGCTGCCTTGACATCAGCCCAGTGATACTGATTTTGTATTCTGGTCCTTGCTGCACTGCCCTCTGCTGAGACTGTCTCTCCCCTCCCTGGGCCTGGCTCATTCCTCCTCCCTCTCACAGCTGGACTCTGACACCCCCTCCTCCAGGAAGCCCCCCGCTCCCTCCAGGCCAGGTTAGATCACCCTGTGCTCCCCTAGGTGCCGTCAAGCACACCCTGGGCTCGGGCCAGGCTGCCTCCCTTCAAGTCCCAGTAAGGCGGGCCCAAGTATGGCGCCACCTCACAGTGTCTCGGGGAAGCTTAGACAACTTGATATTCTAAAAAGCTGTGGAAAGGCCCAGATCAGTGCCCGGCGCCGGCGTCCACTCTCCCTGCCATAGCCCCTGCAGTTGTTGGTCTTGAGCCAGGAGGACGCTGAGGGCCCAGGCAGGACTCAGAAGGCCAACCCCTCCACATGGCCCTCTCCCAAACGTTACAGAGAATCCCCTTAAGATGATGGCCTCAAAGCAACGTGATGTTTCCCAGCATGGGCCATCCCGGAACTGGTGACAGACGCGGCCAGGCCTCGGCCATCCAGCACCACCCTGGCCACCCTGCCCTGTGAGCCATCAGTACCTGCTAGCTGAGTTCCTTCGAGACTTGAGTGTTCCCTTTCCAGGCTGAGACCACCAGGGCCTCCCTTGGGGGCTGCCTTTGAATAAACTAGATGCTTAGGGGTGGACAGCAGGCTGGAGGCCAGGGGAATCTGAGGCTCCTTCTCCGTGGGATCCCCAGGCAGTGCTGAGTGCTGGGAGCCTGCAGGGCACCAGCTGTGCTGACTAGCAGAAGCCTGGCTCCAGCAGCCTCCCTGGCCCATGTCCTGGGCTGGTGCGGTTGGCTCCCCAGTGTCTCTGAGCATGAAAGAGGTCTCCTCTCAAGATTAGGTACAGAACTCTCCAGACTGCCCTGCACTCCCATTCGTACAATGGGGGGAGGGGGTGGCCAGTGATCATTATGGCCTCTTCTAGCCCTGACACTTCTCAATGCCAGCCCTCCCAGGACCCCAGAGCCACAGAGAGAGAGAGAGAGAGGGAGCATACCTGTCTCCACTCCCAGCCCCACTGGCTGCTGCTGAAAGGTGTGTCTGCAGGGGACTCGTCTGTGCGTATACTTGTCTTGCAAACACAGTCATGATGACAGCACAGTGTGGTGGGCTTTGGGGTGGGGTGTCAAGGTTTCAAGTTCTGTGCCCCGGATTTCTCCCTGAATCTTAGAAACACCATCTTTAAACACCTGTCTTACAGCGTGTCTTAGTCTTATTGCATGAACTAATATGGTAGCTACTGGCCACATGTGTTTATTTGAATTAAAATCAAATAAAATCTAAAACTCTGTTTTGCATGGTGCTAGCCATGTTTCGGGCGTGCAGGGGCCACGCGAGCTGGAGGCAGCTGTGCTGGGTGTGCAGGTGGGATGCATCCTATGATGGGATGCTGGCCTCTGATTCGCTTGTGCAGGGGATTTGAGTGAGTCACAGAGGGGGTGGGGCATACGTATTTCTGCTTTTTATTCCTTTTCCCTTAAAGATGGCATTGAGAGTGTTTCCTCTGATGTCAAATTATAAATGTCAAAAGCTTGGGGAAATGTTAAAAGGAAACATTTCCTGCCCCTAGTGCCTAGACACGCCCACCATGTGTGGTCCTCCCAGGCCCTGCCCCCGGCCTCAGGTCCCTGGATGGGCACAGCCTGTGGGGGCGCTGGCAGCCCAGTTGGGGGAAAGCGGGGGGCAGCCAGGTAGGATGTGTGGTCCTGGTGCAGCTCAATGAAGCCCCACAGACTGGTGGCTTCTAAACAATAGACATTTATTTTTCTCAGTTCTGGAGGCTGGAAGTCCAAGATCAGGGTGCCAGCATGGTCGGGCTCTGGGAGGGCCCTCTTCTGGGCTGCAGAAGGCCGCCTTCTCCTTGCACCCTCGTGGTAGAAAGAGTGAGGCAGCCTCTGGCCTCTTCTTACAAGGGCACTCATCCCATGATGAGGGCTCCACCTGCAAGACCTAATTCCTCCCCAAGGCCCCGCCTCCAAATCCCATCACACTGGGGTTTAGGATATCAGCATGTGAGTCTGGGGAGGGGACACCACATTTAATCCATGGCAGTGGCCCTGGGCTAGACAATGACTTCATCTCTTTCCTGCCTTAGAGCCAGGGCAAGGAGACCAGCTGTGCAAGGTCATTGGAGGTTTAGTGCATTCGTATTTTAAAGCCTGGGAGTGCATCTGGTAACCAGCAGGTCCCCTGGTTGAATTAAAATTAAATAAAATCTAAAACTCTGTTCTGCATGGTGCTGGCCATGTTTTGGTATGCAGGGGCCATGTGAGCTGGGGCAGCTGTGCTAGGTGTGCAGGTGCAACTCATCCTACGATGGGGTGCTGGACTCTGATTTGCTGGATAGAGACACGTCTTCTTGTGGTCACACCCACCTGGAAGCTCTGAATGTGACCTTGTTTGGGTGTTTCCGTATGTAAGTATGGTAAAGACAGAGATGAGGTCATTGTGGATGAGGGCAAACCCTAAATGCAGTGACTGGTGTCCTCATAAGAGACAAAAAAGGACACGCAGAGACACACAGGGAAGACGGCCTGTGAAGGTGGGGGCAGAGACTGGGGCCCTGCGGCCACACACCAAAGGGCGCCTGGAGCCACCAGCAGCAGGAAGAGGCAGCCTGAGCTCCCTACACCCCTGTGGAGAGCAGGGCCCTGCTGGCACCTTCATGTCAGACTTCTGGCCCCCAGAACTGCGAGAGAATCGGTATCTGTTGTTTGAAGCCCCCATTTCAGGGAACCGTGATGCAGGCTGTCACTCCCAGCACGCGGGGCTGTGGGGGTTGTGAGCTCACTCGTGCTGCCCCTACACATGGAGGAAGGGTCAGCAGATGCTCCCCACCCCCACCACTCCTCCCCCACCCCTAGTGCCTTTTCAGAGCCCCTTTCCTGGATGCCTGGGAGACAGGTGTGTCTCTGGCGCATAGTGTGGCGGGAGTCTATTTCAGTGTGCCGGGAAGGGCTTGGCTCTGCCCCTCCCCAGGCAGAGGGTGGCGGCTGCCACGTGACCTTGTGGGAGCCCTGTGGGCCGCAGAGGCTCTTCCCTGGCCCACTGCTGCCCGAGCCTCCGTGGGTGCCAGGCCCAGCCACGCAGAGGGAGAGCTGCCGACCTGCTGGCCCTTCACAAGCAGCCACGCTCCATGGGGGTGCCGGGGGGGGACACAGGTAAAGCCCCAAACTGCACTTTTGCCCAGACCATCTGGCTGGGAGCCGTGAGCTCCATGAACCAGCTTCAGGGGTCTGGCGGGAAAGGACGGGTCCAGTCAAGTTGTGCCCTGCGTGAAGGTCATGAGCACCAGCACCACGGGCGCCAGTGGGTGCAGGCTTCGGGGACGCTCTCTATGGGCAGCACTGTGGGGTGAGGAAAGTGACCCCACTGTACAGGTGAATCAGCTGAGGCTGGGGACGGGAAGAGTCTGGTTCAACCTCACACAATGCTGGTATTGGAGCTGCATCTGGACTCCAGCACCCACTGACCACAGCATCTGGGCCTCCCTCCCTCCCTTTTCTTTTTTCCTTTAAGGTGGTGGTTCTCACCCACGGGCAGCTGTGCTCCTGTGCTCCCAGGGGGACACATGGCAATGTCTGCAGGCATTTTTTTTTTTTTTTTTTTGGAGACAGCGTCTCACTCTGTCACCCAGGCCGGAGTGCAGTGGCATGAACATGGCTCACTGCGGCCTCAACCTCCTGGGCTCAAGTGATCCTCACACCTCAGCCTCCTGGGTAGTTGGAACTAAGGTGCACGCCACCATGCCTGGCTAATTTTTAAGTTTTTTAGTAGAGACGGGGTCTCACTTTGTTGCTCAGGTGGGTCTTGAACTCCTGGGTGTAAGCAATTCTCCCATCTCAGCCTCTCAAAGTGCTGAGATTACAGGTGTGAGCCACATGCCCGGCCATCTGGAGACATTTTTGATGGTCACAGCTCAGGAAGGTGTGCCTCTGGCATCTGGCGGAAAGGGGTCAGGCCACCATTGAGCGTCCTGTGGTGCACAGGACACCCCGCAGTAGGACCTGCCTGGCCCGGTGTCCTGCTTGAGGGAACAGCATGAATGCTGCAGCTCCCCTTATATTAACATAAAAGACGGGGCCCATCAAGCTCCTTAGATAAGAACGACCAACAAGTCCAATAGCTCTAATCCTGCATGTTGACCAGGCGGCCTGTGGGGTGAAGGTGATGGCAAAATTTGGGGGGCTGGGGAGAGAGGAGAAAAGGGAGCCAGGGGGAGTGAGATGCGGGGAGAGGGAAGGGAGGGGAGGGAGAACAGTGGGGAGGGAGTCCAGAACCCTGGAAGCAGAGAAGGGGGTACACAGGGGAGGGGGCCTGACACAGTGACAGGGCCTCCAGCAGCTCCCTCCTCCCCCTGAAATGCTCCCCACTCTGTGTGGGCACAAGGCCTGGTCCCCAGCAGGAACTCATCTCTGGGCAGCCAGACCAGAGTCTTCCCTCCCTGGTGCCCTCCTTCTGGCCTGTGGGGTCTGCCCTGCACAGGGGAACTGGGACTCTTGTCCATAGCTCCCCCATCAGTGCCTCACACTCTGAAACTCTGTGGAATGTTACTGAAGGGAACAGCCCTGGCTTGGGCAGTGGCAGTGGCCCTGGAATCCAACCCATGAATCTTCAAGCCCTGATTCTGCCTGACCTCACTGTGGGGCCTGGAGGAGACACTTCCCTGCCCATGAGGCCCCCAGAAAAAGTGGGTTGGCTGTGTGGCTCCTCCCTCCCAGGGTGTTGTGAACCAAAAGAGGAGACACGCAGGTGTGTTTCTAAAAGCACCAAGCTGAGGGTCCCCCAAAGCTGCCCACGCACGGCTGAGTGTGAGTTCTCCCTCCTGCCGGGGAGGATGAGCTGGCGTGGCCGGGGTGCTGGAGCGTTCTGAGGATAGCCATGGATTCCCAAAGTGGACAGCAGGTGACGATGTCCGTGTCCCAAATGGAATTTCCATGGCAGAGGCTGGACAGGCCTCTCCAGCTCAGCTGAGTCTGCCATGCCTTCTCAGGCCCACTGTGCTTCCACCAACTGTGGACAACTGTGCTGGATGGACCGGACCGTCACGCTGATGGCAGAGCCAACCACGACCATCCCAAAAGCAGCCCCAGCACTGAGGCCCCAGGCAAACCTGCTGCCATCAGCACTGCAGATCACGATTCACATGCGAAGCAAGGGTATCCACAATTAAAACTAGCAGTCAGGTAGATGCAATTCTATCTGTGTAAAATTATTCATGTAAAATTACAGTAAAACCAAAAACCTATAAATCTCTTAGAGGATCACTCGGAAGCGCATCTTCATGACGGTGGATCAGGCGACGGTTTCTTAGAAAAGACACCAAAGCACAAGCCGTCATAACAAGATATAGATGACCGGATTTCATCAAAAACCTCTGTGATAAGACATCGTGAGGAAAGTGAAAACACAACTCACAAAACAGAAGAAAATCTTTGCAAATTAGCAAGCTGACATGGGACTTGTATCTTGAATATATGAATAACTCTCATCCCTCAATCCTATCAAGACAACCAAGCTAAAAAATGGGCAAAGCATCTGCATCGACATTTTTACAAAGAAGATTCCCAAAGGGAGAATCTGCACATGAACCATGCCCAGCATCATTGGCCCAGAGGGAATGGCACATCAGAATCCCAATGAGACACAATTACAGATCCGCTAGAATGGCTGGATCAAAATCGCAGGCACACCCAGAGCGGGCTGCGGGAATGCGTAGAAATCAGAACCCAGTGTGGAAAACAGTATGACCGTTCCTTGAAATGTGGCACACAGAGTGACCACAGGACCCAGCAACTCCACTCCTGGGTATCTACCCAAAAAACATGCAAACCTATGTCCACACGAATATTCACACTCGAATGTTCATAGCCGTGTTATTCATAATCACCAAAAAGTAGACACAGCCCCAAAATTCATCCACTGACTAATGGATGAGCCAAATGGGGTCTGTCCATACAACGGACTATTTCTCAGCCATCCAAAGGAATGAGGCACTGACACCCGCCACACCACGGATGCTCCCTGAAAACATGACGCCAAGTGAAAGAAGCCAGTCGCGAAGGACCACGCAGTGTGGGATTCTGTTCGCATGAAATGCCCAGAGCAGGCAAATCCACAGAGACAGACTAGTGGTTACCAGGGGCTGTGGAGGGAAAGCGAGAGTGACAGTAAAGGATGCAGCATTTCTTTTTGGGGTGATGGAAATTTTCTAAAACAGATTATGATGATCAGCACACAGCTCTGTGAAATACCAAAAGCCATTGAGTGTGCATTCCAAACAGGCAAATTGTACTGCTATGTGAGTTATATCTCAATGAAGTTATGACTTTCAGATGTGTACACCGAGCACTTCTGCAGAGCTGGGTAGGCTCTGTGGAGGTGCTGAGAATATTGTTTCTGAAAGCACATCGAGGCGCTGCCTTATGAGAAGATAGATGAATTATTCTAGGACGCGATGTCATATCGTATGTCCCAGGTGTATGAGAGTGTGTGGTTTTTGTTTGTGGCCTACAGAAATGCGTGGTAGAGCAGCCACTGGGCTATCGAGAGTGGTTGTCTCAGTAAAAGGGAAGCAGGGGATTTTAAATTTTCCTTCATCTTTGATGTACTGTTTGGGTTTCTAACCATGAGTAGCATTCCTTAGGTCATCAAAACGAAGTTATTTTTGTCATTGAACCCAAAGGAACCGTGTCTCCGGAGGTCAGCAAGGATCCCGGGCAGGGCTCCCACCCCGCTCCCCCTCCTGCCCCTCCTCTTGGCCTGTCCGGGTGGAGCCGGGACCTTGTCACCCCACTTGGGCTGTGTGACCGAGGGCCGGCACACCCCTGCCTGCCCATGTGTAGACCTGCAGGCTTTGGTGTGTGAGCCGGACCCTGTTGATACAAGGATGACGCCCCCCACCCCCGGAGACCCGCTTTAAGGCAGGGGCTGGCTGCCTCTGTCATGCAGGTGGTTAGCGAATGCCACAGAACCTCTGCAGCCAGTTTCCCCTGCCCGGCCTGGCTTTCCCTGGGCTCCAGGCCAGCCATCCCAACGACCAGTTTTAATTAGACATGCCGGAAATGCTACTCTCACACCAGCCTCCCTTGAATCAGCAGATCAGGAGAACATGAGAAGGGTCAGGAATTTGAGGGGGGAGACGGGAGGGCAGACAGGCAGAAAACCAGTTCCCTGACATAGAGGCCCAGGCTCCATGCCCCACCCTGCCAGTTGAAGGCTGTGTGATCTGGCCAGGTTACTGAGCATCTCTGAGCTGGGGTTCCCTTGCCTGCAGCCTGAGGGTGACAGTGCCTCTCTTGCCAGTTGGAGGTGGGGCTGGTGCTGTTGTGCCCACACCATGCCTGCACAGGGGAGGGTCAGGCAGGGATTCAAGACCCCAAGTAAGGGGTGCCAGCTGCCAGGGAAGAATGCTCTGAGGACCCCAGTTAGGATTAAGGAGTCCAGACCTGGGCAAAGAGGTCTTCCTCCAGCAGTGCTGGGACACGGTGCTGGACTTTGAGGGCATTAACCACGCACAGGGGACTGCTCCACGCCAGGAAGAGCAGCAGCAGATGGGAAGGAGGCTTGCAGAGTGGGAACGCCAGGGGAGGCAGGCACGGCCTCCGGGAAGACTTCCCACACTGGTCAGGTCCCAGACAGATTTGCCACCCCTAGGGCTGGTTCGCCCCTCACCCCTCTCCCTCTCTCATCCCCTCATCCACGTGGTGGGGCATGGTGGAAAGGGCCAGGGTCAGAGAGGCCTGGGTCCCAGTGGCCTGGGGAGGTGCATTCCTGCTTGGAACCTCTGTTTGCCCATCCGTAAATGGTGAAGAGAGGACAGGTCCCAGCTGTGCAGGATGAAAAGAATAATTGGACTAAAGTGGCAGGTACCATGTAGGGTCTGACAGTGGATGGTGTTAAGAAGTGAATGTTCACGTTCCCCCCAGCATTCACACTGGGAAGCCCAAACCCCCAGGGTGGCGGTATTTGGAGGAGGGGCTTTGGGGAAGTGATGGGGTTTAGGTGAGGTCGTAAGGGTGGGGTCCTCATGATGGAACTCCTGTCCAGAGCGCTCTCTCTGCCTCGTGATGACACAGTAAGAAGGCGGCTGTCTGCAAGCCAGGAAGGGAGCCCTCACCAGGGACGGAGCATGCTGGTGCCCTGATATCAGACTCTTAGGCTCCAGAACTGTGGGAGATAAGTGTCAGTCTTTTAAGCCACCATATCTAGTATTGTTCTGGCAGCCCACACGGAGACCAGGACAGAGGGTGTCCCCTGGGAAATGGAGGATGGGAGCCGAGGACAAAGTAGGGGACCTCTCCAGCTCTCTGTGGCCATCCTTACCAGGCCATTTGGATATGATGGAGATGCACAGGGGGCAGCTAGACTCCTCATCCAGGCTGGTGTGGTGTCTCCAGGTCAAGGGTGGCCCCATCTTCAAAGGCCTGGGCAGGAGTGGGTTGCAGCTGAGGTGTGGCCAGTATGTGCTTGGGGGCATATTGGCAGGTCCCCCAGCCTGCCGGGTCCCTGCACTGGGGACATGTACCACAGCAGCTGCCTGGAGAGAGAGTGGGGTCCCTGGTGGGACTAGGTCAGCCCCTCAGCTCCTCCCAGAGAGGGAGTTAAGAGCTGGCTTGAGGTCTGGGCAGGTCTTGGTCTGGTGCCCAACTGTGCGGTTTTGCCGTTTGCAGCTCTGTGACCTGGGTTGTGGGTGGAGGTGCTGAGTGCAGTCCCTGGCGTTTGCCTGACACAGGAACTGAAAGATGACATGACATGGGTTATTCATCATCACCCCCCTATCCACTGGACAGTGCCCTGCGGTCAACTCAGCGCATTTCCTGTTTCCTATTAGATTTGAGAAATATTCACTGGGCATCTGCTGTACACTGAAGGCCTAGAGGAGGTCACCTGTTGGACCAGCGTGGCCACTCTGGCTCAAGGCAATGAGACCCTGGGGGACAAGCCCTGGGCTGGGAGCCTGCAGACCCGAGCCTTGGTGTTGGCCTGGCCACAAACTTGCTGTGTGACCTGGGCTGGGCCGCCCTGTCTGCCTCTGTGTGGGGGGTGAGGAGAGGAGTCAGTGTACATGCTCTGAGCCCTGACCTTCCGGGACGCCTCCCATGAGCTCCTCGGATGCCCCTCGCTCTGGAAGGGCTGCACTCTTCTAGTGATGGAATAACACCCTCCGGGACCGTGGGTGCCAGGGGTGCCTGGGCCAGTGGCTGGAGGCCTGAAGAGTCCTGGAAGCGCAGGAGCTGGGCTGGCATCTGCCCGGAGCCCACAGCCAGCCTGAGCGGGGGTGGCTGCCCAGTACCGTCTCTCCCAGCTCTGTCCCTGGAGGGAAGCCCCCACCTGACACTCACACAAACTCCTGCCAGCCCCGTGTGGTCACCGTCACATCACCGTTCTCCAAAAGCCCGGCCTCGGGTAGGATCAGTGTCCCACTTTGCAGATGGAAAACAGGCTCAGGGAAGTGACCAGGGAGCCAGCCAGTCCCCAGCTGGGCTCTGAGGCCAGCTCTGGCTCTTCCTGCCTGCAGGGATGGCGTATGGACAGGCCCCCACTTACCATGGTTGGACTACCATTTTTTGGTCTTATAATGTTGCAAAAACAATATGCATTCAGTAGAAACCATACTTTGAATTTTGAATTTTGATCTTTTTCTGGGCCAGCAATCTGCGGTACAGTACTCTTACATGAGACAGTCAACTTTGTATTATAAAACAGGCTTTGCGTTAGATGCGTGTGCCCAGCTGTAGGTTGGTGTAGGTGTTCTGAGCACGTTTCCGGTAGGCTGGGCTGAGCTGTGATGTTCCCTAGGTTAGGTGCAGTCAGTGAAGTCTCAACTTAGTGATGTCACGCGCTTGCCTCGGGTTCATCAGGACGGACCTGCACTGTAAGCTGAGAAGTGTTCCTGCTGGTTCCCCACGCTCCCACGACAGAGCACACAGATGGGGGCTGGACTGGCAGATGTGCATCCTCCCACAGTTCTGGAGGCCAGAAGTCCCAGATCAAGGTACGGGCAGGGCTGGCTCCTTCTGAGGCTGCAAGGAACGACCCGTCCCAGGGCCCCTCTCCCGGCGTCTAAGTCGCCGTCTTCTCCTGCGTCGTCACGTCGGGTTCCCTCTGGTTTCCCATGCTGCCATGACGGAACACACAGACGGGGGATTGTCAGGGGTTGTCTCTGTGTCCACATTTCCCCTTTTCCTGACACCAGTTAGATTGGATGAGGACCCACCCTCCAGATCACCTTGCTTTACCGTAATGATGCCTTTGAAGGCCCCATCTCCGAACACAGTCACATGCCGAGGTCCTGGGGTTAGGACTTCAACATGGGCATCTGGGGGTCCCGGTTCGGCCCACACAGATGGCTCGAGCTGCCCCCTGGCACCGCTCTTGCTTCCTGCCACGTCTTCTCTGGGAGGAAGGGGCAGCGTGGCCGCTCGGCTGTTTTTCTCTTCCTGCCTCCCGGAGGAAAGGCTCCTCTCAGGCTCTGAGGGCCGCCAGGGACCCTGCCGCCCTACGTCTGTGCCTGTTGCTCTGTGAACAGAGCCTGTTTGTGGCCAAGGGTGACTTCATCCTCATGGGCCCCTGCCTCAAAACAGGAAAATCACAGGGCTTTCATGCCAGAAGGAGCTGTAGGACATCTCCACCCGCAGGACTTGAGCACACACTCTAGATCTGAGCGGAGGTGAAGGGTCTGCTCTTCCCACTGGGCTGGGAACCCCTCCCCTGACCCCTTAGCCTCACTTGGGGCTAGTGGAGTTTCAGCCTCGCAAAAACCCCAACCTCACAAAGAGTCCAAGTAACCAAACCCTCTGGAGCCAGGGCCCAAGAGGAAATTGTTTGTTTGATTGTTTGTTTGTTTTTAAAAGACAGTGTCACTGTTATTTGCAGCACTGCACAAAGTATCAAGAAAATGGAATCATTTTCTTTGGCGATTTTAAGATTTTTTAGTGAGAAGGAAGCCCAGGCTGGGCACGGTGGCTCACGCCTGTAATCCCAGCACTTTGGGAAACCCAGGTGGGCGGATCATGAGGTCAGGCGTTCAAGACCAGCCTGACCAACATGGTGAAACCCCATCTCTACTAAAAATACAAATATTATCCTGGTGTGGTGGCGCGCGCCTATAATCCCAGCTACTCAGGAGGCTAAGGGAGGAGAATCGCTTGAACCCATGAAGCGGAGGTTGCAGTGAGCTGAGATCGTGCCACTGCACTCCAGCCTGGGCAACAGAGCGAGACTCTCTCTTAAAAAAAATAAATAAGAAGAAGGAAGCCCGAGACCTGTGCCATAAGACTGCACATCCTCTCCCACCTCCTTTGGGCTTCTAGATCCTTCCATACCCAGCACCCCCAACTCACCTCACCTCAGAAGTGAGATTGGGGCTCTCTTCAGCCCCACACCCCACAGTGAGACACGTTTGAGACCAGTGATCATGCCGGGACAAGAGTGTCCTGGGACAGCCTGAGGCTTGCTGGGCCACTTGTTCCCCAGGCCCAGCACAGGTCTCTGGGGGAGCCCTGGCACCGTGGGACTATAGACAAAGCCAGAGGCTCATCCTGTTTCAGAGAGGTGCCCTGACTTGCTCAAGGTCACTCCATCGGTGGGCCCAGGTAGATAACGGACAGATCCCCTCACCTGGTGAGTTTTTGTATCTGTAAAATAAGGACAATTTTCTTAAAGTTAAGAAGGATGCTCAGGTCCTAGAGGCTCCGGTGCAGAGCTCAGCACAAGAGTGAATCACTGTCTGTGAATATGCTGTTGGTACAGAGGGGGCATTTGACGTGGGCCTGGAAGGACAAGTAGGGTCTTCCCAGGTGAGATGGGCACACAGTGGTCCCCGGAGCAGGAATGGTGGGAGCCCAGGCTGGTGCCGGGACTGTCGAGGACAACTTTGGGAAAGAGGGTGGGATCAGAGGGCAGTGAGGAAGTCAGGGAACCAGGTGGGTACCAGGCTTAGAGTGCTGGTTTGGGGGCTGGGCTGTGTTCTCTGGGGAGCCATGGAAGGTTCTTGAGCAGGGGAGGGGCCTAAGCAGAGGGGTGCAGCTTGTGCTTGAGGCCACCCTCCCAGATCTTGCCACCTTGTCAACTTGGAGAGCTTGTCTTGGGGACTCCATCATGCTGACGGTACCCTCGCAGTGAGGCCGACTCAGATTAGAAACCAGGCTGGAGGGAAAAGGGACCTAGCCCAAGTTTTCCAGCAAGACAGAGGCCTCCCTACAACCCTGTGGGGCTGGAGGATGAGTCTCACAGGGGCCAGCTCCTGCCTGAGCTCTCAAGGGCCTCTAGACGTGAGTGTGGAGTGCTCTTCTGGAACTGTCCTCTGGCCTCTCCCCAGGTGGCAGTCAGTGTGCAAGGATCCCTGAGCCCTGGCGTGCGTTGAGCTCATGCTGTGTGCTGGGCTCAGTGTCCAGCCTCCGCCTCTGATTCTCACCATATCACCACATCAGAGAGGTCAGGGCACCTCTCTGAATTCTCTGATTCTCATCACATCACGCTCAGTATAGCCGTGGCCTTCCTGCGCAGATGGCAGGGAGAGGCTCCAGAGGTGATGACTTTCCCGAGAGCATGTGGCCTGGAGCTAGCAGGGCTGGCCTGGACCGTAACACAGGCCTCTGAAAATCACCAGGGCTCCTCTTCCTGGGGCTGTGTTTGGCTGTGATGTCCTGCATGAAGCCCACAGAATGTGGGGCTTGATTCCCTTGAACTGTCCTGAGCTTTACAGTTGATCACTGGGGTGGGGACAACCCGTCATCTCTTCCCACGGTGAGCGGCTGGGCCAACAGGACGCTGCGTGGGGGGATAGGAGAGAGGCCCACATGGGAATTGGCCAGGACACCCTGCTTGAATTCAGAGTAAGCAGAGCTGGCTTCTGGAAACATGCCCAGGAGATAATAAAGTCATCCCAGCATGGTTAGGTCTTCTCGGTCAAGCCTAGGAGAATGATGATCACAGGGCATGGGAGAAGAAGCAGTCTTTGGGGCCAGGGGAAGGGTGGGTGGAGCCAGGCAAGGCTGAGAGGAAGGAAGCCTGCAGTGGTGGCACTGCAGTGGGTGGAGTCTGCTGGGGGTGGAGCCTATGATGGGTGGAGTCTTAGTAAAGCCTGTGGTAGGTGGAGTCTGCAGTGGGTGGAGTCTGTGGTGAGTGGAGTCTGTGGGTGTGACTTGCAGTGGGCAGGGCCAGTGGGCTGCAAATCAGTCAGTCGCAGCTGTCTTTGGAAATGGGTAGCTGAAGAAAGGCAGACTTGGGCTTGAATCCTGGCTCTGCCACCCCTCACTGTGTGGCTTTGGGCTGGTCACTAAACCTCTCTAAGCTTCCAACTCTGCCAAATGGGCAAAAGAATATCTACCTCCAAGAGTGGCTGTGAAGATTCCAGGCAAGGTCACGCCGGGATTTGAAGGGCATTTCCCTTCTTGGATGAAAATGGCAAGTGCCTCCTCTTGGGACTTTGGCTGTGGAGAAAGTGACTTTACTGTCTCTAGAGAGGTCTGGAGCCAGGCTGTGCAGAGGAGACCAGGCGTCGCCACTGAGTCCCCTCTCCTACCATCTGTACCAGGGAGTTTTTATATGAGCAGAGATAAAATGCATAAGGCTTATTTGTAAACTGTAAACTGCTGTCCTCATCAAACCTAACTTTTTGCTTAGTGGGCAAGTTCCAGAAATTAGATCAGGAACAATTTGGAACCTAGTATTTTTTTGGAGCTGTTTCTCCAGAGCAGGGAAGCTGCTGTGATCTATGTTATAAGCTGCCTAACCTTCCAGAGAGTGAAGACCCCTTTCTCAGTGAACTCACATCCTCGTGCTATATCCAATCATTATATTGCTTAAGAAATATTCAGTAACAAAGGCAACTGGGGATTTTGTAACACTTTCTAGCAGGCTTCACTTTTTAAAAATCCCTTGAGCATCTACCTACAACTGAAAACCGTAGTCCCCAGATGTGCAACATAGATCGAGCCATTTGTCTGCAGACAATCATGGTGTGCAAATACATTTACAGACCCTTTGCAAAATCTCCAAGGTCCCCAAGTGGAAACCCACTGATTTAGAGAATCCGTTCCTGGGCATCTTGTGTAAGCCCATGTGATAGCAGAAGTGGGATCAGAGAGCGAGGAGGAGGTGGCCAGCCTTGGGTTTGGAGGGGGAGGTTCTCAGCAGGGTTAGACGGGGTTCCTGCTCTTGGGGGGCATGCACAGAGAGAGCTGCATAGAAACGATGTGAGCAAAAGCTTTACAAAGAGGTCTTCTGATGTCTGGGGCCATCACTGTGGTGGCATTCTGGTTTTCCATGGCTGCCTAACAAACCACCCCAAGCCTCAGTGGCATAAGACAAACATCCTGTTACATTCACGGGTTGGGAGGGGCTGCCATTCAGAAAGGGCGCGGTGGGCATGCCTTGTCTCCTCTCCACAATGTCTGTGGTTTCACTGGGCAGACCCAAAGGCTGAGAGTGACTCAAGAGCTGGGAGCCAGAATTCTCCGCGGGCGTCTTTGCTGAAACGTCTTGCTGGCCGTCCGCAGGGACTTCTGTGGTCCTTCTGCCAGAATAGTGGCATGTGGGCTTCACACGTGGTCACAGCGTGGAGTGGTTTGAGCTTCCTCCCAGCATGGCCACCGGGTTCCCAGAATGAGCATCCTAAGAAAGCAAGGCAGAAGCCGGGGGTATTTGATGACCCAGCTTGGAAGCTGCCTGGGGTCAGTTCTGTCATATCCTTTTGGTCAAAGCAGTTGCAGAGGTCCACCTGGGTTCAAGGTGAGGGGATTTAGACCCCATCAGGTAGTAGGAGAAGGGTCGACACGGTGTCGTAGGAGAGCGTGTAAGAATGGTTGTTGTGATCGTCACCTTTGAAGATGCAGCATGCCACGGGGCTTTGCTCAGACAGCCCGTGGGGAGCTCAGAGGGATAAGCTCAGAGGCTTCCGGAAGAACACCGTGGGAGGTGCTGAGATGGCTGGATGCTACTGTCACATGCTGAGGGGAAGGTGGTTGTGGGTCAGAGTGAGATGCATAGGTTCATCCTGTTCCCCAGGCACATCTTAGGGTTCAGGCACTGGCAGGGGGCTGGGCCTCCAGGTGAGCCCAGCAGGCATGGAGCCCACTGGCCCTACAGAGGAGACGGATCAAAGGATGCGTTCTGTGTAGCAGGCAAGCGCGAAAGGAGGAGTGGCTCATGGGCTCAAGTGATTCCCCTCATGAGCTGGTTCGCTGGACAGAAAGAGGAGTTTGGCTGCTGATGTCCGGGTCAGCCCTGAGCATCCACTGAGGGCCAGGGTGGATAACACCCCAGGAGGTTGTAGTTTGGGGTGACAGCGATGCTGAGAGGGGCATGTGGAGGTCAGGAGCCTGAGACATTTTCCTGTAATCGGTTTCATCTGCACACATCTGCGCACAAGCCCTACGTCCATCCTCAGGACCCCAAGGCAGAGCCGAGCTGGTTGCGGTCCTCAGGGACCCGTGGTCTGGCCATGGGCAGGTCAAGGACTCAGAAGGGAGAAGCCAGACTGCACTCCTGGGGAACTGGAAGAGGGCCAGCTCATCTCCTGGTGGGTGTTCCAGGGCACCCCGCAGGTGTCTCATGTCGTCATTGAAATAGAGCTGGGCAGGCTCCGGGAGGTGTGTGCCTGGGCCTGGGGTCCCACAGTGCTGGCACCATGAGCTTCCTGTGTGCTCTTGTGCCCAGAACTGTCCCGTGACTGCTTGGGGACGGGGCGGTGCCTGCCCAACACTCGGCCCCGTGCTGTCCTAGCTCTTGGCAAGGAGAGAGTGCCCAGTGTGTCTTTGCTTAATGGGGGATTGAACAGAGGGTCGCCCTGTCTGGCCACGTGGGGTCAGGGACCTGCAGAGCTCCCTTGCTAAGCCCAGGCTGTGATGGCCATGGTGAGAATGGGGCCGGCTCCAGAGAGCAGTGTCCTCGGTTCATGGTTATAATTAGCAGCCAGCCCTTAAGTAGGTTAGGAAGGAAGTGCCCGCCTGTGATCCGGCATGATTTTCTAACAAGTAACACTTGGGCAGGGCAGTAGGGAGGCCTGGACCTGCTCTTAAACCAAGGCACGACCTATAAAGTGAGAACCTGAGGGAGGGGACACACTCTAAGGCACGGGCAGGGGTTTGTAAGTCCCCGAAAAGACAATGTGGCAGGATCCATGAGGATGCAAAGTGTGTGTGCCTGCACCCTTTAATTCCATATTCATAAAATTAGCCCAAAGAAAGCCCTGTGCCCCAGGGCAGAGCTGGCACAGGGTACGTGTGGCCCTGTGGTGTGTGAGAGCCATGCCTGTCTCCCGGCAAGGACTGGCTGACCACATGTCAGCACAGGGCCAGCATCGGCTCTGGTCTCCTCAGCACCTGGCCCTAGGGAGACAAACCCCTCGGGCACGGCCCTTGAGGGCTTCCAGGCCCATGAGGGCTTCCAGGCCAGGGGAGGCAGACAGGCCAGTGGACAGCAGCCACCCATGTGTCAGGGCTGTGCCGCAATGAAGGTGAGCTGAGCACTGTGATGTGTGCTTGCTCCTGTCCCAGAAGGTGCCTGCCCATCCTCTGAGCTTCTAGCTCATGTCACCTCCTCCCAGAAGCCCTCTCTGATTGTACACAGGTTCATCTCCCTGCTGTGCCTGCACACAGCCCTGTGCCCCTCTCTGTATTTCTCTGCTCGTTGCCATGGTCAGAAGGAAAAGTGTGAAAGGGAAGCTGGAACTGTGTGTCCTGTGAGCCGCTCTGGGTGAGCTGGAGTTCCTGTGTGCATGTGTAGGCTTAGAAAACTGAATATTATTAGAACATCCTTAGGACATTTGGAAACCCCAAGCCAGCCATTTGGATGATACAAACAGCAGACGGGGAGCTTTCTGAAATCATCATGGCGGATGGAGCGGGGCTCCAATGAGAACCCCTGCCATGGGCGGACCCCAAGTTTTCCCCTGTGTGAGTACACAAGGGGGTCCCCTGCCCATTCTCAAGGTAGATTTACCTCCAGAGCCAACGAGGAAAGCAAGAGAGCAAAGCGAGCACAGCTGCTGGCCTTTGGCCAAGCCAGGGATACATGCTCAGAGGTCCAAAGTTCACTGGGCCCTCAGAGAAGGGTGGAACTAAATATAGATCTGTGGGCACACAGCGGAAATAAACAGTCAAGCAAATCCCCAGCCAGGCGCGGTGGCTCATGCCTGTAATCCCAGCACTTTCGGAGGCTGACATGGGAGGATCGCTGGAGCCCAGGAGTTTGAGACCAGCCTGAGCAAGATAGCGACATCCCGTGTCTACAAAAAATACAAAAATTAGCTGGGCATGGTGGCACACACCTGTGGTCCCAGCTACTCGGGAGGCTGAGGTGGGAGGATGGCTTGAGCCCGGGAGGTTGAGGCTGCAGTGAGCTGAGACTGTGCCACTGCACTCCAGCCTGGGTGACAGAGCGAGACTCTGCCTCAAGAGAAGAAAAAACATTCCCAGAGATCACGGAATGATGAGAACTCTGCTGTCTGGTTCACTGGACAGAAAGAGGAGTTTGCCCCCTGCCTGTGCCCCCTTGGCCTGGCATGTCCCTCTTCCTGTGCCTATCACGCTGGTGTGGTGCTGAATGGCACACCTGTCTCCCCAGTACGTGACAGCGTGTCTGCTCCTGTGTCTGTTGAACAAGTGAACACATGGTTTGCAGCGCAGCAGGTGATGAAAGGGGTGGGAGAGGGAGCCTCGGACACACCTGAGCTGGGCCCCAGTCTCTTAGCCGTGTGACCATCTCCTAGCCTTGGCATCCTCATCTGTGAGATGGGGATGACAGACCATTCCTGTGGGGCATGCTATGGAACAAACAAGAGAATGTGGAGGGCTGGGACCGTGGCTGTTGTGTTCACTGCGGTGTCCCTGGGGCCTACACTGTATTTACTGTCTTGCCTTTTCCTGAATATGCTTGCGGACTCCCGCTCTGGACTGGGAAACCTTGAGTGGACCTCAGCGTGATCGTTTTTCCCCTTTCCGATAGCCACCCCCGATCTGACCCCTCCACCCTGCGGCCTGCAAGTCTGGTCTCTGAGCCTTGGAGAGAACTCAACTAACAGCTACTGTTCACAGCCACCTGTCAGGCCTCGCACGTGGAGCTTTCTCTACTTCAATGGACATTAAAAAAATCCTCCTAAAATCAAACCCCGATTTACAGATGTGAAAACTGAGGCTTTGCATAGTTAAATGTGTTCACCAAGGTCACACCGCTGCCCCTGGATGGTGGGCCCAAACCGGACCCTGCTGGCTCCCATTCTGGCTGGCTGGTGGCAGACCAGGAGTCCAGCCTGGAGGGGGAGGCAGGGGGACTTCCTGAGAGAGCCACATCCCTTTGTTGTGAAGGTTATGTGTTAACGACACCAGCAATCATTTTTATTATTCCCACTGGGGCTTCCCAAGGCTGGGGTTTCATTATCACTATCACGAGGGATTAAATACTCTCAGCCCCTGTGTGATAGATTCTTAGCACTTGAGTTTATGCTTTATGTTATTATCACAGTTAGAGACTTGTTAAGCCAAATTATTGGAGCCGATCTTGAAATTGCAGTGAAATGAACCTGCCACAATTGTGGTTAGTTCCTTTTTAAATTTTTTTTTTTTTTTTTTTTTTTTGAGACAGGGTCTCATTCTCTCACCCAGGCTGAGTGCTGTGGCACAATCTTGGCTCACTGCGACCTCTGCCTCCCAGGTTTCAAGTGATTCTCCTGCCTCAGCCTCTCGAGTAGCTGGGATTACAGGTGTGCACCACCACACCCGGCTAATTTTTGTATTTTTAGTAGAGACAGGGTTTTGCCATGTTGGCCACGCTAATCTCAAACTCCTGACCTCAGTAATCCACCCACCTCAGCTTCCCAAAGTGCTGGGATTACAGGCGTGAGCCATGGCTCCTGGCCTAGAATTTTTTAAATTTTTTGATAGATTTTGTTTCTCAGAGCAGCTCTTGGTTTCTAGAAGACAGAGTTCTGATGTGCTCCCATCCCGTCTTCCCTATGATTAACACCTTGCCCTGGTGAGGTGCATTTGTTGTAACTGTATCAATGTTGATGTATTCTTAAGTGAAGTCCATACTTTACATTGGGGGCCACTCTTAGTGTTGCAGTTTCTATGGGTTTGGACAAATGTACAGTGTCATGGATCCACCATTACAGTATCTCCCAGAGCAGCGTCACTGCCCTAAAAATCCCCTGTGCTCCGCTGATCCCAGCCCTGGCAACCATCAATCCTCTTACTGTCTCCTTCGTTTTGCCTTTTCCAACATGTCACATAATTGGAATCCTGCAGGGTGTAGCCTTTCCAGGCTGGCATCTTCCAGCTAGCAGTATTCATTGAGGGTCCCTCCATGCCTTCTCACGGTGTGATGGCACGCTTCTTTTTGTTGGTGAATAATATTTCATCGTCTGCATACACCCCGGTTCATTTATCCATTCACCTGCTGAAGGACCACTTGAAACTTCTCTTTTTAATGTAAAACACATGGCTGACTTTCGGCCAGGTTCTGGGGGACTGAGAATGCCACCTGGCCCCTGCTTTTGCACAGTTTTGCTGTTGTCCCCCAGCCGTCCTCACAATTTGGCAGCTGCAGCCAGGTGAGGAATGAACCCTCGTGGGAGGCAAGTGCATACCCACTTACCTACCTGTGGTCCCAGGGCCTGGCAGGAAGGGCCAGCTGGAGGGAAGCCTGTAGGAGCGGCACCTGCGTGGAGGCAGCGGTGTCCTCACGGCGCAGTGTCTATCTCCCATGGAGAGAGGGCAGCGCCTCCGCCAGACCCTGCAGCCCCAGGACACCTCGGAGGCGGCCCCAGCAGGCGAGATTGGGGCCTCCAAGCAAATCCATGCTCTTAGCAGCTTCCCCCAACCCCCACCCCCGCCACCCCCGACAAAGTATATTTCCAGTCACCTGGAAACGGTGATGTCAGGCCAGTCCATCGCAATTGTGTATTGAGCACTTATTGTTTGCTGGGCTGGTTGCTATGGGAACATTATTGCCCATGGTCCTGGCATCCCTGGGGCTAAATAACACAAGAAGAGGGTGGATGCCTGGATGGAGAGACAGACAGACACACAGACAGAAGGCCAGGAGTTTCAGGGACTCACCTGAGGTCACAGCATGCAGAAGGCCAGTGAGGCTGCATCCCAGGCCAGCTGACCCCACCACCTGCACTGACCCCTGGGAATCCGAAGCTGACACTTCCCTCAGGCTGGATTTGGGCCAGATTCCAGCAGCATGAACCTCTCCCTTGTCAGATCACGAAGAGACGCTTGTGCGTTGTTCTCTTTGTTGCCAATAGATGAGAACATAAGCATCTTGAAGATGCACAGCCCCCACCCCTGTGAGCTCTGACTGAGCCTCAGATGTGGACCGGGTGCATCACCCGTGTGGCAGCCTACAGGGGCCCCGGGTGGCCTGGGCCATGCGTGGCCGAGAGAGGCACCATTTGAAGTTCAGTCCACAATTCTAATCCTTGTTCTGCACTGGGAGGCTTCGATTCCAGCCCAGAAAGCCCTCGCCTGCTGCACCCTCCCCACCATCTTTATTAAATAACAGATGAGGTGGTTTCTGCAATGACTCTGCAGGCAAAAGGCATGTGGGACAAGCCTGCTGTGGACTCAACCAGAGTGAGAAAGGCCATGGTGGCCTCCAGCGGCTGCAGACTGAGCCCGCAGGGACCCTCACCGGGCTCTGCCCCGTCCAGTTTACAAAACCAGAGGCAGGCCCAGGGTGGTGCTGAGTTATTTTTCATGCCATTCATCTCCTTTCCCATGCCTGCTTCCCAGGCCGACCCCTCTCCCTCACCCGCAGACAGCTGACACCCACCGCCCTTGGTCTGTTTGGATCCCCTGACCTGGATAGACCTGCTGCCCCAGCATGACCCAGTTTCCTCCTCTGCGCTGTCCCGTCACAGTTCCATCCGTGGGAGGGACCCTAGGCGAGGATGGGTGGCCAGATTGGTGGCTTCCGGGATGTGGGGTTCTGGGAACGCGTAGGGGCAGGTTGGAACTGGATGGGGAGATGGCCTCCTCTGTCTGAGATGCAGTTGCTGGATTTTTACCAGAGAGATAAGGAGACCTTCTAGGCTCAGAGCTCAATCAGTGCTGGCATTTAGCAATTGTGTAAATATATGTGAGTGTGTGCGTCTGTGCGTGAATACGCTTAGCCCTCAAATGAAGGGTGGCAGGTGTTTTCTGGGCCTGTGCCACATCCCTCGGCCCACCTGTGGTTTCAACTGCAGCCAGGTGGGCCATGCCTCATCACCTGCAGGCTGCCCAGCCCTGGCATCTGCAGCACCCCTGGCTCTGTGCCTCAGAAACTCACTCAGCCCAGACGCCAGGCAGACCAGAAGAGGGAGCTGGGAGTTCCGCCTTGGAGCAGCTCTTGCACTCAGGGGACAGGCGGTGGGGGCCAGTGCCCCGGCCTTCCTTCCTTCCACGGGATGAGCTGGGACATGCTCTGCAGGGCTTCCTGGACGGCCCCGAGCCGTGAGGCCCCTCTCCCACGTGGGGAGCAGCTCAACAACACACCTGCCACCAGCTTTCATCTTCCCCGCTCCTCGCTCTGGCGTGGTGCCTGGGGCCCTCGAAATAGACCATCCACCCACAGCCTGGTCTCAAGGCCGGCTTCATGGGAACCCAGACCAAGACAGGAGGAGCTGGCATTAGAGTGCTGTGGAAATAAAGGAAGACGTGAGGACAAATGGAGGCAACTTTCTCAGAGCTGCTGTGGCAATGGAGTTGGCCACACGGGCAGGCAAGTGGTGGGGAAGCCTCTGAGGGGAAAGGATAGCTCCCGGTGAGCCCCCATGGAGGCTGTCAGCCTTGGGGGACTGGAGGTGGCTCCCAGAAGGGGGGTGTCCTGTGTGATTGGTTAGGGATGTATTTGGCTTTCTCCAAATGACCCTAACTGGAAAGCGGGGGCACGAATTAGGACAGCTGTCAGTTGTGAGTCAAGTCCTGGCCATGTGGGACCGAGTTATTGTTTAGCCTCCTGGTTGTTGAGGGAGAGTAGTCGCCTCCCTGCAAGTCTGCCACGCAGCTGGCTTCCCAGCTGGGTACCGTGGCCGGACTCGACTCCTGGGCCGGCCGCTGCGGGTGTGGTCTGAGCTCTGCCTTTGTCTGGACCCGGCCATCGTCTGTGTGTTCAGTCTCTCAATGAGATCGTTCGGGGTGAACTTGGCATGAGCAGAAGGCGTGGGGCGCAGCCCTAGCCAAGTGAATGCCCGCCCTGGGCTGCTGCGCTGGGGTGGTCCTTGCCGTTGGTGGCTCTCACTCCCAAACAAGGAGTGGCTTGCAGAATGCAGAGGGGAGGGGCCTGGTGCCTTGGCCCCTGCATCCCCCACCTGTCTCACAGGTTGACCACTGCATTTGCTTCCCTGGCTTCTACAACAAGTGACCACAAACTGAATACAACACAAGTTTATTAGCTTCCAGTTCCGGAGGTTACGGTGCCCACCAGGTCTTGCTGGGCTATAATCAAGGTGTGAGAAGGGCTGGTTCCTTCTGAGGACTCTGGAGGAGAACCCTTTCCTTGCCTTTTCTAGCTTCTCAAGGCTCCCACATTCCTTGGCTTGTGGCCCCTTCCTCTGTCTTCAAAGCCAGCAATGTGTCATCTCCCTGACCTTCTTCCACAGTCACGCCTCCCTCTGGCCACAGTCGCACAATGTTCTGATTTTAAGGCCCCTGTGATGATGTTGGGCTCAGCTAGACAATCAGATCATATCCCATCAAAGCCCTTAACTTAGTCACACCTGCAAGCCCCTGTGGCTATGTGAGAAAGCATATGCACAGGTTCCGGGGATTAGAAAGGGGACATCTTGGGAGCATTGTTCTGCCGACTGCAGCACTAGCCACAGAACCTCCTGCCTGCCGCCGGTGCCTGCCCTGGGGTCTGAGCCTTCAGTCCCCAGGCTGATTCACTTTCACAGGCCAGCACTTGCCAAGCATCAGCTGGGTCCTTCCCTGGGTCCTGTGTGGCTGGCCCTGTGCCTGGCAGAGCTCCACATCCAGATCCTGCACCTCCATCTACCAAGTCCTCCTCAAGCTTCAAAGCGATGCCAGCTTGGCCACCTGGTGGTCACTGTTGCTCACTTGGCCATCCCTAATGCCCACTGGGAGCCCCTCAAAGGGCAGACCTGAGGCTTCTGGGCCATGGCCCCCTGTCCTGGGCGCTGGTCTCTGCAGATGCTTTGGGAGGATGGGGATGAGGAGTGTGTCACCCTGCCCGGTCCCCAGGAGCCCCACAGTCAGGCTCTGTGACCACCCATCCTGACCTGTCCATCCATCCAGCCACTCCTTAAATGTCCTGTACTGTGGTGGCTTTAAGGGAGATTTAAGGGGACAGCAGCAATATTTAGCTCCATGTCCCAGGACCCAGAGGGAATTGAAGTGAGCTCCCTTTAGGACCGTGGCTCTGTGGCTGCTGTACTTGCAGAAGAGAGGATGTTGGTCCCTGCTGCTGAGGGTTACTGAGCTCACAGAGGGGTGCCTTGTCCCTGAGACCCCTGAGGGTAAGGCCATGCCAGTTTAAGGCAGCAGTGGTTGGGCCATCTTTCAGGTGGGGAGGTGATGGCCTCATTGTCACAGTTGTGCATGTGGATGAGAAGCCCGGGCCCCTCCCTGCACGGGGCTACTGTAGACAGGAGCCCACACTGGGGGTTGACCAGATGACCTTCGCCCTCTGGCCCCTCACCCCTGCATAATCTGACTCCTGTGGGTCCCCAGGCAAAAGGAGACAACAGACCGACCCTGATGCCCTGTGCAGCTCATGCTGGTGGGCGCAGGGCCCGCTGGAAGGGTCAGCTCTGCGTCCTCACACCCCTGCTTTACTCACCTTTGTGCCTCACACATCCACCCTTGAACGCTGCTCTTCTCTCTTTCCCAACAGTGTCGCAGCCCCAGGCTGCTCCCAGCCCGCTGGAGAAGTCGCCCAGCACGGCGATCCTGTGCAACACGTGTGGAAATGTGTGCAAGGGCGAGGTGCTGCGGGTGCAGGACAAGTACTTCCACATCAAGTGCTTTGTCTGCAAAGGTGAGTGTCCCCCGGTCCCCTGCAGTGTGGCCCCTGAAACGGGCCTCCCAGCGGCGATCCTGGGCCCTCAAAGCCTCCTGGGAAACTCTGCTTGGGCCTGGGATACTGGAGAACACTCCAGATACAGAGTCTTCGTAGGAGAGTGAGATCTTTTCAACATAGCCTTGTCATTGGTGGGTGTGATGGAGAACTCGCCGGAGTGGGGAGGGTCAGGGGATGAGGGTACAGGTCCCCAGGGGTGTCCTCGTGTGGCTGCACCCAGCCTCAGAGAATTCTGGTCCTGTGGCCAGAGGAAGGTGGCCACCTGAGCACTGTAGCCACACAGGTAAATAAACGGTCATGGTCAGCCGCATGAACTCAACAGTGGGGGACACGCGGGACCTTTGCTGGACCCCAGACACGCAGGGACCCCCACCGGAAGTAGCATTGAGAACATTACCATTACTCCAGACTAAAATCACTTCAATTTCTCTATGACTATAAAACAATAATGTAAATAATCTACTAAATGCCAATCATCCTGAAAAGATGAGAAAAAAGCAAAACCAAAAAAAATCACGTGAGGCACCGCCAACCGAGACGTCCCGTGCCGAGTCTCCCTCCAGCCTGTTCCTCCTTCCTATACAAAGAGAACGCATGTGCCGTTGCTAATTTTCTAAAAATAGATTTAAAATAGCACTGGAGGAAGGGATGTGCAAATCAAACCAATCTGATGGATGTCGACCCGAGGAGTTTGCAGTTTTAAAGGAATCACATTAAGGACACTGCAAATCCCTGCTGCGGTGTGCGGCCCCGTGCCTGCCTGCCTTCTGCAGGTTCGGTATGACGGCCCCCTGGGCCATTTGGAGATTCACACTCGCTTAACCGTAACGACCCTCGATGAACCCTAGTGCGCTGACGGTTTGCTTTTTTCTGGGCAAACAAAACTAGGAAATGTGCCACAAGCAGATAATTGAGCATCATGATTTTCATCAGGCGTCGCACGGCCCCCATCCAATGGCTGCGGGCTGCGTTCATCCGCTCCACAAAAGCTCTAGGAGGCCCTGCTGTGCACCAGGCTCTTGAATGTTCTAAAGACCAAGAAGGCGCAAGCTTTAGCATGGACACATTCGCTCTCTGTTGAGGGAGATTATGTTAGGTAAGGTGTGCAATACGATTTGAAAAGGTGGCTTTTTGTAGTAGAAACCAAGTATGTGTGTGTAGCGGGGGATGCCCACAGGGAAGGATTTCGAAGACTCCAGAAGGGACTTCACAGGGGAGGTGGCGTGCTGGCTAGAACCTCAAGAGAGTAGAAATCTGCCTGGCAGAAGCAAGGCCACTCAAGACGGAAGGGAATCCTCCCAGTGCCAGCAGCCCCGGGGGACATGTGACTGTGTTTCAGAAAGGGGGACACTGAGGTCTGGAAGTGCCGGGAGCTTGCCCGGGGTTTGCATTCCAGGCGTGTCTGCAGCCCCAGGCCAGGGTCTTCCCTCCTGGGTTTCTGTGGAGGTGCCCTGAGGGTCTCCTGGGGAGGGCAGCAGGAGGGGAGCAGGTGCTGTCTCCAGTGCTGCCCATCGGAGTGCAGACACTGTCCGCTAGTCCAGTTCATGTCTGCAGGCACAGTCTAAAGACTGTGTGTAGAGTCCTGTTGCTTGAAAAGGAGCTTGAAAACCAATGGCCTAGACTCCTCTGCTACTAAAAGGGGACCATCCGAGAACCGACCCTGGCGCCGCTGGCCCTGGAGGAGGTCAGAGTCCACAGCGCGGCACTTGGAGCCCTGCAGGGGGTCGGTGACTTGGGGAAGACGCTGAGCTCAGCCAGCTCTCCACTGGCCCTGGGACCCCAAGGGGGCTGCACCATTTCTGGCAGGAGTGGAAATGCCCTGAATCCCTTGGTCTGAGGCAGACCCCAGCCCCGCCCTTCAGAGATGCTGAAACTCTGTCCAAGGACATGGGTGACTATCAGGGAAATCATTGGGGGCACTTGATGCCCCAAGAATCACCTGGATCCAGGGATTCCCTTTACATCCACAGCCTGGCTCGGCCCTCAGTGAATTCTCCCCATAGCACCCTGATGTCCCAGGTACCCCAATACCACTGCCCTGACAAAGGCAGCATGAAGCCCAGTCCTCATGTGGGGACCCAGGGACACCCCCAGGATGGCAGTTCTGGGGGCTACTTTGGAAGAACAATGAAGTGAACAGCACACTCTCCGGCACAGCGGGGAAGGGTTTGTTTTCTGGGAGTGAGTGCACAAGCTGTGGGTGTGAGTGTGGCCGGCCCCCATCCTCCCACATTTCCATAAACAAGCAGGGGGTCCACCTGCCTCCCTGAGCCTCGGGATCCCCCGCCCAGGCTGCAGAGCGAAGGGGGCTTGTCAGCGCCAGGGAGCAATTGCCTGAGAGAAGGGGTGGCCTCCGCCCTGGCCTTTCTCTCCCTGCAGCTGGTGGATTTCATGCTTTTCATCAGGGCTGTCCAGGGCATCGTGGGATTTATCTGGTCTAATTTTTTTCAACTCTCCATAAAGATACATTTGCCACATTTCTGGAAAGCAAAATCCATTAGATGCCTCTTTTTAAAAGCCTATTTTAAAAGACAAAGGGGGAAGCTTGCACTTTATTGGAAAGGATTTCCATAAGCACAGACCTTGGGTGTGCAGCAAAATGCATCAGACCCCAGAGTCAAGTTCATCACCTCCTGTGACCCAGGGGACTCATAGCTGGTGGAAACTGCTCCGGGTACCCCCCTCTGTCACCTGGACAGGCCACTTCAGCCTCCTTCAGTGGATGTGGGAATAACTATAACCTCTTCCTCGCCGGCTACAGGCGGCGGGATGAGACAGTGTCAATGGCAGGCTGACCCAGGGCTGGGGACTCACACTCCATCACCCAAGATGATTAGTGATCATGGACGCCAGCAGTGGCAGGGGTCTGAAAGGCAGGCCCAGTGCCAAGATCCACCACGTACCCACCCATAGCCAGTTAGAGTCTCACTCTGTGCCAGGCACCTGTGCCAGGCCTGTTGGCCCTGCAGATGTGGCAGCCAGAGCAGTGACCACCCCTTCCCCTGGGAAAGCTCTGCCTTCAGTGGGTGGCCTCTGTGCTGGAGAATGGCACGGAGTAACTAAGATTTCCTGCAGGCTTTCAAATGAGCTGCACTTGTTTAGGCATGAGGACCGTACCGTCTCGGATTAATCTTTTCTCCAGGCTCTCATGAGAGTGCAGCTTATGAATCATCGAGGGTGCTTTGGGATGCATAAAAAGAAGACCCAACTCCTAAATATCCAACGTGGATATTTATCATCTTAACACGAAGTCTGGAGGTAGCCCCACACCCCTACCCCAGGGCTGGCTAATTAAACAACTTACCAGGGTCATGATGGTTGCCCAAATGTTCCCTCTCCCACACTGCACCCTGTGCTTGTCAGCAGGGCCTCTCCTCATGGTCTCAGATGGCTGCTGTTGCGCCAACATCACGTTCTCACCACATGGCATCCAGCCTGGAGATGTGCACAGGCAAAGGCTCTCTCCTCACATAGCCCTCCCTCTCATTAGGGAGGAGAACCCTTTCCTGAAGTCCCCATAGACTCCCCATATGACTCTTTGGCCAGAACTCGGTCACACGTTCACCCCCACTGGCAAAGAGGAACAGGGGGATCGTGGCTGACTTAGCCCAATCATGGCCGTCCTCAGGCGGGCACATTACCAGGTGAGCCAAAGCAGGATCTGTTAGCAGGGAAGACGATTCAAGAGCTCCTACTGTGTTGGGTTCCCACTACCCAGGCACTTACTTGTGCCTTAGTTTACCTGGGAAAAGCTGTGAAATCATATGATTATCCTCTTGTCCGTGGCTGCCCCAGGCTTGGGCATTCGAATGCCACCTCTGCCACCCACGTCTCATGTGGATCTTAGGCAGGCGTCTCAACCCAGGTTTTCTAAGTAAAAGTCATTCAATAACTATTTATTGGGCACCTACTATGTGCCAGGCACTGTTTAGGGTACTTGGGAGATAGCCATGAACAAAACAGACATCCTGTTTTGGGGATGGGGACCAGTTCTAATGCAAGGAGACGGATAATAAACATGATAAAGAATAAATAAGCAAATTTCATCGTGTGCTAGAAAGCGAGCCCTGCTAGGGAAGGAAAGATGCAAACTGGGTGGTCAGGGTGGGCCTCACGGAGGAGGTGACCTTTGGGCAAAGCCTGGTGGAAGGAGGTGAGGAAGTTAGTGAGGGAAGAGCATTCCCACCAGAGGGAACAGCCAGTGCACAGACCTGGAAGCAGGCAGGCTTGGGAACAGCAGGAGGCCCATGTGGCTGGAGCAGAATGACCAAGGGGATAAGGGAGGTAGAGCCTCTGCATCCCTGCAAAGACCGTGGCTTTGACACCAGCGAGGAAGCACAGAGGAGGGTCCTGCTTCATCCTTGTAGGTTTCCATGGATCTCTGGGTGCTTGCTGGTGCAGGGAGGCCAGGGTGGGAGTTGGGAGGAGGCTAGAGGCAGGTGCAGGCACCTAGGCTGGAGCTGATGGCGGCTGGGATGAGAGGTGTGAAGGTGTCTCATTCTGGATGTCTTTGAGATCCAGCTGGCTCTGTCCTTACCCTACAAATGGGAATACATGCAGAACATAAATATGTCAAACACATAGCACAGAATGCCTGGAAAAACAAATCTGGTTTACTTGGCCTTCAAAGGGTGGCTGAGCTCTGTGCTTTGGGAATATGTTTTAACTGTGATCCGTTGTCTCCCTACTTGCAATGATGAAAAGATGAGGCCACACCCATGTGTGCCCTCAGGAAAGCAGGCATTTTCTGGTCCTATTGGAAGTGGAACTGAGCAAGTCCACGATTTTAGCAAGAGCCAAGAAAACAGGCAGGGAGGGAAGGACGTGTGTCCGGGAGGAGAGCCCGTGAGCTGCGCATGTCAGGCAGGTGGAGTTGTCCCTGAGGACGCATCCATCTGGGACTATAAATAGCCGCTTGTTCTAGGCGGTCTGGGAGGAATGAAGGAATGGTGCGAGATGCCTGCACACGTGCTTCCTGGGCGTTCCAGGCGTTTATGAGAAACAGCCATTGGGTCTCCAGCATCAAAGGGAAGCTCTAGACAGGTGGGCCTTGGCCCTGGCCCAGGGCACTCCTTGTTCCGCACAGCCTAAGCTGCACAGGGCACGAGTGTCAAGATCACATGGCAGGGTTGTGAAAGTCCCGGCAGGAGGAATCTCAGATGACGTCCGCCCCATCGCCCTGTTATTCACAGAAGGGAACCCTGAGCCGGACTGGGCCAAGACTCCGGAGCCGTGATGCCCGGCCAGCCCTGGAGCCCTCGCCCAGGTTAAGGCTCACTCAGGCCCCTGGGGTTCTCTGTTTTCTTGTGTTTTGATGTGAATTGGCATCTCCGTCTTCCACTCACCAATATAGAAAAATAGCAGCGGGTGGACAGCACCTTGGGTGGTCCCTGTTCGGATCTGGGTGTATATTCCTCCCAGCTTTCCCCTTGTCTGAGTCTCTTTAAAATGTGAAGGCATGCCGTATACCTGATTTGTTCGCTTCAGTTTAGTGTGTGGGCACTTTCCTCACCATAAAGATTCCTCACATTCATGTCCATATCCTCCCAAATTCTTTCCAATGCATGCCCCACAGTAAACATAGTCATCACTCTTGCACTGTTGGATGTCAACATCATTTCCAGGCAGACACTGGGCTAATCAGCTTGTTAGACCTCATCTCACTGATTTCTTTTCTTTTTCTTTTTTTTTTCTGAGATGGAGTTTCACTCTTGTTGCCTAGGCTGGAGTGCAGTGGCGCAATCTCGGCTCACCACAACCTCCGCGTCCTGTGTTCAAGTGATTCTCCTGCCTCAGCCTCCCAAGTAGCTGGGATTACAGGCATTCACCACCATGCCCGGCTAATTTTGTATTTTTAGTAGAGACGAGGTTTCTCCATGTTGGTCAGGCTAGTCTCGAACTCCCGACCTCAGATGATCCGCGCCCCCTCAGCCTCCCAAAGTGCTGGTATTTCAGGCATGAGCCACAGCGCCCTGCCTTCATCTCTTTGATTTCTTACAGCCACCATGCAAGATCAGTATTGCTAACTCTATTTTACACATGAAGACTCTGAGGTTCAGAGAGGGTAAGAAACTTGGTCAAGGTCACACAGCTGGGAAGTGGAAGGAGCAAGGGCTCAGGCCCAGGCTGCCTGACTCTAAAGCCCAGGCATCTATTTACAACATTTTACTGTACCCATAATGCAGGGAACATTGTTGCAACTGAATTTCTGTGACAGTCATGGCCATTTCCTTGGGACAATCCCAGGAGAGAGACTGCTGGGTCAAAGGGCGGGAAAAGTTTTCACATTCCTTAGAGTCAGTGCCAAATGATATTCCAGAAAGTGGTGCTGATTCACCCTTTCCCCCCGGGCCGCCACCCTCTCCTGCCTGTTTCTCATAAATGACCACAACGTGTGCCCAAAGGATGGTGCTCCCATCACCCCCACCTGCCCTGCCTCCCTCCAGTGTCTGTGGTAATTTGATAAGTTGCAAAATGCAATATAAGAACAATGTGTTGTCTCCATAAGGATTTCTAAAATGACCAGGGAACTTGAACATTTTATTTTTAGCAGACAGAGGTCTGGGGTTTTTGTTGTTGTTGTTTTGTTTTTTGTTTTGAGACGGAGTCTCACTCTGTCACCCAGGTTGGAGTGCAGTGGCATGATCTCGGATCACTGCAAGCTCCGCCTCCCAGGTTCATGCTATCCTCCTGCCTCAGCCTCCCGAGTAGCTGGGACTACAGGCGCCCACCACCATGCCGGGATAATTTTTTGTATTTTTAGTAGAGATGGGGTTTCACCGTGTTAGCCAGGATGGTCTCGATCTCCTGACCTCGTGATCCGCCCGCCTCAGCCTCCCAACGTGCTGAGATTACGGGCGTGAGCCACCGCGCCCAGCCAGAGGTCTGGGTTTTAACTGCCTTGTGGTGACCTTGGCATACTCAGGACAGCTAGAATCTGACCAGCAACCTCCCAGATAATGGCTGGGGCTGGACGTGCTCACTTGCCTGGTGCTCCCGGGAGTGGACTCACGGTGCTGGAGTGGCGTACCAGAACCACTGCCACATGTTTCTCCTTCAAGGAACAGCTCACACCGTCACGTCTTTAAGAAGAATAGAGAAATACACAAACGCCAGAGCCATGAGTGCTGTGAGCCCGATCACCGTCCCGCTGCTGTCTTGGTGCAGGCGGCGCTGATACCAGAATACTATAATGCTCCAAAGTGAGGCCCCCAAGTCTCTGGTCCTCCCCAGTTGGGATGTATTTGCTTGGTCTGTGCTATGGTGCAAGATCAGACAAAGCATTTTCATCCTCAGCCCGGGTTTCCTTCTGGATTTTCATGAGCCAGAGCATGGAGGGCAGAGCAAGGGCGCCCTGGCTGGGGGCTGAGGTCCACCTGTCTGGAGCTTCCCTCTGATACTGGCAGTCCTTGGCTGCTTCTCATAAACGCCCCGGAACTCCCAGGAGGGGCGAGGGCAGGCATCTTACACCATGCCCTCATCCCTCCCAGACCGTCTAGACTGGCTTTCATTCTGGGTTTCCATTTTCACATTGAGACGGAATTCAGAATCAGCATCTCTGGCCTCGGGCCTCTTAGGAGCAGCCATTACAGCAGCAGCCAGGGCCTTGACCCTGAGCCAGGCAGGACTCAGGTCTCACATCGCACTGGCTCACGGGATGCTCATCTGTGCTGCGGTGTACCCCTCTGAAGTAGGTTCTGTGTGCCAGATGAGGATAAGGAGGCCCAGAGAGGTTAAGGAACTTGCCCAGGGACACACAGCACACTACGCGGGTGGAGCTGGGATTCGAATCCCGGCAGCTCCAGCATCTGGAACCTAAGCTGCTCGGTTGACGTCTCACCATATCAGAAGAGTGAACATCTCTTTGGAGAAATGGAGACAAGTAAACCCTGGAATGCAGGCTTTCCAGCCACTCTGGTGCTTCCAGCCAGTTTGTTCCCAGAGCGCCGTTGGGGGTTTTGTAGGCAGATGTTGAAGGTCTTGCTTTGGCCTCGATATCCCACTGAATGCCCTCAAAGGAATGATGTAACAGTTAACTTTAAAGGTGCCCATATTCGCAATGTGCAGAAACGACGTCCTTTGCAAGCAGTTAACATTGTGATGAAAACTTTTAGATGTCAGCTTTAAAATATATGACGGCTACATGGTTTCTCAAAGCCCTTCCTTGGTGGCTGTGAGCTGCAATGACCCAGCAGGCAGGACCCAGGACTGACCAGGCCAGAGGGGCTGGGGCTGCAGGGGGTTCCTCTGTGGCTCTAGCAGGGAGGGGCTGGGCCAGCCAGGTCAGGGGAGGTGGTGGGCTGCTTCCTCTGAAACCATGCGTGGCCTTCACGTGACCCTGGCACTGGAAGGGAAGTTTATGGGAGGAATGTGCTTGTGTCTCAGGACATGGACTCGGGGCCTCTGAGCTGATGGTGACCAGCAGGTCATCCTGAGGGCGAGTGTTCCCTACCCCACCTGGCAGAGATCCCTCAGCCCTCCATGGAGCTCCAGGGCTTCAGCTTCCTGGGGCGGGTGTGTGTTGGGAGAAGAGACAAAGTGCTTCCCTTTCAGGAGTCCACAGGCTCTCTCCTCCTGCAGGTCTGGCCTTGTCCACACTGGGGGGAGATAGGCACCGAGGACCATGAGGGCATGGAGACCCAGAGGACTGGGGGAGGGGGCTGGGAAGCCTTGAGGTGGGCTGGAGGCACCGACCACAAGGACCTGGTCTGTCCTCCTGGGAACCTTCGGCCCCCAGCACAGAGTCTAGCACACAGTAGGTGATCAGGCATTAGCCCCTTCCTGATCTGTATGTCCAGTGCTGGAAACAGCCCACTGGAGAACAGGAGGGGCTCAGGGACCATCCCCGGCAGGGTCACAGAGACGGGGGGCACTCTAGTGAGGGTGGGAGGCTGGGCAGCCCCTCAGGAGAACCTGGCTGTCGTCCTGGTCAGCGCCTTTTCCCAAGCTTCTGTAAGGAAAGTCCACTCACCACCGGGCCAGGCGCCAGAGCTGGAGTCTGTCTCGGGATCCCGGCCCCCTGAGAATTGAGCGAGCCACCCCGACTGTGTGCCGAGGCCTCGGTGCCTGTGTCAGGTGGTGGCGTGTGTGTGTGTGTGGAGGGGGATCCAGCTCGGGCCTGGGGGACGTGGAGATGGTCCCCTCTGCCGCTAACCCCACCTTGCCCATCCTCTCCCAGCATGTGGCTGCGACCTGGCAGAGGGCGGCTTCTTCGTACGGCAGGGCGAGTACGTCTGCACGCTGGACTACCAGAGGCTCTACGGCACCCGCTGCTTCAGCTGCGACCAGTTCATCGAGGGTGAGGTGGTGTCGGCGCTGGGCAAGACCTACCACCCCGACTGCTTCGTGTGTGCCGTCTGCCGGTGAGTGAGCGGGCACCTGGCCTCCGCTGCCCCTGCCTCTCTGGGCCTTTCTCTTTCCCTCCCTCTCTTCCCTTCCTCCTGCTCCCTCCTGTGACCCGCCCTCTGCATCCCGCAGCGAGGCTGTCCCAGGCCCCACAGTCTGCACCCTTCTGTCTTGGTGCATCCAGAGGCCTCCTCACAGGGAGCTCTGTGATGGCAGGGGTGGGCTGCCCCGCTTTGGGTCTGGTGATGGCACAGAGCAAGCATGCAGCAAGTGCTGGCTGCGGAGACTGGGTCCTCGTCCCGGCAGCAAGGCTGCACCGGCCCCCCTCTGCCTGCACCTCCTGGGGCTGAGCAGGAGCCTTCCCACGTGGTCCCTGCCTCCCCCTTCCCTCCCCAGCCCCTGACTTGTTCCTCCCAGAGGAAATGTTCTGTTTCTAGAAAACAAAGAATAAAAACATGAAAAACAGTTTATTTGCTGTTCTGTACTCCCTGTCTCACCACACCCTGTTTGCAGGGGACGTTTTCAATGTTGTTTCCAAAGCAGTTCCCTGTGGTTACAGCGTGTGCCGGAGACAGAAATGGAACCTTTGTCAGAGGATGCTAAGGACAGGAGGTGACGATGACAAGGAGTATGTCTAGGAAGAGTCGCTCTGTGTCATCATAGCGTGACCTGGGTCAGACCTCTCCCAGGGATTATCTGAATGTTTGATTTTTGTGTACGTAGCTTAGAGATGAGGATTGACATCTCACAGTTGGTTTGAAAGATGGCCTCTGGTTAATCCATTATTTAAAAAATAATAACAGACAGCCCTGGTCGTGTTGGAGTCGCTGGAGCTGGACTTGTCCAGCCACCATCAACAACTAGGAAACTGGACGAAATATATGAAACAACCATTTCTAGACTCTGGAGCTCAGAGCTAAGAGAAGGGAACAAGTTAAGTGAGGCGAGGCCTGTGATTGCCCCAGCTTCCTTCCTGGAGGCAGTTTCCGGAAGGATAGCGTGGGATTGGGGGAGAGATCCAAGGGGAGCATGGCATCATCCTGAAGCAGGAGACAGTGACTAGAAAGGCAGGCACAGCTGGAACATGTTGGGCAGAATACCAGAGGGGCGGGGGCACCACAGAGCAAGAGCGCCGATCTGCACAGGTGCCTTGGAATCTTCGACCAAATATGAAGCCCTGTAGTCGCAGAGGAATTTCACACAGTGAGGCAGAGAATGACCAGGTTGCTGCAAGCAAAACAATTCCTGGATTTGGGAAACATCGGAGTCCTGTCCAGGGTGGAGATTCCTTGTTGAACCCAAGGGCATGCGGTGTGGACATCAAAAGGTCACGTCTCATCCAGAAGACAACACAGCCCTAGAGTGAAGACTACAGTGAACCTGCTCTACCAAAGCACAAAACGAGCCTCAGAAAGATCATGCTGGCTGGACGCGGAGGCTCACGCCTGTAATCCAGCACCTCGGGAGGCCAAGGTAGGAGGATTGCTTGAGACCAGGAATTGGAGGCCAGTTTGGGAAACATAGAGACCCCATCTCTATTTTTTAATTAATTATTTTTTAAAAAAGATCATGCTGATCTGCAAATAAACTGTCTGCCAGAGCAAAGCCCAATACTTCTCACGAGAATATTTTTAGAAATCCAGCATTCAACGATGTAAAATTTATAAGTGTTCAGTGTCCAATCAAAACTTGCTGGTGATGTCTAGGCACAGCAGCTCATGCCTATAATCCCTCCACTTTGGGAGGCCAAGGTGTGAGGATCACTTGAGGCTGGGAGTTCAAGATCAGCCTGCGTGACACAGTAAGACCCTGTCTCTACAAAAAATTTAAAAATTAGTCTGGCATGGTGGTGCATGCCTGTAGTCCTAGCTACATGAGAGGCTGAGGTGGGAGGATTGCTTGGGCCCAGGATTTTGAGGCTGCAGTGAGCTATGATTGCACCACTGCTCTCCAGCCTGGGTAACAGAGCAAGACCCTGTCAGAAAGAAAGAAAGAGAGAGAGAAGGGAAGGAAAGAAGGAAGGAAGGAAGGGAGGAAGGCAGGAAGGAAGGAGAAAAGAAAAGAAAAGGAAGGGAGGGAAAGGAAGGGGAAGGAGGGAGGGAAAGGAAGGGGAAGGAAGGAAGGAAAGGAGAAAAGAAAAGAAAAGAAAGGAAAAGAAAAGGAAGTGAGGGAAAGGAAGGGGAAGGAAGGAAGGAAGGAAGGAGAAAAGAAAAGAAAGACAAAGGAAAAGAAAAGAAAAGGAAGGGAGGGAAAGGAAGGGGAAGGAAGGAAAGGAAAGGAAGAAAGGGAGGGAGGGAGGGAGGGAAGGAATTACTAGTTGTATTAGGTTGTTGCAAAAGTAATTGTGGATTTCGTTATTAAAAGTAATAGTAAAAAACAGCAACCTAATAAAACGAAGCTAGAAAATGTGACCCCAAAGCCAGAAGAAAAGTCAGTAGAAATAAGGGAGGAGACCACCCCTCATATTGTCTTATGCCCAATTTCTGCCTCCAAAGAAAGAAGAAGTAAAAACTAAAAGGCAGAAATGAAATCCACAGGCAGACAGCCCAGTGCCACACCCTGGGACTGGTAGTTAAAGATCAACGCCTGACTTAATCGGTTATGTTATCTATAGATTCCAGACATTGTATAGAAAAGCACTGTGAAAATCCCTGTCCTGTTCTGTTCCTATCTGATTACCGGTGCACGCAGCTCCCAGTCACGTACCCCCTGCTTGCTCAATCGATCACGACCCTCTCATGCAGAGCCCCTTAGAGTTGTGAGCCCTTAGAAGCGACAGGAATTGCTCACTCGGAGAGCTCAGTTGTTGGAGACGTGAGTCTTGCCGAAGCTCCTGGCCGAATAAAGCCCTTCCTTCTTTAACTCGGTGTCTGAGGAGTTTTGTCTGTGGCTTGTCCTGCTACAGCAATAGGCCCAGAAATGACAGGAATGGTGAAATGAGCAGATAATGACTTTAAAATAGCTACTGTAAATATATTTAAGTATTTTAAGGAAACATGAACATAAATAGGAGAGTTATGGAAGATATAAAAAGAAACCACTGCTACTTGTAGAAATGAAAAATACAATGGCCGAAGCAGAAAATCTCCTGAAAGGAATTAGCAATAGATTGGGTGTTTCGGAAGAAAATATCAGTAAACTTGAAGACACAGCATTAGAAAGAATTCAAACTTAAGCAGAGAGACAAAAAGACTGAAAAACATGAAAAGCACCTCAGGGATCTGTGGATGTGGATCTATTTCTCTCTCTAGGTGGATAAGGGAGACCAAAAAGTATTTAAGGAAGTAATTGCTGAACATTTTGCAAATTTGGTGAAAACTATAAACACATGGATCCAAGAATTTCAGTGAACTTCAAGCAGAATAAACACATCAGAATCTACCAAATCTATCCTAATCAAACTGCTGAAAACCAGTGCTGAAAAGAAATCTCAAAAGCAGCCAGAGGAAAAAAAATTATTTACAGAGGAACAAACGTATGACTCCAGACTTCTCATCAGAAACTATGTATGCTAGAAGACAATAGAACAACATTTCTTAAATGCTGAGAGAAAAATATCTATCAAATAATTCTAGGCTAAGCATAAAAAACATCCAAAAATGAAGGCAAGACTGCTAAAGGGTCTGGGGTTTCTTTTCCGGGTGATAAGATTGTTCTAAAATTGATTATGGTGATAGTTGCACAACTCTGAATATGCTAAAACCTGCTGGATTGTATATTACATCGTATGTGAATAAAGTGTCAAAACTGTTACTGAGAAACGAAGGCACTATAAAGACTTTTTTAGACATGCAAAGCTAAGAGAATTTGTTGCCAGCCAACCTGCACCAAAATAAACTTACAGGAAGTTTTGTGGCTGAAGGAAACGCAAAATGAGAAACTGCAAAAGCAAGCCATCAGCTGGCAGAGTGCCATGTTAGATATGAGTTCAAGGGTGCGCCCTCACACCTGTGTCCGATGAAGCACTGCTCTACAAAATATTGATTATTTACAAAATATTGATTATTCACAACTCAATAATAAGACCAAAAATACTGTTAAAAATGGGCAAAAGAGGCTGGGTGCAGTGGCTCACGCCTGTAATCCCAGCACTTTGGGAGGCTGAGCTGGGTAGATCACCTGAGGTCAGGAGTTCGAGACCAGCCTGGCCAACATGGTGAAACCCTGTCTCTACTAAAAATACAAAACTTAGCCAGGCATGGTGGTGGGCGCCTGTAATCCCAGCTACTTGGAAGGCCGAGGCAGGAGAATCACTTGAATCCAGGAAGTGGAGGTTGCAGTGAGCCGAGATCGTGCCACTGCACTCCAGCCTGGGTGACAGAGGGAGACTCCGTCTCAAAAAAACTTTTTGAAAAATGGGCAAAAGAGTTTAATACAGATGACTATAAACCAAAAAGAGATTGAGGCAGGGCTCAATCAATAGAGGGTTATTTAGCCAAGGTTGAGGATGTGCCCAGTGTAAAATGCAAGCCACAGGAGCACTTGTGAGCTGCGCTTTTTCCAAAGGGGGTTTAAGACACTTCAGTATTTAAAGGGGAAAGAGCACGAAGGAGAGAAAAAAGGGGAGGAGGAGGAGGAGGACCATGAGGCAGATAGCTACAGTCTTTATAGTTACATTTCATATGCTAATCAGAGCCTCAGTAAATCTATGTTTTACATGTGAAAAGAGGGAGTCGAGGAAACAGTTAAGACTAACCCTCTGTAAATCTGCATTTTACATTTGTCATAAGCCATTCTGTTTTACATTTTACATTTTACATGGGACATGGGGTTGTGAAACTACAGCTCTCTGGAAACAAAAGGAAAGCAGTTTTTGCATGACTCCATTCTCAGCTTAACTTTCCCTTTGGTATAGTGAGTTTGGGGTCCTGAGATTCTATTGTCTCTCATACTTCACTAAAGAACGTATATAAATGGGCCGGGTGTGGTGGCTCACGCCTGTAATCCCAGCACTTTGGGAGGCTAAGGTAGGCAGATTGCTTGAGGTCAGGAGTTCGAGACCAGCCTGGCTAACATGGTGAAACCCCATCTGTACTAAAAATATAAAAATTAGCCAGGCATAGTGGCAGGCACCTGTAATCTCAGCTACTCAGGAAGCTGAGGCAAAAGGATCACTTGAACCCAGGAGGCAGAGGTTGCAGTGAGCCAAGATTGTGCCAGTGCACTCCAGCCTGGGTGACAGAGCAAGACTCTGTCTCAAAAAATATATATATATATTATATAATATATAATATATATTATAATATATAATAATTAGATATAATTAGATATATTATATATAAAGATATATATTATATTATATATTATATATTATATTTATATATTAATTATTATATAATATATTATATATTAATTATTATATAATATATGATATATATTATTTATTATATAATATAATATATATTATAATATATTATATATATTTTATAATAAATATATAATATTAATCTCATCACTGTCACCATGCATTAGATTTGTCTTTTTTTTTGTGGAATCACGGAACAAATAGTCTTTAATATATATTATGTATTATATATAATATTAATAATATATATTATATATAATATATAAAATAATAATATATATTATATATAATATATAAAATAATATATAATATATGATATATAAAATAATAATATATTATCTATAATATATAAAATAATATATATTACCTATAATATATAAAATAATAATATATTATCTATAATATATAAAATAATATATATTATATATAATATTTATTTAAAATTATATATTATATATTATATATAATATATATACACACATATATACACATACATATATGTGTATATATTATAATATATAATATATATTATAATATTATATATATAATATTATATATATAATATTATATATATATTATATATATAATATTATATATAATATTATATATAATCTATATACACACACAAATGACCAACAGCATACGTGAAACAGTGTTTACCATCATTAGTCACAGGGGTAAGCAAATGAAAACTACAAAGAAATGCCGTTATGCCTCCATGAGAACGACTAAAACTGAAAAGATGGACCATGGCAAGTGCTGATAAGGATGTGAAGCCAGAGGAGTGTCCCTCCAGTGCCGTCGTGAATGCAGAATGGCACAGCAGCCGTGGAAACCGGCTTGGCAGTTTCTGATAAAGTTAAACACACACTTAGCATATGATCAGAAAATCCATCTTCTGTATTCACCCAAAAGGAAAGCTTGTGTCCGCGGAGAGGCTGGTTGGCAACCGTGCTTAACAGCTTTATTTGTAACAGCCCCAAACTGGAAACAGCCCAGAAGCACCCGGCAGTTGCATGGAATGGCTGTTGTGATTTATCCATGGGATGGACACTGCTCCGTCCTCAAAGGAACAAAGGATCGATATGGGCAATAGTGTGGGTGAAGCTCAAAAACGCGAGGCTGACACAACACTAAAGATTACGTGCTCTGTGATTCTGCAAAAAAAAAAAAAAAAATCTAATGCACGGTGACAGTGACGATCACGGTGCCTGGGGCCAGAGGTCGTGGGCAGCGTGATTGTAGACAGCCACAGGGGGCTTTTTGCAGTGGAAAGAATGTTCCATGTCATGACTGTGGTGGTGGCAGTTATATGGGTGTGTACATTTGTCACAAGTTACCTCAATAAAGTTGAGGAAATACAATCATAGCTGCCATTGAGTCAGCCCCTCCCAGGTCCAGACAATAAGCCAGAGCTTCCCAGGCAGGATGTCCTGTGGGCGAATGAATATATGAATACAAACCTGGAATGCAGGCATTCTCAGTCCTACTTTATAGGTAAGAAGCATTTCAGAGAGGCTGAGTAACTTGTTCCAGGTTACACAGCCAGAGATTCGCTCCAAGCACATCTAGGGATGGGGAGGGGCTCCCACTCTGT
This sequence comes from Symphalangus syndactylus, assembly GCF_028878055.3. Classification (NCBI taxonomy): domain Eukaryota; kingdom Metazoa; phylum Chordata; class Mammalia; order Primates; family Hylobatidae; genus Symphalangus; species Symphalangus syndactylus. The sequence goes on from NC_072438.2 coordinate 13,911,076, forward strand.
CTCAAGATCCCCCATGACAGGGAAGGTGCAAGACACAGAGACCCAGGCGGCAGCAGACCACAGCATTCACACGGTGGCAGCACGGGCATGGGAGAGCCGTGCAGGCTCCTGGGCAGCGGATGCGGGTAGAGGGCCCTGGGTTCAGCTGAGCCTGTATTTCTTCTGGATCCCCAGAAGGTACTGGCCCAGTGGGAGCCCAGGAACACACCTGCTGCATGGACCAAGGGTGCTGGATGCCAGCCCCACAGGTGGGGGCTCTGGCAGGCTTTCAGCAGGGGAAGGCACGGTGGTCTCCAGCTTCAGGGAGCTCCATCTGGCAGGCCCTGGTGGGAGGCCAGGCAGGGTCTTGGCAGGAGAAAATAGACCAAGCGTGGCCCCCTAGGAGAGCTTCAATCCTTCACTTATTCACCCATTCATTCATTCAACAATGAATCCATTGTCTCCTCCCTGAAGAAGACAGACAGAACCCAACAAAGGTGTTTGAGCAGGCTTTTTTTGTTTGTTTTTTTTTTTATATGGAGTCTCACTCTTTCACCCAGGCTGGAGTGCAGTGGTGCCATCTCAGCTCACTGCAACCTCCACCTCCCGGTTCAAGCGATTCTCCTGCCTCACCCTCCCAAGTGGCTGGGATTACAAGTGCACACCACCACGCATGGCTAATTTTTGTATTTTTAGTAGAGACGGGGTTTCACCACACTGGCCAGGCTGGTCTCAAACTCCTGACCTCAAGTGATCCTCCCACCTCAGCCTCCCAAAGTGCTGGGATTACAAGTGTGAGCCACTGCACCTGGCCACGTAGAAGATTTAAGGGGCACCCGTGGTCTGACACTTCCACAGGCTTCTGCCTGAAAAGCACCTGGTTCTCTGGTCAGGCTCAGCTGGGGAAGGAAAGTGGCCTGGTGGCTTCTGGGAGCTTGGTGGCAGCAGGTGTCAAGGGCAGACATGGCAGCATTCTCAGGCTGTGCTTCTGGCCCCGTCTGCAGTGGCCTGGCCTTAGCTTGCTAGATGCAGCTACTTAGCTATCCCTCAGTCTCCAAAGACATCCACAGGCTGCAGGAGGATGGGCCGGCTCTCTGCGGTCCCTCACCCAGCCTCGCTCCAGGCACTTGCTGCGGAGGCACTTTAAGGGGGTGCCAAAAAATTCAGTAGTCAAGTAAATGATATTTTAATGCAATATTTTAAAAAATTGAAATAAATGCAAAAAATCCATTTAGAGCAAAATGGCAGAATTTTAAATAAAGAGAGGATCCGAATGTTCAGCATCTTCCTGACTATGAGGTGTGCATTTAAAGACACTGCCCGCTTAGAGGCCCAGGTAGATAAATCGTGGAACTTTGAAGCCAGGCAGGTCTTGGTTTGATTCTGGTTCTGACTCGTATCCATGTGTCCTTGGAAAAGTTACATATCCTCTCTGAACTCCAGTTTCTTGCCTATAGAGAAAACATGAAGCGAATACCAACTAGGTTGAATGGCGTGGGGTTATTCATGAGGCATGCCTATAGGGCACCTATCACAGTAGTGGGCCCTGGGCACACAGGAGATGCCCAGTGGACATAGCTGCTGCCCTTGCTGCTGAGCTGATATGAAGAAGGCATCTCATGTGGCTGGGAAGGCAGGGTGGGCTAGAGGGGCCAGTGGTTCAGGCGGCCTGGCATGTTGCCATGTGCCAAGCACTGGACTGGCCCTCAGCTAGTCCTCACCACCACCTTAGGTGCTATGATTCTGCCTGTTGGTACAGATGAGGAAACTGAGGCTCAGATGTCGATGACTACGTGAGGTCCTATTGCGGGGATGCAGCAGTGCCTGGGTGGAGAGGCCCTACATTGCATCCTCAGCCTGTGAGTGGTACCTTTGCGAGATCCTGGGGAGACATCGGCCCTGGTCTCCTGCTCTGGGACAGGGCTCCCCCAGAGAGGAGCTGGAAGTTGGGCCTGGCTGGTAACGAGCTCTCTTGTTTCAGGCTGCCCTTCCCCCCCGGGGACCGAGTGACCTTCAATGGGAAGGAATGCATGTGCCAGAAGTGCTCCCTGCCCGTATCGGTGGGCAGCAGCGCACACCTGTCTCAGGGCCTCCGAAGTAAGTGGGTGCCGAGTGGGGGCGTGCTAAGTGGGGGCATGCTGAGTGGGGGGTGCTAAGTGGGTGGGTATGCTGAGTTGGGGGGCGCTGAGTGGGACGTGCTGAGTGGGAGGTGCTGGGGGGCGCTGAGTGGGGGTGTTGCTGAGTGTAGGGCATGCTAAGTGGGGGCTTGCTGGTTGTGGGGGGTGGTGCTGAGTTGGGGGCTTGGTCTCTGCAGTGCCCAGGGACAGAGCCTGACAAACGGGGACCCAGAGCAGCAACAGCTGCAGTGAACGCTATGGATAAATGTGAGGAGGCAGCCAGGCATGGAAGTTTCTGGGACTCTCGTGCCGCCAAGTCTTTGCACTGGCTGTTTCCTCCACCCCATGTGCCACTCCTGCTTTCCCAACTAATGCCCACTGCTGCTTTTGCCCAGCTCTAGCACACCTCCTCCAGGAAGCCTTCCAGGTCTCCTTCAGGTCCTCTCCCTCTGGCATTCACTCCCCTCAGCTCCCGTCTGTTAATTCCAGGTCACCTGGGACCCCTTTGGGGGAACCCATAGAAGAGCACTGAGCTCCGGGCTCCCACAGTCAGGGGCCCTCGGGTTCACTGCTCCACCTCCCAGGAGTTAGGCCAGGTGTGTATGCAGTGGGGGCTCAAGATGCTTCCTGAATTAGGAAGTAGGAGGTTGTTAGTGTGAAAAAAACAGATGCCAGCCGAAGTGTCAGGGGTTTGCAGGTGTGGGGCCAAGTATCAGCAAGGAGTGGGCAGCCAGGTGGCCTTTCCCAGCTGGGGTGGCTCTGTCGGATCATGAGATGGCACACAGGCTCTGGGGAGCCCAGCACACCAGGCCCCGCCGCTGCCAGGCACCTGCTGCAGAAGCCCGCTCTGAGCACCGTGGTCACTGGGGTGTCCCCAGAGGTAGGGCCACGTGTCCCCAGACGGAGGAGGGGTTTCTCCTGATTTCCGGAGTCAGCATCTTGCCTGCAATTAATTTCCTCTCCTGTGTCAAACACCTCCTTTCTCCCCCACCTTGTCTGCTGTGTTGAGAGTCTCTACAGAGGCGATTCCACTTCCAGCCTCCCAGGAGTGCAGCATTGGCCCTGGAAGCTGGTTATAATTTGACTCTGTGAACCGAAGCAAAGCCTTCATCCCTTGGGATGAAGTTCACAGCAGCACCGGGTCGGGAGGATGCTGCTTCAGGGCTTGCTAGGAAAGTCCTCCATTCAAAAATTTCTCTCCAGCTGGGGCCTGGATTGACTGAATTTTTTTTTTTTAACTTAAACATGGCTTTATTTAATGCCTTTTATCCATCTTTGAGAATTTGGCTTCACAAACAGTAGTACTGTTATAATTAAATTCAGATAGTAATCAAAAGCTCTATGACAAATTTTAAAAGGGGGAGATCAGTTTTGAACAGTTTGTCCAAAGCTTCCTGGCAGCCAAATTAAAAAGGGAAACATGAGCCGGGTGTGGTGGCTCATGCCTGCAATCCCAGCACTTTGGGAGGCCGGGGCAGGTGGATCACCTGAGGCCAGGAGTCCGAGACCAGCCTGGACATAGTGAGACTCCATCTCTACTAAAAATACAAAAATTAGCCTGGTGTGGTAGTGCCCGCCTGTAGTCCCAGCCACTCAGGAGGCCGAGGCAGGAGAATCGCTTGAACTTGGGAGGCGGAGGTTGCAGTGAGCTGGGATTGCACCACTGCACTCCAGCCTGGGTGACAGAGTGAGACTGTCAAAAAAAAAAAAAAAAAGTAGGAGGACACGGAAATATGACCAACCACAGAATCACTGTCTGAGATTTTTTTTTTGTTTTGAGGTTTTCAAAAATACCCTTGGCAGAAAGGCTCTGGCCTCTCCAAATGTAAATTTATTTTGAAATATCAAATTTGCATTTTCAAAGAACAAATGTTCCCCGGACCCCTAGATATCTAATAATGTAACCTGCCCCTTCCCCCAGCCTGTGCTGAGAATCCTGAGCCTAGAACCATTTCTGTGCCTAGAAAGCATTGAGCAGCAGTCCTGGCCCCCGCGTGGATGTCTGGTCTTCCCAGTCTGGCCTCCTTTTGTTCCCCCAGCAGCTGTGCCTGGAGGAGCTCTTCTGCAGCGGCAGGAGGGCCCTGTACCTGGCAGGGGCGGGTATGCTGGGTGCTCAGTGTCCATCAGGGGGCGGAAGTGCTGAGGGGTGGGCCAAGGCCTTTCAACTCCAAAGCAAGTGAGCTCACCCCACTAGGACCAGAGGCTGTCCAAGGTGGCCTTGGCTCTGAAACTGGAGACACAGGCTGAATTCCAGCAGGTGGGTCTGGAAGGGGGAGGATGCTACAGGTGAGAAGAAAGTGCAAAGACTGAACACTTGTGAAATGTGCTGGGTACACCCCCCAGACCCGTGTGAGTGGATGGGGCTGCAGCGTGGGGGCGGGGAACGGGAATGGCACTGAGACACCAACACCAGATGGCAGCTTCCTCCAAAGCCACGCCGTGGTATCCTCGGTACATCTGGAGGCCGCGAGGAACCATAGATGGCTGTGGAGTGGGGTAGAGTCAAGTCAGTCCAGAATGTAGGAAGCGGCACCGTCTGCCTGGCCAGTTTGCTGGGCCCCCGGGGGGCAGCAGGATGGGGCCTCACATGGCTGCCTGTGCGGCTGCCCTTCCCTGGGGAGGGGAGAGTGGCTGGCTCTTGAGGCAGAGCTCAAGCTTGAGTCCCGTGGCCCTGAGCTTCCCTCTGCTGCCCCAAGCAGGCCACTTAGGAACAAGAAATCCTTTAGGGTGGGCCGCACAGGCTTCTTCCAGGAGGAGCAGCCAACACCCCACATGCCTCAGCTTCCCCACCACGCTCATTGGGAGGCCCCCTGTGTCCCTGAAGCTCTGCCCCTTCCCGTGAGGCCCCCAGCTCTCCAGTGCTGACCCATTGCTGGTCACGAGCCTGTCACAGGGCGGCCCTCGCAGAGTGCGAGCGCCGTGCCAACCCAGAAGCAGCTCTGAGCCCAGATACCCTGGGTGGACCCTGCATTCACCACTGTGTGCCGAGGACAAGAGATGTCCCCTCTCTGGGCCTTCGATGTGGGTGTGGGGCCAGCCAGGGGTGTGGGCGGCAGGCTGGCAATTGGGAAAGATGGGCTTGGCCTGGGGGAAAGGGATGACGAGCAGCGCCATCCATGCTGAGAAGACCCCTCAGCTACTTCTTGGGCCTGGCCGCCCCTGGCTCTTTAGCTCCACCCCCTGGACCTGGGGAGGCCCCACCAGAGTGAGGGATGAAGGTGCAGTCCCAAGGTCCCAAGCGCAGGAATGGGGCTTTGGCGTCCTCCACTCTTCCAGCAACGGGGCTTGACCACCTGGGCTATGGCACGTGGAGCCCCTGTGTCCTCTGCTCCTGCAAGGGTAGTACTAAGAGGGTGGGTGCCCAGACTAGAGCCCCCGCCCCCTTGCTGGCTGCCTGGGAAACAGGAGAGCCTTGGGGTGAGGCCAGGGTTAAACCCAGGAGCTCCCACTGCTCCCCGGCTGCCTAGGAAACAGGAGAACCCCTGGGTGCGCCTGGGATGTAAACCCAGGATCCTCACAGGAGCCCCCGCCCCCCTCTGGACCCGTGGCAGGTCTGTGTCCCAGTCTAGTCCTGACCGCAGTGCATTGGGACTGAACTTGAACATGTCTTATCTTTTCCAGCGGCTTTTCTTCCTCAGTACAGGTTCCTAAATGAAACGGCAAGCCAAGTTCATGGATTTTCAATCACTTGCAAGTGTTGGAGCTCGGTCAGAGTCCTTGTTTCCAAAACTCAATCTCAGATTTGATCTAGAATCTGAGACTGTCCCTTACTCCCCTGACCCCTGGTTAGACCTAGGGTGCTGCGGGGGGGGGGTCTGGCTCCTGCACCTGCACCCCCTGAGCTCCAGCTGAGGCTCCAGGAGGCTGCCTGGCACATCCTAGCCACCCCCCAACAACCACCCCCACCATGACCACATCTTGTGGAAGAGGGAGCATTTTGGGGAAAATAGGAAAGTGGAAGGTTCTAGGAGGGTCATGCCATTGCTGCTGATGGCAGTGCCAGCCAGGATGTACAGGCATGTGGCCAGCTGACGCTGGGGGGTCCTGAGGCCCCTTCTGCCCTGCTAGGGACATCCTGCCACTGATAGCTCTAGTCCACAGCCTGTGTCACACAGGACTCTGAGCTGCCATGTGCAGAGCCCGCAAAGCAATGTGGAGCTCCAGATGTGTTTAGAAAGTGAGGATGTGGTTTCCATGGCAACAGTCCTTTTGCACCTTGCTCTCATCTCCACGTGTACTGCTGATAGGAGAATGAGGGGGCCGAGGCAGGTGTGAGGTTCACATCCCCCCCGCAGCTTGGAGCTCAAGGTCAAGGGAGCTTCTTGGCAGGGCAGGGCGCCGGCCAATATGGTAGGAGGCAGAGTGGCGGAGATGCCCGCAACGGCATCGCAGAGGGAGCAGGCCTCCCGCGAGGGGACCACCTGGCAACAACAGCAGTGGCAGTGAGAGCAGAGGTGGGCCCACCTCACCGGTCAATGTATGTGCATTTATTCATGGATCACACGTGTCCTCACTCTAGGGGCACAGAGAGGTGAAGTGACTTCCCCAGGTCACAGCTGGTGGGGGGCAGAGCTGGGATCTGACCGCTGCTCTCTGCTGTCTGTCCTCTGGTCACCACACAGCCCCATGTGCTGTGCTCCCTTGACATGCAGAGAAGCCAACAGAGGCTTGGAGCCGGGGATCTCAGCGCCAGCACCATTCACATGTGGGGCCAGAGAGCCCTGTTGAGGGCGGCTGTCCTGGCAGGGTTAGCATCCTGTATCCACTACCCACTAGATGCCTGAAACCCCCTCCAAGTTATGACAATCAAAAGGGTCACTAGACATTGTCAAATGTCACTTGGGCAAAAGTGCCCCAAGTTGAGAGCCACTGATTCAGAGCTTTGCAAAATGTGCCTCATCACCTGCTAAGTGGGGGGAGCCAGGAGGCTAAGTCAGGGCTGTTCGTCAGCAGCCTCTGCAGAGACACAGGAAGGAGCATGGCAAAGGGGGTGATGTGGGGATCGCCTCCTGGACTTGAGAAGGGTGGAGGCATCCTCTCACTTTGGTTCCCATTCATTCATTCATTCATTCATTCATTTGCCACGTGTTTCTCAAGCCCACAGCCTCTGCTGGGCATCCAGGGTCCTGAAATGAGTAAGAGGTCCCCCTTCCCTCAGAGTTTGAATCTGCTCTCTGGCTGTTTTCCCAAGTGGCATGTGAATTTGCACAGTGTGGTCACTTAGGAAATCCTGAGCTTGACCAACGGCTTTGTGAGTGTTCGTTTGTTTTAATTGTTAAAAACAATATGACTCAGGTCTCTGCCAAAAGAAACTAATGAAGCCATGCACGGAAGCAGCCTCCGCTGGGCTCTCAGCGCACAGCAGGCCCACGGGGCGTCTCGCCAATGCTCATTGTTCACCCAGGATGTGCAGGGCTTTGGGCCAGGTCTCCTGTGTAAATTAGCACTGGATCCGGGCAGGCACCAAGTGAGGAGGTGATCACCCCACCCCACGATGAGGAAATGGGGGCTCCCCCAGGAGGAACACACTCAGTGTGACCCAGCGCATAGTGGGGGCCAGGATTTGTACCCAGCGCGTCGGGCCCTGGGGCCACCTTCTTTCCATCTTGGGTAGAGGTTTCCTTGGGCGCGAGGGTCCCTGCTTGGTCTGTGAATTCCTCAGGGGCTCCTGCAGGTGGCAAGGCCCTGTTTGTCAGACACCCTCTTCCTGCCTGTCTATCACGGGGTCCGAGGCCCTGCCCTTGTCATGCCCCCAACACACAACCACACCCTTAAACACACGCAGACACACACTCCCTCAAACACACAGACACACTCTTCCTCAAACACACAGACACACTCTCACATGCAGACATATTCACACATGCAGACACAAACACATACATAGACACACTCACACACCCGTCACACACACTGACGCACATTCAGCTATGACAGGTGCGGGTCCCTGGAGTGAGAGTGTGTGTGATCCATGAATCGATGCACACCTGGGTGGTTGACTCAGTGGGCCCCGCTCTGTCCCAGACTGTCACCAGGTGTTCACCTTGCGAGAGGCCCTTTCCCTTGGGGATGCTGTCACGGCGTCTCTGCCACTCTGCCTCCCACTCCCCGCCCCGACCTCATATATTCACAGGAAGACTTACAGGAGGACTCAGGTGACATCCAAATGCTCACAGTCCCATAAGACACATCCACACACTTGCAGTCACACGCTATGCACACAGATGCACATGCACTCACACGCACCCTGCTCCGGTTCGTGCACCAGGCTCTCCCCAGCTCCCCAGCCTGCTCCACCCGCTCTGCCAGGGGAACCCCTGCCTGCAGCACACCCATGATGCTGGCTGTGGAGCCCCCGGTGTGGTGGCTCGTAGGGTGGAGGGACTGTGGGCCACTGGCTCAGGGCAGGGCCAGAACCTGGAGGCCCTGTGTAAAGACCAAGCCCTGGGACACAGGGCAAGTGAGCAGGGCAGACACGGCTGGGAAGGACACAGAGGGCACCAGGAGGCCAGGCAGGGTCCCACGAAGCTGGTGGCCACGGGGTGGAGAGTGTCAGTTACTGTGGGGATGGCAGGAAGAGAAAAGGTGGGTTTGGCTGGCTAGGTGCAGCGGGAGAGCTCCCAGGCCCGACTGGGTTGGGGGCTGGGGGCTGGCTCAGCCCTCTCTAATGTGGTCCATTTCCCTTTGGTGGGCACATCGAGTCACAGTTCGGTTCAACCTGGTACATCTCGGTGCCAGGAGCCGACTCCGCTCTCCTGCAGGACAGGGCCTCTGCTTCTTCATCTAGGTTTCCCCAGCTCATAGCCCACGCTGCATGCAGTCAGCGCTCAATGCATGCAGGGTCAGACTTCCCCAGTTGCCTTCCCCATGCTCCAGACACTGCTGTGTAAGAGGCTCCTCCCAGCACACTCGGGGCGTGGCTGCTCATCTGTCCCGCCCCTCCCGGCTGCCCCAGGGGCCTTCACAGAGTGTGGAGAGCAGGAGGCCTCCCCCACACCTCTCACAATGGTGGGGGTGTCTGTGTTCTGTTCTTTTTCTTCCAGGTTGTGGGGGCTGTGGCACAGAAATCAAGAACGGCCAGGCCCTGGTAGCCTTGGACAAGCACTGGCACTTGGGCTGTTTTAAGTGCAAGAGCTGTGGGAAGCTCCTGAACGCCGAGTACATCAGCAAGTGAGTCGGGGGAGGGGGGGAGGGCTCCAGTGAGAGCCTTCGCTCAGGCTTCCCTACTTTGTGGGGGTCCCGCACTCTGCACGTGTCCCCAGCGCCACCCTCTCTGTGTCTCTCGTATTCCTCACGCAGCTACTGTTGCCCTGCTGCTGGGTGAGAAGCATGGCTCAGAGCTTAGCGAATTTGTCCCGACAGCCTTTTGTCCCCCTTCCCTGGCCAGCCCTGGCTTCTCTAACAGCGTTTGCAGCATCCAGCTCCTTTTTTGTGGATGAGAAGCAGAGCTGCCAGGGCTGCCAGGGCTGAGTTTTTGAAGTGCCTTCCTTCCCCGTCTCAGTCCCCCTCCACCATCCCCATGGGATCAGCTGCCCTTTCTGGCGCCTGGATGTCCTGCAGGAGGTGAGGCAATGTCAGCAGAGGCCAGCACGGGGATGAGGAGAGGGGGCTGACCCATCCCAGGTGTCAGGGCTGGGGCCCTACAGCCACGCAGTCTGTCTTCTGCAGAGCGGGGGCCCCTGGGGCAGCTGCCACCGGCACCAAACGTGTCCCACAAATGTGCAGTCACGCTGGGGTGGTGGCCAATTTGGGAACCGGGGAAGCCTTCTGAGAAGATCATGGCCTTGAATGGAGGCAGCTCAGGGCCAGGAGCTGGCGGTGGGTTTTAACCCTGGGGGATCAGGGACCTGAGGCAGGCAAGCCTTCCGCCTGGTGCAGGTGAGGGGCGAATATGTGGACGAGCTGAAGGAGGGCAGCTCCTCTGAGCGCAGAGGGCCCCTTCCTGGGAGCTAGAGGGTCGTCTGGCCACTTTTGTGCTTGTTCTCAACGCCCAACGGGAACAAAATCATCACAGGAATTGATGGGGATGAAAAACGCCCTGTGATAAAACTGCATGGAGTGAGGCACACACACACACACACACACACACATATGCATGCACATTCGAGCGTGTGTCACACGGAACCTGAATCACATCCGTGGATGTGCCCATGTTAACTTCCTGGCTGAGGGTGTATACTAATTCTGCATCACCACTGGGGGAAACTAGGTGAAGGGTACATGGGACCTCTCTGTATTGTTTCTTACAACTGCTGGGGAATCTGCAATGATCTTCAAGACATCATTTTAAGTAAAACCTCCAAACCAAGGTGAGCTTGCACCCGGGGTGAGGGACCTGTGAGGTGCGTGAGTTTCCCCGCCTGTCAGCCAGGGACCGCCTGGTGTGGTGCTCGCAGCACTTTAATATAAAATGAAAATGCCCAGCCCCATGCAGGCGGCAGGCCCCTCCCGCAGCGTTGGCAGCTCACCCACACCGTGCATGTTACTTAGCAGCCTCCAGAGCTGTCCCAGAATTGACGAGGAGGGCGTTGGTGTTGCCATGGAGATGTTATCTTTAACCTCCCATTTGCTGCAAATACACTCATTTGTGGGTTATTACGGGAGTCCTGAGGTCAGCGGCATTTGGAAGTAAGCCTGAGGACTCATTTTATATCTCCCCCTCACGTGGAAGGAAGGGCTGCCACTCTCTGAGCGATGGCTCATCCCCGCTGTGGGCCACTTCCAGGCCGCAGCCAGAGAGGGGCACCCAGGCCTGGGGCTCATGACCCCACATCCTGGGGACCTAGCAACAGCCCAGAGCTTGGAGGAAAAGAATGTGAGCTGGGGTCTAATCCACGACAGCCTGAGAAATCCTCCCTTCTGTAGTAGCTGTGCAAAAACTCAAACCAAATTTGGAACACTACAGCAACTTCAGCGATGCTGGAGGGGGCTCGTTGGAGTGGCAGGCGCCTCACTCTGTGCCAGTTACCCCCACACGTGCTGGGTGTGGCCGGGGCTGAGAGGACAGGCCTGGTTAGTAATGACAATGGCTTCAGCCACCTTGGAGAGTGCCTGCCATTCTCTTCATTCGTCCTTACTATTATTTCCCCCATTATGCAGATGGGGAAGCTGAGGCTCAGAGAGGTTAAGTGACTTGCCCAGGGTCACACAGCTGGGATGTGGCATTTGAGCACAGGCCTGTTCACTCAACCACGGCTCAGCAGAGCAGTGCCTCCCCACACTGAGTGTGGCCACTGCTGGCCTGCCCTCCCCGCATCTGCACAGTCATCCGTCCTGGCATGTTGATCTCCTTAATAATCATGATAACTGGTGTGAAGATCAGCTCAGGAACTGTGCCAGGATGACCCTGCAGATGGCTTTTCCCTATAGCTGGAGACTCGAGGCAGCCACTGCTGGAAGGGCAGGCCCAGGATGACGGGCATTCGACACCAATTCCCTGAGCCCTATGTGCCTGGCACATAGCAGGCAGGCCGCACGTGTGCGTGGGGAGAGGGGATGGACGCATCCGTGCAGCCCTCCTGCTCTTTCCTGCACTGTGGAAGGCCAGGCCTCTCCATGTGTGGCCAGAGTCAGCCTTTGTCACTCCTCATATTCAGGGGCTGTGATGCAGGGCAGGATGCAGGGGGGACAGTGAAGTCTTGTCCTAACCTACCACACCCTCACCTGGGCTTTCTGTCATCCTCCAGCCCTGTTCCCAATGTGGGTGCCCTTACTTTCCCCCCTTTTTGGCTCACAGTTTTCTAAGGAGCCCCAGATGTTGAATTTTGGATGGAAGGAGCCAGAAAGAAGAGCCAAAGAGCCAGGTCTGCAGAAGCAGCTCTCATTCCCCAGAAGCTGCTGCTGTCAGCCCCTCCCACCCACTGGGCAGGTGGTCTGCCTGTGCTCCTCAGTTTCTCCATCTGTGAAATGGGACCATTGTCGTCATATTTCTCATGGGGCTGGTGTCTGTGAGAGCCCAGTGACACTGCCTGTTGGAGGCATTGTTACCTGAGCAGGAGGAGGTGGGCATTCCCCCACTTTGAGGGCAGACCCTCTTGTTGGTGAGGGTTGTTAGATCTCAAGGGTCCTCAGGTGACCCCCGCCCTGTGCTGACTGCCCGTCTCATTGCAGGGACGGGCTGCCCTACTGCGAAGCCGACTACCACGCCAAGTTCGGCATCCGCTGTGACAGCTGTGAGAAATACATCACAGGGCGCGTGCTGGAGGTAAGCGCGGCGGGCCGGGCCCCTGCCCTCTCTGAGCTAGGGCCTAACTGCCCCCTGGGAGTTGACTGGGAGATGTGTGTTTGTGCAAGAATCTGTCTGGCTGCAGCTTCACCTCCCTACTCCTGCCAGCTCAGCCACTGGACGCCCTTGTCAGCTGTCCAGGGCCTGCCCAGTGCCACCTCCTCCAGGAAGCCTGCCTTGTGATGCTCTCTTCTGTGCCACTTGACAAATTCAGAGCATGTGGGAAGTGCTTTGAGATGTTTTGGCCCAGCCGTTTGCTGTCTAGATTGGGACTCAGAGGCACGGAAGGTGGAAGACAGCCCACAGCAGGACCTCGCCCCCATAGGAGGCGCAGCGGGGTCACCCAGCAGGCAGGGCGGTTAGCAATTAAGTGCGGGGAGCTTCTGAGGTGCTGATAGTTTTGTGTTCCTTGGTCTGGAAGGTGGTCATGTGGGCATGTTCCCTGTGTAAAAATTACACATTATGCCCTTTTCTAGGTTTTGTTCAATAAGATAAATCCCATGGGGCAACTAGAACCAAACCCCACCCTCCAGATTCACAGGCCCCCAACCCCCATCCTGCAGCCCACCCTCCGGATTCACAGATCCCACCATCCTGCAGCCCACCCTCTCTGGGTTCACAGACCACCCCCCCTTCACCCTGCAGCCCACCGTCTCTGGATTCACAGACCCCCCCCGACCCTGCAGCCCCTCCTTGGCTCAGTGCTGGGTGCTGGTCAGGCAGGTGGACCGTCCCCATCCCTGGATTGGCCCATGGTCCGTGGGGGAAGCGACAGGTGACCGGGGGATCCCGAGAATGGAGAGGGGCTGTGCCCAGTGTGGGAGCCCCTCTCGAGGAGGTCGCAGGAGCTGGCCTCTGGGGGTTTGGCGGGGAGGATAGGGTGGAGCTGGGGATGAGGCTGTAGGGAGGGACACTGAGGAAGGCTTTGGTGCAGGGAATGCCAGGCCGCATTGGAGTTTTAGAGAGCTCCCACTGGCTGCCGCAGAGGCCAGTCTGGAGGGGGTGGAATGGGGTGTACCCTTGGATCCCCAAGACTCCCCTCTCCAGCTCCCACAGCTGGTACCCAGCACCCAAAAGCATTCAGAATGCGGAGGGGAATGGAACAGTGAGCGTGGAGTGGCTTTTCTGGCAAGAAAAAGGCAGCTGGCAGGGAGCTGGACCTGGCCTCAGGCTACCTTCTTTCAAGCCCCCATCCAGCAACTCTGCCTGGCGGGGAGACAGGGCTGGCCGCACGCATCCCAGTCCCAGTCACTGTGTCTCATTTCCCAGGCTGCAGGCTCCAGGGGGCTGGATGCCCCCACGGGAAGGGTCCTGGCTCTGCACAGAGCTCTGCACTCCTCTGTGGAGTGGCTCGGAGAAGGGTGTCCTCCATTCTCACTGATGTGAGAAAGTTTGCAAAGTCCAGAGAGGTGCTAAGAAGAAAATAAAACCACTGACTGTGCAATCATAGCCTAACTTTCTGGCCAGTTTTCTTTCATTTTTTCTTTCCGTGTAATCATAGTTGATCTCAAACCATCTGTGCCATGTTATATCCCAAACATCCCTGTGTTTCCCAACTCGTATTTCCTATTTAGCACATTCCCGGCTTATTATAAACTCCTCATCAGCATTTCTTCTTTTGGTATTGTGGGGTCTTTTTAAATAGCTTCATTAGATATAGTTCACAATTTGCCCATTTAAAGGGCACAAGTCAATGGTTTTCTTTTTTTCTTTTTTTGGAGGGGGTCTCGCTCTGTTACCCAGGCTGGAGTGCAGTGGTGTCATCACAGCTCACTGCAGCCTCACTTCCCAGGCTTAAGTGATCCTCCCACCTCAGCCTCCCGACCAGCTGGGACTACAGGTGTGTGCTACCATACCTGGCTAATTTTTGTATTTTTTTGTAGAGACAGGGTCTCACTATGTCACCCAAGCTGGTCTGGAGCTCCTGAACTTAAGCAATTCACCTGCCTTAACCTCCCAAAGTGCTGGGATTACAGGTGTGAGCCACCACACCCAGCCCATTCAATGGTTTTCTTTATCAATAACCACAGATATTTGCAGCCATCACCATAGTCAATTTTAGAACAGTTTCATTACCTCAGAAAGAACCCCATACCTTTTAGCCGTCACTCCCCGTACCCGCAAGCCCTCGGCAACCACCATTCTACTACTTTCTGTCTCCATAAACATCTCTTCTGGACATTTCATATGAGTGGAATCATAAAATACGTAGTCTTTCATGATCAGCTTCTTTCATATAGCTTGACGTTTTCAAGGTTCGTTCGGACATAAGCTTTACTCTCGCATCATATTTCATCATGACTCTCAGAATTATCAGGCTGGGCCGGGCGTGGTGGCTCAGGCCTGTAATCCCAGCACTTTGGGAGGCCAAGGCAGGTGGATCACAAGGTCAGGAGTTCAAGACCAGCCTGGCCAACACGGTGAAACCCTGTCTGCACTAAAAATACAAAAGTTAGCTGGGCATGGTGGTGCGTGCCTGTAATCCTAGCTACTCAGGGGGCTGAGGCAGGAGAATGGCTTGAACCCAGGAGGCGGAGGTTGCAGTGAGCTGAGATTGCGCCACTGCACTCCAGCCTGGGCTACAGAGCAAGACTCTGTCTCAAGAAAAAAAAAAAAAAAAAAAAAAGAATTACCAGGCTGATCATTTATGGCTGGACACAATGCTGCCTTCCAGTTTTTTACAACCATCAGTAACATTGCAGCGAACACCTCTTTAAAAATAATGCTTTGTTTGCATTTCTAATTTTTCCTAAGATATATTCACAGAAATGTAGAAGTTGAGTCAAAAACTAGGGACATTTTTAGTGTTCTTGATGGTTACTATAAATTGCTTTCTAGAAAGATTATTCTGATTTACAATCTTGTCAACAAGATATAGTATTTCTCATCTAAACCTTTGCCAATTTGATAGGTGGAAACATGGGATCTTGCTATTTTAAATTCTGTTTTTAGAGATAGCGTCTTGCTCTGTCACCCAGGCTGGAGCGCAGTGATGCAGTCATAGCTCCCTGCAGCCTCGGCCTCTTGAGCTCAAGCAATACTTCCTCAGGCTCCCAAGTAGCTGGGACTACAGGCATGCAATACCATGCTTGGATAATTAAAATTGTCTTAGAGACGGGGATCTTGCTGTGTTGCCCCAGCTGGCCTGGAACAGCTGGGACTACAGGCATACAATACCATGCTTGGATAATTTTTAAAATTTTCTTAGAGACAGGGATCTTGCTGTGTTGCCCCAGCTGGCCCGGAACTCTTGGCCTCAAGTGATCCTTCCACCTCAGCCTTCCAAAGTGCTGGAATTAGGGGTGTGAGCCACTGCACCCTGCAGGGTCTAGCTTTAATTTGCCTTCCTTCCATCCCTAGTGAGGCTGAGTCTTTTTTGTCTTTTTTTTTTTTTTTTGAGACAGAGTTTTACTCTTGTCGTCCAGGCTAGAGTGCAGTGGTGCAATCTCGGCTCACTGCAACCTCCACCTCCTAGGTTCAAGCCGTTCTCCTGTTTCAGCCTCCCGAGTAGCTGGGATTACAGGCGTGAGCCACCACGCCTGGCTGGTTTTTGTATTTTTAGTAGAGACAGAATGTCACCATGTTGGCAGGCTGGTCTCGAAGTCCTGACCTCAGGTGATCTGCCTGCGTCAGCCTCCCGAAATGCCGGGGTTACAGGCGTGAGCCACCATGCCCGGCCTTTTGTCATTTGTAGCCATTCCTAATTCTTGTATTTCAGTTATCTGTTGTAAATGTTGCCTGCTTATCTATTTGGGGTCTTCGTGCCTTCTGTGCGGGTGGATCACATAAGGCTGCAGATGTTCTGTCTGTCCTATAAGTATTTTCCTGGGTGGCAATCATATCTGATATTTACAGCCAGTGATGCATCCCAGGGACAATGTCCTGCCTGGCCCTCTCCTCTCTCCCCTTCTCCTGGGGCCGTGGCCTCTCCCTCCCTTACCCCTCCCCTTGCTCAGCCCTCGCTGGCACACCCCACCCTGTAGGAGATGGTGAGGGCTCTGGAGGAGCCTGCAGGATAGGATGGAGCCTGGCCTGATGCACTGCCCGGCAGTCCAAAGCCCCGTTTCCGTTCTCCGCAAAGAACAGCCCAGACCTTCCACACTCTCCTGGACTGCGCCCCCTGCCCACACAGCGGCCCTGTCTTCTGCTTGACAAAGAGTTGGCGGCCAGACCTCAGCAAGGACGGCCTGGGTGGCTCATTCTCTATGAGACCCCATTTCTATCCTGACTCTCTCCCCTGCCCTGCTGCTTCCTGCACACCACCCACACCCCACCACGCCTTGCCTGGGTCCAGCCCCTCTGGCCATTGCCCCCTCTGCCATGCTTGATCCTGTCTCCTCCCATCTTCCCCACCTTACCTGCCAAGTGGCGTTTTAGACAGTGTTCATCTCTCCCATTAAAAAGAGCAGCCTGCAGCCTGGCATGGAAGTCCCCGCTGCAGAGACTCAGCCACCCCTCTCCCTTCGCAGCGGCCCCACTGCCTCTCAGAGACCCTCTCTGTGCTCCTCCACCTGCACTCTCCCTGCTCTTCTGCAGATCCGGTGCCCTTGTGTGCAGGAAGCCTTAAGGACTTGAAGCCTCCTCTTACCGACCCCTCCCTGCCTCCCCAGGAGCCGTGCAGGGCCTGTGTTCCCCACTCACATGCTCTCCCTGACCCTGCTCCTCTTATATGCGGGTGGCTGTGATGCTCAGCCAGGCCAACACCACATGCAGGCACTCCCCCTCCCCCACATACGCACTGCCTCCCACCACTCACCTGGGCGTCCAGGTGGATCCACCCACATGCCCGGCCATCAGCCACCGTGGCAGAGCCATACTGGAGCCCGAGCTGCACAGGTTTCCCCCAACCCTTTGTCTTCTCCTAGTGCACAGATGCGGGTTCGCATTTTTGGCTTAATAGCATAGCCACGTTGGAACATCTGGTGGCCTAAAGTTGGGTGTATCTTGGGTGCAGTCAGCTGCTGCTGTTGCTGCTGCTGGTGCAGGAGCCTCACCTGTCCCGCCTTTCTGACACCCATGGGCAGCAGCCCCCACACCAGAGAGGCCCTGGCCTGGGGTCGGGGGCAGACCCCACCCAAACTCGGGCTGCTCTGCCTCAGGCACGCTGTGCACTGGGTGAGCCAAGTGGGTTTCATCGGGCAGCCCCCCTCCCCTTGATGGATTGGGAGGCAAGGGTCCCATGTCTGCAGTGTAAGCATCCCTGGTATTTAATGCCAAATACAGAATTTGGGGTGCGCCCTGGTTCGTCGGGAAGGAACCATCCTAATTCGAGGAACAGGAGCAAAACAGGTCTGGGTTTTTCCTCCTCCTCTGCTGTGTAGGAGAAACGGCCTCCCAGGGAAGATTAATGCTTTTGTTTTCGCCTCTGCCGGGGAGGCGAGTCTGTGGCGGCGTGGCTGAGTCGGCGGGCTCTGCACAGCTCTGAGCATCCTCCCTGGGTGCAAGGTGGGAACTGCGGGCGGGGACAAGCCTGGCTCCGCAGAAGGGGAGCAGCTGCCGCCACGGTGGCACTGCCTGATGCTGGGCCCAGCGTGCCGGCGCCCAGCTGGGTGACAGTGGACTCCCGGCGTGCAGCAGGAGCAGGTGACAGACTGTTGGCTGAAGGTGAGGGTGTCCACCCTCACAGGCACACGTTCCCGGGAGTACGGCACTCAAGCAGGGCCTTCAGACTGGGCTCTGGTGCCCAGACGCCGTGCAGGTAGGAAGCCTGGCCCACAACTCCAAGGGGCTGATGGCGGCTCACAGGGGCCAGGCGGGGCTGCGGGTGGGTGGGTTTTTGGGGACAGAGCAGTCAGGTGTGAAACCTCGGAGCCACCTGTTCCCCCACCCCCCATTTTGCCCCTTAAGGCGCTTGGCAGTGCCCCTGGCTTCCCTCTGCAGGACCCAAGCACAGAGCATCCCAGGTTCCCACTGCCAGCTGAGCCCTCGCCTGTGCTGTGTCTGCGTGTGGCGGGCATGGTGCCATCCTAAGTGCTGGCGCCCGCAGTGCCCGCCTGCCCGCGAAATGTGCATTTGGTGGTGACAGTGGAGTTTTCCTTCCCTGTCTCTCCCTCAGTTTCTCCTAAACGTGCAGCACCCTCATGTGTGTTGGCCTGCATCCCACCCATCTCTGGGTGTCTGTCCTGACGAGCCGGCTCCTTGCTGGGGTCCTGTAGGGGCATGGGGGGGGCTGATACCTGTGTCCCACTCCTGGGCCAGGATGGCTGGCTAGGGATGGGGGAGGCACTGGGCTGTGGCAGCAGAGGTGGGTGGTGCCTGGCAGCAACTGCGGCAGAGCCAGCTGCTGGGGACGGATGGCACCGCCCCCACAGAGGGAGCTAGGACTCAGCTGGCGAATCCACGGGGACAGCGGTGTGACCAGCCTCTAGACCAGGGCTGCATAAAGGGAGGAGGTGTGGATGAGGAGAAGCCACAGGCCGTGTGTTCAGAGCCCCGCCTTCCAGGAACCCCATCCCTCCCTCACCCTATCAACACCTCCCTGCAGAGGTGGGCGGGAGTGGGGGTTGCCTCTTCCCAGCCCCACCCTCTGTTAACCCTGCCAGGGCCGAGGTCTGGGCCCGGTGTGCTTCCTGCAGTCTGTGCCAGGGACGTCTCCCCGGTAACAAGAAGCCCCGCGTCCCCCTGGGACCGCGAATCAATTCCTCCTCCCTTTACTCCTCCCCTCCTCCTTCCCTCCCTCTGCCTTTCCTCTCTTCCCTTCCCCAGTCAACCACTCCCTTCTAGACCCTTTCTAGCCTCACTGTGTGTTCCACCCTGGGCTAGGTGCTGGGTTCACAGAGACGCAGGTGACAGATCCCTGCCCCAGGGGAGGCTGGCAGGAAAGGGGATGCCCAGGCTCTCTCTGCCCTGGGTCAGGGACCAGTTGAACATCATTCTTGCAATTGGGGGACATTTGTTCTTTGCTTCCTCCTGTCTGTCTTGGGGCACTAAGCACGGATGACTCTCGTCATTAGGAGAAAACAAACCGTGTTTCCAAATAAATACAGCATTTCTGACGGGCAGAGGTGACAGCGACTTCTCAAGTCCCCAACTTCTCTCGCTCAAAAGGAATACCTGTTTATCATAAAATAAGCCAAAACATTCATAGTGCCACCCCCACAGCTAACTACTGCTGGCATCTAGAAGTCATCCTTTCAGATTTTGCACACATGCAGATACACACATCCACAGACACACAGAGATATACACACAATGCACAACCCACAGACAACACACGTGGACACACAGACACAGGAAAAAACACAGACACACACGGTCACACACACGAGACGGACACACACAGCACAGACTCACAGACACACAGGCCACACACATGACACACACAGACGTTCACACACAGACACAGATTATACACATACATAGACACATGCAGACACACAAACATACAGAAAGACACAGATGACACAGACACACTCAGATACACAGATACAAACACACACAAAGCACATAGACACACACAAACACACAAAAGGACACACAGATCACATACACATACAAGATGTGCAGACAACACGCTTAGGCACGCAGACAACACACATGGAAATAAACACACAGAAACACATGACACACACAGCCAACGTAAACACAGGGACACAGACACCGACAACACAGACACACAGAAAACACACACGGGACCCACAGACACATACACACAGACAACACATAGAGACACACGAGCACACAGAGAGACACAGACAACATGCATGGACACACCGACACATACACAGACAACACGTGGACACATGGACACAGAGACTGCACATAGCAACACACAGACAACACACAAACACAGAGAACACAGAAATGCACACAGACAACCAAGACAGCACACACGATGCACACACAGACACATGCAAAGACATCCACACAGACACCAGGCAAAACACGGAGACACACAGACACGCACATGCGCACACACCCTTCGCCGGATCTCTGCATTCCTGCCTCGCCTCCTGCCGGCAGCACATCAGATCCCCTGGTCCTACCCTTCCATGCTGGCCTGTTTTGTCCTCCCTTGCGTCTCCTGGTCCCCGGGCAATGTGCTCATCACTGTCTTTGTGGTGGGACCCTCCGAGCCTGGACACACTGCAGTGCGTGTGAACATCCGCAGGTGGGATTCTGCCACAGCCTTTCCCAAACTTAGTCGAATTCTCTGGTCCTCTAGGGCCGCACCGTGTTGCCTTGTTCAGAACGTCCCCACTGGACAGCTCCTCTGCCAGTGCCACTGCTGGAGGGGACGCCAGGGTACAGCAGAGAATAAGGCCGCTGGGCCAAGCTCTCCTGAGGCTCACGCCCTAACGGGAGCTGGGTAGAGAGGAAGAGGGAGTGGGGCCAGGAGTGAGTGTGCTAGACAGGCCTGGGGCCAAGAGGAGCTGTGTTCCAGAGGGTGGGGAAGGTCTGGGGAGGGCCCAGATCTCAAGGGGCCTTGCTGGGCATTGCTCAGAGTGGGGCCCTTCTTTCTGGGATGCAGTGGCCCCTGGGGATTCTGTCCTGGCCACTGAACACCCCCAGGGGGATCCCCTGCTTGTAGCTTTCATTTGTTTCTTTGTAAATTTCATTTTGTTTGTGCATCATGGTGATTACGTCTTTTAAGACCTGGACTCAGTTCTGGAAGTTCAGAAAGGAAACTAGAGCTCGGAACTGGGCCGGTGACTGTGAGGAGCAGCTGCTGGGAGCTGCCTGCTGCAGGGAGGCGCAGCCCACAGGCCCAGCCCTGGCCCTCGGCTGAGCGGGGGCCTGGAGCGGGGAAGGAGCGAGGGGAAGTGTGGCTGCTCTCCAGTGGGCAGAGGAGGCCTTTGCACCCGGATTCCGTGGTTGGATTCGGGGAGGAAAAGGGCCGCCTGCCTCAGGTGTGACGGGCTCATGGCAGAGGGGGCTGATCCATTCTCCAGAAGCCCAGAGACAGGGGGCCGCTAGCTCTCCTCTGCCGGGATAGGAGGGGTTTCTGGAGGGGGGGCAGCTTTGCCACACCTCTGTACTGCTGGCCCTGTTCTGCGCGTCACAGTAGGGGCGTCCCTTAAACGACTGTCCTCTGACCCGGCACTGGCTGAGGACCTGTGGTCACCCTGAGCCACCACAGGCTGCGGGTGTGCTTCCCTGGCACTTCGTTCTGCCTTATTAAAGATGACAGCCACCCCTCAGAAGGCACAAGACGTCTTCCTAAAACCACGCACTACAAAGTCTTTCGGTTGCTCGTATATTTTGAAATCCGAGCCATCTTGAACCCCACGCGGGCGAGGGTGGGACTTCCGCCTGCCTGGGAAGCTGTGCACCCACTGGAACCACCAGTGGCCGAGGTTTCAGGCACTCCTCAGGCGGCAATTGGGAGGATGTGGCCACTGTGCCGATGACTGGGACACCCCAGTCACTATGAGAGAATGGGAATGACAATAGGAGGTGACACCGGGAATGGGGACACTTCTAATTGGCCGCCTGTGACCCACTGGTTCTCAGCAGGAAGTATGGGATAGGAAGGGGGTGACCTGTGCCACTCCGGTACCTTCCAGCTAAATGTCCTCTGGAATCACAGAGCCCGGTTATACTACTCCAGCCTGAGAGGGAGAGACAGTCCTCTCCATCTTATACACGGGGACACTGAACCCCAGCACGTGACACGGGGCCTGAGTCACAGCCAGGAAGAGAGAATCTCAGGCTGGAATCTGTCACCTCCATGGCTTTGGCCACGAGCCTGGGACAGGCCTGAGCACCGGCAGGCACGTTTGCTCTGTCCACTTGACGGCCCCGTGGTGTTCCCCAGGGCCTGAAGACGCAGGTGCTCCAGCCCTGCCTCTCCACCACAGGTGGATTGTTCCAGAATGTGGAGCGTCCTTAAAATGTAATGGTTTGGCTGTTGACTCTTATACCTTATGAGTGGTGCGAACTGTGAATGAGGGTGCCAGCTGCCCCTGGCCACGCAGCTGTGCCGTCACTGGAAAGGGTGCAGAGCTGGCACTGGCTCAGACTTGGCTGTAACTCTGCTGTGTGGCTTCTCGGACCCCAGGCTGCTCCTCTGTGCCACGGGCCAGGCCGTGGCGTGTACAGTGTGGAAAGCTTCCGTCTCTGCCCCCAGCTCACTAGGAGCTCTGTGACCTTCCTTTTCCTGTGTCTGTGCATTGGGTGTGGGAGGAGGGCTGTTGACAGGGAGCCGGTGAGCTGAGGATGCAGTTAATTCCACGCTCTGAGGCCCCGGACCTGCAGGGGTGCAGCCACAAATGTCCCCAATTGTCCCCACGGCCCATGGAGTCTTCCCAGGAGGTAGCATCCAGCCCACCTGCTTTGGATCCTGGCTCCTCATTCTCTCAATGACATGGCCTTGGGTAGGCCTCCTCGCCTCCCTGAGCCTCCACCTCCTCCTCTGAAAAACAAGGATAGACAATAGTGCTCACCCCAAGGGGCTGCCGTGAGGATGAACTTGAGGCAGGCAGAGCACCTGACACAATGCTTGGTATGTGGTTGGTCATTTAAAAGTTGACCATTTGGGGATCAACTCTTCTTTAAAAAATTGAGGTGACATTCATGTAACATACAATTAACCATTTAAAATGTTTGGTGGCATTTGGTGCATTCACAATATCGCACAACTTCCAGTTCTCTCTAGTTCCAAAACTTTTTCGTCACCCCAAGAGGAAACCTCATCCCCACCAGGCAGTTACTCCCCATTCCCTCCTCCCCCAGCCCCTGGCAGCCACTCACCTGCTTTCTGTCTCCATGGATTTGCCTGCTCTGGATGTTCCATAGTGAAGGAATCGTCTACCCCGTGGCTTTGCATCTGGCTTCTTTCACTGCACACGATTTCAGAGTTCATCCATATTGTAGCAGTATCAGTGCTTTCATTCCTGTCCATGGCTGAATAATACCCCCTGGTGTAGATACGCCACAATTTCTTCATCCATGATGGACACCGGGGATGTTTCTACCCTTTGGCTGTTATATAGAATGCTGCTGTGAACATCATATACAGGTTTTTGTGTGGAACCACCCGTCCCTTCCTTCCTTCCTTCTTTCCTTCCTTCCTTCCTTCCTTCCTTCCTTCCTTCCTTCCTTCCTTCCCTCCCTCCTTTCTTTTTTTTTTTTTCTTTTTTTTTTGAGATGTAGTCTCTCTCTGTTGCCCAGGCTAGAGTGCAGTGGCGCTATCTCAGCTCACTGCAAGCTCTGCCTCCCGGGTTCTCGCCATTCTCCTGCCTCAGCCTCCCGATTTGCTGGGACTACAGATGCCTGCCACCGTGCCTGGCTAATTTTTTGTAATTTTTTTTTTAGTACAGATCGGGTTTCACCGTGTTAGCCAGAATGGTCTCAATCTCCTGACCTCGTGATGCACCCACCTCGGCCTCCCAAAGTTCTAGGATTACGGGCATGAGCCACTGTGCCCTCCTTTTTCCCTTCCCTTCCCTTCCCTTCCCTTCCCTTCTTTCCTTCCTTTCTTTCCTTTCTTCCCTTCTTTCTGGAGTCTTGCACTGTTGCTTAGGCTGGAGTGCAGTGGCACGACCTCAGCTCACTGCAACCTCTGCCTCCCGAGTTCAAGTGATTCTCCTGTCTCAGCCTCCTGAGTAGCTGGGATTACAGGCACCCGCCACCAAGCCTGGCTAATTTTTGTGCTTTTAGTAGAGATGGGGTTTCGCCATGTTGGTCAGGCTGGTCTCAAACTCCTGACCTCAGGTGATCTGCCCACCTCAGCCTCCCAAAGTGCTGGGATTACAGGTGTGAGTCACTGTGCCCAGCCAAGTTTTCATTTCTCCTGTTCTTTTCTCTTCATTTTCCTTAAATGCCAAAGAGTGAAATTCCTGGCTCCTGGTAATTCTGTGTTTAACTTCTTGAAAAACCAACACATTGTCTTCCACAGTAACTACATCGTTTTGTGTTTCCATCAGCAGCGCATGAGGGTTCCTGTGTCTTGACATCCTCACCAACACCTTTTCTTTTCCTTTCTGTGTTGTTATTATTGTAGCTATCCTCATGGGTATGAAGTGGTGTCTCCTATGGTTTTGATTTGCATTTTCTTAATGACAAGGATGTTGAGCATCTTTTCATGTACCAGTTGGCCATTTGTATATTTTCATTGAAGAAGTGTCTATTCAAGTCCTTTGCCCACCTTTTTAAAACATTTCTTTAAGAGTCTGGGTTTCACTCTGTCACCCAGGCTAGAGTGCAGTGGCATGATCAGAGCTCACTGTAACTTAGAACTCCTGGGCTCAAAGTATCCTCCCACCTCAGCCTCCTGAGTAGCTGAGACTACAGGCACAAGCCACCAGGCCTGGCTAATTTTTCAATTTTTTTTGTAGAGACCGTGTCTCACTATGTTGCCCAGGCTGGCCTTGAACTCCTGGCCTCAAGTGATACTCTTGCCTCAGCCTCTGAGAGCACTTGGATTACAGGTGTGAGCCACTCCACCTGTCCTCTTAACAGCATGTTTTCTTCTAATCGTTTTTCAGTTTTAGCTCTTGTGTTTAGGTCTTTACTTTGTTGGCATGTAATACACACAGAGGGGTGCGTGAATTATACCTGTGCATCTTGATACATTTTTACAAACTGGACACACCCATGGAACCGGTGCCGAGTCAAGAAAGAGAACAGGTCAGGTGCCCCAGATTCCCCCGTGAGTCCCCAAGGGCACCCTAGCCATGTAGATCGCTTTGCCTGGTTTTGAACATCCTAAACCTGTGGCCTGTTCTCTTGTGTCTGACTACTTGGCTTGGATGGGTTCACCAGCATCCTCCATGTTGCTCGTTCAGGGCATGAGGGTACGGCATGTGTTAGTCCACTCCCGTGACATGTAACAGAATACCTGAAATTCCTGGGGAATTTATAAAGAAAAGGATGGATTTCCTACAGTGATGGAGGCTGTGAAGTCCAGGGTGAAGGGGGCACATCCTGTGGCTGGTGGGGACTTTCTGCAGAGTCCCATGGTGAGGGGCTGAGCATGCTGGCTGGCTCAGAACTTTGCTCCTCTCTTCGGAGCCACTCGTCCCGCTCCCATGATGGCCTGTTAATCCATGAATGGATCAGTCAATCCTGATGGCAGGGTCTTCACGGTCTGCTCTTCTCTTAAGGGCCCCCCTCTCAATACTGCCACACTGGTGATTAGATTTCAACGTGAGTTTTGAAGGGGATGTTGAAAACAAATGCTCGGTGCCACAAAGAAGAACGAGCACTGCACAAAGGACAAAGTGTTTCTCAGCAAGGCAAATTTATTTCTGCAGAAGAGTGTGTCTCGCTTGTGGAGCAATGGCAAGAGCACACAGAACAAAGGAAATCAGGGTTTTTATTATCTCTAATGCAGCTTCTGCTTCTGTGTCTTTCCTCTATTGGCTAGGGTCGGACCACACAGTCTAAACTAGTACCAATGGGCTAAACATTTAAACTTTCTTAGATAAGGTAGGCATGTAAGGGAGGTGAGAAGAGAGAGAAAGGGGGTCATTTACGGAGGGACTAGGAAGGTAACCTATTCCCTGATAAGGAAAGGAATGTGGACTGGGGTTGTAGCAAGTTCAGGCATGCCTAGGCATATTCAGACAAGTTGGGGCACAGCAAAGGCAAGGGGGGTATTTGGAATTATAGTACAGAGAATGGGGAAACTGGATAAGCTGTTTGAAGAGGGAACCTAACTGTATCTAACAGGGACAAACATTCAAGCCGTAGCAGTGAGCATGTGAGCAGGGGATGCACACCCCAGACCTAAGATCCATACCAGGACTCGGGGACAGCCAGGCTGGGGGTTGAGTGCCTGCCAGGCCTGGGCATGGGCTTAAGCTTTGCACCTGGAGGCCAGTCTCCTGGGCTATAACCGCAGCTCCACCACCTGCTGCTGTGTGACCTTGCTCAAGCTCTTCCACCTCTCTGTGCCTCCTATGGTCAGTGAGAGTAATAATATACCCATAGCACTGCCACAAGGACTTGACAAGTTAATGTGTGTAACAAGCTTCTTGGCATGAGCTGTGGAGACCATAGCCACTGCTGCTGTGGAGGGCTCAAGCCCATCGTCTTAGAAACTGTCCCAGCAGGTTGGACACAGTGGCTCACGCCTGTAATCTCAGCACTTTGGGAGGCCAAGGCGGGCAGATCACAAGGTCAAGAGATCAAGACCATCCTGGCCAAAAATGGCGAAACCCCATCTCTACTAAAAATACAAAAATTAGTTGGGCGTGGTGGCATGTGCCTGCAGTTCCCAGCTACTCGGGAGGCTGAGGCAGGAGAATCACTTGAACCTGGGAGGTGGAGGTTGCAGTGAGCTGAGGTTGCACCACTGCACTCCAGCCTGGTTGACAGAGCGAGACTCTGTCTCAAAAAAAAAAAAAAAAAAAAAGAGAGACTGTCCCAGCAGTGTAACATGTGGACATGCTGTGTAGACATGCCGTGTAGACAGCAGGGTTTGTTTGCCCTGCAGGGTTGCTTTCTGTCCCCTGTGGCTGTCACAGAACTCCTGACGTTAGAGGAAGTCAGTGTGAAGTGGGGGCACCTGGATTAAGCAGGTGTGAGGACAGGTTGCAGGCCACAAACTCAGAAATACTCATTATGAGTGCCGTGAGCCAGCAGTTGACAACTGTGACGTTGATACCTGGTGACTTTTATTTTTAAAAATACAGAGCTGTCTCAATCTCTGATTTACACTTAAGAGTGCTACTCAGACCAGGCTGGGCGCAGTGTCTCAGGCCTGTAATCCCAACACTTTGGGAGGCTGAGGCGGGCGGATCACAAAGTCAGGAGATCGAGACCATCCCGGCTAACACAGTGAAACCCCGTCTCTACTAAAAATACAAAAAAATAAGCCAGGCATGGTGGCGGGCGCCTGTAGTCCCAGCTACTCGGAGGCTGAGGCAGGAGAATGGCGTGAACCTGGGAGGCTGAGCTTGCAGTGATCCAAGATTGTGCCACTGCACTCCATCCAGCCTGGGCGACAGAGCGAGACTCCATCTCAAAAAAAAAAAAAAGAGTGCTACCCAGACCACTGGGCATTTGAATAATTGTGATCAGCGAAATGATCGTTTCACCCACACTCTGGGGCCAGATGCTGTGGTGTGACCTGCTGTCCAGAGAGATCCCTGCACCTGGTGCTCCCTGACGTGGCCCAGGTGCCAGGCCCTGCGCTTGAGAGGCTGGCCATCTAGTGGGGAAGAATACACCTAAGTAATCCCCAAACAGTGTGGAAATGGGGCTGTGAACGCCCAGATAAGGGTTCAGGGAAAGCTCCCAAGAGGAGGTGGCAGGTGGGATGAGATAGCAGTCAGGGTGGCAGGGGTGGGAGAGTAGGAGGATTGCTCCAGTGAAGGGGACAGCTGGTGCCGAGGCCTGGGCCCTGGAGGGCAGGCAGGACTGAAGTCAACCTCCTCACCTGCGGGAAGGGCCGCTTTGCTGGAAGATTCATGGCCTTATCACCTGGCCCGGAGGTTGGCAGAGGAGGCCACACCAGGCTCTGCGCAGGAGAAAAGCCTGCTCTGGGCTCTTCCTCCCAATACACAGGGGCCACCTCGGAGCTCTTTTCATCCTGGGGAAGGCACAGGACAGGGAAAACAGGATGCTCAAAATGACATTTCAGCCCTTACTGATTCAGGAAACTGGTTATTACAAATTCAAATGTAGGTAGGGATTAGGAAATTTCTTCCTGTTTTAGGAAAGAATGAGCCACAGGGATTTGGCATCCACATTTAGCAACAGGCCGCACCCGCCGTGCCCTCAGGGTAGGAAGTGTGCGCTGGAACGTGGGGGTAAAGGGAGCATTTCGGGGTGATTTTTATTTTTTTGCTCCAGGCAAAAATAAGCCAAACCAGGCAATGTGATTTGTTTGGGTTATTTCAGTATTAGCATTTGTAGTCTAATTTAATAAACTTCAAGAATGATAAAAGCAAAATGCTCATTGAATGTACTGAGCAATACAGAGATATGAAAAGGAAAGTATTCATCCTTTTTCACCCCACTCCCCGAATTCCTGCACCTGGGGAAATGGTGTTATCTTTCCCTCCCCTCTCTTTCCCCTTTCCTTCCTCCTCCTGTCCCTCCTGCTCCCTCTGGAGATACCAAGACCCCTCTGTGGATGCCGCCTGGTAGAGGAGGCTGACCCCTCCTGTACTACCCCGGCAGGGAGCTGCACACTGGGCTCCAGCAGGCTGGGCAAGTGCAGCCAGGTCTCCCCCTGCCTCTGCACAGGGCGCCTTGGACAGCCTGGGGGCACTCCCTGGGTCTGGGCTCTGCGTAGGGGTCTTGAGTCCCGATGGTGGGGGCTGGCCCTTCCAGTGTCCCCTGAGTACCTGTGCGCAGGGTGTGCTGTATCCATGCCGGGTGCTGGGACCCAGCCAGCCTTTCTGGCTTTAATAGAAACATTCTGCTTTGTGCTTTTTTTACAGGCCGGGGAGAAACACTACCACCCTTCCTGCGCGCTATGTGTCAGGTGCGGCCAGATGTTTGCAGAAGGCGAAGAGATGTATCTTCAAGGTACAAATTAAAATGTGTTACTTGGTCTCCTAGAGCAAGGAACTACCCTCTATGAGGTTCACACCACGTGGTGGGTGTGAACGGGTTGGTGACAGTGTCATCTCGCTAGGTCACGAGCAGCCCAGCCACAGCAGGGAGCCAGCAGGGCAGGGCGGGGGCACGTGCCAGGCCAGCCTCCTCAGCCTGCCTTGTCTGTCCAATGATCTCAGCGAGCCTGAGATCAGCAAGAAAAGAAAAGGGCCGAACCAAAGACCAGCACCCAGAAGTGCTGGCTATTTGGCTCCAAGTAGCAAAGCTTAAACAAATAAGGCCTGTTCACATCCATCACCACTTTAGGCCCCTTCTAGAAAGCCGCCCCAGCTCAAAGAGTCCAAGTTAGGAGTTTTAGGTGTTTCCTGCCCCAGCCACCCCAGCCTGCTGCAACCCCTCTGTCCACAAAGGAGGTTGGTAACGAGGTACTGAGGGCCACGGGCAGCAGCCGAGGCTTTCTTCCAGGAGCAAGGGAAGAGCCAGCCCCACAGAGCATTGATGAAAGGAGGATTTGAAGGAAAACGTAGCGGACTTCTAACGGGCCCCTTGGGAAATGCCCCAGGCCCACTCACCATTAAAAATCAGTGTCATCACAAAGGCGGGGTGTCCTGTGGGCTCTGCCAGACCTGAAGAAAGAGTGAGACTTGAGGACTGGTCGTCTCTCCTCCTCCCAGATTAACCCTTTTTAGCTCATAGCTTCTCATTTTCACAATTAAATTAAGCTTCTGATGGCGGCATTCAGCTACCCTTTATACCTTCATAATGCAGGTATCCAGTGGCAGGGGAGGAGGGAGAAATGACTCTTATAAGGGGAAGAAACATAATTTTCTACCTTTTATAGATCTTAGTTGGGACAGATCCCTGTAACAAGACAGATTAACAAGATAAGGATGAACAGAAGCTTATTAACATGTGCACCTTGTGTACGTGCAAAGGGTAGCCCAGAGAAATGAGGACACGCAGGGGCAGATCTCCAAGAGGCAGCTTTGGGGTATTTTTGGTTTTGTTTTTGGGTTTTTTTTTTTTTTTTTTGAAACGGAGTCTTGCTCTGTTGCCCAGGCTGGAAGTGCAGTGGCAAGATCTTGGCTCACTGCAACCTCGGCCTCCTGGGTTCAAGCAATTCTCCTGCCTCAGCCTTCCGAGTAGCTGGGACTACAGGCATGCACCACCACACCCGGCTAATTTTTTTTGTGTTTTTAGTAGAGATGGGGTTTCACCATGCTGGTCAGGCTAGTCTCAAACTCCTGACCTCAGGCAATCTGCCCGCCTTGGCCTCCCAAAGTGCTGAGATTACAGGTATGATCCACCATGTCCTGGCCATCAAAGAGGCAGTTTTGACCTCAGGCTGAGATAACAGCATCCCCTGTGACAAAGAAGGAAGGTGTGGGGAGGCACAGTTATGTCGAGTGGGGGGGCCAGGGGGCAGGGGGCACCTTAGGCAAGGGGGAGGTGTGCTGTGTGCCTTCTCCACTGAGAAGAGACCCAGGGACTTTGGGTCATCCTCATCTTCCTGGTACAGAGAAGAGACACCCTTAGAGTTGGAGGTTTCCTTTGGAGGTCTCAGTTCCCCTTATAAAATGGTCACTTCTACTTGGTTTTCAATGCTTTTCTGAGTCTGCTGTTTCCCCCAGCAGTTATTTTGAGATAAATAACTCAAAATAACCCTTATGTCAGAAGGGCATGTCAGGGGCAGCACATTCTGGCCTGCTAGTCCTGTTTGGGGTGGCATGTTCTGAGCCCCATCACTCTCCTTGCAGACAGGCACCTAGAGTTATGCTTCATCTTATCACTCTGACCACCCCGCTATGTATTGCTTATTCATTCCCTGAGCCCTCCCTGCTAAAGAAAATTATTCTGGCATTCGTTAAAACCGGTAAGGAAAACTCTTCCCAACAGGAGTCAGGACCATCGCAATGGACGAGAGAGGGTGTGAGATTCTGAATATGGCAGACAGTGGGGATTGCAGCCAATGAGCAGGGGTGGGGCAGCAGGTGGAAAGTCGCCCGAGGTACTGGAATTCTTGCTGAACTGACCCCACGAGATGCTTGTCGAAGACAGGCTAAGGACTGAGTCGTCAAAGAAGGGATGAGGAACTCAATGAGAAGTGGAGGGAGGTTAGGCTTCTAGGCAGGGGGATTCCTGCCAAACTGATTTTGCAGGATTCTCGCTGAAACTGGGCCAGGCAGGCCTGAGACTGGATGGGTTATGAGGGTGATGATGGAGACCTGGACAAAGGTCGAGGCCTAATTGAGAAGAGGGTTCAGAGGAGCCTGACCCAAGGGCCTGGTCCCAGGGAGCACTGGTGGGACAGGGGCCATTTGCTGGAGTGCAGCCCCCAGACTTGATGATGGATTGGATGGGGCAAAGGGGCCCCGGCGAGGACAGGTCTGGTATTGAGACTTCATCTCTTTAGCCACAACTCCCTTTTGAAGATTCTCTGTCTCCAGGGCTCCCAGAGGCCAGCTGGGCCCGGCCGGGTGGGGGAGAGCTGCTGTCAGAGCGTCTGCCGTGCAGGTGCCTGCAGGCTGTTGAATGACCTCATGCGCCATCATCACAGGGCCGTGGGTCACACAGGCCTCCCTTTCTCAGGCCGAACCCAGCGGGATGATGTCAGACAGGACAGCCTCATCCCCAGTGTCGCCTGTTCCTTGAGTCTCTGCTCGAGAGCCCGTCAAAGGGTCCTTTGGGACCGTCCCAGCAGTGCCAGGCTGTCTGGGCAGGGGCCTTGCTCTGCATGGGGCTTGGCCCCCACAGTAAAGGGCACCCTTAGACAGCGGGGCCCGGTGGACACTGAGCACAATGGCCTTGGGACAGCAGCTCGGGGACACAAGTTCAAATCAAGGGTAACCTCATCTCAAGAACAAAGGCGCCCTTCAGGACTGGACTGAGGCCGGCCCCCGCTTCTGCTGTGAGGTTCTGCGGGATGTCGAACCCAGGCCCATCCCCTCTCCTGACTTGGATTTCTCAGTCTGAATGATGACAGGTCTGACCAGCTGTGTGGCTTTGAGGCTCTCCTCCCTGGCACAGGCCTCCTTGGGGCCCCCACCCTGCCTGGTCATCCTGAGACCCTCTGTGTGGCCTCCAGGGATGTCGGGGCTCCGTGCAGATGTTATTTGGCTGGCAAATCCTGCTGCAATAAAAGCTCTGAAAAGCATGGGTCCCAGCGACCCCCATGGTGTCCGGGGCGATGAGGCAGGCCAACCCCCACATTGCCACCACCGTTCCTGCCGTGGACTTTCCCGTAAACATGGGGTGGGGCGTTAGATCCTGTTCACTGTTACGATGCCCGCATTAAAATAATGAGATACTCCTTTTTCCCACTGGGGTGAAAATATAAAAAGGAAGTGTGAGCCCCATGTTGGAGAGAAGTCAAGGACACAGGCCTCTTATGCAGCTAGTAGGGGTGAAAATTGGGAAATTGCCAGAAAAATCTCAAGAGCCCTAAACATGACCCCACTCTCTGAGCTAAGACTCCATTTCTAGGAAGTATGTGCCAGTTGTGTGCAGAGGAGCCCCTGCAATGTTATGTAGAGATAAATAAAACGTTAGAAAGATCAAGAGAGGAGGCCAGGTGCAGTGGCTCATGCCTGTAATTCCAGCACTTTGGGAGGCCGAGGTGGATGGATCACCTGAGGTCGGAAGTTCAAGACCAGCCCGGCCAACATGGTGAAACCCCGTCTCTACTAAAACTGGGTGTGGTGGCGCATGCCTGTAATCCCAGCTACTCTGAAGGCTGAGGCATGAGAGTCTCTTGAACCTGGGAGGCGGAGGTTGCAGTGAGATGAGATCGCATAACTGCACTCCAGCCTGGACAACAGAGTGAGACTCTGTCTTAAAAAAAAAAAAAAAAGAAAAAGAAAAGAAAAGGAAAGAAAAAAGAAACATCAGGAGAGGAGTAGAGAGATAAAATTCTTAACTGTCCACATTGTGTAGCCCTTAAAGTTGCATGTTTTGATATTTAATTAACTGGGAAATGTTCAAGACTTTTTTTTTTTTTTTTTTTTTTGAGACGGAGTTTCGCTCTGTCGCCCAGGCTGGAGTACAGTGGCACGATCTCTGCTCACTGCAAGCTCCGCCTCCCGAGTTCCCGCCATTCTCCTGCCATTCTCACGCCATTCTCCGCCACAGCACCTGGCCTGTTCAAGACATTTTTAAGCAAATATGTAGGATATGAAATTGTGTCTGTAGGCTGGGTGTGGTGGCTCATGCCTATAATCCCAGCACTTTGGGAGGCCAAGGCAGGCAGATTGCTTGAGCCCAGGAATTTGAGACCAGCCTGGTCAGCACAGTGAGACCCCATCTCTACAAAAAAATGAAAAATTAGCTGGGCATGGCGCTATGCTTCTGTAGTCCCAGTTACTTGGGAGGCTGAGGCAGGAGGATTGCTTGAGCCCAGGAGGTGGGGGCTGTAGTGAGCTATGTTTGCACCACTGCATGCCAGGCTGGGTGACAGAGTGAGACTCTGTCTAAAAAGAAAGAAAGAGAAAAAGGAAGAAAGAAAGAAAGAAAGAAAGAAAGAAAGAAAGAAAGAAAGAAAGAAAGAAAGTAAGCAAGCAAGCAAGCAAGCTGTGTATGTACACTGAACCCCTTCCATTTGTAGGTACACCTGGACTATAAGGCAGCCAACAAAAAGTGGGTGAGAGATTAGAAATGATTTTAATTTCATTTATACTTTTTTTAAGATTTGTATAATTTTTAATAAGAGACATCTGTTACTTTTTTTTTTTTTTTTTTGAGACAGAGTCTCACTCTGTCACCCAGGCTGGAGTGCAATGGTGCGATCTCAGCTCACTGCAACCTCTGCCTCCCAAGTTCAAGCGATTCTCCTGCCTCAGCCTCCTGAGTAGCTGGGACTACAGGTAGCCACTACAATGCCTGGCTAATTTTTCTTTTTTTAATAGAGATGGGGTTTCACCGTGTTGGCCAGGCTGGTCTTGAACTCCCAAAGTGCTGGGATTACAGGCATGAGCCACTGCGCCCAGCCCTATTACTTTTATGGTCATAATTTATTTTTAATTTTTAAACAAGAAATATTTTCTGTGCACTCACACACTCACGTAATCCAATCACCATCTCTCAGAGCTCCAAATGGCTGCTATGTCCCTAGAAACGAGCCGCCATGAAATCCACACGACCCAGAGGACTTTGCAGGCAGGAGATAGGATAAGTTCCCTTATTCCACACACACTTTTCAGCCCCTACCATGTGCTAGCCTGTGTGGCTTGTTTGTGGGATACACAAGTCAGCCATAGCCCTCACCTTCGTGGGAGCAGTGAGTGAGAGATGGAGACACAGCCATGCAGCTAGCAGAGGGTGTGTGAGCGCAGTGCCAGTGCATCGCAGGGGTCAGTGGGTCAGGCTGAGGTTCAGGGAGGCCCAGGAGGAGCAAGTGCCTCAGGTCCTGAAGGATGGCAAGGTGGGCAGAAGGAGCTGACATTCACTGAGTCCCCCATGCACAAGAAGAATCGCACTAATGCAACTAACATTTGTATACAGCAACTCACAAAGCACTTTTCTGATACTTTATCACCTCTGCTTAATTTTATTAAATTCACCCAGTGACCTGACAAGGTGGAATTCTTATTAGCTCTATTCTTAGGTGAAAAAAAAACAAAACAAAAACAAAGACTTGGGGCAGTTTGAGGTTGAATAGAAGAGACCAGAGTGCCAGGGATGTTGGGGGCACTTGGTGCTGGGTGGCCTTGTTATGTTGATGGTTGTGGCTGTTGACATGGGTGGCTGGGTAGAGCTGACAGCTAGAGAAACTGAGACACAAGAAGCCTCAGAGATTGAGTAAATTAGTAACAGGGTGGGACTGGTGTTTGAGCCTTGTGCCCAGCTCCCACCGAACACACCTGTTCTTCACCCCATACCCTAAGGAGCGGGCCCACTTCCCAGCTGAGGTTCCCTCTTCCTACCTCTCAGCTTAGAGCCCTGCCCTGCAAGTCCTCCTCCCCAAGGCTGGCTCCTACCCAGGTTGCAGCCCCAGCTGTCTCTGCAGGCGGACCCAGCCATTGCCCTCAACATGCACCCAGCCAATCCTACATCCTAGCCAGGAACTTGAAACCCCTTCAAATACTCCCTCCTCAGAGAAGAATCTTCCAACTGTCCCCCAGGTTCCTCAAGACCCTATGCCTCCTCCTGTGGGAGCAGTTAGTGCACAGCAGCCATTTCCCTGTTTATTTCCTGCCTCAGTCCCACAACTGGGCTGTGAGCCTGTGGGCGTGGGGACTGTGATCTGGGTACCCCCTGCCCAGCACTAACTCCAGCACAGAGAGGATGCTCGGGGTCGCTTGGAGGGTGGAGTCCGAGTGCACGTCTGTGCATGGACCAGCTCCCTCCTCTGTGTTTCCACACAGGCCCCTGCAACGTGGGAAATAACTCTAATCATTTCCCTGTTGGGAATTTGTCAACAGGTTCCTCCATCTGGCATCCGGCGTGTCGACAAGCAGCCAGAACTGAAGACAGAAACAAGGTTGGTGGCATTTACTGGTGTCTCTGATGTACTCTTCACTGCTCCTGCACTATCTTTGTACAGTTAAGAGGACACTGGCCAGATTCGACAGGCTCATTGTCCAGTCCCACAGGCTGCAGGATGGAGGCAGCCAGGCTTAGGAGGTGGGGAGGGTAAACAGGTGGACTGGTGAGCAATAATACAGGTGGAACAAGGGCATCTTTGTTTTCTGTTGATATCACAGAATACCACAGGCTAGGTAATCTATTTAAAAAGAAGTTAATTCAGCTCATGGTTCTGGAGGTGGGGAAATCCAAGAGCAGGGTGCGGCATCTGGTGACAGCCGTCCCATGGCAGGAGGGGGAGAGGGGGCAAGAGCTCGTGAACAAAGAGGAAAAGGGGGCCAAACTCCCGAGATAACTAACCCACTCCCACAGTAACGGCATCAATCCCTTCAGGAAGGCAGAGCCCTCATGAACGGTCACTTTCCAAAGTCCCCACTTCCAACACTGTCACAAGGGACAACAAGTTTCCAACACACGAATTTTGGAGTGCACATAGCAAAGAGGCATCTAAGAGCCTTTGTGGACTGGCCTGACCTTTTCACTCATTTGGTGAACTCCAATGGCCGTGAAAATTTGAGAACAACTACAGTGTTGGGGGGCCCAAATAGTCCCCAAGACCACCCTCACGTCTGTGAACCCCGAAAATTCGAGACAGGTCTCAGTTAATTTAGAAAGTTTATTTTGCCAAGGTTAAGGATGTGTACCCGTGACACAGCCTCAGGAGGTGATATGCGTCCAGGGTGGTCAGAGCACAGTTTGGTTTTATACATTTTAGGCAGACGCAAGACATCGATCAACGTATGCAAGATGAACGTTGGTTCAGTCTGGAAAGGCTGGAAAACTCGAAGCAAAGGCAGGATGACTCAAAGCGTGGAGGGGGCTTCCAGGTCATAGGTAGAGAGGAGACAAGTGATTGCATTCTTTTGAGTTCTGAAAGGAGGCAATCAGATCTGCATTTATCTCAGTGAGCAGAGGAGTGACTTTGAATAGAATGGGAGGCAGGTTGGCCGCAAGCAGTTCCCAGCTGGACTTTTCCCTTTAGCTTAGTGATTTGGGTCAGTCCCTTAGTGGTTTGGGACCCGAGGGTGGTCTATGGCCCCATCCGGCTGCTGGTCCGGGGACCTGAGGACACCCCTAAGGCCCACAGGTCAGGCCGTGTCCTCATCCTGCTGTGGATCTCAGCAACCCCTGGCCTCCCACTTCCTCCCGAATGTGGAGTGTCCCGTAGGCCTCATCCAGTCCACCAAGCAGGCTACCTTGGGGGTCCTGAGTGACTCTGATGTCCTGTAGCGGCAGGTCTGGGCTCATGTTTGATCAACTGTGCCTGCAGGGAACAAAGTGGGACATAGAGAGTGTCTGATGGGGTTCGGGACAGCATTCCGATGCAGGCCTGTCTGAGCGAAGCTGCAGGATGCCCAGCATCTGGACCCTTCCTGGAAGGCCAGCTCCCCTGCTGGCCGGCTGAGCAGGCAGGGCTGGAGATCTGCACAGGGGCAGGCAGGGGCCCTGGCTTCCCACCTGTGTCCCTGATGCTCTCCTAGCGGCTCTGCTTTTGGCAGGGGAGGGGCCCCAGGGGAAGTCTGCCCTTTTCTGCCTTCCATGGTAGCAGAAGAGTCGTGCAATGAAATCCCACAGTGAGCTTGGCCAGGATGGCAGCAGCTAGCTGGCACATTGTGAATTTCGTTGTCCTCTCAAATGGCTGCTGCAATCCATTCTACAAGCTACCCTGAGGCTGCCCTGGTTCTCAGAGATGAGCAAGGCAGCAGCCCTTCCCTCAGCAAGCCATGGCGTGTGACTCCAAAGTGACCACAGGGCCCGCACCATTTGTGAGATCTTTCCATGCCCACCGAAGGCCTGTGGAAGGGACCTGAGTGAGGGAGCCTGTCATGCCAAGGCCACCAGACCACGCTGTGGCTTGCATGTGTGCATGGGGACACCACCCTGTCTCCTGATGATGTAGCTTCAATGAGTGGAGGAACACCAGGGTCTCCGTCTCAAGTAGAATTAGAAAAAACAACGCGGACACATGTGATGTAGTTTTAAAGAGCGGAGAGTTTAATAGGCAAGAAAGAAGAAAGGCAGAAGGAAGAAGCTCCCCGGTATAGAGAAAGCGCGGGGGTGTTCCAAAGCCAAGACAGGGAACCCCAAGTGGGGTGGATACCAGTCAGGTATATATACGGGCTTGAGGAGGCAGTGTCTGATTTGCATAGGGCTCAGACAATTGGTTTGACCAGGCATGTCATTCAT
Source organism: Symphalangus syndactylus (assembly GCF_028878055.3). Lineage (NCBI taxonomy): Eukaryota > Metazoa > Chordata > Mammalia > Primates > Hylobatidae > Symphalangus > Symphalangus syndactylus. Next base: position 13,948,615 of record NC_072438.2, read on the forward strand.
GTAGCCCATGAAAAAGCTGGCCCTCCTACCCTAGCCTTTTAATATGCAAATGCAGGGTGCCCTGATGTTCTACACACTTGGGGATATGTGGGGGCGGCCATGCTGCCAGGAAAATGTGGGGCAAGGGCAAGAAGGCATCAGGAATCGCCATGTTTGGGTGGACCCAGTTTCTAGTGGCCTGCATTTGCGTATCAAAGGGTGCCGGCCTGGCTCTAAGAGCTGCTTTGAAAACAAAAACTTCCCAAGGACCCCTTTTCCTTTCTATCTGCCTAAAATAATTTTTTTTTTTTTTTTTGAGACGGAGTCTCGCTCTGTCGTCAGGCTGGAGTGCAGTGGCCAGTGGCGCGATCTCGGCTCACTGCAACCTCTGCCTCCCAGGTTCAAGCGATTCTTCAGCCTCAGCCTCCTAAGTAGCTGGGACTACAGGTGCCTGCCACCACGCCCAGCTAATTTTTGTATTTTTTTTTTTCAGGTATAGACGGGGTTTCATTATGTTAGCCAGGATGGTCTCGATCTCTTGACCTCGGGATGCGCCCGCCTCGGCCTCCCAAAGTGCTGGGATTACAGGCGTGAGCCACCGCGCCCGGCCCCTAAAGTAATTTATTAATAACTCCTACCACACTGAAACCGACCAGGGCTAGAAAAGGGAGCTCTGCGGCCACAGCCAGGACCCCTCAAGGGCGGAGTGGGGGGCGGCTGGCACCAGCTCCCAGGTTCTGGCCCCTGCTGTGGAGCTGGCCATGGCACCTGCAGGAGGCCTGACTCTGGCCAGGCGGCGGCAGCAGCTTCACTGTCCGCACTGATGCCAGCCCGTGCTGACCTCCGGGTCACTGGCCTCGCGGGCGGGGGTCACTTAACCACCGGATGCTGGCAGCAGAGGAGGAAGGAGTCCTTGTGCTCGGGGGCCTGTGCAGGCGTCCTTGTTTCCTGGGCTCTGTTTGCAGTTGCTTTTGAAGCAGTTATTTTTAACAGAGGGCTAGTCGGCCTCTAGCCAACACGGGGAGGCGGCGCAGGCTGAGAGCGGCCGGCCTCTTAGCGCCGAGTGCAGGGACTGGCGTAGCTCCCGGCCTAATGGTCTCCGTCCCATTGGAGCTAATTTTCCCAGAGGGCCTGGCACTTCCTGGCCTGGGGGTGGGAGGGAGAGCCCTTCTGCTCTGTGTTGTTCCGTCAAAAGGAGACAATATGCAGAAGGCAGGCAGGCCTGGCCCGCTCCTGGCGGCATCAACCTCACTCGTTTGTGGAAACCCGACACCCAGGTGGAAGTAGCTTCTCAATGCTACCTGCTAGTCCAGAGGAGAAATGACTCGCAGTCCTAGCCCCTCTGTGCCGGCTCCTGGGGGGCTCCAGGACCCTCACAGGAGCCTCCATCCCTGCCTCAGGGTTGCTCTTCAGCAAGAGGCCGACCCCTGAGCACCCGGCCCCACGCAAGGTTGCAGTGGGGAGGAGGGAGCACTCACTATTCTCTGCAGCCTGAAGGTGGCACTGATCACACGGCTGCCCCTTCTGCAGCACGGGGATGGGAGCTCTCCCAGGACAAGGATCTGTCCACGGAAAGAGAGAAGCTGTAAAATACTGGAAGAGGTTCATTCTGAGTCAAATATGAGTGACCATGACACAGCCCTCATGTGACCCTGAGAACAGGAGTGCAAGGGGTTTGGGGTGCAGCTTGATTTTATACATGTCAGGAAGACATGAGACATCAATCAGAATACATGTAAGATTGACAGTGGTTTGGTCCAGAAAGTGGGACAACTCAAAGCAGGGGCTTCCAGGTTATAGGTAGATTTTAAAACATTCTGATTGGCCGTGTGCAGTGGCTCACACCTGTAATCCCAGCACCTTGGGAGGCTGAGGTGGGTAGATCATTTGAGGTCAGGAGTTCGAGACCAGCCTGGCCAACATGGTGAAACCCGCTCTCTACCAAAAATACAAAACTTAGCCAGGCATGGTGGCACGTGCCTGTAATCTCATCTATTCAGGTGGCTGAGGCACGAGAATCGCTTGAGACAGGAGGCAGAGGTTGCAGTGAGTCGAGATTGTGGCACTGCACTCCAGCCTGGGCAACAGAGTGAGACTGTGTCTCAAAAAAAATAAAATAAAATGTTCTTATTGGCAGTTGGATGAAAGAGTTAATATCTATAGAAAGGAATGTCTCTTTGTGGAGTCTAAGGTTTTGTCATGCAAATGAAGCTGCCAGGTAGCCGGCTTCAGAGAGAATAGACTGTAAATGTTTCTCATCAGACTTAAGGTCTGCGTTGATGTTAAACGCTGGTGGGCTTTTCCTGAATTCCAAAGGGAGACGAGCATAGTGAGACATGTCTGAACCCTGCTTCCCATCATGGCCTGAACCCGTCTTTCAGGTTAACTTTGACTTTGGGATGCCCTGGCCAAGTGGATAGAGTCCACTGAGATGGCTGGGGAGCCCTAGCATTTAATTTTTGGTTTACAGACAGCATGTCAGATGTCCCTGGCATCTGGCCAGGGTGCTCAGCGGAGGTGAGAAGGATGTGGTCCTAGCTGCCCTGTTCCCAGTGCAAACACCCCCGCCTCGGGTATTTGATCATATGGTCACTCAACACACAAGTCACGAAGCACCTATTGTGTGTGCTCTGGGACTGAGCACTGTGAACATAGAGGTGAATAAGACCTGAGGGGTCCCTGCCCCCAAGGAGCCCCCTGTCTGGTGGGGGAGACAGACGTGGATGGGCAGGCTCTGATGTGCAGGATGCTCAGAGGAGCCGTGACCGAGAGGGGCCTGGGCCCAGCTGGCGGTGATCACAGGCGGCTTCCTGGAGCTGCGGCTGATGGTCCAGTCTGGTTCTGGCTCTGGGCGGTGTGTCTGAGGAGCTAGTGATCTTCAGGGGACTGAACGTGGGTTTCAGGACCCTGGGGTGGGAAGGGGGTGGCCCTGTGCCTGTGGTTAGCCCAAGGTAAGCCCCAAGAACGGTGAAGGTGGCCACAGGGACAGCTCAGCTCAGAGGGGTCCCTGCTTTGGCTGGGGGCTGGGTGACTTCGGTGGAGGAAGCCTAGACTGGCCAGGCTGGTCCTGTAGGTTGTGGGTTTCCAAGGTGGGTCTCCTTTGGACAAGTTAAGAGTGAGGCCTGCCCCGTGCACAGAGGCCTCAGTGGTGGCTACTGTGGGTGGGAGTCCAGGAGGAAGCTGAAGACTATGGGGGCCGTTGAGGAAGGAGGACACAGGCTTGTTGAGACCAAACGTGGGGCTGTTCTGGCTGAATGGGAGCGAGACGGTCCCGGCAATTCTCCGCGGTGGCCAAGGGCGGTAGAGCGAGGCTTGGCGTTGGAGTTCTGCTCTGCCTCCTCCCAGCTGTGTGACCTGGTGCAAGTCACTAGCCCTCTCTGAGCCTCAGCCCCTCGGCTTTCACGTGGAGATGAGAGGGGTCAGACCATGTGACCCTAATGGCAGGCCTCCCCAGTGACTGTTGAAGGACAGCTGCCTCCCTGGGGCCGGGCAAAGCTGGTGGGGGGGATCGGAGCCAGGTGAGCTCCCAGCCCTTCCATTTCTGTGGGTCTGAACAAGGCGCTTGTACTGGGGCCCGGGAGAACATATGGATATTGAGTTCCATTGCCAAGCACCTTTGTGCGATTGGAGTTGGGTAGGGAGAAAGCCAGAAAAAGCTCCAGCCTCCTCCCACTGGGGAAAATCAGGCCTACTCAGCTCCCTTCTGACTCCTTCCCACCCATCACAGAGCTGGGGACTGAGCCCAGAGAGGGGAATGGGACAGTGACCTGGCTGCCCCGCTTAGACCCCCCTCAAACATGCAGAGAGCAAACCTGGCCCCTGGCCCTGTGCCGAAACCAGCCAACGCTCCCTCTCTCTCATTTGTACCAAGGCACAGTTGGAGGCTGTGAAGCGTTCCCCAGCAGCCTGGGAGACTTTCTTGTGCTGCTGTTAGTGTGCTCGGCTTACGGGAATCTTTCTTCTAAAACACCCCATGTTCGTCTGCTTTGCAGAGAAGAGGGTTCTCTGTCAAGGTCATCTCCTGAGCCCACCTTGAGCTGAAATAATAGTGGGGAGAATTTTTCAGTGCTAAGCACCTCACGTGCCTCATCCCTGATCTAATCCTCAGAAACAGCCCCTCAGGGAGCTGTTGCCGGGGGATGGAGAAGGACACTGAGACGCAAAGGGTGTTTCAACGTATTCATATAAAATATATGCAGCCACCATTTTGGCCTGTAAAACATTCAACCTGGCCGAGGAACAGTGGGAACAGCAGATCCTATGTCACATACCTCAGAACTAGCTGTCTACTTTGCAAATAGCAGGTGGTGTTGGGCCATCCTGGGCATGACTGAGGACCCAGCCCCTGCCAGCCTGCAGAAATCCATGGTCCCAGGGGCAGGCAGACCCCAGAGTTGATGCCCATCTGGTGTGTAGCACCGGGGCTGAGGGAGGCCCAAGGAAGCTGGGCAGGCCTCATAGAGGAGAAGGAGGAGGAAGAGGAGCAGGAGGAGGAGGTGGCGGCAGAGGTGGCAGCAGCAGCTGCCAAGCTTAGGATATGAGGAGACACGGGGCGCGGAGGGGAACTGGGCTGGTTGAGCGGGGGCGAAGGCAGAGGTGGCGGACAGGCGGTGGAGTGTCACGCCCACTCCCTCCTCTCCTTCCTTTCTAGATACAGAATCAAGTTTGCACTGAGGGTTGCCCAGGCGCCACCCGCATGCCTCACAGCGTTGTCCTCCCACTGCTGCACGTGGCCCCACATCCGGCGCTGGTGTTGCCCATCCTTGCTGGTGTGCGCTGAGTGTAGGAGGCACTGGCTGTCACCCACGCCAGCCGCTGCACGATGCCCAGCCTGGGTCAGGCAGCTGGGGCTTCCCCGATCAAGGCACCCGGCCTGGGCAGCCTGCACAGCAGAAACCCACCTTCCCACAGCTCTGGAGCCCAAAAGGCCAAGGTCACAGGGTTAGCTGGGGTGGTTTCGCCCTCGTTGGCTTGTGGATGCTGCCTTCTCCCTGCGCCTCTACGTGGACTCCCTGTGTGTATCTGTGTCCTGATCTCTGCTCGTAGAAACTCCAGGCATAACGGATTAGGGCTCATCTTAGCGACATTTTAAAAACCCTGTCTCCAAATACAGCCACATTCTGAGGTCCTGGGGGTTGGGATTCAACCTACCAATGTGGACACAGATTGGCCCATCCACTGTGGTGCCTCCTGGGCTGCAGGCACCGCTGCATGGATGGACCCCTGAAATGGGTGGGACAGAATTGTTGGGGGTGGCAAGAAAAGGGTCTGCTCAGAAAATGAAAGGAGGGAGATGCAGTGGGGGCTGTGGTTAGGGTGGACAACCATCGATGCAGCAGAGGACATGGGGGCTGTGGGGAGAGTGAGGGCTGAGCTCTTGGCTGCTGAGGGCTGGGGAGGCCTCTGTGGAGAGGGGCTCCTTTTGGACAGGGTGAATAGGAGGCATGGGGAAGGCCAGGCAGGTGGCCCAGGAGTGAGGGCTGAACCAGGAGAGGGGTGTGCAGCTCCAGTGAGAGCTGAACCAGGAGAGGCCCCTGCCCTGCAGGTGGGGAGGGATAGCAGGTGCAGCCAGAGGTGTGGGGACTACAGAAGGAGCGTGTCCACAGGGCTGGAAGGGGCTGAGGTGGGCGGAGAGGCAGGACAGTCACAAAAACCATCAGCACAGGGGACACAGCAGGTATGGTCCGGGAGGGAGGAGTGGCCCCAGACAGCAGCGAGCATGTAAGGAGGACACAGGTCCCAGGCATGACGGCAGCAAAAAGGCCAGGACGAGCCCAGAGGTGCGGTGGGGAGAATGGCTGCCAGGGGCCTCCAGGGGCCATGGGAGGGTCAGAGGGCATGGAGGACAGAGCTGGGGGCCAAGCTAGAGAGGGTCTTTAGGGTGATCAAGATGGTCCCGTGTTCCCAGGAACCTGGGCCGGTGGACTAAGCTACAGCGAGTCCCCATAATCCCGGTGGAAAATGACACCTCTGAGCATAACCGGAGCTTGCAGAACGGCTTGGCCTGTGCGTCACTCTGGTCCCGTGTGGCCCACCGCGTCTGCCTGATGCTAGCTTTTCAGTCATTCATCCGAGCCTGTGTGTTTATTCTAAGAATTCCTTCAGCCCCAACTTTATTTATTTATTTATTTATTTATTTTTGAGATGGAGTCTCTCTTTGTCGCCCAGGCTGGAGTGCGGTGGGGCGATCTTGGTTCACTGAGCTCCACCTCCCGGGTTCAAGCGATTCTCCTGCCTCAGCCTCCTGAGTAGCTGGGATTACAGGCGCCTGACACTGTGCCCAGCTAATTTTTGTATTTTTAGTAGAGATGGGGTTTCACCATGTTGTTCAGGCTCATCTCGAACTCCCGACCTCAAATGATCCACCCGCCTTGGCCTCCCAAAGTGCTGGGATTATAGGCGTGAACCGCCGTGCCCGGCCCAGCCGCAACTTTAAATAAACACCCCAGTGCACTGGTGTGGCTGCTGGAGTGGGACTCCTGACAGTCGCCGCTGAAGTCCTCGAATGTTGGTACGTGCCTTCAATCTCTTCCTCTCTCCTTTCTCAGGAAACCAGAACTTCCTCAGAGAGTATCATCTCTGTCCCTGCTTCCAGCACCTCAGGGTCTCCGAGCCGTGTGATTTATGTAAGTCAGGGCCTTTTTATGGGGACGGCGGTGGGAGGGTGGAGAGAGAAGCGGGGCCCAGTGGCCGTGGCTGAGCCTGCCCCTAAGAGAGTTCCCAGAGAACTGTCATCTGGGGCCTGAGGTACGGCCATTGCTCTTGTCCCTGCTTTGGAGTGGAGGTCGGTACAGACTTTATGAGTTTGACTGAAAACCTGAAACACAGACATGTTTGTTTGACCTGGCAATTCCCCTGGGAACCTGTCCCCAATTATCTGGTGACAAGATCCACACGGTGGTGTGTACACAGCTGTTGTTTATAGTGGGGCAGACACGTCACATCAGTGGCCGACAGGGCTTGCCAGGCACCCAGGCGGGACCCTGCAGGTTTTGCAAATAACGGCACAGATCTGTGTATATCAACACGCGCGCGCTCCCAACGTGTTCCCTAAAAGAAGCAAGTTAAGACTGATGTAAATTATGTGATCCCATTTTCCTTAGAGAGAGAGAGAGAGACTGTGTGTGTGTGTGTGTGTGTGTGTGTGTGTGTGTGTGTGTGTCTGTGTGTGAGCCTCACATGCTTCCATAATCACATACAAATATAAAAATGATTGAAAACATTTTAACAAGTTGTTACCAGAAATTTCCTCTGGGTGGTGGGATTTGAGATGGGAGATTACTGTTACTATTATTTGCTAATATTGCTTGTGTAAATACCAAAATTCCTTATCTAGGTGAGGACCCCCAGGCGCCAGGTGAGGGATGGCTTATGCGGTGGTGGCCAGGGGCCATCCAGGACTGCCATGGAGGCTGCCCCTGCACCGGAACCCAGCACTGGAATGGCTGGTGACTGGGACAAGCCCCTTCTCCCCTCCCCATCCCCACCAGGCCAGGACCTGCGTTCTTTATGCCTCAGCAGAGGCTGGATCTGCTGGGTTTCCAGGCTCCGGAACTTTGAGACAATTTATTGGATCTGCTCTCTGCTGTGCTTCTTTTCCGCCCTCCTCTCTTGTAGTGGTTGGACACAGGGTCCTTCCTGATCTTAATCCTGACAGTGCCACTGAGGGGTGCACGAGTCCTCAGTTACCATGATGCACTGCTGCGTGGAGGGTGAGTGGCACTGTGGCGCTTGGGATATGCACTCCGAAGCTCAGGTGGGCACGTGAAGGCACCGGGTTGGCTGCGTGCCCTGGGCGAGGTGCCACCTGCCTGGAGCCTCTGGGAGCGCCTCAGTAAGCCACGGAGATCCCCGGGCACCTTCGGTCCAGGGCTCACCGAGGCACTGCCTGGGTGGCAGTGAGCACAGCGCCTGCTCAGAAGAAGGCTGTGGGAGACACTCGCTGCCGTTACCGTTACCATCATCTGTGTCAGCCTCCTGGGGGCTTGAACAACAGAAATAAATTGTCTCAAAGTTCCAGAGCCTGGGAATCCAGGATCAAGGAGTCGGCAGGGTTGGTCTCCCCGTCCCTGGCCTGCAGGCGGCTGTCCTCTCCTCTCATCCTCACGGGTCATCTGTGTGCATCCAGATCCTGATTTCTTCCCATAAGGACACCAGGCAGATTGGATTGGACCCACCCTAACGGCCTCATTTTAACTGGATGACCTCTCTTAAGGCCCTGCCTCCAAATGCAGTCACATTCTGAGGTCCTGAGTGTTAGGACTTTACTGACATAGGAATTTGGGGAGACACAGTTCAATCCATAATACCATCATCATCCTCATGAATAATGATTATGACAATTATGTGAATGAGATCATGTTTGTGTAGGGGCAAAAAGCTATGATCTGTTTCCTCACCTGTTGAAAGGGTCACGGCTGACACTCCTATAACAATAGACAAGTTAACAAGAGAAAAGCATGACAGATGTATTTAATCAAAGTTTTACGTGACACAGGAGCCTTCAGAAATGAAGGTCCAAAGACCCCGGGAGGGCTGTCCTTTTTAATTTTGGTTTTGAGACAAGGTCTCGCTCTGTCACCCAGGCTGGAGTGCAGTGGTGGGATCATGGCTCACGGCAGCCTCAACCTCCGGGGGCTCAGGCGATCCTCCCACCTCAGCATCCCGAGTAGCTGGGACTACAGGCATGCACCATCACACCTGGCTAATTTTTGTATTTTTTGTTGAGATGAGGTCTTTTTATGTTGCCCGGGCTCGCCTTGAACTCCTGGCCTCAAGCAATCCACCTGCCTCGGCCTCCCAAAGTGCTGGGATTATAGGTGTGAGTCACCACACCTGGCCAACACTGTTCTTTTTTTTTTTTTTTTTTTTTTTTGAGATGGAGTTTTGCTTTTGTTGCCCAGGCTGGAGTGCCATGGCTTGATCTTAGCTCACTGCAACCTCCACCCCCTGGGTTCAAGCGATTCTCCTGCCTCAGCCTCTCGAGTAGCTAGGATTATAGACATGCGCCACCATGCCCCGATAATTTTGTATTTTTAGTAGAGATGAGGTTTCTCCATGTTGGTCATGCTGGTCTCAAACTCCTGACCTCAGGTGATCCACTCGCCTGGCCTCCCACAGTGCTGGGGTTACAGGTGTGAGCCACCGCACCTGGCCTATTTTTATGCTTAGATTGGATGATAACTGGACGGCCATGTAGAAATGTGATTGGACAAAAAGTATGTGATCTGATGGGAGTAGACTGAGTGGGGAAACAGCAGGGCCGTCCGCTCAGATGCTTCTTGACCTCTCTGGGGAGCCCTTCTTCCTCCAGGTATAGGGCGGGGGATCTTAGGACCCACTCTCAGGCGAGCTAGGTCAGAGAATGTCTGCATGGCCAGGTCATGCACAGAATGAGGGAAAGGTTAGACTCGTGTTTCTAGGCTTCATGGCTGGCTTTGGGGAGGAGCTTCTAGTTTCTATGACCCGCCTTGGGGAAGAGGAACTCTGGTTTCTATGGCTCACTTCAGCGGGGGCGGGAAGGAAGAGGGTGAGAGACAGGAGGGCAGGAGGCGATCAGAGAGACCGTGCTTCCCGAGGCCTTCCACTCTCCCTTAGGTCAAAGTCCTCAGCATGCTGTGGCTCTGTACTTTGGGGTATTGTTTTCTGAGCCCCAACATTTGCAAAGCCACTCGGCATCCTGCCTGGTGCCTGGTAAGCGTTCATTCATGGTAGCTGTTGTCGTTGTTGGAACCTGCATGGCATATAGTAACTGCTCATTAAATATGAGCTCTTTTTTTTTTTTTTTTTTTTTTTAACAAACTGGCATTTGCAAGTGGAGTGGTAGTGACTGTGTGTGTGTGCAGCAAGCAGTGACAGTGGCCTCTGTTGTCATGGTCACACTTTCAAGGCAGAGCTGGGCTTGGAGCCCACAGGTCTCCGTGACTCCAAGGCTTCGGTTTTTTCCAAGAGACCCCGCTGCTCAGTGCTGTAAACAGCCGTGGTGGCTCCTTTCTTCTTGCATCAGGCAGTTACAAGCATGGGCGAGCACAAGCTCCCAGTGGAGTCCTGGGGACCCAGCCACGATCAGGCCAGATGGCATCCCTGTTCTGGGTAGGGGAAGGGGTTCCTGTTCACAGGAGAGATCAGGGCAGACCCAAGTGCGGGTTTCAGGCGGGAAGGGATGTTGGTGGGCGAAGAATTTCTGCACCAGTGGGGCGTGCACTTGACCCAGGTCAACTGCAGCCTGGTGCACTGTGTCTCAGCTTTGATGGACTTCCTGCTCGGCCAGGTAGGTGTGCTCACAATTCCAGTTTTAAACAGAAGGCCTCGAACAAATTAATCCAGTCTCCCGGCTCTTAGTTTGACACAAGAGAGAATGCGTGGGGTGCCATGCTGCCTCCTCTTGGCCTCAGAGCTGCCCTGGGACCTGCCATCAGTGTGCCCACGTCGCTGATGCCACTCTGAGATATGAGCTGACTTTGCAGCCTCTAAGTGGTGGAGCCACAATGCAAGGACACGTGCTCCCAATTCTGACACGTGCTCCAAGTACCATGGTCAGCACCCAGCCTGGCCGCATCCCAGCCCTCCCAGGGGCCAGACAGGCCAGAAGCCCAAGCAGCCTCACTTTCTCTCCCACCTTGGGGTTGGTGCCACGCGAGTGGACACTGCACACAGTCCGGCTCTTCACCAGGATGATATGATCTGGTGGGCAAGCCCTCCTTATCCCAGGTTTCTGCCCTGCTCTTCTTTTTTTTTCTTTTCTTTTCTTTTTTTTTTTTGAGATGGAGTCTCCTCTGCTGCCCAGGCTGGAGTGCAGTGGCACGATCTTGGCTCACTGCAACCTCCACCTCCCAAGTTCAAGCGATTCTCCTGCCTCAGCCTCCCAAGTCACTAGGATTACAGGCACATGCCACCATGCCTGGCTAACTTTTGTATCTTTAGTAGAGGGGTCTCACCGTGTTGGCCAGGCTGGTCTCAAACTCCTGGCCTCAGGCGACCCACCTGCCTTGGGCCCCCAAAGTGCTGGAAGTACAGGTGTGAGCCACCACGCCTGGCCACCCTGTTTTTCATCTCACCTCTGTTGGTGTCTGTCATCAACCTACTGTGTGCCTGGCCCCCTGCTCTGTGCTGAGTCCGTCTCAGAAAGGGGCCATTCCATGTCCCCATCGGGTGTTTTGCAGATTGCAGCTGCCCAGCCCTGCCTGCTGTGGGTGGTTGTCAAATGCAGCATCCCCTTCCTTCACCGTCAGGAAGAGACCGGCTCCCCCTGCCATTCACGTGCACAAGAATGGACCAGAGCCCACCGAGTGGCTGCATCTCCTCCATGGACCGTGAAGGCTTGGCAGGCAGGGGCTGCGCCTCGTTCATCTTAGTTTCCAGGATAAAATGTACACACGGTAGACCCTCCCTAAACCATGGGGCTTTTGGACATCACCTATTTTACTGCTCTTTTCTTTCTTCCAAAAGCAATCTGCATTTATTTTTTAAAAAACAGTAATCAGCACACCAGAGAAAATTAAAGCATTTACATCCTGCCAGCCACAGTGGCCTTGCTGATGCTTCTGAGGCACCCTTCAGGTCTCGCTTCTGTGTGTGTGTAATTTTTATAACATGGGGTCACACTGAACATATTATTTTGTAACCTTTATTTCAACATGGCAATAGTGCAGAGTATAAAAGCAACGTTCTTCCATTCTGTGTGATCATTGACTGGATTATATGGTAATGATACTGTCGTAGGTGGCCATATTAGTGTGTATTATGCCGGGTGGAGTGTGGGAAGGAAGAAGGCAAACAGGAAAAACCCTCTACACACACACTCCAGAGGCCTTCCGCCAATTAGAGAGTGCAGCCTGTTGTCATGGCAACCACCCAAGGACTTGGCGTGGGGGAAGTGGATCTGCAAGGCCACTTAGCAACCTGTCTGGGGGGTCGGGCAGGGGCTGTTGGCATCCTGCAGGCTGCCCTCTCTGACCCCTGCTGTCGGGGCCAGGTGGTTCAGGGAAGCCTGAGGAAGGCCGGGAACTAACCCAGGGCAAGGCGGTCCCCTATGCTGTGGGGCTGGACAGGTGAATGCTGTGATCATCGCTGCTGGGAGGGAACGGAGGTGGGGAAGGGAGGATGCAAAACACACCTCTCCAGGCATCTGGCTGAGAGTTCACCTGACTTTTACAAATGCTTGATTGGCTTGTGTTCAATTCACAAGCCTGCTGTCAACCTCACAGCTGGGCAAGGGACTCAGTGATGAATCCTGGGCCTCCAGGAGCCACTGTCTTGAGGGGATAAGGGACAACTTAACAGATGAAGATCAACACTAACTTGTTGCAGGGGTTGGGGAAGGAAGCCTCAAGGAGGGGCCTTCGCTGAGTCTGGAAGGACCAGAGGCAGAGCTTAGGGAAGACGTGTGGGAAGGGCACATCCCAGAGAGGGAACAGCAGGTGCAAAGCCCCAGGCTGTGGGTGACTGGGAGCTGTAAGGACTTGAGTGCCAAGTGGCATGGATAAGTGGGTAAACAAGCGTCAGAATTCCAATTTCCCGGAAGGCAGAGGGGAGCTGCTGAAAATCCTGCAGGATCAGATCTCGTGATTACAAATGGCTGGCTCAGGATTGGATCTCAGGTCTTTTGAACCCTGCCCCAGGCTCCAAAGGGGCAGCCAGAGGTCTGAGATATCAGAACTTCTTTCTCTTCATGCATATAACAAATGGCAGGCTTCACCCCAAGACCTAACGTCTCAGGAGAACCCTCAAGCCTGGCGATCAGGGAAGACTTCGTGGAGGAGGTGGGCTGGGGGCTAAGAGGTCCTGAAGAATACAGGAAAGCTGGAGTAGGGGGCTGAACCTGGCACACCTGGGGACATGAGGAGGAGACAGCTTAAGGTGAAGCTGCCAGGAACAGGAAGGCCAAGTTTAGGGGCCATAATGAGGGCTTGCATTGTCCAGCCGAGGAGGGGGCTCCCAGAGGGTTTGAGCTGAGAATACTGGGATGCATCTGGGCCTGAGAGGTGTTCCCCCCCGGCAGTGAGGCCTGGAAAGGGGACAGCTGTGGTGGGGAGCGTGGGCTTTGGAGTCAGACAGCCAGGGTCATGTCCTGTCCGACACCCTCTGGCTCTGTGACTCTGGGCAAGTTACCCAACCTCTCTGGGCTCTGGCTTCTACATTGTGAAAAGGAGCTTCTGTGAGCATCCCTTCATGGCATCATTGTGTTTTGCGAGCAGATGATGGAAGGCTCATCTCAGTGCATGTCTCGGGGTAGAGAGCTCATTGTGTCCAGAGGAGGCTGAGGCAGAATCGAGAAGCAGCAACAGGGATCTCCACCAGAGTCACCTGCAGCTGGAAAATGCCCCGGCAGCTCTAGGGAGCCCAGAGCCGGGGAGAAGGGGACACGCAGGGGCAAGAGCACGTGCACAGTACACAGTAGGGTACCACAGAGGAAGGCTGGGCAGAATCAGAGCAGAGAGCAGCACGCACCAGCTGGACCTCCCTGAGCAAACACAGGGGTTCTCCCAGCGTCCCGCATTCATTCAGCAAGGGCAGGAGCGCCACTGCGGGCCAGGGTAGGCCAGGGGTAGACAGGACAGAAGGGCCCCAGACCCTGCTGACGGGGTGTCCCAGCTGACCTGTCAAATGCCAGGTGCTTTGCTGCAGGCAGCATGTGAATGTGTGTGAGTGCATGTGGGCATGGGGGGCGGTGAATATGAACTTGCTTGGTGAGGGTGGGGTGATTGCAAGTATGTGTGGGCAGGTGTGCATGCACATTTGTGGGTGAGTCTGGGTGTGCAGGTGTGTGTGCCAGTGCGTGAGGGTGTGCTGGATGTGTGTGAGTGAGCCATGGGCCTGGGGAGTGATTGCATGTGTGAACACGTGTCAGTGTGTGGGTGTGGACACGTGTGCTCGTATGTGGGAGTGGGCCGGGATGTGAGGGGGTGTCTATACCTCCACAGTCTCAGACAGGCATGTTCTCTGTGTGGGGGTATACATGCACATGTGTGTAGTGCATGTGTGTGCCTGCATGTGCGTGCGTGTGTGTGCATGTGTGCCTATGTGTGTGCACATGTATTTGTAGATATGTATCATCACCCTTTGTATCCATGCATTCCACATCTGCAGATTCAACCAACCTCAGATTGAAAGTATTCTTAAAAAACAATAAAAATAGCAAACAACAATAAAAAAACAAAATAATATAAAAATAATACAGTATTTTATTTATGCAAATAAAATCATACAGTATAGCATCCATTTACCCGGCATTTGCATCGCGTTAGGCGTTACAAATCACCAAGAGATGATTTTAAGCAAATGGGAGGATGTGCACAGGCTACATGCAAGAACCACATAATTTTATTTAACAACCTGAGCATTTGAGGATTTGGGGATTTGAGGAGGGTACTGGGACCAATCCCACATGAATAGTAAGGGACGCATGTGTGTTTGCCTATATGAGTGTTTGTGTGTGTGCAGTGCGTGTGTTTGCATGTGTGCGTGTCTGTTTGTACATGTGCATGCATGTACACATGTTTAAGCCATGGATGAGTCTCACTGCCTGCCAGACCCCATGCCAGGCACATCACAGGCGTGGCCTCCTTGACCCCAGAGCCTTCGTGTGTGATCATTTCCCTCACTTTGTACAGAAGGAAACTGAGGCTTACAGAAGACACTTCCGCAAGGCCTACTGGCTCTTTTGTGCCTGGGCCTCAGGACCCAAGCTTGCCTGCTCTGGAGTTCCCTGTGCTTTTGACCCCATCCCCATTTCACCTATACCAGGAGCTGGGGGTGAGCTCAGACTCTGCCCAAAGCGCTGTGACCCCAGCACCCTCCTCACAGCTGCTGGAGCAGCCACTGCCCTCTGGCTTTGGGGGCACTGTCCTGTGGGATGCATCTGGCTTTGGGGGTGCTGCCCTCTGGGGTGCATCTGGCTTTAGGGGCACTGCCCTCTGGGATGTGGGTCTGACTGTCCCCTCCTCAATTCTTTTTCCCCCCTCAGGCCAAGCTTGGTGGTGAGATCCTGGACTACAGGGACTTGGCAGCCCTTCCTAAAAGTAAGGCCATCTATGACATCGACCGCCCCGATATGATCTCCTACTCACCCTACATCAGCCACTCTGCAGGGGACAGGCAGAGCTACGGCGAGGTATGGACCCTGTCCGCATGGCCCTGGACACCTGTGCCCCCAAGTGCTGCCCTGCAGGACAGGCGTCATCCCTAGTGTGTGACCCATGGGGCCAGAGCCACTGCCATCTTCACCACTCACCCACACGCTCAGCCTCTTCACGCCCATCAGATAGCCACGCGCACATGCTATTTCAGTAATGCCCAAGGCACTGTGGCCCCAAAGCTGCCATTGCTGAAGGAGTGAGCCTGGAATACCTCCTTAAATGGAGCAAAAAGTAGGAAGCATGCTGGTTTGTAGGAAAGATGATAGTGACTCAGTGAAAATCTCGAATTTTCTTAAGTATTAGATTATTTTCATAAAGCATGAGATGCATTTCCTCTGTAGAAGACTCTTGGCCCATGCCACCCTCGCTGCCTTGGCTCTGCCCCATGCTCCTCTGCCCCATGAATTCATGAGCCAATGTGACCGACCTGGTTGAACCGCAGATTATTTATTTCCCGGCACGCCTGTGGACGGCGTTCCTTACTCCTCAGAGGTCTTTTATTCAGAGCTGCTCTGTCCATTTCCTGTGGAATGCATTGTTGGTTTTTGCTTTTCCTCTTGTGGTTCTGAGGTTTCAACATGACCGTGGCTGCCTGCGGTAGGAGGAGGCGTTGCCAGGCTGTTGGCCCGAGCGTGTGTGCTCTTGACATGGGTGCTGCCAGGCATGGGGGGCTGCCCGGGGTGGGGAAGCTCGGCCCTTTCAAACAATGTTTCCCTTGGGCCTTCTCTTTTTGAGACTTTAACAAGGGACTCTAGGGAAGCAAGAGCTGAGACTCCAGGGCAGCGCGTTCGATGTGGATGGTGTGGGACGAGAAGGTCATGGTTGCTGGATGCACCTGCCGAGCTCAGGGGCTGTGCAGGGAGGGGGAGAAGAGCTCAGGGCCTGACTTGCTTCTGCCCCTGTGGATCACAGCATTTGAGGATGTGGGTGACAAGCCCCACTGACAATGAGAGGGACCAGTGCGGGGAGCTGAGGGAGGGCATCACGACCTGCACCCACCTACCAACCACCTATCTGCGCCCACCTACCTGCCACCCACCCACCCACCTGCACCCACCTACCTGCCACCCACCTACCTGCCACCCACCCACCCACCTGCACCCACCTACCACCCACCAGCACCTACCTACCACACACCCTCCCACCTGCACTCACCTGCACCTGCCTACCACCCACCTACCACACACCTCGCTGCACCCACCTGCAACCACCTACCTGCACCCACGTGCATCCACCTACACCCACCTACCTGTACCCACCTACACCCACCTACCTGCACTCACCTGCACCCACCCACTGCACCCACCTGTACCCACCTACCACATGCCCAGGCTGCATGTTGGCTTTATTGTCCAACATCTGGTCTGCACCCGGACCAGATGCTGGAAGAGAGTCTGTGAGGACTCGCGACTCTGCCACAGGGCTAAGACCCAAATCCAGTCCCTTCTTCCCCGCAAAGACCACAGGATGTGCTGGCTATTTTCTCAGCACATCATGGCGCTCTCTCTGGGACGTGCGATTCAAGCCTAGAGGACTGGCCTCATGCACCTCCTCCACCTCCTGGCAGCCTTGGGGCATCAGGCACACCCCTTCCTGAGTGCGTGTGTCCCTGTGGGAGGGCTCTGTGGCCATGAAGGGCCACATGCAGAGGTGATGTGTGTGGGGGTGGGCTGGTATCTCTCCCTGTCCTGCTCCGGGGTCTCATGGTATGACCAGGACACAGCTTCCAGGCCCAAGTGGACACGAGCCCTTAGCTGTTGTCACTGAGGTTTCTTTCAGCCTCTCTGGGGCTGCACCCCTCAAATGGCAGGACATCTGTGAACCATGGATGATCCTGACCCCAGGACCTGTCCCCAGAGGGCAGAGAAGGGACAGGAAGGGAGGGGCTGTGGCTCAGGAGTCACCCTCTCCCTCTGGGGAGACCTGGGTTGGCCTCCCTGCTCTGCTAAACACTGGCACCTGTGTGTGAGCTTCCGCTCTCAGCCATAAAGTGCGACCCCATGGGGCCTGCCTCAGCAGGTGGACAGGGCCGGGCTCCTGGGTCAGGTGTGTCCATACAGAGCTTCCTCTATGCCGATGGCCAGGAGCAGCCTGAGGTTTTCTCCCTCGATTCCATCATTTCACCCATGGCCTTCAGCTTCCCACCTCCCGTGGCACAGGGTGGCACAGGGCTGCACAGGGCCCGTGGCAGCCTCCCAGAGGCCATCGAGTTACTGTGCTGTAATAACCATGGTTCCTGTGAACAGAGTGCCTCCCCGCTCTGCCGTGGGAATGGCATTCTCTTTCCCAATGCTTGCTCACCTCACAAGGGCTGTGCTCTTTCTGGGCCCCTCCCACCTCCATGCCCCTCACTGAACATATGTGCAGGTGGTGGTGGATGGGGTGCCAGCCTGGGGAGACAGGTCAGCCTGCTGTTTAGGACCCAGGGCCCCCGTGGCAGAGCCGGCCTCAACCCTGCAGGTGGTGGTGGATGGGGTGCCAGCCTGGGGAGACAGGTCAGCCTGCTGTCTAGGGCCCCAGGGCCCCCACGGCAGAGCAGGCTCCAACCCAAAGGCTCCTGGTCGCCCTCTGTCTCTGCTGAGCACCTTTTCTGTCTTGTCCAGAGAAAACCGAGGTGATGGGCCCTCGGGATGTTGCTGCCCGTGCCCTCAGCCAGTGTCTTCCTTTCAGGAAAATACATCTTTGTGGGAGAACAGTGGGACGTGGGGGTGGCCAGGTAGAGACAAGCTCTGGGCTCATTGGCATGAAATCAGTTTCCCCGGAGGCCTCTTTCTCTGAGAAGAATTAACCATGTTTCTCCAAAGAGAAGGTTCTGGAACCCTGACTTGTGTCTCTCGGGGTAGAGTTCTTTTCCTGTCTGGAGGATCAGGGCTCTGTGTGGGTGTTTGCGCCTGTGTTGCCTGCCAGTCACGGAACTGCCCTCCTCCCTCTCTGCCTGGCGCCAGCACTAACGGCCACTTTGTGTGTTGTGTCCACAGTCCCCTCAGTTGCTCTCGCCAACGCCGACCGAGGTAACCATCACCCTCTCGCCTGCCCCCGCTTGCCGTGGCGCTGCTGCCCGGGTTATAAACATAACCACCCAGCCGCACCCCCGGGAAGGGCCTGGGGCCACGGCCCTTGTGACGTGGGGCACCCTCCTGGCTGCTGGTTATTTTTATGATCATACCGCACCTGCATGCCTCCCCCGTGTGTCTGCCAGCCCTGCGGATGTGGCTGCCTGGGACGCGGGTCTCCCCTGAGCAGATCGTGGTCTGGGTCGTGGCTTCCTTTAGGGGAAAATTCAGGAGCCTGGCTGAGCCTGGGAGCGCTTCCTGCCTCCTGCCCCTCCACGTGGGATGTATGGGAAGCGCCCAGTCCTCGTGGAGAAACACTGGACGTATCTCTCTACAAAAGAGCTTTTACTGTTATGGGTCTAGTTTGTTTTCTGTTTCTCAAAATTAATCAGTGACATAGAGAGCTGCCAATCAGACTGCAGTCTGTGCGGCCGCACAGGTGGCCACAGCAGAAAGGTGTCATGGTAGCCAGGAATAGAAAGCCCGGGCAGTGGCCGTGCCCCGAGCTCTTTCCCTGTGCTTGATGCCATTGTAAACATTTTGTAGGCTGGGCGTGGTGGCTCACACCTGTAATCCCAGCACTTTGGGAGGCTGAGGTGGGCAGATCACCAGAGGTCACGAGTTCGAGACCATCCTGGCCAAAACGCAGTGAAACCCCATCTCCACTAAAAATACAAAAATTACCCAGGCATGGTGACATGCATCTGTAATCCCAGCTACTCGGAAGCTGAGGCAGGAGAATCGCTTGAACCCGGGAGATGGAGGTTGCAGTGAGCCGAGATCACGCCACTGCACTGCAGCCTGGGTGACACAGCGAGACTCCATCTCAAAAAAAAAAAAAAATGTGTATTTATTCATCCCCCACCACGACCCCCAGAGGCAAGTTCTGTGATTTTCCCCAATTTACCGCAGAGAAACTGAGGTGCAGGGAAGTCACATAACCTTTCCAGGGTCACGCACTACGAGGTGGGGGAGGATTTCAGCCCAGTGGGTGGCTCAGAGCCTGTGCTCACCCACTGTCTCTCCAGCCTCCTGCTCTAGACAGCCTGCCCCATGGGAGCTGTGGCGGCCCTGGTACCTGGGTGCTGTATCCCTAGAGCAGTGATTCCTATGTACCGGTGACTTTTGATGTCCCAGGCCTGGGGCCGGGCATCTTTTCATCTCCTCATTTACCTGCACAGGGAACCCCTGAGGGAGGGATGTCAGCTCCCCTTCCAGATGAGGTGCAGGGTCTACCTGACACAGAGCACACTCCTGGGAAGAGCCTGGTCTCCCTGCAGAGGCCGCTGTGTCAGGCTGTACCCCAGAGTGGGGCACAAAAGCATGCACGCTTGCTCAATGGGAGGCTGCACAGCCATGCACGGCCTGCAGGCTTCTGGTCCAGAGGTGGTCACTGTGGTCACAGGACCTCGGCCACCCTTACTGGGACTTGCCTGCTTCCTGCCTTCCCTGCACACTGCCAGGATTCCCAATCCAGCCCTTCGGAGTGGTCCGAGGCTGAGGCCCTCCCCAGCTCCTGACAGCTTTGGAGAACCGGAATCTTCCGCAGAGCCCCTTGCCTGGCTTCTCCGCTTGGCTCCTTAACCTGTCCCCACAGACACAGCACTGGGGGATGGTAGAGGAAAAGGGCAAGTGTGGGCCTTGGTGGTGCTGTTCTGCTGGAAGAACATGGCCCACCTGCAGAGCCAGCAGCAGCTGGGCATCAAAGCCTTGGATCCAGGGATGTGACGGCCAAACACACAAGGGGCCACTTGCACCGAGCTGCCGAACCCACATGTAGCTGGCAAGCCCCGAGTCCAGGCTGAACAAGGAGCCAGGACACCTGTAAGGTAGACAGGGCTGTGCAGAGGACGCCCGAGGTAGAGAGGCAGGGCACTAGCCGGCCCGAGAGAGTGCGCCCCTGGCTGGGGTTAGACAGTCGCCAAAGGGCATGGGGTGAAGCGCAGGTAGGAACCTAGCATGAGGGCTGGCCTGAGCGCATGGAGGTGGCGCACCAGGCAGGTGTTAGGGATAGCATGCCTTGGGGTGGGAGACACTCTCTGACAAGCAGGGGAGCCATGGGCCCAGACCGGGAATTCCTTTGCTCATCACAGTGCTGGCCTTGAGGGCAAAACAGCAGCCTCCACCCCGCAGCAGGACACTGGGCTGGGCCATGTAATGACCCGGGACAGCATGCCAAGCTGTGGTGATCCAGGCAGCCTGCTCTCCCCCGTGCCATGGTGCCACGCCAGCCCATGCCACCTGCCTCCCACTCTGCCTGCTGCAAACAGCTGCTCCTGCTTGGATGAAGTCTGCCATGTCGGTGTTTGTGGGTCTGACTCAACTGGGCTTCCCAGCCTGGGGTGGAGTAACTTTCTACCTCCAAATGTGCCTCCAGGGCCGTCAGAGCCCCCAGTTCACACGTGAGAAGCCCCCATCGGGACTTGGGGAGTCTCCGCGGTTCTCTCACTGTGTTCTAAGAGCTGGGCGCTGGCGAGGGTCAGGCAGGAGGAGACCTGGAGGATGAAGCTGGAGCCCCCACCGGCAGGAGGGGAAGATGGGGGATCCCCGCCAGTGGGTCCCTGTACCACACCCTGTGGCGAGGATCCAGCAGGCACAGCGGGGAGTGTGTCTGCACCACAGCAGCCCCACTCGGCTCTTCAGACCTGCCCTGACGGGTGCAGGAGATTCCCACATGGGGCCATGTTGAGTCATCCACTTGGGTCAGGAGGGCAAACACCAAATGGTGTGGGGGGATGGGTGGACAAGGGGTGGGCAGTGCTCCCAGCTTGAATGTTCACAAGCTGCATCTTCCCTCCCAGGGGGATCAGGATGACCGGTCCTACAAGCAGTGCAGGACCTCCAGCCCAAGCTCCACCGGGTCGGTCAGCCTCGGGCGCTACACTCCGACCTCACGGTCACCACAGCACTACAGCCGTCCAGGTACTTGGCCCCCTGGTTCCTCTGAGCCCCCAAGGATGCTGTCGTTTTCCTTGTTTGTTTTTGTTTTTCTGTTATAAGTGGCCTTTTTCTTATGCAACTGGAAACATGAGGGAAATGGGTGGGATTGCCAGCAGGTGGGTGGCTGAGAACCTGTTCATTCAGTGGCATAAAGAAAAGGGCCTCCTCATGCCTTGGGGCGAGGTGAGCTGCAGAGGCTGCCCTGCTGGTTAGCAGAGCCCTCCGTGGAGCACACATCCTGGGGAGCACAGGCTGAGCGCTTAGATTCCAGCTAATGAGGCAAGAGATGTCAGGAAGATAAGACAGCATATGTGTTAGGAGAGCAGACGTCGGCCGGCTGCAAGCTCGTGTGGGTCTCGGAAGACTTGAGCTGGGAAAGCAGAGTCAGTGGTGGATAGATAAAGCGTATTAACGTTTCAGCTGTGGCTAGGTTGATCACCCAGTGGCAGCTGTCCTCATGGGAGAATGGGTGAGAGGCCCCCGCGAGTCAGGAGAGAGTCCTGAGGCAGGTCCTTTCCACACGTGTCACCTCGTCCCCTGCCTGGCGCCCAGCTGTGTATCAATCCCTGTAGCTGTGAAACTCCTCGACCCCCTGAGCGTGTCAAAGCCACAGCAGGGACGCTGCACACGGACACTGCCTTTTGAGGGATTTTTCCAAGCTGCTTCCTTCCTGGCCAGCTGCTGCATGGCTCCATTTATACATCCATGGACTATGGCTCTTATTTTTGCAGCCTTTGTGGAAAAATCAAAACTCATTCATTTGCAAAGTTATTTCCATTCACTCCTTGCAATGTGCCTGGTACATTCTGCTCAATAAATGTTGAGAAAGTGGGTAAAGGGGTGAGTGCATGAGTGAATGAGAGACTGAATGAGTGAATGAGTGAGTGAGTGAGTGAATGAGTGAGTGAGTGAAGGAGTGAGTGATCAAGTGAATGAATGAATGAGTGAATGAGTCAGTGAGGGAATGAGTGATTGAATGACTGAGCAAGTAAGGGAATGAGTGAGTGAGTGAATGAGTGATTGAATGAGTGAGTGAGCAAGTGAATGAGTGAATTGGTGAGTGAATGAATTAATGAATGAGTCAGAGAGTAAATGAGTGATTGAATGACTGAGCAAGTAAGGGAATGAGTGAGTGAGTGAATGAGTGATTGAGTGAGTGAGCAAGTGAATGAGTGAATTGGTGAGTGAATGAATTAATGAATGAGTCAGTGAGTAAATGAGTGATTGAGTGAGCAAGTCAGGGAATGAGTGAGTGAGTGAATGAGTGATTGAATGAGTGAGTGAGCAAGTGAATGAGTGAATTGGTGAGTGAATGAATTAATGAATGAGTCAGAGAGTAAATGAGTGATTGAATGAATGAGTGAGCAAATAGGGGAATGAGAGAGTGAGTGAATGAGTGATTGAGTGAGTGAGCAAGTAAGTGAGTGAGTGAATGAATGAGTGAATAAATGAGTGAGTGAGCGAGCAGGTGAGCAGGTGGGCTAAGGGCAGTCAACTTTATTGAGCTCCTCGTTCTAAGGGCCCTTTGCTGGCTCAACCCCCACAGCACAAGGACAGCCTGGGCTTGTTGACTGCGCTTGGCCCAGGTTAACCCGAGAGCCAAGCTTGCATCTTGCCGGGCAAGTCTGGCAACGATGTCTGGTGTCAGACCACTCCCTGAACTGCTCTCCAGCTGAGTCCTTGATCCCCAGGAGACCCCCAATGCTAAGCGACAGGCCTGGGCCTCTGCCTGGTCCTCTGAGGTCCGGTTCCCTCGCTCCTGGAGGAGAGTGGCCTAAAGCATGTTTGGTGACCCCCTTCAGGTGCAAAAAGGTGTGCATTCCTCGAAAGAGGAAGCAACAGTGTTCGTAGCAGAGTGGGGATGAGGAATGTGTGTGGCTTTGCACCAGCCAGCCCAGGTTGACTCTCACTTGCTCTCTGTTACCCCATAGCTGGTACTGTGAGTGTGGGTACCAGTAGCTGCCTCTCCCTGTCCCAACACCCAAGCCCTACATCCGTGTTCAGACATCATTACATCCCCTACTTCCGAGGTAAGGCACGCAGTGCTGTGGGCTGTGGGTGCTCACAGGTGTCCACGCCCAGCGTCTGTGTGTTCGCTGTCCATGTCTGCCGCATGGCTTCACCGGAGCCCCTGTTTCATGCCCTGTGCCTCTCACTGTGTGTGTCTTGTGCGTCTGGCTCCGTGTGTCTGTGTGCAAATGTTCCTGGAAAGAAAACTTAGGTACCTTGTTACATAAAGGAACAGAAGGGAGAGAGGGCTTGGAAAGCTACAGGAAAAGGGAACCAGGGTTCCTGCATACCCGCCCACAGGCTTTGTCCTCAGAACCCTTACCCAAGTCACCACCTCTGATTTCATGCGTCAGCGGGGGGGCACAGGTGCTCTCAGGGTTTGTGTTCAGGAGCAGAAGCTATGCTGTACGGAGGGCCCTGACTCTTCCATAGCTCCAGAGCTCCTGGGCCCAGGGCAGGGTTCACACCCAGTGTGGCTCCAACTCTCAGCTCTTCCCGGAGTGGATGAACCATCCACATCCCTGCACGGGCACCCACATGCAGGTCTCACAGGGAAACGGCCGTGCTCATGTTTTCCTGTATGCTGTGGACTGAAAAATGCATCCCCCACATTCATAGAGCCCTAATCCCTGATGTGACTATATCTGTAGGGGGGCCTTTAAAGAGGTGATCAGTTAGATGAGGTCCTCAGGGTGGGCCCAGATCTGATAGAACTGACATCTTTATAAGAAGAGAAGAGACGCCAGAGCTCGCTCCCTCTCCACACACACTCAGATGAAAGGCCACTGCAGACACACACTCAGATGAAAGGCCACTGCAGACACGCACGCTCAGATGAAAGGCCACTGCAGACACACACTCAGATAAAAGGCCACTGCAGACACACACACTCAGATGAAAGGCCACTGCAGACACACACTCAGATGAAAGGCCACTGCAGACACACACACTCAGATAAAAGGCCACTGCAGACATGCACGCTCAGATAAAAGGCCACTGCAGACACACACACTCAGGTAAAAGGCCACTGCAGACACAGCGATGTCTGCAAGCCAGGAAAAACAGCCTCAGGGGAAGCCACGCCCTGCCAGACCTGGCTCAGAGATGTGCAGCCTCCAGCGCTGTGAGGGGAAATATGCCTGTTGTTTAAGCCACGCAGGCTGTGGTATTTTGTTACACAGCCCCAGCTGACTGGTACACCACAGAAAGACACTCAGAACATTAGAGGAGGCAGCAATGATGTTCTTGCCAATTCCCCAAGCGATGCAGTAATTCCCCATCCCGAGCAGCTGCTGAGTGGGAATGCCTCTGGAAAAGCCTCCCAGGCCACAGGGAGTGAGAAGGTGGGGCAGGCAGCTGGACTCTCCATCACTGGATGGTCACCAAATGGGGTTCATTCGGACCTGCACACCTCTCCGTGTACCTCATCATCATTGCTTTGGGAAGGCCCCGTGGCCTACTGAGAAGAGAGTTCCTGGCCGTTGACGGACATGGCCATCCTCATTTTTCTGGGGACCTGTCCCTACAGCTTTGGGATGATCTGACTCCTTTGAGAAGAAGCAAAGTCCTCAGCTGGGTGCAATGGCTCATACCTGTAATCCCACTGCTTTGGGAGGCCCAAGCAGGAGAATCACTTGAGGCCAAGAGTTAAAGACCAGCCTGGGAAACCTAGTGAGACCCCTTGTCTGAAAAAAAAAAAAAAGGCCGGGCCTGGTGGTGCATGCCTGTAATCCCAACTCCTCAGAAGGCTGAGGCGGGAAGATTGCTTCAGCCCGGGAGTTTGAAGCTGCAGTGAGCTACGATTGTGCCACTGCACTCCAGCCTGGGCAACAGAGCAAGACCCTGTCTCAGACAACAACAAACAAACGGGCAAAGCCAGAAAGGGCCCCTCCCCAGAGCAGGAGCATGGCCAGCAGGGGCTTTGCTGTGTGTGGTCCACGGCAGTCGTGTGGCAGGGGGCGCTCCCGAAACCCAGAGTGAATCAACCATTTGGGTGAGTCATGGCGGGGCGCCCAAGGAGATGCCGCTTCTCCTGTTGCTCCATGCCAGGAGGCGCTGGATACCTGGCTCTCCTCCCACCTTCAGCCCTCCTTCTGGTGTGGCTGTCCCAACTGTGAGTCCCTGAGAGGGGTGTGGCCAGAGCCAAGGACAGGCTCACCCCACTCCCCAGGCAGCCCCTGTGAGCAGCCTCTGGGGCCTAGAGCCAGAGCTGGCCCTGGCGACCCTCCCCTCCTCTGCCCCGTCCTGAGTGTCTACCGTCTAATTCTTACCACTTCAGGGTGAGGAAGGCCCAGGACAGGCCCCCTGGGGGGCAGCCCCCTCCTCAGCTCCCGAGACAGCCAAGGAGAAAAGCAAGGACTGGCAACCCCTCCCCTTCCTTCCACGCCTTGTAGCAGAAGAGAGTTTGGAGGCTGCCCACCTACCTGCCCTGCCGCCACAATGTGGCTTCGAAGCCGTCTATGCCACAGCCCCTCCAAGAGCGTCTCCCGGGGCAGGAGGCACCGTCCCTTTGAGACCTCCCCTGGGTGGGGCCAGGCTTTTGCTTCTTTGATGCCCATCTCTGCCCTGGTTCCCCCGGCCACATTGCCTGCCAGTGCCCTTTGTTCAGAAATCACACGAGGCCAGGCATGGTGGCTCACACCTGTAATCCCAGCATTTTGGGAGGCCAAGGTGGGCGGATCACCTGAGGTCAGGAGTTCAAGACCAGCCTGGCCAACATGGTGAAACCACGTCTCTACTAAAGATAAAAAAATTAGCCGGGCATGGTGGCGCACCTGTAGTCACAGCTATTAGGGAGTCTGAGGCGGGAGGATTGCTTGAACCCAGGAGGCAGAGGTTGCAGTGAGCTGAGACTGAGCCACTGCACTCCATCCAGCCTGGGCAACAGAGCGAGGCTACATCTCAAAAAAACAGAAAAAAGAAATTACACAAAGCCGCCTGACCTCCTCTCTGGTGTCTGGTGTGGGGGAGCCTGGCACCCATGCTCTGCCCCTACTAGACTCCCCTGGCTGTCTGTGACCTTGGGAACACCCAGCCTCTTTCCAGAATGTACTCTCGAGGGAACTGAGCCTCAGAAAAAAGCCACTGGCCAAGATCCCCAAGCTCCTTCTGGCAGAGCCCAAGGTCAGGTTCTACCCGGGGTCCGTTCACAAATTGTGTTCACCCTCAGTTCCTGGGTCGACCTTGGAGGCCACACAAAGGTGCCTGTCCTCCTCTGCAGCCATGGGCTTCAGTGCGTCCCAGCCTAGGACCTCCTGGTGGCAGCCCCCAGGGGTCAGCTGAACACCAGGCAGCGTCACCTGCCCTCTGGGAAGGTTTGCTCCACCGGCTCCTCTAGCATCTCCGGCCCCTCTCAGTGGACATTTCCCTCTGGACGGCACTGTACGGGGGCGGCTCCCCAAGGCAAGGCCTGGCCCCACCCCCCACGAAATGCTGGCAGGGCCTCACCCCCGGCGCACCTTCCCACCAAGACCCAGCTTCCAGAGAGGTGCTGGCCACAGCCATGGGCACTTTTGTGTGAATTTCAGTCCCTGGTGTGTCCCCTGTGGAGGAGCCGACAGCGGGGGCAGGCAGGTGCAGGCTGGGAGGGGAGTCGGCACTGCGGAGGCCGCTGGCCAGGCAGCCTCCATGTGCTGAGCGGTGGGCCCACTCTGAACCCCTGGCCTGAGAAGGAGGGAGGGAGGGGCCCTGGGATGGAGCCTCAGGTCCAGACCCACACCCTCCACTGCCCAGACCCCGGCAGCGCCTCTTCATCTTGCTGAGTGGCCACTCCCTCAGCTGCAAAAGGGCCTCATCCCTGAAGCATCGTCCTCAGGGTGATTGTGGTCGAGGACCCAGGATGTGGCTGTGTGTTGTAGCATGGGCATCATCCTACCTGGCCTGCCGTGGCCGCCAGCTGGCCTCTCTGCGGTATGACCTGGAGGAGGCTCCACAGGAGCCAGCTGAGCCAGCACCAGGGACACAGTGGGCCACTGGGAACACCACGATGAAGGATGTGGCACTGGATTGTAAACTAGAGTATAACAGCAAGAGCCGTCAGTCCACAAGGAGCTACGTAAATGTTGAGTAAACAGATAAATGAAGAGAAAGCGAGATCTGCCACACAAAGGAATTCCAAATAACGCGAGCAGATGCCTCATCCTCCAGGAGGGGGTCGTAACTCCCACTCCTGACATGTGGACAGGCGTGGGCTGCACAGAGTGGCTCCTTCCCAAGAGTGCCATGTGGGAGGGAGAGAAGGAGCAAGTCCACCGTGGAGTGGGCCACCACGGCTGACGCGCATGACCCGGTCAGCAAGGCCACCACGGCCAGTGGTCCGTTCAGCTGACAGCAGGTGCCCTTGATAGGATGTAGTGAGGACACTTCACCTCGTGGGCTTCCTTCCCAACCCCGTAAGCCCAGTGTCTCCATGAGAAAACATCAGGCAAAAACCCTCAGCAGCCCTCCTCAAAACTGCCAGAGTCCTCAGACACAAGGAACGTCTGCAAAAGGTCGCAGCGGAGAGGAGCCTTGGGAGACGTGCCGACCAAACGTCATGTTTCCTGGGTGGGATCCTGGAGTGGAAGAACATCAGGTGACACCCGGGGAAACCTCAGTCCCATGTGGCGTGCAGGTGGCACCAATCCGTGGGCATGCCCTACTGATGGGAGACGGGACGGCAGGGACGCGGGCCGGGAGGGTGCGGGAGCCCCCTGGACTACCTGAAGCTGTTCCTAATGAAACATTTACTGAAATTTTTAAAAGATGGAAGAGGAGAGGAGGAGGAGGAGGAAGAGGAAAAAGTGGAGGAGGAAGAGGAAAAAGTGGAGGAGGAAGAGGAGGCGGAGAAAGGAAAAAGTGAAGGAGAAAAAGGAGGAGGAGGAGAAAGCAAAAAGAGGAAGAGGAGGCGGAGGAGGAAGAGGAAAAAGTGGAGGAGGAAGGAGAGGAGAAGGAAGACTTTTCGAAAGGGCTGAGGCTGCTCCTCTCCTAACAGGCACCATCCCAGGTGAAAGGATGCGGAAGCATCCCCGTCTGTAGCGTATCGGAAGCCCCTGGGATGGGAGCCTAGCAGCGCAGTGCTCCAGGTGGAAGCTGGCAATGCATTTTGTTCCAACGAAGCCTCACAGGGAGCAGGCAGGCATGAGTGCAGACGAGAGAGAGGTCCTCGCAGACCAAGTCCTCCCGGAAGGCTGAGCAGAGGAGGCAGGGTCTGAACCTGGACCCAGGAAGGGTCCGGACAGGTGGGAAGCCCTGGAGAGGACACTCGTCGAAGGGTGGGGTGCTAGGAGGGAGGGACCAAGGTGGCAGGATTCGGGCTGGTGTTAGAGGGCCCCGGGGGGCTGGAGTGAGGTGGCCCACCATGGCTGTGTCCCCAGCTTCCCTGCGGCCTCAGGCCCCTCCAAGTATCTGATGAAAGCTGATGAGTCTCCGGACCCTCCTCAAATAGACGTGCACATGTGTCCACAGACTCTGGTTTGAAACTTAGGGGATGCTGTGGCTGGGAACCGGGGAGGGACGAGTACACTGTGATGTGTTAGATCCTCGGCCCACTGAGAGGGGCTGAAGCAGATCAGGGGCCATGATTCCAGATAGGAAGAAACGAGCCCTTCCGGGCCTCCCAAGTCCACCGGCTATGCCAAGAGCACACACAACTTAGAGATGGTGCCTGAAGCGAACCATCTTCCTGTGTTCGGAGTTCGTGTGGGTGCGGTTTTTAAAACCCACCCTGTTCTGCTGCCGCTGGGGATGGGTCTAGCACAGCCGTAGTTGGTAGGAGGAATCTGCAGTGTCCCTTCCTGGCACGTGAGTCCAGTCTCCCTGCTGTGAGGCCCCTGCTGCCACCAGGAGGGGCAAGAGTCCACCGTGGAGCATCCTGACGAGCATGACCTGACCAGTGAGGATGCCACAGCCAGCAGGGGCACCTGTAGAGCCAACTGCGGCTCTAGAAGGTTCCATGCTGTTCTGGAGGGAGGTTGCTAAGGGAAGGGCAGTTATCTGATGCTCTATCAGCATTGACAGACAAAATCAGCACCCATGCCCAGGCAGGAGAAAATGCTTAAGGTTAGAGCCTGCAGTCCTTTCTATGGCATCAGCCTGGCTGGGGCCACCCTGCTCCTAGGTGACCTCCCGCTGCATGCAGCCCACCACCAGGCAAGAGCCCCCTCCGGGCCAGCATCTGTCGAGCCCTCCCCACTAGTCCACTGTGGGGTCCCTAGCCAGTCCACCTCCAGGCCCAGCATATCACTCACCCATTGCAGAAGTTCTGTTTCTGTTTCATTTCGATGTCACCGCGGGGTCCTGCTGCTCTGAAAGGCTGTGCAGCTTGAGGGAACGTTCTCAGGTCAAGAGCGCCTTTCCCCTTGCAGCCTGCTGCCTAGTGCTCAGGGGCTTCCTGGGGCTGGCAGGCGGGGGGAACGGGGCCTTGGGAGTGTCTTCTGCCGCGAGCGTACACCTTCTCATCACAAGTGTTCAATACCCTGCATCTGTCTGTCACCTCATTCCCCAAACAGGTGTGGGGGGAGGGATGTCACCTGGGTCACCTCAGCCCTCTGGATGCGTGACTTGATAATCCAACCTTGTTCACAAAACAGAATTATAGTTTCAGGTGAGCTCAGCAATTGAAGCAGGGTCAGAGAATGCTTTCCATTTAATCTGCCAAAAAACAGTTGTATTTAAGACTGTGGCCAGGGCGCGGTGGCTCACACCTGTAATCCCAGCACCTTGGGAGGTAGAGGTGGGCGGATTGCTTGAGCCCAGGAGTTCAAGACCAGGCAAGGCAACATGGCAAAACCCCATCTTTACAAAATTTAAAAAATTAGCCAGGCGTGGTGGTGCACACCTGTGGTCCCAGCACCTTGGGAGGCCGAGGTGGGAGGATGGCTTGAGCCCAGGAGGTGGAGCCTGCACCCTGCAGAGCTGTGATTGTGCCACTGCATTCCAGCCTGGGTGACAGAGTGAGACCCTGCCCCCCCACCAAAAACAAAAAAGAATGTGGTAATGGATGGATACTATTCTTTTCTTCTGCAGTTGGCAAAATTTTACTCAATGGCTTTTAAGGATAATTTTGATCATTTTAGTGCTTTAATCCTATTCTGAGTGGCCAATTTGTAGATTCTCAAGGAAAAGAGCATGTTTATATACAAGGATAATTAAGAAGAGGGGCCTTTGTTTTGGCGAATTTGCGGTTGGCTGGATTCAAACACCAGCCAGGACGCAGAGGCACAGATGGAGTGAACTCCCTAAGGTGTTCTTAGTTCGACCGCCCAGCCCTGTGCCCTCAGCAGTGTCGCTCCTCTGCCTTGGGAACCTGGACAGACTTCAACTCAGGGTTGGATTAGCAAGTCCTTGACACAGTCTGGGAATGTGGATGAGGCCCACACTCCTCCCCCGGGCAGGGGATCTGGGCTGCTCCACCGGACAGGAGAGATGGGGCTCACTGCGAATAAGCTTTTCATGCTTGAAATATTCTACTTTGCTTTCCCATTTCCCCTTCTATCTGCTGCCTTTGCCCTTCCGTCTGGAGGCAGTGAAAGTGGCCGCAGCACCCCCAGCCTCTCCGTGCTCTCTGACAGCAAGCCGCCCCCCTCCACCTACCAGCAGGCGCCTCGCCACTTCCACGTCCCAGGTAGGCTCCGGGACACACTAGCTGGGCTCCTCACACCCAGCGTCTGGCCACACCGAAACTGTCAGCTGGCCTTGACTCAGCAGGCACCAGACAACACTCCGGGCTCCTCCACTGCTCCCCAGACGCTGAGATTCTTTAAAACCATCAGACGGGTTTTCACAACCCCAAACCGATGTGTGTTTGAGTTTCTTCCAAAGTCCCACACATGGCAGGGAGATACACTTGTCCTCCTGGGAATGGGGTGAAGGAAAAGGGCTGTCTGAACTGGCTGTACTTCCCGGGGGGCCACGAGGTTCCTGGCTGCTGCCCCATCTCCTGCAGATGAGGGTGGCATCTGGAGTCAGGGAGGCTTGATCTGGGGCCTAGGTGTCTGTCGCTTGCTGGGTGCCGGTTCCTGCCTGATGATTCTAAATCTGGGTGAGTGCTTGTTGCTTACAAAAAGCTGTAGAACAGAAACCATCACAACTTGCTGCTTACCCTCCTGTTCTCTCCTTTTTTTTCTTTCTTCTTCCCCAGACACTGGCGTAAAAGATAACATCTATAGGAAACCCCCTATCTACAGACAGCATGGTACGGTTGGATTCCTCCCGCTGCTGTGGTTTGCCCCGCATGCCTGTCAATACCCATCTGCTTCTGAATGCATCCTTTTGTTGTGTTCTGATAAATGCAGTGAAGGCACCACCAAGGCCCTTAGCAGTCTGACTATTAAATGCAAATTACTAGCAGCCTCCTGAGAGTCCTCTTCTTATAAATTACGATAAAGGTTATGTCTGAGTAAGGACACTTCTGTGTGTTATGAAGCCGAGGCTAATGCACATCAGCCAGGGGTTGGGATGGGATGATAGCCAAGAGCCTGGTGGTGGCGCCTTCAATTATGCAGCCAGTGTGACTTTAGCCAAGATGGTGAGGGACAGAGGCTTCTAGAACCACAATCTGATCCAGGCCTGATCTTTGGAGTATAGAACAAACTTGAATCAGTCGTTTATTCCTCAGGCAGACTTTAGTCTTGAGTTCTGAGGATTTCTGTTGATGGGATGGGTGACCTCGCCTTCAGTTACGGAGATTTCTTGCATAAGCAAATAGGGACTGACGCCCAGCTCTGCTCCACGCGAACCTGCCTGGGAGGTGCGCAGGGAGCAGCTTGCTTGGGCCATGGAGCAGGAATCAGGGCCACATGGTCTCCCCTCACTTTCCTCCTGGGATTTCTGGGTGACTGACAGCAGGTTGCTTCACCATCCTGAGCCTCGGTTTACTCATCTGCAAAACAGGACCAATTCCCTCCAACCCGCCCTTTCCACAGGCTGACCATGGGAACTTCACGGGATACCGAATATGGAAGTGCATTCTAAACTGTAAAGTTCTGTGCACATGATGGGAATTGTTATCAAGTCACTAGCAATGGGAAAAGGCACTTCCATATTAAACATTCTTGTCCAGATGTACCTAAAGCAAACAGCCACATCCCACGTTGACAACTGGATGGACACTTTTAGACGGAATCTTACAAAAAGTGTGTTTCCTGTGACTTGCCGACAAATCAGTGATCAGGTTATACAAACTTTTAAAATACTTCCTCCATCATGGCAATAGGTCCTGTACTTTGTGCATTTTTTTTCCTCTTTCCAAGAAGGAAAAAAGTGAATGAAATCTCTTGAGTTTCCAGAAATGATGACTTCTACCATTGCCTTTCCACCAGAGAAGCATAGAGCATGAACCTCCA
Source organism: Symphalangus syndactylus (assembly GCF_028878055.3). Classification (NCBI taxonomy): domain Eukaryota; kingdom Metazoa; phylum Chordata; class Mammalia; order Primates; family Hylobatidae; genus Symphalangus; species Symphalangus syndactylus. The sequence continues at coordinate 13,981,057 of NC_072438.2, forward strand.
AGAGGGATCAGAGCGGGATGGGCTAGATAGACTCTAGGGCCCTTAGAAATTGTCCAGACCAGCTCCCTTGGGTTACAAGTGGGGAAACTGAGGCCTGGCCAAAAGGAGGAGCAGCCACAGTAAGTGACTGGCTTTCCATCATGGCACCTGGCCTGAACAGCCTGCCTGGAGGGCTGTGTCTTCTGTGCTGGTGGGCTATAAGATTGGGATTGACTACCTTGGCCTTTTATTAACCCCCCATTTTGTCTCAGATTGGTGCCTTAAAATGTGTGATTAACATGTGCAGGACAGGAGGGGGTCTGCCCCTTAGAAAGGGGAAGAGAGCAAACCGGGTTATGAAATTGCTCATTGTCATCCAACAGACCCAGATCTAAGGCAAAGAGCTTCGACCTCAGTCCTTTAACTGAACCATCCAGTGGAGAGATTAGATTTTACTGTCTCCAGTGATTGTCTTTGTGCATTTTTTTTTTTTTTTTTTTTTTTTTTTTTGAGACAGAGTCTCGCTCTGTCACCAGGCTGGAGTGCAGTGGTGCGATCTCGGCTCACTGCAACCTCTGCCTCTCAGGTTCAAGCAATTCTCCTGCCTCAGCTTCTGGAGTATCTGGGACTACAGGTGTGCACCATCATGCCAGCTAATTTTTTTGTATTTTTAGTAGAGGTGGGGTTTCACCATGTTGGCCAGGATGGTCTCAATCTCTTGACCTTGTGATCCACCCGCTTCAGCCTCCCAAAGTGCTGGGATTATAGGGGTACGCCACTGCACCTGGCCATCTTTGTGCATTTTTAAAAATCTGGCTATACATGATTCTCCTATCCAAAGGCAAGTTAATTCCTATTTGATTAAACCCTGAGCAATGACCAAAATTCTTTTATCATTCCAAAATTTTGCTATAAGCCGGGCGCGGTGGCTCACACCTATAATCCTAGCACTTTGGGAAGCACAGGCGGGCGGATTGCCTGAGCTCAGGAGTTCGAGACCAGCCTGGGCAACACGGTGAAACCCCATCTCTACTAAAATACAAAAGAAATAGCCAGGTGTGGCAGTGTGTGCCTGTAGTCCCAGCTACTTGGGAGGCTGAGGCAGGAGAATGGCTTGAACCCAGGAGGCAGAGGTTGCAGTGAGCCGAGATTGCGCCACTGCACTCCAACCTGGGTGACAGAGTGAGACTGTCTCTGAAAAAAAAAAAAAATTAATTAAAATAAAAAATAAAAAGGGAATTAGGAACACAAGACAGGCAAGAATGGAGCACCTCCCTGGACAGTCAGGAATGGACATGAAGCAGGGCTGGTTGTGTGAGGGCCTGGGAGGAGGCGGCGCAGGAGGCCTCCCACCCACCAGCATGTCATCTGCTCAAGGGCTGAACGTTGAGGAGGTTTAACAGGTCAGGAATAAGTGTGGACATTTTTGTGTTTCCACACGCCATCTAGGGTCACTCTTGGTATTAAACCCAGTTACTTTTAGGAGTGTCGACCTAAAAAACAAACCGTAGAGAACTATCTCCAAATATGTTGAATGTACTGAGGAATTAGGAAAGAGGATTCTAATCCGAGATACACAGCTGCAGCAAGCCATATATGCACCCGAAGAGGAGAGGGTAAAGGGAAGCTCTTCTTAGCAAAAGCATTTCACATAAGCTGCCTAGAAACAGAGTTCATTGGCAGCAGAGGCTCGAGGCCGGAGCTGGCGTCCGTTCATTGGTGGAGACGCCATCACTGGGCAGGTGTTCTGTGGAGAGCGTCTTATCTCAGTTGCTGCGGTCCTTGAGAAGGAATTTCTGTTGAGGTTATTGTGGAAAGTCCTCGAGACAGTCTTTATCTCCCGCACGCAGGCAGGAGCTGTCCTGCCTCATGCCTTCCTCTAGCTTGTCTGGTCTGAGAAAAAGTGATTTCTTCCTGGGACCTTCAACCCTCCCAGGAGGCAGACCCAGTGCAAACCACAGCCCCTGGCTTCCAGCTACATCGTGGGGAGCTTCCTTTCTCAGAGTCTGTCTCCCCTGGAAAATGGGACTCAACGCCATATAGTCCTTGGGGCTTTGAGGATGTTTCAGGGAGATGACACATGACACTTGGCACTGGGCAGGGACCTTCTGTTGATCAGTCCCCTCAGGGGAGGGAAGCTGTGCGCAGTTTAAAATGAATTCATGACTGGCCAGGCACAGTGGCTCACGCCTGTAATCCTAGCACTTTGGGAGGCCGAGGCAGCTGGATCACCTGAGGTCAGGAGTTTGAGACCAGCCTGGTCAACATGGCAAAACCCTATCTCTACTAAAAATACCAAAATTAGCCTGGCATGGTGGTGCATGCCTGTAATCCCAGCTACTTGGGAGGCTGAGGCAGGAGAGTCACTTGAACCCGGAAGGCAGAGGTTGCAGTGAGCTAAGATCACACCACTGCACTCCAGCCTGGGCGACAGAGTGAGACTCCATCTCAAAAAAAAAAAAAAAAAAAAAAATACAACAACAAAAAAAAGAAATCACCTCTTATAACAGACAGGAATACTAGCTTACGATCATCTCATATCTGACTTGAACTTACAAAATGAGGAAGTGTGGTGGTTTTATCATCTATTCGCTATATAAAATTTAGGAAAATATGCATAAAAGATGAAAAATTCAAAAAAAATAAAAATAAAGAAATAAAATAAAAGGAATTCATGAGGGAAAAATGACGGCTCCCCAACATTTCCCAGTAAGTTCGACTCTCCAGATGCAGGGACGGTCCTCATAGTTCACCAGATTTGCTCTTTCATTTCTAAGCAAACATGAGCCACCAGATGGCAATGCAGCTCTCTCCTCACCCCCCAACACACGCCTCCCACCACTTGCCCGGCAGGTGGGGGCTGTCACTCCTGCCCACCCAAAGCCGACAGTGGAAGTGACCCCACGGGGCACGCGTTGTTCCCTGTGTCTTTGTGCCCTGGTTTAAAGCAGGAATTAATCACTCTTTGTTGTGTCTCTGGGATTCCAGATTCTAGTGGGGTTGAGTCTCATTTTGGTTTTGGGTCCTTTTTGGCCCCAAATGGTGGAGTCTCGTTTTGGTTTGGGGACTGGCGGGATGGGGAGGAAAGGCAGGCTGTGTCCAGAGTGCGGATTGCACTGGGAAGCCACCGCTGAGGCTCCCCAGGGGAGCCGGGGAGTAGGAACTCAGCCTCTTCCTAGAGGGTTCCTCGTGGCCCATGCATTCCCGGGGCTCAGAAGGAGCTGTCTGTGTGATACAAAAGACACGCTAACGTCTCCTTCTGCAGTGCAGAGAATGCAGAGAGGCCGTCCTAGAAAGGTGGAAGACGAGCCGGGCACGGTGGCTCACGCCTGTAATCCCAGCACTTTGGGAGGCTGAGGTGAATGGATCACCTGAGGTCAAGCGTTTGAGACCAGCCTGGCCAACATGGTGAAACCCCGTCTCTACTAAAAATATAAAAATTAGCCAGGCGTGGTGGCCGGCGCCTGTAATCCCAGCTACTCGGGAGGCTGAAGTACGAGAATTGTTTGAACCTGGGAGGCGGAGGCTGCAGTGAGCTGAGATAGTGCCATTGCACTCCAGCCTGGGTGACAGAATGAGACTCTTGTCAAAAAAAGAAAAAAAGGAAGGAAGGAAGGGAGGGAGGGAGGAAGGAAGGAAGAAAAGTGGAAGAGAGGGAGGCTGGAAGGAGAGAGGGAGGGAGGCAATGCGCTGGCTGGGGCCGACACTCCGGGCCCACTTTCCTTGTCCTCTGGAGTCTTTTTCCATCCTGACATCAACCAGGGAGCAGAGGTTCTTATTCTGACTCAAGAGAGGGGAAACCCCAGCGTGGAGGGATTTAAGTGACTTTTTCATTAATTTGTCCAAGGGGTGTTTTTCAAGCACCCACCCCACTATGTGCTAGGCTCGTCCCAGTGCTGGGGATACGTGGGTGACCCTGCATTCCCCCGACCCTGTGGAGCTGAGATTCTCGCGGATTTGCCCACGGCCAGACAGGTGAGAGGCTCAGCTAGGTTTCTAGTTTCCAACACCCATGCTCTGGGCCCTGCCCACACACTCACTCACTCACATACACACACACACATTCTCTCTCTCCCTCTGCCTCTCTCTCTCCCTCTCAATGTCATTCCAATTCAATGTGAATTGTAGAGATAGAGATTATTCTGAGAAGAACAGAAAAAATTCCTGTTGATGGGTCCACTCCTTAAAAGCTAAGTCTGGAAGACATAGGAGGGGACAAATCCTCAAAACCTCCTGCACAGCTATTCGAAGTCCCAGGAGTGGAGAGGACGTCTTTCTCTGGCCTAAGAGGTGAAGCCCCGAGCACCTTCCCCGGTTGCTGTCAGCTCCTTCCCTTGTCAGAGAGAGCACCTGCCAGGGTGCCGGTCCTGGCTCCTTCCTGGCTGCCAGAGTCCCAGACTTGCCTCAGGCTCTTGCAGTCTCAGGAATGATTCTGCACTGGAGGCAGAGAAAACTGGTGAGGAGCTTGGCAGAGACCACTTGCTGGCTGCAGAGCCTTGGCTGGCACCCCTGGCACAGTGGCGGAAGAGCCGCCACACCTCTGCTGGCCCCCTGGACATGGGCAAGAGATCCTTGGAGGTTAGAGCTGTCAGTGTGTTGGTGCTGGCAAAGAGGGAGCTGGTAGGGCCCTCCCTTGGAAACACGGGGCCCTTGTGCCGTGTCCGTCTCACTCACTTCCTCCGTGCACCTGAGGCTGCAGGTTGGCACATCGGTCACCGAAGGGAGTGCAGAGACTCATCAGATGCGGCCCTTTCCCTGGAAGCATCTCTCTTCAGCTGCTCTGTGGGAAGTGGATTTGTACAAGTCACAGGAAGCAAAGTCGGTGGCGATGCAGCCCTGAGCCTGAAAATTTACACATCTGACGTGGAGGACAAAGTGGCTCCAGCTCTGGCTTCAGGGTCAGACAGACAAGGTTCCAATCACCAGCTATGTGACCTTAGACTCCAGACCTCAGTCTCCTCATCTGTAAATGAGGTTCATAGCATCTATTATTATCTGTTAACATGCTTTACAAATGTTTACCCAAGGGCTGGGTGCAGTGACTCACACCTGTAATCCCAGCACTTTGTGAGGCTGAGGCAGGTGGATCACCTGAGGTCAGGAGTTCAAGACCAGCCTGACCAACATGGCGAAACCCCGTCTCAACTAAAAATGCAAAAAATTAGCCGGGCGTGGTGGTGGTCACCTGTAATCCCAGCTACTCGGGAGGCTGAGGCAGGAGAATCGCTTGAACCCGGGAGGCAGAGGTTGCAGTAAGCCGAGATTGCGCCATTGCACTCCAGCCTGGGCAACAGAGTGAGAATCCATCTCAAAAAAAAAAAAAAAAGGAAAAATGTTTATCCAGACCACAATACAGTGCTTATCGGATGAGTAGGTATTCAGTAAGTGCTTATCACGTGCATGTTCTCAGGGAAGTGTCTCTGTGTTGACTTTGCTCTTCCCATCAAAGCCCTTGTTATGTATAGAAACCTTCTCATCCACCTCTGCCTCGACTCTATTGGCCTGTGAGCTTCTGAAAGACAAGGGTCATGTCTGAGTTTTTTCTGCATTCCCCATTCTTAAGACAGTACAGTGCACAGTAGGCACTCAGCACAGGGAGATGGGGATAAAGGTTGAGGGGCTAAGGGTGAACAGAGGGTAGATGGACTGATCGATGGATTAAGGGCTACATGGATGAATGGATGCATCAGTGGGCAAAGAAATGAAGTGGACAAAGAGAGGAATTGATGAATGGGTGGGTGAGTGGATGGATGGATGCGTGAATGTGGGTAGGTGGGTGGATGGATGGATGAGTAGGTGAGTGAGTAGATAAGTGGAAGCTGGATGAATAAATATCAAAATAAGTGAAGGCACAAGTGAATGGATAGATGGATGGGTGGGTGGTGGGTGGATGGATGGGTAGATGGATGGTTGGGTGGCTGGCTGGATGGATGGGTGAAGAATGGGTGGATGGATGAGCAGTGGATAGATGGGTGAGTGGGTGGATGGATGGATTGATAGATGGGTGGATGGGTGGGTGGGTAGATGGATGGATGGATGGATGGATGGATGGGTGGATGGATGGATGGGTGAAGGATGGATGGATCAATGGGTAAATGGATGAATGGGTGGGTTGATGGGTGGGCGGATGGATGAATGTGAATGGACAGATGAATGTATAGGTGGGTGGATGGGTAGATGGACGGATGGATAGATAGATGAATAGATGGGTGGATGGGTGGGTCGGTGGGAGGATGGATGGATGGATGGGTGAAGGATGGGTCAATGGATGGTTAGATGGATGGGTGATGGGTGGATGGAATGGTGGATGGGTGGATGGCTGGCTGGATGAATGGACAGATGGATGTATAGGCAGGTGGATGGGTAGATGGATGGATGGGTAGTTAGATGAATGGTAGTTAGGTAGATGGGTGGATGGGTGGGTGGATGGATGGATGGATGGGTGAAGGATGGGTGGATGGATGGGTAGATGGATGGGTGGTGGCTGGATGGATGGGTGGATGGCTGGCTGGCTGGATGAATGGACAGATAGTTAAAGGAGTGGGTGCATGGATAAGTAGGTAAAAGGGTGAATGAATAAGTATATGGAGAGGAATAAAGTAGTAAGGGATGCACACAGGCTGGCATGGATGTTCAGATATGAATGAATTATAAGATGGGGTTTGGGAAGGAGGAAAGGCAGGCCAGTTCTGTATCCAGAAAAAAAAAATTGAGACCTCTTACTTTCATTCAGATGCCTCCAACCAAAGATTTCCCAAGGAATACAGGGAGTAGAAAGCCAGCCTTTCCCAAAAGGGTTCCTCATTGGCAAATGCATTCCAGAACTCAGAAGGAGCTGCCTGTGTGATACAAAAGACATATTAAACTCTCTTTCTCTGATTGTCCTGAGTTGATCTTTTTCTGACATCCCAAAGCAGCATGCTGCAAATTAGCCTCAAAGTTAGCCTCTTGTTTATTCCTAATTTTTCAAACCTGTAAGCTGAGTTTCCTATTATGTCCCAGCATCCATGCAGGTTATCTCATGTGATCCTCACAACGTGGAGGGGGTGGGCATCCTTTGCCCATTTTACAGATGAGGAAACTGAGGCTCAGAGCTGTTATGGAAGCAAGCCACCAATAATCCAAAGTGCCAGTTTCCTATCTTTTCCTAGCCAAGCTCCTAGTTCTCAAGAGGCTCGGTCGTCTGTTTTGTGGGCTAGCAAACTGCTTTTTAAAAAGCCGTTGGTACAAGTCTAGTTAAACTGTGCACATCTGGAGGAGTTGGCAGTGTTTGCAGAGGAAACTTGCTAAATCTTGGCAAAGCATCCCTCTCTCAAATGGCGGGGGCTGTTTGGAGACCTGAGATGGCTTTTCAGCCAGAATGTGTCAGTCAACCCATCTTCCATGGCCGAGGAAAGTCCCTGAAGCCAGGCTGGCCTCTGGGGACCCAGGCCTGAATTCCAAGGGCTGGGATTTCAGGTGCCCAAGGGCCCTTCAGCTGGAGCGACTTAATTGTCCATGCACGTGCAGATTATTCCAAGAGTGGTGATCCACTTTCCAGCCTCCTGGCTTTTCAGGAAACGATGCACTTATTTTTGCCAGCCAACTCAGCCCCAGGGCCCTTCTCTGGCTTGGACAGTGGCTGTGCTCTTAGAGCTCCAAGTAGCCCCTGGCCTGCCTTCTCCCTGGGACATGCTGGGCAGCTGCCAGGAGTCATGGCTGATGTATGGCCGCACACTCAAGGGCTCCGCTGCCGGGCGACGGCTGTTGTCTGGGCAACAGGAGAGTCCAGCTGCGGGCATGCGTCCCCCGGAGCTCCCTGCCCCCTCTGCCTCTCCATTAAGCGCTTCTTGAGCAGGCTTGGCGTTGATTTGCCTCTGTGAGTGGGGAGAGCAGGGCTTTGTATTTTCATGCTGAAAATCACTGTCTCTCCCGGAAGAAGGAGAAACAGGTAGCCGCTGAGAGTAACGAGATGTCAGTGTATTCGGAACGGAACTGCTCAGTCTTCAATTTTGGCCTTATCTTGTCAAGGTCCTGTAGCCCAATCCCAAATTTCCAAGCTCTCTGGCCTGGTATCAGTCTTGTCCTTGGTGGTGCAGGAGGCAGGGTACGGCAAAAGACAGACGGGCCCGAGCCCGCCGCCCGCTGCAGGTAAGAAGCCCACCTCGGTGTGTCCTTCCTGAGGCCTGGGTCTTCATGGCGGGCTGGGGACGGAGACGGGTTTTTGTGTAATTGTTCAGTGCATGCGGTCAGTGTTTCTGTAAGGGATACACAAGGTGTGGGTCTTTACGTACTAAATTGGATGCCGAGAAATGTCAGCATGGCCTTGTGTGATTTATTTGCTCATTCTTGGCTGGAAATGTCAGCCCAGCTGGGTGACAACCCCCAACAAAAAGGCGAATGGAAAATCCAGATGCCTCGTTGCTCAGCTGCAGATGGTATTCTTGGTAAAGGAACTGTTGCAAAACGGACTTTTGCTTGTTCTGTTTCATTGAGTCCATTTCTGGTTGCATTCTGTAATTTTGTCATTTCCTGACTGCTCTTCGTGGACGTCTTCCAGTAGCAGAACTCGTCACCATTTTGCAGTTTGCCAGCAGCACTTAGCCAGGTGGGGCAGACAGGGAAGGACCTTGGACTCAGAAGGCCTGGGCTCATGTCGGCCCCTACCGCCCACTCGCCCGTGACCTTGGGCGAGGTATACCATGTCCCTGAGCCTCAGTCTCCCGATCTGTGAAATGGCGCGAAGCTTCTTCCTGCGGGGGTGGACGGGGTAGTCAGTGGCGTATCCAGAGCCTCTTGCCCAAGTCAGACACGTAGGCCTCCACAACTGAGACATTGTGTTACGTGGGAGGTTTTTAAAATGCGTGTTCTCAAAAGGCCAAGTGGGCCAGGTGCGGTGGCTTATGCCTGTAATCCCAGCAGTTTGGGAGGCTGAGGCACGTGGATTACTTGAGGTCAAGAGTTCAAGACCAGCCCGGCCAACATGGCAAAACCCCATCTCTTCCAAAAATATAAAACTTATCCAGGCATGGTGGTGCACACCTGTAATCCCAGCTACCGGGTGGCTGAGGCAGGAGAATCGCTTGAACCCAGGAGGCGGAGGTTGCAGTGAGCCGAGATCACACCACTGCACTCCAGCCTGGGTGACAGAGCGAGACTCCATCTCAAAAAAACAAAAAACAAAACAAAATCAAAAAGCCAAGTTGCTACATCTGAAAACGTGACTCTACTCTGTGTGGGTGTTTGGCTAGAACTGAAATCAGGCCTCACTTCACACCCCTGCTGCTGATGCTCCCTGGGCCATGATCCCTGGGGGCCTCCTCCAGCTTACCTTGTTCCTTGCCCTTTGAAAGGCACTCATACTACTGACCTTCTCTTTGATTGATTTTTCATTTTTGAGCATAACTGTAATATGGGAAACCATGAGGCAGAAACCCACAATCAATGGTGTGTTGCCTTTACAAATGGATTTTTCCCTTCCAGCTGCCAGGCGATCAGATGGGGAGGATGGAAGCTTCGACCAGGATAACAGGAAGGTAATTCCAGGGAGCAGATCTGGTTTAGAACAGCCTTGCTCAGAAAGAAATCGGTTTTGTGAGACTTCGAATCTTTCTCTTACATTCTGTTCCTTAGGGGCCCTGTGAGGCCAAAGGTAGGAGGCCCTTCCGTCAGTTTCCTTCCTACATTTAGGACGCACACGTCTCCTCCTGAGGTCCTGGGTATATGCCCGTGTGGCTTGGTTATGGTTCTGTGACTGAAGAGATGTGTATCGTGAAAGGGAAATAAATCAAAGTGCATCCCTGGGGCATCCATATTCTAGGATAGGTTCAGCAGATGTTTTTCATAAAGGTCCAGAGAGTAAGTACTTTTGGCTTTGTGGGCTGTACCATCTCCGATGCAGCTACCGAACTCTGTGAATGCAGCCGGAGCCGAGGCACGAACAGGCATCTCCGTGTTCCAACAACGCATTCATGACAAAAGGAGGCTGCAGGCTGGGCTTTACCTGTGCTAGGGCTGGAAAGCAGGGCTGTGTGTAGGGAGAGCCCGAGGCTGGACTTGGGCCCTCATTCTCCCTGTGCGGAGCCCTGTGGGCCCCTGGCCTCCCAGAGCCTCAGTGGCTGTGTCCGTAAGATGGGGCAGCTCCATTTCCCCCAGATGCTCCGTGTACCTGTATAGCATCTGGATAGGTCTCACTAAATGGCAAGATTTTTATTGAAAGCTGCGTTTCTCACATATTGAGTTTTCTCACAGTGGGGTCAGCTCGTGTGTTAGAAGGTAAGGAAGCTACAAGAAGGGTCCAGTGAGATGTTCCCACTGTTGCAGATGACCTTGAAATTCGCATGACTTTGTTTTTTACCTTCAGCAGAAGAGCAGCTGGCTGATGCTCAAGGGGGATGTACACACGAGGACCAACTCTCCAGACCTGGACAGCCAGTCCTTGTCCCACAGCAGCGGGACTGACAGAGACCCTCTCCAAAGGATGGCAGGGGACAGCTTTCACTCACGTGAGTGGTTCTTTTGAAGAAAGAGCTGTGATGTGCACAAAAAGCCTCACAACAAAGGGGCCCCATAACTCAGAGCAATCCCCCCAAATCTAAGCCTTGCCTGTTAAAAAGCATAAAAGCAAAGCCTGCAAATCTAAGGACCGACCGGAAGGCAATATGGGGCTTTTGCAGTTTGCCGGCTTCCCAAGAACTGTCCCTGAGCCAGTGTGCTAACGAGGGCCACGCCTGCATGTCCCCTCACAGATCTCCAGGGCCTGCAAGAATGCAGAAACCCAGATCTGCTCCTGGGCCGTTTAGGAGAAAGGCGTTCGGGCTGCCAGGTGGAAGTCAGGGCCTGTTCCCTCCAGAGCAGACATGGGCATGGTCCGGCTGATGAGTGCAGACTTGGAGTTGGTGACGGGCACCATCCCTGTCCCCTGTGACTCATCCTGAACGAGGCACAGCCTCAGACTTTATAGAGAGACAGTGATGGCGTCTGCCTGACCCTAGGGGTGTTTTGAAGACTGAATCAGGAGTGATTTTCAAATGTAGAGAAAACTCCAGATAATGCTGTTTGCTTCCAGCCGCTGTAAATCACAGGTGAAAACCAGTAGCAAGCGCTCACTCAGCACCTCCCAGAAGTGGCCTGGGGGTCTCAGCTGGGCTGGGGGCAGTTTTCAATGGGCAAGGCTTGGGCTTAGCTTGGAAGCAGGGGCTGGGAGAGGATGAATAGGGGTGTGAGAGCAGAAGAAAGACCTGGCTTTGCAGTGAGGCAGTCCCAAGTTCAAATCTGAGCTCACCACTGACCCGTCGTGTAATGGGGGCCAGGTGTTAGGAGACTGGAACTGGGTATGTGTGTGGCGTTCGGCCGGCCATAGTAGCTGCTCAGTAAACGGAAACTGTTCCTCATCCTCATCCTCATCCTCATGCCTGCAAACTGTAAACCGTCTTACTTAACAACAAAAGTAGAAAAGTGTTTCAATGTGACGGGAAAGAGTGAAGACACAGAAGCTTGGAAACGATGTGTTAAAGAATCACTTTAAACAAAGAAAGGTGTGTTGCTTGTGTATGAACTCTGTAAGCAGGTGTCTGTGCACCTCTCGGACCTCTGCCCCCGCCTGGGGTGCAGCTTTGTAAATACCAGGATCCCAGCATTCAGGCACAAAGCTGATGTCGCCATGGGAAAGCCACTCCCCCAAAAATATCCCCCAGAGGGAGAGGGGTTCACCCCAGATGGCAGCTTGCTCCTTCCAGAGGAACTGCCCATCTCATCTGCAGGCAAAGCAAGGGGGCTATGGGGCTGGTCCACGCGCACCTGCCTGTGCCCCCGTAGGCAGCTGCATGCCAGTCCTCCGGTCCCTCTATCTCGGATCCCAGGAATCCCTGCCCCCGGCTGGTGCAGCACCTGCCTGCGGGTCATGGAACATTGGCCTAGCTCGTGGCCCCTCTGCCCTGCACTCGCATGTCAGATGCCGTTGTGTTCAGAGGGGGAGAGCTCCCCCCGCCCAGCATCCTCCCCACCTTGCTCAGTGTCCCAGCATCAAGGCATTTGCCCTGGGAACCAGGAAATCAGTGTTTGGGGATCTCAAGATGGCATCGTTCAGCGTTCAGTCCTTCCCTTGCCAGGTGGCCGGCAGAACTCTGCAAGGCTGGGGCTGTACTGATGACCTCCCCCACTTGATGACCTCCCCCACTTGATGATCTCCCCACAGACTCTTCCGGGAGGCCAACTACTGTCCCCAGAATTCCTACTGACGTTTGTGGCCTGCCTGTGGCTCAGGACTAAGAGAGGAGAGGGGGTGCTGTGTGGGAGAAGCCGGACTAGAGACGGGCTGCCCGCTGTGACCCCCGTGCCCCTGATACTCTGTGTGACCTGCACGTGTGGCCTTCACCTCGTGCACTGCTTCTTCATTTGAAAATGCCAGAACGTAGGTGCCCTGGAGTTGCCCCAGGAGCACACGAGGCTGGCGGGTGGCCGGCCCTGCGAGGCCCGGCGGCCATGTCGGGTGTGTGAATGTCAGGTGGTCACTCAGCGGCAAGGGCGTGTGTGCCAGCCCCACCTCTTGCCGTCACAGTCTTGTCCCCAGGCTGCCTGTGCAGATGCACGTAGGCTGCGGCTGCCTCCCTCCTGGCGTGCTGGGTCTGCAGGACCCCGATGGCCCGTGCTGCATTCATGAATTCCCTGGGGAGACTCTGCTCCAGCACAGACATATGTGTCCTCCCCCTGGCCGTGCCTGCTTATGAAGATGTGGCTATGTTGTTGTCCTTCCTTCGCTTTCTCCTGGTGTTCTAACGTCACTTCCTCTGAGCAGGAAACCCGCTGTGTCTAACCATTCTGATTGTGCCTTTATTTCCGTCCTGATGGCATTGCCTTGTTTCCCAATTTGCATGGAAATGGCAGCGAGGACCGAGGACCCAGGCTGCGGACTGTGCCTGGATCAGGTGAGCCTTGCCATCTGTGGCCTCCTGAGGAATCCAGGCGGGAAGGGGAGCACACGGAGACTGAGAGCCAGCCACCCTTTTCTCTCGGGGTTCTTTTGATTATCACCAAGTAGCCCCCAGACCTGAGTCCATGGGCACCAGTTCTATTTGCACACAACTGTGACTGAACAAAGCATTGCACACAGCAAGGCACGCCACCTGCACCCCGGGACATCCATCTGTAGCGCGCCCAAGGAAGGTAGGATTGTGACACCCAACACAGTGGGCACTCAATAAATGTCTGTTGAATTGAAATGCGTTACATTCAACGGGTATTTATTGAGCACCCACTCTGTGCCAGACGCTGAGCGGGGCGCCGAGGGGGACAGAGAAGACGAGAGCAGCCCCTGACCTGGAGAAGCGTGCAGGGAGCTGGGAGAGGCAGAGACGCCGACAGAGCGAGCACACGCGCATCCCGCCGCCGCCTGCCCGCCGGGCACCTCTTTGGCTTCGCAAGGGCCCTGTCACAAACTCATCTCACCCACAACACCATCTGCACATCTCACCTGGGACTGAATTCATCATTCAGTCATTCATCCATCCCTCCACCAAATACTTACTGAGCGCCTACTATGTGCTGGACGTGGTGCTAGGCAGTGGAGAGGCAGTGGTGAGCGTGGCCCAGTCCCAGTTCCCCAGCAGGGAAGCCAGAGGACTTTATGGCAGTGACAAACCAGGGAGCCATCCCCATCCCATTAGTTCCCAGCAGGCACTGCCACCCCTCCAAAGAGGGCGTCATAGTGAAATCTATAATTTATTATTGACTGCCTTGCTGTTCCTGTTTATATTACACACAGGGCATTATCTGGGCCATGTGCAGAGTAGTTTATATTATCAGTGCACCTGATTTCTGCACAGGAAGGGAGGCTATTGATTTTGTGTGGTGAGAAGATTTCTAGGACAAGGCTCGCTGCCTTGCGGGAGGAACACAAGGTGGTATGGACTCCACGTCCCCGGCAGTAGGGCCTGCAGCTGCTTGGGGTCCCACATTCCTAGCCCCTTGAGGCCCCATCCTCTCTTTTGAGGTCTCCCACGTCCCACCCTCGAAGGTCAGAGGCGTGTCAGCATGATACAAACCCCCTGGGCAGCTCGAGGCACTGCCCAGAGGACTCAGTGGCCCCTAGAAAGGACCCAGCACTTCCGAAGGGAATAGGACCCTTTCCTCCAATCCCAGCACATGAGGCATGTGTGAGAGGCGGGAGGGCGGAAGCCAAGGGTGGTCTGGCCAGGTTGGAGGGGGGGTCAGGAAAGCTCTGAATTAACCGCCGCAGCAGCACAGGGGAGGCCCCAGTTGGGGGCACTTCACCCCCAACCTACCTGTGGCTTGGCATTTTCTGTCACCTTCTGTGTGTCCTCTTGCTGTGGGACCGTGCGGAGTCCCATGTCTGGTAGGACTTGCTTGTCTCTGCTTGTCTCCCCGCTGCCTGGTCTTGGAGCCCATTGGGAGGGAGGGTTAGGAGACAGCGAACCTGCTGCAGCTTTTCTGTTCCTGGCATCAGAAGGGAAGGTGGCGGGTGGAGGCCAGGGCAGAGGTGGCCTTCCTCCTTTCCCCTTTTACTCCTCCGGAGCTGCAGGATGGGGCAGAAGAGTTCTTCTTGCATTCCTTAGTCCATGGTGGAAGGAAGAGCCTCCCTGACGTGCTACTGTCGATCTCGTGAGGGTATCTGGTGGGACCAGCAGGGCGCCTGGCTCAGGCTTAGAGATGTGAGACCCCCTAGGGGTGGAATATGCAGACATCACAACTGGAAGAAGAGGGCCAGGCACAGCGGCTCACGCCTGTAATCCCAGCACTTTGGGAGGCCAAGGCGGGCAGATCACCTGAGGTCAGGAGTTTGAGACCAGCCTGACCAACATAGTGAAACCCTGTCTCTGCTAAACACAAAAAATCAGCCAGGCATGGTGGAGGATGCCTGTAATCTCAGCTACTTGGGAGGCTGAGGCAGGAGAATCGCTTGATCCCGGGAGGCAGAGGTTACAGTGAGCCAAGATTGCACTCCAGCCTGGAGGATGACAGAGCGAGACTCCATCTCCAAAAAAAAAAAAAAAAAAAAAGAAAAAGAAAAACTGGAAGAAGAGCATAGTGGTCCAGAGACAGTGGGTGGGAGCTGCCGGTCAACAGATGCAGGCAGTCCCCAACTTCTGACATGGGACTGTGTGACTTTCCACTGGCGTGAAAGCGATATATATTGGGTAGAAAGCAAACCTCAGTACCCACACACCCTCCAGTACCCACACACCCATTCTGTTTCTCACTCTCAGTGCAGCATTCAGCGAATGACACGAGGCGGCCAGCCCTCTATGATGCGCCGGGCTGTGCATTAGATGACTCTGCCTGGCCGAAGGCTAATGCAGGTTTCTGAGCATGTTTAAGGCAGGCTGGGCTAAGCCATGATGTTTGCTAGGTTAGGTGCATTCAATGCGTTTTTGACTTAGGATCTTTTCATCTTACTGGGTTTATGGGATGTGATGAGCCCGTGGTGAGCCAAGGGGCATCTCTCTGTATTTCATGAGCACTTGGTGTGTCCCAGTGCTGTCCTGGGTGCTGGGGACAGAGCAGAGGCCAAAACAGACAAAGTTCCCTGTCTGGGGAGCTGACATTCTACTGGGGGCTGGGAGACAGAGAGAAACAAGCTGAAAGCGAGTTATATCAGTGTCCTGTGCTAAGAGGGCTAGAGAGGGCTGGGGGAAGGGTGTACTTTCAAATACAGTAAGTAGTCAGGGCAGAGAGACGGTACCTGGCATGGCTTGAAGCGGGTATAGCCTTGAATAGGGCTAGTATATGGGGGAGGGCATTCCACCTCCCCCAGGGTGGAGGCTGGGCCGTGGGTTGGAAGAACAGTGAGGGCCATGCATCAGGTCACAGAGCAGTTTGTGTGCCCTTGGGAGGACCCAGGCCTGGCCTGACTCAGGGTTTAAGCAGCACAGACAGCCAGTAGACAGGTCTGGAGGCAGGAGCAGGACGGCCTTGGGAAACTAAGACAGTGAGGGTGGCGGAGGGGCGACTTGCCAGAAGCTGGTGGAAGCAGGCCGAGGTCCAATCAGGAAAGGTCTGGAACGCAGTGCCAGGGAGGGGGACGTCAGCACGACACGAGTGTGAGAGGAGATGTTGCATTTTCCGTGTTTAAAACATCAGAAGGCAGCTGCACAGTGGACTGGAGGCTGCCCAGCCAGGGTGAGAGGAACTGTGGCGCCCACAAAAGCAGTGGGGGTCCCTGGAAGGATCTCACTGGCAGGGCCCACATGACGGCAGCTCGGGAACCACTGGCTGCGGGGGTGATGGAATCAAAGAAGACACTGGGTTGGCTCTGGTACAGGCTGGCAGAGGCCACCTTTATTCAGAGATGGGATGAGAACAGGTGGGTGTCTTCACGTTGGCTTGGAGAGCCTGAGACGTCCAGAGGGGTTGCCAGGGGGCAGATGGAGCTCAGAGCAGAGGTTCAGGCTGGAGGCAGAGACTGAGGGTCCCCGGCTCCCAGATGGGACTGGAACTGTGGGATTTGGTAGCCCCAGCCATCCAACTGCGAGCACGTGGCTGTGTCCTGAGTTTGTGTTCCTTTCTCAAGAGGGTCTGAGACTCAAATAAGGTGTGATCTCCTGCCTGGCCCCCAGCCTACTCTTTGTCAGCGTCCTCCCATCTCCCCATCTCAGCAAAATGCTGGGAGGAGAGAGACAAAGAGAGAAAAAGAGACAGAGAGCACGCACATGTGTGTGCTGACAAGCGGGCAGGTGGAAAGGTGCTATTGGTGGGGCAGGAGACTCCACAGAGAAAGTGGGGAGGAGCGCCCAGGAGGGAGAAAGCCAGGAGAGGGAGTGGGCCAGGGAAGCAGGGAACGGGGCAGCCAGCAGGGCCGATCCTGTGGAAAGGGTGTGGAGGGACAGCCCAGGGAGAGCTGGGGTCTCAGGCATGGCCACCTTGGCATCCAGCTGGTGGCTGGAGGGTCCCTCTGTACAGACGCTGTTAGGGAGGAGTGACCAGCTGGGGCCACAGTGATGGCCTTTCTGGAAAGCCTGGCCTCCTGCTGGGCAGGCAGGGTGCTCTCTGAGCCCCCAGAGAGAGCAGAGGGAGCCCCAGAGGTCAGGGAGAGGACCCCAGCCCAGGAGAAGATGCTGTGGCTGGAGGTACACAACCACCCCGAGGACAGTGGCCCCAGGCAGAGCATGCTGGGCTCCGGAGCCCCAGGGAACATTCGCTGCCGTCGGGTTGGCTGGAGACCAGCTTTCAGCTGGAATCCCCACGCCTCCCCGTGCCCAGCAGGCTTATCCATGCCTGGGGACTGGACAGCGTGTGGCCTCCCAGTTCTGCAGGTAGCAGCACAGGCTCTGGGTGGCACCCCGTGTCCCTCTGAGAGCTCATGTTGTCTCATAGCCACAGCCCCAGGGGCCTCCTCTGTCCTCCTCCAGTGCTGTCTGGGTTCTGGAGAGCCCCACACCGGAAGCTCTGCCTCCCCTCCCCGGTCCAGCTGAACCGGCATTTCATTCACCACTGCTCAGGGATGAGGGGCGCCTGTCTTCCTCAGATGGAGACACCAAGGCTCAGAGAGGGGACCCGAACCTGTGCAGCGCCACGGCCTCCAAGCCTCCTGCCCGTGCACCCAAGAGCGGATGGGAGCTGCCCAAGCGAGTGGCTCACGGGTCAGGTGCCCACAAAGCAGACCCAGACGCTGTGTGAGCCACAGTCCTCTGCCCATAAGGTGCCTGGCCTTGAATGTCCAGCAGTGACTTTGACCTCTGATGAGCCAGCCTGGAAGAGGACAGACCCGCAGAGAACAGGCTCAGGGCCCTGGAGCACGGATCTGTCACCTGTGTGCTTTTCTCCCGGTGGACTCTTAGTGCCTGGGAGCAGCATGAGAGTCCCGTGCCTCCCGTTCCCAGGCAGCGGCCTCGCCATCCGTGCTTGTGATTGGCCGCGTCTTCCCAAAGGCTCCGGGGACAGCTGTCTGAGCAGTGGCCTTCCTTCCTGGGACCCAGCATTCGTTCTATGGGGTGGGGGACATGAAGGTGGCCACCCTGAATGCAAAGCCGCAGAACTGTCCAGAAGAGCACCTGAGGGGGCCCCAGAGAGTGCTGCCTGAGGGCGCTGCTCCACCCACAATTCAATCCCAGCCTGTCCCTTGCTGTGTGACCTTGTGCACAAGAGAAACCTCTCTGAGTTTCAAGTTCCCTCATCTGAAAGAACAGGGATGATCCAGTCTTGCCAGGGAGCATGTAGGGGTTGAGGAGCTTGCACGTGAGCACACGGGGATCCTGCGGCCTGACCCTGAGGGACGTTGAGGTTCAGCACCTCGAGTCCACAAGCCAGGCCAGCCCTCTGGCCTCATGGCAAGCCCTCTGTGGTCATCTCGGGCCCGTCTCGCTTGCTTCTGAAGTCTGCAGCTCATACCCACCAAGGGGCCTCTCGTTCACCACTGCTCAGGGATGAAGGGTGCCCCCCCTTCCTCAGATGGAGACACCAAGGCTCAGAGAGGGGACCCGAACCTGTGCAACGCCACAGCCTCCAAGCCTCCTGCCTGTGCACCCAGGAGCGGATGGGAGCTGCCCAAGTGAGTGGCTCACCGGTCAGATGCCCACAAAGCAGACCCGGACGCTGTGTGAGCCACAGTCCTCTGCCCACAAGGTGCCCGACCTTGAATGTCCAGCGGTGACTTTGACCTCTGATGAGCCAGCCTGGAAGAGGACAGACCTGTGGAGAAGAAGCTTAGGGCCCCAAGAGCAGGCCTGGCGGGATGCTGACGGCAAGGTGGTTATGGCAGGCTTCACGGAGGGGAGCCTGGTTAGGCTGAGCTTGGGCATGGAGTGGGTGGGCATCCGGTGCCTGCAGGGCCTCAGGTAACTGGCTTCAGGACTACCCAGTTGCCGCCATGCTCCTGGCCCCCTACCTGCCTTCTCCCTGTGGGTCTCTCTCTGTAATACACACACCCCGCCCCTTGAAGGCTGTCCGCTTCCATCTGACACTCATTAGACCCACATGCCTGCAAACCCACACCAGGGCACACTGGCTTGGGAGCAGATGGGGTTACTGGTTCCTGAAGCCAGGAGCCCTCCTCATCTCAGCCTCTCTAGTTAGTAACTGTTTGACCTTGAACAGATCACTTGGTATCATTAGGTCTGAGCTTCCTCATCTGTAAAACGGGTTCATGTTTAGTGTGTAGACTGGTAAGAGTCAAGTGAAATCTCTGAATATGTAAAGGGACTTTTTAAACCAGTGATTCTTGGCCGGGCGCAGTGGCTCGCGCCTGTAATCTCAGCACTTTTGGAGGCCAAGGCAGGCAGATCACCTGAGGTTGGGAGTTCGAGATCAGCCTGACCAACATGGAGAAACCTTGTCTCTACTAAAAATACAAAATTAGCCGAGCGTCGTGGTACATGCCTGTAATCCCAGCTACTCAGAAGGCTGAGGCAGGAGAATCGCTTGAACCCAGGAGGTTGCAGTGAGCCAAGATCACGCCATTGCACTCCAGCCCGGGGAACGAGAACAAAACTCCGTCTCAAAAAATAAAATAAATAAACCAGTGATTCTCAGCGCTGGTTGTGCACAGGATCCCTGGGACCTTTAAATCTACGGATTGCTGGTCCACTCCGACAGAGACCAACTGCAGGAGTCCAGACAGCAGTCCGGGGGTGAGATAGCATCACCTCGTCTCTCTCTGCTCTTCTCTGCTACATACAGCTAAACGGACCTGGAAATGATATGGCAGATGGTTGGTCACAGGAGAACTCTAAAGGTGGGAACAGCAAAGTGGCCTGGCGAGGCAGCCTCGGGACCTCAGGGGACAGCAGCCCTGCATGCCCACTCCCACCCCCACCCAGCGGCAGGAGGTGGCCCAGGCCTGCAGACTCCCAGCCTCCCATGTGGTGGCAAAAGGTGACGAGGCAGGGGTTTTCCTCCTGCAGCCACACTAGCAGATGGGCAGGTGGCCAGCAGGCACCCCGCAGTCCTGAAAGTGAACCCAGGGGCCTGGTCTCCACCCATGGCAGGCATCTCCCACCCCCACCAGCGACACAGGACACCCCAAGAAGGGCATTTTATCCCCACAGGCAGTACTGGCAGGGACCGGGTGGGCGGACTGGCAGCTCCAGGTGAAGTTAGCAGACAAGAATAGCACTCCAGCAAGCATTCTGAAAAGCAAATTGTCATTCCAACCATAGCCTCCAAAAGACCAGGCCGTACACGTGAAACCTAAACAGGGTGACAGCCTGCTCAAATAGAGGATTTAACACTTAACAAGATCAGTCGCCTAACATAATATCCAAAATGCCCAGGATACTGCAGAAAAATGACCCATCATACCAAGAACCCCGAAGATCAATGATTTGAATGAAAAAAGAGAGGAGAAAGCCGGGCACGGTGGCTCACGCCTGTAATCCCAGCACTTTGGGAGGCTGAGGAGGGCGGATCAGATCACCTGAAGTCAGGAGTTCAAGACCAGCCTGACCAACATGGAGAAACCCCATCTCTACTAAAAATACAAAATTAGCCGGGCATGGTGGCACATGCCTGTAATCCCAGCTACTAGGGAAGGTGAGGCAGGAGAATCGCTTGAACCTGGGAGGCGGAGGTTGTGGCGAGCCGAGATTGTGCCATTGCACTCCAGCCTGGGCAACAAGAACGAAACTCCATCTCAAAAAAAAAAAAAGAAGAAGAAGAAGAAAAAGAACAGCAGATACTAACACTGAGAAGAATCAGATGGTGGAATTGTCTGACAAGGATTTTAAGGCATTTATCACTAAAAAAAAAAAATGCTTCAATGAGCAATTACAAATAGTTTAGAAATAGTGGCTGGTGAGGGGATCTCAGGACTCGGGGAAATACACAGCAACCCCACATCTCCCACCCAGCAGCAGCAGGAGACCCAGGCCTGGAGTCTAGAACACACAATTACAGATACTCTTGAAACTGAAAAGGAAGCCTCACCAAAGAAATATAAGCTATAAGAAAGTGGAAATTGTAGAACTAAAAAAATAACCAAAATTAAAAATTCACTGGATGGGTTCAATCACAGAAAACCCAAATAGGACAGGAGAGAATCCATGAAGACAGAACTGAAATTATCCTACATAAACAAAAGAGAAAATAGGGGAAAAAATGAACAGAGCCTCAGGGACCTGTGGGACAATATTTGTTTCATTCAATTCCTAGGAAGAGAGGAGGAAGAAAATGGGTTTGAAAAAGTATTCAAAGAAATAATAGCGGCCGGGCGCGGTGGCTCATGCCTGTAATCCCAGCACTTTGGGAGGCCGAGGTGAGCGGATCACGAGATCAAGAGATCGAGACCATCCTGGCCAACATGGTGAAACCCTGTCTCTACTAAAAACACAAAAATTAGCTGGACATGATGGCGTGCACCCATAGTCCCAGCTACTTGGGAGGCTGAGGCAGGAGAATCACTTGAACCTGGGAGACAGAGGTTGCAGTGAGCCAAGATCGTGCCACTGTGCTCCAGCCTGGGCAATAGAGCGAGACTCCTTCTCAAAAAAATAAATAAATACGTAAAAAATAATGTCTGAAAACCTAACAATTTTGGCAAAAGAAAGACATAAACCTACAAGTCCCAGAAACCAAGTGAGTCCCAAAGAAAGAGGATTAACCCCAAAAATCTGCACCAAGACACATCATAATTAAATTTCTGAAAATTAAGGACAAAGAAAAAAATGTTGAAAGCAACCAGAGAGAAAAAACAGAGGGGAAACACCAATTCGAGTGATAGCAGATTTCTCATCAGAAACCACAGAGGCCAGCAGGAAGTGCCCTGACGTCTTTCACGTGCTGAAAGAGCAGAACTGTCCACGTGAATCCTGTGTTCAGTGAAATATCCTGCAGACCTACCCCTAAGGAATCTTCTCCAAACAGAAAGGAAATGATAAAAGAAGGCTTGGAACTTCAGAAAGGAAAGAAGAACATCGGAATAGGTAAAACCGGGGACAAAGCATAAAAGACAGCCCTCTTCTTGGAAAGAATCATATTCTTATATCACATGGGATGGGTGAAGCAAAATTTCCAGCACCATCTGATACGAGTGCTCAAAGGAAACAGAAGACGTCCCTGAGACCATTGCAGTCAAAGTGGGGAGGATAAAATGGCCTTCGTGGAAGCAAAGTTTCCACCTGCGTGTGAAGCGGTTAAAAGTCGAGACCGGGCAGCGGCAGCCTGGGCACTGGGAACCTCGCACACTGTCCAGGTGACTCCAGGGACAGGCAGGTGGAGGCCCTTGGGCTTAAGAAGGGTGCAGGACGCCACCGAGGGTGTTCTGTGTTCTCGAGGCAGTAGGCCAGTGTGCATTGGAATGGTCCGGAAGCCTTGTAAAAACACAGATCCCTGGACCCCAGCCCCAGAATTCTGACACAGGAGGTCTGGGGTGGGGCCCACTAATTTGCATTTCTGACAAGTTCCCTGGCAAGGTTGGGGCTGCTAGCTGGGGATGCCAGTTTGAGAACCACCCCTCTAGCACCTCCTGCGGCAGCTGGAGGGGCCCTCGGGATCCCAGAGCATGCCTGGTTCTGGGCATAAAGGAGGAGGCAGGTGTCTCCTGGAGGAACCCCAGGACTGCAAGGCAGGAGGCCTTGTCTGGCGTCCTATGGCTGCCGCTACCTGGCTGGGTGACCTCAGGCAGGTTCCTGCATGCCTCTGGGCCCTGACTCTCCTTCTGTGACATGAGAAGAGCTGGTTAGGCCATTTACCTGGGGGTGCCTCGGAGGGGCTGGGAGGGGAGGAATAGCCCCGAAGGTCTGGCCCCCCACCCCTCTCACCACGTTTGTCTTCCCAGCTCCTCATTTGCCTGTTTTGCATATCAGGGTTCACATAAAAGCTCATGTGTCGAGGGAGTTCCTCTGCTAAGAGAAGTTTGAGGACCTTGATGTTGATGTTTAAAAGGACTTCCTGACCCACATGTGGAACCTTTCCACTGGCTACCCTGTTGCAAACAAGTCCCCGGCTGAGGCTCCTCCCACAGGCTTCTCTGTGTCCCCATGTGACCTTCATGGAATTTCTTCTCTGTCCTCGTTGAGTCCATGAGGAACCCCCAAATGAAAGGCCCCTGGAGAAGCATCCTTTGCTCAGAAGTGAGGTCCCTGGAGAGAGCGGGTGGGCAGTTCTGTGCACAGAACCTGCCTCGCCCCTGGAGGCATGGTCCTTGCTACAGACATGCGGCCTTGTGAGCACTGAAGGATGTGACCCACCTTCCCCTCGGAGGCCTCATGGGCAGCCTGGCAGCTCCCAGGAGTGAATGTGGGCATCTGGCCCTGTACATGGCTGGCCTGTGCCACTGGGGCCCAGTACTGGGGTGACACCCCCAGATGAGGCAGGTGTGGGCCATGCTCTTTAAGGCCCCACGGGCTAGTGGAAAGACAGACAGTTTAGGGACCCAGGACAGGTCTTTTAAGGATGCTTCCCTGGGTGTGGAGGGTCCTGCCCCTCCAGGGTCCAGGCTCTGCCCCTTCCTTTCCAGAATGCAACCACACCACCTCTGAGCCAGGCAGGCGTTCACTTCCCCCCTGCTCTCCCATCACATGGAATTGAAGAGGTTACTTCAGAGGTCTCAAACTCCCAGCAAGCTCCCAGGCCCACCCAGGGCCAGCCAGGGACATGAGTGATGGAGGGAGCTCGGTGGGGGCTGGGAAAGGCCACCCCCTCCTGACAGCCCCAGTGAGCCTCGCCCCACAGGGAATCCAGAGTTCATTGTCTCAGACCAGCCCTCTATTATTTCACGAGAAGCTAGAAGTTTGGATTTTAATATGAAGCCCCCCAATTGCAAGCAACTCAGAATTTTATTTATTTATTTATTTATTTATTTATTTACCTTTAGAGACAGGATTTCACTGTGTCTCCCAGGCTGGAGTGCAGTGGTGTGAGCATAGCTCACTGCAGCCTCAAACTCCTGGGCTCAAGGGATCCTCCCACCTCAGCCTCCCAAATAGCTGGGAGCACAGGCGTGCACCACCACAGCCGGCTAATTGCTTTTTGTAGGGGTGGTCTTGCTATGTTGCCCAGGATGGTCTTGAACTCCTGGCCTCAAGTGATTTTCGCACCTTGGCCTCCCAAAGCTCTAGGATTACAGGCGCGAGCCAACATGCCCAGCCAAGAAGTTTATTAAAATAAAATTGCCTCCAGGCCCCATGTGCTTGGTGGTGGGCCTCCATTTGCCACCTCTGGCACAGGATGGCACAGCTCTGTTCCTCCAGGGTTCCAGAGACTGCGCCCCTTCCTGACTCTGCCCAGCTCCCCTGTCTGTAAAGTGAGGGGCTTGGCCCAGGTGCCAGGTGGTGCCCAGGCCTGAGCCTGTCCCTGAACACGGGCCAGCTGGGCTGAGGTTCTGTGGCATTTCCGGTGTCATGGGCAGGCTCAGGACATTCCCCCTCCGCGGCTTCCTCCTCAGTCAGGGCCCTGGGAACAGAAGGTCACCACTGAGGCAGGGCATGGTCCTCAGGGGGCCTCCCCTGTGTTGCTTGCCCAGCCTTGCCCACCCCGGTGGGAAGCCCCCCAGGGCTGCATCCCCGTCGCTGCACCGAGTCTGCGCGCGTGACAAAGCTGTGCTGTGTCTGTTTCAGGATTCCCCTATTCCAAATCTGACCCTCTCCCAGGACATGGAAAGAATGGCTTGGACCAGCGGGTAGGTACTGACCCCTCCCTGGTCACAGGGTACTAACGATTGCTGTGAGGCTGAGCACGTTTCCCACAGCTTCTTGACCACACAGCAGGAGGAGAGGCCCCGGGGACCCTGCGGCCCACCTGCCTCTGCCTGATGCGCCTCCCAGGGGCTGCCACTGCCACCACTGCTTTTTCCCTACCAGGACCGAACCAGACCTGGGCAACACCCTCCCCACCCCGCCTCCCTGCCCCAGGCCCCAGGGAGAGCTCAGTGTGTGGGAGCAGGGGAGACAAGGGCCACCCAGAGTGATCAGGCCCAGCTCCAAGATGCCCCTCTTAACCCTCTTCCTCCTCCTGTGGCGCAGAGCCTGATAACCAAGGGCTGTTGCATTTGGTGAGCCAGTGTGAACCAAGTGCCCACCTCCTTATCTGGGATGCCGTGGCCTTCCCTGCTATTACTGTTACTGTGATTACACCAAATAATCCTTAGCATCCAAGGCTGTTACTTGAGGCTGCACAGAGATTGGATTAACTTGAAGTCAGGCTCTTTGGCCGCCCCCAGCTGAAGGCTGGTGCCACCTCCTACCCTGAATTTTCTGACTCTTGGGCCATCTGAATATGAGCCCAGACAATCTGGGGGCTGATTGCCTTGCAGAGGGGCCAGGCCCTGTGCCCCAGGACAGTTAACGCCTCAGGAAGAGCTGCTCGTGTTTGTTCCTCTGCCCACAGCGTCACAGGGGTCCACAGTGGGGATCCTTAGGGTGGGGCAGGCTTGCTGGTCCCAGAGCCCCCAATACACAGACACACACACACAGCCCAGGGGTCTCCCCATTGCGCAAGGCAGCCTCGTCCTAGTCTGGAAATTTGTTCATAAATAGGGACAATTCACCTCTCAACAGAGGCCACTAAAAAACTGACCCCCTCTTTGTTGCACTGGAGCAGCCTTGGCTGCGTGTAACCCCAGGGTGGCATCCCTAGGCAGGTACTCTCCCCGGGGGCAAGGCCACAGGACACCATCTCCAGAAGCCATGGGTGTCCTCTTGGGCCGGCATTTGTTCTCTCCGTCTCCTTCAGGCTCTGTCAGGCCTGCTGCTGTGTTTTTGTCCAAGGCCCAGCCACCCCGGATCTCCCCCAGGCCCAGGCACCTCTGCATGATTTGAATCTAGCAAACCCCACCCCTCACCCCATGAACTGCTCTTCCCATTCTGGAGTGGGCCTAACTGGGGACCATGCATGTGGCATACTTCTTTGAATTTTCTCCAAGGGAATTCTCCACTCTTCATCTTCCACATGGAAAGCAGGGGAGATAAGAGAGCTAGACCAATGTCCACAGGACTCCTACGACACCAAGATGTGCAAATCCCTGAGCTCAATGTTAGGGGTCCTGGGGGCAGTGGGAAAACTGTCTAGAATGTTCCCTTCTCCCCTGGAACAGCTGTTCTCTGACCCTGGGGCTGGTGAGCGCAGTGTTCACAGTCTGGACCAAGCCAAGGTGTTCCACCACCCGAGTGAGGTCCTGGAGACTTTCCTTAGTATATAGAAGGAAAGCGAGAGAACAGCACACTCTGCATTTGTAGTCTTGCATCACTGACGCCTGGGCTGTGCATCCTCTGGGAAAGTTCTTCTCTAGGCTCACGTGCTAAAATGATGCAAGTTGATGCCTCTCAGCATCTGCAGAGAAGGCATGGTCTCCAGATGCCGCACTGTTTGAGAACAGCCGATCCAGACGTTCTGGCAGGGATGGTCCTCGCTGCCTCTCCTAGAACTATTGAGAGCAGAACCTCAAGCTTTACAGAATTAAGAACTAAACTTTCTGTGAATGTGTTTCTCCTGCAGACTAAGGGGTGGGAAGGAGAGCGTTAGCCAGTGTGCTCTCTGCATGTGCTTGGAGAGCTGATACGCACAGAACTCATCATCACGTGGAGATTCTTAGCTTTTCACGTTGCTTCTTGGGGAGACTGGTGAATATTATTAACCACTTTGCTTTGGGATTCTCTTTTCCCTGCTAATGTTCTTTCCTATTTTTTCACTCTTTCTAAGACTTTTATGTACTGTTATGCCTGTTTCTCGGGGAGAAGGCCAGATACTTGATCTTTCACGTGACCAGCCTTTTTCAGGGCGGCCCTGGTCAGCACCTGGACTCATGCCCTTCCCCTGGAGATGCCCTGGGAGTGCGTGCCCCCGCCCTGTTGCTGACGGCCTACAGTGCTCCCAAGTCATTTCCTAGGTCGTTTCTTGATTTGCCTTTACTTCCAGAAAGGGTTCTGGGTGGCCTCAAGCACAGATGCAGTGAGACCAAAATCCTATGAACACCAAATCACAAAGGAGGAGAGGAGGAAACTATAGGAGAAAATTACATCAAAAACAAACAAACAAATATTACATGAGAAGCGGGGTGCGGTTGCTCATGCCTGTAATCCCTGCACTTTGGGAGGCCAAGGCAGGCAGATCACTTGAGGTCAGGAGTTCAAGACCAGCCTGCCTCCCCGTCTCTACTAAAAATACAAAAATCAGCCAGGTGTGGTGGCGGGCACCTATAGTCCCAGCCACTCGGGAGGCTGAGGCAGGAGAATTGCTTGAACCTGGGAGGCAGAGGTTGCAGTGAGCTATTACGCTGTTGCACTCCAGCCTGGGTGACAGAGCGAGACTTCATCTCAAAAAATATATATATTACATGAGAAAAGCTGTCAAAGCTTATCTCTGAGCTTCCTGGTGGCCAAGGCATAGAGACAATCATGTCAGTGATGTAGTCCTCACTGTCTGATGGAAGAGGGGAAATTAATTCATCATGGGAGGCAAAGGCTTTCCTGGGTGTTCTTCCAGAAGGATTTGTTACAAGGGCCCAGTGACCTAAAGCACAATATGTCCTAAAGGTCATTAAAATGTCCTAATAGCCAAGCCTGCCGCAGTGCCTGATGCATGGTAGATGCTCATAACCTACCCATGAAGTGAATGGAGCAACAGAGGCCTGCTGCTGCTCTCCCTGTGGGTGAGGCAGTAATGACTCTGACGCGTACCATGTGTCTGTTATTCAGAGAGTGATGACTGGCGGCAGCAGGTCCTTGTGGTAGCTCCCTGGAAGAAGTCCCGTTCTGAAAATGCATGATGCCAAATGTGAAGAGACTGAGCTGTCCTATTAAAAGACAGAGACTGTCAGATTGGATTTTTAAAATCAGATGTGTTATCATAAGATGCACACTTAAAAACTACTCTTAAAGGATAAGCAAAAGGATAAGAAAGATACTAAAATCACAAAAGGCAAGCAAGAGTCTCAATAGTAATATCAAATAAGGTGAAAGTTAAGACTAAAAGAATTAATAAAATTAGTAGTATAAAAAGAGAACACTAATTCATTATGGAGGCATAATTTAATAAAGTAGTTATAGCATTCATCAACTTAAATGCACCAAGCAACATGGCAATGCCAGACACCTTGATTAAATACAAGTATGGTGGATGATCTGAATATGACTCTTTTGAAATAAAACAAATGGGGCCAGGCAAAGTGGTTCAGGCCTATAATCCCAGCACTCTGGGAGGCCGAGGTGGGTGGATCACTTGAGGCCAGGAGTTTGAGACCAGCCTGGCCAACATGGTGAAACCCCATCTCCACTAAAAATAGAAAAATTAGCCAGGCATGGTAGCACATGCCTAATATCCCAGTTACTTGAGCACAAGAATAAAGAATGCTTAAACCCAGGAGGCAGAGGTTGCAGTGAGCCACTGAGGTTGTTCCACTGCACTCCAGCCTGGGGCAACAGAGCAAAACTCTGTCTCAAAAAAAAAAAAAAGACAAATGTGTCTAGTGAACAAAAAATTAAATGTACATAGAAAAATTAAATAGTGGCCGGGCACGGTGGCTCACGCTTGTAATCTCAGCACTTTGGGAGGCCGAGGTGGGCGGATCACGAGGTCAGGAGATTGAGACCACGGTGAAACCCTGTCTCTACTAAAAATACAAAAAATTAGCCAGGCGTGGTGGCGGGCGCCTGTAGTCCCAGCTACTCGGAGAGGCTGAGGCAGGAGAATGGCGTGAACCCGAGAGGCGGAGCTTGCAGTGAGCCGAGATTCCGCCACTGCACTCCAGCCTGGGTGACAGAGCGAGACTCCGTCTCCAAAAAAAAAAAAAAAGAAAAATTAAATAGTACAAATAGCAAACAATTGAATAGGTATATGAAAAATATTTATATATCTTGAATCAGATTTTCACATGTTCAGAAAATATTTATTAAAACGTTTATGCATGTGACTAGCATAAGCATTAACAAATTTAAAACACAAGCATTAACAAATTTTAAAAGTTTGGTATTTCCAAACTGTAATGCTGGAAAGAACACATGTGTTAGCATCAGACAGCCCTGAGTTCAAATCCCAGCTCTGTTTTTGGGCAAGTTACTTAAATTTCCTGAGTCTCTCTTTTCTAGTCTTTAAAAAATTATCCTTACCTCTTGAGGGTTTTTTGAGGACAAATAACATTATAGTTGTGAAATTTTTTATAAGCTCCATAGCATGGTTCCCACATGAGTAATTATTTAAAAAGCAATTCCTACTCTATCTTGCTTGCATGTCACTAGCTGCTGAGTAAAGTAACACATTCCAATGTGAGCTTTAGCAAGAAAAGAAGGGTGACTAGTGGCAAATGGCCATAATCTCAATTCCTGTTAGCAATTTCAGTACAATTTTTGGAAAATAAAACACATGGGCTCAAATATTTACAGTCCCATGTATTTGTCTTATGATCTCAGGCAAGTTATTTAATCTCTCTAAGGCTCATCTGTAAAATGATGATAATGCTCACCTCCTGGAGTTGCAGCAAAGGTTAGAGAATGTATCTATAGAGCCACAGGCACGTAAGAAGTGCTAAACAGGCTGGGCGTGGTGGCTCATGCCTGTAACCCCAGCACTTTGGGAGGCCAAGGTGGGCAGATCACTGGAGGTCAGGAGTTCGAGACCAGCCTGGCCAACATGGTGAAACCCCGTCTCTACTGAAATTAGAAAAATTAGCCAGGCGTGGTGGCACATGCCTGTAATCCCAGCTACTCAGGAGGCTGAGGCAGGAGAATTGCTTGAACCCAGGAGACAGAGGTTGCAGTGAGCCAAGATCATGCCACGGCACTCCAGCCTGGGTGACAGAGCGAGACTCTGGCTCAAAAATAAAATAAAAATAAGTAGTAAACAAATGGGACAGCTAAATCATTTGTTGCTTTTAAAATCCCCAGTGCCTCCACTGAGCAGCATAGGGGAGTCAGCCAGGAATATGCCTGGTGGTGCTGCCTTTGTGGTGCCCTCCGGCCACTTAGCTCTCCTGCTGGTCCACACAGAAAGGCAGTAACTCAGGACCCCTTGCACCTGAGAGGCCTTGCACACCCCTTCCCCACTTTGCACTTACAAGACCCGAACTAGACCCCACTTTCCCTGCTCTAGGCCTACAAAGTATTCCCCCTTCTCCACCTGGTAGATGCCTCATCTCTGTCCTAGAGTCTCCACCTTATCTCAGAGCCTGGACAACCAAAGGAAGCTGGTTTTGCTGCTGAGGAGTGAGTTTCCAACCGTCCAAGGTGAAGGTGGTGCCCTGCGAGTTTTGGACGCCCGTTATGCAGGGTGATGGGCACTAGGGGGCAGCATTTCTCTTTCACATCAGACATGCCAGGCGGCAAAGGCAAGGCAATGGCTGGTTGCCTAGATTTATACTGGAGGTTCCCTGACGAGAACAGGTGCACCTGGGGTGCTAGTCTGAGACTAAGAAAATGCATCAAAACATCGTTCTTGAGTGGACATGGTGACTCACATCTGTAATCCCAGTGCTTTGGGAGGCTGAGGTGCGAGGATTGCTTGAGGCCAAGAGTTTGAGACCAGCCTGGGCAACACAGCAAGACCCCGTATCTACATTTTTTTTTAATTAGCCAAGCATGGCCAGGCGCAATGGCTCACACCTGTAATCCCAGTGCTTTGGGAGGCTGAGGTGGGCAGATAGCTTGAAACCAGGAGTTTAAGACCAGCCAGGGCAACAAAGGGAGACTCCATCTCTACCAAAAAAATACAAAAATTAGCCAAGTGTGATGGCACGCGCCTGTAGTCCCACCTACTCAGAAGGCTGAGGTGAGAGGATTGTCCAGGAAGCGGAGGTTGCAGTGAGCTGAGATCATGCCATTGCACGCCAGTCTGGGTGACAGAGCCAGACTCTGTCTCTTAAAATAAAAAATTAAAAATTATTTGCATGACTGGGCACGGTGGCTTACACCTATAATCCCAGCACTTTGGGAGGCCAACGCGGGTGGATCATCTGAGGTCAGGAGTTCGAGACCAGCTTGGCCAACATGTGAAACCCCATCTCTACTAAAAATACAAAAATTATCTGGCCATGGTGGTAGATGCCTGTAATCCCAGCTACTCAGGAGGCTGAGGCAGGAGAATCACTTGAACCTGGGAGGTGGAGTTTGCGTTGAGCCGAGATCACACCACTGCACTCCAGCTTGGCTGACAGAGTGAGACTCTGTCTCAAAGAAAAAAAAGAAATTCTTTGTGAATACCCCTGAAGGGAAGAATTATTTTGTGAAGTGGTGGAGGCAAGAGGACCCTGGCTCAGGGTCCGGGCCCAGAACTACAGTGAGGGAGCAAGGCACTAAATAAGAAAATGCAGTCAAGATAAGTTTAATGCAATAGTTTTAGAAATCCAAATTAATGCAAAAAATTTCACGATAAACAAAATAGCAAAAATGTAAATAGAGACTGGTTCCAGTCCTCTGCCTGGGTGCTTACCCCACTCGTGAGCCTGACTCTAGCCCTCTGACTCCAGCTCTGCATCAGGAAGAAGGTCCGGCTTCCCTCGGAGCCTCGGTTTTCCTGTTTCAGATAAACGGCGTTGGACTCGGTGCCCTCTGAGGTCTTCCTGCTCTCATGCTTTCTAGGCTATAACCGGCTCCTCACTGCTCACCTACTGCAAAGCTCGTGTTGAAAAGAGTTTGCCCTGTAACAGACCCGCCTACTGCAAAGCTCGTGTTGAAAAGAGTTTGCCCTGTAACAGACCCGCCTACTGCAAAGCTCGTGTTGAAAAGAGTTTGCCCTGTAACAGACCCGCTGGGCCGAGAATACCATCTCTCCTTTGGCTGCAGAACACTCTCCCTGCTGAAATGTGATCCCTGTACCCAGTTTCAGCAGCACTGGCCAAGAGCCCTGACCCCGTTTGAGACCCCGTTCCAGGTGCTGGGGAACGGAGCGTGAATAAGACGTTTTCTTCAACAGGCTCCATTCACCGCGGGCAGCCAAGGCACAACCGCAACAGAGCGTGGCTCAGGGCTCATAGTGCGAACCCCAGGGGCCAGCGAGGGGCAGGAGGTGGGCAGGGGCAGGACCGACGGACGCCTGCAGGGGTTCAATGCATGCTTTACAGGGTGGGGAACCCTCCATAGAGGTTTGCAGGACGTGTTGATGATGCTTCCAGGTGGACAGAGGGGAAAGAGTTCCAGACACTAATGGTCGCAATGCGCTAAAATGGCAGTTTGCTGATGAATGCCACAGGCACCTGAGACAGGTGCGGGAGCTCTTGGGCCCATTCCCCCTCAGAGTGTCACCCTTAGTCATTGTCAGAGGCACGGCCACCCTGTATGGGTGCTTACAACATGCCGGGTGACATGCCAGGGGCCTTATAGACACGGGGCTCCTTTAACCTTTGAAACAGTCACACACAGAGCTGCTGTGAGTACCACGGTTTCCAGGGAGGTAGGAGCCCCCTCATTTTGGAGCATTTGGGGTAGATGGACTTTGACTCGCACACACAGCCGCGTGCGTCCACGTAGCTCTGAGAATGCCCTACGAGTTCCACGATCGTGCACAGCGCCAGAAGACGGCAGCCAGTCTTTGCCCGTGGCCATCTCGCAGGGAACAGAGGGCCTAGGGTGGACCCTGGGGCTCCCTGAGCACCTGGGACAGCAGGTTCTAGGCGCTGTGCTCAGGAACCCACCATGTGGAGGGGACAGATCACCAACGGGGAGCCGCAGAGCACTGTGCCTAGCGCAGCGTGCGCAAAGAAATAGTGCTGAGCCCCCGGCTGCCGTCCGTGCCAGCTGCAGAGTGGGGAACCCAGGCACCTGGGAGCAGCTTTCAAACGGGGTTGGAGCCGTCCACACAGGAAGGGTCTGTGGAGGCTGCCCAGGCAGTGGGCATCCTATGAGCAAGAAAGCTGGCCAGTCCCACGGGCACAGCATCCTAGACTCTCCCCTTCCCAAGCCACTGTCGCTGTCCTTCTGTCACCTATGGCCCACTGCTGTGCTGAGGACACCCTACTCCCCAGGCAGCACGAGGACGGCGGCCTCCAAGGGGCCACATCTCCTGGTCCCCACCCATCCACACACCCTCGTGCCGCCTGTCTCTTGCCGCCCAACCTCTCTTTCTCTTCCAGAATGCCAATCTGGCCCCCTGTGGAGCAGACCCGGATGCCAGCTGGGGCATGCGAGGTACACGGAGCGGGGACCCTGTGGGTCTCTGGCTGGGGCAGGGGTCGCTAACACATTCCACAAGTCTTGTTCTGAAACGGCCCCGTCCACGGCCTGCAGAAGGCTGCGGGAGTGCCAGGCGGGGACACCTGGGGGAGGGCATGCTGGTTTCCCTGCCTCTCCTGGCCAAAAGTCAGTTCCACTTCAAGCTAGCTTTACCCACGATGCTCCCTCTTTCCCATCCATGGCCATGGCAGCCCTCTCCTGCATTGTATGGCACTCTGTGTCACTTGGGGAAGCAGAGTCACAGGCACAAGGCTTCCAGGGTCTGAGCGGGACGGCGCTGGGCCAAACCCTGCCTGTACCTTGCTCCCCATGTGGCTGCCGGCACACTGTGTGACTCTCCAGGTTCAGCAGGGCTGCTAGGAGGTTTGTGTTACCAGGGCGGCCACCTGGTCCTGTAGCAGGTGCCTGGCGCCTCCCACAGGTTTACCTCCTGGTCAGCCTCTGTGCCCGAGAGTGGCGGGGGAGCCTTGCTCTGCTGGACTGGGTTGCATGGGGGCAGAAAGCATCAGTGCACCACAGCCCGCTCCCTCTAAGTGGCCTTCGGTCCCCGGGCCTCAGAGTCAGCAGGTCCAGAACCACACGGGGCATGTGGGGAAACTCAGGAACCAGCTCCCGACACGGAGTCTCCCTTCTGAGACTGGCTTGAGGACCAGGTTCTGTAGATACTGCTTTCTGTGGGTTCTGTGTGCGTGGAGGCCCTACGATCCACACTATTTCATTTTTGTGATAAGACGCTTTGAGTCTGGAAGTGAGACATCAGGGCGCAGAGCTCAGTAGTTTGAAAAGGAGAAAATGTAGAGTTAATAAGGTAAGACAGTGAGAGATGGGAGAGGCTCAGACCGCAGCAAGATGCCAGTCTCCACAACACCCCCTAAAAGTATCCTCTGAAATGCCCACTGTACAGGCAGGTAAAATGAGGCTGGCATCTTTCTCAGGGTGGCCCAGACCACCAGAGAGACAGCGTCACAGCTGAAAAGCACAGTGCCGCCCTCCAGCTTCCAGCCTGGCCTCCAGCCTGACCATGCCTCCTGCTCTGGTTTCCTGGGGGAGGCCCTCAGAGCCCCTCTGCCTGCAGCTCTGAGATTAGGGCCTCAGTGCAGGCTGCTCAGGGACCATGCATGGCCCAGCTGACTGCAGGGGGGAGATGGGGGTACCCCAGGGCAGGGATTGCACTCACGTTGGATGACATCTTGCACTTTCTAAACCATCTCGTGGTCTCCGCTCTCTCTCTCTTACAGAATACAAGGTAAGCAGGGCCGCTCCCAAACTGACCTCCGTGCCGCGCCACACCTGCACAGGTTAAAAGTCCTTTCTGTTGTGCTTTCCCTATGAAATGTGTGTGTCAGGTGCAGACGCAAGTATGTATTATCAGTGACCTTCTGCTCAGTTCTTTGGTGCCAGCACACACTTGCTTCATGAGGTGACCCTGTGGTTTCCTCCCCCAACAGATCTATCCGTATGACTCCCTCATCGTCACAAACCGAATTCGCGTGAAACTGCCCAAAGACGTGGACCGGACGAGACTGGAGGTAAGCGGGGGACCGCTGGGGCAGGGGACTCACTTCTCACGTGAGAGTCTCCATAGGTGCCTCCTCCGTGGTGTCAAGGTCGTTGCCCGAGGGGCCACGGTGGGGGACAGTGCAGAGCCTTGCCATGAGGCAGAGTCAGGGGCCCACATTGCCTTAAAGGCCAAACGATATGGTGATGTTCCCCAACCTTGATGGCTTTGCAAAGAAGACCACCCTGGTTTGTGGATGAGGCAGGGAAGGCTTTGTAAGAATAATGAGCTCTGGGCTGGGCATGGTGGCTCACGCCTGTAATCCCAGCACTTTGGGAGGCCAAGGCGGGCAGATCACCAGAGGTCAGGAGTTCAAGACCAGCCTGGCCAACATGGTGAAACCCCTTTCTACTCAAAATACGAAACTTAGCTGGGCATGGTGGCGGGTGCCTGTAATCCTAGCTACTCGGGATGCTGAGGTGAGAGAATCACTTGAACCCGGGAGGCAGAGGTTGCAGTGAGCTGAGATGGAGCCACTGCACTCCAGCCTGGGTGACAGAGAGACTCCGTCTCAAAAAAAAAAAGAATAATGAGCTCTGCAGGAGGTGCCTGTTCTCTCCTACTGAGGTTGAGTAAACTGCCCCAGCTTCCCACCCGACCACATTTACACCCATCTAAAATAACCGGACATATGCAGAAAGCAAGTATGTGTTTCAAAGCCCCGGCAAGGTGTCGGCACAGAGTAGGTGTTTGAATACGATCTGTTGACTGAGAGAATTGACTTAGTTGAGTAGCTACTATGTGCCAAAGTGGCACGTGCAGTCCTCCGTTACTCCTCACAACCGCCCTACGGTGTCCCAGCATCCAGCCAGGGGGTTTCATCTCCTGAGCCCTGTCATGAATGTGCTGCTGCCTTTTACTAGACTCTCCTGCTAGAGTGAAGGGTCTTGAGGCTCCTGAAGGAAAGGGGACACCCAGCCCCATCTGAGCCCCAAGGCTGGAGAGTGTGTATGACCCCATGTGCACAGGGCCAGCTGCCAGGCCATGCCCAAACTGCCCACCAGGCAGTGGGTCAGTCTGCTGCTGGGGAGGGAGTTGGAGGGGCGTGGATGCAGCTGAGGGGCAGTGGGCCAGTCTGCTGCTGGGGAGGGAGTTGGAGGGGCGTGGATGCAGCTGAGGGGCACTCAGCAATACCCTAGGCTGAGGCCAGAGAGGGGAGTAGGCACCAGGCTGCTCCTCAGAAGGGGAAGTCTGGAAAGGCATTCCAGGCCCGGGGAAGCCCCTGAGCAAAGGCTGGCAGGGAGCGGGTGCTACAGCCTGTGTCCCCAGATAGGAAGTACGTCCTTACCAGGAACACTAAGCAGGCACCCACTGCCCCGCACTAGCTGGCAGGGTGCTCTTGAGCTGTGGTTTCTGCACCTCTAAGATGAGGATATTGATTCCATTTGACCGAGCTGCTCTGCAGACGAGAGGCTGCATAAAGCCCTTTGCCCAGGGCCTGGAAAATAGCGCTTCCTCGGTACAGGGATAGTGGCAGTGAGGGAGGGGACCAGGACACTGGTGTGACTGTAGCACTGGGGATGGGATGCATCCATTTTGACCTGTTTGTTGCAAATGGTAGGAACGTGACCTAAAGTGACTTAAGCAGAGAAGGAATTTACTGTGTCCATAAAAAGTGTCAAACTGTAAAATACATCAAGAGGTTTCATCTGAGCCAAATGTGAGTGACCACCTGAGAGGTGCAGTCTCAAGAGCTCCTGAGAACACGGGCCCACGGTGGTTGGGTTAAAATGCATCAAGAGGTTTCATCTGAGCCAAATGTGAGTGAACACCCGAGAGGTGCAGTCTCAAGAGCTCCTGAGAACATGGGCCACAGTGGTTGGGTTACAGCTTGGTTTATATGTTTCCGGAAGATAGAAGACACCAATCAATACATGTAAGGTACACATTGGTTCGGTCTGGAAAGGTGGGACAACTCGAGGTGGGGGCTTACAGGTCATAGGTGGATCAAAGATTTTCTGATTGGCACCTGGTTGAAAGAGTTAAGTTATTATCTTAAGACCTGGAATCAATAGAAAGGAGTATCTGGGTTAAGGTAAGAGGTTTTTTGCACCGGGTGTGGTGGCTCACGGCTGTAATCCCAGCACTTTGGGAGGCTGAGGTGGGCGGATCATGAGGTCAGGAGATCAAGACCATCCTGGCTAACACAGTGAAACCCCGTCTCTACTAAAAATACAAAAAATTAGCCAGGCGTGGTGGTGGGCACCTGTAGTCCCAGCTACTTGGGAGGCTGAGGCAGGAGAATGGCGTGAACCCGGGAGGCGGAGCTTGCAGTGAGCCGAGATCGCGCCACAGCACTCCAGCCTGGGCGACAGAGCGAGACTCCATCTCAAAAAAAAAAAAAAAAAAAGATAAGGGGTTGTGGAGACCATGGTTCTTATTACATAGATGAAGTCTCATAGGTGGCCTTCCTTAGAGGCAATAGATGGCAAATGTTTCTTATTCAGACTTTTAAAAGGTGCTAGACTCTCAGCTAATCTCTTCAGGACCAGAAAAAGGCCTAGAAAGGGAAAGGGATTCTGGAATGTACATTTCCCCCACAAGAAACAGCTCTGCAGAGTCTTTTTTTTTTTTTTCTTTGAGACAGAGTCTCACTCTGTCACTTAGGCTTGAGTGCAGTGCCACAATCTTGGCTCACTGCAAGCTCCACCTCCCAGACTCAAGTGATTCTCCTGCCTCAGCCTCCTGAGTAGCTGGGATTACAGGCACCCACCACCACACCTGGCTAATTTTTTCTTTTTAGTAGAGACGGAGTTTCACCACGTTGGCCAGGCTGGTCTCAAACTCCCAACGTCAGGTAATCTGCCCGCCTCTGCCTCCCAAAGTGCTGGGATTACAGGTGTGAGCCACCATGCTTGGCCTGCAGAGCCATTTTTAAATATGCCAAAAAATATATATTTAGGGGTACAATATTTGTATTTCTTTCAGGGCCTGCTCTCTGTCATGTAATGCTATACTAGAGTCGGACAGGAATTTGGTATCTTATGGCTACAGTTTTAAGATCTCTGTTTTAATGTTAATGTTATCAGTTATGCCTGAATTCCGAAGGGAGGAGGGTAGAATGAGACATGTCTGACTCGCCCCCTCTTCCCTTCATGGTCTGAACTAGGTTTGTAGGTTTCTTTGAAATCCCCTTGGCAGAGAGGGGGGGTTCATTCCTCCTCAATCATCAGCTGTTGCAGGGCTTAGAATTAATGTTTGGCTTACAGCTGGCTCTCATGACTGAATGTCTCCTTCAGGTGTGGCTTAATCAAGGGCTAAATTATGTCTCCAGCACCCAGTTTCCTTCCTTCTATCTTTTGGCTATGCTTTTTCTGTGCTGGCTCTATTGATAGACTTTTACCTCACCTCTCTCAGACTCTAAATCTGCAGGGAAGAGACCCACATCTTTCTCTCTCTCGGCAGTCCCAGAAAAAGCCCCATCTCTGCCCCTGAGTAGGTAATATGACCACCCTTTAATCAGCCAGTTTGACCCAAGGAATGCAATGCCCTAATTGGCCAGGCTCAGCCATAGGCCCATGCCTGGAGCTAACAGGGCTGCTGACATCACCTGAGCTGGGTGGCGTATTTAACACTCCATCTTAGATAACCGGGAGAGAGGAAAGAGGGAAGTGAATCTACGATGAAGACGAACGGTTAAGAGGAAAGGGGTCTTCTCTGATGCCCTTTGGTCATTTACAAAGTTTTACAAAACAGTGTAGATAAGGAAAAAGACTAATCTGTAATCAGAGAAACAAAGGTGACAGCTGCTTAGGTTACAGCTGCCTGTCACATGACTCCGGTCCTGTAATCATATTCTCTTAAGGCTTAAAATACCTTAAATTTCCAACAGCTTGGATTTTGAACAGCCACTTGTTTTCACATTCCTAAAGATGGGGAAAGGAATGCCGGGCCACAGGCAGCGAGTGTTTGCTTGCGGGAGGGTGGGAGATGGAGCTGAGGAGGAGCGAGTGTCTGCCTGCGGGAGGGTGGGAGATGGGGCTGAGGAGGAGGGAGAAGCCACATGGCAAGCCCTTGACTGCCGTGGCCAGTCAGTGCGGTCAGTCCTCCAGGGTGTCCCGAGCACCCAGATGTGTGGAGATCGTGCTAGCAAAGGAACCACAGAGCCAGATAGCACAAGGGCCTTTGCCGGGGGGAGCTGGCAGCTTGTGGGACATTTGGACTTAACCCCACAGAAGAGGAAAGGCCACCAAAAGGTTCTGATGTGTTAGGATGTGCATGGGTCATCAGTAGGAGGACGCCGGGCAGCAGAAACCGGCTAGGAAGCTGGCATGTGGGTCCAGGCAGCGCCAGGTGGGTGGAGAAGCCCAGCATCTGTGCTGAGTGAGTGTGCAGGTGAGGCTGCGAATCCAGTGAGTGCGCAGGTGAGGCTGTGAATCCAGTACGGCCCGCCTCACACTCGGGAGGCGCCCCTGCCATCTCATCCTCAAGACCTCTCTTGGGTGGCCTCTGCCTACCGTCACATGGGACCATCCCCCAGTGGCCAGAGAAGGCACAGCAAAAGGAACTCCAGCACTGTTAGCAGCCTGCAGGGACGCATTCTTCAGCTCCTGTTGAAGCTGTTTCTTCGTGAGTTGTGTGGTCAGGTCCCATCCCAAGCATAAATACTACTGATCTTTGTAAAATGGTTATCTCTGGTGGGGTGGGTGGCTCACCCGGTCAGGAACTGCTGGGAGGGTTCCTGCTGGTTGTGTCTTTGTTCCTCAAAGGGCGTGTCCCCTGTGGGCTGTCTAATGGTGCTGGAGTTAATTGCTCTCACCACAAGAGGTGAGCTCAGCCAGCATGTCTGGCAGCTCCTGGCCCAGCAGCGGTGTGGAACCAGGGGCCTGTTGGGACTCGCTGCAACCCTCTTGGGACTATAGTGTGCTTCACAGGACTTCTATTTAACCTTTTTTGGCAATAATGCAACATGAAAATCGTAAAATACAAGTGGTTGACATTTGTAAATGTATCCTTTTAAAACACCCTCTGACACCTGGGGAATGGTTTTAATCACTCAGAATTCCAAGAACACACCCAAGGGTGCAACCCTAGTCCTCCTTCCTCCTCAGGCTCAGCCAAGCCAGGAGGCAACTGGAAATGTTACCACATATGGGGAATGTCCCTCATTTTTCAGCAGCGGCTGCCTGTCTGCCTCGGGCTGGGAGTGGGATGTGAGCCAGAGGGGCTCAGGAGGGGCCACCTCCCAGCAGGAGAGAAAGGGACCCCTGGTGTTTTTCTTTCAGAGGAAAGAGCTTTATTTTTAATATGTAAAAAACAAATCTTAACTGTCATAAAAGTCCAGAAAAATACAAAGAAGGACATAAACCTCTTAAGGAATTCCCCCACCCAGTCACAGCTGATAACTCAGCGGGAGACATGCTTCTGGAAATCTCTTTTGCACATCATCTCAGAGCTAACTGAATCCTATTTTGGATCAAGAGGGCTCATACTGTATATCCAGGTTTGACATCCTGCTTTTTGCTTTCAAATTTGACGTGCATATTTCTAGGCCAGTCAATGCCGATCTGCCCCATCTTTTATTTATTTATTTATTTATTTACTTATTTATTTTTTGAGACAGAGTCTCCCTCAGTCTCCCAGGCTGGAGTGCAGTGGTGCAATCTCAGCTCACTGCAGCCTCCACCTCCTGGGTTCAAGCGATTCTCCTGCCTCAGCCTCCTGAGTAGCTGGGGCTACAGGCACCCACCACCACACCCGGCTAATTTTTTATGTTTTTAATAGAGATGGGGTTTCACCATGTTGGCCAGGCTGGTCTCAAACTCCTGACCTCTGGTGATCTGCCCACTTCAGCCTCCCAAAGTGCTGGGATTACAGGCGTGAGCCACTGCGCCGGCCTGCCCTACCTTTTAAATGGCCATGTGGTGGCCCACTGGGAATGTGGTTCCCACAGGGGACGTGTGTGTGCCTGTGTGCATGCATGTGTGTGTATGTGTGTGTACCTGTGTGCATGTGTGTTTGCATGTGTGTATACGTGCGTATACATGTGGGTATGTGTGTGTATTCATCCATTTTCACACTGCTATAAAGAAATACCTGAGACTGGGTAATTTATAAAAGAAAGAGGTTTAATTCGCTCACAGTACTGCATGACTGGGGAGGCCTCAGGAAACTTACAATCATGGTAGAAGGCAAAGGGGAAGCAAGGCACGTCTTACATGGTGGCAGGAGAGAAAGAGAGTGTGAAGGAGGAACTGTCAAACACTTAAGCATCAGATCTTGTAAGAGCTCACTCACTATCACGAGAACCGCATGGGGGAACCACCCCCAGGACCCAGTCACATCCCACCAGGTCCCTCCCTCCACATGTGGGGATTATGGGGAATACAATTTGAGATGAGATTTGGGTGAGGACACAGCCATACCATATCAGTGTGTATGTGTGTATACACGTGCCTGTGTGTATGTATGTATGTGGATATGTGTGTATGTGTGTGTATATGGGTGTGTATACATGTATGTGTGTATATGCATGTGTGTATGTTTATGCATGTATGTATGTGTGTATGTGTGTGTGTGCATGTGTGTGTATGCGTGTATACTTGTGTGTATGTGTATATATGTGTGTATACATGTGTGTATATTTGCATATGTGTGTATATGCATATGGATATGCATGTATGTGCATGCGTGTGTGTGTGTGTGTGTGTGTGCGTGTGTTGTGTAAGATGAGGGATGGCAGGTAGGAAATGAATTCCAGGAAGAACAAAGTACACGTGCAAAGGACCTGGGACAGGAGGGAGCCTTGGCTGCTGGAGGAAATATACAAAAGCTGAGGTGTCTGGACCTGAGCCCAGATAGGCCCTGCAGGGCCCTAGATCGTGTTAAGCAGTTTGGTTTTTAGCCTAAGAGCAATGGCATTTATGACTAGGTGTGCAATTGAAAACAACCCCTGTGGCCACATGGTGAAGCCCAGATTGGCTGCATAGAGGCAGGGAGACTGTTTCAGGGCAATTTGGGTCTGGGGCAAAACATGATGGCATCTTGGACACTGGTTGTGGACTGGTGAGTGTGAGAAGTGGATGGATGCAGGTGATCTGTGGGAAGTCCAGGGGGTGGAACTTGGTGATGGGAAAGTACCCCAGGTGTGGCTGCAGGCTGTGCGGGTGCGATGGTGACACCCAGCCAGATGCTCTGCGCCCATGAGCAGCAGCCAGTCACTGTGACAGTGGGTTTCGCAAAAGAGGAAAATTTTATTCACAAGACTGCTGAGCAAGGAGACTGGAGAACAAATCTCAAACTTGCCTCCCAGAGAATAGGGCCTACGGAGGAATAAGAAGTGGGTGATCTAAGGCATGGGAAAGATGACTGCTGGTGGGAAAGGTGAGGGCATCGGGATTTTGCATGAACACGATTGAGCTACATGGTTCTTCGTGGGACATATGGTTAAGAAAAAGACAGTGTTAGCACAATCCAAGAAAGGTGTTTTTGGCCCTCTAAAGTCGGGCATTCGCTCAGACCTACTTGAACATCTCATGGTCTTTACTGGCTTAAAATGGACAAGAGCAAGCAGGCAGATTAAGTTTGGAGGCCCAATCAGATGAGTCCCTTGGTTTCAAGGGTGGGTGGAGCGGCCATCACTTAGTGGAGCAGCATGTGGGCAGATGTGATTAACCCTCACTGATGGGGCATGGCCAAGGGGATGCAGGATGCCCAGCCGCGCAGCAGTGAAAGGTGCCACGCAGCACATAGTAAGTGTTCAGTTAGAGTGGATAAGTACGGAGGAATATGGAGAAGCCCTGATCATCCTCTTCCACTCTGGGAGGGCTGTCCCATGGAAGAGGGTCAGACGAATCAGGTGGTGCCAACATGCAGAGTGGGGTTCAGCACACAGAGCTCATAAGAGGCAGAGCTGAGATTCAAACTAAGGTGTTGCTGAGAGCCACTGCAATATGCTGTCTTCTGAGTTAATTACAGTGTGGAAAATGAATTTTCTTTTTGAGACAGGGTCTCTGTCACCTAGGGTGGAGTGCAGTGGCACAATCACAGCTCACCACAGCCTCAACCTCCTGAGCTTAAGTGATCCTCCCACCTCAGCCTCCTGAGTAGCTGGGACTACAGTCATGTGCCACCATGCCCAGCTAATTTTTTACTTTTTGTAGAGACAGGGTCTTACTATGTTGCCCTGGCTGGCCTCAAATTCCTGGGCTCAAGTGATCCTCCCACCTCAGCCTCCCAAAGTGCTGGGATTTCAGTCATGAGCCACTGCTTCCAGCCTGAAAATGAATTTCTAACCTGTCTTAGGTGCCCCCAACTTCCCAGTACAGACAGGCATTTTGCTCCTTAGATAGGAAAGTGTATCAACCAGGGTTTTCCAGAGAAACAGAACCATTAGGTGGATGGATGGTGGGTGGGTGGATGGATGGATGCATGGATGGATAGATAAATGGATGGATAGATGGATGAGTGGATGGATGCATGGGTGGGCAGGCAGATGGAGGGGTGGGTAGATGCATGGGTGGGTGGATGGTTGGGTTGGTGGATGGATGGGTGGATGGATAGGTGGGTGGATGGGTGGGTGGGTGGATGGATGGGTGTATGGATGGGTGAGTAGATGGATGGGTGGGTGGATGGATGGGTGGATGGGTAGATGGGTAGGTGGGTGGGAGGGTGGATGGGTGGATGGGTGGGTGGGTGGGTGGATGGATGGATGGATAGATGGATGGATGGAGGAGTGGATGGATGGATGGGTGTATGGATGGGTGAGTAGATGGATGGGTGGGTGGATGGATGGGTGGATGGGTAGATGGGTGGGTGGGTGGGAGGGTGGATGGGTGGATGGGTGGGTGGGTGGGTGGATGGATGGATGGATAGATGGATGGATGGAGGAGTGGATGGATGGATGGGTGGATGGGTAGGTGGGTAGGTAGGTTGATGGGTGGATTAATGCATGGGTGGACAGATGAATGGATTAATGGATGGATAGATGCATGAGTGGATGGATGGGTGAGTGGGTGGATGAATGAGTGGGTGGATGGGTGGGTAGGTGGATGG
The DNA here is from genome assembly GCF_028878055.3 of Symphalangus syndactylus. NCBI lineage: Eukaryota > Metazoa > Chordata > Mammalia > Primates > Hylobatidae > Symphalangus > Symphalangus syndactylus. Next base: position 14,024,611 of record NC_072438.2, read on the forward strand.
GTGAGTGGGTGGATGGGTGGGTGGAAGGGTGGGTGGATGGATCGGTGGATGGGTGGGTGGATAGGAGGATGGATGGATGGATGGATGGATGGATGGATGGATGGATGGATGGATAGATGAATGGAGGAGTAGATAGATTGGTGGATGGATTGGTGGATGGATGGCTTGGTGGATGGGTGGATGGGTAGGTGGGTAGGTGGGTAGGTGGGTGGATGAATGCATGGGTGGACAGGTGAATGGATGGATAGATGGATGAGTGGATGGATGGATGGGTAGGTAGGTGGGTGGATGGATGGATAGATAGATAGCCACAGCCATATACTAAGGAATTTATTTTAAGAACTTGGCCCACACAATTGTGCAGGCTGGCAATTCTGCAATGTGAAGGGCAAGCCAGCAAGCCGGGGACTCAGGCAGGAGTTGATATTCCAGGCTGGGTTTCTTCTCTGGGAAACCTCAGTATTTACTCTTCAGGCTGTCAACAGACTACATGAGGTTCCTGCATTATTGAGGGCGATCTCCTTTTCTTGCAGTCAGCTGACTGTCAATGTGAGCCTCATCTACAGCACACTTTCACAGCAGCATCTAGACTAATGCATGACCAAACAACTGGGCCCCACAGCCCAGCCACGGCAACACATACAGCTCAGCCATCTCAGAACGCAAGGTGGATGGGTGGAAAGGGACTTCTTGTCTGGCCCGAGGCCGTCCCAGTCCGTGGCTCCTGAATTCGCACTCTGAGACCTTTCTGCTTGTTTGGCAGGGCAGGGCTGAGCAGGAGAACAAGCCTGTAGCCACAGGAGTTTTTGTCAATTGCACACTTAGTCATAAATGCCATTGCTCTTAGGCTAAAAACCAAACTGCTTAACATGGTCCAGGGCCCTGCAGGGCCTAGCCTGTCCTCACCTTTCCGGGCTCAGGTCCAGATACCTCAGCTTTCTTTTGTTTTTTTCTTTTTTCAAGACATAGTCTCTCTCTGTCACCCAGACTGGAGTGCAGTGGCGCAATCCCAGCTTACTGCAACCTCCGCCTCCTGGATTCAAGTGATTCTCCTGCCTCAGCCTCCCGGGTAGCTGGGACTACAGGCATGTACCACCACACCTGGTTAATTTTTGTATTTTTAGTAGAGACGGGGTTTTACCATGTTGGTCATGAACTCCTGATCCACCCGCCTCAGCCTCCCAAACTGCTGGGATTACAGGCATGAGCCACCGTACCCAGCAGACACCTCAGCTTTCTTATGCTTCCTCCAGCAGCCAAGGCTCCTCCTGCCCCAGGGCCTTTGCACATGCACTTTATTCTTCCTGGAATTCATTTCCTACTTGCCATCCCTCACCCTACACACACACACACACACACACACACACACAGAGCAAGGGGAGCAGCTCATCGCTGCAGTCCTGTGGTTTCTTGAACTGTCCTCTTCCAGTCCCTGAGGCCAAATGCACACCAGGGTTTGCTCAAGCAGTGAGAGCCCAAGTTGTTGGAATGTGCCTGAAAAATAAGGACCCCACAGTGAAAGAATATCTCCTTTGTTTAAACTCATCCAACTGGTCTGATGAGAGGGTGTGTCCTGGTAGACTGAGGGTGACCATAGGAGGTTTGGAGCCACATGGGTGTGTCTGAGAGATGGGTTTGCACCAGAATCCCAGACCTTAAGGCCTCCCTGGCCAAGACAAGGAAGAGAAACACAAGCAGAACTGTGTGGCTGGGAGAAAGCGTCGGGAGTCAGGAGAGTGGCAGGCAGAGGCCAAATGCAGGGACCTCGTAGGCCAGGACAGTGGCGGGGGAGCCCCTGTGGCGCCACAGCAGAGAGCAGGACAGGCAGTGGAAGCTGGAGGTGTTGGGAGGCAGCATTGTAGAGGGGAGAGCCCAGATTCAGATTCACAATGCAGACCAGACATCTTGTCCCTCAGTGAGGATGGAACAGTGTTGTGAGCAGACAGGCCTGTGCCCACCCTCATGGTGCTGAGAGCCAGAGAAGGTCAGCACTGACTCAGCCTTGAGGGACACAGCATGGCCCCAGGGCCTGCTTGGTGAGCGCAATCCAGGAGGGCCTCCAGGAGAAGGGGATACTTGAGTCAGGACCAGTAGGATGACGAAGAGCTGCTGGTGAATGGGAGAGGGAGCACTGTGTGGTGCTTCCCCTGGGCTTCCACAGCACACCGTGCAGCACAGGAGTGGAGGAGAGGCATGCAAGGCTGTGGAGGGGCAGGGCCCTGGGGCTACCTGACAGCCACATCATAGCCCCACTAAGCCGCTGTCCCCTCTGTGCCCCATAGGCTGTGGAAGAGGTCCCAGGGTATGGAGGGAAAGCTCGCCTGGAGGGGCAGTGGCCACCGTCATTATGATAGTGATGTCACTGGAGGTCCTGCAGGGACCTCCTGCTGGGAGGGCTGGAGCTTTGTGGCCTGGGCCTGGCTTAAGCGAGACTCACCCCTGTATGCAGGGCCTCCTTGTGCAGGCCAAGGCAGCGTGAGCCAGTGGGATGCACCATGAAGCCCAGGCCTTGGGAGAAAAGTGGCCCCTTGCTGGCCCTAGGGACCCAGGCTGAGCAGAGCTAGGACCAGAGGCCCACCTGGTCAGCCAGCCCTGTGCTGGTACAGGGAGGTGGCTGTGACTGGTGGGCTGTGTGGAGGAAGGAGGTGTCAGAGTCCCTCCCAGGGATATCTCTGAGCTTGGTGGTGTCGGGGGAGCTGGGAGTACCCTGAGGGGACTTAGGGCTGGAGGTCGGTAGAGGGGTAGGCCAGGGCAACCTGTCCCTGATGGAGTGGAGGTGGCACAGGTCCCTGAGGCTTCACCGCAAACCTGAGATGGCCCTGGAGGTCCAGGCGGAAGGCAGGAAGTAAGGGTGGAAGAAAGGTCAAGCCACCTAGCCTGGCTCCCAGGT